>NW_026606794.1:2137665-3535331 GCF_029890125.1 Rhinichthys klamathensis goyatoka | reverse complement strand
CGTCATAACCCGAGCACCTCTGAGTTTCCTTGAGCTTAAGGATCATTAAAGCTGTGTTTTCAGTTTCTCTTCATGTCCTATCTCACTTTCACCTCTCGGACAGTAGAGCCATTATCCAATCAATCCTCTAGTGCTCCAACCCCTAACATACACACACATTTAGGATCCAGACACAAGGGCAACCTAGAGAGCAGAGCTGTAGGCAAAAAAGGAGACCCCCTCCTGCTGAGTGCAATTGGGATTTGAGAAAGTTAAACACTTCCCAAGCACAAATTCCAGCCTGGGCAGCAGTGTAGAGATCCCATTCTCCTCACAGCACACTTCGGCCTATCAGAGGTCATCTCCATCACCAGCACCAGCACTCCTCTCAAACACACACTATAACATATACAAAGACTTCACCTTCTCCTGCTGGTGTGGTGGTCCTGAGCCCTCAAACACTGCTGTCAACACTTTTACAGCCGGCCTTGACTTTCACACGACTTGCAGATGCTGAAGGAGTTGAAGGACAGAGACGTCAAAAATGAAAAGGTGATATCAGACAGAACGAATGGCAGAAAAGGGATACATGGGGATCTAGTGTTATTACTTTGGGAATGACTATAATCAGAGGGTACAGGTGATTTTTTATGGCAGAACACATGAGAATGAGGGCTGTTACATCAATTGAGCATGTCAATCACCTCTTCATTTTAAAACATCAGATTGAGAGTGAATGAGATAGAAAACATGGTATAGAGAGACTGGTAGTCTGGAGAATCACAGTTTGTGAAATAAGGTAAATATATAGGATCAAAATATGGATTAAAATCTCTGTTTCTAAAGGTCAGGCAGATGCTAGCATGTTTTCAGTGGCTACCTTCACTGTAAAAATGTTAACCTAAAAATGTGCTTCATGTGGGAACATCCAAATCAATATTTTTGAAGTTAATTTAAGTAAAAAAATATATCAATCCTAGACTACAATTCAAACTTTTGTGGTCAGTAAGTAACTGTCATGGATGGAACAGGAGTCAGACAGGTGGTAAGTGAAATAGTGTTTATTTACAGGATTGCAGAAGCAGACAGAGATATGGTGAGTATTCAAACAGTTGATAATCAGATGGGAACTTAGCTGCAGGATAATTAGAGTCTCTGTTTCAGATGCAGATGGAGAGTCACATGGAAGGGTTGAAGACGGATGGTTGAAGACTGAAGGCGGCATACGATGGTAAGGGTGATGAAGATAGTCCAATGGATATCAGGTAAGTGGCAGGTAAGTAGCAGGTTGATAGCATGGGTGAGTCTGTGTGTCATGTAGAGACGAGACCAGACAATGAGTGTGTGAAGGGGTGTCGAATATAAAGGGAGGTGAACTGATGAGGTGCAGGTGATGATGATTAGAACTCTAGAGACAGTGAACGAGTGGGAGGAGTGAGTGAATGAGTGGGAGGAGTGAGTGACTCTGGTGGAATCCTGACAGTATCCCCCTCCTCCGAGGCGGCTCTTGACAACTAAGAAGAGGGATGAAGATGGTGACAAGGTCTACCACGAGGCCTGGGAGCAGGGCGATAAGGATGGTCGGCGTGAAACTGAGTGAGGAGAGCTGGAGCCAGGATGTCCTTGCGAGGAACCCACGACCGTTCCTCAGGGCCGTAGTCCTCCCAGTCAACCAGGTATTCTAGACAAGGACCTCGTCGCCGTGAGTCCAAGATGGTACGGACTCGGTAGATGGACTCTTCTTCGACTGGAACCGGAGGAGGAGGTACATCAGCAGGGACTGGTTCTGTAGGAGGAGAAGTGACAGGTTCAGTGAAGGGCTTCAAAAGTGACACATGAAAAGACGGTGAAATCTTGTAATGAGGAGGGAGATTTAGCCTGTAGGTGACTTCGTTCAGCTGCCTCTGCACAGTGAATGGACCAATGTATTGAGGACTCAGCTTACGGCAAGGCAGGCGGAGGCGAATGTCCCGGGTCGAAAGCCACACCTTTTGTCCTGGTTGATACTGAGGAGGTTCCGAAAAACGACGATCCGCTTGGTCCTTGTGCCTCCGCACTGCCTGCTGGAGTTGCACGTGAGCCGAGTCCCATACCCTCTCTGATGGAACCAGTAGTCGACAGCTGGAACCTCTGAGGGCTCACTAGACCAAGGGAAGAGTGGAGGTTGATAACCCAGGACACACTGAAAGGGGGTGAGCCCAGTGGTGGACTGCCGAAGGGAATTCTGGGCGTATTCAGCCCAGGGGAGGAACCGGCTCCAGCTGTCCTGGTACTGGTGGCAATAGGTTCTTAGGTAGCGTCAGATCTCCTGGATCTTCCGCTCAGTCTGGCCGTTTGTCTGAGGGTGGTATCCAGAAGACAGGCTGACAGTAACCCCGAGGAGTCTAAAGAACGCTTGCCAAACCCTTGAAATGAACTGTGGACCTCTGTCCGACACAATGTCTTCGGGGATGCCGAAGTTTCGAAACATGATTGAAGAGGGCTTCAGCGGCCTCAAAAGCAGTAGGAAGTCCAGGAAATGGGATTAGCTTGCAGGCCTTCGAAAAGCGATCCACAACGACGAAGATACAGGTGTGGTTGTTGGATCTGGAAAGGTCTGTCATGAAATCAATTCCAATGTGGGACCATGGTCGTTGTGGTATTGAGAATAAGAAGGTGACGTCACGCGTATCACTCCGCGTTGCATTGTGGGAAGGATTCGCCATCTTGGTAGGATACGCTATCCGTTGTCATGGTTACTTCGACCGTGAGAACGAGAGAAATAGCGACAGAGAGAGAGAGCAGCTTGATATTTGTTTGCATTTTTGCGATAAGGCACAGTTTTTTGGGAATAAATGAAGAAGGGGGAAGCAAAATGAAAGGGGCTCTATCGGGAGAGACTAAATAACAACACCAAGCAGCGTTATTTAGAGAAACTACTTGACATCAACATGGACCCGTACGACCTGCTACAGAATGGATGAAAGACCCAAAGCACTACCACCTTTCACATACGCTGACATAGTTAATTACCTGGTTTGTTTATGGTATCAGTGACTAACGTTACTGCCTACACAATGCAAGAGTTCAGAAGCTTTAAGTCATTAGAAGCTGAACAAGTCTGTTGCGGCTGGGTGCAAGACTTAGAAACCCCCAAACCTGTAACGTTAAACTGCGAGAGTTCAGTCATACTTGATGTTTCAGGCCTCATTCATATGTGGAAATGAATCTGATATGAATCAGAAACGTGCATTTGCACCTGCCGTGCAACGTTAAGCGAACAGATCGGACATTCCCCTGTCAATGCGAATCGTACGTCATTAAAAAAAGTGTATTTTTAAAACATTTCGCGGTACAGATATATCTATAACAAATGAAACAACTCTAGAAGAATAACAGAGTATAAATTTCGTTCGTTTGTGTTAAATAAAAGGCGAACTGTGCTGAAATGTGTTGCTTTTGAAAGAAGGCTTTGCTCGCTGTTGCTGCTGTCAGTTTATTGACAAGCAGTTTATCTAAGCTGGCTAGCATTGTTATTTAGTCTCTCCTGATAGAACCCCTTTCATTTCTCTTCCTTCTCCATATCTTCCAAAGAAACTGCGGCGTATCGGTAAAATGTAAAATGTAAACAAATACTAAGCTCCGCTGTCTCTCTTTCGCTATTTCTGGAATGTTTTAGTCGCGCCTCTTTGAAGTTCTGAAGGCGTTGCCCCTGGCAACCGATAGCGTCTCCTACCATCATGGCCGACCGGCTCAGACCCCGCCCAAATCGCCACGTGACTCCTCACTCTCAATAGGAAGTGGCACGAGCTTGCCTTCCGGGAGTCTTCTGGGGGTGTTGGTAACGGCGCAGACTGAGCATCCTCTGACGTACCGGGACACATCCTGTGAGATGGACGGCCACCAGTACCGGTTACTGAGGAGCGAGAGGGTACGCCTGCTACCTGGATGTCCAGAGCCCGGAGCGGTATGAGCGGAGTCCAGAAGGGCGGCACGAAGGTGAAGAGGTACAAAGATGCGCCCCTCTGGACCTCCCGGCGGAGCGGGATGAAGACGGTTCTCCTGGGAAATCTGCTCGTCGATGTCCCAGACGATCGGGCTGACAAACACGGCTGGAGGGAGAATAGGTTCGGGTAGAGAATCTTTGCAGGAAGAATGATGAAGACGGGAGAGAGCATCTGCTTTACAATTCTTACTTCCCGGTCGGTATGACACGATGAAATCAAAGCGGGTAAAGAAGAGAGCCCATCGAGCCTGACGAGGATTTAGCCTTTTCACCTCTCTGAGGTATTCCAGGTTGCGATTAGTGCTGCCACTAACGACTAATTTTCTAACGACTAATCTTTCGACTAATTTTTCGATAAGTCGACTAATAAAAAAATAAAATAAAACATTGTTTGTCATTTCATTGTGTCCATTTTATTTTGAACTCAACTGAAGGGCCAAAATATAAAATGTCACCTGTTGAAAAACATTATGTATTAACAATAAGTATCTGCATTTCCATTAGGCTACACCATATTAGTCAGAGTCCTAATCTAATCCTCTATTAACAAACATGCATGTATTCATTACTTAAATTAGCTCTTTGTTCTGCCTTAAATTAATACATTATTAGCTTACTGTACATTTTTATATGTACATTTCTGAAATGCATAACTGATAACATCACTCTGAATTGTAGGCTAAAGTAGATGCAATGCATGCATTTTAAGTAAAGCTGCTTTGAAACAATATGTATTGTGAAAAGCGCTATAGAAATAAATTGGAATTGAATTGAAAGAGTCTGAATTAGCCTACTACGCTTAGCTCTGTCTTATAATGAATCGCGCTGAAATCAGGCAGGCACGCAGAGCTATGCAGCTTGGGTTTACACTTGCGTGCATGCCGGGCCCGTGCCGCGGTTCGCGTGAATGTGAAAGCAACACGGAGTCGGGTGCACGTTTTAGCTGATTATGTATTTAGTTAAATAAAACACATTTAAGGGATGATAGTGTTGATGATTTACCTTGGATACGAGCGAGAGTGAGTCTGCAGTGTATTCGCGCTTAGCGCGTGGAATCAGGGCAACAAATTTGGAAAAGTGTCTCCTCATCCGTTTGCAAGCAGCAGAAGGCCACCTTATGCGACACACGCACCTGTGTTGTTCACTCAGCTGCGCATAATAGCACAGAATTAATTAATATATATATATATATATATATTGACCCGCGTTCTGTTTTCTTTCATGCGCCGTGCACGTTTGCGATGGCGTAAGATGCACACAAACACACCAGGGTTTGGTAGAATTAAGTTGAGTCTGAAACCAGACCAACGCTGCGGGGGCACCGGGAACAATCGCGCTCGGGCTCGGACCGCAGCAAACGAGCCGAGTGTGAAAGCACCGTCACCTGCCTCCGCAATTTTTCATATCAAAGCAGTGAAGGCGGGGAGGGGGAAGGAAGAGGATGGCAGATTAAGATATTTTTGATTAAATCTGAGAGCTGTCTCACTCCTCCATAGGCTTCTATGTTATTGAAACTTGCGGGCCCAGAAAAGTTAGTAAAAACATCGTTAAAATAGTCACACGCATCACACACATGACCAGCGTCGGCCAATAGTGAGCCAAGATTCTGACGTACAACACAGAAGTGCTGCGCTGTTACACTACATGAACTCACTCAGAGGCCCACAGAGAAGAAAATGAATAGTTGAATGAAGCCGTTATTTTTGTTTGTTTTTTTGCGCACAAAAAGTATTCTCGTCGCTTGATAAACTTAAGGTT
Organism: Rhinichthys klamathensis goyatoka; assembly: GCF_029890125.1. Lineage (NCBI taxonomy): Eukaryota > Metazoa > Chordata > Actinopteri > Cypriniformes > Leuciscidae > Rhinichthys > Rhinichthys klamathensis. Next base: position 3,529,609 of record NW_026606794.1, on the reverse strand, counting down.
GAGCCACTGTAGTCACTTGGACTATTTTAACGATGTTTTTACTAACTTTTCTAGGCCGGCAAGTTTCAATTACATAGAAGCCTATGGAGGAGTGAGACAGCTCTCAGATTTAATCAAAAATATCTTAAAGGAGTAGAGAGAGCCAGGCCTGGACTTTATGTTGTTGTTTTATTTTAGTTTATGTGGCAGTCGTCTGTGAGGGACTGCCGCTTTACTTTCGTTTTGTTGTTTATTTTATTATTAAAGTTTACGTTGACTGTTCGCCGGTTCCACCTCCTTCTTCCTTGAACTTGAACTTTGTTACATTATATAAACCGGGCTCTCACAATCACTTATCTGTTATCTCTTCATATACACTCAACTCGTCTGAAAGATTTACACTCTGTATAGCACTTTAATATAACCAATCAACAAACTGGTGATTTTTAATTATGAATGAAAAGCCCTTGAGAGAGCCACTGCTGAATTTTACAAAAGGCCCCACATTTTATATTGAATAATCACCATATTCAAGTATCATGGCATTTATATAAGGTAGTACAATGCTTCTAAAAATTAAAGTACCATGGTATCACATTAAACAGACCATGTTAGTAGCATGACCTTATATGTAATTAATGATATCATCAGTAGCCTCTCATTTAATGGAGGACAGAAGATTGCCTGATTGCTCTACTTCGACTTCCATTGTCTGCTAGCTTTAGGCTTTCCTCTCAGGCAATCTGATCAGGTCTTGCAATAAAATATCACTGTTAGCCCATCACGCCTCCGTGTGTACAAACCTGTGCTGCTCCAGCAGAAAAATCTACACAGGAAGGGGGTGGTATTACTAAAACAAAGAGAAGCGTGTTTACAAGTACAAAAACAAGCACATAACATTCAAACAATGCCACATCAGCCCCAATCCCCCTGTCAAGCTCACTCTCCCCAGCACATGCCCCTGGGGGATCCCAGACCTTCCTTCATGTTCAAAGATTATCAGTTAATCCAAAATGTGCCTGAAACACAGCAAAAAAAAAAAAAAAAAAAAGCAGGAACGGGCCAAGAATCGGAGGGGGGCTAATGTGGAGGCACAGGGTGTTTGGACTTTATTTATTTGTTGGCTTTCATATTAATCCATTGGAACAACACACCATTTTTTCTTTTCTTCTTTTTTTTGGGGGGGGGGTGGGGGTGGATGGGGCATGTGTAAATGTTTCAGAGCCATTAAACGGGAGATGAAAGTTTCAATGGATAGCATGCGAGAGTATTAATTGTAAAGGCCATTATTTGGTGTCCATGAGGCTGAATCAGCTTACCCACTCCATTCCCCCATTTGCATACAAAATGCTTTATTTTGGCAATCAATGAAAGTGCTCCACTGTATGTGTGGCTTATCACATGCTTGCAGGGAATGGATTCCTTCGCCATCTCGTTAAATTCTGTTGATGCAGAACAATTTGAAACATGGCACAGGCTGCAATGACATTTAAAGATGCCTCGGCTTAATTATATTTTGCAAACATTTGGGTTGTTTGTCCTCGGGGATAAAGTGTCTCCACTACAAAGTTAACTTGTTAATAATTGCATGAAGAAGCGCTCTCTATCCTTCTTTCTCTCTCTCTTTTTTATCCGTTATTTTGTTCTCTCTTTTTTGTGAAGCACTAATCATTATCACCTATTAAAGCTGGTTAAGGCCATCAAGGTGCCTACCGTACACGAGGTACACACCGATGATTTTCTGTTCTGTCACTTTCAAAATAAGGGCTCGGATGACTGAGATCCATCAGGTACTGAAGCAAATCAGCTCTCCTGAGGTGTGTGACAACTGAACCCCACCATATACTAGTGCTGCATGATTAATCGTTAAAAAGATCTTGATCTCGATTCAACCACCCACGTGATCTTATTTCTAAATGACAATGATTCAGCTATGTCTATTAAACGTTTGACAAGTACGATCACAGCAAACATTCAAATCTGCATTGGTCCTGCCGCTGACCCAGAGAGAGCAGTTTTAATGTATGAAACAGCTTCACAAACAGTCTTTTTAACCACACAGTATCATTATTTCTCTATTACAACAATTCAAATTATCACGAAAGTATTGGGATAAAAGTTTATAGTTCGGATATAAGTTTACAGATATAGAGTAGCGAACAAAATAGAGTAAATCACCTTTTCAAAGTACTTAAAGGGACAATGTGTACTTTTTTATGTATTTTAATATTTAAAATCAATATTTTTATTCCTAAATATGTCCTCAATGGTGTACAAATACATCTGCCAATTATCTGACTTATCCTCGTAAACGAAGAATTTATTATCTTTATATACATGGAGGGACGGGTAGATCCACGGAGGCTTCCATGTAGTTCCGCCATCTTGAAAAACTATAATAGCAGAGAGGGAAAAAAAGTACTAGGCCAGAGCTCTGTGTTTTCGCTCAGAGCCAACGTGACGTAACTGAAAGCAGCAGAAACGGAGGAGCAGAGCAGTGAGAGGCGCTTGTCACTGCCCCGGCAAGTTTAAAAGGCTGCATTGCTATCCCTCGCCACCAGAAATGTCCAAAATAGATCGTAAAAGGAAACGTGACCGGAGATTACAAAAAACACGAGTTAATGTCGGGATAGCTTTTTCCAGGTGGATAGAGCTAATGCAGGAGAAAGATTTCAAAAGAGACGCTGAAGTCCTGCTTTCTTCTCGACAGGTAAGTCAATGTTACAGTCTTAATTACAAGCTTTTTTTCATTGTTTGGTTGTGTACTTTATTTTATAGACAGATGAACAGTTAAAGTTGATGATGATATCTAACAATGCACGTACTTCAGAAAATGTAACGAATAAAAAAGGCATAACTACATATTACAATAGTTCATGTTTTTCACAGTCAGTAATTCATACTGTAACATTCGTTTGTTCGTTGTGTCAAGTTGCTGTTTGTTTGAAATAACAAACCTGTTCACCCGAAGGAAAACTCGACGAAGTGCCATTAGAAGACATCCTGTCATAGCTTTTTGGTACATAATGGCTACCGTAGATGCAATGCACATTTGAAAAAGCGAGGCGCTGGAGAGCACAATTCGTTTGAATGCAAAATACTAGAGATGCACCGATTACAATTTTCTAGGCCGATCCCGATTTCCGTTTTTTCCTTGAGTTTGACCTGCCGATACCGATTTTAGCCGATTCCGATTTCATTTTTTCAAACCACTTTACAGCACACACAAATATTTATTATCTTCTCTTGAACATTTTGCATAGAACATTTTTAATAATCGCTATAAAATAGAACTATATAAATTACTCCTGGTGTGGGAAATTCACACACATCTAAAGTGCAGTGTTATGGAAGAACCATTTCCTTTTCACATCCAATATCCAACTAAAAACACACACACACACACCTATTGCAATCACTTGTACATCAATGGCAAGTTATATTTCTCAAACAGTTCTTCTCTCATCTGACACATGTCCAGCCAGGCTAAACAGGACAAGTGGAGCATGTGCAGGGAAACGATTGGGAAATAATAAAAACAAGTTTAAATGGGCAAATTTTCTATAAATATTTTTGAGTCTTCATTTTCTTTTCTGACATAGCCTAGCCTACTTCAGTTCTTAAAACACACCAGACATGCAAATTCTGTGCATTTTGGGCACTTTTTGGATGAAATCATATTTATTTTGTCCATCAAAAGTATGCTTTCACTTTAATTGAGCGCAGCAAAAATAGACTCGGCGCCGAAACCCACGCTTCACTGTTGCTCACGCGACGCCCCTGCTCGACGCTCACGCGCTGCTCCGGCTCCCGGTGTGAATGCACTCATTGATTAACATGCACGCCGAACAAAAAAACAAAACAAAAAAACGCGCTGCTCACGCTTGCGGTGTGAAACGGCCGTAATTCATGAGGTTTCCTACATGTGCGTTCCGTGTGCACGTGTGATGCTGATGTTGCGCGATGTTAATCATGCGGCGCCGAGTGCATTTGACCGGCATAAAATCGGATTATGTCAGACTGACCGGCCGGTCGCCGATCATGGCCGATCACGTGAAAATCGGCCGATTCCGGTCACCAGCAGATCAATCGGTGCATCTCTACAAAATACATTTTCACCGCTAGATGGAAGAAATTCCTACACATTGTCCCTTAAACACTGAAAATAAAGGTTGTATCATTACATTATTCCACCAGAAGGTGGCGACAATTTAATTAAACATTTTTTATTATTAGTTGTTTTTATATTATTTTTGTAGTGTTATTTTGTTCAGATGTCTATTCAGATTCATGGGAGAATCGTGACCTCTATTTTAAACAAAAACAAAATGTGATTCATTTACTTTTATGGTTTAAATACATTTGCTTGTTCAGTATGTTTAGTATGTGAATCACACACTCATCTGATTCATGCAGAAATTCACTTTCTATGTACGTTGTAAACTTTTAATGCCAAAGCAATCATGTCCTGTTCTATTTATTAATTAAACAGCAAACTAAACAGTATGCATGCAGGAATAGAGCTTTTACATCAGAAAGCCATAAAGTGAGTATCTTATATAAAGCCATATGTTCAAGACAGAGTGACTCACGTTCTGTATTTGATTTATATTGCACATTAAAACTGCCTCTAGTTGCTCAGTCAGAAAAGAATGACATTCTCAGGACAGAGCTTGTGCAACAAACACTGTTCACTTTCCTCATTTGTTTGGGATGTTGTGTTTACAGCAGAAATTATCTCTCACAAACATTCAGCCAAAAATGAAAATGTGAAATTGTCAACATACAATGACAAGAATACTGACCATCCAAGACTGAAGCCATACGGTAGCTTTGTCAGAAGAGCAGACTAAAATGTCAGTATTGCACCTGTAATCTATTAAAAAAAAAGGTCTTTAATAAAACAATATGCATTTTTTTACTGTTAAAAACTTTGTGGGTAGAATAGAAATTGGAAAACTGGGGGGTCTGTCTCAACTAACGTAATGCTGTAAACTATGGGAACACTGTCAGCTGGTACATTACATAAAGGTTCAAATTAACAACTCGTTGTAGCTATACAATTGCATATAAGGCCATTTTTATAATAATGTTATAATAATTACTTTTTAATGGTAAAAGTAAAAACATAATGAATGTAATAGGCTATATTTTTTTGCAAAATGCTCCCCACTACAGTTAATTTTTCTAAAATGCTATGGTCCTGACTGAGGTAAATGTAACCTTGTGACATAAGCTGTTTTATTGACGACTTTCCTCAGTTGAAACATTGGTTGAGCTACATTATCGTTTTCAGTAAGTTGTAACCGTTTCTTATAACATACCTTCAGATGTTCATTCGTGTTTATTTCGTGCTGTAACCAAAAGATGAAGATGAAGAGATGATCCATCCACGTGTGGCTTGAGCTGAGGCACTAGCTGCTAGAGATCTGTCACGGAGCACGGAGGCAGTGGCACTCGGTCTGCTGCACAACAAAAGCCGTCCAATTGCTAATCAAAACTAAAACATACAAAACTGGCCCACACGTTCTGGGAGGGTCGTGTCCCCCAGTAAAAGTCTCTTTCCGGAGGGTAGCCTACATATCGCGTTCCGAGGGTACAAAAACTCACGACATTGACAACAGGGTAAAAGAAGCCCAATTCCGCGGGAAACCCGTTATTGTTTGAATTTCGTAATAAAACTGACAAAATTTGAAAACGGGGACTTTGTTTAATATCCAAAACCAAAAGCCGCTTTTCCACCGTCGGGCTGAGCGGTTCTCTTTTTGTACCCGTTCCATTCCGTGCCAGGCCAGGCCGCTCTAGAATGTAATACAAAAGCGTCAGTCGTTGCCGTGGTAACGCAAGTGTTTACAGACGAAATGAGATCGAATTTCGGTATAAAACTGACAAAATTTGAAAATGGAGACTTTGTTTAATATCCAAAGTAACCTGCTCTGTCTTGTCTGCCTGCGCGTTGTCAGTGTCCTCTTTGCTTGGTTTTGTGTTTAATCTTTTGACCTTTTGGCATTATTATATCAATTTCTGTCATTTTATTTAACATTGCTCCATTTCAGAGCAGGACGAACCAGATAAAAAATAATCAGTAATACACTTAGGCTACTGATGTTTGTGCTGTTATATTTATATCAGAAATTATTTGATCAAGGACCTGAGTAGGCTACTACACAGTTCACAACTATCAATTGCTTGCCTAAAATGGATATTTTATCCATTAGACCTATAATGGGAATCATGGGATATTAAAATACCATTCCATGCAAGATCATTTGGTTTGTTTAAGTTCCTGGATTCAAATTAGTATACATGCACCTGGGGTTGGACATTGTTACATGTACTAGATGAATATATATTATGCTGATGTTATTGTCATTACAGTGGCAAACTAAATAAATATCCAATCTAAACTTTTTCCAGGTCTGAATTCTCTTTCGTCTGTCCTAATCTTCTGAATTCATGTCCAGGCATCCACTCTGAGTGAGCCCATGTAAAAACAAACTGCTCTCTGTCACACTTGAAGGGTCCACATGTATTTGAAGCATTTACATTCCTCACAGTGAGGAGGCATGTGTGCGCTTGTGATGCCGACTCGCCTGTGGCTGGCTTTTCTGCTGCTAATATGCATGTCTGTGTGTTTATGCACAAGTGTGTGTGTGTCCGGCATTTCAACCATGTGCAACTGAACCTCCAATTTCACAGCGCATCTCTCGCTGTGCTGCAGTGTCGTGCTGGTGAGGCACCTTAAATAATGTCATTTCCCCCCTGCTGTTTGAGATCAAAGCTTCTATCAGCTGAACCTCTGCACCTTCTCCACCCTCACAGTGGCCCTCTCCGCCTGCCCACACTCTCTCCACCACATACAGCGTCCACAACAAAGATGCAGCGCACTAGCAAACAACTCTAGATGTCAAACAAAGCCAATCAATTGCTTGTTTCCTGTGTGAAAACACAATCTGTTATGGCTTACCTTTAAAACGATAGGCCGGGCACATAATTACCTTGCTGGGAGGAATTTGGACCACTGTTTTAATACACTGACATTTGTGCCATATACTGTATGTAGTTTGTCACCAAGCAGTTTAATGAAAACTGACACTGGCTTCATAAACAGCAATTTCAATGCAAATGCAGCACTAGCTGTGGTAATTAGTATATTTCTTTTCCTCCTTGAATAATGTTTGCAGTGTATGCAGGCACTCGCAAATATCTGAATTCCACTGGGGCAATAATGGGAGACCGTGGCTAGATCAATGTCACAATTTTTATTCCAGTGAATTTTTGAAGAAATTAAGTCTTATATACACTACCCTTTTTTTTTAAGAAATTAATTTTGTTTAGCATTAAATTAATCAAAAGTGACTGTAAAGACATTTAGAATCTTACAAATGTTTCTATTTCAAAGGAATGTTGTTCTTTTGAAATTTCTATTCATGAAAGGATGCTGGGGGGAATAAATCACATTTCCACACAAATATTAAGCAGAACAACTGTTTTCAACTGTGATAATCATAAAAAAGGTTTCTTGGGGACCAAATCTTGCATAAGAATGATTTCTCAAGGGTCATGTGACACTAAAGACTGAGGTAATGATGCTGAGAATTCAGCTTTGCCATCACAAGAATAAATTTCATGTTAAAAAAAAATATATATATATATATAAGTTATTTTAAATTGTAATAATATTTCACAATATTACTGTTTTTAACTATATATTTTTTACTGTTTTTACTTACCAAACCCAAACAGTATAAAAAAAAACATTTAAGCACAAAACAATACAAATATTGTGATTAATGTATAAAATGACAACATTTAAAATAAAATCAATATTGTCATGAGAACATATCCACCTTCCATTAACATCATCCTAATAATATAAATGAACCTGGACTGATCTCTTCTTTACTCGAGTGCTTTAAAAATATTTTATGATCATTGGAGGATACAATTCACAAAACAATATTCAAATACTGGACAAAATACAGTACAAAACGCTTGCTAACAATTGAACTTTGACCCTTCACCCTCTGTCTGAGTCAGGGGTGCAGCAGCGAGTAATGTGACGTCTTGTGCTGGTTTAGGACATCAGTGCTCTCTGGCCAAAACCCAAGCTGCTTTCCCACAGGCACGACACTGCAGATCAGATTACTATTTACACTGCGTTTCAGCCTTAATCAGGATCCCCATCTGCTTCCTCTCTTCACCGCATAATACTGTACATCATCAGCACGTTCGCAGTACTGTCCAGTTATGTTTTACTCCTAAACACTCACACGCTTCCCCTATCCACAATAAGAAGACCGGTCGAAGGTCTGGCAAGCATTTTAACTCAGATTCTTCATCTTCTTTTGAGCATTCATCTGACAATATATCTGTTCCAGAACCGCTCCAGATTATTCAAAGCCTCATATTTGCGGCCCTGCTCTCCTCATGATAATAAATGAAGGATGACAACTGGCCAGCGTCTCAAGGCCTGGCCCACGCCGCCAAGCTTCCTCACAGGTCCGCATTAATCCAGCACATTCACTCACCATCACTGTCTCTCCTTCATGAATGTAAAGGCCCCTGGATTTGCAACAGTATGTCCTTCATGACACTCAAAGCCAGCTTCATTCCCATCAATATTAAATAAAAAAATTAAAGCCCACTCGACATGTGGGAGTGTGCATTGATTTAATATTTCACCCCAGCAGTGAAAGAAGCCCTTTCTCTCGCACTCAACTTGCAATTTGGAAATAAATTGACTGATTTAGACAAAGCCAGAAAGAGAGAGAGAGAGCGAAAAGGGGTTCGATGCGAACCTGGTCCGCCACCACTGAGTAAGGTGACATTGCACAACAAATCACTTGCATGAATATAGAGAAAGAAAACGATTGCTATTTCTGAAAGCAATTTTGTTTGGTGAAGGTGTGTTGATTGCCATGTATGTGAATCTATTGCTCACACGACAGGAAGGGGCACAAGCATTTCATAAGAGTCAATGGCATATTTTCCTGTTAGCATAAACAATATGAGGACTAAGACTTTCATAGAAAAGCAGACAAAACCATTTTATTTATTTTGAAAAAATAACTATGCACAGGCCTCGTGTGAGGTGTCAGACACAGTGCGACTTATGTGGCAGTGCATCTGTGGTACTTAAATTGAGCCTAATGAAGAATAATTAGGTTGTTAAAACGTTGATAACAGAGCAGCTCAGTAAACAGATAAAAGATGAGCTGGCCTGGAGGAAGAGTTTGAGCTCTGCAGGAAATATCAGCACACACACACTCACACACAGACTCACATTACATCCCCATGCCAAACTTAAGGACCAATCCACTTTTCCAATTTCCTCTATTCCTTTGAAAACTGGAAATGCTTTTTCCACGAGCTCATTAAAGCTGCATGTGGTAAAACTCAAAACTTTAATTAGGAATTATTGAAAATGTAAATGAATTATGAATATTTATTTAGCTTAGCAACAAGGTATTTTCACATTAAGGTGGAGCATGTTATGCGCTCAAAGGTATTAGAGAACGCCATGAACGGATTATTTTAAAAACACAGAAATTAACATAAAAATGGAAATGACTGTGTAGCCTTTTCATGACTGGTTCTACATAAATAGCAGGGAAAAAGAACTAGGGTAGGATTAGATACTTATAATATTTTACATATCTTATTAATACATCTAATTAAATTAGATAAATATATCTATATCACTTATTATTTTATTATATATAATAAAATAATTATATATATATATATATATATATATATATGGGGTAAGTCAGTAAAACTGTTGATATTACTGTATGTTGATATGGTCTGATAATCAGATTTTTCTTATGATGTGGCAGAAATGCATCAGTAGATCATTGTTAGCACAATAATATGTGGTGACATTTAATGTTTTGTGTTACACTTTAGGAAATACATTTTAATTTTATACAAAATAAAATGAATTGTTTTATTATTAATTGAATTACAAACTAGAATGTATGTCATAGGGAGATAGTCCACAACCAAAAGGTTCTGTGTAGGAGGCTTTTGATGAGTCCTCATGAGCGCTAAAATCATCACAGTACTGCCATCTACCGGACAAACAAGTGAATAACAACAAGAGGAACACGAACAACATTACATTTGTGAAATTTAATTGTGAAATATTTGTACGGACAGATCCCCTGTATCCATGTAAAGACAGCGAACAAAAATACAATTACGAGCGAAAGACTAAATAATCTCATAAAAACAGGTTAATAACATGTCACGAATGCGATTGATGATTCTGAGTGAGCTGATTTAATGAGTCGTCAGTCTAATCTCTACCGGATGTCGGATTAATGTTTTCAGTCATTTCCGCTTCAGCGAATCAACAGGAAATTTCGTAGAAGTGATGTCGTGATGTTGACGCTCTTCACCATTTGTCCTACATCACCTTTTTCCTCTCACGTATCGATATGGCTGTTTCAACATGTCAGAAGATCACCTTCGTCTCTTGCATCGTCCTCTGCATGTCTTTATTCCTACCCAAATTATTTTTGCCCAGAGTGAAGAAAGAAACAGTGCAGTCGAATGGTAAGATGATGATCATGAGACATAAATATAATCCTTCACCCCTCATTGACTGTTTCAGTAATTTCAGCGCTGATTTGACCATCCCTGTGATCTCTGTGCTCAGGTCCCGTTAACCTCAACCTCCTCCCCGTGTGTGGATTCATAATGTGAGGATCACTTTCCCAATGTCATTTCCACAACAAATCTATCCTAATTTATTCCTTATGACATCTTTGACACTTTAGCACGGTAACCATAGTGACAATCATTAAATATGATCATATTTAATGTCTTTTAAGATCATTCAAAGCCTTAGCCTATAAGGAGCTTTCTGAATCTTTGTCAATTTGTTTAATTTCGGTTTATTTATTTATTTTTACTGTAGTTACAATGGTAAATGTTTGTACTGGAAGGACATTGATTAATCATGGTTCCTACAGTCATGGATATTTTTTTAAATTGTGACTTTCAATGGCTGAACAAAATATATAATTTACTATACTGCATGTTAAAATTTTCAATTATGTTTCACTGACTAGAAATTGCTCTTTTTGAGTGCAGTGTCTGTAAATGATTATATATATTTATTTTTTATTTTATTTTTGCTTTGAAGTTGGGCCAGGGCATTTTCCTCCCTCACGACACAGACATTCATTCCCTGAAGATCATGATCACTGGGACACTGACTCTCATTACATCAAGCATTACAATCCTGAGGCAATTGCCAGAGTCAAGGGTGTTCGCAAGCCGAATCTGCTGGGCCAGGTCATCCCTGTCTACGGCTTTGGAATTTTCCTTTATATCCTCTACCTGTTCTTCAAGGTGAGTCTTATCAGAAGCTATTTGGACATCTGCGGTGTTCAGCAGCTATCCTGTAATAATACTTCCCCTGGAATAAAGATCCAACAGGTGCTTTAATATACACAGTACACACTACCATATGTGCCGCTCTGCTCTGCTCTGCTCTTTTGAGTGGTAGTGTAATCGGAAATTTTAAATGTGTGTCGGGATGTCTGTTTTTGTTTTGGTCTGTGTGATCTCACCCATTGCCTATTTATCCAATAGTATTTTGACACCACGGGTTGCCAGTTGGTGGAAAACACAGCATATTGCAGCCATGGAATCAAGCAAATTAACTGGGTCAGAGATCGCAGATTGTATGTGACCTAAAAAGCCTCGGCATCCATCTAAAAAGCTCTGTGACCAGAGGCATATAAAAAAAACGATCAACTTACAGTGTAAGTCTTGTTGCCTACCATTGTCGCATGCGCTCATTCCTGTTGCTTTTCCTCAATATGGCAACCAGCGTGAGCATCGAGTCTGAAGAGGTGGGGGAAACAACTCTCTCCAATACGGCACCTTTCATATATTTTAACATGAAATTTATTTCTGTGATGGCTACGCTGAATTTTCAGCAGCCATTACCCCAGTCTTCAGTGTAACATGATCCTTCAGAAATCATTCTTATTATCATCAGTGCTGAAAACTGTTGTGCTGCTTAATTTTTTTGTGGAAACCATGATACATTTTTTTGCCATTATTTTTTAATGTGGTTATTAGTAGCAAAATCAGTGTCATTTACCTTGATCTTTCAACAGCTGACCTGTAAGGACAAACCTCATCAACAAGAGTGCAGATTCCCTATGCTGCAGTCAGAATGCACGTTTGAAGAGATGCGTGAGTTTGCATATACATCAACTCTAGTTGGACAACTTTACATACCTAACAAAGATGCTAGATAATCTTAATAGCACCATATATTGATAAGTTGTGACCCTTTTTAAACCACATGTCTGATTATTCTTTACATGCATTCTCAGCATATCAGTAGCTAAACGACATGCAACTCCAGATAAGGTAGATTAAGATCCTGTCTAAGCTTTGTTCTCTCCCTTTTATTCGACCCGGATTAGCAATCAGAAGTAATGTTTTATAAGCCTAGCAGCTCCTAACACCAATTAACTGCATGTCTTTTGGATCAGTAGTAAGAGGTTTAGCTCTATTCATAAAATGGATGCCAAAGGGTGGAGGGAGTAACCGATAGAGCATCAGCACAGCACTCACTCCCTGTACCAGCATGTGTATAAAATGATCAAACTATTCTTATTAATTCTGTTGAGTCTAGAAAAAAAAAAAAAAAGATTTTGCTTTTAAAGTTTGTGTAAAATATTTCTCATTCTCATGCATCCCAGTTTTTGGCACATGCCACAATGAGACTGCAGAGTGTGGCGGCCACGTTTGAGTGAATCTCTGTATCTAACATTATTCTAAACCTCATTCAATTGTCTCCCTGACAGCTACTTGTCAGCTGGTGCAGCTGCAGGCCAGAATGAGTGAAAAAGTCAGAGAAAAGAGAATATCTAAAGTTGTCCACCCATCTGCCAGGTATATTTCTCTCCTTCCACCATCCATCATCTTTTTGATCAAAGAGCTGACAGTGCACTGACATGATCTGCATGACACTCTGAAATGGAATCCTTTGAAAAGGAAAAGAGCAAATTCACAGCCTTATTCGTCTGTGATTATTCTAGCTACTGTTTTAGCTGTAGCTGATACCATCTTTTAAATTAAATAAAAATATTATATAATTTTTTTCTACAAAAAAAACCTTATTGTAGCTCAGTCAGTAGAGCTTGATGTTAGCAGGGAATGCACATAGCCTACTTCTAAAATGTGTACCTTGAATGCAAAGTCGCTTTGGATAAAAGCATCTACCAAATGCATAAATGTAAATATTTAAAAGTGTTTGTATATTCACAGAACATACTTCTTGCACATTTTTGATCCAATAAAGTACAATTTTGATTCATGATTATCATTGAGATGTGGGTGTGTTTTAGCAGTGGTTCTGATTTGTGATTTTTTATTAGTTGTTTTAACGTAGTCTCTGACTTGTTTTGATTTCAGGTCACGCCGGGGCACACGGAGGCGTGAGGAGAGAAAGCTCAAACAGTTGAAGGAGATCACTCAAATGATGAAGGAGAGACAGTTGCGAGAGGGAGCCACGCCGGAGGAGGAGGCTGAGGAGGCGCCCTATACTGCAGACTGGGAAGGTATACCTCAAGGTTTTATGTTGGGTCCGCTGCGGTTTCAATTGATCGTTCCTTGAATTTTGCGTCTAATTTTATTCATTGCTTCCCAAGGATATCCAGATGAGACCTACCCAGAGTTTGACATGACCTCCCGCAGGCGCAGATTTCCTAGTGTTATACTAGAAGAACCAGACCAAACCATACCCACAGCTGAGGAGCTTGCTGAGAGAATGGAGAAAGAAGAGGAGGATGAGCTTGTTGATGATGCACGTGGAAACGAGGAGGTGAACATGGAGAGTAATGAAGGAGAAAAAGAAGAGGAAGACGAAGAGGATGATGATGAGGAGGAAGATGATGAGGAGGAGGAAGATGAGGAAGAAGTTAGAGAAGACCAGCCCTGCCTTCCTAAAGAAATCGATGAGGATGATGACAGATTAGAGTGCCCAAGTGAAGGAGAAGAGAAACAGAAACCAAGCAGAAGGCGACAAATCACTTTCAGTGATCACAGACACGTTTTCCATTATCCAAAGGGTGGCGCTGTTGGCTGCAAATATGAGAAAGAGGAGGAAGAAGAACATGAAAGAGAAGAAGAGGAGGAGGAGAATGAAGAGGAAGAAACTATTGAGGAAGACAGTGAAGAGGAAGAAACTGGTGAGGAAGACTGTGAAGAGGAAGAAAATGGTGATGAAGAGGAGGGAGATCAACGTAATGAAGAAAGGCAGGGTGAGACGGAAGAGAAGGAGGAAGACCCACTGATGGAAGCCGAGAGCCTGGGATTTAATGATGATGTGGAATGTGATCCCGAGGAACAGGAGGTAGACCTCCTTGACTTCCTACAATCATACCAACCTGAGGTAACCGTCATCTCCAATAGGTCAGAGTCTCCCGAAGATCAAGCCTCTGGGACTCTTAGAATGCGTCACAAGAGACAAAAGGTGAAGAAGTGACCCGTCGGTCAAAATAAAACAAAGGTTTTCTGTTTAATTACCCTCTAGACCTCTATATAAACATACCTTACTGTGAATCTTTCTCACTTTGCTTAAGGAGGCTTAAAGGAATAGTTCACTTAAAAATGAAAATTCTGTCATTTACAGAATGTACAGATAAATTTCTGTTATTTATCTGTAACCAGACATTTGATGGACCACATTGACTTTCATAGTAAGAAAAAAAATACTATACAAGTCAATGGGGTCCATCAACTTTTTGGTTACCGACATTCTTCAAAATATCTTCTTTTGTGTTCAGCAGAAGAAAGAAATTCATACAGGTTTGAAACAACTTGAGGGTGAGTAAATGATGATAGAATTATTTTATTTTTAAGTGAACTATTACTTTGAGTTTCTCTGTAATCATTTAGGCTTGTCTAGTAAAATAAAATTAAAGGTTTCTTTCAAATGTTTCAAAGAACATGAGAGAGAACATTTTTCAGAGTATGTTATGTTATAATAAACACTTTTAAGTTCTTTTTTTCCCAAAGAAAATCTTTGCCAATAAAAAGTTTGAACAAAATGGCTTGTATGGACATTATTTCATGAGCATTGAAGTACAGCAAATAAAACGATTTAATCTTAAATATTTGAGATGTGAAAATTCACGTTCAATTTATTTGTTTTCATATCTTGAGTACAAACACTGTATATTGACCAATGTACACATTTTACAAAACAGTGTGACATAACAGTTATACGTTATCACTTTAACACAAGAGTGGTGAGATTTTTTTCAAACATACAAAAAATAGCAGAAAAACACATTCATTTTCAGTGTTTTTAACCATTTAGAGCAAACCCAAAACTGTTAGAGCATTACATAAAGTATAGAAAGGGCTGGAATGGTATCACGAGGCAGTTAAAAAACAAACTTTAATAACTTACACATATTTCTTTGCAATTTGGCCAAAGAATTTAATATACACTTTATATTCTTATCTAAAAAAGTAACCGTAAAAATACTTTTCTGGAGGGAAAGATATATATTTCAAAATGTGATGTCTGAAGCCACATTATTTATGACCAAAGAGAATAGTAACAAAAAAGGTATGCCATTTGCAGCACATTTCTTGCATTTATCTTGGATTGATAAGACATACAAACATTCTAAATATTAGTAGATGATTTTAAACCTAAAATGCTGTGAACTTAAGAAGGTTTTTTCCCCATTTGATGGACAACAAACTTGAAAGGGCACTCGGCAGATAATACAATTAGGATTATTTAATTTCTTGAAAACATTCATCCAACATTAATGTTATTATATTTTACTCAATGACCAAAATGTTTCGATTTATCCCATTTCCAAGACTTTGTTGTGACATTCAACTGGAATGAAAAATGGCATGATAAAAATAAACTTCAAGGCATGCTAATGCGTAATGGAGCAGAGCTAGTAAATCAGTGTGGCCATCTGAAGACTTCTACAATGCTTTATAATTTGGCTTTAAGGGCAATTGGTACAGCAGTTTTTTTGATTTTGTTAGTTAAATTGCCACACTGATAATACAACTTCATACAATTTCCCTTCTTTATTCATCTGCATTGTTTAGCAAAGACACAGAAGTGTACAAGCTATAGTACAATTAAGGATGATGATTTGAGTTGTGTAAATTCCACAGACACTTTGTTCAGCCACATATTTCACAACTACTGTATCTTCATGCAGCAGGAAATGTTATAGATGACTTGAACAAACTGTCTCTAAGCATGTTTACATGCACAGTTATAATCCAGCTACAATCACGTTACCAAGGACTGTTAGTCTGACTTTGCAAAAATCCGACTAGTGTAATTTCAATTGGACTAAAGTGTTTACATGGCAAATCATCATTTTAGGCCGACCGAAATCGAACTTTTAAAGTGCATGTAAACAAACAGTACTCGTCGTCTCACTGTGTCAAATAAGTAGTTTCTCTGTTCTGGAAAATCATCTACTCCACAAGCAGGCAACTAAACCTGATCTTTTTGGAAATGTACAGCCCAGTATACTGCAAATATACAGGTTGTTCTCAAGAACAACGACAGAAGCTTATAAGTAGCTGCATGATAAACAACACTGTCTGAAAAAAACAATGTATCATCTCACCAACTTCAAGCAGTGTCTCGTCCAAAGGCACAATATTTACAGCTTTCCGCCATTAATCTCTGAATAAAGTGCTCCATTCAGTACATTCCCCTACAGATGTAGTGGGTCAGTATGAGATGATAATGTACTTACCCTGATATTGACCCTCACATAAAATACATTTACTACACACTTCTGCCACTATTTGGGTCTTTCACACTCGAGCTACTGGTGAACCATTCATTTTGGTTGCTTCTAATGACATTACAACTGTTTTAGGATCTCATGTCCACTCAAACACTGTAGATAAATTGTTTTAAAGTGCCCCATTATGCTTTTTCGTTTATTTCCTTTCATGTACAGTAGTATGTCATATAGCTGTTTGTAAATGTAATAGGTCTACAAAGTTCCAAAGATTAAAATGCACGATGAATGGAGTTGTTGTCTCCCAAAAGAAAGAACCGATTCTGAACTGCCTGAAATGAGTCGTCAGTAATTCCAATCTTACTTTCTGCACGAACCTTCGAAGGTTTGAACCAAATTTGCATAATCGACATCTATCCAAGTCTAGGGTCTTCATTGGCTGCCTGCGAACACTGACGCCATCATTAGCCTACTATTCATATCACTGTGTGTATACAAGTGCTGAAGAAGCCTCTGGAGCTGAAATTCAAATATGGTAATGAGCGTTTTGTTGGGCGAATGAGAAATGAGGCGATGCTGCAATGCATATTATGAGAAAATGAAAGTGTGTTTTTTTTTTAACCCTGGATGTATGTAAACCTATTGCAGGAGACCTCCAAAACAAAATTAGGAATATTTAAAATAGCATAATTGAGGCAGTTTAAGTGCAGAAGGACATGAACTGATAATGATTACATCTATTTTGTGGAAGTGTCACACATTCATCAGTTGAATTGTAATGAATCCGCACCAAAAGCTCAGATGTGAAGGCGCCCTGGTCAAGTTTTGTGCTTGAAGCACAGTGAATTATGGACATGGGGTAAGACACAAGCAGAAGATGGAATGGAAATCTATAAATACATAAATAGTGGATAAATATGTTAGTCTGTCATACTTCATACTGGCTTTGGAGTCCTTGTGAAGCATGAATCGATACATTAAATGACACACGTGACATGTATAACTCAAGAAATGTCACATTTGAAAATCATTTGACAAAAGTTCATTAAATAAAATATCCAAACTGTTAGTGAACATTAATTTTTTTTAGAATTACGACCATGGCAAAATGACGTACGATTTTAATCTTAGGGACAAAAGTACTACTGTAAAAGATCCTTATTTTCACATTAGCAAAATGTTAGTGTTACCTTGTCGGTTAAGTAAAGAAAGCGACTAGGAGAATTTTGACTGTCGATTTAAATGAATGCACCATATTCCGATAATCTCTTGAATTGTGAAGTCTTTGTGCTTTCCCCCAACTGTGATGCCCTTTTAAAAAAAAAAAGAAAAGAGCAGAAACCTCACTCACACACGCACACACACACACACACACACACACCTTGTTCACACACATTCACACAAAGACACAAACTCTATACACATTCATGCCTTCAAAGGAGGATCTTGAGAGGGACTCTGCTGCCGTGGAGTTCACCGCAGCCCTTGACTCAGTGATTCAGCTTGTAAAGCAGTCTGGCTGGGTTCTTTCGTGGTTGTGGCTGGCAGAGAGACACGGCTACTCACAGGCTAGCTTGCTGTCAAAGCTGGACAGAGCAATAGCAAATGCCTGCAGGGCACACATGGGGTAGTTGTAATCCATTGTGAAGACATCCTCTGCTACGCGACCAAACTGCATCACAATGTAATCCGCTGTATACAGAAAAGAGCGAGAATACAGAAAAATGAACTGCTATTCTTCGGTACAGTAAAGACCAAATAAAATCCATCTCTAGAGTATGTGGTGTGTATGCTTTTGTTTCACTCACGGTCATTGTCATGAATGATCTGAAAGTTTTTGACAGATGCTTGTGTGACTCTGCCATGGAAGTTGAGCACATATGATTGAGTATCATCGTTCCACACAGGCGTCTTGTTGTGGAGCTCTATCACACTCTCAGTGCTTTTGTTCTGCCATCGAGCCAGTAGAGACTCATGGTCCTGCGATAGACAGATGTGGGGGAGGATTAGCTTTCCATTAGAGCATGTAACTTTGCTGCTAATACTAACATCTGTATATAAAATATAGGTCAGCGTTTATTGGTTTCCCATGACTATTGTTCTGCACTGGCCCAAAACAGACATTACATAGTATTTTACTGCTCATGTAACATAAATGATACATAAATACTGTAAATGATTTAAGTAAAATGCAAATTAATAACGTCTTCAATGATATTATCATGTGCACATTTGAACTGCCTCTCCTTCTTCCTCCAAAGGTTTTTGTATTTTCATAGTGCTAGTCATTTCACATTGATGACACCAGTAAAACATTCTTTTTATGTTATTCATATTATACAAAATTACTTTTTTGCACTCGGTAGATGTAGTACTAATGCTGAGTGAATGAATGAATAAACAAACAAATGCATAGTATTTTGCCAGATAGGTACAATATATTTTTTAAGCACCTGGCAAATTGAACAAAATACATTGTTGAAATCTTTTTCATTACTAGAATTAAGTGATTGTCACCATATTTTGAGAACTACCTTTACCCTTTTGAGATTCTGGCTCATTAAATCCAAATCAAAATTGACAGTTCATATTTTTTTTTATGAAATATTGCTGTATTTATTATAAATGATTTATCTGTAAACATCTTTTTTTATTATTATTCATGTGCCCTAATAATCAATTACCGATGGACAAAATCAAGTCCTGCCCTAGATTTTTCTTTTCCGAGCCGTTTCACTCAGATATCCATCACGACAGGGACTAAAAGACTATCACAACTTCTGTTTCATGTTTATTTTTCATATTTATACACACAAAGGCATTCTAAACAGCCCTGCACTCACATTTCGAGGCCTGATGGAGACTCTTTCATGGTCCATGTTCATTCCAGGAATAATGACACTCATCTTTCGAGGCCCCTTGAACCCTAAAACATTAGTTTCCTGTAGAACAGAAGACAAACAATCATTCACATCTAAATTAGCCACCATGTTTACATAATTGTCATTTATCAAATTTAAAGAATAATAAATCATTTTAACCCGTTTTCCCTTTATCAGTGGTATTTCTATGCACAAAACCAACCAGCAGAGGTCAGACTTGGCTCATCATTGCTCGTGGCTCTAAGATCTAGTGGCCAATGTGCCCTTAGGGCTGGGTGATGGCTCTCTGCTGGCCACTGACCAACACCATGCTCACAAACTCACATAGCAGATCGCTGCAAGCTCCTGTCGTAGATTCCCTGCTTCTAGGCTGGAGGTGGTCTTGACTGGGTTCAAACCGCTGTCATATACTGTAAACTTGGTACCCATAAGGTTTGATCTGTGGGGATGACATTGCGCTTATTGAAGAAACTCTTACAATTAAGACTGCATCCTGTCACAGAAAAAGGGTGAGGCTACCAAAGACTGCCAAGACTATGTCTATCCATATTTCACCCCCAAATCAAAAGAAAAAAAAATTAAAGCAATTTTTGTACTAATAAGAATTATGGCATTTTAACATATTTCATATTAAGTTTGTTTTTAAAAAATGCTCATTAAACTAATTAAAGCTCCCCCTCGAATGTTTAGAAAGAGACACTTTTCTCTTATCTTTACAAGAACAGCATAGATTTAGGTTACCTTATGAATCACACGACACGATGAATCATCTTTAACTATACCTCAGTTTGCCAATAAAGCTCTCGCCACCTCGTGATAGGTCAGTTGGGTCGATGGAGATGAGGTAATTGGATGTTTTGCTCTTCTTTCTCTTCCTCCCGGCTAAAAGGAAAACCTAAAGTGTGACAGAATTTAATTGGGCACCGAACAGCAGCACAAAACTGACATCAAAAGATTCATCAGAGAAAGAGACCTTATATAAACATTCTGAGAAAGTGTTTCCGTATTTTGAGGAATGGCATAAACAACTAATACACATACAGCTGAGTGTGTGTGTATAACGTATATATATATATATTCATTCTATTTGGTAAATAAGATGCATCATAGAACACATTATTTTTATGTGATTTACGATTAGCCATGATATTTTTAAGATAAACATTTGCCCAGGGAAGCAATATTATGGTTAATTGTCATATATAGCTGCTAAATATCTCTGTGGGCTAAATTTGGTTACTTTCATCAGAATCAATCATGTCAAGCACTTCGGCAAATTGGAGGAATGGAGTATCACTGATAGGTCTTGATTGCTGGTGCACAACAATGATGAATTACAAATAAGCCAAAACTCTTTAGAAAAATTGGGAATAATCAGTGTTTCGGTGTGTCTGACCTTCTTGCCGTCTTCCCTCTCCAGATGGAGGTAGTATGTGGGGTACATGCCCCTGTCCATGCCCTTCTTATCTCGTGTGATCCTGCATTTCACAGTCACCCCTTGGGGGGCGGGTCTGAGAATGAACTCCTCCAGGTCATCCACGTCGATGGATGGCTCATTGGCCAATGGGGTGGAAGCTGAGGTTGCCTCCTTTCGCATTGATCGAGCAGAAAGAAATCGTTCCCGGTTAATTATAGATTAATTATAGTTGAAAGAAATGTACATTTGTTGATTATTACAAACCATTTTTATTTATAAACATTTCTAAACAATAAATAAAAAAATAAAAATAAAAAATATATATATATACACATATATATACACATTTTTAAAAGTGCAAATCTATTTCACTATTTTGATTTTCTTTTGTCTTGTTGTGCCTATGTTCAGTTCCTGTGTTTTTAGTTCCTGTTTCCCATGTCTCATTTGTTATCTTGTTAGTTTCCATAGGTTGCCTGGTTTGTATCATGTAAACTAATCACCTACACCTGTCCTTCATTTAGCCTCTTGTCATCATTCCAGTGTATTTTAAACCCTCAGTCATAGGCTTGTTTGAGATGTGCCTTGCCTCACCTGAAATGTATGCGAGGTTAGGCGGCTGCAGTGAGAGGAGGAGCGAAAAAAGTGCAGGCAAGCCGGACAGATCTCTTGGATCTGTGGATCTGAGACCTGTGAGATCAAAGACTGATATCGCGGGATTCACGGGATTCACGCCCTTGCACGGTGTTGCTAATAAACTGGATGTAATTTAAGTTCTGTTGCTATATGAAAATAAATATAATGAACAAGACACCCAAAGTACTTGTTATTTAATTACATTCCAAATACGTGTTTATCAACCTTTTTTTCTTTAATACAGACACGTGTTTTTTATATAATTTTTTTATAAAAATGACATCACATAACCCATTAAGAGATCGCACTGTCAGAGAGTTTGGGAATATTCACAAATAATGTATACACCTAAAACATGATATCAGAGTAAAACTGGAATGAGAAACCTTTGAAAAGAGATCAATAGGCCTACATCAGGGTCGTTGAATCCAATGAGCATTAAGCTTTGTCGTCAGCAAGTCGTTTCCCATCGTGCTTTTGAATCCGGCACGTGCGCCTTGCGATTGCGAGAGTTTTTTTGACATACGTCAGCATGACATCAGAGCAAGTCGGACCGCACTCGGACACATTTCTAACCGGCATGCATCTCGCGGTGATCACTTGTGATCGGTTCTGCGCAGATTTTGCTCATCTCAAACAAGCCTATTCTCTGTTCACTGTCTTGTGTTAACGTTTCATGCTGGTGTTTCTCATTATTGTTCCTAAATGTTATTTCGTCATTCATCTGCGTCAAGCCTCTTGAATCTGGATTATCAAGTCAAGCCTGTACCTGACAGTCCGTGTAGTCTCTCAATTAATAAAAGCATAAACGATGCATATACAGGTCCTTCTCAAAATATTAGCATATTGTGATAAAGTTCATTATTTTCCATAATGTAATGATAAAAATTAAACTTTCATATATTTTAGATTCATTGCACACCAACTGAAATATTTCAGGTCTTTTATTGTTTTAATACTGATGATTTTGGCATACAGCTCATGAAAACCCCAAATTCCTGTCTCAAAAAATTAGCATATCATGAAAAGGGTCTCTAAACGAGCTATTAACCTAATCATCTGAATCAACTAATTAACTCTAAACAACTGCAAAAGATTCCTGAGGCTTTTAAAAACTCCCAGCCTGTTTCATTACTCAAAACCGCAATCATGGGTAAGACTGGCGACCTGACTGCTGTCCAGAAGGCCATCATTGACACCCTCAAGCAAGAGGGTAAGACACAGAAAGAAATTTCTGAACAAATAGGCTGTTCCCAGAGTGCTGGATCAAGGCACCTCAGTGGGAAGTCTGTGGGAAGGAAAAAGTGTGGCAAAAAACGCTGCACAACGAGAAGAGGTGACCGGACCCTGAGGAAGATTGTGGAGAAGGACCGATTCCAGACCTTGGGGGACCTGCGGAAGCAGTGGACTGAGTCTGGAGTAGAAACATCCAGAGCCACCGTGCACAGGCGTGTGCAGGAAATGGGCTACAGGTGCCGCATTCCCCAGGTCAAGCCACTTTTGAACCAGAAACAGCGGCAGAAGCGCCTGACCTGGGCTACAGAGAAGCAGCACTGGACTGTTGCACAGTTTTGCATGTCATTCGGAAATCAAGGTGCCAGAGTCTGGAGGAAGACTGGGGAGAAGGAAATGCCAAAATGCCTGAAGTCCATTGTCAAGTACCCAAAGTCAGTGATGGTCTGGGGTGCCATGTCAGCTGCTGGTGTTGGTCCACTGTGTTTTATCAAGGGCAGGGTCAATGCAGCTAGCTATCAGGAGATTTTGGAGCACTTCATGCTTCCATCTGCTGAAAAGCTTTATGGAGATGAAGATTTCATTTTTCAGCACGACCTGGCACCTGCTCACAGTGCCAAAACCACTGGTAAATGGTTTACTGACCATGGTATTACTGTGCTCAATTGGCCTGCCAACTCTCCTGACCTGAACCCCATAGAGAATCTGTGGGATATTGTGAAGAGAAAGTTGAGAGACGCAAGACCCAACACTCTGGATGAGCTTAAGGCCGCTATCGAAGCATCCTGGGCCTCCATAACACCTCAGCAGTGCCACAGGCTGATTGCCTCCATGCCACGCCGCATTGAAGCAGTCATTTCTGCAAAAGGATTCCCGACCAAGTATTGACTATTGAGTGCATAACTGAACATAATTATTTGAAGGTTGACTTTTTTTTTTGTATTAAAAACACTTATTTTATTGGTCGGATGAAATATGCTAATTTTTTGAGACAGGAATTTTGGGTTTTTATGAGCTGTATGCCAAAATCATCAGTATTAAAACAATAAAAGACCTGAAATATTTCAGTTGGTGTGCAATGAATCTAAAATATATGAAAGTTTAATTTTTATCATTACATTATGGAAAATAATGAACTTTATCACAATATGCTAATTTTTTGAGAAGGACCTGTATAATAATTATACACAACTTAGAAAACAAATATTCTTCAAAATCACACTGCACAACACCACAGGTATTCTCCCCATCTGGCTTATCTACAAATAATGGATAGGGCCTACATGATGATTGATTCCCCATACATGGAAAGCGAGATAAAATACATAATGGCCTGGTTTCACAGCCATGGCTTAGATTAAAGGGATACTTCAGGATTTAGCATTAAGCTTTGTATTAGTAGAAACCTGTAGTATTTTCAAATTACTGTGCTTTCCACCCTCATATCCCCCTGAGACGAGAGATTTATGTATTTTTTGTCTGGAAAAAATCCTCCGATGACGCAAAAATCATCATTTTGCGTCATCGGAGGATTTTTTGGCCAGAGGCTAAAGACTACAGCCAGTAGTAGGAGCTGTCCCGCATGTTCTCAACCCGCCAATAGAGGGTGGGATCTCACTCACAGAATGTACACATAGTGTCAGACATCTTTTTTGGAAGCTAAGCTAGCAGGCTCTTGTTCTGTGGAGAAAGCTGAGTAACTTAGTAGGAGAAAGCTGAGTAGTAGGGGTTACCATTCATCCTCTTTTTCCCGGACATGTCCGGCCGTCGAGATCGTACAAAATGTCAGGGATTCAGCTTTTGCTTTCTGCAGTCGCCATTCATTGTTTACATGCACACCTTTTGTTTCAATCTAACTGAATTCATTCCGATTGGTGAATCTGAATGTAGTGTTTACATGAACGCTAAACAAAGTGATCGGTTGATGTGCGTTTTAACATTGCTAAGAAAATTCCCGCTCCTCCGTGAGAGATACGAGACCGGTGCGTCTCACAGGTGTCGCTCATCAGTAATCACGCCCTCGGCCTCGTCCTGCTCGCCACAGTAAACATAATGAATGGCGACTGTAGAACGCAAAAGCCGAATCCCGGACATTTTGGGCGATCTCGAAATCCCGGGCAGACTCATCACGGAGACTCACTAGTTGCCTAGACTTGTTGTTTAACTACTGTGCTCTGTTACCGGTAGGCGTGGCCTCCTAGGGCAGCGAAGCAAGTGCATTCTGGGAGTTGTTGTCTTTCATCCACATAAGCCAAAAATACATTTTCTGGCTTTTCTCAGTCTAGAAAGCTCCAAATTCAAAAATAATTTCACATTTCTTCTACATAAATGACCCATTTTAAATACACATTCATCTTTCCAGAGGTGAAGTATCCCTTTAAGCCAGAATTAGGCCTTATTCACAGTTCAATAAGGGCATTTAAGTAGCTTTTATAAAAAAAAAACATTACTCGTGTGCATCTTGAGACAAAACAATGGCACTGACATATTTTAAGATATGTCAGTGCAAGTTGCTTTCATTTAAAATGGCTCAAACATGCATTTTCGTCTGGGACTAGTTTAAGCCTCGTCTGTGAAACCGGGGGGAAATGTGTTTAATTAATGAACTATATACAACTATAGCAATAATTATTGTACATTTCTATAAAACACCGTACAGACTACAGAGAAATCACCAATTAGACATTGGCAAGAAAAGGGGCTTCAAACAGGCACGGTTTTCATCAAGTTATTTTAAGAAAGTAATCATTTCACTGTTGCCATAGGAAACAACAGGACTATGACCCCTCCATGTCCAGCATTGCAGGCTTTGTGCCAAGATAGACACAAGAGAATACATCCTAGCATGACAAAACACAGCCTGCTTGTGTCAGCACTGTACATGTAACACAACTGCGGAGTTCACACTTGGAGCTAACGCACAGAGACTGCTTAAAATAACAGCCAACCTTCAATTTAAATATCTCAGAAAAGACAGGATTGAACAAGCAGTGACCTTCACCTTGTTAAAAAAAATTGAGTGTTGCATATTGAGCATGGCCTATCATGACTTGGTTATAGACCTTATGCGCCAGAGAAACAAACGCGCAGCCATTTTTATAGAATTTTGTCTTTGACGCTGCCTGCTATAGTAAGTCATTGCCTCGTAAGGTTTTTGGGTAAAGTTTTTGGACACTGCCCATGTCTTGTGCTTTCCTAGTCCAGAGATTGTCTTATTATAGGGAGATATGAGGGTCTGTGGCTCTTACCATTAGAAAAAGCGTAACGGCTAACTTGGATCACGTTATAGGCACCTCATCATATCATATAATGGCATTGATGTCAGTGGCCAGCGTTTAGAGTTTTATGATAGTCAGTAACAGTTTACATTACAAAGTTTTTTTGTGTATTAGCGCATTTGTCTTGTGAATAATGTTGTATATTTGGTGTTATATCTCTAGTAAACGTACAGTAGGACTGCAATGTTTGTGAAATGTGCTTTACTGCGGAAAAAAAGAGCACAAATTGCTCTATTAGCTGTAGATTACTGGTCACTACAGTGTGCATTAAACCACATTTAAGATTAAATTTGTATCTTTTCATTAAAAAACAGCTTTATTGGGCATACATAGCAGTAATACTCGTCACTAAAAATGTAATTGTAATTTTATTGTGGAAATCTGAAAGCCAAGGAAAGCCATAAATTAAAATCTTTGCATTTTGTTACCTTCATTCATTATAAAGTGTTATATCATTATTAGGCATACACAGCAGTCATAAATCATTACAATTCAAGTCTAATTCATTTGTTGAAACCTTGAAGCCATAAAGAGAACACATTATTTTATTTATTTTTTCGTTAAACAACAATATAATACAATATTTATAATTAAATTGTTAATTTTCTATTTATTCATTAAAATAGTGCATGTCACTAATAGTCATTCAAGTCTTATAACTGAAAAAAACCTGAAAGCTAAAGAAAGAAAACACTGATACAATATCACGAAACACTGTAAAAACATGATTGAACTTAAAAATGTAAGTGTTCGTGCCACCTTAAAATGTTAAGTTTAGTCAACTCAAATATCCAAGTTGTCACTTAGTACAACTTCACATTTCAAGTTGACTAGACGTAAAATTAAGGCAGCATGAAAACTTTTTAAGTTGAAAATTTTACAGTAATATTACACAACACCTATTATTAAATACTACTACACATTTGCTTGTGGTAATGCCATATACCGAGTCCTAGCTGTCACGACATTCCTCTGCCTTCTCTTAAAAAAAAACAGTCTCTTGTCTCCTTCGCTGCGTGCCACCAAAGCTGCAGTGTTAATTAGCCATTAAGCTTTTTTGGCTAAAGGTTGCAGGCTTGCCTTCCAGTGGTTTTGCCCAAGTCTCATGTGTAAATGTGGAGATATGAAGTTTCTGCCAGACAGTGACGATATTTAAAATGTTGTTGTTTTTTCCCAAAGTAATTGTCTTACAGAGTTTTAGCATTAGAATGAACCAATAATAATAATTAAAAAATGTTATTTGTCCTCATTGTAATTAGGCCATCCTGAACGTGCGAGCATGTGCCTAGAATGCCTATATGCATAAATCCGCCGGCCCTGGGGTTCTTCAAATTTGCCTTCAGTGGACATAAATATTTCTCTTTATTCACCTCAGAGCAATTAATTGGTAACTATGGTAACCATGATTTGTTTCCCTCCATGCCTCCTTGCTGTCTGCATCTATAGTTAACATTGTGTAAAACTGAAAAATCTACTTAATTTATTGAAGTCATTAATGAACACTTCTAAAAAAGCAGAGAAATGCTACCTTGCTGGACTTTTTGCTGGTGGCAGAGCCAGGTCTTGTGTTGCTGTTGAGCTGAGATGAACTTGAGCTGACCAAATCATCTTCATCCTCCTCTTCATCGAAGTTCATGCTACTGGAGATTCCTTCGAACAAGAAATTTTTTTTGAGGTGCTAATCAAATAATCCGATAACAGAACATGAGGAGAGAACAGCAGCAGGCATAAAGCAAACATGGAGGCATTATGCACTGCAAACAACACTGTAAATAACTGCACTCTGATGCCAAAAAAGCATATGGCATGAAATTCAGTAGACGCAACAAACGGAGTACATTTGAAAAGAAAAAAACACTATTCACTTTTTGTCTGTTCAACAAATTAGCAGAAAAAGAGATGCAAATGATTGTCCACAGTCCAGTTCGGCTCAAACCAGCTCTAAAAAGTCATGCAGACAGTAGACATGATCTAATCTAAAAATGTCACAGAAGGAGGAGAGAGAGGCAGACACTGAATATAAATGCTATAGCATGTAAGTAGATCTAAAAGTGTTAGTCGCCATATGATGATATTACAAGAACATGTTTTTTTGCATGTTAGGAGATCAGTAATACTGAAGAACAATCAGTGAATGTGCATGGCTTAGTCATCATGATCATAGTGGCCTCTCCATCTGTCTCTCTCTCCACTCTCGTTTGTGTTACTCCGAGGACTATCGCTGGTGTACCTTTCTTCAGCATGGTGACCCGTAGGTCCTGTTTGCCCTGTGACTGTGTGTTGCCCACTGCCTCACCCTGGCCCTCTGCCTCGCTCTCCTGGGCAGGTGAGTGGCCCACTGTCAGGATCTGAATCTGGTTGCCCAGCTCCTGACCCTCATCCTGGAAGGCAGCGGGCCCATCAATTCCTTTGGGACCACCACAACACAGTAACACTGTTAACTCGACTATATCAACCGTCCCGTTTCCAGTTTGCTGTCACAAAATAATGGTGTTTATGGAAATATAGAGACAGACATTCAAATCTTAATAAATGAATCCCTCTGCATAATTACTTTGTGACACATGCACTACCAGTCAAAAGTCATATCTAATTAAGATTTTTTTTTTAAATGCTTTTAAAAGAAGTCTCTTATGCTCGCCAAGGCAGCATTTATTTGGTCACACTAATATTGTGAAATATTTGAGGTGCAATAAACCTCACAAGAGTAGAAAATTAGCTAATTAATTAATTAATAAATAATCAATAATAATTGATTATTTAAAAATAATAAAATAATTAATCTTTGTCAATGCTAGTCGTTCATTGTTTGTTCATGTTAGTTCACAGTGCATTAACTAATATTAACAAATACAACTTTTGATTTTAATAATGTATTAGTAAATGTTGAAATTAACATTAACTAAGATTAATAAATACTGTAGAAGTATTGTTCATTCTCAGTTCATGATAAGTAAAAAGTTAACTAATGAAACCTTATTGTAAAGTGTTATCGTTAATTTTAACCTTTAATATTATGATATCTGGGGTTCCCTGAATAGTTTGTAGCATTAATTGAGAGAGATTTTTTCTTTGAGGAAATTTGCCATGTATCAAAACCTGTATCAAATTGAAATAAACCAAACAGCTTGTGAATCTAAATCAAATCTCAAATCGAATTGTGAAATATGTTTTAAGCTAATGTTGTATTTTCCCTTTATTTTCTTGTCAGGGTGCACCAGAACATTTTGTTTACATGTTAAAATCACAAAAATGAAAATGGATCATGTGACACTGATGAGTAATAACTGCTGAAAATTCAGCTTCGTCACCACAAGAATAAACTACACTGTAATAAAGGAATACATTTTAAACTGTACAAATATTTTAAAATATTACTGTTTTTCTTTATTTTTTATCAAATACATACGGCCTTGAGCATAAGAGATTTCTTTCAAAAACATTAAACAAATCTTCATTATTCCAAACTTTTGAACAATAGTGTATGCAATATAAAACCTTCTCAGTGAACATGTGCTGACGCTTTTAAGTGCCCTTGGGGTTTCAATTATTTGCTATCATCTATTTATAGATGCTCTTATGTCAGTCTGGGTTTTGTATTTCATCCAATTAGTCACTATCAGGGGAAGAACATATTGTCCTATGTCAAACACAGCAACATGCAACTGCCCACAGCTCCCATTCATCTATCCATCCATCTATGCATCCAACCAGGCCAAATCAAGTCATTAGCAACAGAAACCCTTCACCCCCCTTCAGGGATTCGTCTGCGGAACAATGTCAGGGAAATAGCTCTGACTAGATGACCGAGAGGCATTAGTGCTCGTGGTTGCACAATAATAACTATTGCATTTAGACTATGATTGTCATTGAGGTTAAAGTGACCTGTGATGAGGCTCTTTAACAAGTGAGTAATCATCAAAGAAAGAGCCAGAGAGACAGAGAGTATCTTAATCAACCAAGACAAGATTAGTCTTCATAGCATGAACAAGACATGTGTATCAGCTTATTATTTCAAAGCTTGGGGTCCAGAAATAGCATGTTTGGTTTGATATCATCATTTGTGTTGGTTGTGTCACATAACACCATGATCTGTGTCGAGGTTTGATGGTTGATGGTTTAGCTGTCGCAGTCTCAGAAGACGACTAGCAGAATTGTAATAAAAGAGAAAAAGGTGAAATGGCTGTGTTCAGACAAGAAGCAAAAGCCTAACTTTTGTTTATAGCCTAACGTTAGCTTTTGGAGATTGTATTTGGTGTCAAAATTCATTATGCTAATTTGTGAGGATTATCTTGATGGACAAAATGTGTAAGAATACTAAACTTTTGTTTGTCACAGTCAGAGCTTTTTTTCTCTGAAATAATCCAAAAGCCAATGGACAAATCCTATTGGCTTTTTTTGCCAAGAGAAGTGCTAACTTCTGGGTTGACCTACAAAAATATTATTCCTGCAGCACTCTATTAAACTCGACTTTACTCATTTATTGAATTGTAGGCTTGTTTATAGCCATGTCAGCTGCTCAAATAAAAGTCACACCTTCAGTGAATAAAACGCAAAAAATACATTCGCCCCCAGAAAGAAATCCAAATGCCTTGTGTGAGTCATAATGGTGCTGACGTTGAGCGAAAAGCATCACAACTGCTGCCGCTTGATGGATCGAGCCCATGCATCTAATATCCAGGGCATTATAGAGAGACAGCATTTATCTGTTTCATGAATGTTTGTGTCTTGTATTGATGAAGGCTGCAGTGGGTCATGGCAGGCGGACAGCAGCTGCTCTTACAGTACAAACAGTATTAGAGGGGATTTTGTTATTCCTTGAGGAAGGATTGGCAGTAGAGCAGCGGTTTGGTCTATCTCCAGGGGTACGTTCATTAACGTTGTGTGCTATGCTGTCCATTGTCATTTGAGAAAGCAGTACAAAAAAAAAAACTCAACACCCTCACAAGGAGATGAGGGGAAATAAAAAATAACAGTATGGAGAACATAAAGACATGAGAAGATTGTATATAGCTGTGGTATAGTTTAAGCAAACACACCACATGAGAGATTGCAAATTACAGTATCTGCTGTTTGACTGGAATGATGTGCTTTTTAAATGTTAACTTTTTTCCAATTAGGAAGCAAATTAACACTGTTCCATCATTTCTTGGCTTTCTTTCTTCTGTGGAACAGAAGAAGAACATATTTTGAAAGTCAATGGGGTACATTGTCAGCTATAGAAAATATAGAAAAACAAAAAACACTAAGACATTTTTCAATAATATCTTCTTTTGTGTTTCACAGAAGGAAGAGTCATACAAGTTTGAAACAACATGAGAGTGAGAAAACGATGACAAAAAAAGCAGTACTGTTAAGGTCATTAAGGTCAATGTCATAGTGTAACAATTCAGGAGGAGAGCTCAAAACAATAGAAATGCTAACTGGCATTGCTGTTTTACATGTCAACAGACAAAGGGTAAGAAACACACAACCTTTACGTGCATGGCAAAAGGGCAGTGTTGAAATCGATGTGAAAACCACAAAAAATAAATGAATACATTAATACTGCTTAAGTGTTTGGGGTCAGTAAGAATTTTTCTGTCTTTTTGAAAGAAGTCTCTTATGCTCAACAACTCATTTATTTGATCCCAAATACAGTAAAAACAGTAATATTATTACAATTTAAAAATAACTGTTTTCTTTTTTAATATATTTTAAATGTAATTTATTCTTGTGATGGCAAAGCTAAATTGTAAAGCAGTCATTATAGTCTTTAGTGTCACATAATCCTTCAGAAATCACTGTAATGTGCTGATTTGAAACTCAAGAAACATTTATTATGTCAATGTTTAAAAAAAGAAGCTTTTTTGGTGGAAACCATAATAAATTTTTTGAGGATTAAATGAAGTTCAAAACGTAGGTTCGGGAGGGGCCTAAACATTCAGTCCTGTCAATCATCATTACAAGCATACTATATAAGCAGCAGACACCACGTCATCTCATTGCCAAATTCTTTCAGCAGCCCTCCTCCTCCAGTAAATGATCTCTATCCTTTTATGCGCAATTTCATAACTCGGAGTTTAAGCCGAGCCTAGGGTTCGAGCCTCCTCCAAGGACAGCAAGCCAAGTTAGTTTACTATTAAGGCTGAATGGGCAGGCGAACTAGTGAATTGATAAAAACAGATTTTTTTTGTAACATTATAAATGCCTTTACTGTCACTTTTGATCAATTTAATGCATCTTTGCTGAATAAAAGTATTTCGATAAAAATAAAAAAAATCTTACTGGCCTAAAACTTTTAAATGGTAGTGTACATAAGGAGCAAACAATGCGGTCATGATGCATTTGATCATCCTCAATCAATTTTTTTTTAATTTCTGTACAGTGAAGGTAATGCTGATCGTGACACAAATTGAATCACTGGATGACACAAATGTCCTTCACACACACAAGTGCACACACACACACACACAGATTTGCGTGCACATGCTGGGCCTGACGGTTAGTAGGCTGCTCAGCTGACCTTTGTGCTTGCCCTTTTTCTCCTTCTTGGCACTGCCAGTCTGAGGAGTGGAGGTAGGCGGCTTGGTTTTTTTAGCCGAGCGAGGGGCCTGAACCTCTGCTATGGCTTTAACTTCTTCCTGTTCCGCTTCTTGTACTAAACGAGGAAGTGCAGGAGGAGCCAGCAGGAGCACATAAGTGTGAGAGAATACAAAAAGGGAGGAAATAAAGAAAAGGGTTAAAATGAATGAGAGGAAAGAGAGTTAGCAAAGACACAAAGCAAAAACTAAGCTTACGTATTCAGCGTACACACAGGAGATTGCTGCAAGCACAAAAAAACGCTATACATCCCACTGCTCTCGTATATGGAGCTAGATCAGTCTCATTATTATTTCACGCAAAAAACACGAAGCCCACATGCGTAGCCAGGTTCACACGCATGAAACCTAATTCACGTGCGGGACATTTTTTTCCCCACAAAAAGCTATTCACGTGCGCAAAATAAAATGATATATTCATAAAATACATTTCACAAATGCAAAACACAATTCATAGATATACAACTGTGCACAAAAAGTTTTAAATGATTAAAATGTATGAGTTTATCCTTGAATCTGAATGTGCAAATCATCATTCGCATGTGAATCACCATGGATTTGTGTGTGTGTGTATTTTTGAGACTTTCCTGGCAGCGCTCTCCTCCCACTTGGGTCAGTCGTACTCTTTAGCCAATCAGATTTAAGCTTATCAATCGACCAATCATAATCATGTGAGGGCATGCCTACTTGGATGTTAAGTCATCAGCTTTTGACCACAGTTAAAGTCATGGCTAAGCAGAGGTATGTGCAGTTGATAAGTCAATGTCTGTGTTAGAAAGTTAGAGATCAGTTAAAGCGTTTAACAGATGTAAGCAACTGCTGTGGGAATCAGATGTCCGAGATGTCCCATACTTTTAGAAATTATGCATTTTTGTTGTATTTTAGCTGCAAAGTCCCTCAGACAGCTCCCTCACTTAAAATCACTCAAATGCTATAGGGTGAGCAAAACATCATCTCCCTCTTAGTGCTGACCCTGGCCTAAATAGTGAATATACTTATTTTTATGAGCACTCAATGTTTATGACGATATTTGTACAAGCCATTTGTGCAACAGTATGCAGTGGTAAATTATTAGTTTCCTTGCATTTTTTTCAGGATTAAACACCTTTGGGCTGACATCTGGATAGCAGTCACAAACATCTTAATTCATGTTGTTTCTTTATTCTCTCTTATACTTTATCTTTATGTATTAATGTCTTAATATATTTAATATTCATTTACTAATGTTCTGTGCTGTATTGTCATCTCAGAATTGTTTATGTCACAGGACAATCTTGTGAAGCATTCATTTTACTTTGCCTGGTAAAAAAAAAACAGTTTTATGCTGAACAGACAAAGGCTTACTGATCATCGAGATGCAATTAAGATCATGCAACTAAGATTACTCTGTAAACTCCATTCAATTATTTTACCATCACTTAATCTCCTGTTTCCTGCTCTTCGTCTGTCTGCACCTCTTGTACTAGGTGTTTACTGAGAGAGGTCCAGTGATGACTGGATTTAACACATTTTAATTCGTTAACTTTTCATGATGTATTGCACTTCTATTTATCATTTGGCCATAAACATGTTTCTACTTTAAAAGAAAAGAAGATGGAATGTAATGGAATTGTGGTTCCCCAGTACAATGGCCTTTGACTGAAGAACTTGTAGCCCAGCTTCAAACTGTTAGTCAGCCAATCTCATAACTATGGACATATGGAAATAAAAGAGATATATTTCTCTGTACTAAATGTTGTGCTCCTTCATACTTGAGACTGTCAGTTCATGATCTTTGTATGTAACAGGAACAATACAATTAATCATGGCCAAGTGATTTTACATAGATTTTATTCACAAAGGATTCAGAAACGTTCAAATTAAAACTTATGTAACAAATGTCTTTTTACAAAGGAACGCTTAATAATTTAAAAGAACATTTAATAATGCAGGGCTTTATTCCTTGAGCGTGTACATATAGTCAGCAAGATACAAATGAATACAGTAACAATGCATGACTTTCAACCTCTTGTTAAAACAACTGTCAAAATGGATGGCTTGCAACATGACTATTAAATTACAGTAGGAATGGTAAGGTCACGGTACTGGTTGTCTGCAACTTTATACACCATCTGTCTCAGAAATCTGAAACAATAAAACTACATATGTAGCTTAAAACAAAACATAAATGAAACGTAAATGGTCTCCAATGTATGCACATCATTACATACATATCCGTTGAATGTGCGGTGGACGCGACATGCAGATACAAACACACTGCTGTGACCGCTCTTTCCTATCTTCATTAAATAAAACATCAAGAGACAGCGTTTTACAAAACAGTTTTGTAAAATGATATATGAATTATTTTTATTTTATCATATATCATGTACAAAACTTTATTGTGCGTGCTCCTGCGCGCTATTTCAGTCACAACACCGCCATCAGAGGACGGCGCTGAAACCATATTCTCTTCCTTCATAACTCGTACTGAGAAGGATAGGCTATATTTGTGTAAATAGTTGTGCAACTGTGCAAACTTTGTTTTGAAGTTTAATGTTTGAGTTCCAGGGGAATTTGTGACTGTTTACCTGTTCAACCACATCAAAGTTTCGTAATTAGTAAAGTTTTTCTCTTTTTTTCTTGTGTGCTGACTGATGAGGGGGCCGCTGTGCCTTGGTGAAACGATGTTTGTAAATGTAGCCTATTTTTTAATTTTCGTGGCAAGCAATCATAAAATAGGCCTACAGCATATTGCAAAAAAAAAAACCTAGGCTATTTACTATGAGAAACAGACCTCGGGTTCGGGTCGGGCTCGGGCTTAAAATATAACCGTAATGTTCGGGTCGGGTTGGGTTAAATGATTTCGGGTACGGGCCGGGTTCGGGCTGAAGTTTAAAGCCCATGCAGACCTCTAGTTCACATGTGGACTAAAGTTACTATTGTTTTAACTGATCTCTAACTTTAACTTAAAGTCCCCCTGTATTCAATAATTGTATCCCTTAAAACTCATCTTGACATATATGACATATGACCAAATTGACCAAAATTACATATTTAAAAGTTTTTTCCATGAAAAAAAATCGTCATGCCTTAAAATAGCTTGTAGGAACTCTACACCCTTGCCTCATTTATTAGGCTATATGGGGTTCTATGAATATAGAAATTAGCCCCACCTCCACACACTCACACCAGCTCAGAGATCCACTCGTTGACGATCACAGGTTTACGTGATTGGTTACAAGGTAGTTTGTGACATCAGAAACACCAGCGATTTCAAACCGCGTTTTTGAGACTGTCTTTGGTTCACTACAGTTTTAAGGAGAAAATACTCAGCAATGGTGTTGACTTATGAATTTGCACATGGTTTGTCTTAAATAATTTTAAAAACAACACATAGACACATAAACAACATTAAAAGCTGGATTTTCACCACAGGGGGACTTTAAGTAAACACACAGAAATGAACCTGTCACACATAGTCTGTCTGTGTCGTCTTAGTTTCACTTTCACATACTTTTAGTTAGTATTCTTTGGTTCCTGTTTTCCTTCGTTCTGTTCCCACCACTCGTTTGTCGTCTTAGTTACTAATATGACTTGTCATTCTGTTCAGCTGTGTTCACCTTATCATCATCAGTATATAAGTTCCTGTGTTTTCAGTGTTCTTTGTCCGGTCTCGTTAAAGCAGCACTAAGTAGGAATTCCGTTTTTGTCAAACAGCGACCCCTAGAGTCGCTGTGGAGTACTTGTACTGTCGTGAATAGCACTCACGCAGAGATGGCTCGCACTCACGGCCGGATCCCCTCCCCCTGTACACCGGTACCTGTTCAGTAGGATGGACGCTGTAACGAGTGGAAATAAGGTATGGCCCCTTTAAGAGCTGCGCGCGCCCAACACCACATGTATAAGGCGCCGGGTTATTTCTGTTTGATGCTCATTTTATCAGAATTTTATCAGATCTGTTTTTTGCCATAAAGCAATTCGTTACCTCGCGAGACCTGATATCACACGATACTTGGTTGTAATTGGTTGATTGATACGCATAAATCTGATTGGCTAAAGAGTATGACTGACCCAGGTGGGAGCAGAGCGCTGCCAGGAAAGTCTCAAAATGATGATTTGCACATTCAGATTCAAGGATAAACTCGTAAATTTTAAACATTTAAAACTTTTTGTGCACAGTTGTATATCTATGAATTGTGTTTTGCATTTGTGAAATGTATTTTCTAAATATTTAATTTTATTTTGCGCACCTGAATTGCTTTTTGTGAATGTATATTTTTTTTGTGCACGTGAATTAGGTTTCATGCATGTGAAATTCGCTACGCATGTGTGCATCATATTTTTTGCGTGAGATGTTAACGAGACTGATCTAGCTCCATAGGTCATTTCCCAAATGGCAAACTAAACACTTGCGGTCTTCCTACGAGTCTGCAATTTTAATGACATAACGCCACTTTGACTGTCGGAAAGAAGTCTGCATCGTGCGCAAAAGGGCGCATCGAGGGTGCATATCGACTGCAAAAGGGGGGCGCTCGCGGGCACCCTTCTGACAGCTAAAATGACAAATGGGACACCTTATGGTCTCATGGACTTAACAGACACGCGCACGCAGAGGCCATTGTAAGTCCACAAGACCGTAAGTGCATATGAAGTGTGCTGTCAGAGCCAACTGTGAAATCAAAGCATTGAGGCAAAAGTTTAAAGTTCCTTTTAACTGTCCTTCAAGGCTGTGAACTCCTGCGGTTTCCTTAAGCAACGGATCAGAAGGGTTCCTCTGAGTCTGTGCCCCCCGACAATACTCACGAAAGTGCATGTCAGTTCGAAGCTTGTCGATAGATGGAATACATCACTAACACTGAAATCCTTAAAAAGACAAGCCTGTCAGACAGAGTGAGATAAAGTGATCAATGGTTTAGTTATGGAAAGAAACAACAAAGATGTTGCTATTTTTAAAAGCGGAAGTGACTCAGAAGGAAAGAATGAAGTTATTTTTTCTTACTCATGCTTTGAGAGACAGAAGGCATCAATTCACAGGTGAGTAAAACTCTTCACTGCTAAGGCTTCACTTGTCTGCATTCAATTCTGTAAAGACGCAATGCTGCAAAAATATGCAGCTTTGACCCACCCTAGTCCTTAAATGGCTCTGATGCTGCTTTGCTTCTGTGACAACCAAACCCTCAAATGTTTTTGTTGTCATTTCAAAATATACATGTAATTTAATCATTATCAAAGCTTAAGAGGTAAAATAAAATCATGCAAAGAAATATTTAAGCAAACACTGGTTGAGGGCAGGATTTTTACACATGTAAGTATTAGAAAGTTGATTAATTAATACCAAAATAATATTTTATCATTACATTATAAATGATCATATTGTGTTTGCATTTTCCATGAAATGAGTGTCATCCACACAAATAATCAAGCCTAATAATTACACAAAGGCCTGTTATTTAGCTTTCTTGGAACTGAATACAACAAAACTATGCCTTCAATTGCGATTAAAACATTTGAATCAATTTGCCTACAAATTTAATATTTTTAGTCATCATTTTATGCAATAACATTACTTCTGCATTGATGCCCCTTTGTGCAGCTAAATTGTATGTGCAAATGCACCTTGTTGAGGTATATATGCCACTTCAGATGCAGCATCTGTGTTGCCTTTACAGTGTAAAGATGGCATAATAAATTGAAAACATCCAAATAGGGCTGACAAACACAAATGTACAAAGAAGGAAATAATATGCACAGCATAATCGATTACAGTTTTACAATTCACTGAAGCTCAGGCTGGATGAGAGCCAAAGGTGCTCTCTCTTTGATGAGACAGCACAACACTGAGGGAAACACAGTAAATTATTCATAATACTGTAAACCGCTATCAACAGACATTCCTCTCTTTCATAACACACCACAAGCCTGTGAGGATTGTTATAGTCACAGAGTAGAGGTGATCAGTATCAACTGATTTACTGGAATGTCTTGGACTCAGTACAAGTTCAACTCTATCGACAGTATCTTTGGCATCATGTCAACTGAAAACAATCTAGTCCCTCAGCTTGTAAAAAAAAAAATAAAGGAAAAACTCCTTCTGGTTCTTCATTAGACAAATGTCATAGGAGCAGAGTCACATGTAGGAATGTGACCACAAACTTCTGACACGGTCAGAACTTCATCAGAGGCATTGGCATATCAAAACAAGCATTTAAAGACTGCTTACAGTGTGCACGGAAGTGATGTTACTGTGAACTAAAATAAAACTATTAAAAGTCTGCAGTAATTGAATAAAATAAAATCGTGAGCTTAGAATTATACAGTTCTATCTCCGTTTAGGGTAGTTCTGAGATATTGAGCATCAAAGTTTTTACATCCCTGCTGTTTTGTGAGATGGAACCTTTTTATTTTATTAATAACAACTAACAAAA
Source organism: Rhinichthys klamathensis goyatoka (assembly GCF_029890125.1). Classification (NCBI taxonomy): domain Eukaryota; kingdom Metazoa; phylum Chordata; class Actinopteri; order Cypriniformes; family Leuciscidae; genus Rhinichthys; species Rhinichthys klamathensis. The sequence goes on along the minus strand of NW_026606794.1, from coordinate 3,490,418 downwards.
TTTTTTTTTTTTACAAAAATAACACCACACAGGCATTAATAAACACCTAATGGATAAGATTATGTCAAAAACTCAATTTCGACCAAAAGTGGAGATAGAACCTTATAATTCTAAGCTCACGAAATATAAACATTAGATGAAAAACAAAAACTTAAAAACGTACATGAAAATTAGAATAGAAATGTTGCCTTGGCAACTAACTGAAATAAAACATTTTTAAGTTGAAGTACTAAAAATAAAAATATAGTTTTAAAAATAAAACTAAATAGAAATACTAATAAAATAGCAAAAGCACATAATCAAATGATTTAAACCAAATAAATAGCTGAAAATATCAAAAGAAATTGGTCACACTTTAGTTTATGGTCCAATTCTCACTATTAACGGGAATAACTAAGAAATCTATTGGACGTCCCGATGGACCCGATTTTCCACTAAAATCGGACAGAAGGAGCTCTAGGACTGACTCACGGGTCCACACATGGTAACACAATGCTTTGATAGCATAGCACAATTCTTTGATAGCATAGCACTTGGTGAATGAGTACAGCAATATAAAACATTTAATATACACTGTTCTCAAACCGAACTCATGCTGGTGATGGTACCCCCCCAAAAAACCCAACACAACAGAAACTCTTCTAAACTAGCATAACAAAACATTAAACACTACTAAATATCCCACTTAACATTAATCTGGCACAAAAAGCATTATTTAACACTTAATTTTAGCATTTACTCTTTGTAGAGTTTCATGGCAAAGCATGCTGGGATATCGAAATCCTAGCCCAGTTTCAGTTAATTTTATCTAAATTAAAAGAAAAAGTTTATAAAACTCAAAACAATTAAACAATTCAACTTACTTAAAATGTGTAAGTTTTGTGAACTCAATAGAAAAAGAAAGTTCTAAATACTCATAAAAGTTAATTTGATGGAACTAATTTGTATAATTTGAGTTGGCTCTACTCAAACCAATTCATTATTTTGAGCGTTAGGGTTTACGCCTCAATAAATTCATAATTACTGCTTATTAATAGGTAGTAAGGTGGTTGTAAGATTAGGTATTGGGTAGGAATTGGGTAGGATTAAGGGATATAGAATATGATCATGCAGAATAAGGCATTAATATGTGCTTTATAAGTACTAATAAAAAGCCAATATCCTAGTAATATGCATGCTAACAACTAGTTAATAGTGAGAATTGGACCCTAAACTAAAGTGTTACCAACCAATTTTATTTCAAAATATTGTGAAATATAGAAATAATTCTAAAATAACACTGGTGCACATGGCTTTAAACAAACAAAATATATAAGATGTTGTTAAAGATATTGTTAAACTCTATAATGTAGATCTATAGCACACATCACAGTTCTTTATTACTCGTGTTACTCTGCCATTTTCTCCAGAATAGGCTATTTCATTGTGTAGAGCTTAGCCATAATGCCAAACAGATGTTTTAATATAGCTGATTGAGGTCTGCAGTGACCTTGTAGGAAGGGTTTATCTAACACTGAGCAGTCTGGGACAGAGATCAATAGAGTAACTCAAGCCAGTACCGCTGGCAGTGCGAAGAATGGCAGCATTGTTTGCCGAACAATCAGCAAACAAGCATTTCCATTTTCAATCACCGGCCTTTGTGGGCCATTCTATTTGAGCAGCTTGGGTCGATATTGGCATGTCAGTGTAAAGACAGCTTGGAATAACATCTCATGCCCTCGAGATTGAACCTGAATCTTGAGTCTCTGTGGCACTATGGTTATGTGATATTTTACGAAAGTGTTTTTTTTAGCTGTGGCTATGTGTACCGTGGTAGATGGTGCTGCTGTTGCCGCTGAGGTAGCTCTCCACGAGGGGAGCCTGTTCCTCCGACTGCCGGGTCCTGCGCACCCGCGACCGCCCGTCCAGATTAGACTGCACCATCAGGGGCTCCTGACGTTTCTTTTTCTGCTTCTGTTCCAGTAAAGCTCGCTACAAACACACATTAACAGACACACAATACAGTACAATAGGTCAAAACAGTTTTGAGATTTTAGTTACAGTACTTGTGCTATATGATACTCGATGCAATATATAATCATAAAGAACATAATGATGTTCAAAAACTGCAATGGAATAACAAATGTATCGCTTCACTTAAAAAGATGCAGTCTGAAGAGAAAACCAATCAATGACTACATGTAACGTCTAGGGCTGCCCCCTAATAGTGAAAGTGACATGTGAAGGCCGAGTATAGGTAACCCATACTCGGAATTTGTCCCTTGCATTTAACCCATCCAAGTTAGTGCACACACTAGGAGTAGTGAACACACACACACACACACTGCAAACCGTGGACACACACACCCGGAGCAGTGGGGAGCCATTTTTGCTGTGGCGCCCAGGGAGCGATTGGAGGTATTGGGGAAATATTGAAATGAAATGTGAGCACAAATAACTGGCAAAAAATATATTTATTTCGGAGAGAACTGCCACTTAATTCTAAATCCGCCAAAAAACAAAAAGTTGCTTAAAATTACTGCAGTATTACAGCAAGTATTTGTATTATTAAAGGGGTTTCATAGTACATAGCACTGCTTCTGTACTTCTGCCAATTTTATTCAGCTTATTTCCATCTTCGTGTGTGGAAAAATAGAGCTGGAGATGAGGACCGGATCCACTGCATGTTTTAACCTCAGGGATGCATTTTTCTGTTGCAATCTTTCTACATAAATAATGCGATCTTTCAATATCAAAAACTCACTTTCACAAAAGGATACCGCTGTGCACGGATGTGAAATGCATCTGCTGTGTTTTCTGAAAACCTAAAAAATTGACAAGTTAAAAACCGTAATAATAATCGTAGTATTGACCGTTTGTGTAATTAATTATCGTATTGTTCCGAATATAAGATGACCCTGTTGATAATATACCCCCCCCCCCCCCCCCCCCTTTTTTCCAAGATGTACCTTTTTGAGGACCAAATCTTGTCTTTTATAAAGAAAATTATTTTATTTGAAAATTATTTTCATATTGGATATTTTTCATATTTAAATTTTTAAATCGAAAGTATGGTAAATACTAGTAAAATGTACCAACAATCACATTTAAAAATAAACGCTTTATGGCATACCATAAAAAATAACCTGTAGTTCTCATTTTCAGTAGATTTCACAATGACTGATTTCTCACCTTTTTTATGTACAGTGACAGATGTTGACATGTCAAAAAAAACAAAGGTGTTTGATCCTTCTCGTCTCACTAAAGCGCCAGTGGGCGGGGCCAAAGATGTAGAAGTAGGAGTTGATTAGATTCTGCAGGGGCGGTCTTTCGTTCCACTATTGCGTCATAATGTGACCAAACTGAAAAAAACGAATCGTTTTCAGAGCTTGGTTTCAGTAAAAGCTGTTTTTGGACTAACGAGGAACTATTGAGTTCTGAAACGTACAGGATGTTTTTATAGTACAATGACCTCTTACATGTCAAAAGATCAAGGAAAATTTGATTTCTCAATTCATGATCCCTTTAATATTCTGCATTATAGCATCAATCTGAATATACATAATATACAAAACTTATGAAGGAAAATAAAACTATAGTAAACCTGAACAGAAATAGTAACAAGGGAAAAACAAAATTATTAAAACTTAAACTAAAATGAAAACAATATATACATTTAATTATAACTATATATACTAAAAAGGGCCAAGGCAACTAAAGAGGTGAGCTTTCTCAGTCGCTCAACTGAAGCTCCATGGCTCACAGCACTGACGTCACCATTCTGTTTAGTTTTGTTCATGGACTTTCAGTTTGTCACGTGTTTATTTGTTCTGACTCCCGCCACTCGTCTGTCTCCATAGTTACCGTCATTATTAGTTAATTCAGCTGTGTTCTATGAATTATCCTCGTTTGTGTTTGCTATATAAGTTGATCCCTCACATTCATTCTCTGTTCATGACATTTTTTACTTAATTTAAAAGAAAAGAAGTGCAACACAACACATCTTCAAATCTGGAAACTTTTGAGTTTTGACAACAATGGAACAGAGCCAGACAAAGAATAACTTTAGTCTCTTTAGTCCTAGAGCTAAAACCAGCCACTACAACACGCCTTCTCTTCACACATGACTGCATGTTCAACTCAGCATGGGTTTCACCACACAACATTCTTCACTTCCGCAGCAACCTGACATTATGTAAAGCTATAGCCAAGAGTTCTGGGGAGATCCCAGCACTGGAGTCTATTAAACATTAAAGGAATCCATGAGCGAATAGTGGGCTTGAGACCAGGTCTGTCCAGTCAGGCAGAAAAGACACCCTCCCCTGTGCTGGTGGGTGGTGTGCAAATGAGAAAGGAACCTATTATCACAGATTATGCAAGCAGAAAAATGCCATTAGCTACTATAAAAATCCATAAATAAAAAAAGCCTTTTCTTACGTTTTATTAGAGCTAATGAATAAATCTTCATTTTAATGAACCAATATTGATTCTTAAATTCCAAAATTGATTTTTTAGTCTGTGCTGTTTTCTGTTGATGTGTGAAAAAAAGCATTATACTTCACTAAACATTAGTTGTAGAGTGCCTACTGTCCAATATTCACAATAAGCTTTATGCTTTGTAGTTTTGTTCTGCTTTCTCATTCTTTCAATTTTAGCACAAAATGTAAACAATAAATGTGGTTTTGCCACTCTTTAATGTGGTGTGACAGATCACTGTTGTGCCTCAGTTCAAGCAGGAGCGCGAGTGAACGATCATCTCTAGCTATTTACTATGAAATAAACATGAATGAGCATCAGAAGGTATTTTGAAAGAAACAGTACAACTAACAATGTATCATGTCTCATGTAATCGCTCTATCAGTGTTTAAACCGTGGAAAGATGTCAATAAAACAGCTTGTGAACAATGTCACGTAATGTTGCATTTACTTCAGGAAAGCCATTCAAGAGCTCGTTATTCAACAAGAAAAAATAACTCTAGAGGTGCATTTTGATAAATATATGCACTATATTATATATTCATTATATGTTTACTGTTTATGATGCTGTAACGTGTATGCTTTGCTTTGATTTGAATTCGTTTTCATTGTGTTTTGGTTCTGTTTTCCCTGTGCCTGCTTGCCTGTGTGACCCAGTTTCCTAGTGTGTGCCAGTGCGTTCCCTTGATTAATGACTCAGTTCACCTGTTGTCCAATTAATTTACTCATTAGTACCTCTGTGTATTTAAGTCCTGTGTTTATTCAGTTCTTTGTTCCGTGTTGTCAGTGTTAAAGTGGTTGTGAAGTCTGTTTACCTGAGTGTTCCTGTGTATTTTTGGATAAAAGACTGTTTACTTGGATTATTCCTGTCGTGCGCTTCCTTTCTAGTACGTGACACACTGTAAAAAGTAATAAGTTGACTTTACTAAGAAAAGCTGTGGAAACTGATTGCCTCAAATTTTTCAAGCAAATTAGGTCATAATTTTTGACTTGATACTACTCTCTACTTCTTTGTAGAGTGAACTTGTGTATTTGTAGAGGTTACCATAAAACTTGAGTACAGGTAACTTAATAAACTCAAGTTTAGGCAACTTACAGATTTAAGTTGAGATTTGTAAGCAGAACTTAAACAAAACAGTTAATTTAACATGTCTGCTTGTTCATTTTACTAGAGGAATGTGTGGAAACTGATTGCCTTAAATTTCTCAAGCAAGTTGTACTCAAAATTCTAAGTTGAGATACAAAGACAGACAACACATTTGGCAAAACACTAGAATGTTTATTTGTTCAACAATAAAAATGTTAAAACATTCCTGGCCCGCCAACAACATTTTAGAAATAAAGCACATAATGCACTCAAGAAAAAACAAAGACAATAAAAAAAAACATCAATGTTTCTTTGTTTTTAACATCTTTACAAAGTGGTTGAAAGCAGAGCATGTAAGTCACAGAGTTTGGTACAGAATGCCTTTCCAACTACAGTTCTCTTTAAAATTCTCTTCTTATAAAACTCAAAACATCAAAACATCCTGTTAAATATGGATATTTTTTTCTTTTTTCATTTTCAACAATTGGAAAACACTGAAGTATCTGTAAAACAGTACTGAACAATTTTCTTTAGAGTTCTCTTAAAGGAACACTCCACCGTTTTTTCATATTAAACTATGTTATTCCCTTAACTAAGACGAGTTGATGCATACCTCTCTCGTCTCAGTGCGTGCACTCAATCGCTCTGACGCGCGGCGACACTTTGATAGCACTTAGCTTAGCCCAGTTCATTCATTAGGATCTAAACAGAGAACCGACCAAACACCTCCACGTTTTCCCTATTTAAATACAGTTACACGAGTAGTTATACGACCAAGAATGGTGTAAGATGATTACACCAGTGTAAAATGGATAACTATAATGTATGGCGGAATAGCACTTGAGAGCACTTCGACTCGGCGCAGTAATATCATCACTCCTAAAAAATCCTCTCATCATCAGGAGTGATGATTTTACTGCGCCAAGTCGAAGTGCTCTCAAGTGCTATTCCGCCATACATTATAGTTATCCATTTTACACGCTTAGAAAAGCGCCACGTTTTATTTTGTGTCACCATACTTGGTCGTCTAACTACTCGTGTAACTACTCGCTTCTCTGTTTGGATCCTAATGAATGAACTGGGCTAAGCTAAGTGCTATCAAAGTGTCGCCGCGCGTCAGAGCGATTGAGTGCACGCACTGAGACGAGAGAGGTATGTATCAACTCGTCTTAGTTAAGGGAATAACATAGTTTAATATGAAAAAACGGTGGAGTGTTCCTTTAAAGACAGCTCTATTCACTCAAAGCATCATGGCTATGATCTATTACTGCATCAGGCGATTTTTCAGTGATTGGATTTTAGGTTTGAGTGACTTGTGGCCAAGGGACAAAATCACTCTCTGTATGAAGTCGAATGTGCTCTTCAGTGCTGCAGGATACTTTTAGAGCATAAATTAGTCCAAAGAGCAAACACATTGCTTGTGGAAGATTTTCAAGATCATCCACAACTACTGTGCCTTCCAGAATGATTGCCGTTGTTGTGGCATCAAGATGCAGGGAGTAGGGTACGGCAGCGGTTGCAGACGACTCGGGAATCACTGTCAGAATACCTATTTCAATGTTGGACATATCTTTATTGTCATCACAGTCCTAAAAATGGGAATAGCATATAACAAAAATGAGGTCAAAGAAAGCCACAAAACATATTTTAAAGGAACACTCCACCGTTTTTCCATATTAAACTATGTTATTCCCTTTACTAAGACGAGTTGATACCATAGACTGTAAAAAAATATGGACAAAGCGTCTGTGACGTCACCCATAGACTTTCTGAAGAACGGTTTTGAGGCCGTTTATGGGGGGTATGGGCGGCGCCATCTTTTGAAAATCATGGGAAATCCTAACCCCGCCCACCTTCTGGCCAATCCATATATGGGTAAAAGGGCGGGCTTTGTGTGAGACTGAGCCGGCCGGTGGACGCGCCTCTTCAGCCAAGCAGCCTCAGCTATCTGTAACGTTACAAGATCGACTGGCAGACTAGGCTACTTTTTACAGCCAGTATCATTCTTATGTTGAAACTCCTTTTTCTCGATTTACTGAAGCCTATATGTAAAACGCATTTGCAGCTGCGTAGCTCGCTCATAGGCTGTGCTGCGGCAACTGCATATCCAATGGCGCGGGCGCCTCTGACGTGCGACCAACTAGCTCGCAGATCAGTCTATTCTTATGTTACATTTATTCATTTGGCAGACGCATTTACAGTGTTTCAAACGTCAGTTATAACTATAGGTAAAGTACCTCGGACGCTAACTTATCTGAGGCGATTTAATGCTAACTGTTGCAGTGCCACTGCCCACAAACATTGATGCTAAATAGTGCTAACTACGTGAAATAGTGGAATGTCACTTACCGGAAAAAAAGGAGCGAAGTACTCCTACAGTGTCGGTTAGTGCAGTTTATAGCAGAGCAACCCATGTTATGTACGATATTTCAATACAAATGTTCAGAAAGGATACAGAGGTGATATGATGTGTTGTGTCAGATCATGGCCGAGACGTCAAATTTCAGGAATTCCACTCGACGCAGCCCGTTATCAGCTGTCAATCAAGCTGTCAATCAAAGTTAACCACGCCCTTATTTGTCATACATTTTGTATCTAAATACGATCTAAACTAACGAGTTAGAAAAAAATTCACCCCCCTCACAGTTGTCAGGCACTCGGAACCTATCGAAAAATACAATAAAAGTCCATGGGACCAACCTGTAAAAACATGAATTTATGCTGTGAAAACGGACATTTTAACATGGGGTCTATGGATATTTGCTCCCTTTTGGGACCTCCCTCTAGCGGATTTTCGATGTATTGCAGTTTTTCGCACTTCCGGGTGGGCTTCATTTTTCAGATTAGAATGTTGCCGCTTGGTTGCAGAGCCGTCGCAAGGGCTGTGCGAACTGTGCAACCGCACAGGGCCTCGCGCCACTAGGGGGCCTCGCAATCCTGCTGTTTTTTTTTTTCTCCCCCCAACAAATTAAGGGGGTTTTTCATAGGGCTGTAATCTCCCAGTCGATTAGTCGATTTATTGGTCGATACGTTCTGGATTTTTTTCTGGATACGTGTTAATTTCATCAGGTGGAAAGCACTAATTGCTTATGGGGGTGTTTTCAGAGCACCCCTGTTTCACAGGTAACAGCCTGTCTTCAGAACACCCCCCTTGTTTTCACTTTTTTTTGGATTAGCCCAACCCACTGGAGACAGATTGAAGAAAGTACTAGAAGGCATTGGTATGGAGGTTTGCTGAATACTAATTTAATTGCGAGCGTTTAATTTACTGTCAGTCCTCCTTTACCATGTCAAAGACATCGACAGTGTGGCAGCATTTTACGAAAATAGATAACGGAAAAAAAGTCGAATGCAAAGTTTGCAAGCAACAGTTTGCATATCACAGCTCGACTACAAACATGGCATATCACCTAAAAACGGTGAGCTAACTTGTCTGCGTTATAGGTTGCCCCGTCTGTTTTGAGTAGGCTATATGAATGAACATATAAGAATTGGCATTGAAATAATTAGTAATCATGTTTATAACTGCAGGCGCACCCGCACGCAACGACGGTATTGCGTAATTGTGCTGTATTTGTTTTGAGCCAGTAAAAAAAAATTAAGTTTATGATCTCCATACGGGTGATTATCCGCTTATCATTATTTAATCTACCCACAAACTAAATTTACACTCTATTCAACAGATTTCAATGTAATACCTTTTAAACATTTGAAAAATATATTCGTGTCTCAGCTGCGAAGCTGAGCTTCAGCCAGAGCGGCTGAAATGATAGTGTCTGTAAGTTATTATAACATTATGACAAAAACAATTGTCTAAATTATGTTGCATATTCCTCAACAGTTGTGCTGATATCACTAGTTGACATAGTAGGCCTACTATTTTCGGAAATCATAGGCTTTATTGCGCAGGTGCATGTGATGCCACGCCGTCAGAGCCGACAGAGTGTGTAATTTCAGTACCAAATAATTAGGTCAAAAACGATTTAATATACTGCAAATAGCCTATTAGTTTTTTATGTTTCTTTATAATTCATTTAAGCGGACAAGGCTAACAAGTAGGCTGCGCAGCCAATTATTCTAACGTTCAGAGCCTGGGAGGGGCCTCGCATTTCAAGTTCGCACAGGGCCTCGCACCCAAGGGGGTAATCCATCGACCGGAAGTTGAAGCCGGCCGGGTGCCGCCATGTTGTAGCAGAACTTCACTTGCGTTAGCATTTCCATTGACTCCCATTCATTTTAGCGTCACTTTGACAGCGAATAACTTTACATCTGAGGCGTTTAAAGACTCCATTTGTCCATTATTTATTTCTAAAGAAACACAACAATGTATAAAGGGCTCCATTACCTTCTATGTTACATTATGGCCCCGTAGAAACAGATTTTGTAAAAATAGGCTAACGATTGCGTCATAACCACTCGACTCTCTGCAAAGCTGTACAGAAATTACCATACAGACAGGAGGAGAAGCTCGCAGGCAACCGGGGGGACGTCCCGTCGAGGGAGAAGCCCATAGATAATGAGTCCATAAAAGCAACGGAATACTTACTCCTGCTCACTCACGCCAAAGAACTCTTTGCTCAAGTTCCCCGTCTCTGCAAGATTAACGTTGGCAATTTCACGCACAGCTACTAGAAGATTAACGTCTGTCAGACAGGTTGCTCACGTCATCAAGCTTAGTTTGAGTCGGTTTGAGTCTGCGCGTCAGGAACGGAAGTGCTCAAAAATCGCTAAAAATGGGCTTCAACTGTCTCAACTGAGTTCCAATGAGATGGCTCTGTCCACTTCTTATACTGTCTATGCTCGCACCCCACCTGCAACGGCACTGCTATGTCGAAACATACCTCTCTCGTCTCAGTGCGTGCACTCAATCGCTCTGGCGCGCGGAGACACTTTGTTAGCACTTAGCTTAGCCCACTTCATTCATTAGGATCCAAACAGAGATGAAGTTAGAAGCGACCAAACACCTCCACGTTTGGTCGCGTCCAGTCGCCAAGATATACCTCCCTGAAATGACTTCTTGCAGGTTGGGATGTCTGAAAATAAATTCTGTTTTTAAGCAATACAATGACATTAAAGTTGATAAATAGTTGTTCAAGAGGCTAGCATACCTAGTTTTGCTGCTGCATCCCGAACACAAGATGAAGTTCTTCCGTCAATGTCGTCTTCAAGTTCAACCGTCCAATTGCGCGCATGCGCGAGATGAAAAAAAACCGAGTTGTTTCGTCTCATGCTCGTGTCTCATGCTGAAACTTAATAACCAACGAACAGTAAATATATAAAGCTCTGTTAATAAAAATATAAAGGACTGTGAAGCAGCAGCAGCCGATGGGCTTGCAAATACGCTTTAATCTTCCCAGTTATTTTATAGCGTGAAGGAAAAAAAGATTCAGAAGAACCTTTTAATAAATAAATACACACGCACACGTGTGTGTGTGTGTGTGTGTGTGTGTGTGTGTGTGTGTGCGTGCGCGTATATATATATATATATATATGCCTACGCAATGACGCGAACATGCACGTATAACCAAGCACACACATATCCTTCTCCAGCTACAATAATATATTGTATTCATTTGAAGCAACGCGTATTATACAACCCAAAATATTTGCAACAAGTATTTAGATGAAAACAGTAATGATAATAAAATAATCATAAATCGAATATAAATCTGAAAATAATCTCTTAAAGCATAAACACATGAAAACCACAGAAATACATAAGAAAACTGATAGAGATAATAATTATGCAATTTATCAAAGGACACACACACACACACACACACACACATATATATATATAAAGAAAGAAATAGGAAGCTGTTCATTTTGAGAATTATTCAGCATATAGCACCTAAGAAAAAAAAATTGTCATAAACTTCAGTAACGGTAAATTATGTTTATGAACAATCATGGATTAAATATGCTTAGTCACTCTTTGTATTTATATTGCATGTCCAGTTTTAATCTAACGAAACAGCATAGATTTCCCGGCACTCACAAACACTTGAGTTTATTGAGCGCCGTGCTCCATTGTGATGTCATCTGTAGAACGTTCGTTGAGAACACAGGTGTCTTGCATTTTGTAGCGAGTCGGCGAGTGATCGTGAGTATGCTTTTTATTCAGGGTTTGGAGATTTGAATTTTAATATTTGTATTACTCAGATTAGAATCTATTTAAACAATATGTTATTGACTCAATGCAGATCATGAATAGGTATACAGTGGTAATTTGTGTGGACATTTTTGGGAAGGCTAATATGTAAATTGGATTTGATGTTTTTAATATAACGTTAGCTATTTGTTGATATTCTTCCATACACAGATGATATCCTCCTATATTCTTGATATTTAATGACACATTATTCTCTCAATCAACACAACACATTAAATCAACAAATACAGACTGACCATTTTAAAAATGTATTCATAAATGGAGAGCTTAGACATTATCTTGTCTTTGCGAGGAACTCCACCACTCCTTTAATATGATAAATTCGTATATGAACCTGTTTTTCAATCTCTCTTGCTTTGGGATCCGTTATATTCTTTGACCAACCAATAGCAGATCTGATGACACATTGAACAGACAATGAAAGCCTATTTGCCTTAACATTATGGTTATATGTATCTCTGACTGTAACTGATTATAATGCAAAAGGAGGTAATTTTCATTTAGCCTCCTTATGCCTTTAATGGCAAATTTGGACAGACAAATGTCCATTTGAATATTTATTCTCATTGGTTTGTTTAACCCTTAGGGGACCAGGGTGTTTTTGGGGCCCTTGGGATGTTTTGACAAGCACTAACATTTGTGCTTTTTTCAGTTATTTATAAACATGTTAAATGGCAAAGGTGTAAATTCACTCTATATAGCGCATACGGGGCTACCATAATATATGAGCATAATATATGAGCAACATGTATGTACATGTTTGTATTTTTAAGAGAATGTTTATGCGTGGTTATTGAAAAAAAATAAAAATGAAAGTTGCTGAAATAAGACCACAAAACACATACTAAATATGTGTCCACAACACTTTTGACTAATGGATGTTGTCGCTTCGAGTTCTGGCTTCAAAATGATGTGAAAACCATCCTGCCTTATTGTTCACATAAAGCAAAACATGAATTCATACTTTGTATTACAGTTTTTTGGTCAGAAGAGGTTTATGCGAGGGGGTGGTAATGGCCTATCAATATTAATGAGATTCAGACCAGGGGTGTGACAGACACTCCCCCAATGGCTAATGGCCTATCAAGTGAGGCAGCCTGAACCAAGAATGAGAGGAGATTCAAAGGTTGTTCAATCTGTTTTATTGTAATTCCTCTATATGGAGAAACTAAATGTTCTAAATTTGCTCTAAGCAAATCAAATGTGAGTAAAATAAATAAATAATCAGTCGGCTATAAACAAAGCAATTGTGAAGTCATACAGGCTCATATTGTATTAACACTAAGTATAAACAAAATTGAACTAACATCTGTAAAATTGTAGGTAAATATGTACTTACTCTTTCTGATTTTCTGCAGGCGGAGGTAGTGATGAAACTACATTCCTTTTTTCTTTTTTTTTTAAGTTGAGGAATATTATTACATAAATATAACCATAGCAGCATTAGTCTATAATGAATAACTGATGTAAATAATTTTAGGCGAGTGCAATAAATATGCGTGTCAATGGGCCATTGCCGGAGAGGCACACCGCAAACAAAACACATTTGCGCAAGTCATTAACTGGGAGCATTAATTTGCGAGCATGCATCGTCAATGATAATAATGAGGCAGCATTTAAACTAGTCAAAATATAATCTAAACATCTAGTAGGCCTATTTTCTAAAATAACTTCTACATTCTAGCTTTCATACACAATGATCTAAACATATCATTTACACATACTAATTTCCTAACTGGGGTTTACAGTGCGTAGCATGTACTAAAAAAAAAAAAAAAAAAAAAAAAAATTCTCTTTAACACGAGATATTAAATTCATGGTATAGATATGCACTTTCATTAGATTGTGTTGAATATATCAAATGTCAATACTCTGGATGGCAAGTGGAAAATAGTCCACCCAGTATAATATGTAAGCTACATGTTTATATTGAATAGCTTGTCAACTAATGGAAGCAAGACTAAATACTTACTCATACGAAATTCTATCCACGGCTCGATCAAACGGTCGTCATCAGAGTCGCGCTCTTCTTCTGATGAAAATGTGGATTTTTCGTCGCTAGTATCCAGGACGAGCTGAAGAGCTTCTACACCGGTGTATCGTGCCATCTTCCTAACGCGCAGGTGAACTGAATGATGAAACTTGAAGCCTTTAATGCATTTGCTTGGGGGCGTTTACCTGTTTTCCATAGATGGCTTAACACATTATCTTGTGAATAGCGCGCTCCGGGAGTAGGCGTGAACGAATTAAAGTGAATGAGCTCGTAATGAGCTCGACTGGAATCGCTCTATTTTCATACAGATTACAGAAGCTGAGAATATTTGTTTTTAATATAAATGACTTCATTTAAAAGATGCGATCTCTAGCTTTATGCCCGTGGGTATGTTTGCCTGTTTGACTGAATTTTCGTGGAGTTACAGATCATTTCCGAACGCGTTTCAAATTGGAGTTCGCTGACAGAGAGAGTGAAGAACTCGCATCATGTTCATTTTTCATTATTTGGCAAAAAGCAAAACACTTTATTTTTATTGTGAGTATACAGAAAAAAAATAGAAACTGAACAGGATCGATTGATGTATAACACGAACATGAAAGATCAAAATTAACAGAGCAGTTTGAGTTTATTTTGCATTGCTAAAAAAAAAACCGAGCAAAATGAGCGGGCGCGTTTCTGGTCCCCAGAGGGTTAATTGAGCCTTTATTGCTGTCATCGTCTTCTATTTGTGCAGTAAATAAAATTTGCCTTGATTACCAGGCATGATAGAAAAAGATATATATTTTTACATTATATGCATTTTAGTTGTCCACATTAAACAGTTAAATTGATAAAAAATATAACTTAACTTTTTCAGCTTAATTGTTCATTTTGAATAGATTTTAAGGAGGCTCTTGGACTGGACTCTTGCCTCTTCTGATGGACAGCCATGGCCCATGGGCATACACTGTAGAAAATAGTTTTTTTCAAGTATTTTAATAACTAACTAACTGGGGTGGTGATGGAGCAGTGGATAAGACACATGCCTTTGGTGTGAGAGACCCGGGTTCGAATCCACTGTGAGACACCAATGTGTCCCTGAGCAAGACACTTAACCCCTAGCTGCTCCAGAGGCGTGCGACCTCTGACATATATAGCAATTGTAAGTCGCTTTGGATAAAAGCGTCAGCTAAATGAATAAAATGAATAAAACTAAGACAATCAGCTTCCAGGTTCGTATGTGTTTACTCAACTCATCTATTCCATTTCTCTGTCTTTCTTTTTACAGATATATATACGGTAGACAGCCTACAGATTGCACAAATCCAAAATCAATATGAGTATGTCAACCTTTCCCATCGGTTTTCCTGAGAGTGCAGAGCAGTCCTTATGTCCTGAACTCTCAGATGAGCTCGCCATGGCCCTTGCAGCAGGGGAGTGGTGGGCAATCATGGAGGTTTCAAGTCCCATCTCTGAGGAGCCTGAGTATGGGGACCTCACCTCAGGACTGTGGTGGGGAACAGTTGAGGCAGTAGAAACTCCATGCCCCACATCCTTGAAGTCCACGAAGCAGTGGAGGCAGAACAAGACACAGGGAGCACCTGTGCCCACCAGGTCCCAACAGGAATCACCTGTGCATGCCAGTTCTAAGAAGTTGAACCTCACCTCATCCCTGGCCTTCAATGATGCATCTGAGAAGGCCCTGAACTCAGATAAAACACTGAAATCCACAGAACAGCAGAGAAAGTGGAGGCAGAAAAAGCCACAGGAAGCACCAGTGGCTGCAGAGTCCCCACAGAAAGCACCTGTGCCCACTGGGTTTCCACAGGGACCACCTGTGCCCAAGTCTCAAGATTGGCGAAAGCTAAATTTCTCGGAGCCTCTTAAGCAGGAGCGGCTGCAGCAGCAGAAGCCTCAAAGTCCTTCTCTTCAGGGAACACTGCCTGCCGAGTCCCCACAGAAAGCACCTGTGCCCACTGGGTTTCCACAGGGACCACCTGTGCCCAAGTCTCAAGATTGCCGAAAGCTAAATTTCTCGGAGCCTCTTAAGCAGGAGCGGCTGCAGCAGCAGAAGCCTCAAAGTCCTTCTCTTCAGGGAACACTGCCTGCCGAGTCCCCACAGAAAGCACCTGTGCCCACTGGGTTTCCACAGGGACCACCTGTGCCCAAGTCTCAAGATTGGCGAAAGCTAAATTTCTCTGAGCCTCTTAAGCAGGAGCGGCTGCAGCAGCAGAAGCCTCAAAGTCCTTCTCTTCAGGGAACACTGCCTGCCGAGTCCCCACAGAAAGCACCTGTGCCCACTGGGTTTCCACAGGGACTACCTGTCCCCAAGTCTCAAGATTGGCGGAAGCTAAATTTCTCTGAGCCTCTTAAGCAGGAGCGGCTGCAGCAGCAGAAGCCTCAAAGTCCTTCTCTTCAGGGAACACTGCCTGCCGTATCCCCACAGAAAGCACCTGTGTCCACTGGGTTTCCACAGGGACCACCTGTGCCCAAGTCTCAAGATTGGCGGAAGCTAAATTTCTCTGAGCCTCTTAAGCAGGAGCGGCTGCAGCAGCAGAAGCCTCAAAGTCCTTCTCTTCAGGGAACACTGCCTGCCGTATCCCCACAGAAAGCACCTGTGTCCACTGGGTTTCCACAGGGACCACCTGTGCCCAAGTCTCAAGATTGCCGAAAGCTAAATTTCTCTGAGCCTCTTAAGCAGGAGCGGCTGCAGCAGCAGAAGCCTCAAGCTTCTCCTCCTCAGGGAGCACCCATGCCTGCCAGGTCTATACAGGGAGCACCTGTGCCCACAAAGTCCCAACAGGGAGCACCTGTGCATGCCAGTTCTAAGAAGGGGGGCCTCGCTTCAGTCTTGTTCTTCACTGATGCATCTGAGAAAGACCTGAACTCAGATGCAACACTAAAAACCACGGAACAGCAGAGAAAGTGGAGGCAGAAAAACCCACAGGAAGCACCAGTGGCTGCAGAGTCCCCACAGAAAGCACCTGTGCCCACTGGGTTTCCAAAGGGACCACCTGTGCCCAAGTCTCAAGATTGGCGAAAGCTAAATTTCTCGAAGCCTCTTAAGCAGGAGCGGCTGCAGCAGCAAAAGCCTCAAAGTCCTTCTTTTCAGGGAACACTGCCTGACAACATATCAAAGAGGCCAAGGCTAAAGATCCCTGAGCCTCTGAGAGGGGAGCTGCTGCAGCAGAGGCCTCAAGCTTCTTCTCCTCAAGGAGCACCCATTCCTGACAAGACTTCAAAGATGGAAAAACTAGAGGTCCCTGAGCCACTGAGACGAGAGCTACTGCAGCGGAAGCCTGAAGCTTCACTCTAAAAAATGATTCACAGGCTTAGTAAATATCATAGTAATAAATAGCTATAGTAACTTAATAAAATCTCTGAATATCACTTAAGTGATTGTTTGAGTTGTACATATCAAAATAAATGCCTAGAAATTCAACAGTTAATTTTGTGTTCAATTTACAATTATCATTTAGGTTTATTTCACAAAATAAAATTAGTATTTTCCTAACAAATTACATTTTTTAGATATTGTTAATATGTTTGGTAAATTTCAATCAAAATATTTGAGAATGGATTAATTCTACTGATTAGTTTCAAGAACTACAATTATTACTCATTCCAACTATATTATTTCAACTTAATCAACTACTTAAGAAGTTGAGTAAGTTACGCGCCAAATTGACGCTAATCGTGCGGCCTCATGGGAAATCTGCCTCTATGCCTTGGCAACAAGTGGCAGCCTGCAGTAAGAAGGAGAAACACTGACATAAGAAGCACCTGGGAGACTACAAACCGTGGTATGTGTCCAGCTAGTAAGAGTTAATGAAATATTAATCCTGTCTTGTGCATTAACACTTTATGGAGCAATTTTGTGAGTACTGTCGTAGCCATGCTTTCGTATAAGTTACCGTTACATGGTTGTGTAAGGTAACTTAAAGCTAACGTTAGTCGTCGAAAAGATTACGATAACAGCAGCAGCACGACCAACTAACTATAAAAGTACTAACCAACTAACGTTAAAGGTGAACTAAGTAACTTTTTTACCTTAACCGAACAGCTTTGGAGTCATTGTAATGTTTATATTACTGATTTCGTCTTGAATGGTGGTCGTCTCGCACCCCCCTGGTGCCTGTGAGCCGCAAAACCACCCTTGCAACTTTGGGCCGGCGAGCCTCAGTGTTAGGAAGTATCGTGTGATATCAGGTCTCGCGAGGTAACGAATTGCTTTACGGCAAAAAACAGATCTGATAAAATTCTGATAAAATGAGCATCAAACAGAAATAACCCGGCGCCGTATACATGTGGTGTTGGGCGCGTGCAGCTCTTAAAGGGGCCATACCTTATTTCCACTCGTTACAGCGTCCATCCTACTGAACAGGTACCGGTGTACAGGGGGAGGGGATCCGGCCGTGAGTGCGAGCCATCTCTGCGTGAGTGCTATTCACGACAGTACAAGTACTCCACAGCGACTCTAGGGGTCGCTGTTTGATAAAAACGGAATTCCTACTTAGTGCTGCTTTAACTAACTAACGTTAACCATTTATGTTTTTATATTGGATAAGGCACTGTGAAAACTATCTCGACTTTTTTCACAGCGTAAAAAAGACAGTCGGGAGACAGCTAACTTAAGTGAAAAGACGTTTTACTCCAGTTGGAAGCGTAACGTTATTTCCATTTGCTTTATCCACAGCAAGGCTCGAAATTGCGACCATTTTGGTCGCTCCTGAAATTTGTGCGACCTAACAATATATTTGGGAGCATTTGTGCGAGTGCAAATAATGGTTGTAGTGCGACCTGTTTTTAATCCTTACGTTCTTAACTTTAAAGAAGATTTTAGATCGGTTAATACAAGCTGTCAATCACTCCCACTCACTTTCGCTGCGCTACGTTGTCACGTGACAGGGAGCTGACTACCGCGCGAAAAGGCTGAATAAGACAGAGAAGATGAAACAAGGTTTTTCCTCCATTTATTTTTTTGGGCCACCGTCAAAGCCTTATTTGATCGATGATTGACTGCTGCACTTGTGACAGGGCACGAGCATAGAGAGAAAGAGAGCCGGTCGCGCCCGCGCGCGCACTCTCACAGTCTTCAAACTTTAAAGCAGGCATCGTGATTGTAAAACATTGGGGAACAGATAATGATGGCTAGAGTTCAAGAAGTTGAATTTATTGATCATATTTAATTTGTTTCACAGCACCAACACAACTGAAGAAGCTGAACAAAGATCACAGAACAACAGGTACATTTAATCTATTTATTACAAAGTTCCAGGAGAATTAATGTGAAGCATTAAATCGAGGATCCCAACACATTCATTTGGTTTACACAAGTTCAGAAAGACAGTAAATAAGAAGAGTGAGTTGCACCTTAATTTTGACCATATTTTACCGCATTGGCCATGAAGCTTTTTTTGGAAACAGACTAGTTACAGAAACGGTTACTAATTATATCCCTGAAACATTGTGTTGTGGATATTATGCATTTGCCACATTCACTGTCTGCTGCCATTGCAGATCTTGGTGAACAATAATTTTTATTGACTATTTTCCAACTGCTATCCACGCCTATGTTTATTGCCGGTACCCTCTCCGAACCTCTAGCCCATCTGGACCTCACTTGTGCAACTCCCAGTCCCAACATAGATGAGATAGAAATAAGATTGCTCACTCATTACATACTTTCATCATCAGCTTTGAAAAAGAAAATATGTTTAAATTATGTTTAATTCAGTATGTTATATGGTGATATAAACAATATTTAAGACTTTCCTGAAAACATGTTTAACATCTTCTGGATCCAGTGTGATGGTATGTATATAAGTATATATAATGGCTCGACAATAACAGGGGCCCGATGGCCCGGGGCCAGTAAAACGTAAAAATAAACGATAATGCAGCGTATGCTTTTGGACGGGAGTATCTTGTGACTGACAGTTTGCTACCAAGGCGACCTGTTCATCAGAATAGAGGCGACTCGTGTCCGCTGCTCTGTCTACATTTTTTATTAAATGGCTGTCAGCAGGAGAGAGAGCACGTCATGTTTGAGTCTGTTAGTATGTTTTATTTTAAAAGTAAATTGGTTTGTTAACCTTTTTATTTTTTATAATTTTAACTGTTGATTACATTTTAGTTTCGTTTTTTTAATATACAGGATGTATTTAATAATCGATTAAACATGTTAACAGTATGACATAAGTCTTTGGTTTTGTTTGTAACACTGATATATAACTATTGGAAGGAGGGACAGTAAAAATTGTCTTCGAGCCAATAAGTTTCAAACCCACTGGCCCGGTGGGGCCAGTTGCAAAAAAATTAACGTTGAGCCCTGTAATGACTTATATGTACATCACATCTATAAGCATATGTGTGATGCACATATCCTTCAATCCACCATTGTGTCCCTGAGCAAGACACCTAACCCCTAGTTGCTCCAGAGGCGCGCAAGTTTTGACATGTATAGCAATTGTAAGTCGATAAAAGCGTCAGCTAATTGAATAAATGTAATGTGTGAGACATGTAGGTACATATTCACTATAGGGATCTCCCAGTCATGTGACCCCTAGCCGCGTGTCAGCCATTTTGACGGAATACATCTGTCGGCTACTCATAGATCCATTGCCGTGGGTAATATATATTATAATATATATTAGTATATTATACTAATAATATAATTATTAGTATATTATTATACTAATAATATAATTATTAGTATAATTAGCCAAAATATTGCAATACTTCGCGCTACAGTATTGATATAATTGCATGCTCAAAATCATGGTGCAAAATATCTCGATACTGAACAGAATCGATTTTTTCCCCCACCACGCCATGTCATCGCACTTATTATTAGCATCACAAAAATAAATATACGAGAGGAAGATAAAGGAATTAGGAATCATATATCCATATGAAGCACCACAAGTTCTTTTTACAGGCATTAAATGTGTAGAAAAACCTGACATTGAGTTCGGTGACATTACAGCTACCTTATTCACTTCCCATCACGCCAAGATTAAGTGTATCTTTAATGAATTTGTTTAATCTAGTTTGATCCAAGAAAAACGAAATAATAGCCTATGCTTATAAGTTATATACTTTTTTATAATTATCACTGACTGTCACTGTAGTATGATAAACTGTCATTGAGACTGTTGTCTCAACCTGTGTTTCTAACGATTTAAGAAGTGTCAAATAAAATACAAGATCAGCTTTTGGTATTTGAAAACGAAAGAATGTAATGTGATAATACACCTAACGAATTAACTGATCTAGGAATGCATGTATGCGTTTTGCCTGTTTATTGCCGCCAACCACTTTTCTCCGTTTTGTTTCTTTTGGGATACGTTATAAAGATATTCCTTTTGTATGATCACGTATCTGATCGCATCCAAATGCACAGCATCGCTCGGGCATGATAGGAATATTTCACTACTGTATTATCACCGGCGGTTTAGCATTTTCTATTCCATCAAGATGGCTGCTCCAAAAGGCGTGACGTCACGCGGGACGTCCCTATTCAATATGTAATATGTAGTTTACATATTTTATCATACCTATGGGTTTTTTCCCCAACTGCTTTGCTTTGTTGGCCCCTTCCTATCAGTTTTAGCCTAGTAGTACAAAATATTGTAAATAATTCAGTATACACATGATTATAGATGTGAAATACATATACGTCATATTATATACCTCGTTCGACTGCGTCCAGAAGACATTAAAACTAAAGTTTTAATCAGTAATATTCTGAATCACAATCATTGTTTTTTTTTCCTGAGCTGATGGAAGTAGCTAACAAGTGAGCCATCTTGCTTCCTCCTTATCTCTGTTGATAGTTGCACATGTTTAGTCGATCAGGCAGGATGTATGGATTGGGTACCGACAGATAAAAATAAATAGAAAATAAATGTAAATGCTCCGTATTTGTCTTTTCGACCACTCAAAGCGCTTTTACACTACATCACATTCACCATTCATACACTGAGCCTAAGTGCACAAACAGAAACTAACATTTACACACATTTATACACTGGTGGAATAGCCACCGACGGCCACATCCTTTTACTAAATAAAAGTATGTACAGTGTGTGTGTGTTACACCAAAATGGAATGCACACAAAGATTATATTGTATATTTGATCAAATAAATAATGGCAGGAGGTAGTTCCACATGATAGAATAAATACATATGATTGTAACTATTAGAACTATAGTTGGAAGTAGATGTCATTACTGACATCAATGAGTAAGTTGTGGTTATTTTTTACTGATCTTTATGATAAAATATATCAGTCCAAAAAGTATTTACATGAAAGTAAGTAGCATTAAATCACTCTGTTAGCACCCTATGTTAACACTATCATCCCTTTTTTAGGTGGCACCTTATGGGATGGCAATGTAAGCTCTGCACATTTGTGGATTCATCAAAAGGGACACTTCTGAAGCACTATCGACTGAAACATGGTACCTTTGCTCATGGATATACAATACCGTGTCTTCATTTAAACTGTCCTTGCTCCTTTAAGACATGGGGTGGCCTGCGTACACACTTGTATAGATCCCACAATTTGCAAGAAACTGAAGAGCGTGAAGTTGAGCAATCTTTCAGATGTACAATTTGTGACTCACTTTATCCTATTACACAAGACTATTTCCAACATATTAATTCCCACTTGAAAAGACATGAAACCATAGACTGTGCTTTTGATGGATGTGATTTCAAGACAAACATATATGGTACTTATGCGACACACAGAAGTAAAAGCACAAGTCCTATTCATGGAAAGATTTTAAGATGTGATTGCAAAACATCCAGATTTGACTAACAATGAAATCTGCTTTCCAGTGTTGGAATCACATGGTCATGTGGACATAGACACCACTTTAGAGTTAGATTGTGAAAGGGACAGTGTTGGGCAAGCAAATAGAGAGAAATATTGGTTCTTTCTTGTTAAAATTGGAAAGCGTCTATAACGTATCT
This sequence comes from Rhinichthys klamathensis goyatoka, assembly GCF_029890125.1. Taxonomy (NCBI): domain Eukaryota; kingdom Metazoa; phylum Chordata; class Actinopteri; order Cypriniformes; family Leuciscidae; genus Rhinichthys; species Rhinichthys klamathensis. The sequence continues at coordinate 3,467,746 of NW_026606794.1, read as the reverse complement.
GGCAAATGTGTTGATGACTTGGTGGAACAGCTTCATTTTATACATCGTCATCTCAGTATATTCCAAAGTTAGTTAGTGAAAATTTCACAAAGAATAACTGTGCGGTACTGTAGATGAAGCTATTGTCAGTGAATTTGTAGACAAACTGTGTCACTCGAATCCTTTTAATGCAGCATTTGAACCTGATGGTCCCTTTTCTTCAAACTTTAAGAGGGGAAAATATTTTAAAGAAAACTTCAGTGTAATTGAGCCGGTAGAGTATATTTTAGATCCAGAGGGGAATTGCAGCTTTCAGTATGTGCCGGTTCTAGAGTCCTTACAGCAATTGTTGAATAATGAAGACATCGTTAACAATGTTTTGACTAAACATTCAAACGTTTCACATTTGGCATCCTTCCATGATGGTCAATATTTCAAGCAAAATGAACTTCATGCTAATGAAGAGTTCAGTATTTCACTTATACTCTACATAGATGATTTTGAAATCTGCAATCCTCTTGGAACTTCACGCAAAAAACATAAACAAAGTCACAGCAGTGTACTGGGTACTTGCAGATGTACCATCTGATCTGAGATCACAGCTAACATCTATTCAGTTGGCTCTCCTTTGTAAGGAAAATGATGTAACAAAATTTGGCTATGAAGCTGTTCTAGAGCCTCTTTTAAAAGATCTCACAATATTTGAGAAGGAAGGTATTTTTTTGCCTCGGGTTGGTACAAATATCAAAGGCACTGTTTTTTGCATTTCAGCAGACAATCTTGGTGCTCATTCTTTGGGTGGGCTTGTAGAAAGCTTTTCTGGACATTACATATGTAGGTTTTGTATTGGACACCATTCGGACTATCAGCAAAAGGAAGTGCGTTCAGGAGCTTTTCCACCAAGAACAAAAGAGAACTATAATTTACATGTTCAGTCTATAAAGGAAAATCCTGCTCTGGTACACTGGTATGGTGTAAAGAAAGGTTGTCCCATAACCAGAAAATTACGTTATTTTCATTTTGTAACGGGGTACCCACCAGATATTCTACATGATCTTTTTGAAGGCATAATTCCGTTGGAATTGGCACTGTGTCTTAATGTGTTCATCCGCAAACAATATTTTACTTTGACCGAACTTAAAGGAGAACTCCGGCGCAAAATGAACCTTTGGTCTAATTACACATTGTTACCTAGTCAACCGTTATCTGAGATTTGTTTTCATGATTATCGAATGTAAATAGTTTTATCTCTAAAAACAGTTTAGCCTATAAAGCTAGTATAACGCTAGTATATTGGGCATGGAGTAATGACAAATAAAAATCGCTTGTTAATACCACTAACAAGGCTCAAAATAGCCCCACACTAGCACGGTAGCATAATGAGGGTCCCTACCTTCAAACCGAAGCATTGAGAAATTTGTCAGTGTCCAGACAGTTTAATAAGAAGATATTTAATACATACAGTCAACTTCGCGTATACAGGCAGAAGCCATCTTTGAAAAACAGTCTCTACCAGTTGATCTACGAACGCCGATCCAAGTGCGCTGGTGAGATGTGAACGAGCTATAAGTTGTGATAAGGTGAGCAGCAGGCTTGGATCGGCGTTCGTAGATCTGAACACTCAGAGGAGAACTTTTAAACTTTAGGCTAAATATTTTCTGAATAAATGATAAAATGTCATAGGCTACATGACGTCATATACTCACACTATCAGTGAATCAGCACGAAATAAACTCATAAAAAATAATTAATGAATAAAGGATAACAAGAAACACATAGCCTACAATAACACTAACGGGCACATTTGCTAACCATGTGCAGCACCGATCGCTAACACTAAATAGAGTTTACAGACATAACACTATACATTGTAAAACAATTAATGTGAACAGTCTACAATGATGGTGTGAATTTTATTTTATACCTGTAAAAGATGATATTAATATTTCGACTTTTCTGTCATAACTGACTTATTCGATTTCAACTCAAATTCAATTTAATATGTCAATGTCGACTTTTTGTCATAATCATGGCTAAGGCCCGGTTGATATAGCTATTATCAAACCGTTTCTAATTGGTATTTACTAAAAATGTTATTCATTTCATTATTATTATTATTATTACTATGCAAATCCTGTGCTCCAGAAATTTGCAACAGTGTGAACATGCCTTTAGTACAATACACTTACCAATCTTAAGTACAATGTATTTGTTTAGTTTAACTATTGCATCCACCTAAAAGTTCACAGTACACAGTGTAATGAAGTTAAATCAACTAAGTTTCCAAAGTAAGTTAAATTCACTAGTTTTTCTTAAGTAGATCAGCAATTACTTTTTACAGTGCAGATGTCTTATTTATTGTATCTATGTTTGAATAAATCTGTCATGAAAAATAAGTTGACACCTTTTAAATGTTGTATATTCTGGAATGTAGAAACGTAATTATATTAAGAAGTAAAAAATGTGAACTCTGTCATTAATTACTCCCCCTCATGTAGTTTCAAACCCATAAAACCTTTGTTCATCTTCAGAACACAAATGAAGATATTCTTGAAGAATCCGAGAGCTTTCTCGAATTTGAATACATTTTCTTCATTTTAACATTTAAAGGTGCAGTGTGTGATTTTTAGCGGCATCTAGTGGTGAGGTTGCAACCATCAAAAGTTACGCTGGCCGACAGGAGATGATGTCATCATCTGAGACAGCAAAGAGTAGCCAGTTAAGCAATGAGATTTCTTTACAAAGATAAATTAAGAAATTATGTTTACTTTATTATTCAGTAAAACGATATGTTATTGCGAATATCATTGTGTCAGTGTTTTATTCGCTGACTTTAGCTTGCTTCTTTGCATGAAGAACAACATAGTGATGAAACACGTTTGTCCGTTTAGGGCTACTGTAGAAACATGTCGGCGCAAAATGGCTATTTCAATGTAAGGGGACCCGCAGTCTATAGAAATGGTTCAGTCTAAGGTAATAAAAACATAATGGTTCATAAAGTCTTTATACACCATTGAAAACATAGTTATAATACAGTATATTGTTTATCCTCCTAAATATTACACAATGCACCTTTAAAGGGGTGGTTGATTATGATTTCACTTTTCTAACTTTAGTTAGTGTGTAATGTTGCTGTTTGAGCATAAACAACATCTGCACGACGCTCCAAGTTCAAAGCAAAGGGAGATATTTTTATTTTTTTAAAGAAATTGCTTTTTAAGGACTACAACAAAGGGCTGGTAGGGACTACACACGACATTCATCCCGGGTTAGTGACATCACAAACCCTAACATTTACATAAACCCTGCCCCCGGGAACGCGATTTGTAGATTATCATGACAGAATATGCTCTACACATAAGCTAAATAAAATCATCAACTAACCATTCAGAAATGTTGTCTACATGTTGTCACTTCTTCTTGAGTCTCTCCATCTTTGTCTGACTTCGGTTTGAACATAAAAGGTTTTTAAATTTTCATACGTGTCTGTGTGAGGTAAAAGGACACAAGCTCTTGAAGCTCCGCCCCCTGTGCTGGGAACAGCAGCTTATTTGCATTTAAAGGGACAGACGCAAAAACGGTGCGTTTTTGCTCACCCTCAAAAAATTAACAATTTTAACAAGCTATATAAAAAATATATGTGGGTTATTTTGAGCTAAAACTTCACATACATACTCTGGGGACATCACAGACTTATTTTACATCTTGAGAAAGGGCATTATACCACCCCTTTAATATTATAGTAATGCACAGCATTAAATGAGAGATTGTTTTCCTAAAACAAATTTACATGCACTTGACATGCACTGTACCTGATATCCAAACAAATCGATATTGAATAGAATGAAAATCAAATCGAATCAAGAGCTTGTGAATCAGAAACGATGTTAATACCCAGCCCTATATGTCTAAATCCCTATATGGGATTTAGAATCATTTGATTTGACACACCCAGTGCTTTTGTTAAGCTTTAAAATGTGTCATCTTCTCACAGAGACACAATGAATTCATGCGTTTTTAATAATGCTTCGTGTTCCTCTAAGATTGTGTCTCCCTCAGGGGTTTCTATACAAAGCTCGTTCTATTGGCGGTACCTTGTTGCTTGGGGAAACATGCCTTTGCACAGCGCGCACAGATCTCCATATTGATGTTCTAATAAAAAGTTGTTTATCTGCATACACATTGCCTAAACACTTTCGCCGTCTGTGCTCTCCTCTGTTCTCAGAACTGATGTGGTGCCAAATAAGCAATTTCAGTATCATTGAAACATATGTGCTCACACAGCACCTTAAAATTCATTGAAACGCAGTGGTCAAAGACTCCTGAAGCTATAGAGAGCACAAAGAGGCTGGCTAAGGTGATGTTCAACAATTTCAGGCTTGGCTCCTTCAAGGTTATTATGTAAAGCAGACAGGCAATAAACATGGTAATTTGGTCTCATGGTCTTTTGATGAGAGTAGGAGGTTCATTAAAGAGCAGCCAAGTGCTGTGGGCTAAACTTATTGGCTTGAGTCGAAATTTGGAGCAAATTATCCTTGTCTCCCTATCCAGCTGCAGGAACCACTGGTGTTTACAGCACAATAGCAGACAAACCGATGCAAAGTACCCTCGAGGAGATAACCTCCAAACTCCCTCAATGCACAGAACATGAAGGCTTGCTTTCCTAATATTCGCGGCTCATTAAAATCCTATCTCCCATCTACAGTCCACCTCTAGATATTTTGGACAGCTGAAGAGAGCAAGGACTTAGACTAAGAATTCTGAGCTGTCAGTTTTCTTTGGACAAAAAGCCATTAAGGTTGAGGCGGATGCTCTTTCTGTCTCCTCTAACACCCTAAATCTGTCCCAGCTCTGTAGTTCTGATACTCTGGGAATGCTTCACTGAATCTTTCTATATCTGTCTGGATTTTAGAGTAAACCCACTAAATCTGTGTGAATAACCCTGATTTCAATATTGCTAGTTGCAAGCATTCCACTGTATGTCACTGTCGCGGGTGGTTGCAGGAAGGCAGACGAAGATGAAGATTTATGAGAGTTTAATGAGGGTAATACAAATAATACTCAGACAGACAGGGCAACACACACTAAATGTAACGTAGACCAAACACAGAATGAATGTGAGGCATCAACTCATATACTGTAGCAACACACAAACGAGTATAATTAATAGAACACAAGAACACAAATGAGGAGCAACAGAGGAACACATGTTGAGAATGAAAACAAACTAAAAGTCCATGATAATGACACAGAACATAATGGTAACAGTCACAAGTTTTTAAATTATGTTGAATTATGAACTACATCTCATGATAATTATGTTAAATTATGAAATTCAATTCCTGTAAAATGGGTAGCAACAGACTGTAGTAAAATGGGCCTTGAAGGACGTTCATATTAATTTGAATGTACCATTTAAAAATTTGGGGCCAGTAACATTTAACAAGGACACATTAAATTGACCAAAAGTGAGGACACATTAAATTGACCAAAAGTGAGAGTGAGACAAAACATTTTAAAATGAAATGCTGTTCTTTTGATCAACAACCATTTACAACATCGATAATATCGGTAATAAGAAAAGGTTTTTTGTTTTTTGTTTTTTTTTGAGCATCAAATCAGCATATTAGAATGATTTCTGAAGGATCATGTGACACTGAAGTTAAGAATTTAAAATACTTTCAACTTTCTTATGCCTTTCCAAACAAATGTGTGGCAAATATGCTTGTGGCAAAGAATAACTAGCAGTAATGATTAACTAACATGTACTGTCCAAAAACTTGTGAAGCTTTCCAGGGAACCCACATGTTCTCCTTAGAATCCAGTGTGTTTAATAACAAAGGATTATCAGATTATCAGAATACAAACCACAAGGCTAATGAACTCTTGCTAACTGTAGGAATAACAATCTTGGCATAAGTTTTCAAAGCTATCTGGAGCAAGTCTACTGAAGTAACAGCACATAATGTAATACAAAGGGAGGGATGGCATATGGAATCTTATCAAAGGCATTTTCTTTAAACCGTCTTGAGAATATGTTTCTGTGATGTGATTCCTCAATGAATGGTTTCTCTCTCATTGTTCTACTTCTGCCTGTTTTTTCTTTTGCTCATTCTTTTCAATTGATCTCATTTCCTTTGAGCAGAGCCTTCTGTCCACAGTGCTGAAAATAAACCAAAGGAAGACTCACCTGTCTGTCCAGCTTCTGTTGTCGCAGGGTCGTCCCCTCATCATCCAAGGTACTGCAGAAGGACAAAAACAAGATTCAATGGGGAAAGCTCACAAAAAAGATGTGCCACAGCAAGAGTAGCGCAGAGATACGATTCAAACAAGCTTTTGTGTACACAAAATTCCAGTCCACTCTCAAGAGAATACATTTACTGATACAATTCCCTGCTGTTCATGTCCTTCACTAAAGTCTTCTGCACAAAACATGGCATCAGTATTCAGTATAACTTATCTTATCTCATACAGCATCATTAAAAGAGCTGATGTCTAGCGACTCCAATATAATCATATAAATAAATCAGCAATTTGGTCTCAATTTACTGGCCATTAAACCTAGAATATGGGCAGAAAAACAGTATGTAAATGGTACGTATGAACATCATTTTTTCAAAGGACAGACTGCTGCTGTGTTGATCATGCCTATGACTCATTGTGCTCTTTCAGGTCCTGTGAGGAGGGAGGTCTCTGGTGAGACCTTTGTGCTCTGCCTGTCCCTCCTCTCGTTCCCTTTAATCAGCTATGACACATTCACTCCAGATCCCCTTATGCATTTCTGCTGCCTGTTATTGCTGAGCCAAAAGCTGTGTTAATTAAATGGCAATGGAGGGCTTCCTCTGTGGCTGTGGTGGGTCATGCGGAGAGAAGAAGTGTGACAGATCAACGGTGGTGTGGAAAAGGATTTGTGTTCTGTAATCTGTAATGCACAACCAGGGTGTAACTTTCAACATGTGGTAGGAACATATTTTATAATCAGAATAGAGAGCTGCACATGTACAAATACGGCTTATAAATTAAGAATTCTGCTATCTGTTTTATCCGTTTTGATTTGGCTTCCCTCTGGATGTCATCAGACAATACAAAACAATTATAAAAAGATTTACAGCAGTTTGGGTTCAGAACACCACAGGCATTTTACTCATTTGACTTTATAAAACACACACAAACATGCTACTTAGATGCTCTTATTTTTACTTTCACTATAATAAAATATGTTCAAACACAAAAATTTGAAGAATATGAAAACTCTAAGCTCTTTGACAGCTAGTTTATTTAATACAGATTTTTTTATTTTAATTATTGTACTGTATATTGGGGAAGTTGTTATTTTCACCCCAAGTAACATAAATGGTATATAATAACAGTAGATAATAATAGTAGGTTACATATAGTACAAAAAACATATTATGTTGTGCTTTGAGAGGACAATAGAATAACATTTAGAACAATAGATAGATAGAATGACAAGCAGACAAACTAGACAGAATGAGCGACAGACAGGCAGACTAACAGAAAGATACAAAAATAGTTAGATAGAACTATAGATAAAACGACAGAACGATAGAATGGCAGAACGACAGAAGGAGATTGACAGTGCAGGTAGATAGATAGATAGATAGATAGATAGATAGATAGATAGATAGATAGATAGATAGATAGATAGATAGATAGATAGATAGATAGATAGATAGATAGATAGATAGATAGATAGATAGATAGATAGATAGATAGATAGATAGATAGATAGATAGATAGATAGATAGATAGATAGATAGATAGATAGATAGATAGATAGATAGATAGATAGATAGATAGATAGATAGATAGACAGACAGACATTTTGGCTACGTTGTACAACAGTATGGCGTTGGCTACTTTCAAACCAGTAGCATACCAACCAGCATGGAAATTCATGTTGCTCTAAGCTCGACTTTTCAAGAGGATTATCTCTTTCTCCCTCTCTCGCTCAGAAGGATCTTCCAGCGCCCAACTAAAAGTCTCTACTTTCCTATTTAAACCTGAGAAATTTCATTCTTTATAGACTACCAACACTGACACCATTTCTATCACACATGCACATGGGCACAAAATCATTCAGAAATACAGACACCTATTATTCAGTGCACTCACGAGTCACAAACTGACACAAACCGCAGGATCCAGAAATAGTAATGCGTACTTGCACACATTCATGACCCCCCTCCTAAAGCTAAAATACATGCACACATGCACAAAGCATAGTGCCTAATGTCAGCAGTCAAGGGTGTCAGTTCCCATCAGAATGGCAGATAATGACATAAACAGAGCGCTTCTAATGAGGGTCAACAAGGGATGAGAGAAAAATTGATATGTGCTGACAGCTGCCTACAATATGCGGGAGAATTTCTCTCCCTCACCATCAAGCTTCACTGATGACAGTGACAATTCACTTTGTGTGTCTTTGTGTGTTTAATGCATGTGGGTGTTTCACTGTATGTGTGTATTGGAATCAGAAAGTAATGTTTGCCAATTTGTATTCTTTACTTTTACCTGTTAATTCTCAAACAAAACAAAGTACAAATGCACTACAGCAGGGTTTCTGAGGTGGCTGAACAATTAATCAAAATAAAACTAAATTAGTGATATAGCTTCGTGTAAAGGCTGCGATTTAATTAAGTATATAGTCTGTTGTGCTGCGTGTGTCAGAGTGAAGAGCAGCACTTACAAAACAGCGATGACCTGAAGGAATGTTCAGGCATTAAAGTACCCTATAATGGTTTTTCGAATATTCCCTTTCATGCAGTGACATTTGTATCTAAAGAAGATACATTTGCATAATTCCCACCTATGTTGTACGTTATCCGCCCGCGAACAACTTGCTCGTGAAAGATGGGCCGTACCCAGTTTATTTGGACCAGCTTGCTCCTCAGAATCACAACTTGTATGTAGGGGTGGGCGGTATGACCAAAATTCTATTTCACAGTATGACTAATTTTATTTCACGGTAACGATATATTTCACGATATAGTTATTTATATATGTAGTTATTCTCGAAAAAACGACAAAAAGGGCTTTGTATAATAAATAAACCCAAATAATTTAGAAATGAAAAGTACTTCACCTTGTTTGATTTTTCTTTTATTTGGTAAATTATTTCTTTGGTAACCTATTTTGATGGCTAAATATAGTAAACAAAACACACTCATCAACTTTTAGATGAACTGTCCCCCAACTGATTGATATTAAATACAACTCATAGGTACAATTAAACTTTAAATAAAGTGTTGCTGAATAATTTTTCAATCTCATGTTATTGCTTTACTTCATCAATCAGTTTATAATATCTGAATATTTTATATTGAACTAATCTGATCATAATACATTAGTTACTTACTTTTAATTTTGTAGGATATTAGTAATACTAGTTGTTTAAATGTGTTCCCCGATACATTTTTGCCATGTCTGCTTATACACTGAGTTTTTAAGGGGCTTGTTTTGCTCTTTTGTGATATCTGGCAACCCGTCACCCTGAGCTTTAAAGTCCCCGTGAACCGGAAGTTGCAAACGACTTTTCTCCAGTGTTGTGACGTATTTCCGAGAGAAACGGAATACTAAATGAGGCAAAATAGTGGGCGTGGCTTTTTTCCAACTAGCACCTGATTGGATCTAGAAAAGTAGGTGTTTTCATTCAGCCTGTCTACTGTCAGTTGGAGGGGCGTGGTTACGGATGTTAAGCAGACACCCAAACCGTCAAACCTGCTTCATCAGGGAAGGTCCTCCAATGCAGAGGGGAGGGGAAATTTCAGATTACGAAGCCAAAAAATTTTTTGTGTGGATTGACTTGCATGGATGAATTGTTCACCACAAAACGATCAATTTAGGCAAACAAAGTATGTATGGTCAATTTTGAATTCATGGGGCTTTAATCAAGAGAAGTTCAGAAGTGACTAGAAGGAGAGCAGCAGTATGCAAACCGAATAGCAGCTACTGTTAGTGTTGACTAAGTAGCCTAGTTTAAATTATACACACCTTGTAACAGTGCGTATTTTTTTTTACCACAGCCCGGTGAACACTGACACACCACGGTCCCTCTCAGTGCGTGTGCACGCGCGCGTATTCTGCATCAGTAAAACGCGATTGGTTAATTTGAGTGTCAAGTTGTAATCACGTAGCGAATCAAAGTAAAATTTTAATCAGCTGGTTCAGTGGCCAATTGTTTTTAGTTAGAAATATATAACTCGCGCTGCATATTTAGTCATTTTGCCTCAGATACAGGATTATACTAGCCTGGCTAACGCCAGACCCAATTCTCGTTGAGACTTGGGTCTGGGAACCACATGTTCATTTTCTCGTATTTGAGGCGTGGTTTACGAATGCCCAGAGCCGTTTATTGGGTGCTACGAATGTCTATCAAATGCGCCTGTACGTAGCTTATAGCCAATCGTTTCGATTATACCAGATGACGTATGTAGAGCGACAGAAATTAGACGAGGGAGACGACGATGGCCGATGGGTCAGAGATTTATGTGTAGCCTACACGATGGCGTGGTCGGCGTGCATGTTAATCAATGAGTGCATTCACACCGGGAGCAGCGCGTGAGCGTCGAGCAGGAGCGGCGCGTGAGCAGCAGTGAAGCGGGGGTTTCGACGTCGAATCTGTTTTTGCTGCATTGCTCACGCTAAATTAAAGTGAAAGCACACTTTTGATGGACAAAAATAAATATGATTTCACACAAAAGTGCCCAAAATGCACATATTTAGCATGTCTAGTGAGTTTTAACAAGAACTTGAGTAGGCAAATAAAAGAAAATAAAGACTCTAAAATATTTAGAAGATTTAGGCTACCCGGTAAAAACTTGTTTTTAATTATTCAGTTTAGGTGAAAGTTGTGTATTATATATATATATATAAAACTAAAGTAAACTATCCAGAAAATATTATATATAAACGTTCTTTTAGTTCATGTAACGTTAACACACAGACAGCTACAGGCTAGCACCCAAATCAAACCCGAGTGTGTGGTTTATTTGTGTTTTGTTTTCATCCGCGGTCCGGAGTTGCAGTCTTGTAAACATCGAAAGTATGACTGAAACTAATAGATTGGAGCCATTTTCTGGGTTGTTTTGTTGTATAACATATAACCTATATGCGAATGTTGTACACCTACCCATTACAAACTTTCAAGACTATCAATGTTATAAAATGACCAACTTCTAAAAACAAATGTATAGTTGTCTTTGTAAAGAATTGCTCGCTTATATATAATGCCGAAGTCATAATTCAATGTCTTTGGAAAACAAGAAAAAACACGAAATGACTTAGGCAATTATGCTATGAGGCTAACGATATGTAGCTTTGGAGCCGCTGCTGTGACACTGTACAAACGCTTCCAGTGTGAATACTCTCGCGCGTCTGCAGCTGCAGTGACGATGTAGTTACGCTGACGCGCTGCTCAAGTGCCGCTCACGCTTGCGGTGTGAAACCCATGTGTGAAACGGCCGTAAGGCTGCATCGAAAGGTAACTTCGCGTCTGCTGCCATGTTTGATCCATAGGTAAACAAACTGCATTCGGTGTGTCGCATAGACGCGTCATCGTCTTGCTGCTCCCTCCCCGTTCTGTGATTGGTTCCCTAAATGAGGCGAAAATTTGGTCCATGGTATCCATACTGCCTTTCAGCGTGAATAAAATCGCGCTGCGGAAAGGCAGCATGGGGAAACCCAGACTAGGATTATACATTCACTTTAACAAGCAGGTTGTTCATTACCACGGCAACCGCTTGCGTGTCATGCTGAATGCGATTTTCGTGTTTAAAAAAAGTAACTATACATAAGAGACGGAAAGATGCAGATAACTATACATTATTTAAGGTTATTTCTATTTGTTACGATATTGATATATGAACTGTTGTTGTCAATTAATGCTTTCCCCGTTGCGAGCGTGCACTCCTCTATGTAGTCTACTAACGTTACGGGTGCTGCACTGCTAGTTGACTGCTGCGCCTTTTCCCCCGAAAATATCACGTTAACAACAACAACCCTTTAGAAAACGTAATTCCTTTGTGGATCCTCTTGATCGCTTTCTCCATGTTTCTTTGACAATTCGCCTTTGGCTAAGCCCCGCCCCCCTTAGTTACTGTTGCTACGTCCGACAAACAAACTTCATCTGGGCTCTGGTATCAACATGGCTTATGCTGTGACAGCTCTTCCTGCTGAAATTTGATCAAACTTTTATACAGCAGCAAATAAAGTGTCCGATAGAAGTAGGCAAAAGGGGCTGCAATATACGTTCGAAGGCTATATTCACGACATACAGGTGAAACGCAAGGAATAACAAGGCATCCAAATAGAGGCAAAAGCATACCGGTCACAGTCAAAAAATGAACTACCGCATATCCTACTAATCGAGACGGAGGCTGGGACTAACAATATCAAGGAGCAACACTGTTCATGCAAAGCTGGGTAGGTCTCTATTCACTTCAATAATCGTTATTACAAAGCAAACGGACTACGCGAGTATAACGTTGTATGTATTAGCAGCGTGTGCTAGACGACACTTGTCAGGATTTGACTTCGGTTTGGGAAGGGAAAAAAACGGACACCCCCCTCCAACCTCTCTGGGAAACGCGTATCTGTGTTACAAATGCCCCAGGCACAACGTTTAACCATATTTTTGATAAAACTACGACGGTAATAGCCGGATGAGACGCCTGTGTTGTCAATGGAGCGCTGTGAAAAAGTGTCGGACCTCTGTGGGAGCTCGTTCTTGGCTGCGCTGTGATTGGTCAATCTACATTCTAGGGTGTGGCTTAGTCAAAGGCGAATTCTCAGAGTATCAGACTCACGCACGCTGCACGCGAGTTAACCACGCCCACTTATTTACATGTCGCGGTATACACGGAATAAAAAAATCTATTACGGTTGACATTTTCTACCGCGGTGGTAACGATATATACCGTCATACCGCCCAGCCCTACTTGTAAGCAGTGACGTGCGGTCTGGGTAGGCAAACTAGGCACTGCCTACCCTGCCAAAATTCAAAATGTTTATTAAATAATAAGCTTGTATTTGTATTTTTACTGTTTATTCTTGTGATTTATATATGCAATATGGGTGTTATTCCAATTGTTTAGAAGTTACGATGACAAATGTAGCAGTTACGCATAATCAAATAAAAACCAAATGGTAGAATAAGCAGTGCTTTTACGGTCCATTCATTGCAGACGACAAGCGAAAAAAACGTTGCACATGCGCACTTCGATCCTGTATTCTTTAACATGTACCGCAAAAAGCACAACTCTGCTGTGCCTTTGGACGTAAATATGCTATGCCCGTAACCATCTACGTTACATATCTGACATGGACCAATTAAAATCGAGATATTACTGGACACATTTGCGTAGCTAACGTCATTACACCACAGCTAGCCTACATGCCTAATCCCCGCCAAATTCAAAGTCAAAATGATAGCACCGGCCGTGATCACAGAGTTAAAAAAAAATTCCAAGCTCGATTTTAATTCAAAATCTGAGTTGATAGCAAGAGGGAGGTCTACGCCAGCCTTAGATGGACTAGTGCAGCAACTGAAGGCCCGTAAAGACGAGTTTTACAAAGTTGTGATCGACGTCTTTACAAAGAAAGAGCGGCGGATGGATTTTATGTACAAATAATTATTATCTACCGATTGGTGAATCAAAAACTATTTTGGGCTTAATATTGAATTGATAAATGTGGTTGAATTAATGCAAGCCATTTGCCTTCATATTCAATTGAGCAGTGTGTGATTTTAATTTTGCTGACAGACATAATTGGCCGCTGTGCAAAAATTAAGGATTAAGAATGGTTGTATTCTGATGCTGGAGTGGACATTAACCACCGGTGTTTGCCTGTGCTGCGCTTGTGTGTGTGCGTGCGTGCGTGTATGTATGTATGTGTGTATGTATGTGTGTGTGTGTGTGTGCGAGAGAGAGAGAGAGAGAGAGAGAGAGAGAGAGAGAGAGAGAGAGAGAGAGAGAGAGAGAGAGAGAGAGACTGTGAGAGTACACGATATAGCCTATGCATCCTGATTTGAACATTTCTTGTTATGCTGCGCTTGTGCGTAACGTTTACTGTTATACGTATTATTAGCCTAAACAATAAATCAGGTAATCTGGCTTTCATAACTCAGTGCCTAGCCTCTTTAAAGGGGTCATATAATGGTACATGCACTTTTACAAGTTGATTGTACTGAAATGTGTGTTGGCAGTGCCTGTACACAAACATCATAATAATGATAAAAATCCATCCAGTGGTTTTGTTTTAATCTCCTTATATGTTTTCCCCAGCCTCAAATTGAGCCGTTCGTTTTTGTGACGTCAATAAAACGGACGCCCCTCCCACGATTGTTGATTGACGGGAGCGTTTCAACACAGACCCGCCCTCGCACATGAGGTAGCTGTCAATCATAGTCTGCGCGGCGCGGACCGGACCGGCGCGGTCATTGTTGATGTGCTGGAGCACTGTCTATGAGCAGAATGGCGTCTAAGCGATTGTGGTGTTCTGTTCTTGGGTGTAATAACGAACACAGTCATTTTAATGTTCCTGAATCCGAACCGCTGAAGACGCAGTGGCTGAGTTTTGTTTTTGAAGGGAATATTCCACACGAGCAACGTCAATGCTTTCATGTTTGCGCGAATCATTTCACACACCAGACTGCTTTATAAACGAGGGTCAGTATAAAGCTGGATTTGCTAAGAAGCTTTGCTAAAAAGGATCGGTACCAGATATTCGTGTTCCTGCTGAACCTCCAGAAGAACGGAAGTGAGTGAAACGTTTTATTAAACTTTATATTAATATATTAATCTTTGCAAATCGCTAGCTGCACGCTTCACAATGATTGTGTCTAAGGTTTACACTTAGGGTACATTACGGCATGTTTTCTATGTATGACGTTCTCAATATAATTCATAATTCCACGTTTATACTGAACAACGCGTTATGGTTATTGTGTTATTGTGTTACAAACGGTGTACGCACAGAACAGAGGGGCGGAGTGAGCGCAGCTCATGATCATTTAAAGGCATATGCACTGAAACAGCGTGCTGAAAACAGAGCTGTTTTTGACCAGGTAAAATAAGTGTTTTCTTACAATACTAATGAGAATTTTTAATTAAAGTATATTACAAACTTTTAATTTAGACCCTAAAGAATCATATTAGCTTGTACAAAAATGGCATTATATGACCCCTTTAAGACATCACCGCATGACACGTCACTGCTTGTAAGTATGAATAATTGTTGATGTATGTATTTTCTACCGGGTGAATACATTTAAGGAGTCTGGATGCATTTACACAGCACTACTGCACAGTTAATTTATGAAGAAGGTCAATTAAACCTTCGAGGTTTTAAAGACTTTATTTATGCAAGTTTTTTTTCTTTCTGCATCTTTTTTTCTCAGTGCTTTCCACCTGCAATGAGACTTATTTTGATCCTCTCTTTTCACAACTAGCCTATCTGCTGCAATTTACTAAGTGCATCACAGAACAACAAAAAATGTAAAACACTATCTATCCATCTATCTAATATAATTTAAAAAATGTTGCTGTTGTTTAGAGAACATTTTTCTGATCTGGACAAGACTGTAGCAGTATGTGGACACTGTAAGGACTCTTTAAAAATGCATGTGTTCTTTATGTACGAGCACACTAGCATGACAGCACTCAAAATTGAAAACAGGCAATGGTACTTATCTTTCCATGCTTGTGGATAACAAGGTCCTTATTAACCTCCAGTGAGCTCTGTGTATGTACAGTATGTGTGTGTGTCCATGTGGCCCTCAAATAAACTGGAAAAGGCTGTGAAATTAGTCCGTGTGATGCAGATGATCCAGCTGAGGCAACCTCAGCTCTGCCAGCACGATACATTTTTCATCGCAAGCCCCATCTGCAGGGGAGGAGATGTTGATCACACCAGGAAAAAAATACCATGAAGGGCCCAACGGCCCTGCTGACTGAGGGAGAGATAAGAGAAGGACACATTTGCTGCCTGTGCTTACTGCTACCACAAAGAACAAGATCCAGATCTTGCTGCATTACCAATCTGCCTGTAAGCAAGCCACTTAATAGCAGATCGCCCTACTGCTGCTCCTCTATTGACCTACTTTCTTTTTTGGATGGAAATCATTGCCCGAAATTCACATATGATTAATTCAAATGTTACTTTGCAGCTAACCACAACTCTAATGTACAATATGGAAAACACACAATATTTAATCTATGAGATCACTCATTTGGCAAGAGGAGAACTGGACCACCGACTGAGCTCCAAGGTTTTTTTCGCCATTTCTGTCACCTGATGGAGCTTGGGTTCCTTGCCACTCTTGCCTTTGGCTTGCTTAGTCTATGTTTAAAAGAATATTTAAAATAATATTCAATAATATTATTGATTTGACTACACTGATATTATCAGATGAGAACAAAACTTGAACTGAATTGATCTGAATAAATAACAGTAGTGTCATTTTAGAGCTGCTTTTCAGCAGAATTTGAATGTGTCACATATTTGATAGTTTGAATCACTGATTCAGATATTTTTCTGTTTATTAAGCTGCTTTGAAACAAAAAAAAATAAAGCACTATAATAAATTTGAAATAAAGTGCTACAATAAATGAAGGTGACCTGACTTGCAAAGCTAATCTGTTCCTGATTCCTAACTATTTAGCATAAATTCGAGTCACGAACCGCTCAGAGTATAACGTCACAGGTTTCAATTTCATCCAAATTACAGTAGTTATGGTGCGAATGCAGCATAAGCTCGTTGTTTTGGTTCAGGAGGAACTGTTAAAGGTGGCTGCTGTTTCGGTTGTGGTGCTCTGTGACTGACATCTGTCTAACTCATAGCATGAAACGCGCCGATGACGTGTGATGTCTGCGTGAGCAGGGTGTGCGGAGGTATGGAAATAAATTCACTGACATCATTGCATTCAGACAGTAATGAGTATATATAAATACAATTAGACCACTTAACTTAGTGATTGTTATCAAGATGTGAAGACCAGCATAACAAAAAAAAATTCTGGAACAAATCACCTACCCTGCTTTAATGGAGTTGTCAGTTATGTTTCTATAATTCACATAGATACAAATGAGACCAAAAAGTATATGTTGTCAATGGGGTCCAAACATCTTGTTCTGTGTTCTTTAGAAGAAAGAAAGTGTGGAGAGACATTAGAGTGCAGGACAGTATTTTCAAAAGGTTTAAATCACCCTCCTTTTAATCCCACTAATGTCTATGACAAATAAGTAAGAGCAACTGTATCATTTAAGGTTTTTTTTTTCGGGTTCAGATAAAACAAATGACTCATGTATGCATCTCTCAAAGCAAGAATTTCCATTACGGTTTCCTTGAGCTCCTCCAGTGCCAAAGCTCGTTAGATTTCTCAAATCCATTCAGGTCACAATCACAGACCTCACACACAGGAAACTGGGGTGTGGGAGAGGGCAGATCTTCACAAACAAAACACACTCCCATAGAGACAGCCTTAGACCCTCCAGGGTAGATTGAGCGGTACCTTTAGCTCCCTGCAACAAGCGGCAAGTGCTCCCTAATGTAATCTTTCAAAGAAAGAGTGGAGGAAAGTAGGCTTGTAACTTATAGCAACCAAGAGCCAATGAGAGAGAAGAGGAGGCAGTGCAGCCATGACAATGAGGCAGCAGCAAGACTGCCTCCAACAGCAAACATAAACCAAAAGCATGGCTATGTTCATATATACAGTGATAATCACTGACCACCAAACCAGATGGAAATACAAGTCAGTAAAAATATAAAGCAAAATATATGCAAAGAATTTTTAATGATGAGATATTAGCCATATTAGGGAAAATATGGAATTAAAATAATACATATTAACACTACCGTTTAAAAGATTTTTCTTTAAATATATTAATAATATTCAGCAAGAGTGCATTAAACGGATAAAAAGTGACAGTAAATAAGTTTACAATGCTGTTAAATAAATGCTGTTCTTTTGAATTTTCTATTCATCAAATAATCCAGTTTTCACAAAAATATTAAGCAGCACAACTGTTTTCAACATTGCTAAAAAATTAATATTTCTTGAGCACCAAATCAGCATATTAGACTGATTTCAGAATCATGTAACACTGAAGACTGAAGTGATGGATAGTTTCATTTTAAAATATATTAAAATAGAAAACAGTTATATAGATTGTTACAATATTCCTGTTTTAATGTATGTTTGATCAAATAAATGCAGCAGCTATATTTATTATAAAAACTATAAATTCACACCTTTTTGGAAAATATACCACAATAGCACAAAACGTAACTAAAACGTTACCCATTCTAACTTATCCATCAAATTCTCACAATCTCAACAAAATTGTATCTATGCTAGCCAGCTAAATAGCATTTTAGTCTCAAAATTGTTTCAAAAAGTTCTGAAAGCATAAAAAAACATACATAAACAGTCATAAGATAAGGTATAGTGATAATGCAGCAGTGACAGTAACGTCAACTGGCTCCGGTAGCCATCGGCCCATCTTTATCGTTATAGCCCTGTAATAGATATTATATCAGACCAGCTGATATAAACAAAAACCTCAGAAACAACTACACAACTACTCACATACTATGTAGCTCTGCGTGCTGCATGAGAAACCCAAGAGTACAAGGACGAGAGAATCACCTTTGTCACCTTTGCAGCCCTGCCAGCATTATCCATTCATCATCCTCGATCCCCTATCACATATATCTTCTCCAACCAAACACATGCAAGCTCACCGATAAACAGATGTACCTGTAAGGGATCCAGTCCGATGAGTGTTTGGAGCTCATATCTGAGGGTGTTGAAAGGGTTTCGAGTGTAGCGGTGTAGGACAGCAGCAGTGATGCCAACAACAGAGCTCATGCAACCCAACCATCCCCTGCACTTCTGTCTCCGCTATCTACAGATCTAGTGTCTCTTCCATTCACACAACCCTGCCTGCAGTCTGCAACGGATCCTTTTCATAATGAGCCGGACTCAGCTGCCTTGCTGTGAATCCAGTTCCCTCGTCATGCACCGTTTTTTTCTGCTTGTTCACAATCCCTCGTGTTTTATTCTTCCGTTCACCTTCACTGCGTGTCTCTCGTCATCGTCTTATATGCTGCTCTGTATACTGTGGCTCTTGCTCTCCTCAACTGCGCCTTGTACCGACTGCTTTATTCCCTCCCTTTTCTCTCTCTCTCTCTCGTTTGCGCTCTCTCTATCTCTCTTTCAGACCACTGTCATTATAACACACACGGCCCTAAGAATTGGAGAACATATAAGAGTGAATCCCTTTTGTCTAGCTGCTTTGATGTTTGTTGCGATGCTCCGCTGGTCTATCAACAAACACACACACACACACACACACACACACACACACACAAGGCTCTGAAAAGCGGGAGCCTCAAATGTGTTTTCTGAACCATGATTTATTCATCCCTTTATTCAGAGCTGGGCTCATTAACATGGGACAGAGCAGCGCAGTTGTAATTGTCTTTGATTTAACATGCTGAATCCAAACTCAGCACACCATTTTGTCTTTGTTTATTGGCTTTGCGCTTTTTTTTTAGTCCCCTTGGTACTTCACTCAGCTGAATGAGGGTATGACTTCATGAACATATTTTAATATCAGCATTATCACGCAACGGCCTTCATCAGCTGCCGCCAAGAACAAGGGTAAATTAACTCATCACTATTGTGGATATTGTATTTTAATGCTAAAATGTCAAAATGATATTCAGATTTCGAGAACGCTACATGACTTCTGCTGCAATATTTCTGCTGGATTTAAGCAAACCATTTAAGTGGTTCCTAAATGAAAAACGATTTTCTTCAGCTTCCTATGGTTATTTGTCCTTCCGTATTTGTCTCAAGCGCACTCCTGCGAGCCTTCGTGTTTCTCTGTAATATCCTCAAGCAGCCTGAAGCGTATTCTGTTTTACTGTATATCAGCTTTCTCATCTTTCCTCTGGACTCCCTCATCTTCCTCAGTGTCACACTTAGTCATGTTGATTTAGCTCATGGCTCAGGCGCACTCTCCCTTGACCAATAAAATGCTCCTGGCGCTTTGTGCGCATGTTGTTTTTGCTGTTAATATAAATCAGAATATACACTCTAAAAAATGCTGGGTTGTTTCAACCCAAATTTGGGTCAAATATGGACAAATCCAGCCATTGGGTTACATTTTTAAATACAATTTTTGTTTTTGTAAAAAGTTTGTCCATATTTGACCCAAATTTGGGTTGAAACAACCCAGCATTTTTTAGAGTGTAAGTAAAATCAACAAGGAAACAAGTAAAACTGGAGCACATTATTTCAGGAAAGAACCACGCTTATACACAAGTTTCATGTAGCAGCACATTTGACTAACAGGCAAAAGGTCTGGTCCATATCGTAACTTATTCTGGCCTGCTCAGACAGGAAGAGTATGATGTATGACATGTAAAGCAATCAATCACAATTTGTTTAGGGTACATTTTATGCAATGCAAAGCGGCGGCTGAAATTGATAAACTGACGTGGACAAAAAAAATATTGAATAAAAAAGCATGTCAGAAAACAGCTGAAATTAAGTAGAGACATTAGAATGAAATGAAAATTCACCCTATCTACTTTTTTAAATGCATGCTATTGATTGCATTGTGAATATACGTTTCATTTTCCACATTTTTGTGATGTCATAATGTTTAATTGTAATGTTTAATCAAAATATCCTAACTGGATCTTCAGGTGAAAAAGACAGACTTCTCTCTGATAAAATGATTGGTGACGAACATGAAGCAGAGCAACAACCCACTGCATGATGTAGCATCTCGAATGCAGTTAGAATGCCCTTAAAATTCAAGATATCAGGGCAAAAATGGCCCTTTATGAGTTTCTGTCTCATATTTATATCATGATATAGTTAAGTAATATCACACGAGTAACAAGTACCATATCACTCAAGTGATGTTTTGTCCCCAATAGCAGTGCAAATGTGATATTGATTTATTACAATAGTTCAATAAATAAGAAGTTAATATTGTGTTATATTTTAGACACAATATTGTCTGCTTTTGTTCAGTTTTGCCAACGAAAATATTACCTATAGAGCAAGAGCAGAACTGTTGCGTTTAATTTCTGAATGAATCCACGTTTTGAGTGAATCAATCGGGTGAACCAATGATTCAATTGCCCATTCACAAAGAGAGCCATTTACTTGAGTATTGAGTATCATTGACAGTATTTTATATAGGTTTACTTCTCAGAAGGAGCTCTGACCGCTCTAAGAAACATCAATTTCCCAAAGGCAGCTTTGTATTTCTTGTTATCGGAGTATGAGACCATCAACACTTACACAAATACATCTGATTTCCAACATTTACCTTTCAAACATTTACCTGAAAAAAGGAACTCAAATCAATGCAGTTATATTGATTTGGGCCACAGTACACCATTTTATTATATCTCTCTGAAAGGAAGTCACATTTTGCTTTCAGACAAAAGAACTGAAGCCAAAGACCAGCAGAACATCTGCCCTGTTCTCAACTGGTGCTCAAAAAAGAAACTGATACTATCACGCCACATATTCTGTGGCCAAAGTTGTTCATCAGAGACCAGCAAACCGTCCCTGCCCGGGAACCGAGGTCAACACTCTTCCTAGCAGCGGTCAAAAACAGCGAACACAGTGGTATGTTGCTGGATCACACGCACTCCGCTACGCTCCAGCAGAAGGAGAGCAGGTGGAAAAGCAGCATGGCTGGTAAATATTTGATGCTACTGCAAGCTATTTGAAGTCACACTATACCGAGCTCATCGCCTGGGCAGATCTATTAGTGAAACCTACGGCCACCGTGCCTAAAATTATGTAGCCCCCCATCAAGCTGAGCTAACAGCACGCACACGCCACTAACTCGATTGGCCAAGTCCAAAAGGTAGTCAATAAAGTGTGACACTGGCACACATGCAAAGTAGTTATTGGCTTTTTTGATGCACTGTAGCGCTTCAGTGCTGAGAAGATATGACAGGGGGTCTCTGTGTAGCATGGGGCTAGCTAGCATTGCCAAGGGCGGCGTGCGGGCAGCTGCAGAGCCACAGTATGAGGAGCTTTGTTAATAATGCAGAGACTCCATTAGCCATGCAGGTCACGAGGTGCCAACGGTCGCCGATGAATGAACATAAATCTACACCGCTTTGTGTGTGGGCGAGTATGTGAATGTAAGATCTTTCTTTATTATTCTGATCAAATGACACTGTCATTGACAAGTGAGTGTGTGTATAGCAAAATGGTTTTTTTAATGCTCTTTTGACTGTCAAATTGCACACAAAAAAATCACTTTCACATATTCTGACCTCTAAGCATTGGCTACCAGTTAAATTTAGGATTTATATTAAGATTTTGCTCTTTTTGTATTCAAAATTGAAAAGAAAGTATAATAATAATAATAATAAACATTTGCAAATCATTATTATTTTGTATTATTATTATCAGTAGAATTGAATAATAATAATAAGTCATGGGGTTCTGTGGTTTTCTTGGATCTGCAGACCAATGATTTGAAATAAGATGGTTACTGTGCAGAAGGACAGGCGATATATAGGGAGGTGAAGAGTCTTCACTCTCATCTTGAGTGCTAGTGAAGTGATTTTGCAGGCAGCACATCTGACGACACATCCTGACATCCCCTTTGATTACATTATATATTCCTGCTTCTGCACACTACCTTAAACCAATCCCAAGGATTTCCATTTTAATTGGGGGATCAATTGATGTTCCATTCACTCCTAGGTTGTGTTTTTTTAATGAAATTACAGGAATCAATACAAAGTTAAACTAAACCTCCATGATACTCTTCAAGGCTTTCTCTCTCCTCGTTTTATGTAAATGGCTCACAGATTTAAGCAGAAACTGGATCACAGAACCACAAGTGATTTCAAGCCCATCAGTTCTAATCTAAAACAATCTAATGACCTCTTCATTAAAAAAACAGTCAGACGGCAGCGGTTCTCAATGACCTTTTGTCATCACTGCTATAATTTTGAGGATAAATATTTACTGACACCTAATTGAGATTGCCTTGGCAGTGGCTGGAAATCCCAAATGGGCAGCTGTGCAGTTTGTAGAGGAGGGTCTATGCAAACAGAGGAGTCTTTATTCCAAACGGAGGAGTAAATCTTTATGTGGTGAAGAGTGGCGAGAGATGGGGAAGGGCAAAGAGGAAGTACGAGAAATGTTGGCTGATGGTCTGCAGTCTCGTCTATAGGGTGACATTTAGATCTCATTCACAGATTACTCATGATAAAAGAGACTCACATACTCATGATAAAAGAGGAGGTGTAAGTATTGAAAAATACAAAACCAGAAAGTACTTCAGCATTTCCAATTCTGTCTACAAGTTTAGCATGGCTGCATTAGCTTCTGCTGATAACTACATAGTCTGGCAGCAGAAAGCATCTTTCTGCATTAAAGGTGCCCTAGAATGTGAAATTGAATTTATCTTGGCATAGTTAAATAACAAGAGTTCAGTACATGGACATGACATACAGTGAGTCTCAAACACCATTGTTTTCTCCTTCTTACTTAAAGCTACACTGTGTAACTTTTTTAGTTTATTCTTAGCTAAAAACACTTAGTTCTTTCAAAAAAATATGTGCTCATTAATGTATATTTACTTCGTTCAAGTAATAAAGTATTCTCGTGAGTGTATAATATGCCATTGAAAATACATACGGGTAAGGGGTTCTAATGTCGGTCGCCATGTTGCCCCTCCATCTTGAAAGTACATTAGCCAAAAAGGGACATACCCTTTAATTCAAGCTTCGCCTTTCGCGTTTTAACACACATTGTATGTGATGGGAATAGATCTAAATACTTTAAAAACATCTCACGATTCGTTAATCTCGATAGCTGTAATAGTAAAAACGTATAATAGCTGTAGTAAAATTATTCGAGAGAGTTTCAAATGTAATACATTGCTATTTCATATGCAAGCATGTCAGCCAATCACAGCAGAGGCTGGTTACACACAGCAGACACGCCCCTTCAAACAGCGTTCAAATCAGAGGCTAAAATCAGGCTAGGAAAAATGCCTTTTATTTCTAAATTATGACTATTTTTGATCTAAAAAACATACTAACATTATAAGGGCAACCCAGGAAACATTATAAAATAATACAAAAAAACATTCTAGGGCACCTTTAACCTCTAAATATTTAACCTCTAAATATTCAAATGCTGAAAAAAGTCTTCTGCTGAAATCAAACATTTTGCAAGGAAATATTTTGTTATATAGTAGATATTTTCGCCAGTACCTGATTTGTTTTAACAGGGCTCTTAAACTGTGTGGAATGTGTGTATTTTTCCCTGTCTGTCCACTTTTACATTACAGCTCAGGATCAAAAACATGTTCACCTATAGGAGTTCTAGGTCAAGTTAGACCTTGTAAATCTCAAATTCCTTTTTTGTCAACAATTAATTTTCTCCAAAGGGACTTAATTTCATTTAAAAATGTATTATTAGATGAATTTGATCATACAACTACTTATCCAACAGAAAATGCATGAGGTTTTGCTTGAATCAAAATAATTTTATCTGTAATACCATTTACTATTTTTTTTACTATTAAAATTTATAACAGCAATGCAGCTATCATTAAAAATATTTAATATTTAATAAAAAATGAATGAGAATGGCAACAAATACTTGATGATATACTAAAACCTAAGACTGAAATGTTTCCCTAACAGACAGACAAGATTAATTTTCTCTTTTATATGGCTTCACAGCTCTGCCATTACTTTCTTTACAACACACAGTCAGATATTTATACGATAATTAAAAAAAATCAATTTAATATCAAAGTCAGCCTTCATGCTACCAGTTCAAGTTTGCAAATGCTCTGTGACATTTATAGTTTTAAAATTTGTAGTTTTAGAATTTTAAGTAACTGCCACTGCATTTAATAAGTGCATAATATGGTTATTTTGTGAACACTGTAAGATGTTCTGTCTGAATGGTGACAATTCAACAAAGGGTCTACATTAGCTCTCTTAACGAGGCCAAGTCTTTATCCCAAATCGCATGCTCCCTCATTCATTTCATTTAGTGGAGCAGAGCTTCAGGTTAATATGCCCAGATTAGAAACATGTTTCAGCTCTGGAGAGCACTATGACATGGCTACTAAGCCAGAGATGTTCCTTAGGGAAGTGAGTATGAACAGACTATTCGCTATTGCATTTTTAAAAATCATATATGTTCTGTCATCATTCACTGACCGTCATGTGGTTCCAAATTCGTATGACCAATAAACTTCCCTTACACTGTAGCTCTCATATCTAATTTGTTTTTCTGCAAAGTACTCCGTACATTGTGAGATCATGACTGACATGCAAAAGCCTTTTGATATCAATTTGGGATAATTAAGATGAATGTTTTTGATAGCATAAGACATCGAAATGGGATGCTTTGAATAGGATGCTTTGAATAGGATCATCATTGGTGCCATTTGTTCTGACTGAGCTAACTGATTTTCAGAGAAGCTCATGGAGTTTTCAGGTGATGTACAGGGACTGAAGACGCAATGAAATGGATGCCAAGCTAAAGCAGTGCTTGACACTCCCAGACAAGTAAAATGAACATTCACAAACAAATACTTTAGTGCAGTAGTTCAGACAAGAGGAAGAGACACACAAGGATGTCTGGAACCTCAGGGTTAATGACTACGCACAAGCACTCGCCCTAGTTCTGCAACAGAACTTATGTAATGTGTATGAATGAGTATATATGCTTGAAGGCAAGTATGATGCCATGCCAACTCTTATGGCTGGACATCCATTCATGCTAATTTAGGGGTGAAGCAGAAATAATCCTTCTATTATGCTGATTTATTGCTCGAGAAACTTTTCTTAATATTATTAATATTATAAAATATTAATATTATTGAAATTGTGGTGTGCTGCTTAATACATTTTTTGTTTGCTTAAATACGTGATCAATTTAATGCATCCTTGCCGAATAAAAGTATAATTTGTTTTTTTAAGGTATATGACCTCAAACTTTTGAGGGGAACTTTTGTATTTTCATGAACAAAGACCCATTATATATATATGTGTGTGTGTGTGTGTGTGTTTAAAATATTATCTGGAAAATATTTAATGTCCAGGGCCTAGTTGTTCAAAAAAAAGTTTAATCTGGATCAGAATAATCTAGATTTGGAAACACCATGTTTTGCTATCCAAGACCAGGTAATCTTTACTTTTGTGCTGGTTTTTCAAAGCCAAAATTTAGATTTGAAAGCAAGGATTGGATCACCCTGATCCAGATACACACTTTTTCAGATTACCAAATCTGGATTACTAGTGCTCCAAATGGGGTTGCATTTCACAATGTAGACTGATAGTTATGTAAACACACCAGTCCTTAGAATTAAATAGTAAAAGTGTGAGTGAAAATGATATATATATATACACATTTTTCGCACTATTACTATTTAATTACACACATTATAATAATTACACACATTACGTTCTGTGCTATACTCTTTCTGTATGATGTCAACAATTGTCTCATGTGTTTATTTTCATTTCTCCAAAGAAATATCATGAGAAACATCAGAGACAAAGCTGATACTTTCAGTAAAAGAAACATACAACCGAGACTCAATCAAGTCTCCTGAGGTATGATATGAATGCAATAATAGTTTTCCGATTCAATTTATTTTTTGTCACACCTAACATACTATTTCTAGTAGCTGAAAAAATGAACAAGTCAACTGAAGCTGTAACAGTACTTGGCTTTCTTCTCTCATTCCAGTGTCCAGAACGCTCAGAATTTTAAATGAAAGTTAATTTCCATTTCATCAAAAGAGCAGCGTAACACACAGCAGCTGTGGCAGTCGTGCAAAGCGCAGGTGCATGAACCAGAAGGCACAAGGTGATGCACTACTCTCCACACTTTTAAGCAACTCAGCCTCACTGCAGTCCACAATTCCCCAGCTCCACTCCAGCACCATGCTGAAACATGCGCATACATCGAGAGTGATCTGAGGTTGAAAACGTCAGCATGGTCAAGCCACTGGTGCAGTAGACCTGGAGAGATCCCATCTGTCATTCTGATAACTGTAGCAAAAGATGACTAAACAATGTGGATCCCAATGTGTCTTGATTTTCATGAAGGATCTGCAGTGGCTAAATGACATACTGGTGGTTAAATAAAAAAATAAACAGAAAACTAAAACATGTTCAGAATTACAATAATTCCAGGTTCTAGATACACAGCTAGTAAATGTGTTTGCAGGGGTGAGTGATGAGCACTGTGTCATGCATCATTCCTCTTTAGTGTAGGAAAACATCACAAAATGCTTTGAATCTGAATCTACCTCAGTGATATCATCTGACAACCACACAGCTCTCCGAAATGCCACAGCTAAAATTACCTTCATTTTTCACTGTCAGTGCAATCCACACACGCAGTGGGATTTAATTTGAGGCCTTTTAAGATGATTTAAGACTTTAACCAAATAAAGAGTCTTATTAGTGAACGATATAGTGACTAGTAGTAGTGAGGTGATGACCAGTGACCTTAAAGGGATACTCCACTGTTTTTTCATGTTATTCACTTAACTAAGATGAGTTGATACACACCTCTGTCGTCTCAGTGCGTGCACTCAATCGCTCTGGCGCGCGAGACACTTTGATAGCACTTAACTAGCCCAGTTCATTCAATATGGGCCAAGCAGAGAAGCGACCAAACACCTCCACGTTTTCCCTATTTAAATACAGTTACTCGAGCAGTGTAACTCGACCTAGGACGGTGACACAAAATAAAACGTTGCGCTTTTCTAAGCGTGTAAAATGGATAACTATATTGTATGGCGGAATACCACAGCAAGTGCTTGGGAGCACTTCGACTCGGCGCAGTAATATCATCACTCGTGAAAAGTCCTCTCCCCCTCTCACTCTCCGGAGTGATGATATTACTGCGCCGAGTCCATAGATATACACTACCGTTCAAAAGTTTGGGGTCGGTACGATTTTAAATACTTTTAAAAGAATTCTCTTCTGCTAACCATGGCTGCTCTTATTTGATTAAAAATACAACACAAATCAGTTATAGTATTAAATATTATTCCAGTGTAAATCAGCTGTTTTCTGTGTGAATATATAGTAAAGTGTAATTTATTCCTGTGATCAAAGCTGAATTTTCAGCATCACCAGTGTCAGTGTCTTCAGTGTCAAATGATCCTTCACAAATCAGTATAATATGAGGATTTGATGCTCAAGAAACATTTATTATTATTATCAATGTTGAAACAGTTGTTGGTCTGTCAGTTGTACATTTTTTTTTTTTTTGGATTCATTGATGAATAGGAAGTTCAAAAGAACAGCATTTGTTTGAAATAGAATCTTTTGTAACATTATAAATGTCTTTACTGTCACTTTAGATCAAATTAAGTATTGATTTCTTTCCTCCAAAAAATAAAAATAAAATTCTCACTGACCCCAAACTTTTGAACGGTAGTGTATATGCACCGAGTCGAAGTGCTCCCAAGCACTTGCTGTGGTATTCCGCCATACAATATAGTTATCCACTTTACGTTTTATTTTGTGTCACCGTCCTAGGTCGAGTTACACTACTCGTGTAACTGTATTTAAATAGGGAAAACGTGGAGGTGGTTGGCATCAACTCGTCTTAGTTAAGGGAATAACATAGTTTAATATGAAAAAACGGTGGAGTATCCCTTTAATAACCTATGCTCAAAATGTCCAAGTCAAAATCCAAAAGAGGAAAAGGGACTACAGTTATTTGTCTCTGGTAGTGCTCAATCAATCAAACATCTTTGCTCAAAGCAATGGACGAATACCAAACTATCAAAATATCAATATGAGACCATGTGATGAATGAAATGTTTTTCTTATCAATACTCCACTGGGACAGTATCCAATTATCATAGATTATGTGATTAATTCTGAATTAAAGGAAAGTGGAAATTACAGAGGAATTAAGCTCCTCAGCAACTCTCTCAAGTTATGGGAGAGGGTGATAGAAGCGAGAATAAGACGCATAGTCCAGATCAGCGACAACCAATATGGATTCCAGAAAGGAAAATCGACCATCGAGCCCGTGAGCTCTGCCTGAGGATGCTACAGGAGAAATATAGAGAATTTAACAAGGAGCTACACATGGTGTTCATAGACCTGGAAAAAGCATACGACACTATACCAAGAGACCTGATATGGCACTGCATCAGGTTAAGACAGGTCCCAGAGATATACATTGATATCAAAGATATGTACAAGGACTGCACGACGCAGGTTATTACCAATGTTGGAGAGACAAAGGAGATGGAGATTGTGGTTGGACTGCACCCAGGTTCAGCACTCAGCCCACTACTATTCATAATAATTATGGATGTGATCACGGAAGATATACGAGAGGAGACACCCTGGGCAATGCTGTTTGCGGATGCCGTTGTTATAAGTGATGAGGATGAGGAATTAGAGAGGAGACTGGAGATATGGAGGGAAAAACTAGAAGGAACTGGACTGAAGCGAAGCAGAAGCAAGACCAAACACCTGCCACCTACTGGAAGAGAAGAGAGTATAAGGGTGTATTCACACCTGCCTTGTTTGGTTCGATTGAATTGAACTCTAGTTCGTTTCCCCCCTTGGTGCGGACCTTTTGGGCAGGTGTGAATACAGCAATCGAACTCGGGTGCGGACCAAACAACCGAACCGAGACCCAGCTGAAGAGGTGGTCTCGGTACGGTTCCAAACGAACTCTGGTACGGTTCGTTTACGGTGTGAACATGAACCGACCCAATTGCAAGAAAGCACTGCGCCTTTGAGTTAACAGGCTTCCGTAGTCGGAGATTTTGGCATAATGGTTTGTGTTATTGTTGTTGTGTTATAAGTGCGAAAGAGAATTCCATTCCGGCGCGCTGTCTGGCCACACGATACTGTTGCGCGTCTTTCTGGGCGTCGTGTGTGCATCATTGGAATGGAATGAATGAATGAGTGTGTGCATCAGGACATTCAAATACAGAGCGTTCTCTTCAGTCTAATCGCGCATAGATGCAAAAAAAGCTTTTGCAGTTCATATAATGTAACGATAGTTACAATACAAGGATGATGCTGCGTTAAACTGGACAAACTTAATCGCAAGCGTTAACATTGACAGCACTTGTTAGCAGTATATACAATAAGAATCTCATTATTTGAATGTGTGAACATAGCCCCTCTCTATGAATGAAAACGTTATACCTTATCCGTCTTCTGCGCAGTTTCTTCATATTGCGTTTGTACAGAATAACACAAAATTAGTAAAATTACAAATATTGCAGTACGAAATGTCTCCATGCTGAGCCTTTTTTGCACTTCCTGATTTCCCTACTTGAGAATCCTTGTCCAATGAATGGACAACCTTAGCACACGTGTGGTTTTGTTTACAAATTTTGGTTCACTTGCAAAAAGAGCAGTGTGAATGCGAACCGTACCAAAAAAAAACAAAAAAAAATTATTTGGTCCGGACCAAAGCAAGTGAACTATCGGACTTTCCTGGTGTGAATACACCCTAAGATTAAGAGAGTATGACAGCACAAAGCATGCAAATCTTCCCCAACAAATAAGGTAGAGTTGAGGATGGTAGAGTTGAGGATAAGCAAAGCATGGAATAGATGGAGGGAGCTGACAGGAGTTCTGTGCAATAAGAAAATACCAACAAAGTTAAAAACACTCATCTATAGGACCCTATTATACGGAAGTGAGACATGGCCCATAACAGGAAACCTGGCGGACAAGATAGGATCCTGTGAGATGCGGATGCTGATGTACTGTCTTGGAATAAGTCTAGAGGAACACCAAACTAATGAAGAAGAGATAAGGAAGCAAGCACAAGTAATGCCAATACAAGATCTGATGAGGAAAAGAAGGCTACAGTGGTTTGGACAAGTGTGCCGGAGAGACGAAGAGGCGGACATAAGGAGAGCCGTGGAGACGCAAGTAGGAGGAAAGAGAAAGAGGGGAAGGCCGAAGCACCGCTGGAAAGACACCATCAAGACAGACATGGAGTGGTGTGGCTTAGAGAAGGAAGATGCAGTCGATTGTGACAGATGGAGGTGTCTGGTTGAGATGAAGATCCGGCAGAAACCTGCTACCTGAAAGGACAGAAGCGGCGAAAGGTTACGTGATTAATTCTGAAAATATATATGGAAACATACAACGTTGCCCTTGCTTGTCTACCTTGTGAACCTAATCTTTTTTTTTTTTGACTTGGCAAGTACAAAGAAGAGCCACTCCAAGGTGCCGCTAATTTTAGTTACCATGGTAACATCTATGTGTGCATGGTTGTCAAGGTAATGTAATTACGTCAAACAGGTGATGACAAACAAAAGGTACTCTAAGAAGATTCAATTATTGTGATATTGTGAAAATTCAAAAAGAATGACGATTCAGTGAAGCAGATTATTTGACTGAACTATGAAGTATGAAGGTCATGTTAAAGATTAGTAATAATATTATTTTCTTTTTTACTATGATTACATTATCACTATTAGTAGATAAAGTTAAAGACGGTATTTTAAAATTAAGTTTGTCATCTTCACAAACACTCTCCTGTCCTTATGTGAAAATATTTCTAGCACCCCATGGTGGACAGTAAAGTCTGTTACAGCCCAACTTCACTGAAACAATACTGACATGCCACAGTTATTTTAATATTATCTTATATAATATTATAGTATTTATTATATTTTCAATATACACTCATATACAAGAAATCAATTCTTGTATATTAAAATTGTCAGTTTTCATTTTATTTTTGTTTTCAGTTTTAGTAATGCTAGCATTTCATCTCAAACTTATTTTATTTCAGTTAATTACCGAGGCAGCATTTATCATTTAGTTGAAGTATATCGTCTAATATTTCTATATGATTGCTTTTTTATTTCAGTTACCAAAAATTGTTCATAAATGAACCATTATAAATTGCCATTATAAATGAGCAGAGCAGGACATGTCCACCCTTTGATTAAAGATTGGTTAAAGTCTGTTCGCCTGTCCCGTTTTGCGAGATAATTAATACACATGTCTAAATTATTTTTTTCCCCCCATAAATACGCTGCTTCTGGTGGCACGTTTAATTACAGGACCAAAATACCACATCTAATCCTTCTTAAATAGCACTGAATGAGGACCAAAGAATCCCAAGTATTACACCGTTCCAATATTACAGGTTACTTTATGACATTTCTGTGATTACGCACGCTTGTCTGTGAGTGTGTCTGCGTTTCACACTGTCGCGACTGCTACTAATGACATGACGTCTTTTCAACGTCTGGCTGCTTCATCTAACACAAGCACTGCCATAGCAACAAGAGACTAATTACTGCCAAAAAAAAGCCAGAACAAAATGGAACACAGTGTCAGCATATGAAGCACATCATGTGCTGTGCAGCCCTCAGCTCTGCTTTTGTAGTCGTACTCGCATACGCCAATGAGCTATGAAAGGAGATCCCTTATCACTACACTGCAGAGGCAACACGACAACAGAGAGAAAAGCCATGCAGAGCAACATGACTTTGTTAACTGCCCATGCTGATATAAATCTGTCTGTATTTACAATCTATACATTATACTTCCATATAGAAAAAATACAACCAATCATAGATATAAAAACAGATACATTTTGGAAAGCATCCAGTTGGTATTCATTAATTCAACAAGCCACATGCTATGGAGTTCAATGAACGGATTTACACTGACATCTAGTGGAAAATAATATGAAATGACCTCCTTGATCATCAGTTTTTGTCCTGTATTCTGCTAAATTAACATTGTACCATGGAATTCAATTTCAGACATATAAATTCCAAGAGGACACTGAAATTTATGTATATGAAAAAATAAATACATTACCGTTCAAAAGTTTGGGGTTGGTAATATTTTTTTTATGTTTGCAAAAGAAGTCTCTTATGCTCAAAAGCTACATTTATTGGATTACAAGTACAGTAAAAAACATAATATTGTAAAATATTACTGCAATTTAAAATAACAGTTTTCTATTTTAATAGGCTATATTTTAAAATGTAATTTATTCCTGTGATGGCAAAGATGAATTTTCTGAATTATTGAATTAGAATGAGTCTTCAGTGTCACATGATCCTTCAGAAGTCATTCAATATGCTGATTTGCTGCTCATGAAACATTTCTTATTAATGTCACTGTAGATAGATAGATAGATAGATAGATAGATAGATAGATAGATAGATAGATAGATAGATAGATAGATAGATAGATAGATAGATAGATAGATAGATAGATAGATAGATAGATAGATAGATAGATAGATAGATAATCAATATCAAACAATCATGCCAATATCAATCATGCCAATACCTAGCAATAGCAATTAGCATTCCCATTCACCTCAAAGGCTGTTGTCCATTACCCTGGACATGAGTAGGCTACAGTGTGTCATTTTAATTCTGCCATTTTTGCTCATTGGCTGCAGGAAAATGATTTCCTGACATGCTGACAAAGCTGATTCATTGATCACAGGACAAGACTACACACAATCCCAAGTGACAATGCTGAGCTGTGAAGTGCCAGGCAGCAGACTGGCTAAGTCATTTTCGTGCTTTTAAGAGCCGTCAAAAAACAGTCACTCACTGAAAAAAGGTTTACCACAATATAAAGAAATATTGGACATTTAAATGTTGCTTTAAAAAAAAAAAAAAAAAAAAAAGCAAACATGCTAACCAGCCAAACACTGGCCTATTGGTTTAAGCTACTGTATATAGCCACAAGATGGAGTACTAGTCTTGAATCTCAGCAATTTCACCAGTGTAACACACTCGTATAAAAACGTCTAATGTATCCATCTTTTCATTCTGATATACAGATGTAGGCTATAGGCAACAACAACATCATATATAATGTTTATTTTAGTACAATCTTAGACCTCAAAGAACAAAAATAATTGAATCAGCCACAATTTGAACCAAACACAATTTGTATACATAATGTCAGAACAACTTAACAGATAGAAAAGGTTATAGTTTGTAGTTCATATAAATTGTGTCCGTTTATTTAATCAGAAAGCCGGCTAACCCACTTACAGCCTACAGCTTTAATAAAACAACATTCATTAATCACTCTTCCATGCCTTCACACATATGCATGCACAAAGCTTTACACCATAGAGCACCTGTGGAGGTCCTTCATTTATATTCACGGGGATGTGTGCCGGTCTATAAGCTGCTCTGCACTTACAGAAAGTACAAGTAATCTACTGTACTATGTGAAACTCTGTCCTCAGAGTCTCCATTTCCTGTAAACATACATGATAGGTTTCTTTGTTGCAAATCTACTCTTAAATCTTCTAAAGGTGCATGTAGTGTCATAATCAAAGCATATTCTCTTAACTCAGTATGGATCTCTAAATAAGTGACTAGTAGAGGGCCAGTGCTTCAAATAGCACCACAGGGTCTGTTCAAAAACCAAGCAAATTACCTCAGCTTTCAATGGCCGTATTACATATTCAACTACCATATAGCTGAGTGCATAAGAATCGGGGGAAAAAAACTCTCAATATTTTTTACATTTCGTTTCTTATTGGTCCACATCCGGAACATGGAATGAAAAGACAATATAACAAAACAACATCATAAAGATCGGTATACCAGGTTTAAGCTAATGCAGTGTTTCCCGTGCTGCGTCCCAATTCGCCAACTTATACTACGCCCTAAAAGTATGTACTCTTTTTGTGAAGAAAAAGTACATACTTTTGAGTGTGTAGCAAAAGAGTAGGCAAGCTTTGGGACATACTACTTCGTCATCTTTAACGGACAGATCTGTCGCGTGCATCCTGTCACCATAAACTGCCTTGTCAATCATCTCGTCACAGTTAAAATCCTCCATTCAATCTAATATAATTTCTTACCATTTTGGAGAGAATAGCTTGTTTTCATATGACGTCACGCCACTGCGTTGCCATGGCGCGAAATGCAAATGGAGGGCAGGAAGTGATTTGCTGTATTTAGAAAGCACTATAACAAACTCAAAATGCCTATGTTTTGCGTCGTTTATGGTTACTTAAATCGATCAAACCACGAGGAGTTTTTATCGTGTACCAAAAGTTGTTGTTCATAAGGGGGGAAAATGCAAGAAATTGACCGAAAAACTCCGGGAAAACGGCTTGTAAACCTACGTCTGCGGTCGGGAGGAGCCGAATGGGAAAATGCCCGTGTGTGCCGTGATCACTTCATCAAAGGCGATACAACTTAAGGGGCTATGTTTGTGTAAAGTGTAACGTTTCCGAAATTTGTAAAGTCAAAGTATGTCTGTAAGACGAGGTAGTTGCTGATATCTACCGCCTCGATGGCAGGAAAATCTTTCAATTCAGTTGAAAAATTGCTCCTGTTCATAACGCAAGGATCACGTTCAACATTGATTTTTTTGTTTACTTCTTTCTCTTGTAATAGCGTGTAAAGTAGTACAGTACTGACTTTCCTCCATCTCGTCCATTGCGCTCTTCACTCCCTGCCCTCCATCTGAATTTCGCGCGTCATCATAATCACGTGACTGAAACCCAGCTATTGTTGTCGCACGTTCATCTGCTAGTTATGGGTCTTTCATGCCGAGACTCTCCTCATGTGTTTGGAATTTGAATATAATAATGCATTTAAAAGTTAATGGCTAAACGTATCTTTGCAAAAGTTCACAATGCTGCAGATGCAATATAATGTGGACAACATTGAACAAATACATTTTCGTCAGGTTAGATACTGATAATTAATCACTCAAACCCCTTTATCTAATGCTGGGTACACACCAAAAGATTTTTTACATCTTATAAGATTTTCAAAATGTGAAAGACCACACACATGAGGAAAATTCTAACTATAGCATTTATTTGGTTATACAAATGTTCAATACGCCTATAATAAAAACATGGTTAATTTTCCGTCTCTCTCTCTCTCTAATATTGCAGAAGCTATTTCTGACCAACTCTTCTCCTTGTCCAATCTATTATGGTAGGTTTTACACCACACGTTGTACAAACATTTGTGCTGTTGCCACAAATCAACAAGCTGATCCTCCATCTCTGCTGCCCACATCAATTTCACTTTGTGCTGCGCCATGACTGCGTTTATTATGCTTCCGTCTTCCGTCATCTCGCTTTCTGATTGGATATTGTTTCGTTTCACATGATAATCTCCAGAGCGAGCGCGCGTTTGTCCTCGGGGTTCCCCCCACACATCAGGATTTCCGATCGTAATATTCAACATGTTGAATATTTACGATTCGCGATCGGGGCGCCTCCGACGTTCTTCCGAGCAGGTTCGGACACTCTTAACACATCTCACACCAAGGGAGAATCTGATAAGATAATCTGTAGAACCATCAAGATAATCGGGACATAGCTAGGATTGTCGGAAGGGGGGAAATCGGCCCAAAATCAGCCCGATTATCTTTTGGTGTACCCAGCATAAACCTCTCTACATAACCGCGGGACTCGCGCGTCCTCCATGTCTGTAGTTTTTCAACACTTTTCACTTGTGTTTGTAGTTCTACCCGAATCCTCGTCCAACGCGCGATGGGTTGTGGGCAATATCAGCCGTTAGAGTGCGCATCGATCTGCACTTAGGATTCTGACCGGATATAGTAGACCACCCGGGTCTCTTTGGGACACTCATTTCAACATACTACGCGATTTGGGACGTACTAATTGACCCTTCGCTAAGCCCCGCACTCCTTAGTTACTGTTGCTACGCCTGTCAAGCTTTCGCGGCTGCCACGTCTATTACAGTGTGAATTACAGGTCTTCTCGGGTCCTAAAAACTGTACCCGACCCGAATCACTACTTACCCGAACCCGACGTGCATAAATTATTTTTTTTAAAGAAAAACCCGACCCGAGACAGACCCGATAAAATTAGACCCGAGTCCGACCCGACCTGACGGCATTTCCTTTAGAACCCGACTGGACCCGAACGTAAACGGCATTTACATTGTGCACAGCCTGCAGCCCTGCGTTTCTCAAAAATGCACTTAACATAGACGCGCAAGTGTAAGCGCGCTGAAGTGCTAAAATGTCAATCACACATCACTGTAACCCATTACGTCCTATAAAATTTGGCATAATGTTATTTACCGGTCCATACGATGATTAGAACCACCATTCGTTTTCCCTGACATTTTTCGCAATTTCTGTTATTGCCTCCATGGTTTTCTGACAGTGTCGCGTATTTTTAAAATTGATTGACAGGCCTGGCTAAACGACAATTCAAATACTTGCATTTAGTCAAACATCCATCCACATGATGGCGCACTAGTTCTTCTTGGCAAAGGGAGGGGTTGGTTTATGTGGAGCGAGCAACTGAGTAAATAAATGCGGAGTCAACCGTGCTTATGCTTATAGCCCATTTGCACGTAGAAGCGCGGATTCGCTCTCTCACTTAGAAAAAGTGAGAGAACGGTGTCATAGAGTTGTTTTAAATACTGCAATTTTCTTAAATGCCCAACATAGTTTAAAAGAATTCGGGTCTTCTCGGGTCCATTTGGAAAAGGCATATTTATTTTAAATTACCCGAGACCCGAGGCCACTAATACCGAACCCGACCCATGTCCGAGACACTCGTCGGAGTTTTGGACCCGAACCCGTTCGGGTCTCGGGTCGGACCTCGGGTTTTCGGATCCAAGTGGACCCGTGAAGACCTCTAGTGTGAATGCACCGGTGTCAGACATTCCCAAGGAGATATTTAGTCATTTTTGGCGAACAAGTGAAATATCTGAGAGAGCAAGACAAAAGGGACAGCAGTATGCATTCGAGGGATATATCAACGACATAATATGCAACCGATTAGAGAATAATTTCATCAAAATTAAAGCTAAAGCCTATAACGTTAGGTCCCAGCGCAAGCAGCAGCCGCCTCCTTAGCAGACCATTCAAATGGGAAACACACAAATTGAACAGCTATGTTCATGCACAGCAGAGTAAGTGAAATGTGAAAATAATCTAATATCAAATCAATTTAAATCAAACAGCTTATCCATCAATCTAACACCGGGAGAGCCGCGATCGGATTGGGGTAAAGTTACAGGGGTAAGTTAAAGTTAACGTTAGTAGGCCGTCCGCCGTCGATTAACACAATGCTGAAACATATTTTAAAGTATGTCAGTGAGCCTCCGTCTTGCCTTTAATCGTCTCATTTTACGTTCAAATATATGCATTATGAACAAAGAACCGCCATTATTTCCAAGCAATAGGCAGGGTTTTTTTTGTTAATCCTGTCGTCATTTAGTTGTGAATGGGTCTCCACACTGCTTGATCCACGACCGGGATTTCTCCCCTTTGGCTTTTAGGTTTCGGGAATAGAAAAAATGCCACCCCCACCGTCCAAACTTTTAGAATACCGGGTATCAGATTTGCACAATCCATACACACAACGCGTCGGCATGTTTGCCTCGCTCGAAAGCTTGACAGACCTCCCGCGCCTAGTTACGGTTGCTAAGCCACGATTGGCCAGTGGCGGTTTTCGGGCGTGGCTTAGCGAAGGGTCAATTCTATTTTCGAATACTATTTAGGACGGATAGTATGCGAATTGGGACGCAGCACCGATCTTTTTTTGCCTTGTGTATCCCCAAAGTCAGTCCCGGCCTGTGGGTTTGTGAGTCATGAAAATGGGCCCCATTAGTATGTTAATGGACTTTAACCCTTTCATGCTACGATCACACCGGTGTGATCAGTCTTGGCTGGTCCCTAGAGCGTACGATCACACCGGTGTGATCAGTCTTGGCTGGTCCCTAAAGCGTACGATCACACCGGTGTGATTAGAACGGTCAGTGCATCACGTGATCAACTGCTAAATTCAAACGTGCTTTCGCGCGTTGGCTGGCGCTGAGCCAGAGACAGACGCCCTCAGTGCTGTCATATATCACAACTATTGAGTGTTTTCAACCACATCATGTTTATTTTAGGTTTCAGACATTTTAATACACATACCATCACAAACAATGATTTTGAGTTTGTAAAATACATACTGATGTCTATGGAAGCGGCAATAATAATCCTTTCCATTATAATAAGACGACACGTTTTATTCATATCAGATACACATTGTGTAAGTAGCTTTACATTTGAGCCTATTCTTCTCCCAGTTCACCGGCCACTTACTTTCATGTATTTCGTGAGAAGTGGAGGAATTGACGTGTTGTAAATCCAACAGATCCGATTCTCTGAACTGTAAAACAACTAAAATGGCGCCGCCCATTGTGCATACAGCTCAACTAACGCGATCGTTATAAAGATGTTTAAACAACAAAACCCATCCACTTGCACATATTTGACAATCGGAAAATTGCAAATTGCAAATTTGAAAATTGCTAATACATTTGTGAATATTTTTAATAAAAAAGGAAAAATGACATAAAAGCAGATCATCATTCATTCAGCGCTGTGTTGTGGTTGCGCTGTGTCACGTGACAAGCAATGACGCGTCACCATGGAAACATTAAAGTGACAAGTTCTAAATAACGGTCGCCTTGAAAAACTCACGCTGGGGGGTCAGTTTGAATATTTTAAACTTACGTGTTTAACGGACACAAGTTTAAAAAGCACTGCTTATGTGTGTAGTTGACAAGTAACAATAACTCCCGTCCCCCCCCCCCCCCCCCCCCGAAATACTGAGGTATACTGAAATAGTAGTGTGACAAATTAATTCACATAGTGTCATTAAAAACTGTATGTTAAAGGTGCTCTAAGTGATGTCACGCGTTTTTTAGGCCAAAACATTTGTTGTCACATACAGCAAACATCTCCTCACTAACCGCTGGCTGCCTGTCCCCTGAACACACTGTAAAGAAACTCGATCTCTGTAGACAGCCCAGGCTCCACAAACAGCAACAAAAACAAACTGGGCTAACCCGCTCCACGAAACATGACAAACAGTTCCAGCCAATCACCGACAAGAAGGACTTGGGGGCGGGGTTTGGGGGGTTAGTGCGCGGATGAGGAGGAGGGAGGGTCTAGCT
Organism: Rhinichthys klamathensis goyatoka; assembly: GCF_029890125.1. NCBI lineage: Eukaryota > Metazoa > Chordata > Actinopteri > Cypriniformes > Leuciscidae > Rhinichthys > Rhinichthys klamathensis. The sequence goes on along the minus strand of NW_026606794.1, from coordinate 3,427,747 downwards.
AGCCTCCGTTTTGTTTGACAATACTTTAAACGTCAACAAGAAGTGACGTCACCCGACATCGCTTAGAGAACCTTTAATTGTACTACAGATTTAACAAAATCATGTTTAAAATGGTTTTAGGTTGAAATAAAAATTTTTTTTAAATACACAGAACTTTGATTGTTTCACGACTTCACACAAATAATCGGATAGAATAAAAGAGTATGCATATTGCGTGTGCTCTCTGAGGGGAGGGCTAGAGGTCGGAATTTGGCCTGAACCCAGAGTAATCACCCCTGAGTGGGACAGGAACCAGCCGAGAGTGAGGAGTCAGGGTGAAACTGTCGAAGAACATAGGTGATATGCCCCGTCTCGTGCTGAGTGGGTAGATCATTTGAACGTGATCCTCCTGAACTTTGTTAATAAAACATCATTCAAATATGAATATATACTATAGTATACTATAATATATACACTACATGAATCACTTACATCAAAATCAGTGTAAACAAAACGGGACAGAACTGAGCAAAGCGAATAAATGAATAAAAACTAAAACATCAATGGAAATATTATAAAGGAAATTAAATAATTTTACAAATAAAAAACACATCTCAAAATATATTTAAAATAAACAAATATAAATATAATAAGGGATGGCACATACCTACGAGAAAGCAGAGGAAGTTGTAGAGACAGTGGGTTCACTATGTGATTTTTTGCAGTTTGATTCTTTATTCTGATGGTGTTTAAATTCATTGCTCAGATTAATTTGAGAAAACTTGATAAGATTATACATTAGGAAGCGCTGCCAGCCATCCAGCGTGTGTTAAACAGAGTAAGCACCTTTGCTGTGACTTGTTTTCTGCGTTTCTGACGAACTTGAGAACAGAGGAAGTTGTTGATTTGATAACAATACTGAGTTCCCAACAATGCACTGCAACATGAATACATTATTTCATAATTTCTATGTTATTGCTTTCATTTTCACAGTTCTTGTACTTGCAGTCACCTTCAATTCATTTAGTGAATAACTGATGAAATCATTTGTTGACAACTAAGAGCTCCTTTTTTACTTATAAGTTGTTTTCGGTTGTCACTAGAGTTGCCACCTTCAGTGTGGCAAAATAAGGGACACCCATTCATAAAAAAAGTACATTATCAATTTGTTATATGCCACTTAAATAGCTACCTAAATTCTAACTTGGTTTAGCCCTTTAAAAAAAAAAATTGACAAGCACACACTGTTCGCTCCTCGACTGTTTTACAACCAAAAATAAAAAGGGTATTTGTAAAAAGAAAATAATTAGTTTTTCCAAGAGTACAACAAGTGGAACCAGCATTGAACTCTAACAAAATAAATGAAACACAGTGTCAGAAGCCTTACAGAAAGAATATTCGAGTAAAACAATTCTATTAAATTTAGAAACAAAGATGTTTGTAGCCAACACACTGAAGTATTCTCCACTGTAGATCTCCACATTTCTTAGGCATATACAACAGCCTCCATCAGGGATTTACATTAAAATTAGTCAAATTAGCACAGAAAGGCAAGTCCTCCATATAGTATCCATCCTATACCTCGACTGATCGTGTGCTGATTTAACACAAATATGATAAACCGTTTTCTTCACCATACTTAAATCTTAAACTTAAAACCACCATACTTAAAACTTAAATACATACAAAAAATCTCTTCAATATTTAATTTTTGGGACAACTTTTAATGCAGGAAATGTCTTAGATATCAAGCCATTAATTAAAGAATAATATATAAATGAAGTGAATACAGGGGAAAACAAAGGTTCTGAACATCATAATTTTCATCACCCACTTTTGAAAATTTGAACCAACTCTATGATTGAAAAAATTGATACATCAAATTTAAAAAGAGAACAATACACATTTTCAACATAAGGCTTCTCAATTAAAAATATCTCTTTGTAAAGATCTTGGTCCTCCAAGATCTTTATCAATCCATGGCATACAATCAAAGTAGTAGCTACATAGTTTTTGCAATATTTATAGTCTCATTGCTGCAACATGTATAAGGCCTTGACCTCACTCTGTAAAGGGAAGTTAGAGCACCCCAGGAGGAAGCCAATGTTGGCCATTCCAAAACAACAACAACAACAAATGCTCTTTGAACCTTTAAAAGCACTGTAACCTTATGCCACATCATTGAAGCTGCCAGATTAATAATTACCAGGCATCGTCCTCTATATGAGCTGTGAGAGAATCCACTTCCACTTTTGAATTTGACCAATAACCCGGTCAACCATTCCTTCCCAGTTCTTTTCCATATACTGGTCAGTTCCAAAATAAATGCCAAGAACTTTTAAAACATCCTCGGACCATTAACACTGCTTTGGCAACTGATGAGGTCCTATGCCAGTCTCCCATCAACAAAAAGTTGTTTTTCCCAATTTATAAATGCAGATGTGCTTTCTGAAAAATATTCAAACATAAAATTATACTATCGGTATCATTTGAATTCCTAATTATCAGATTTACATCATCTGATATGCTATAATTCTAGGGCTGCCAAGGACATTACTGCAGTCTTTTTCTCAGCAGACTTAAAAAAAAGTCTCAACAGAAATAGCATAGAGTGAACCTGAGAGAGGACACCCTTGTCTTATTCCTCGTCACTGAAAAGGGCCTTGTTAATGTGCCATTTACTCTTAATATGTTATAAATATCACTATACATGAGCTTAATAAAGGACACAAAATGATGACCAAATCCAAAAGCCTCAAGAGTCTTAAATCAATAATGATAGTCCACTCTATCAAAGGCTTTTTCTTGGTCCAAAGAGAGAAGACCAGTTTTTTGCCACTGTAATAATGTCTCTAACCAAAAAAAGGTTGTCAAATATAGTTCGGTAAGGGATATAGTAAAGACTGATCGTTATAAATTACAGTTTCTATACAGCCCTTCATTCTGTTGGTTAAGGCTTTTGAAAAGATTTTGAGATCAACACACAGCAAGCAAGGAGAAGGGACGCCAGTTCTTCAAACAGCCAAGGTCTCCTTTTTGGGGGATTAAAGTTAAAACCCGGAAGGTTAGAGGAAGGGTCTCTATTTAAATACTTTCCAATAAAACATTATACAGTCCTGAGCAATTAACTTCCAAAAAGCCTTATTAAACTCAGCTGGAAGACCATCCAAACCAGGTGACTTTCCGGAATTCAACTCCTGGACAGCTCTCGAAAGTTCAGCCATTGTCAAAGGACTATCAAGATCCATCTTGTCCTTAGATAATTGTGCTAAGTCACTCAGAAGTACATCAGCTTCTACTCCATTATATGCCTCAGAAAGGTATACATCTTCATAAAAAGAAATAGCAAAAGCATTCATTTCCGTTTGTGCTGTTGATTCTCTTCTATCTGGAAGTTTCAGTTGACACTCTCTTGGCTTTTTTTCCAAGTCCAAAGAAAAAAGCAGTAGGAAAACCCATATCATTTAGACGGGTGACCTTTGTTTTGCCTTGTAAGCTGCATAGAAGAAATATATTCATTTCAGAAGGATCAGTGGAAATGAAAGTAGTACTGAGAATAGTACTGTGAATGAAAATGTAGTACTATGACTGTTTTGTCCAAAGATTTCTTGTTCAAGAGCTTTCTCTTTTTTCCACTAGGGCACCCCTGCTATGTACAGTAAACTGCTGACTTAAAGATGGGAAATTTAATCTTTCCTCTCTCAAAGAATTCTAAAAAAGTTCTAAAAACCCTCTCCACTGTTAGGTAAAGCAGTGGTTTCATCTTTATCAATATTTTCTGCATTATTATTATCCAGAGAAGTATTCACCTGTTCTGTTACGGAATTACCCTCCTTCTCCTTTTTCAGCCTTCATATTCAAAGGACACGATTGTCTCACATGAACCTGTTTCCTGCAAGTGAAGCATTTCATTGAATCAACAATGATAAAGATCGTATAATCTTTCCAATTCAATATCAGTTTTACAGCAACTTCCAGGTTTTGAAATTCAGCATTTAAAATCACGAATGTGTGACATCTGAATGACATGATATGCTTTAATTCTGGGGGGTTTAAACCAAGCAGAAGCATTTTGATCTTGCCATAAAAGGATAAAGGGAAAGGATAACTTTTTTCGAGGGGTTAGACAGCAGCAAAACCGGATCAACCAAATCAAAACCATAGATGTTTCCCTCAGAAAAATAACTGCCTTGTTCATTCTCGCTGCAAACAAGATGTTCAACACACCAACTGCATTACTAACAGCAATTAAACAATCTTCCACTGAAGCAGTCTCATCTGATAAACATTTGCACACTGCTGTTGTTTTAATAAGCTCAACCAATATATTTTAATCTAGAAAGAGAAAAAGGGAAAAAGTTTGGAACTCACTCAAAAACTCCTTTCGAACACTACATTTTCCAAAGACTACATACATAGCTATATAGGCCTATAAATAAAGGGAACGTCTCGGTTACGTATGTAACCCTCGTTCCCTGAGTAGGGACGTTACGTCGGATGATGACGAATGGGGTTTCGCTTATATCGCAATGGCGAGCAAGCGAAGACACCTGAGCGGGTCCTAGTACCGGCTGGTTGAAGCAAGTACATGAGAGGACACTGGCTCCACTCGGAGATTGTAGAATCTGGCGAATGTGTTGGGTGTCGCCCAGCCTGCAGCTCTGCAGATGTCTGTTAGCGAGGCGCCATGCGCTAGAGCCCAAGAGGACGCTACACTCCGGGTGGAGTGGGCAGTCACAACAAGGGGGCACGGTCGACCTTGCTGCTGGTATGCCAAAGCAATGGCGTCCACTATCCAGTGAGACAGCCTTTGCTTGGAGAAAGCCTTTCCCTTCAGCTTCCCACCATAACAGACAAAGAGCTGGTCAGAGGTCCTGAAACATTGCATTCTGTCTACATAGGCGCAGAGGGTGCGTACTGGACAGAGCAGTGCCAAGGCTGGGTCTGCCTCCTCCAGGGGCAGCGCTTGCAGGTTCACCACCTGGTCCCGGAAGGGAGTGGTGGGAACCCGGGGTCTCAGGATCACGTGAGAATAGGCCGGCCCGAATTCCAGGCACGCTTCGTCTACAGAAAATGCGTGCAGGTCCCCTACCCTCTTAATGGAGGCCAATGCAACCAGGAGCGCTGTCTTAATTGACAGGAACTTAAGCTCCACTGATTGCAGAGGCTCAAAGGGAGCGCTCTGCGGCACAAGGGCTGCCTTGACGACCTTCGTGAAGACGCGAGGAGACAGGGCTAGCCCGAATGGGAGAACCGTGTACTGGTATGCCTGGCCCTCGAAAGCAAACCGTAGGAACGGTCTGTGTCGAGGGAGAATAGAGACATGGAAGTAGGCGTCCTTCAGGTCAATCGCTGCAAACCAATCCTGGGGCCGCACACATTCGAAAATGCGTTTGGCTGTGAGCATCTTGAACGACAGCCTGTGAAAGGAGCGCTTCAAGATGCGCAGGTCCAGGATTGGCCGTAACCCACCGGATTTCTTTGGGACAATGAAGTAGGGGCTGTAGAAGCCGGACCTGGAGGGACAGTCTCGATTGCACCCTTCGCCAGTAGGGTGGCGACCTCCGCTCTCATTACAGGGGAATTCCCACCGACCATAGTGAAGTGGACTCCCCTGAAGCGGGGAGGACACCGTGCGAACTGAATCGCATAGTCGAGCCTGATGGTTCGGGCGACCCAGCGGGACAGGTTGGGAAGCTCTAGCCAGGCTCCCAAGAACTGTACCAGCGGGGTCATGCGAACCACAGACGTCCCCTCGGTGGTGCAGCGGGGCGGAATGACCGGGCCAGACCTGGGTGGCATAGCGGCCCGGTGCGGGGGCACGGTCATTAGCCGCGTCCTGACAGAGGAGGCCAGGGAAGGACCAGCGTTCCACGGGGGCCTGCTCTGCCAGGGGTCTGGCAACAGAGGGGGACAAGAGTGGCGAGGCCCGTGGGCGGCGCACACTATCATCCGAGAACTATGTGGCAGAGGGGACGAGAGTGGTGAGGCCCGTGGGCGGCGCGCACTGTCATCTGAGAACTCTGTGTGCTCAGAGATGGGTATGTCAGTTCTTCCTTTAACCCTCTGGGGACCAGAAACGCGCCGGCGCGTTTTGCTCGTTTTTTTTCACATAGCAGAAAAATAGACTTAAAGTACTACCATCATTTCTGTTCATATAGAGTTAAGAAATATGAGAAAATAATCTGTTAAATGTCTACTTTTTTATGTGCCCACATACAATCGAAATAAAATATTGTGCTTTTGTAAAATAAAGAAAATAAACAGGGTGTGCGTTCTGCCTCTCGGTCACCGTGAACTTTTTTTCTGGAGCACGTCTCTAATCTTCAACACAACTCAGCTAATACTATTCACCCAGCCATAAGCAATATATCTTTTAAATCATTTGAGTTTGTACTTTTAAATGATCCGATTCAAAACTAAAATTAATATTCTCCGTTTATGTCATCTATATAAAAAGAGAGACGTGTCAGCCCGTCTCATTATCGTTCTCTCAGCTGATTATCTCTGGTAATGTGACACGCCCACGGAGAGCACGCGCTATTCAAACGCAAATATGTGAAGCAACACATTGAGACGCGTTAACGCCCATAAACTCTGAAAACACACATTATTTTTTAGTCAGATTAATCTACTGTCGTCTTGCGCGGCTATATGAGGAACAATCCTGGGACATTTACCACTGGGTTTATTTTCACTTCGAGGATTAACAGATTCAGCTGAGAAGTAAGTGTTTTTTGCAAGTGCTTTGTTCTAATCGCGCTATAGAATAACGTAGTGTCTGTAAACGGAAAAATAGCATACTGTTAAATGTGAATCATGTTTGTGTGTGTGTGTGTGAGAGAATGAATGAATGAATGAACGCACAGATACGCACTGTTACAGACTAAATAACAGACAACATTTCGTTGACTCGTTTTGGATAAAGTTTTTACTCTAAAATAGACATCAAATAAGCTTTTTTTAGGAGTTTCTGCTCATATGTTAAATATATAGTATGTTTTGTCAATAAACTAATCAACTAAGATGTTATAGTGTTTGTTCAAGCTATATCAAAATAATGAATCCTCAACTTTGAAATATGTATGATCAAACTAAGACATTTATGGAGAAAGACAATTTTCTTTTCAAGATGTTTCCAACTCTAACTTTGAACTTTGAACTGAAATAAAACCATGTCTATATGGTGAAGGGTGTGTGATAGAAGTGTCCAGACGTATGCACCCTGTATTTTCCTTATATAAATCCAAACAATCTAAAAGCCATTCTTTTTTAAATCTCCTCATTCTTTGTGCAAGGCTCCTGTAATGATATGGCCTGATAGCACCTAATAGGGCCATTATGGGGAGGGTCTTTGTCTTTCTCAGGTGTGGAATGCCACACATATTAATGAGAGATCAAGCCTCCTGCATAAAGCTTTCTCAAACAAAACACGTCATTAAAAATGTAAAAGACTTTATTGACTTATCTGAATGAGTAGTCAGGATGATTCTCACATAGTTTTGGAGCAAATATTCTAGGCTATGTGATACAATTTTCATAAGTCTTGTGAAGAAATAATCAATATGTGTTTTGTGGTCTTATTTCAGCAACTTTCATTTTTATTTTTTTCAATAACCACGCATAAACATTATTCTATTAAAAATACAAACATGTACATACATGTTGCTCAGATCTCATGGTAGCCAAGTTTGTGCTATATAGAGTGAATTTACACCTTTGCCATTAACATGTTTATAAATAACTGAAAAAAGCACAAATGTCAGTGCATGTCAAAACATCCCAAGGGCCCCAAAAACACTCTGGTCCCCAGAGGGTTAACCACATTAGGGTGCTGCCCACCCGGGGGTGAGCAGCGGGGAGTGGAAAACAAAAAATTCTCCCCCGGCCCTCCACCGGGGGAAGGAGTGGCCCTGCTACCATCTCCTGGGAAGAACTGTTGGCCATCTCTGAGCACCCCATCTCAGGAGCGCCGCTTGGCCTGGCGTTTAGCGGGGCGCCGGGCTGGAGAGGGCTGTGGCGCCTTCCTGCGGCTACCTCCACGACGCGGCCCGGGTGAAGGCTGCTGCTGTGGCCGTGCGGGAGGGGCGGGAGCAGCAGGAGGGCGCCCTCGGCAGCGAGCAGGCTGAGGATTCTGTGCCGGCGGCTGGGTGGAGGCAGCAGCGGGCCGCCGGGGCAGAATATACTTGATAGCCTCAGTCTGCTTCTGGGCTGTTGAGAACTGTTGGGCGAAGTCCTCAACCGCGGCGCTGAAGAGGCCAGCCTGGGATATGGGAGCGTCGAGCAAACGAGTTCGCTCGGCGTCCCGCATATCAGCCAGATTCTCTCTCTTGGCTTGGCTTCGCGAACGAATATTTAGGAAGGAAATCCACGTTTTCTACAGGCACGCTGGTGGCTGACGAGGCCAATGCGGGACAGGCAGGTCCTGCCACAATTGCTGCAGGTAAAGGTCTGGTCCAGGATGGGTGCTGAGGGGACACGTTTTTTTTTTTCCGTTTTTTTCCTCCACAGGTATCTCTCCTGGACCACGTTAGTGGACATCACCTGACCCAGGGAGCGTGCAGTCACTTTCGTCGCCCGGAGAGCGAGGTCAGTGACGGCACGCAGCTCATCAAAGAGCCCTAGGTCAGTCCTCCCCTCGTGCATGTCCCTGAGCATCTGGGCCTGGTAGACCTGCAGAGTGGCCATGGCATGCAGAGAGGTGGCTGCCTGCCCCGCGGCTCTATAGGACTTCGCCACCAGGGTAGACGAAAACCTACAGGCTTTGGAGGGGTGCTTTGGGTCACCACGGGAAGAAGCACTCTGCGGACACAGTTGCATCGCAACAGAGCGTTCCACCATGGGGACCCCAGTGTACCCTTTGGCAGTGGCCTGATCGAGGGGAGGAAAGGCGGAGGAGGTCGCCGAGCGATCACGGGAAGACAAGGGTGTCTTCCAGGACCTCGTGACCTCCTCATGCACATCCGGGAAGAAAGGTATTGAGATTGGCCACCGACGGGTGTCAGCGGCCGCACCCAAAAACCAATCATCAAGCCGCGAGCGCTCGGGACAGGGTGGAGGGTTCCACTCTAACCCAATGCTCGCGGCCGCCCCGGAAAAGCATGGCCTTCAGCTCGGGATCTGACTCGGGCAATGCTGGCGCACCCGAAGGTGGCAGCACAGCCAAATCATCATCTCCTAAAGGACTCCTGCCCACCTTGTGATGCTGCAAGGCCCAAACACACAAAGCAACGATTGTGCCCATCAGAGTCGGATAGAAGTCGACCGCAACCAGAAGTGCACGGGCGATGCATCTTTAAAAAGACGTGCCACGCGCTGCTCTTTTAGAGAGGATTAAATCTCCGCAGAGTGTTGAAGCGACCAGGGAGAAACACACACACTGGCATATCACTGCACAGATCGCAGGGAATGTGCACTCGCTGGGAATCGCCGTCACACCAACACCTGGAGAGAAGCTCGTCTCGAAGAGGAAGGCAAGATCTCAGGATGGCTTTGGGAGTGAAGCATACACTTGGCTCCGAAGCGAAAACATATCTGCATATTGCCGGCGTTCTCCTTTTATACCCACGAGGTGGGGCGGAGTTGCGCCATGCAAATTCCGCAGATCCATGGCATTTCTTTGCCATTGGCTCGTTTTGTGAGACTCGAAGTTGATAGGCTTTCTAAGCGAAACCCCATTTGTCGTCATCCGACGTAACTCGGAGTGACAACGAAAGGGAACTGACAGCATGCAATATATATATTAGGGGTGTGCACGAATATTTGAATTTTGGAATATTCGATCTGTAATTATTATTCGAAAAATAAAATACTATTCGAATTTTACTACGTTGCTTTGCTGGCCGTAAATGCAGTGAATCCATGATAAATCCCAAGCACTAGCTCGCAGTTATAATTAAATGCACTGGGTGGCGCTGTGGAGTGTGTTTAACAAGTTGTGTGTATTTGATCACATAATGTTGTCGTCGTCTGCCTCGCAAAGTTTGGAATTACTTACTATGTTACTAAATGATCTTACAAAATGGAATTACTTTTGATCAAATTAATTAATTAATCTGAGTTATAATATCATCACCACAATGAGTAATCACATGAAATCCAAACAGTCGAATGAGGAAAGACAGCTGACCAACACTGCATCACGACTGCAGGTAAGCGCAGCTGGACCCCGAGTGATCCGAGATAATAACTTATCTAATAGCAAAATGATTTTGAGACATATACTTCCTTTAAGTTTCGTTGAGGGAGACCGGTTTAAGAACAGAAAACGCAAAGTGCTGTTAGAAACTTAGAACACCGTTATCTTTCTGTCTCTGAAGCGTCTGTCAGCGCAACGTCTATTCTCACTCGAGCATAAATTGCTGGCGGCGCCCCTGCATCTGGATATGGATATTATTGTTTTTCTCAACATAAACGTCAAACAATATAAACACGATAATCATATGCTGAATCGAGTGTGTGTACGTTCTGTACGATATCTGGCGCAATCTGCTTTATTATCTGCTTTTGTTTTTTATATTTTTTGTTTACACATAGGCCTAGTGTTTAATGTTTTCAACTAAAAGAAAACTTTAACATATATTGTAAGCTTGTTGTGTATATTGCCTAATCGTAAACTTGTTCAGTGACAAAAACGTAAAAAAATTAAACTTAAAAAATAACGTCTTTTTCATTAAACGAATATTTGAATATTCGATTTTTATGAGCCCGAATATTCAAATGCAATATTTTTGAAAAATGCCCATATATATATATATATACTGTATATATTTCCATGACTGCCACAGCTGAACTCAATATGTGAAATTTTAATTATGCAGTTATGAAGACTTTCTTGGCTCTTGACATAATTAAAGCTCTTTACAACAGCGTTCTTGACTCTGCATATTTCCTTTACATTGTCTGCTCTTTACATGTATGCATCCTATCAAAAATGACATTTCTACAAAGTATTGCAACGTCAAGCTCAAATATAAAGCTGTCACTATCCATCCCTTTATACACCTGTGCTGAGAGTGGATTCTAATTACTAAGGCAGTCCTATTGCCCACAGCCGTGCTTCCTCCTGTCAAGTCCTATCTCCACCATGATTGTTCACCATAGCAACAAGCCACATGGGTTCCTCATGTGGGCCAGAGCTGGTGAGACCCAAGAATGCAGTTCTCCTTTTAACCATTACAATTATCAACCGCTCCTCAGATCTCAAACCTCTCCGATTCATCATCAGAGCAGTGATAAAATGGCACTGCCACCTACACCACTCATTTCAGGAATCCTGTCAAGACATGAAGAGCAGTGAAGGGGGTGTTACTGCGGAGGTTTTGCAGACAAAAGACATCTAATCAGTGCCAAGGGAGGCAGATCGGCCACGAAAATTGACCTTTGAAACAAGAGCTTAAGCGTTTAATTAGACCGACCCTTCATGTACTGTCAAGCTACGTGCTGGTGCAATGTGCTTAGTAAAATCCCAAATGTCAGAACCACTTTGTACCTTGGCAAACAAACGGAGGGGAGCATGTTTTCTTTGAGTTTTTTTTAGAGTTCAGGTAAATTGGTCTGTGAAATTCATAAATGCATTTTCATGCTTTTGCAGAGACAATTGGCAGTAAAGAGAAGCATCTTACAAAATGTTTTCACATTTAAAATAAAATGTGAGATGTCAGTACGGGAAGCCCTTATTTCAGTCTGAACAAAACAAAACAAAAAACAGAAAAAAAAACTAAAACAAAACAAAAAAATAAAAATAAAACAAAACAAACAAAAAACAAAATAATAATAAAATAACTTCAGGAAGTACACTCGATAGGCAGAATCCTACAGACACTGTATAAATTACCTGAGCTGCTATATTTGTTTAAGTGCCGTTAAGACTACATTGTGGTGAATGTCAGATGACACAGAACATGAATAGCTCCATTGGAGATTATCGTGACAAAGCGATTTAAGCAACGCCCTCACTTCAAAGAGCATGTCGCAGTGTACAAAATTATGATGTTGCAAGCGGTGCATCAATGAGAAAATTAGGTAAAAGTTCATAACAGGACATAAAAAAAAAAAAAAGATGAGCATGTAATGTCTGGAAAAATCTTAATCTGTTATTTATACGGCCATGTTTGACACAGAAGTCATGTTTTTGTTTAAAAGCACCTCTGAATAACTTGATCTAGAACAAAGTCAAGTGAAAATAGTTGGTGAAATATGAATAAAATTTATATTGGCATTTAAAGCCATTACCAGATTTCCAAACTGACTTTCTCAAGAGTAACCAATGTATCTTTTCCAGTCTCATAAGATTTTCACATCAGAGAAAGCAGAGTAACACTGTAACAGCAGGCTCACCACCCACCCTTCACTGACTGCTGCTGCTGCTGCTAAAATATATGGTTAAGATGAATCACGCATTTGTCATTGTGTTACTGCACTTATTAGATGACTGCATGTTCAAGGCCTGTGGAAAATCATCAGAGAGACATATCAGCACAGATGACTTTACACAGTGCTAAAATGTTTGACTTCATTTTGGATATTATTGAGGTGAGCTTGCATTTAATATTATAACAAATTAAATAGAGTAAAATACAGAAAATATTAAAGGAAATATAAAGAAAGAATAGTTGAAAGTACATTAATCTCTACTTATTTGCATTCAGAAGAAAAGAAATAGGAATCAAAAGAGGAATTAAATGATGCTAAAGTAGGTGAAAATAATAATAATAAAAATAAAATAAAAAAATAAATAAAGGGAAATTAAGCCAGAACACAATCATCAACTTTCAGTCCTTTACAACCCTTGAAACTTCTGGCAATCGATTGCTTCTGACTGCCAGCTGGCACCTGATTGAGAGGCTAAAATCAACCTTTTGAAGTAGTGAATAGTACACTTGCTGCCCCCGGTTTCACAGACAAGACTCAAGCCTAGTCCCAGACTAAAATGTATGTTTGAGCGGTTTTAACTGAAAGTAACTTGCACTGACATATCTTAAAATACCACTGTTATTGTTTTGTCTCAAGATGCACACTAGTAATGTTTTTTTTTTCTAAGGCACGTTTAAAAAAGCTACTTAAATGCCCTAAGTGAACTAAGGCCTAATCCTGGTTTAATCTAAGCCCTGTCTGTGAAACCGGGCATTGATTAGTCAAGCAACAAATCATTTCCGGATGCAAAAAAGAAAAGAAAAGAAAAGAAAAGAAAAGAAAAGAAAAGAAAAGAAAAAAGTTACGATGTTTAGGACAATGGCTCTTGTGCCAGAAATGGGACCTTAATTTATGCTGCAAGCTGTTTCCATGGGTGGACCGCTGAAGGTTTTTTTTTTTCTCCTTTTCCTGCTTAGGAATTCATAGACTCAATCTGATCAAGCAGATTTTTTTGCTTAGGAATGTACTAAACAATTGATTGTAATCTGCTTTCATCTGCTGTCAAAGAGTCCCAAAATTGTCACAGTGTCTGTCAAAAAGTTTAGTACTTTGCAAGTGATTCGTTATACCCATGAAAAAAAATTACTGGAAAAACGAGTTAATGAATTTCAATAAGACAGATGCTGTGTTCGAAATGGCACACTAACTTACTACTTACTGCCCAGTACACAGTGCAAACTGCCAACTATTTTTTTTAAGAAAAGTGTGTGAAATAGTATACAATATGCAATGTATAATGTTTCAGGGTAGTATGCTACAGTATTGTGACATGACAAACACTGAACATTAATTCAGCACAGCACACCTTGTTACCTTACAAATAAATGTGCTAACCATTTTTTTTATGTGGAAGCTGAAAAATGTTGACATAAAATGGGCTTAATGTGGTATGTAAATTAACTGGTTTGACTCAAGTTAAAACATATAATTAGCCTATCATGTTTGAATCAAATTGACTACATTATCGTTAGCTCATTTTAAGGGTTCAGGACAGGTAACAAAATAGCTCCTTCCAGTAACACATACCACTTTTTACTGTGTAGAATACATACTGTAGGTAAAAATACATCATTACAAGACCTGTAATCGCTGCGGGAATATGTCATTAAAACGTTCTGTTCCAAGCCAATAGCTGTGCTCCTTGAAACGTATGGCCATGAACTACTACGGATACATAGATCATAAACCATTAGTTTATTTTGGGACACTTAAGTTTTGCCTCTGGTTAAAGGGTTAGTTCACCCAAAAATGAAAATTATGTCATTAATGACTCACCCTCATGTCGTCCCAAGCCCGTAAGACCTCCGTTCATCTTCGGAACACAGTTTAAGATATTTTAGCGCTCGGGCGCATCGGATTACACGTCAGCAGCGTCTTACGTCATTGACAACAGAACCGGAAGAGAATACAATGCTGAATAAAGTCGTAGTTTTTGTTATTTTTGGACCAAAATGTATTTTCGATGCTTCAAAAACATTCTAACTAACCCATTGATGTCACATGGACTACTTTGATGATGTCTTTCTAACCTTTCTGGACAAGGACAGTATACCGTACATAAATTCTCAATGGAGGGACAGAAAGCTCTCGGACTAAATCTAAAATATCTTAAACTGTGTTCCGAAGATGAACGGCGGTCTTACGGGCTTGGGACGACATAAGGGTGAGTCATTAATTACATAATTTTCATTTTTGGGTGAACTAACCCTTTAACTTGGGATGAGAATGCATAAATGAGAAAGATTTGTTTATGTCGAATGTAATGGTCTAATTATCTAAGTGGTCTCCAAGGCTCTCTTAATTTACAAATGGTTCAATTGATCTTACTACTAAACAACGATGGTTTATTGCTGAATTGAGCTCATTTCATAATTGATGAACTTTATTGAACGGATTTAAATAGACACTAAACGACTTCAGCTGAACAATGATACCATTATCTTTTTAGAGCTCTGTTGAAGCGTTGAACTGTTTGCATCACGGAATCATTATCTTACTGTTTATCACTGTAAAGCTGCTTTGAAATCTGTATTGTATAAAGCACTATATAAGGTGTTACATTCATAATTATTCCCCGCCTCCAGTTTACTCACACCACAAGCTTCACGAAGATGAAACGCGCGTTTCTTTGTGGGAAACAGTATCCCATGCAGTGTCCTCAGATGCATACATCATATTTCAGAAAAATGTAGTAGGTAATCCAGAAATTCCATGCATACAGAGAATGCACATACTATTCACAGTATACACATTGCATACTCCATAGTATAGTATAGTAGGAGTTGTATGGTAGTATGCTGTTCCGAACACAGCTTCCATACTAATTTCTGTGTTCTTGAGTTGTATTTAGCAGATGCTGGCAAATATAGTAGGTCATCCGGGTATTCCATGCATACAGAAAATTAGCATACTATGCACAGTATACATACTGGAAAAAATAAGAGTTAGTAAGAAGCTAACTTCATGAAGATCTATCAAATACCCATTCTTTACTGTTAAAGGGGTCATATAATGGTACATGCACTTTTACAAGTTGATTGTAATGAAATGTGTGTTGACAGTGCCTGTACACAACCATCATAAAATGATAAAAATCCATCCAGTGTTTTTGTTTTAATCTCCTTATATGTTTTCCCCAGCCTCAAATTGAGCCGTTCGATTTTGTGACGTCACATGCTCGGAAGCCCCTCCCACGATTGTTGATTGACAGCATCGTTTCAACACACACCCGCCCTCGCTCGTGAGCGAGCTGTCAATCATATTCTGCGCCGACCGGCGCGGTCATTGTTGATATGCTGGAGCACTGTCTATGAGCAGAATGGCGTCTAAGCGATTGTGGTGTTCTGTTCTTGGGTGTAATAACGAACACAGCAGTCATTTTAATGTTCCTAAATCCGAACCGCTGAAGACGCAGTGGCTGAGTTTGATTTCGAAGGGAATATTCCCCACGAGCAACGTCAATGCTCTCATGTTTGCGCGAATCATTTCTCACCAGACTGCTTTATAAACGAGGGTCAGTATGAGCTGGTTTTGCTAAGAAGCTGCTCATGAAAAAAGGATCGGTACCAGCTATTCGTGTTCCTGCTGAACCTCTAGAACAACTGAAGTGAGTGTAACGTTTTATTCAACTTTATATTAATATTTATATTAATCTTTGCAAATCGCTAGCTGCACGCTTCACAAGGTTTACACTTAGGGTACATTACGGCATGTTTTCTATGTATGATGTTCTCAATATAATTCATAATCCCACGTTTATACTGAACAACGCGTTATGGTTATTGTGTTATTGTGTTACAAACGGTGTACACACAGAACAGAGAGGCGGGGTGAGCAAAGCTCATTATCATTTAAAGTCATATGCACTGAAACGGCGTGCTGAAAACAGAGCTGTTTTAGACCAAGTAAAATAAGTGTTTTCTTACAATACTAATGAGAATTTTTAATTAAAGTATATTACAAACTTTTAATTTAGACCCTAAAGAATCATACTAGCTTGTACAAAAATGGCATTATATGACCCCTTTAAGACTGTCTGTCAAAGGGACACCATGTATGTGTACATGATATTATAGTAAACAGTTTTCACAAAGAAAAAAAAGATTTAAATGTCACTATGAGACAAAAAGCCATTTATACTGTATTAGTATCAACAATGTTACATTTAAAAAATGTTTAGCATAAAACTTTAAAAAGTTGTTTTAAAAGTATTTGCCAAATTAGCAGTCATCTCTCATGCCAACTGAAGGCATTTTGTTAAAAAAACATTTTTTTTTACATGAACATTGTTATTAAGTGTTACAAGTATCCCTGCTCTCCCTACTGCAAAAAAAAAAAAATTAAATACAAATAATCACTTCACAAATCTAAAATAAATGCTGTCACCATGGGATAAATGGATACTGTGATGTATAATCCAATTTTCCAAGAAATTTATTTTTCTTTCAAGAACATTTGCTATCCGCAGCTGTGCATCACCGTCACAGCAGCATGCATCACCTTGAAAGTAATAAGCAGCAGTGGGCGCTAGGTTACTGAATCAGAGCTGTCCTGAGGTCAACTATCATGCTGTACTCTAATGCAGTCTACAGTGTTGACTTGTCACTTTGATTTATGGCAGTCATGACCAATGAAAACAGCTTCTACATTATTCTCGACAGGCTTTTGTATAATTTGGTTTAAATGTGAAAAAATTAAATTGTGGTGTGATTTTGTAAAGGTAGCCATGAAGTCTCAAAGGGGTGACAATAAGTGACTCCTGTGCCAGCAGAACCCACACCGTTTAGATTAATATGAATGCTAACAAACATCTTTCTCATACTATTATAAACCAAAAAACCTCTTGACATGTGAATGAGATACAGTGCAGTGTTGCACTTATTAGTTACAGTTTTTTTAACTGCCTCTTTTCTTCCATAGGCTATATGTGAAAAAAATCTTATTTCATTCATCCTTTTTAAGACAAAAATCAGACATCAATGTCACCAAGTAACCAGTGCAGCTTGTGTTATTTTATGTGGTTTGCTGCAAAAGGGCGGAGGAAAAGTATCTGGGTAAAAGCACTACATTTTGAAATACTCATTAAAATGAGTAAAACAAATATTTTATATAAAAGCATAATAATGGAGTTTGTTGTTGCTAAGCCGACCAAAATATAATGTATTTAAAATTATCAATTTTATACAAAAATACAAAAAAAATGTATCTCAGTATTTACTGAAATATATTATCACCATTTTTCTTCTCTGCAATTTAGGATTTTTTTTTTTTTTTTACACTTTGGCTTGTCATCTTGGACTTGCCTTCTCCATTAAATAATCATTAAAGCAATCATGAAATTAGTCCAGGATTATTGGCACCCTTGGTAAATATTATCAAAGAAGCCCATAAAAATAACACATTATGAAATAAATGTTTCTCTAATATACGTTGGCCACAATTATTGGTACCCATAAATTCTTATGATTAAAATATCTCTGAGGTATATTCCCCTTCATATTTACAATTTGTAGCACACCAGGGTTAGCCTGGCTCCGCCCTCCTACATACTTCCGCTCAATTTTCATTTTCCTTCAGTACTATGTCTGGGATACGCTGATGATTTCACGCAGCCGCCATTTTGAAATGGCTCCGGTGGGAAGAAAACCGGAAGTGTCGCCTTTAATCATAGGAGAGTCGCGAATGCGATGGCGTATTGTTGTGTTAAATGTAGAAATTAGTTATTCTAAAAATGTACATACATTTTTTTTATACTTTAGAGTTTAGACTATACAGTGAAATTCATTTATAAATAAAATTATTTTTTTATATATAATCCAGAACGTAGAAAAAGAAGCAGGAACGAACTATATACATATCCTATATTGGATATTAACATCCAATAGTGTAAATCGCGGCAGCAGCTTCAGGTTGGTAGTCCAAGGCATTGTTGTTTATCTGTACTTCCGGGGTTCTTCCCACTAGAGCCTCGCTTTCGATTTCAAAATGGCGGCTGCGTGAAATCAGCGTATTGTGCTGTATTCTTTGGTTTTCTCCGGTCAATTTTTTACTGGGCCAATCAGCGAACAGAGGGAGTGGCTGAGAACGATGACGTTGATGTCATGCGCTAGTTTGAGTCGTCATACGTCACGACCAAACGTTAGCGATTGGTTATGGCAGATCCAGAGTGTCTCTGTCTGGGCAGATCCAATAGTTTTAGACTTCAGCAGAGTACCCGCCTACAAGGAAGTTAACGCTTGTCAATGGAGCGATGCCAGACTCTAAGTACAAATGAAATTTACGAGAGTCTGGGACTTCCTGTTTCACGGGAGTATAAAAATGAGGAAACAAAAAGGCCAAATTCCAACCCAATCTCCTGGCTCTGTATATCTATAGCATGAGTTTATGCTTTCATTTGGCGCACTCTTTATATACACAAAAGTCATCTACTACTGTACATAGGCTTCTGTAAACTTCAACAGTCCTGACTCACACGGTGCAGCTAGGTGAAAATTAAAATATCAAAATCCGATACAAAGCTGCTCGGATCAGTATTTGTTTACAGTGAGAGTGGCAAAGGGGAACAGAAATCAGGTAAATATTACCTGACTTCCACTAAAGGAGAAATAATATCACAAAGCTTTCAAGACACAGTTAAGTTCGGGTGTGGAGTGTGGTCAGTTATTAAATAACTCATTTTCTTAAACTATAGTTTTGCGACCAAAATCATAACACTAATACTAATTCCTTTTTTCTGTATTGATTTTAAAAAATAATTTAAATTTAACTGGGTATTGTGTATCAGATGCACGCAAAAGTGGATTGTTTGCTTATAAAGAGCACGCCAAATGAAAGCATGAACTCGTGCTATAAATTCACAGTGCAGGGAGATCGGGTAGCAAATTCCTTTACTCATCCATCACAATAGGTTAAAACCAAAGAAGATAGTTCTGATGTGCAACAAAATATTGTTGAACTTCACAAAACAGAAAGTGGCTGCAGGAAAATAGCTAAAGCATTGAAAAATCACATTTGCACCATCATTGCAATAATTAAGAAGTTCCAATGAACAGGAAAATGAATCTGCCTGGAAGAGGACGTATGTCTATATTGTCTTCATGCATGGCGATGAGGATAGTTTGAGTAGCCAAAGACTCTCCAAAGATCACAGCTGGAGAATTGCAGAAAATAAAAAAGTTTTGGGGTCAGAAATCCTTAAAAAAAAATATATATATATATATAATAATAGTATATATATATATATATATATATATATATCAAACAGCACCTGCATCACTGGTCTCAAGAAAAATCCTCTGCTCTTGTCTAAAAACACACTCCAGCATATTCAGTTGTCAGACACTACTGGAAGTTCAAACAGGACCAGGTTATGGTCAGATGAAACTAAAAAAGAGCTTTTTGGCAGAAAACCAATGAGAACGGTTTGGTGCACACAGGGATAAAAAAGTACCCCATGTGTATGATTAAATATACAGCTGGATCTTTAATGTTGTGGGCTTATTTTTCTGCTGGAGGTCCTGGACTTCTTGTTCATATACATGGCATCATGGATTCTATCAAATACCAACAGATAAAAAATCAAAACCTGACGAAAATGGGCTGTGGTTGGATCTTCCATCAGGACAATGATCCAAAACAAACATCAAAATCAACACAAAAATTAGTCACTGAGCACACAATTAAGGTTCTGCCATGGCTATTCCAGTTCCCTGAGGAGAGTGTATCAACATGGACCTGGGAATTTGAAGGATCTGAAGAGATTCTGTAATCATCAACACTATCATCCCTTGCAACATTTTTATTTAACTGAATACATCACAATAAGCTAAAACGCACGCGCAGGTCACTTTACTTCCTGAACAAGTGCGCACCCGAGTTCGTGTTGCTTTCACATTCACGCGAACCGCGACACGGTTCGGGAGCAACCGAACTCAGACCACCTCCTCCAGGCAGTCTCGGGTTCGGTACCCCAGTGCGCACCCGGGTCCCATGACAGCGTTCACATTAGCGATTTTTCATGCGAACCGTGCCCCGTTCCGAACTAAACTGTGTGAAAGCCCCCTCAGACCACCTCCTCCAGGTAGTCTCGGGTTCGGTACCCCAGTGGGCACCCGGGTCCGCATGACAGCGTTCACATTAGCGATTTTTCATGCGAACCGTGCCCCATTCCGAACTTAACTGCCAGTGTGAAAGCCCCCTAAGTTCCCTTGTTTCAGTTCAGTGCCGCGCGCCACCGCTTCCGCCATTAATGACGACGAGATAGCTGCATCTGTAGAGAAGGCCAGCTGCTCTATCCTGGCGTCGGACAGTGAGGATTGGGTGAGCTCTGTTGACCTCCCCCCCTTCTGTCCGCGAGTCGTCAGGGAAACGGGCCAGCATCAAAACCGTGGCTAGCTTTCTTTACGTTATAAGAAAGCTACCCCGCCCCCGCCCCCCGTGGGCATGCGTCAGCGGCGAAATGAGGAAAGAGTGTGTTTTAGTCCCGCCGAGGCCGGACCAATCTCCATTTCTCAAACATTTCTCAGCTCCTCTTAGGGTCCCATGACAGCGTTCACATTAGCGATTTTTCATGCGAACCGTGCCCCGTTCCGAACTAAACTGTATGAAAGCCCCCTCAGACCACCTCCTCCAGGTAGTCTCGGGTTCGGTACCCCAGTGGGCACCCGGGTCCGCATGACAGCGTTCACATTAGCGATTTTTCATGCGAACCGTGCCCTATTCCAAACTTAACTGCCAGTGTGAAAGCCCGCTAAGTTCCCTTGTTTCAGTTCAGTGCCGCGCGCCGCCGCTTCCGCCATTAATGACGATGAGATAGCTGCATCTGTAGAGAAGGCCAGCTGCTCTATCCTGGCGTCGGACAGTGAGGATTGGGCGAGCTCTGTTGACCTCCCCCCCTTCTGTCCGCGAGTCGTCAGGGAAACGGGCCAGCATCAAAACCGTGGCTAGCTTTCTTTACGTTATAAGAAAGCTACCCCGCCCCCCGCCCCCCGTGGGCATGCGTCACCGGCGAAATGAGGAAAGAGTGTGTTTTAGTCCCGCCGTGGCCGGACCAATCTCCATTTCTCAAACATTTCTCAGCTCCTCTTAGTTTGAGCAGCTGAAAATGTCAATATTGCAGCAATGAGCCAGTTGTTTAACACGCACGCCTGCAAACACGCCGACAAACACAAAACTGTGATGACACTCTCTTATCTGCTCAAGCTAATGTCGTTCCCCCCTGTGGCTCAGTGGCCCGTGTTCGATCCCGGCTCTCGCAGCAGATAAAATTTAGTCTCGCCGCGGCCAGACTTCCACCGAAACTTTTCGCTCGTTCAGTTCCAGAAAATGCGACTGTTCCAGTGTATTTTGCAGTAAACAAGGCCGGTACCACAGCCCGCTTGCCTGCACACAAATGCCGTTTCCACGGTGACCCAGATAAATCACATAAGCAGTGTATTTTCTGGTATTCCGGCCACAGCCGATGGTGTTATGAGTGTAATAAAAATGCCCACAGCCCAGTGTTCATTTCTACACACAAACACAGCCCGCCACAGTGCAGGGCTCGCACAAATAAAATCGACTCATGTCAATTGTGCATTAAATGTAGTGAACGTGCCCACGACTCAGTGCCCACAAACACTACACACCACATGTCCCACGGTTTCTGTAACAACGAAACCAACACACATACAGTCAGCTCTGGCCGATGGTGTTTTCAGTGCAGTAAATGTGCCCGCTGTCCCGTGCCCACATTCATTCACAGACATGTTAAGCCCCACGGGGCCCGCCCCGCTCGCTCTCTCTCAGCAAACTGCTATAAGGGAAACGACTGCGGTCAGGCTGCCCGCCGCGGTCGGCGCGCTCCCCGCCTCAGTCACTGCAAGCACAGTGTTAACGTTGCAGCACACCAGAGCTCCCTTGTCACCACTATGTCACGGCCAGAGCCCAGATCTCATTCTACCCCTAGCTATTCATGCAAACGCGTGGGCACAGCTTCCCGGGGTATCAGAATGGGTGCTGAACACTATAAAAAAGAGGCTATTCGCTACAGTTCGCTCGACGCCCCCGCCGCTACTCGGCGCGCGTCGAATCTACGGTAAAATCTGAAGTAGCCCATCTACTTCGAGCCGAAATAGCGACACTATTGAGCAAAGGGGCAATAGAGCCTTTATCTCAAGCTCAGACCGAAGGGAGTCTGTACAGCAGATATTTTCTGGTACCGAGAAAAGACGGGGGTCTCAGACCCATTCTAGATCTAAGACAGCTGAACAAAGTGCTTATGAAACACCAGTTCAGAATGCTCACAACCAGGAAAATCCTCGCGCAAATTCGCCAAGGGGACTGGTTTATGTCAATAGATCTGAAGGACGCCTACTTCCAGATACAAGTAGCGTCACGTCACAGGCAATTCTTGAGATTCGCCTTCGAGGGCCAGGCATATCAATACACAGTCCTACCGTTCGGCCCGTCTCTTGCACCCCGTACATTTACAATGTGCATGGACGCGGCTCTCGCACCCCTGAGACTTCGGGGCATGCGAGTTTTGAACTACTTGGACGATTGGCTGATTCTAGCTCGATCTCATTCAGAGCTCATAGAACACAGGACCATATTACTCGAGCACCTCGAGAATCTGGGTCTCACAGTCAATTGGGCAAAAAGTTTGCTGTCTCCCAGTCAGGAAATATCCTTCCTGGGCACAGAACTGAACTCACTGTCTATGACAGCGCGACTGTCGCCAAAGCGCAGACTGAACATTCAGCGCATCATGAAATCCTTCCGCTCCGGCACTATAGTCCCGCTCAAGAGGTTTCAGAAAATGCTGGGTCTCATGGCCTCAGCATCATCAGTACTCCAGCTGGGTCTGCTTCGCATGCGCCCACTGCAGTTATGGCTAATAGCACGAGTACCGCCTCGAGCTTCGGCCTCCGGTCTATTTCGCCTCAAGGTCGATCAGAAATGCGTCACAGCTCTGATACCTTGGAGAGTGACCGACTGGTACCAGTCAGGTGTAAGCCTTGGGACTTCCTCGAGTGTGCAGGTGGTGTCCACGGACGCCTCCACCTCGGGATGGGGAGCGCTGCACGAGGGCAGACCGTTCTTCGGCCAGTGGTCAGAACGAGAGAAGCTCCTACACATAAACTGTCTAGAAATGATGTGTGCGCTGAGGCGCCTTTGTCCCCGTATAAAAGGGCACCACGTCTTGGTCCGCTCGGACAACATGACTGTGGTAGCCTACATAAATCACCAGGGCGGCGCCAGATCCCGAAACCTTTACAGGCTGACGGAACGCCTCCTGGTCTGGGCTCAGCACAATCTGCGCTCACTGAGAGCAGCACGTGTGCCTGGTCGCCTGAATTTGGGGCCAGACAGACTGTCCAGAAACAATGTTCCAGCAGGAGAATGGTCTCTGCACCCGCAGACGGTCCTTCTGCTGTGGGAGACATTCGGCAGAGCGCTGGTAGACCTATTTGCGTCCCAAGAGAACGCTCACTGTCCGAAGTTTTTCTCCAAGAGCAGGGATGCGCTGGCCCATGTCTGGCCCCGCTGCCCACTCTATGCTTTTCCCCCAGTTTCGCTCCTGCCTCAGGTGTTGGAACGAATCAGGGAAAACGGATGCTCAGTGCTCCTTGTGGCTCCGCTCTGGACAAACCAAGCTTGGTTCCCAGTCCTGATGCAGCTGACGAGCACTACCCCATGGCCAATACCGATGAGGAAAGACCTCCTCTCTCAGGCCAAGGGCTCGATTTGGCATCCTCACCCGGAGCTGTGGTCCCTGCACGCATGGGCCATCAACGGGTACCCGCAAATCTCCCCGAGGGAGTGTTAAACACGATCACACAGGCTAGAGCGCCGTCTACTAGACGACTCTATGCCTCGAAATGGTCAGTGTTTGCTGGCTGGTGCAAAGCCCGAGGCTTTTCAATCCCAGAGTTTACCCCCGGGGTTACGGAAGTGCTCTCCTTCCTTCAAGAGCTGCTGGACAAGGGCAGAACCCCATCCACGCTCAAAGTTTATGTGGGGGCCATAGCTGCGTTTACAAAACCCGCGACTGGCCAGTCACTGGGGAAAAATGATCTGGTCATCCGCTTCCTAAAAGGAGCTAAGAGGTTAAATCCTACCAGACCCCCCTCAATCCCCATGTTAAGAGCTTAAGAGCTTATGTGTCTCGCTCGTCCGTTTTCAGACAGACTGAGCAGCTTTTCGTTTCGTTCAGCGGTCGTGCTAAGAGACTAACCGCGTCGAAACAGAGCCTATCCAGATGGATAGTTGACGCCATAGTGCTGGCATACACATCAAAGGGCCTTAAGTGCCCTTTAGGTGTTAGAGCGCACTCCGCAAGAGGCATGGCCTCGTCGTGGGCTTGGTCTAGCGGGATTACCTTACAAGATATCTGTATGGCGGCAGGCTGGGCCTCCCCGTCTACATTTATAAGGTTTTACCGTATATACCCGAATATAAGACGACCCTGAATATAAGACGACACCCCCATTTCCAGACTTATTTTGGGGGGGAAAATAGATTTTTGTGGAAAAAATCTGGTTTTTAACAGAAAATAATTTTAAGAGCAAATTTCCGAGGCGTTGTTCCAAATGCCTCACATCACCTGTGCCTCGTGTAGAGGCCCGCTCGTCGGGGGAGACCGGCACATATGCGCTTCCTGATTGGCCATGACTGCGGCTGCCCTGAGTGCGACGGGATGGATTTAACCACCCTGCGGGGTCGTCTGGCCGTTTTCGACGGCGATCCGGCTCCCGCTCTCTCTCTCTCCCTCTGCTCGAACCACGCAAGAAAAAGCGCCGTTCACAGAGGATGCCAGAGCGGACAGAGACAAGCGAGCAGAGACCTGCCCTCCCTGTTCACATATTGCGTCTTTTGCGCGCTCAAGTTCGTTATTTCAAATGCAGGCGCGCGGTATGCGCGCTCATAATGAAAGCGACGTGCTCGTTTTTTCCAAGCGGGAGAAAAGGAGTAAAAGGCTATCAATCGATTCCTCCACTCGAATATAAGATGACCCTGAATATAAGACGACCCCCCATTTTTCA
Organism: Rhinichthys klamathensis goyatoka; assembly: GCF_029890125.1. Taxonomy (NCBI): domain Eukaryota; kingdom Metazoa; phylum Chordata; class Actinopteri; order Cypriniformes; family Leuciscidae; genus Rhinichthys; species Rhinichthys klamathensis. Next base: position 3,402,329 of record NW_026606794.1, on the reverse strand, counting down.
GCCTATTTTTAGGACAAAAACCTCGTCTTATATTCGGGTATATACGGTATAACCTAGAGTTTTTCATCGCCGAAGCGAACCAGAGCGTGTTGCAGGCACGGCAAGATACGCAGTACTCGTTCCCTCTTCTAGAGAGAACCGAGGTTACATTAGTAACCGAGTACGTTCTCTTACGAGAGGTTCTCTCGTACTGCATAATATCTTACGCTAGGGGAACACAGTGTAAAACGCCGTGCGTGCTGGGATCCAACACCAAAGTCCCAAGGGCAGGTGCCTGGGGCTCATATAGTCCACAATCACCAAGGACATCACAGAGAGTCTGAGAAAAGAGGCTAACAGCGTCCTTCCCAATAAGTTAGCATCCCAAAGGAGCAAATCACTGTCACAGTGTTTCACACAGTCAGGGTGACAACATTCGGCCTGAACTGTGTAACAGTATGGGTCTTACTTTTTGCCAATGGGGTAATTTTATCGGTCAGCGAGCGGTGCTCAAGCGATTGTAGTATTCTGCGCCGAAGCAGCGGGGCAGACAGTACTTGATTTTATACCGATAGTAGCTTAGCCTGTAAGGCGGGAACCCAGTGATATCAGCCCATCAAGCTATATTTATAGGGCTAGGCCAAGCCTACTTCAGCGGGAAGGTAACGCAGTGGGCGCGAAGCGCCCCCATTGGACCGTCACCAAAGGGCCTCTCTCGATAGGCTGCAGCAGGTGCCGCAGGACAGCCAAAAGGCACGCAAACCGCCTTGTCTATGTCTGCATGCTGCCGCAACGCGTTTTACATTAATAAAAAATTAAGGATAATTTTTGGCTTCAATATCTCGTGGAAAAGAGGGTTTCCCCTAGTGTAAGATATTACGCAGTACTCGTTCCCTCTTCTAGAGAGAACCGAGGTTACGTTAGTACGTTTTCTTGTTGACCAGATTATTGGCATTCATCAGCTGTTTGTATGCATGTATACCGGTATATATATATACAGTGAGGAAAATAAGCATTTGAACACCCTGCTATTTTGCAAGTTCTCCCACTTAGAAATCATGGAGGGGTCTGAAGTTGTCATCGTAGGTGCATGTCCACTGTGAGAGACATAATCTAAAAAAAAAATATCCAGAAATCACAATATATGATTTTTTAACTATTTATTTGTATGATACAGCTGCAAATAAGTATTTGAACACCTGTCTATCAGCTAGAATTCTGACCCTCAAAGACCTGTTAGTCTGCCTTTAAAATGTCCACCTCCACTCCATTATCCTAAATTAGATGCACCTGTTTGAGGTCATTAGCTGTATAAAGACACCTGTCCACCCCATACAATCAGTAAGAATCCAACAACTAACATGGCCAAGACCAAAGAGCTGTCCAAAGACACTAGAGACAAAATTGTACACCTCCACAAGGCTGGAAAGGGCTACGGGGAAATTGCCAAACAGCTTGGTGAAAAAAGGTCCACTGTTGGAGCAATCATTAGAAAATGGAAGAAGCTAAACATGACTGTCAATCTCCCTCGGACTGGGGCTCCATGCAAGATCTCACCTCGTGGGGTCTCAAGGATCCTAAGAAAGGTGAGAAATCAGCCCAGAACTACACGGGAGGAGCTGGTCAATGACCTGAAAAGAGCTGGGACCACCGTTTCCAAGGTTACTGTTGGTAATACACTAAGACGTCATGGTTTGAAATCATGCATGTCAAGGAAGGTTCCCCTGCTTAAACCAGCACATATCAAGTCCCGTCTTAAGTTTGCCAATGACCATTTGGATGATCCAGAGGAGTCATGGAAGAAAGTCATGTGGTCAGATGAGACCAAAATAGGACTTTTTGGTCATAATTCCACTCGCCATGTTTGGAGGAAGAAGAATGATGAGTACCATCCCAAGAACACCATCCCTACTGTGAAGCATGGGGGTGGTAGCATCATGCTTTGGGGGTGTTTTTCTGCACATGGGACAGGGCGACTGCACTGTATTAAGGAGAGGATGACCGGGGGAACAACCAGGGATTTTGGGGAACAACCTCCTTCCCTCAGTTAGAGCATTGAAGATGGGTCGAGGCTGGGTCTTCCAACATGACAATGACCCGAAGCACACAGCCAGGATAACCAAGGAGTGGCTCTGTAAGAAGCATATCAAGGTTCTGGCGTGGCCTAGCCAGTCTCCAGACCTAAACCCAATAGAGAATCTTTGGAGGGAGCTCAAACTCCGTGTTTCTCAGCGACAGCCCAGAAACCTGACTGATCTAGAGAAGATCTGTGTGGAGGAGTGGGGCAAAATCCCTCCTGCAGTGTGTGCAAACCTGGTGAAAAACTACAGGAAACGTTTGACCTCTGTAATTGCAAACAAAGGCTACTGTACCAAATATTAACATTGATTTTCTCAGGTGTTCAAATACTTATTTGCAGCTGTATCATACAAATAAATAGTTAAAAAATCCTACATTGTGATTTCTGGAATTTTTTTTTTTAGATTATGTCTCTCACAGTGGACATGCACCTACGATGACAATTTCAGACCCCTCCATGATTTCTAAGTGGGAGAACTTGCAAAATAGCAGGGTGTTCAAATACTTATTTTCCTCATTGATATGTGACCCTGGACCACAAAAGCAGTCTTATGTGTCCATTTTTTAAACTTGAGATTTATACATCACCTGAAAGCTGAATAAATAAGCTTTCCATTGATGTATGGTTTGTTAGGACAATATTTGGCCGAGATACAACTATTTGAAATCGGGAATCTGAGGGTGCAAAAAAAAATCTAAATATTGAGAAAATCGCCTTTAAAGGTTTCCATTTCTGTTGGCGATTGTTCTGCATCCACTTACAATTTTTTTTTTTTTTTTATATATTTAAGGTAGTAAATTTATTAAATATCTTCATGGATCATGATCTTTACTTAATATAATGATTTTTGGCATAAAAGAAAAATCGATAATTTTGACCCATAGTGTTTTGTTGGCTATTGCCACAAATATACCCGTGCAACTTAAGACTGGTTTTGTGGTTCAGGGTCACGTGTGTGTGTGTGTGTGTGTGTGTGTACCTATTAAGGCAAGGCAAGTTTATTTATATAGCACATTTCATACACAATGGTAATTCAAAGTGCTTTACATAGAAGAAATTAAAATAATCAAAACAAATAAGAATAATTAAAACAGTTTAGAATAAAAAATAAAGTACAGTAAAAACAGTCGGACGAACAGTGGCACAGTGCTCATTCAGTAAATGCATAGCTAAACAGATGTGTTTTGAGTCTGGATTTGAATGTGACTACTGTAGGAGCACATCTGATCTCTTCTGGAAGCTGGTTCCAGCTGCGGCTGGCATAATAGCTAAAAGCAGACTCTCCTTGCTTAGAGTGAACCCTTGGTATTTCTAGCTGATGTGATCCTAATGATCTGAGTGATCTATTAAACCAAATTTATATTAAATGTAAATAAGATTTAAGAATTTCACTGCCGATGAGTCTTCTAACATCATGCAGTACAATACAAGACACCAAATCAATGCAAATGCACCCTTAAACTTCTATATATGTATGACATGCAATATGTCTTCATTACTAGAATTGCTACTGTAAATCTAAGAAAACTAAGCTCCAAAACATGAATGATTCACCAGCCTTTTTGTGAGAATCAATCAACTGAGAATCTCATTGAATGGCATATCATTTTAGTATTTAAATGCCGTTCAAAAGAAAAAGTAGACACTTTTAATTGTGTGATTAATGGCCTTGAGCATTGTGACTCAATAAAAATTAACTTTGCAAATGAAATACAAGTTCACAGAAACATTACAGATGTAGCAGCTTTCTTTAACATAGAAACATAGTTTGTTATCTTATTGAGTTAAATATAGTCTTATATGCTTGTATTAGGGTGAAACGAACATAACCTAACAGTACACACCACTAAACTTTGTTAATTTCAAAATACTCTTTAAGTTACTTCCTTTCAGCAGACACTTTTTAATAATTATTCTATTGCAAGAACAGTCTATGAGAAGCACAGTTGGGTAAGGTGACTAACCTTTGAGCAAACTGCTGAGTCTGACAGAGTGCTCATTACTGTATGTCATAATTGAACCAGCTACAGATGTTCTAGCACCCCAGATAACCACTAAAGTAGACTTCTTTACAATTTCTTTACAAGTCTTAATATGGCTGCTTTATATATTTCTTGATGATGGTTGAAAAGTTTCTTGGTTGAAATAAAAATTGATGTAATTCACCTTTAATGCAACTCTTGCTGTGGAAAAATAATAAGATGCCGCTTCCACTACCTCTGGGGCTTGGGACAGCCCTGGATGCGTTTAAATGAATTGTGAAATGGCTACTGGCAACCTAGAAGTGACAGATTAAAGAGACTTTGTTCTTAAATGATAATGTCAATAACCTCCTTCCTTGTATAGGAAGATTGATGAATGAGAAGGGTACTTTAAAAGTAAACACCCACAAGGCTTATGTGAGCAATTTTACAAAACTAAATGTATGGCTCTCACACTCTCCTTTAACAAGACTAAAAGAGGCAATAATGCTTCCAATGTCTTCCATTTGCTCATTTGTTTACCTGGCTTTTTCTCCTGCAGCAAAATGACTCAGCATTTAAGCAAACTTAAATTGCTAGAAAAATCTCTACCTTTTTTCAGCCAATAAACGCTTTTGAAATGCACCTCTTGTTTTACTCAAGGTGTATCTGAAGGAATGTCTAATGGAGTCTAGGAAAACAAATCCTCAAATGAAATGGTGTGCTAGAAAAAAATACAAGAAAGCACTTTCAACTTATTCTGAATAACTCAGAGATGACTGTTTTGGTAAATTGACATTGGCAGGTTACATTTCAATTACTCAACACAATCTTTTAACAACACTGCATTCATATCTAAAGCTAATGCCAAAAATAAACTCTAAAAATAAACTAAAACAATAAAATTAAAGCAGTAACGCCAGGTTCACACATACTCTGTTTGCAGTACGCATGCAATTGCAGGAGCAGCACGCTATTGTGCTTTCTCATATGCCACGTTTGCAGTGACCAACTGATCCCAAGTAAGGCTCGCAGCATTCTGCGGTGGAAATTCTTGATGCTTCCTCCTGTTTCAAAGTTAATGGGGAAGCACAATTAGGTTTAGGGATCAGTGATTGGTGTAGGCAATCAGTAATGTGATTGACATTACCAATATAATTTTAAGAATCGCCTGCAGGGCAGGGTGTCTACTGAACTGGTTTGGGGGGACAAAATCACACTAATGAGAATGTGATGTATTTGGACATGGGTGTGGCTTCTAAGTGGGCCGGGTTGGACGTCCACCTGCAGTGAGACGCTTCTCGCGGATCCACAGCTGTATACCACAAACACAACATTTATTCATAAGTTTTAATTCAAATCCAAAAGTTGTTACTAAAAAAGTTATCTGCATTGCGATTCTCTTTGTACACAGTACAGTTATACAATCTTTCATAGACCTACTCACGTTTAAACACACTAAATTTAAACAACATATAATTCAATGCATTACCGGTACTTCTATATAGATTTATATATTAAGTTGCTCAAGCAAGTAGCGAAACATTTAAATGTGTAGGCCTACTTTTCTTATGCTAAAATCATAAACACTTTAAATTAAAACTTACAACTGATAGAAACAGCTGACTCTCATGCCTTTTCCTTAGCATATTTATGAACAGTCCTGCGGGTGATACAGAACTTAATGTTTCTCCACTTCAACAATTAACCGAGTGTCATCCATTGTGCAGCCTTCTTGTTCCGTGTAGTTCTCAGACCACCAGCCTGTCACATGATTATCACTTTCTGTGGAGATGCAAGCTCCTCACGCTGCACAGTTTGTTATATTATGTTGTGGGCATTTCACATAAAAAACAAAAAAACACTTACTATAATTTTGACAGCATTAGTTATTTTTGATAAACAATCCTTTTTCCTTTTCTTTGCTTTACCCTGGGCTTAAAGTAAAAAGATGACTGTGAATAATAGTAGTATAATTTCATAAAATGCATTTATGGTGAGATTGCTACATTTTCATGTCAATCCGTGTTCATTCTGACCACGAACCATGCGCTGTCACTTTAATTCAGTGGTTCACAACCTTTTTTGGGCCAGCGCCCCCTATCCAATATCCAGATCCCCGACCACCCCCCACCCCCAAACTAATGAGCGAGCAGGAACAAGTAACAGATGAAATAAGTACAAAATTGTCATTTATTAATACAATCGAACTATACTCCACAGTGATTAATCCAAAAAACAAGCTATAAACTGCATTGAATAGCAATAGCAGTGTTTCTCACAGGATTTTTTTTTAATCTGTGGTGGGTGGACCTCGAACCTTCTAGGGGGGTTCGGGGACAAGCCCCCCGTAAGAAAAATGTGTGCATTTTAATGTTAAATTCATCAATCTGGTGTACTTTGAGAGTTCAAAATTAAAAGCTCCAACCCATATTCAGTGTGCAAATTAAACAAATAAAAATTCAAACCTCTTTTAGTTGTGTTTGTCTACATTACACTACTACATAATAATAGTTATATTATATTAATCCCATGACAGTAATAGCCATATATTATAAAACAAATGCACTGAAAAATAAAGGACAGTCATTAAAGCGGTAATGTTTGCACGTAGGTTTTATTAGCATTTAGGAGAGTATTGCAAGAAGCTGCTTACATTAACCTTACTTTCGAAAAAAAAAAAAATACAATCATGATTTTTCATGAAAATGTATGTTAGAATTGTAGGCCAAAAATAGGCCTACCTTGGTAACAGGTATAATTAATACAATTACAATTAATTTGGTTTGTCGTGATTAATTTGTTTTCATAATCAGTAAAAAGAAAAATCTTCTAACAAGAATAAACACATATGAACAATTTAATTATTATTGTATTATTAATTGTTTTTATATCTTGAAACTAATGTTACCCAAGCAGCGTTTCACGCTCAGATGTGATGGCGGAATGAATAGCCTATGTGATTGCAGAATATATTTAAATATTAATATAATATAAAAATTATCATCAAATTGTCATTTTCAAATTGAGTTAAAAATAATGCCTGACCAGTAAATTACTTGGTGAACAAAGAAAACATTTTGGCATTAGGCATTGGAATTAGCCTAGTTAACGCCTAAAAAAGTTTTACCTTATGAATAGAATTTAGTTTAATTTTGAAATTCGTCGCCGGAGTAAATGGGAACGTGATTTATTGAAAATATTTGAAAAAATAGAAGTGTTTCTTAAGTCAGTACTTTTTAATGGTTTGTCAACTTTCCATTCCTCCGCTGCGTGATTCTAGCCAGCGCTGGATTGTTGTCAGCGCGAAACACATGTTTGAGCGTGTGAATGCAGATTCTTGTCAGCGCTTAGGCTATGTGCATTAAACTGGAAGAAGAATCACAACAAGCGTGTCGGTAAGAACACTCATTTAAACAGCATTCACATCCGAACTTGACTGCACATTATATTTTTGACATTATTGATACTCCTTTCAATCGTAATGCAATAGAAATGAACAAAAAACCTGCTAGTATACTGAGGGTGGACTTGCGGTCAGGAGTAGGCTAGAACGGCCGAATGATTTTCTTTTTTTTATTTGAGCGCTGCTGACGTTTTCTTTCACGCGCACCATCGACGCGCGCACACACACAATAGCTATGACATCACAATCTACGCATATGTTTTACAACATAATTTAACATATATGGTCCTAACACTTTTTAAATAGCCCACTTAAAGTGTTTATTACAAATAAATTACTAAATGCTTAAAATGACCTAAGACGGCAGGTCTGGAACTAAACCGATGAAATATCCTCGGCCCACACCCCGTCTTTCACACTGCAACCCGTGTGGTTTCGAATGAGTTCCCCGGCTGATGAAATCATGTATATCGCCGCATCACAAGGTGAGCTGGAGTCCTCTGGAGATGATGGCTCGTCTGTGCTGCCATCCTCGGGTGCGCTAGCATAACGAGTCTGATCCAGAGTTGACAGCTATGCTTTTCCGGGCCGCCGCGAGTATCGGGCTTGTGTGGAACCATCCGCCATGTCCTGAGCACTTAAGGCTGATGATTGGTTTTTGGGGAGGCGAACCCAAATCCTTTCTACCCGGACGTGCATGAAGAGGTCATGAGATCGTGGGAGTCTCCTTTGACTTTTCGTGACTGCTCAGCGGACTCTTCCGGCCCCAGGATTGGTTTGCAGCGATCGACCTGAAGGACGCCTACTTCCATGTCTCCATTCTCCCTCGACACAGACCGGTCCTGCAGTTTGCTTTCGAGGGGCAGGCATACCAGTACGTGGTTCTCCCGTTCGGGCTAGCCCTGTCTCCTCGCGTCTTTACGAAGGTCGTCGAGGCAGCCCTTGTTCCCCTACGGGAACACGGGGTTCGCATCCTGAACTATCTCGATGACTGGCTGATCCTAGCTCACTCTCGAGACCAGGTTTGCGAACACAGGGACCTAGTGCTCCGGCACCTAGCTCGTCTGGGCCTTCGGGTCAACTGGGAGAAGAGCAAACTCTGCCCCGTGCAGAGAATCTCTTTTGGCACCCTCGTCCCGATCTTTGGAACCTGCACGTGTGGCTGCTGGACGTGCGTTGGCTAGGTGCCTCCGTGTGCATGGTCCCCCCTCTGGGCGACCCCCACATGTGTATTTCCACTTTAAGCCTCTCTGAGCATGTGTCGACTCTTTCCCTTAATAATAATAATAATAATACATTTTATTTAAAGCGCCTTATCAGGACACTGTACAATACAGATAAAAACCATTAAAACAGTAAGCAATAAAATTGGCAAGACAACATTGAGGTGATATGGGTCAGGCGGAATATGATTGTCTAAACAAGTGAGTTTTGAGTTTGGATTTGAAGAAATTAAATGAGTTGATGGTACGAAGATCTGGGGGGAGGGAATTCCAAAGATGGGGAGCAGAGCGACTAAACGCCCTGTTCCCCATTGTGACAAGACGAGCAGGTGTGAGATGATCGGAGTGAACGAGTAGGGATGTTTAAATGGAGAAGATCTGAGATATATGGAGGAGCCATGTTATGAACTGCTTTGTAAGTAATGAGAAGTATTTTAAAGATGATCCTCTGTTTGACAGGAAGCCAGTGAAGTTGTTGCAAGATGGGAGTGATATGATGAAAAAGGGGGGTCTGAGTAATCAGGCGTGCAGCAGAGTTCTGTAGGAGCTGCAGCTTCTGGAGCGACTTATTTGGGAGGCCAAACAGGAGTGAGTTGCAGTAATCTAAGTGATGTGATGAGACTGTGAACCAGGATGGCGGTGGTTTTTGGAGTAAGAGAGGGACGGAGGCGGGAAATGTTACGCAGGTGGAAATAGGCTGACCGGGTGATGCTGTTAATGTGAGAGTGGAAGGATAAAGTGCTGTCAAGGACGACACCCAGACTCTTAACCTGAGGGGAGGGAAGGATAGTTGAGTTATCAATGGTAATGGAAACTTTATTAGCTTTAGAGAGGGTGTGGGGTGTGCCCACCAGGAGGACTTCGGTTTTTGAACTGTTCAGTTTGAGAAAGTTGGATGAAAACCAAGAGTGAATTTCTTGGAGACAGAGGGTAAGAGAGGTTGGCGGGAGTAAGGAAGATGGTTTAGTAGAGAGGTAGAGCTGGGTGTCGTCCGCGTAGCAATGAAATTTAATGTTATGTTTACGGAGGATGTGACCAAGAGGGAGGATGTATATGATAAAAAGGAGAGGCCCCAATACAGAGCCTTGGGGCACTCCGACGGAGACAGGGAAGGTAACGGATTTCTGGGTTTTTAGTTGTATGAACTGTGTGCGATCCGAAATGTATGAAGTAAACCAGGCTATGGGAGTGTGAGTGAAACCAATAGATGATAATCGACTGAGAAGGGTGGGATGAGAAATGGTATCAAAAGCTGCTGTGAGGTCCAGAAGAATGAGAATTGAAAGTAACCCAGAATCAGAAGCCATAAGATGTGTGCGGTTTCAGTGCTGTGAAGGGGACGGACCCCAGATTGAAACTGCTCGTAAATGCTATTCGACATGAGGTGAGTATGAAGTTGAGAAGCGACTGTTTTTTCCAGGATTTTGGATATGAAGGGTAGGTTAGATATGGGACGGAGATTGCTAAAATTAGTGGGGTCCAGACCAGGTTTTTTCAGAATGGGTGTGACTGAGGCAATTTTGAGTGAAGGGGGGACTGAACCAGAGCTTAGGGAAGAGTGAATAATCTCAGTGATGAGAGGGGCAAGTGAAGAGCAGCAGGATTTAACCAGGCTGGAGGGAAGTGAGTCGAGCTGACATGTATTTGACATGCACTCTAATTGGCACAAAAATGCATATCACACACAAATGTTGGGTAAAATGTTGCATAATCATCCTGCCTACAGTACCTTTTGAAACTGCCTTTGTTTTGGGATCGAGAATTTAATGCCTTAAATTGCTGTCTATGTTCACACAGAACGCGTTTTTCCATTCCACGGCGCTACTTTTCCATTGTTTTGTAAACGCGCTAGACGGACGTCTTTAACCGCTGTGCTCACGTCTCACGTCTTTTGCAGCATCTCGCACATGACACGCTGATCTAAACCCGTGGCGCTAAAGTTAAAAGTTCAACTTTTAAAAAACACTTCTTGTACCTTTTTTCCGTTTCACTGACCTGCGTCTCGCAATTTTATTAGCAAAAACATGTTTGTGTGAACCAGCCCCATGTATGTAGCTCAACGTAATTTCAGAGCCTTTGTCTATTGACTACAGCACTGAACATGGGGATGGCTATTTTTTTTTGGTAAGCTAATTTTAAGAATTTCAACCTAAAACCTTTTTATTTTAAAAACCTGTTTACTCCCTTCTGACTACCTGACTAAACTGACTACCTTCCAGCAGAGAACATTAATCAGGGACCTCAGATTTCATGGGCAGAAAGGTTCTGAGGTGAACTGAAAGAATAAAAAATAAATAAACAATTAAAACTACTCAACATGCCTTCAGCCTGGTTTGGCTTAATTATCCTCTATCATAATAATTATCTATTTTTCCCCCTGTCTTACAGTTAATGTGTGGATGAGTAACTGGTCGTAATTAAATCAAAACCAGAGTATTTATAATAAAGCTGCATTTCAGACACAATCAGACAATTAGAAATGATTTTGAAGCAGACAGAAGTAGACTAGGTGCTGGAGTAACGTTACTCATATTATATGTGTTACAGGGACGTTAGGGTGAGATCTTCTATCTCTCTCTCTGCTGCTTTAAACAATTCTGTTTTAAAATATTCGAGCCTGCGAATGCATTTCCCTTGCGAACTCCACATCTCTGACTCTGAGACAGTAATTAGAGCAGTGCAGTAGTCTCTGTTCTGTGCCCCTTTTCAGCCCATTAGGGAGAAAGGGCTTATGCTCACAGCTTACAGTGAGGAAATCAAAAGAACAGCGTATGTTTCCTTTGTGTGTTTTCCACAAGAAACACTTATAACACTTTTAAATTAAATAACATGTTATTTAATTGTGTAGATAATTTTGATATATATAATCTCTTGCTAATAATAATGTAAAAATCTTAAATGTCACATTTGAAAAATGTAAAGCATCTTTTCTGAATAAAAGAATTAATAAAAAAAATCTTGCTAACCCCTTTTTTGAATGGTAGTGTATATCAATTTTATTGATTTGAACATATAGTGCAAAAAAGCTACAGATGTTAAATGATTGAACCAGGAGCAAAATAAAATGTTCTTTCTAGTTTTTATATAATCTTTCAAAAACACAATGATAAAATGTACACTAAATCATAAAGGCATAAAGCTGCCAGTCTTTTAATAAAAATAAGCAATTGTTGAAATTTCAATAATTTGAATGGTGACCTAATAAAAAAAAAACATGCATGAATCATAAGACCCTTAACCAAGACATGAGCCCAATCCATATAAGAAACAGAACTAGAGTATGTATTGTTTAGCTGCAGTAAATAGGAGGTTTAGATTCAATCACTGGTGAATGGTTACCACAGAAACCGGTCTCAAATGTTTCATATATAGGCTGAGCATGTCAGGGTCACATCTCCAGGGGCCAGACCTGACGGACAACACTTATTACTGTTTAAAACAAAACAAAAGATTTGCACCCACACATACACACATGCACAGCAATGTGCTCTCCTCTCAGTATAGATCGGAGTTGCATTGTTAGCAGAATCAACAAAAAGCCTTATAAATCTGCTCCCCTGTGCCAGACTAAGGTCTCTAAGCTCCAAAAAGTCGATAGGAAGTGAGAAGAACACTTTACCTAGCCTTTAGGTTGACCAGCATGGACATCCTCTAATTAACCCAACACTATCTCACGACCAATTCATACGAATTCGTACGAGTGAGTAAAATGTGACTGATTCGTACGATTTGTCTGAACCCCAGTGACGGTTAGGTTTAGGGGCGGGGTCAGAGTTAAGTTCTTTATACGAATTCATACAGATTGGGCAACTTGTAAAATATCTAAGATGTAGCAAAAAACTTACAAATTCGTACGAGTGAGGTCGAATGAGTTCGAACGAATTAGCCACCTCGTAAAATTCGTACGAATTGCCGTGAGATCGGGTTGTGATGAATGACGAAGATCAAAAACTTGGTCATTAAAAAAAAGGTATGGGATTTCGACACAATGTCCAACCACAAGGAACATTTTCTATCATGTTGTTAGCAGACATGTGTCAAACAGCATTTTTTTTGTTTTTTTATTGCTAAGATTTCCTCAGCAGGTACCAATAACTAATCAGACTCAATATGATTGTAGTGCCATCAGTGCAACTCATTTTTTAAGTGGGCGTTGGGCTACTAAACCTCTCACTAAACCAACCAGGGGATCAGAAAAAGGATAGTACTTCTGGGGGTTCAAGCACAAGCCAACAACACTGCCACTGAGATGAATGAAAATGCTAATGGATAGCTCTCTCTCTCTCTCTTATAGACCTTTTCTGAGATGAAAAAATTTAGAAAATCTTCCCCCAAGCAATCTCAACAATCTTACTGGCTCTGAGCAGAGATGTGAAATTAATCCCACAAATCAAGCATCTGCCTTATAGAGAGAGCGTGGCTTTACATAAAAGTCATGCAATGGTTCCACTTATCTGTCAGAATAACACAGTAGATGTTCTATGTAATTCACTGAGCGATTCAACCCCTATTGGAATTCAGTCAGTGTGCTGCAGTAAATGATATGAAATGTGTGTGCCTCCCACCGATTCTGCACCATCACAGTCCTCATATTTTTTACTACAGTAAAGTGTGAAAAAAGAAATAGACAACTGCACCTTCGCTAAGCGCTGCCTTAACAACTGTTGCCATCCGACATTTTTAGACGAGCTAAGTCCATGGAGGAACTGCATGTTTGTACATGAATGTACAATGGTATTAGGTCACTTATAGTAGTGACACAAGGCACCCTGAGAGGATATAAGCAGTATTTTATTTTCCTTACTCCACATTGTTATAGTTAACTAAAACAAAAACTATTCAAAATATTTTTGATAAATTGAAATAAAATAAAATATAAATATTAGAAACAAAAACTTTAATTAGAAATGTTAGCAACTAAATCAAGCTCGCATCAGCTGATCCACATCTACCTATAGGAATACAACACCTATCACAGCATAAGGTCCATTCAGTATTATCAGCAGCTTTATCGTGTTGCTCCGGAACTAATTAACCTTCTCCATCCCCAGCTCCCCTTGTCCACAGTCAGGACTTGAAAATCACAGAGGCTGCATTTGAAATGGCATAAATACATTTTTGAATAAATATTTACTTTGCAACCATTAAAAAAGTATGTTTTATAAAATATAAATGTGTGTATGAATGTAATCCGGACATATTGGTCATGATGTCATTGTCATGTGACATACAGTTTCACTGCGGTTCACAACTCCTCTTCCGTTCCCTTATGGGATAGTTAAGTGTTTTGTTTTTTCGCCTAATATATAGACCTTACGCGCCAGAGAGACAAGCGCACAGCCATCTTTAGAATTTTGTCTTTGAACTTCCGTTTTTGCAGTAGCTCTGTATATTTCTATGGCATCGCTGTTAAAGAGTAATTAGATGGTGATGTGGATTGAATTATTGTAGAGTTAACGAAAGTTATCGTGAGCATTGTAGTGTTTGAAGATGATGTCATAACAAATGTCAGTAGACCGGGAAGATTTTAAAACGAGCGGTTCATTCATAAATCCGTAAGATCGTGCTGTGGAAATACAAACTGGAAGACAACACAACAAGTGCAGCACTGAAAAGGGGCGGGGCTACATAAGGTCTATAGTTGGGAAGTGTTCGGATGCAGCCAGTGTTCTCAAGTTCTTTCCTATACGATGTTCTGTAAAGCTGGTTGGAGTTAGCAACAGTAACAAAGCAGGCTGAGCTTAGCAAAGGGTCAATTGCATGCATTGATTGCATACTCCTGTGACTACTGTGGAAAGGGAAAAAAAGCAGGAATAAATTATCATCAGGTCTGCCTAACAGGCATTGTGTCTTATCAGGTTCCCTAATGAGATCACTTGACATTTATTTGGATAATTGGAGCAGACTCCCCTCTCTTTAACATAAATGTAAAAGTGCTTAACTACATTGAAGTTTGCCTGTGTGCCGAAAACAATCTGCACCAAACACCTGGGTGTTACATCAGTGTTAATGGGGACACAGCACAGGGTTGTTGATTAGACTGCCTGAGAGCAGCTCCAGACCTGATGAGGATGGCTGACAACTGTAATGCCTGCATGATCTGTGCACTGTAATCAGCGCCATACTTCCATTAAATCCCAAACCAGCTCAAGGGATCATTCTGGAGCTGATCTAATGGCAGGTAGAGGCTAAATTAAAAGGGTGAGGGGAATGTTTTACTGCATAGTTGAAAGGATTACAGTCAGCTGAACAAAACATTGTGGTGCTTTGTCTCCATCACAGCACAGCTCTATATTCGCTGCGCATCATACAGAACTATGATCTGCGATGTACTCCAGCCTGATGTTCTGGCAGGTATTGTCTCTTTTATCCATTCATCAGAGACGGTGCTCAGTGATGGATAGTATTCCCTTTGTTTGGAGGAGAAGCACCAGCTGTTCTCTGAAGCGCTGTCTTTGCCATAGGAACACTTCCTACATTTACCTCAGTGCCCTATCACCCACATGCATCCGCAGACACTGAACTATGCCAAAAGGGTCTTGGAGGAGAGAGATGGAGAGTCAGATACTGCGTTCAAAATCGTATGAGTATGTATACCCCTCGATACTGATGAAGAGTGGGTTTTTTGGTATGCGGGTGATACGTCAATATACAATCCCAGACTTACTACATCTGCCAATATCGTCCTTTAACCAAAGACGTACTAATAATAACAACTTAATTATTACAATTTATGTACTGTATGCAAAGAAATACAAGACCAATTGCAATTCAGTTGGCAAATATTACAATGATGTCACCATTTTTGATTAAATTGTTAAAAACCCAATTAAAAATCAGATATGACTTTTTGTCACCTATATAATGATCAAAATTATGAATGGCTTATCGTATTGGCCGGAATTGTATTATCCTATAGGGGTTTTTTTTCTTTTCTTTTTTTACTAACTTTTGAATTTGACAGCTCCAGTCCCATGGCCTTATGGAATAGCAATGTAACTGATTGCACACTTCTGTCATCTGGCTATTGTTCACCAACTTATTCATAAACACTACATATTTAGATACTCTACTCGTTTAACAAACCACTTTTGCTTACTAGAGAAGTGTGAAGCACAGAATGAGCTTCATATGCTATACCCATTGAAAAATGCAAGGAAGCCTCAGGCTATAGAGGATCTTTCTGTAGTTCCTCTGTGGAGCAGTGAGAGAGCAGTCATAGCATACCAATCACATCCTGGGGTTTCAAATGTGTCACCTACTGCAGACATGATGATCTCCAGTATCTTCCTCTGGTTCATAAGGAGAGGCACTGAGGCAGATTTCATGATGCCCGAAGAGAATTGGGATGCTGACAGTGGAGCTGAGAGGATGCTGAAGCTAGACTAATAAATACACGAGAGATGCGCTGGAAAGAGCACGTGTTGAAATAGAACCGAGACGTTTCGTTCCCAAAAGCAATGTTGATACGCAGTAACCGTTTTAAAACAAAAATGACCGTTAGGTTTCAGTCATGTGGTGAATGGTGATTGACTGATGACTGTTCAATTCTCCATTCAGCTGTCAACTCAGAAAAACTCTACTCGCTAAAAACCAAAATAGCCTACAGCATCAGGTTAGTAGCCTAAACAATAACTATTTGTCACTAAAATAAGCCATTTGTTGTTTTTCCTCAGACGAATCGCGAACTTTGTACACAACTTCGGTCGTTAAAATCAGCGTCTTCTCTCACCGTTAAGAACGACTGGGTTGGTTTGGCTGCTCGCGTTTCTCGTCACGGTTACTTTGATCATATTATTTAACACGCACATTAAAAACAGATTTTTACAGTCTGTTTACATGCTGACGGCGTGCTTACCTGTCATAACTCCATCGACTGTATGACATGCTCTTATTGTTGCTCAGTCCGTCCATGGCCATCTGCGGTCAACAACTGCTCGATTACACAGCAACGCCGAGCCGTATAATATTGTTGGTGTCTTGTGTTAAATCCTCCGTCTTCGCTAAAGTGAACGTCTTTATAGATGCTTCTAGTGGGGAGCTGTAGCCTTAGAAAACCGTTTGGTTGAGGGGTTTAAAATAGGTGGACTGAACCACTGGCTGTGAGAGGGGAAATGTCAGTTGTTAAAATGAGCGCACACGTTTAGATTTCTTTTTTGAACGAAATATCGCAGTTATCCGCTTTTTTGTTGGCAGAGTATTAATAACCTCGCGTCTTTTCAACTTAAAATAAAAATAAATTTGAAGCAACCAATTGAATTTTCTCTCTATTGTAGTCGAGTAGAAGGTAAAGTATTGCTTCGAGACGGACAAACTGGGTGAATATTTCCCCCTTAAGATAAAAAAAGAGCCGGTGATAAGTGTAACATGTATGTGGATTATGATGATGCATCAGACAGACAATAGGCCTAGCCTATAATAGGCTATTTGGGAAAATACATTTAATAAAAGCACCGCTTCTGGCACAAAGGCCTCCGAAATCCCAGATGTCATCTGATATTTTTTTATAAAATGTAATACTACAAAACAATTTATCATTTTAATCATTTAGGCCTATTTTTAAAAGCTATGTCAAATAGTTGTAAAAAAAAAATAGTTATGGTAACACTTTCAAATAAGGTCTCATTTGTTAACATTAGTTAAAGGGAGTTCTCCCAAAATGAAAAATTTGTCATCATTTACTTACCCTCGTGTTGTTCCAAACCTGTATGAGTTAACAAAAATGTTAATGTTCGGGTTAATTCACAGTGTATTAATGTTAACAGATACAACTTTTGATCTAAAAATATAGTAGAGATGTTGAAATTAACATAAGATTATAAAATATGAGAAGAAAATATTAGATTATTAAACTGTAGAAGTATTGTTCATTCGTAGTTCATTCTAACTAGCCAAGGTTAACAAATGAAACCTTATTGTGTACCTAAAATACTAAGTCAAATATTTTATGTAAAATTGACATTTTGACAATAACTGAAAAATGAATGACAAATAAAATAGTGAAATGTATAACTCTTCAGCAGCAAATATGAGGGGGGTGATCTTTACCTCATCACTTCAGAATGTAAACAATATTTTTACATCACAAATCAAAATGAATGAATGTCTGTAAATTAATTTTTTTAACAGAAACACACAAAGAATATTGAATCCAGTCCAAAATTCACTTAAATTAAAGGGATGTTCCCATAAATTCTGTCATTAATTACTTACCCTCATGTCGTTCCAAACCCGTAAGACTTCTGTTCATCTTCGGAACACAAATGAAGATCTTTTTGATTAAATCTGAGAGCTTTCTGTACTCTCCATAGACAGCTACGCAACTTCTACTTTGACACTTAAAAAAATTCATAAAGAGATCGCAAAACTAATCCATATGAATTGAGCAGTTTAGTCCAAAATGTTCTGAAGAGACAAGATCCCTTTATATGATGAACAGATTGAATTTAGAAATTTTATTCACAAAAGCCCTTAACATTCTATCAATGTAAGTCAATGCAAGATTTTAAAACGTTTATTTGAAAATAAAATCCGAAAAGGTATAGGTAGCAACTGAAATTATCCTTAGAAAATTAGAATAAAAATTAAGACATCTTATAGAGTTGATTTAAAAAAAATCTTTCATTTGATTTAACATGCTAGTTTGGTTGTTAGTATCTTTCACCATGATGAGGAGGTCACAGTTTGCATGTAAAGAGCAGTCATTATTTTAATGTAGCCATTTGCAGGCTTTAAAAATGTTGCTATTCACAATGGACTGGATAATTTATTCATCAAAACACACAAATCTGACTTTTGCCATCAGGAAATGATCTAGTTATGCATCAGCGAGACTAAATAACCACACTTGATAAACTAAATGGTGTGAAAGGTCACAGAATAAAAAAAACTGGAAGATTTATAGGAAAGGGTAAGTTATGAGACCCGATGGTTCATAGGTCCCAATTTTCCAACGACTCTTTATACTGTATACTCAGCCAGATTTGATTTCTAAATAAGGTCGCTATCACCAGGGTGAAACTCAAATCTCTGGTTTTCCATACATGCACTACAAGGTAAGCCGAGCTTCAAACATATATTTGCAAGGCCAGTGACAATAAAGCTGTCAATCCGCCCATTCATGACTCAGATGTGCTCAAAGAACACAAAGCAGTCTCCCAAACAACAGTTCTAATAGGGTCTAGACCGTCTAAGGCACATTCGGACCCCGTAAGAACATCAACACGTTTGTTGAATACTTAATCAGGGTGACAGGAAAGTGTTTTAAGCTGCCATTCCAGACCAGACAAATTGCTTACCTGATTGGCACACCGATGCTCATTTTCATATTCCTTAAATAAGCCTTCATTGCCAAGAGGTGTTTGTGATTATTAAAGCCCACTTATCCATGTCAATGTGTGTTGTTGTCACCCATGGTGATGCTGACAAGTATACACAGCACTCACCCACACACTGCAAATGGCACAACAAAAATACAACCCAGAGAATACATTTATGCAAATCCCTTTTTGAAGACTTTCACGTTTGTCATTATGAGGTTAAACATTTTATGCATTAAGAGCATTTAAAGTCTTCCTGCACTGAAAAAAGTGTCATGATTTCATCATGTACATTTGTTACATGTGAATCAATCAAAAACACAAACATAATTTGTTCAAATAACTTCAAATCTTAGAATTAAATAGTTTAATAGACCCAATAAACAGTCTCAAAATGATTTTATATGGTTCCCTGACAGGATTCATTTATTCAATCAATTTGATATATTTTGTCTCATCACTGAATTATAAGATATTATACTGCAGGGCTGTTGAATGCTTGAATCTGATTGGTTGACAAACATTCTAAGGTTTGTAATTATTTTCAGGGAAACGCACGGCTAAAGTATAGTTCCAGGCAGGTCTTGACCGCATTACAGTTCCATATCACTTCGCCAAATGATTTGTTATTTCAAAGGTCCTTACAGCATACAACAGCAAAAGAACCAAAACCCACAACGACACTGACCAAGCAAATAAATATAGTAAACAACAAATTATTTCCATGTTTTTTTGCCACAAAATTACCTTTTATTATGTACGGAAAGCATACTCTGTCTCCCGCTCTCTAACCACCTCGGTGTGTTTTATTTTCTAATAATTAAACGGCCTGTCGTCAATTATTCCTTACACAAATATTCCTTGGAAAAAGCTTCAGTGGTAACCAGTGTAAATGAAATACTAAATCACAACTAATTAAACATTAAACATCAAGTCTCCCCCATTTCACATGAAATAATTTTCTGGGAACATGCTGGGAACAGCAAATTCAGAAATGTCAAAAGCAAAAAAATATTTTTTGCGTACTTGATTACTTCACATTCATCCTACATAATTGAATCCAGTAGATTGCACATTTTAGAGAATTACATTAATCAAAAGCAAAAAAATCAAGAATTCTGTTGTGGATATCACAAATATGATTGAGTAAATCAGACAGTCTGTGTTTTCCCATTTTGTCAAGGTGTTAATGCTCAGAATGTGTTTGTTCTCCAAGCCTCTGAAAATGAAAGTCTTTATGTCACTTGTTAAAAGGAGTATGAGAAAATTCATTCGACTGAAACAGACCAAACCAATTGACGACATTATAGTAACTGCATGACTTCAGTTCTGTAAAGTCTGTACATACTGTAATGTTAATGTAATGCTGTTCAGTAACACACTCTTGGATGAAAAGGTTCTATATAGAACCTTAAAGGACAGGCGCTTCATATATTAACCATTTTAGAGGTTCTCATCATGGATCAGTTTATAGATGTAGTTTTAATTCACCTATTATTTTGATTACATTTTATGAATTAAACAGCTTGTAAACAGACTTTATCACGAGGAAAAACATCCTTATATAGAACCTTTTGGGCATAAAGGGTTACAATAAAACTGAGTCAAGAACCCTTGGAATATATGTAGAACCCCAATGAGCCTTTTTTCCCCCTAAGAGTGTAGGGTGGCATCATCATAAGCTTCACTAGAAGCGAAACCATCCAAAAATCATTGCAGCCCAAGTAGATCATAGAACATAGAACTACTGGCACCAAACGCCTCTACGCTTTTGGGAACCTCAGCCCTTGCCATTCAAGGCCTGTCTAAGTGAGCGTTAATAGTGACTGTACATTCTCATTTACAATCGATAGTAAACATCTCATATAAAACTGTAAGCCATATGGCTGTCACTGCATTGATTCAATTCCATTACTTTAGTTGTATAACTGTCATGACATGAGCAGAGCAATAGCTTTTCTGAAGCCAATCCTCTTAATTCATTAAGATGATAATAAGATACCCTCGTCCATCACAATGTTACCTAACACTTTTAGATCTCACGGAAGAATACACAGCAGATTCAAAAACAATCAAAACAAGCTTGTGACATAAGTTGTCATACAGCTCATTACCGGAACACTGCCCAAGAAAA
This sequence comes from Rhinichthys klamathensis goyatoka, assembly GCF_029890125.1. Taxonomy (NCBI): domain Eukaryota; kingdom Metazoa; phylum Chordata; class Actinopteri; order Cypriniformes; family Leuciscidae; genus Rhinichthys; species Rhinichthys klamathensis. The sequence continues at coordinate 3,381,227 of NW_026606794.1, read as the reverse complement.
GCACACAAGTTTTGTAAATCACAGGGGACATGCTTAAGGACAACAAAATAACAATCTACTTGTCGCATGGTGGCGCTTGTTATTCAATGTCGATTTAAAGAACGAGAGCTATAATTTTGTGCAACACGTACCGTCGTTCCTCAGTAAGGAAAAGCAAAAATAATATATCACAGATAAATCATAGATTTTATTATAGCACCAGAGGCTATACAGGGGGAGGGAAAGATGTGACAAATAAAACACAGTATGGATTAGATGTACACAGACTCTGGGAAGAGGAAGAGTCATGCACTTCTGTTCCTACTAGCTTTCATCTTGATCTGTTTTGATGATAACTGGTATCTGGTAATGGACAAGGTTTTGGGAAGGAGATGAACCCGAGTCATCAAAAAAGGGTTGACCCAGTGATCACTGGTGAAGCGTTTTAGGCTATGAGGTGGACGACTATTTGCGTGAGTTATCGGCTTCAGTCCACCGAAAGCAGGAAAGGACCACAGTTCAACATACATTGGCCTTTTTTCAGTTAAAAACAAAAGCGAGATATAATTAAATACTCCTCTTCACATATACACATTTGTGCCGCGAGAGCGTTTTCACTTACAAACATATAAAAATACTCATTAACTAGTCTGATAAGAAAATAATGTATAAAAGTATATAGTAAAAACATTTAATCATGTCCATTCAGAAGATCACTTCCATCTTTTTTTTCTTATATTACATGATGATAAAACACAAAAACTAAAACAGTTTGTATCCCTCATACAGAAATGCACTCTGGAAAATAAAACGTGACATGATGCAATAGTGATATGAACCTTTGGAGTATGAAGGCAGGAAAAAAAATGATCACCTGTCAGATGAGAACTACCAGATTTAAGTGTGAGACGTCAAACCATATTAAATAAAAAAAAATAGTCTTGAGGGAATGTGGATGTCTGATGTATGATATTTAAAAAAAAAAGATTTTCTCTGATCATATACATGAAAAGATGCCTGTTATGTCAGCAGTTCAACTGTCCCTTTGAAACAGTCTTCACACTGTTTCAGTCACTTAAATACATTTCCAAACTAAAAAAAAAAAAAAAAAAAAAAAAACAGTGTAAAAGTGAATTGAAATGCAAGGTCAGAGAAAGACAATTATTTTAGAGACAACTTCTCAGAGTCATCGATCTTGGTGGGGTACCTAGTAGAGAACAGAAAACCTATTGTGCTCTGAGCGAGCGGACATCGTCAGCACATTGTGAAAACACTGTAAATGGAGCAACCTGAGTCTGAAGATAGTCTGTAGAAATCAGAGCTGAGAGTCAGGAAGGCTTCAACAATCTGGCTACATGAAGAATACATTTCACAATATAGATAGTTCAACCAAAGATGAAAATTCCCATGTCGTTCCGAATCTGTTTCTGGCCTAAAACAACATTGACTTTCAATCCGGCATGTAATCACTCAGCTAAGGACAAAAAGGAAGAGAAATAGTTTTATCCCCCATTCAACATGACTGTATAATAATAATTACTGTTATTCAAAATATTTTCATTTATTATTTTTTCATTATAAAAAATTAACTAATAAAGAAATATATTACTATTGTATTTAATATTATTAATATTTTATAATAATAATAATTGTATTTTAAAGAACAACGGTAAAATTAAACTTCTAATATTTATGGCTTAATTTCTTTGCTTTCTAACATTAAACCATAGATCTTTTAGTAGGCAGAAAACCGTAAAGTTTCACGCAATTCAAGTGGGTTATACTTTTCAGGTCAGAAAATATGGAAATTCTCTATTCACTGTATGGACAAAAAAAATGTGGTTTGTAACAGCTTTGGAACACATGAGGGTGAGTAAATGAATTTTCATTTTTAGGTGAATTATCCCTTTAAAAGAATCAAATCCATACATGCCAAGAAGTCTTACAATGCAAACAAAAAAGACAGGGAAAAAAGGCCTCTTGATCAAACCAGAAGTTGGGAATCTGACTTCACTGCTGACAAAATTGGCATGTTAAAGGCTATGTACATATCTGCGAGTACATTAATGTGTTAATTCATGTCAAAACAAGCTGTTAAACCTCACACACGGTACTCTGCAACTGATTTTTGTCGTTATAAAGGTGGCCTCAACTCACACAAATCTTCAATTATGTACAATCGCTGCTTAGCATATGGAAGTAAAAACAGATATGGCATGACACACACACACACACACACACACACACACAAAGCTTCAGAACATCATCTCACTCTAGATCGGTGACTAAATGTCCTCTGCAATCCCAATGGTGTTTCGTTTAGTCTTTCCATCTCAGCAAAAGTACAAATGTCACAAGGCAAGAGAAAAAAAAATCCTTCAAAATACAAAAAAAGGAATTGTGTGTGTTTTATGGCAAATTTGTAAGAAGCGATGTTTAGTGTTGGGGGCACGATTACCATATTCTAGGTCACACTGATGTCAGTACTCTAGTTGAAGGTAGAATGGTGAGTTCGATCAAGATTTTGTCAGTTTGGTTCTTCTAGTAGTGAAGTCCTAGAGGCACAAATGCCCCTGATAAGGCTATGAGAGACACTGCTGTTTTGAAGACATGCACACGTAGAAAGGCAGCGAGTTCATCCGCACAGGACGTGATGTCAGAAGGCAGGGTGGGGGGCAGGGACTGGTGACAGCAGCTGGGTGAGTGGCGGCAGTGAGAGGCCAATTAGACAATCACACAATGGCAGCCGCTCTTATCCTTCTCTTTGCGCGTGGGCTCCGGCGAGGGTGGGCACTCTTGCTCCTGGAACTTCCTGTGAGAGGATGTAACAATCAGACAATCATGTTTTACTCAGTGTACAAATCTTTAAACTCTTGGCTCCTGACGGAATTTATTTCAATTTATTTAGTTATTGTTAAACTAAAACTCATTTTTGGTCAATTAAATAAAGCTGAAATAAAATCAAATGTAAGCAAGTAAGTATATAATGCTCAGTATGCGCAAGACATTACCCCTCAATGCAATATGCTTGATTTGCATTTCCAATGGTCTTCCATTTCTACTATGACACATAAATTAAAGTACCAGCAGTGATATCTTTATTAACTATCTGATCGAACTGTCAAAATGAAAGACATTTTTACATATAAAATTGGATCAAAAATGAATAAAACAACTACATATATTTCTGAGGTGATTACTAAACAGCGCTTGCTGTATTAAATATAGAACATAATGAGGTGATGTGACAACATTGTAGCATAATACTGTTTGAAACGTGTACAGATTTACACACTTTTTTCCAAAAACATTATGCAGTATGCTAGTATTCTATTCCGACCACAGCCTGCTGTTTGAGTGCTGCCACCATCTGGTGGTTCCACAGTATTGTATGAGAGACTCGCCTTATGACTCGGACCAACTCGTGGAAAGCCTGGTCTACATTCATACGGATCTTAGCTGAGGCCTCCATGTACGTGACTTTGAGTTGTCGGGCAAGCTGCTGGCCCTCCTCCTGGGTAACCTGAAAAATGAACACTCTTCAATTAAAATAAAACCATTTTAAACAATTTTTGCTTTTGGCTTGATATTGATTAAAACAGTACATCTTATAAGATATTGATTGAAACAGTACCTCTTATAAGATACTGATTAAAACAGTACCTCTTATATAAGTTGCCATTCATAAAATGAAGGCAATTGATGCAGTTAATTAGAACGTTCTCCGTTCTGACACGAGGTGGCAGTATAACACAATCTGAGTGTCTTTCAATTGCAGAATGCACTCAGTAACCCCGTATATTTTATTACCATCTCTCTGCTTAACAGACACACGCTCTTTGTGATATTTTTCAGCCTTTCAGTTCTCTTCATTGGTTATCAAGACTGAATTTCATCCACATTTAATTTCCTCTTAAACGGATAGTTCCCCCCTAAAATTAAAATTCTGTCAGTAATTACTCACCCTCATGTTGTTCCATCCCCGTAAGACCTTCGTTCATCTTCGGAACACAAATTAAGATATTTTTGATTAAATCTGAGAGCTGGATCACTCCTCCATAGGCTTCTAAGGGATTGAAACTTGCCGGCCTAGAAAAGTTATTAAAGACATCGTTAAAATAGTCCGAGTGACTACAGTGGCTCAATCTTAAATTTATCAAGTGACGAGAATACTTTTTGTAAAAAAAAAAAAAAAAAAAAAAAAAAAACGACTTTTTTCAACTATTCATTTCCTTCTCTGCGGGCCTCGAGTGAGTTCACGTAGTGTAACTGCGCAGCGCGCAACTGTCACACACATCACACACATGACCAGCGTTGGCCAATAGTGAGCCTACGTGTGACGTGCAACACATAAGCTTTGCGCAGTTACACTACGTGAACTCACTCGAGGCCCACAGAGAAGGAAATGAATAGTTGAATAAAGTCGTTATTTTTGTTTGTTTTTTGCGCACAAAAAGTATTCTCGTCGCTTGATAAACTTAAGATTGAGCCAATGTAGTCACTTGGACTATTTTAACGATGTCTTTAACTTTTCTAGGCCGGCAAGTTTCAATCCCTTAGAAGTCTATGGAGGAGTGATCCAGCTCTCAGATTTCATCAAAAATATCTTAATTTGTGTTCCGAAGATGAACGAAAGTCTTACGGGGTTGGAACAACATGAGGGTGAGTAATTACTGACAGAATTTTCATTTTGGGGTGAACTATCCCTTTAACAGTGACATTGTGCTCTGGGAACTCCATGTATGTGTACAGTATGTAAATGTGTAATTTTAAAACAAACTAAATATAGACAGAGGCTCTACAATAGATACAATAGTCATGCTATGATTTCAGTGCAGACAAAGAGTTTAAAAATGTTCGTATCAATACTAATTCAGTGTAGCTTTCTGAAATTACAGTACTTGAGGTGATTCATGCCACTCACTTGTCTCTGTTGCTCCAGATCAGCTTTGTTACCCACTAGAATCATGGGAAATTCATCCCTGTCCTTCACTCTCAAGATCTGTCGTTGAAACTTGTAGATCTCTTCAAAGCTGAGGAAAACAAGGTGATGCATGGCCATTATTAAAGGCCCAACAGCTTGAAACATGCAATGCATTTTCACACACACAAAGAAATATGTATATATGTATATATAATCAAGGGTGCATATAAAGTTTTTGGTCTGGTTCTCAAGGGAGCACCTGGAGATGCTGCTTGGTTCTCACACTTTACACGGCACACTTATCCTACACGCTGTCGTCATCACTTTCCTCCTGACTGCTCTCCTCACTATCTTCTTTTCTCTCAATGAGGTAGATAATGATGATGTTTATTTTATTAACATTAATGACACAGACAACAGCAGGAATATTAGGCTGCTGTCACTTTAAGACTGAATGCACGGACCGAACATACTGACACACATCCGGTTTCTTTCTCAACTGTTCACTTACGACAACTGAGAGAATACTTGCCGAGACATAATTTTGTGTGTATGTCTCCGTTCAAGCACAAGTAAAAGCGTAAGAGAAAGCAATTCGGTGCTCGATCGCTGTCTGAAACGTGCCTCTCTCTCTCTCTGTCTCTCTCTCTCTCTCTCTCTCTCTCTGTGCGCACGCTTCGTGTGTGTGTGTGTGTGTGTGTGTGTGTGTGTGTGTGTGAGGCTGTGCGCACAGGTAACAGCGCGCAAGTCCCGATCTTCTCCTCTTCCGTGTTTAAAATCGTTTGGATGTGTAAATTGGCAAGACAAAACATGTCCAAATGATAAACTTTCACTCTACTTAGCAGTTAATCCGCTAATCACATGCGTGGGGCCTGGTGCATATATATATATATATATATATATATATATATATATATACACTCACCGGCCACTTTATTAGGTACACCTGTCCAACTGCTCGTTAACACTTAATTTCTAAGCAGCCAATCACATGGCGGCAACTCAGTGCATTTAGGCATGTAGACATGGTCAAGACAATCTCCTGCAGTTCAAACCGAGCATCAGTATGGGGAAGAAAGTTGATTTGAGTGACTTTGAACGTGGCATGATTGTTGGTGCCAGAAGGGCTGGTCTGAGTATTTCAGAAACTGCTAATCTACTGGGATTTTCACGCACAACCATCTCTAGGGTTTACAGAGAATGGTCCGAAAAAGAAAAAACATCCAGTGAGCGGCAGTTCTGTGGGCGGAAATGCCTTGTTGATGCCAGAGGTCAGAGGAGAATGGCCAGACTGGTTCGAGCTGATAGAAGGGCAACAGTGACTGAAATAACCACTCGTTACAACCGAGGTATGCAGCAAAGCATTTGTGAAGCCACAACACGCACAACCTTGAGGCGGATGGGCTACAACAGCAGAAGACTCCACCGGGTACCACTCATCTCCACTACAAATAGGAAAAAGAGGCTACAATTTGCAAGAGCTCACCAAAATTGAACAGTTGAAGACTGGAAAAATGTTGCCTGGTCTGATGAGTCTCGATTTCTGTTGAGACATTCAGATGTTAGAGTCAGAATTTGGCGTAAACAGAATGAGAACATGGAACCATCATGCCTTGTTACCACTGTGCAGGCTGGTGGTGGTGGTGTAATGGTGTGGGGGATGTTTTCCTGGCACACTTTAGGCCCCTTAGTGCCAATTGGGCATCGTTTAAATGCCACGGCCTACCTGAGCATTGTTTCTGACCATGTCCATCCCTTTATGGCCACCATGTACCCATCCTCTGATGGCTACTTCCACCATGTCACAAAGCTCTAATCATTTCAAATTGGTTTCTTGAACATGACAATGAGTTCACTGTACTAAAATGGCCTCCACAGTCACCAGATCTCAACCCAATAGAGCATCTTTGGGATGTGGTGGAATGGGAGATTCGCATCATGGATGTGCAGCCAACAAATCTGCGGCAACTGTGTGATGCCATCATGTCAATATGGACCAAACTCCCTGAGGAATGCTTCCAGCACCTTGTTGAATCTATGCCACGAAGAATTGAGGCAGTTCTGAAGGCAAAAGGGGGTCCAACCCGTTACTAGCATGGGGTACCTAATAAAGTGGCCGGTGAGTGTATATATATATATATATATATATATATATATATATATATATATATATATATGAATCAATAAATATATTGTTCAAAGTAGAGACAAAAAGTTTTGGGACACTTTCTCATTCTTTAACTTTGTGGAAAAGTGGTTATTTTGCTGAGACACCTGGTGTCAACTTGAGGGGAACTAATAATAAAATAAAAAAATAGTCTTCATATTGGCCGATAACCCCAGTGGTACCATATCATGCATCCCTAGTAAGGGCATTTTCAGAAATAATGAAATGAAAGTACAGACACATACACCCACAAAGCGGAGCTCTTCCTAAAAGTAATGCAAGCCCACCCTTCCAGCTGATGAGCAGCTATCTCTCTGTGTTGGGCCACAGAACTGCATTACAGTACACAGGATGACACAAGGTCACTCGGTTCTCATGCCTTTCCAATAAACTTTCCAGTAACGCTGTAAAACGGCTAGAAGCCATCATATGGAGAACAGTGTGTGTGTGCTGGGGAGGAAGGACATTGATATGAGGTCTCTGTTGATTCTAACAGTTCGAGCAGTTTAAATGTCATGCAGGAGGAGGAAGTGCTTGTCATGGGCTCTGGAGAGACTGCGAGATTGTGTGTTCAGAGAAGCCGGTGCCATCGGCTCTGAGCAGGGTAATGTCAACGAAGGAAGGAAAGACTGTTTACAGCATAAACACAAAGTGGGAAGGACCCTAAGAGGGCACAAACACTCCCAAAACGGCTGATCACACACCAAATTCAAGTCAAGTCAAGTAAAATATATTTATATAGCGCTTTTCACAATACAGATTGTATCAAAGCTGCTTCACAGTATCAATCAAAACAACTTAAATTCCTCAAGCATAAACACTGCAATGTGTGTGAGATCGGTTTATATGCATGTGCTGGGTTTCACTCAGACAAAACCTGGGGCAATAAATTAGCAAGCCTCTAATTTTACAGTTACAGAAAATGTGAATGAGTGAAGGGAGGGGGGGGGGGGGGGGGGGGGGGCATTAATAAAAATGGAAAGACAAAAACAGAATGAAAGTGAAACTGAGACAGACAATGTAGGGGAAAGGGGAAGAAAGAGAGAAAGTTGAGAGAAAACATGAGTAGAACATTGCTCACCTTCCTCGGTCAGTGACAGAGAAGACGAGAAGGAAGCCCTCCCCTGTCCTCATGTATTGTTCTCTCATGGCTCCAAACTCTTCCTGCCCTGCTGTATCCAGGACTAACAAACACAGAACATCCATGTTAGTCACCCACAGACTCACTTTAGCCACATCACCGATATAGGTTTGATTACAAGTGTTTTCATTATGTAAATGATCTTCTATTATATTCATTTTTCTTTATCTATGGCTTAACATGGTTCTGTGTCATGTATATATGGCAATGTTCACGCAGTGTTTAGGATTGACAAGTGTATTTACTAACAGGTGTGACTCTAAAACAGCAGACTGAATAATTTATGTATGAATGTAACAAAAGTCAGCCCCCTTCTTTTAACTTACAACAGCCTTGAGTGATGCCAGTAATCAAAGGCCTCGTTTGTTTTCATGATCGGATCACATTAAGAGCCTTGATCGTTTTATATGACGAACAGATTGAATTTATTCACATATAAACATTGATCAGCGAACATAAACAGAAGCTCAACTGAACTTGCTTGACGCAGGAGAACAAATCTCTTGAGAATGATCCTCATTGGTTCTTGCAGAAGCTCAAATGTGCTGCGTAACACAAGAATGAACCTCACTGGTTTTTGAGGAAGCTCAACGGTCTGCGTAACACAAGAATGAACCTCACTGGTTTTTGAGGAAGCTCAACGGTCTGCGTAACACACGAGAATGAACCTTATTGGTTCTCTCACGTCAAGCGAAATGTGCTTGAGCTTCAGTTTACCATAACTGATGTGTGAGTTGATAAATGTTTATATGGAATAAAGGCCTAAATTATATCTGATCATCATATAAAGCAATTGTGTCTCTTCAAATTTTTTTGAACTGAACCACTCAATTCATATGGATTAGTTTTACAATCTCTTTATGAACTTTTTATAGCGTCAAAGTGGTAGTTGTGTAGCTGTCAATGGAGAGTACAGAAAGCTCTCAGATTTCATCAAAAAGATCTTCATTTGTGTTCCGAAGATGAGCGAAAGTCTTACGGGTTTGGAACAACATGAGGGTGAGAAATTAATGACATCATTTTTATTTTTGAGTGAACTAACCCTTTAAACCCCATCCCTATATGCTCACATTCATCTGCCTCCGTTTTTAAGTGTAACACTCACATCTAAAAATCCAATCAACAACCGATGGATAAAACCAAGTCCCCACTCCTCACCTTACGTTTTTTTAGACTATGCAATCGGATATTGTGATATTTTTTATGAAAATATTTTACCATCGTCCAGTCCGAGTACAAACAAGACCAGACAATTATAACTTAATTTTACAAGTATGCATAATGCACAGAACAATAACAAAATGCACCAGTTTCTCTGTAATATATCTGATCTCTATTATGTATTATCACATCATAAGGTGCTTCATCTTTGCTGCCGGTTAGCAATATGTTGTTTCCCTACATCCGGTGTGATTTGTTTGACAATCAGTCTCTCTCATCCATCTGTGGCATACTTACTGTCCAGCCGAGCAGGCCTATCGTCAATCACACACTGCTTTGTGTAGGAGTCTTCAATCGTGGGGTCATAGTCAGTGACAAAGTATGACTAAACACAAAAGGAGAGAGAATATAAACACAAGAAAGGTTAATATCACATCAGATTCAAAAAGTGCAGTATGAGGAGCTAGGAAGGCATCAAGACGCGTCCAAATTCAATGTTTGTGTCGCATCCTGTCTCCAAAAATACTTTAATCTAGTGGGATTTTGATAGTATAGATGTCCCTTCACAGCATATAATATCCCACAATCCTATGCATGCCGTTTGGCGGATAGTGAAATGAATAAAAAACAGTTGAAAGAATTTTATTTAGAAATGTATTTTCTTTATGGCTCAATTTCTACCAAGAAATAAGCTTTGTAGTCATCAAAAAAGTCCTTGTTTATATCTAAAGCTCACTTGAATTCATTTAGATCATTAGACATGATGTTATTGTGCCTTGGAAGCTTGTCTGAAACCAGTTTCCCTTTTGAGGAACTTTCATACACAAACATCATTGACTTCAGCTTTGATTCAGGGATCTACATGCATAAAAGAGCACTTGTTTTGAAAGCTATGCTAAATGAGGGCTTATACTCATAACACAACCCAACAGACAAACTGTTCTGTCTCTTCTGAAAAATAAAAAAAGACATCCGCCCTTGTGTGTACAGTGCAAACACAGACTTCATGTCAACATTATTTGTGTGGCCCTCCGTTTGGGGTTGATAATTACGGTTAATTAACTGCAAACTTTTTTTGTTTCCACAGGCTGTTTCCATGCTAATCTGAAAACGGTATCAGTTTGTAATAAAAGGGGGAGTTGTAAGGAGGCATTTTTCACATTTTTCACATATTTTCTGTGCCTCCCCTCCCAGGAGGCTGTTTAAGTGACGACAGCTGAACGTTATGTTCAGGCTTGTCTTTGTGTCAACTGAACACATGCTCATGCTCACACACAACAATGCCAAAGCAGTAGCTTCCTATTTTAAGTTTGACTATTGATGTTCCTGTAACCGCTAGTCGAGTAATCTGTTTTTAGCAGCGAAACGAGAAGCACTCCAAAAATGAGAGTAGAGTTTTGTTCTCCTTTCCGCTTCAACCATTCACTGAGGATGGTTTTATAGTGTGGGGTCAGTAAGAAAGTCTCTTATACTCACCAAGGCTGCATTTATTTGATCAAAAATACAGTAAAAACAGTACTATTGTAAAATATTATTATTGCAATTTTAATTTAGTTTTCTATTTTAATATATTTTAAAATGTAATTTATTACTGTGATGGCAAAGCTGAATTTTCAGTAGCCAAAGAAACTTTTTTTATTAGCAATGTTGAAAACAGTTGTTCTACTTAAACTTTTTCTCTTTTTTTTAAAGATACTTTGATGAATAGAAAGTTAAAAAGAACAGCATTTATTTTAAATAAAAGCCTAATGTAACAATATAAATTTATTTTCTGTCACTTTTAATCAGTTTACTTTCACTGGTGGTATACATCCTTGCTAAATAAAATAATTAATTTCTAAAAAAAAAAAAAATTAATTAATTTACTGACCCCAAACATTTAGACAGGACTAGTTTTTAGGGGGACATTAGAGAAATTCATGTTTAATCCCGTCCGAATCTGACATGTCTGTTTTTTTCTCACACAACTTCAGTAAAAAGTCCAGGGGAAATTATGTATTGTTTTTCGGCAAACTCAACGGTCCTCTGAGAAATCTAATCCCGTCCGAAAGTGAATATCTGTGATTGCTGATGTTGTATTAACCCAACGCTTCTCCCCATGTGTTTTTTGACCTATACCTAAGCTACCGTTTGCGCACCAATCTTTGGCATGCTTTCATGGTGGCATGGCATGCACCTTGAGATGAAGTTCTCAAGGTGAATCCATACCTTGACGCTAGGGGTCTAACAACTAAAAATCAAGTCAGGAATCTTGGTGTGTCTCTAGAGTCAGACCTTAGTCTCAGTAGTCATGTCAAAGCAATTACTAAATCAGCATACTATCATCTGAAAAATATTGCAAGAATTAGATGCTTTGTTTCCAATCAAGACTTAGAGAAACTTGTGCATGCTTTTATCACTTGCAGAGTGGATTTTTGTAATGGACTCCTCACTGGCCTTCCTAAAAAGACCATAAGACAGTTGCAGCTCATACAGAACGCTGCTACCAGGATTCTGAGCAGGACAAGAAAATATGAACACATCACACCAGTCCTCAGGTCTTTACACTGGCTCCCAGTTACATTTAGGATTGACTTTAAAGTATTATTACTGGTATATAAATCATTCAATGGGCTAGGACCTCAATATATTACAGATATGCTCACTGAATATAAACGTAACAGATCACTCAGATCATTAGGATCACATCAGCTAGAAATACCAAGGGTTCACTCTAAGCATGGAGAGTCTGCTTTTAGCTATTATGCCAGCCGCAGCTGGAACCAGCTTCCAGAGGAGATCAGATGTGCTCCTACAGTAGTCACATTCAAATCCAGACTCAAAACACATCTGTTTAGCTGTGCATTTACTGAATGAGCACTGTGCCACTGTTCGTCCGACTGTTTTTACTGTACTTTATTTTATTTTTTATTCTAAACTGTTTTAATTATTCTTATTTCTTTTCATTATTTTAATTTCTTCTATGTAAAGCACTTTGAATCACCATTGTGTATGAAATGTGCTATATAAATAAACTTGCCTTGCCTTGCCTTGATGTAGTTTCAAGATGGTATCCGATGAAAAAAATTGCGTAAACTGTGAAGACTGCCAATTTTAATACCAGTGTCAAGTAAGAGTAATATACTTGTCTAGATTTATCTGCTCACTTATGCAAGTTTATTATAAACAGCCACTGCTAAAAACCCATGAAGTTTACTTAAATGTTTTTTTTTATTATAATAAATTAAAATCATATCAACCACTAATAAACATATACGTGACGCACATGACCTTCTGTAACGCCCACGTCTAGAAAACACACTCCTACCTCTGTAATAAACATGGAGATGTTGGTTCCATCCAAATTGGTACATGAAATCACAGACGTTGAGTGATAAGAAATGTAACAAAAGAAAACTAGTTTCCAAATAGGGCTTAAGTCTTGTGTTCAGCTGGCTGATTTTTTCAACAAATTTATTAAGGACTTTGCAGGGAAAAAAGCTGCCAATTTACACATTACAATTTACACTCAATATTCAAGATACATTCTATGAAAACAAGTCTTGTCTTATGTGATTTAGCTTTTTAGGTACATGCATTTGCTTTGAAGCTGCAGTACAATTCGGAAATATTGTAGAATTGTAAAAAAGAATGCCTTTTACAAAAACTGTTCCTAAATACTCACTTATCTGAAAACAGGGATTCCCGCCCTAAACTGACAAGTTTTCAGATTGGCTTGTGCAGGCTGTGGTCAGATTCTTTGGATGTCACAGAGACATGTGATATCACAAGACATCTATTTCAGTGATAACTGTCAGGTATATGGACATTTTCCAGTGATCTATTCCAAAAAAGCTGTAAAAAGAATAGGATTATTTGCAATGTACTTCTACAACAAAAGTGCATCCAAAGTACATTTGCAAATGTTTTTGACAGTGAGCAAATGCAGCATGAGCATTGACATAAAGGAGCCTGTAACCACTCGCTCTCTTTTCTTGACATCAGTCATCCTTTCACACAGTGGCTCCTCTGTATGCACTGCGTGCAAGACTCCATCACGTCCACTTTCCACTGTTCAATAATTCATCAGCAGTGCTGCATATGCAGTCGACTTCATCGCTCACTCGTCGCAATGGGGATACGCAGACGCAGAATGAGGTGAGAGAGAGCAAGACAGATGGACAGACAGAGAATACCTGCTACTATCTCCAACAAACTCACAATATTTTAAGCACTGCACCTTGCATTTTAGTCGCGCACATTAAAATATGCACATGTGAACACAAGAACAAGGCACCTGATTTCGTGACAATGCTACAAACGATTGAGAGTGAAAGTGACACCTTAAGATTGATGAGTAAGATAGAAAGTGAGTTGAAAAACATCAGTCTGCAGGTGATCAGACCAAACCTTTAGTCATGATGCAACATGGGAGCTCACACATTCCACAGAGTTTTCTGAAGAGCAACATCTTTCAGAGCTTCAACTTACAGCATGACACTGCCCTACTGCCACGCAAATACCGTACACACAAACATACTCACACACACACACACACACACGCGTGTGCGTCTGGTTCGCTATCTTTGTGGGGACTCTCCCTAGAAGTAATGGTTTTTATACTGTACAAACCGTTTATTCTATCCCCTTACACTAAACCTACCCCTTAATCTACCCATCACAGAAAACTTTCTGCATTTTTACATTTTAAAACTCATTCTGTATGATTTATAAGCTTGTTTCATCAATTTAGGTCCCCATGGTGACACGAGTCCCATGAGTCAGTGTGCATTCAGGTTGAAGTCCCATTGGGATAGAAAAACAAGCACACACACACACACACACACTTACCTAGACCACAGTTTTAAAGTTTGATTTGTTCATTTTTTTGATGTCTCACTAAATGCTCACTATAAAGTATTTTGTAATAAATTTTGTAATTACAAAAATACAGTTATTACAATAATATTGTTAAATATGATTGCAATTTAAATAACTTTTCTATTTTAATAAATGTTTAAATTAACTTTATTCCTGTGATGGAAAAGCTGAATTTTCAGCATCATTACTCAAGTCATCAGTGTTGCATGATCCTTCAGAAAACATTCAAATATGCTGCTTTGGAGCTAAAGAATTATCAATGTTGTGCTGCTTAATATTTATGTGGAAACTGAGATACATATTTCCCCAGGATACTTTTCTTTACTTTTGATCAATTTAATGGATCCTTGGCGAATAAAATAATTAATTTCTTCAAAACGTTTGAATAGTAGTAGTGAAGCTATTTTAATGACATACCATAAACTTAAAAAAAGTCCTAAAAAAGTCAAAAAGGAGGACTTTGTCAAATTTTGTCAATTTCAAGGGACAAGTCAAAGAAGAGCTAAGTGAACCCACATATAGTCTGCTTTGATCAGGCGTAGAGGGTCTGTGGTTGAAATGCAAGCATTGTTCAAAGTCACACAGTAGCTGCTGCTGTTCAGTAATGCCCACCTGTACACATCGCCGACCCGATGCCCACCTGCCGTACCTTTGCTCTGTGCGACAGCACGTCCCAGTTGACCTTCATCATATGTATGAATGACCAGAACTAATAGCTAACTCAAACAGTGGGGGGTCCATCTGCTTTGGCCCTCACACAAACTCTGCCACAGAGAGTGTTTGTTCTTAGAAACAACCATCCTAAATGCAAATCACAGCTCTTCTTTTCAACAAAGCTACTATCTAGCCCACACGATTCAGCCGAGCTGTTGCTGTCATGTGTGAAAGAGTGCAGCTCTGTGACTACCAGTGCAGACGATCCCTGCTATAAACACTTCAGTCATGTCGTTCAGCCTTTTTTAGGGGGGCCCCAAACTCCCTGAATGCTCTATAAATGCTCTCTGTGCCAAGGTATACCAATTAAAGAGTGCTATCCAAAGTTTCCAACTGTGTCATATAACTCTCGGCTGCCATAAAGGGTGATCCGAGCCACCTGACGTAAAGCATTCTGGGAGAGGAGAGGAAAAGGCCCACCCCAGTGAGTCGAAACCAACAGGGCACCTCCAACATTTGGCCTAAAGGAAGGAAACTCCACCTACAGGGCTAGCAGCCAGCAAAGTACAGTCCTCTGGGTGGTGATGATTTCACAAAAGAGATATTCCCGTTTCGCCCACCCTCCCACTGCACACAAGGACACTCCTTTCCACTTCAGTCACTTCTCTTTCTTTCTGATTTTCAACACCCACCTATCCCTCCATCCATTCATGCATCCTCTATCCACTCAGTGAATTCATACTTTTAAACAGTAAGCGCTTGTTTGCCTTGGAAAAGAAGATCGGTCCAAGTCAACCGAGGTGAACTACAGTCAATGCGATGAAGAGCAGTCAGACTGGGGCGTTTGTAGTCTTTTAGAGCGACACAAAGAGATAAGTATCTGTAACTGTCTTAGACAATAAAAATACAAACATAAAAAAGTGCAACAAACTACACTTCTTCATTATTCACTAAAGCTAAAACATATTTGAGATATGAATATGATACCATACATTCAGTGTAAACTGCAGGAATCCATACAAATTCACCTCAGCATTCACCTCACCTTTGATGAAACTTTAGGTGATTATGTAAGCGTGTGCATATATTATACACACTACTGTTTGGGGTCAGTAGGATTATTTTTAGGAAATTCATACTTTTATTCAGCAAGGACACATTAATTTTGATCAAACATGATAGTAAAGACTTGTTGTTTGTTACAAAATATTTCAATCTCAAATAAATGCTGTTCTTTTAAACTTTCTACTTATCAAAGAATCCTGAAAACAATGTATCACAGATTTCATTAAAAAATAATTCAACATTGCTAATAATAAGAAATGTTTCTTGATAACCAAATCAACATATTAAAATGATTTCTGAAAAATCATGTGACCATGATCATCTCACCATATACAGTATTGCACACGCTGACATGGCTAAAGAGGTTCTCTAAGCTGCGCATGAATGAAGCAAATCCATCAGCATCTTACCTCTGTTTCTTACTGTGCATGTGTATGTATATATGAGTAAGAGTAAGGGAATGTGCATTTAGATGAGAAGTGTATGGCTCAGAGTTAGATTCAAGGAGACCCTGCTCTGAGTAGTGCTGCTTTAATTAAAGCCAGACTTTTGTTGTGCAGCCCAATCACGTCCACCTCGAGGGCATCATGCCAGGCCTTAAACAGAAGCACCTACTTTCTTTTAAAGGTAGGGTAGGTGATTTCCGGAGAGGCTAGCAATAGCAAGCTAACTTTGAAAGCATAAGCTCCCACCCTCCCTTCAGAGGGTCTCTAAAGCCACGCCTCCTTCAAAACACATGAACGCGTACAGCAGAGAGCAAACAAAAGCGTCCCGAGAGACGGCATTAAACTACTACATGTCTCAGAGCACATAACATTACAATAATAATGAACAAACTACAACTGAAAGAGCACTGACCTGTACCACCTGACTGCTGCAAATTCATTTTGGCGTTGATAGTATTACTATAGAAACGCATAAATTCGAGTCACGAACCACTAGAGTATAACGTCACAGGTTTCCATTTCTTCAAAATTACAGTAGTTATGGCGTTAATGCAGCATAAGCTCGTTGTTTTGGTTCAGGAGGAACTGTTAAAGGTGGCTGCTGTTTTAGTTGTGGTGCTCGGTGACTGACATCTGTCTAACTCACAGAATGAAACGCGCCGATGACGTGTGATGCCTGCGCGGAGCTCTGGAAATACATTCGCTGACAGGCAGCTAGGACATTGTATCATTGCATTTGAACCGAATTCAATGATTGGATGAACATTTTATGGTCCTACGTCTTCCACAGACGATAGATATATCAGCAGCCATATCACCCTGTAGCCCAAGACTGGTTGCCCACTGAAGCTAAGCAGGGTTGAGCCTGGTTAGTACCTGGATGGGAGACTTCCTGGGAAAACCAGGTTGTTGCTGGAAGAGGTGTTAGTGAGGCCAGCAGGGGGTGCTCACCCTGTGGTCTGTGTGGGTATAGTGATGGGGACACTATACTGTCAAAGAGCACCGTCCTTCGGATGAGACGTTAAACCGAGGTCCTGACTCTCTGTGGTCACAAAAAATCCCAGGGTGTCTTTCGAACGAGTAGGGGTGTAACCCCGGCATGCTGGCCAAATTTGCCCAGTGGCCTCTGTCCATCATGGGCTCCTAATCATCCCCATATATATATACACACACTAATTAGCTTTATCACTCTGTCTCCTCTCCACCAATAATCTGGTGGCGCAGTATGGTTGCCGTCGCATCATCCAGGTGGATGCTGCACATTGGTGGTGGTTGAGGAGATTCCCCCTTATATGTAAAGCTCTTTGAGTTCCGAGAAAAGCACTATATAAAATGTACCACTTAACTTAGTGATTGCCATCAAGATGTGAAGAGACTTTCAACCAGCATAACAAAAATGTTTCTGGAACAAATCACCTACCCTGCCTTTAAATTCATCCATCCAAAGTGCCCCTATATATACTTGAAGTAGAAAATATTACATAAATACCGTAATTCCTCAAATAAAGACCGGTATTCAAATAAACGCCGGGCCTCTGATAGTGGCCGGGGGCGTGGTCAACGCGGACAAATAAAGGCCGGTCTCAAATTAAGGCCGGGGAAAAAATAGTGTGAATAGGTACACTTTAAATGAATGTACACTCAAAGACGGACGCGCTCAGCGCTTGTCATATATCACAACTATTAAGTGTTTTTAACCACATGTTTATTTTAGGTTTCAGACATTTAAATAGATATGATTTATAGCAAAACGATAAATTTATAGTTTGTAAAATACACAATGGTGTCTATGGAAGCAGCAATAACAATCCATTCAAATATATTTGGCGACGTGTTTTATTCATATCAGATACACAGTGTAAGTAACTATAAAGTTTACTCTATTCTTCTCCCAGTTCACCGGCCACTTACTTTCATGTATTTCGGGAGAAACTGAAGAATTCACGCGCTGTAACTTAACAAATACAACAGGAATCTCCGAACTGCGGTGCCCATCTCACGTTACAGATCAAGATCATTTATAAAGGGTTTTAAACGACAAAACAAACTCACTTACACGGATTTGAGAGTCAGAATAGAAGATAGTTGATGACATGGAAAGCAAGTTTGTTAATATTTAGAAATAAAAGCGCTACATCTGTCATATAGCGCTATTTTGGCTGTGGTGAACACGTGCCAAGCATGATGCGTCACCATGGAAACTTGGCTGGCGGGCGGGCGGGGATCGCGAATTAGAAATAAAGGCCTGCCTCTAATAAAAGCCTGCTTCAAATAAAAGCCGGCTACCATCTGCAGTTCAGGTAAATAAAGGCCCCGGCCTTTATTTGAGGAATTACGGTATAATGTATGCCATCTGAAGACTTGGAATATAGTGAACAAGTTAAATTGACTCAAATTTTGGCATACATTTTAGATTTATTTGTCTCAGCTGTTTACAATCACTCAAGACAAACTTATAGAAAGACACCAGCATTGAAATTCTTGATAATGATAAGATGATAATAATTTTCATATAATGGTGAATAACCAACAAATATTCCATACACTATTTTTTTTTAAAGATATAACAAATATATAAAAACGTATAAATGTGAAAGCAAAAGCATAGTAAAAGGAGAGAACATGGTTGTTTTCCTCCACTGTATCGACTTTTCTGCTGAATTATACATCAATGCAGGATTTCCATCTAGTTTACCATTCAATACAGCTCATTACATTTGGGATACATGCTCCCATGAGACGATGCTACTTCTGGGAAGGTTAAAATTAAATAAAAAATGCCAACTGGTTTTCATTTGTATGGGCTCCAGAACACAATGAGAGAAGAAAAGACAGATTCATCCAGGAATGAATTCATCACAGTAGCAGACTGCTGCAGACAGTGTCAGCTTATAGTCTGAGACCATCTGCTACAACAAGAAGAACCCTTTTCTTGTAAAGAAGTATGATGAAAAGTATGATGGTAAAGACAGGGAGCTCAGGGACAAGTGACAAATTGCAGTTACGATACGTTTTTGAATGATTACCTGAAGCCATTGACCCTTAGGCCATGTTTGTAGCGCTTTCCTGTAAACCAGTTAAGCATATCAATCATGCAGAGCAACCTGTAACCTACCATCTCCTTATTACCATGACGACCTCTCGACATTCATAGGTCTTCACACGGCTGACCTCCTCACAAGCTAGCGAACGAGCTTGGCCTTTGGCAGCTGTCAGTAATCACGGGCAAATAACTGTGATGGTGAGGTTAAGATGAAGCAGATGGACTGCGTGGTGCTGGTGTCGACACAGTGAGTTCAGGGCCTGCATTTTCCTCTTGTTCAGTACAGACTGACTAGCACACAAAAGAGCCTCCATTTCCTGGGGAAACGCCTATTTTTCCCATGAGCTCATGCATCAGCCAAGAAGTTCATTCAATGACAACAATATGAACAAGAACAAGGAGTGTATAGAGAGTAATTGTTGAAAGAACACAGGCGATCGTAATGTTTCTGGCAAATGTTCTCAATAATGATGTAGTGTATCATAAAGTGTAGGTTAAACAATCAGAGTTGCGCAGAGAATCAAATCGGGCTCCCTTTAAATTCAGAGTTGTAACTTGAATTGGCCACACCCCATGGTTAGTTTAATTTAAATTTAAATTGAGATGACGCAAAGAGGAATTCACAAAATTGAAATTCAAAAAAATTCAATTAACACATGCCCTGCATTCGAACATGCCTATTTTCCTAGTATAGGGAGATGAAAGCAAAGCACACAGACGACCTACTACTTAAAACATTTTGAATTGCAAATCGGCATCCTGTCAGCTAACTTGAAATTTAATTTGAATTCAGGAATTAAATACGCATATTTAATCGCATCTTATGCAGCAAATCAATTGTACTGACACTCATCCGAGAACTGAGGGACACAGTAAACTTCCTGTTGACATCATGTGTCTCAGATGAGCAAATGCATTTCCATGCATTTTTTCATCACACGAACTGCAGCTTAAGGCTGAAAGCTGAACCAACAGAATGAATAAGAAGACACATGACTCTTTATTTCTGTATGCAATCAAGGATTCTAGCAGGGTCATTGATCATTCCCAGCAGTGGTCTGAGCAAATCATCTGAAACCCCTGGAAACTCCTCAGAGCGAGTCAGGCATAAAAACCTCCAACTGTGGGTGAAGGAATCTACAGGTGCCTTGTTATAAAGTAAAAACTCACATTAAAGTCACACAAAACCACATTAACAGATATTTGGCAAGTCCAAACCATCATAGCATTCCATGTGTACTGAGGACACCTGTGAACCTGTGTTTTTGAAGAGGAGCTTCATAAACCTGAAGTAGTTCAATGGAGTCTGTTGATGGCCTTGCCAACATGAGGAGCATCCCTGCAGAGTTTAAAAGAACAGCGAGACTAAGCGAGCTCACCAATAGTTTCAGGGCTTCAATCATGCTGCAAAAGAACAGCGTGGTCTAAACGCTCAGTTTGAACTCTCCGGGGGGTCCTAAAAGACACACGACCAGCAACCGCCCCTCTCAACACACTCAAAGAGCTCTTTTCACACAACACGCGTTTAATCGAAGGCTGACTGCTCTACGTCATGGCCTATATATTACCGCAATTTGAGGAACTGGTTTCCAGTTGTGTAACACACTTCCTTGTCACCTGGGTAGATGGCTTTGTTTTAAATCACACCAAAATGAGCAGAAGCACAGCATCACTCATCAAGCACAAACACTCTCAGCCTCCCTGTGAGAATGTTGCTAGGGTGTCGCTGTGGCCTCTGATTTTGTTGTTGCGAAGAGAAAAACAGACTTTTTGTTTCGGTTGGCGTCAGTCACTGAATGCTGGGACTATGGTATTCTCTTTTTAGTGGCACAACAAGCTAAAGGGGAGTACACTTCAGTTGCCGTTGCTTGGCTGGCCAGGGAAACCAATCAGTCATGGACCATGGTTAAAATTAACTATTTGACCTCATTCATCACAAGTAACTTGGTGACTCCACTAATGCAGTAAAAATATCCTATGCATGATGTAATACATCTATTCATTTCCATGTGATGTCTTTAGAATAGCAGAAAAGTCACAGAGGATCCCATATGTTGGTCTTCAGTTTCAAGTTACTCCTCAAGTAAACCAAACTGAGAATGTCAAAAAAAATTTATGTGAGCGGTGCTTGACTCGCCGACAAAATTACTATGTTTGCATGTGCACCAATAATGCGATTATTTCTAATAATCATTGTAAGGGCTTAGTAAGATGTTTACATGACACGAGCAGAACTTTTCACTCCAGTTAACATGCAATTTTCATTATTCTGATTATTCGCTAATAAGTATGGTTATACCACACTCAGATAGGCAGTACAGTATGCATGTCACAGGCCATTGTTTTAATCTACTAACATAAATTCAAAATACATTTTTATGGACGTACTGGATATTATTTGGTATCGCAATGCTGGGTTTGCCTGCTGCTGTCGTGTTCTCCGTGCCGTCTGGATGAAGATGCGGAGCAGAGACTGCACAGCGAGTGCTGTTGACAAACTTTAGCGATTTGGAGAAGAGAAAACTTCAGAATAATGTTCAGAACAGAGTTCATTCATGAAATTGTGTGAACAACACACGGCATCCATGTAGAATGTGCACTTTGGTCAGAGCAGTAATAATGCGATTAAGGTGTTTACATGTCTGTTTATTGTGATTAAAATCAGTGTACACGACATAGTTTAATGAGAACATGGTTACTAAGATTATGAGCTTAATAGCATCAATTTGATCGAAGTATTGCACTTACATGAGGTTTAATCGCAATATTGCCAAAATCCCATTATAACTGCATTATGAGCGTGCATGTAAACGCACTTAATGTTAACGTGTACATCTATAAGCTAACACTGGTCTCTCACCAAGACACCTGCCCTGTTCTCCACTGGTTCTACTCAAACCACAACTCAATATGTCTCCTCTGACAGTTGTCTTGTCAAATCCTGGCCTGTCCCTGCTCTCTTGGCTCATAATTATATGGCTGAGGTCCGTCATACGCGTAAACATTTACAATTTCCTCAGTGTCTGAACTGTCATTGCGATCCATAACTTTCCTATTGTTCAAATTGGCCGCCCTCCCTGCCGTTACATCATGTAACGGTTTGGCGGTTTTCGAGATGCGGAAGTAAAATTTTCTCACAAAAACGACTCCAGAAGCCTTATTAACGTATTTAAGTATATATTTAAAGAGAATCTAGTTCCTACATTATTTTTCTATACATTGACTCACTGGGGGTTCTAACTTGCAATGTGCCCTTTAAGGTGTTGTGGCTGGTTGCCAGGGCATTGCTATGTGGTTGCTACTGGAATGAAATAATATTCCGACAACTATAAGAGATCTAGACACATATGCTTTATTTAGGGTTTAATTGAAGAATTGGTTAATCAGTACTCAGATTTGTCAACATTAGAATCTTATATCTGCTAGCCATCCTATTATTGTTTGTATTTTGCTGCATTGTTTTTAATTGATCCAAAATTGTTTAAATAGATTTTATTGTATTGTGTAACTATTAAATTTTCTATTATGTATTTTTAATCATTTTTTTCTTTAGGGTTGACTTGTAACATCTTGTCCAGGGACTACAGATGAAAAATAGCCTTTGGCTAATTCTGGTACATTTACAGGAATGTTTTATTAATGTACAATGTCCCTGTCAAACTAAATAATAATAATAATAATAATAATAAAAACTATTTTCTAAGTCTTTGGCCCTGTTTACACCTGGTATTAAGATGCGTTTTGGTTAATCGGATCACAAGTAGACAAGAAGGAGACACATACAAGTTTACACCTGGTATTTGTCACGGTTCATGAATTCACTGACTCATTCTCTCTCCCTGGGTATGGCTGCTGATTGCCGCTGATCAGATCATCAGCGCCAGCTGCGGCTGATCAGCTCTGCTATTTAATGTCCTTGCCATCCGCCTTGTGTTTGTCAGATCGTTTGGAGTTACCGGTGTACGTGTCCTGGTCCTGGCTGTCTTTGTGGTCCCTGTGTTTCGTGTCTGGATTACGGATTACGGGTCTTCCTGGTCGCTCTTCCCAATCCCACGGAGGATTGGGTTGCCCATTTGTGTCCCTGCGCTGCCAAGAGAGACTGTTCCCGGGCACCTTCATCGGACCCACGTCATCTGATCTTATTATCTTCTTAAATAAATACTGTTGTTTTCACACTCGCTACTGAATCCTCTTTCATTGACCCTGACAGTATTTTAATCCATCTCTATTGTCCACTTCCACCACTTCTGTCCTGATTTCTTCAAGGGGAGGATCTATGGGCAGGTAATTGTATGGGTATGCGCCTGAACGCTCTGATAGCTGCAAGACCATGCAGAACGCTGTGAGTGCTTGTTAGAAATCAGGAAATAACATTGTGGAACATTGTGCTTGGTATGTTTTTCGTCTTCAAACCAAACTTGGGTCTCCAGCCAACAAAGTTTAAATCCCGTCTGGCTATAACGCTTTCTGCGCGTTTATGCATTAAGGTTTATGCATGAAATCAGTAGGCGGGGTCGGCTCGGCTGCGGAGTTGCCCAGTGCCTGCGTGACTCGCCATAGACATTAACGGAGAGAAGCAGCTCCGGCTACAATGTTCTTCCGCAAGACACTTGCAGTTTATTTATTAACGAACGTACACATCACGCGCATTGCACACTGATGGTGAAACGCGCCAATTAGGAATTAAGTCATAAGTGTAAGTTAAATGTACAGTGTACGACATGTAAAAAAGACAAGAGAGAGGCTAACAATGTCAAGATCAATATTTGTGTAGCCTGACACAGTTTTTTCACACTGCATCCATTCCAGGAGCGGTGCGTAGCAGTGCAGAGATCGTTTACACACCGAGTCTATTTTTGCTGTGCTGCACGCGCTGAATTAAAGTGACAGCGCATAGTTCGTGGTCAAAATGAGCACAAATTGACATGACAATGAATTTCATCACAAGGGGGGTATGGTACGACCGTTTGATTGACGCATTTTCTGTCCAATGATTCTAGGTGGTCTTGGAAATGATTGGCTGGAGTTTTTCGAGTCCTGCCCGTTCCACAGATGATTAAATTGCTTAATTTTCATTTCAGTGCTTCTAACTCAGTGGCTGTAAGTGTGTTAGGAATAGGATTTCAAGTGATTTTGGAAAAAATGGTCAAAAAAGAAAATCACATACCCCACCTTTAAAAGATTAAAACATTTTGCTAACATGAGGTCTTGTGTCACTGTCAGTCTTTTTACATCAGTGCAAAACTATGGTATGCAGATAAAGACCACTATTCATCAGCATGCATTAATTAATCCCATGGCATGTAGCAAAAAAAAAAAAAAAAAAAAGTGCGACCAAATCATATGCTGGTGCGACCAACTGAGAAAGTTGGTAGCACCAGTGCAACCAGTGGAAAAGTTAGTCTGGAGCCCTGATCGAGTATCAATGCACTGCTAGAGTAATGCTGAATTAATTCCCACGTCTTGGCAAAAGATAGTGTCTGATATTTTATAGATATTTAAACTGATAAAGAAAACAGGACTGGTATTAGATTGGCATCGGTATCAGCAGATATTCAAGATTGCAGTATCGGTCATTAAAAAAAAAATAGTATATATACTGTACTTTCTTTTCTGTTATGAATGGTATTCATAACAGAAAAGAAACCCACCCAGAAAAAATTTCTGTATCTCACATGAATGTGGGCTTGTGAATGTGCACAGGAGAGCAATGGTTGTTAGCCCTACTGCACTGTAAAATTTCTTAAACATTGCATTGTTTTCACCAAAACCAATAACTTGGTGAATGCATTTTATTGAATTCACTCAACCATACATAAATGTGCAAGAAGATTTGGGTAAACTATTTTTGGACACAATTGAAATCACAATTCACGTTCATTTACGCTTTGTAGCACAAAAGGTGTGAAAATCGAATCCTTTGGGTCAAGAGTTTGTTCAAATTCTCACCTCTTAAGTATGAGCAACACTAATAGTGACACTCGCCTTGGCCAGCAGCAATAATTACCGGACCGCTTCAGATTCCAGGAAGAACATGACACAGAGTTGGATGAAGTCATGTGTTAGCATACTCCAGTCATTAAATGCTTGGAATGTGGAACGAGCCAGCCGTGTCAAAAACGACTATCAGCAGCACAAGAGGGCCGAGAGCCGTAACCCTCTCGACCCCTGTCTAATCAAACAGCCTTCTTTTATGGTTGCTCGACACTAACCACCCACACGGTCAGAATTCCTCTGCCACCACGACATTCTAAGGACCAAAGAGGACTTTTCTAATCAAAAAAAATTCACACAGCTTTCTGGCTATGTAATATTACAATATTTTAGAAGTTAAAGAGAGGCTTGTGTGTTGTTCCAGAAAGACTAACAGAATGAGATCTTTGCTTGGCAGCCTGACAGAAATACAGTGCCATTACAGTTTTAGGCCAGCGGTCTCCCAGCGCACAGAAAACAGAAATGCTATTAAAGCACCAAACTGCTGCTAATAAATAAGAGCTAATGGTACTACGCACCAACTGTCCTCATGGGCCCTCAAGTTTGAGAAAGAGAGTAGAGAGCAGTACAATTCATAACCATTTTACACCCAGGGAAGCTGATACGGATCCCCCTAAATCAAAACGCTCCTCTTTCATAAAAAACATCACTCTATTCTGACAGAGGAATTAGATCCTAATTCCCAAAAGAATGTTTTTGTTGCTGAAGATTAGAGGTTACCGCAACCAGAGATATATGAGTGCAATCTTGGGGTCAAGTCTTGCAAAACAAAAATATCAAATGCTTTGGTTGGTTATGCCAAACGTTTATCAGACCCACTTGACATGTGTCCTCCGAGGCCAAGTGGTTCTAGTGGGCCACATGCTCTCTGGGTCGTGAAGCAGGCTGTGAGACACGTCCGTCACCTGTTGAGGAGCTCTCTGGCCCCCTGCTTTCTATACGACAGCCCTCCAACAGCTGCGCTGTCTAAACTGATTCAGCAGACTGGGAAGATCTCCTGCAGTACAGTGATCAGTTGGATACGGATGACATTGACATTGATGATGTGTGCTTTAATTAAGCAGCAGAACTGATTACACAAATACCGATTATATTAAATGATTATACAAAATATATTATGAAAGGTCCTCATTTATTGCACTACAAAGGCCTTTGGCTGGTCACAGGAAATGGGATTATTAGAATCACTGAGCCTGGATTTCTGAAATCCTCAGTTCCTGTCAACTCCGACAACGTGAATGAATTTCAGGAATCCATGGCATTGGATTACTATCAGTTTGTCTGAACTAAAAGTAAACAGCTTACAGCTAACATGCGAGCTTGCAGTCGATTATAAAAAGGGGTAGGGTTTGCGGACGAAATGACTGGAGTCTGCCATACGTCACGAGAGAGAAGTCTGTCGTTTCAGCAGAATATTCTGATATTTAAAATTACTTAGATATTTTTTGGTTGCACTTTTTTCTTAAGGTGACGTAGTTACATTGTACTTACTCAAATAAGTACTAAGTATTATTAATTAACTACATTCATAATTATGCATAATTTAATGTTATTATTATAGTAAATACATGTAGTAACGTGTAACTACGTAATAATAAATTGTTAGCCATGGGCGTAGATTACGCGGGGGACGTGTAAGAAAACGTCAAGCACTTTAAGTTGTCATGTGGTATCCGAAATGTGTTGCACAATGATGAGTAACTCTGCCTATTTCTCTTGTTGAATAATTAACAAGTTTTGTTGGAAATTGAAAATATTCACTACCCGCAAAAACGTGCACTTATTTTCAGGGTTTTTTTATTCGTAATGTCTTCCATTTTCACAGATATGTTACCAAAGCCCTTCAAATTAAAATAAATATGGTGATTGTTAATGTTGAATTTCGATTTTCATGCATTAACTATATCTGCTTGAATCAGGCAGCGTTGTAACATGTGTACATGATGTTTAACATATATAATTCGGTAACACTTTACAATTAGATAAAAAAGTTGTCTTGAAAAAGCCTAACCAGAAAGTTTGAAGTAGCCTACTTTTAAAAGCTTGAAGTTTGAAGGTTTTAAATTTGAAAGTTTTAGTTTAGTAAGATAGATAAGATTAGGATAGATGATAGAAGATAGAAGATAGATAGATATAACTAAAATAGCTAATGTAACCTTATTGTACCCTAAGTTTGAAGGTTTTAAATTTGAAAGTTTTAGTTTAGTAAGATAGATAAGATTAGGATAGATGATAGTAAGATAGATAAGATTAGGATAGATGATAGAAGATAGATAGATATAACTAAAATAGCTAATGTAACCTTACCCTAAGTTTGAAGGTTTTAAATTTGAAAGTTTTAGTTTAGTAAGATAGATAAGATTAGGATAGATGATAGAAGATAGAAGATAGATAGATATAACTAAAATAGCTAATGTAACCTTATTGTACCCTAAGTTTGAAGGTTTTAAATTTGAAAGTTTTAGTTTAGTAAGATAGATAAGATTAGGATAGATGATAGATAGATAAGATTAGGATAGGTGATAGATAGATAAGATTAGGATAGATGATAGACAGACAGACAGACAGACAGACAGACAGACAGATAGACAGATAGACAGATAGACAGATAGACAGATAGACAGATAGATAGATAGATAGATAGATAGATAGATAGATAGATAGATAGATAGATAGATAGATAGATAGATAGATAGATAGATAGATAGATCTAAAATAGCTAATGTAACCTTATTGTAAAGTGTTACCTATAATTCAATATAAATGCCGTATGCAATTGTATGCATTAATGTTCTGATGTAGGTCTTAATTTATAGGGTTCATTGGTATTATTGCACATGTTTTTTCTGTGTTAAGATTGATCAAGAAACAGGCAACCTATAGGGTTGTCAGGTCAGAAAGAGGATGACACAAACAAAAGAAACTAAACAGGTGAAAAGTGATAGTGTGGCTTTTAAAAACACCTGCTATTGCATTTTTTTATATACATTGTATAAAATCTACAACAGGTGTTTGTAGTGCCATATATATATAGACCAATCATAAAATTGCCATTAGGAAAACATAGGAAAAATCATTTAATTCAAATTATTGGTTATTGTTCAGCAGTGTGCTTAATTTATTCTGTATGTCACAATTCCCTGTATCTCCATATTTCAAATGCTTCTTTATTGTCAATAGAGAGAGCCAAAAGTTAATTTAGAGTTGAGAGTGAATGAGGCAGAAAGTTTCAAGGAGGCTTCAGAGGTGAGGGAAAACAAATGACTAGAATAAGTTAAGAAAATTGTTTAGTTTTTTTCCATTACACATTCATTGTGTTTTATGTCTACACTGCCTTGCATAGCCAAAACAAAGTAACTACACATTTTGTGAAAAGTTATGACTACAGTTTTAGCTAAAATTGACTAAGGATGTGGCTTAGATTTGGAGACAAAAAAGCCTTTGTTGTGTACAGTTTATTGTATGAATGTGTAAACTGAAAGGAATATACAAAATATTTAGCAGCACGGTCTATGTTGAAATATTTCTGATACCTTTAACTTAGACTTATCAGACTAATTTGTACTTTTTTTATAGACAGAGCAGAGGGGATCAGACATGTTGACAGTTGTAAAAGGAGGTGGGTCTTCAGTACCTGTATTAAAACCCCACCAACCAGATCCCAAGACTATTGTGTGTCAGGAGCTTCTGGACAAAATTCTAAAATTTCAGGCTCAGTGGTACCAAGATTTTGCATGGCTTCATTTTGATCAAATAATCTGCTGCTTTTGAACAAACCAGCCTAAAAAGAAAGGCATAAATGAAATGACACTAACTGTTTATTGCATCTTATTGTTCTACTGATTTAAGGTCTCCTTACTGTGACATGTTTGTCAATTGAGTTCAATACATCTTTGCAATTGTGTGGTTTGAGTGACATTCCTTCCTGAAATGTGGACTAGAATAAAGTAGAGTGAATTTGCAAGTATCCATTACTGTGTGCCATTCACATACAAAACAACTACACAAAAAACTATTTGAAATATGTAAACAATATAGTGCAATATACAATACCATGTGCTATATAAAGTACAGAACATCTGAATTTCTTTCTTTCTTTCTTGTTTTATTGCTTTAAACAAATAGCATATTAAGCCAATTAAGCAAAAACCTGTAAACAAAGGTCTGAAAAAAAATGGTATAACGCTTGACATTCTGTCCCCCTCACTTTTGAAATGATGGCTATGCCCCTGGTGTTACCTATTATATATATATGAAAAATTATGGATACATTTTTTGTCTGATCAATAACATGCATTTAAAAAAGGTGAATTTTCATTTCATGCCAACTTTAAATGATGGTGGTGCATGCTGGGCTAGAGCTGAGGGGAATGGGTGGCTCATACTGGGCTAGACCAGGGGACAGGGTGAGGTATGTATGAACACTGAGGGCACATGAGGAATGCAGGGAAGGGGGGCTGATTCACTGGCCAGACTTCCGGGGGAAGGCGCCATTAACTCAAGTGACTTAAAGAGCAGCTGAACTGTAACTTCATCAAAGCCCCCTATAAAGCCACTGACCCCGTGGCACGTGCCTGTGTGGAAAATCATCAGGGCAGGCAATGCCAAAAGGCTTAAACGTACATTTGTCAATAACAACTGCAATTGTCTGGGGGTGTGATACCAAGTAAGCACTTTCACAACATCCCCCCGTGTGCGACTGTTCCACACTTACTGCCACAATAAAGACTTGCATGTTACCCACCCAGCTTCAGAAAGCAAATAACTTGCAAAGCTTGCAAAAATAGAATAGAGAGCAGTTCTGTTTCAATATTTTGGGGTTGGTAAGATTTTTTTAAATGTTTTTGAAAGAAGTCTCTTGTGCTCACCAAGGCTGTATTTATTAGATTAAATATACAGGGGAAACAAGCAACATTATAAAATATTATTACAATTTAAGATAACTGTTTTCAATTTGTTTCAATAATAATAATTATTATTATTAACGTTAAGGTAACACTTAACAATAAGGTATCATTTGTTAACATTAGTTAATGTATATAAGTAACATGTACTAACAATGAACAATACATTTGTTACAGTATTTTTTAATCTTTGTTGATGTTAGTTAATAAAAAGACAGTCGTTCATTGTTTGTTCATGTTAATTCACAGTGCATTAACTAATGTAACAATTACATTTTATTTTAATAATGTATTAGTAAATGTTGAAATTAACATTAACTAAGATTAATAAATGATGTAGAAGTATTGTTCATTGTTAATTCAAGTTAACTAAAGTAGTTAATTAATGAAATCTTATTGTAAAGTGTTACCATTATGAATGTTGAAATGGATAACATTTTTGTGCAATATTTTTTGTGCATAATATTTTTGTGCAATATTTTTTTATATATATTTATATAACTGTGATTCTTTGATGAATAGAAAGCTTAAAAGAAAATCTTTTATTTGACATAGAAACCTTTTGTAACATTATACATGTATTTAATTTATCTTTTGATCAATTTAATGTGTCCTTCCTGAATAAAACAAAGTATTAAAAAAAAAACCTCTTACTGAACCAAAAACTAACGGTAGTGTATATACTCCAATAATAAATGTTCCAACCAACAGAGCAACTCAAGCCTGAAATACAACTTAAATGCAAAGTATATTTAAATTTATCTGACATGTTCTAGCATTAGAAAAAAACACTGAACGTCTGGTAACATAATGCAACAGAAAACAGGTGTCTCAAAACATGTTTTTAAAAGTTGAACTACTTAAAACTTAAACTTAAAACTTGACGCAGTGTCTATAGATTCTGATGCTGAAAATAACTGTGATACATGATGCGTTGACCAAAGATGTCAGTCTGAATCACCTGTACATAGAATTCTTTTTTTTTTTTTTTAAATAGTGTAGACTGGAAGCAAGAACACGTCCTGTGTCAACACGTATGTCTACCTCGGACATATTGACAAACTTCACTGCAAAATGAATTGCTGTGGATCAAAACGACATATTGATTCCTAAAGTTACTTTTTGTAATGTCAGTTATTTACAATATCAAGAGTATTTTCAGCAAATATCTGATATTGATATGCTATTATTTGTTACCGATTAGGTTAATTAATCAGCATATCATGCCATTAATTTTATTCAATTTAATTTTAAAATTTTGAATCAACTGACTAATAAAAATATCATGTCTGTTTTGGAACAGAGACAAATTCACAAAAAATAACTGGAAGTGTTTTGGCTTTAATTGTATGTCAGATATATCAATAAGCAGATATTAAATCAGATGTCAAACTTATGAATATGCTCAGCCGATGTTGTGGCAGACTGTTTGACATGACAGATCTCCTTATATTACCCTCATTTAAACCTAATAAACGATTAGCGTAATAGAAATACAAACATTCTTTGGGAAAAACAAACATAATTTGCACAATTCCAAGAAAAGCAT
Organism: Rhinichthys klamathensis goyatoka; assembly: GCF_029890125.1. Classification (NCBI taxonomy): domain Eukaryota; kingdom Metazoa; phylum Chordata; class Actinopteri; order Cypriniformes; family Leuciscidae; genus Rhinichthys; species Rhinichthys klamathensis. The sequence goes on along the minus strand of NW_026606794.1, from coordinate 3,349,340 downwards.
TGTTTAACCTCAAAATCTACTCATTCAAGCATACCACAGATTATATGTTTGTTACGCAATGGAAATGGTGTTTTTTCTTCTAGAGTAGAAACATAGAAAAGGTGTGGAATAATCTTCAGAGCACAGCGTGAAGCAGAAGGTGTGAGTTATGATTCAGTCAATAGATGTTCATCCAGCAGTTAGCACAAGTAAACAGGATACCTCAGAAGAACGCGAGCCACATAAAAGCCGCAGAAGTTAACGAAAGAGGCAGTATGCGAATGAGAGACGTGTGTGGGCGCCCTCAACAAACATAGCCTACATACCCTCCCCCTCTCGTGAAGAGTCACACTCCTCTCCTTCAAGCACACACACACACACTCAAAACACATGTAACCCAAACTTACCACTACTGCAAACAGCTACCCTAACCAGTGCAGAGCTGTGTTTCCAGAAGCAAGGCAAATCAGAAAAGAGTGACTTCATTTAAATGAGGGCTGAAAAACAACCAAGAGGTGTATTATTAGATGAGCCGGGCGTGTATAACCTACAATAGACGGGCAAGTAAATGAGGTACGCCATGTGCTCCATTTCTTATGATGAGGTGTAGCCTCCTGAGACACTGCAATGAATTGGCCTGTCGCTGTGCTTTATTAAAGAACCGGATAAGTCAGCACAGCGGTGGGTAAGCTATACAGCTGGGACGAAGCATAACCCCTTTAAGAAGTTTATGCTTACAGCATCTGCCTAATGTGCTAGTTTGATTCAATGGATTTCTGTAAGGATCACGGTGAGGCGTCTGGGCCTCTTACTGGATTTTAAATAAAGCAAAGGCCTCATGTAGACGTTCCTGACTCTGGTCTGATCAAGGTACTATTCCTTAAAGAGGTCATGTCATATATTTTTAGGACTTAATTTTTCCACTGAAATCCATTTAATTCAAATCAATTATTGAATTAAATAATGCTAAACACCGGTTTGTGGGTTTGTTATCAAAGAACTCTGGAATGTCAAGTGTATCATGGTTTTCTAAATAATTAGATTAACAATAATGCATCAATGTTCTCAAAAAAGAGACATCTAAAATGAATAGCTGCATGAGGTGAAGCTCAAGAGTGAATGAACATCAGTAAACTGAAGCCCAGTCTATAGAACACATACTGTAGGCTATGAGATTAATCAGATAAAGATACACAACATAAACGTAACATTAAGACTTGTATCTGCATAAAAGGTTGCAAATGCAAGTAAACTTGAACTAAGTTACATGCTAGTCAGAATGTGTAACTCCCGTTGTGGATGCGCTCTTCCCGTAACAAGGCGTTGAAGCACTGGCAACTAAAGCACAAAGAATTTACAACATGTTATAGTGTTCTCATTATAAGTGCAACATGACATCATGACTTTGCGTAAACATACACGCCACTTTCAAGTCAAGTGGCGTGTTATCTATACGCATTTTGAGCTATCCGCATGTATGTCCACGCCGAAACGAACCGTCATCTTTTGCGTGTATGTCTACGCCGTTAAATGTCCGAGTGATTCCGCGTGTATGTTAAATGTCCGAGCGAAACGAAGCAAAATGTAGATCTACATCTGGGGAGCGATATTTTTGTTCCTAGGATGGTAGGGGAAGACTCATAAATGGTATTAACCCCAGTGACGGGTAGGTTTAGGGTCGGGGTTGGGGTAGGTCATATATTTATATATACAGTAATATAACGTTAAGTCAACGGCGTTGATAAACACGCTGAAAAGCGATTATGCGTGTTGATAGCACGCCAAAAATGGAAATAATAAATAGCAATAAATAAAAAGCAGGAATAAATAATAAAGAAAGTGCAGCATTCTTTGTCTGCTTAAAGAGATTCAGAAAATTATTTTATCATTTACTCACCCTCATGTCGTTTCAATGACTTTCTTTCTTCTGACAACATGAGGGTGAGAAAATTATAAGTGAATTTTCATTTTTAGGTAAACTATCCCTTTAATCTAGAATATCCAAATCAAGGCCATTAGGGGGTATCTTGCTACAATGTTTCTGTAATCACCCAAATGTGAACAATTTTCAGGCCAACAACAACCCACAAAACGTCACACCATTAGTGTGACACTACATAAGAAATTATTTGGGGAAAAGAGAAAGAACATCACCAAGATGACCATTCCACAATGTGCTAACGTGTTCACATGACCAACAAAAACAGGCCCATTACAAACTGACAATCACATTTTTCAAACTGTTATTATGTGCTAACTGAGAAAGTACGCATACAACTAACAATATTTAGCTAGTGCAATGTTGGCTTGAGCTAACAGCTACTCTAGAGAGTATCAGATCAGACATGAGGACATTAACTATGACTCCACTCATAGGTGTTTGGTCAGAGTCCATTCTGTTTATCACTCTGGGAATAAATTAAATAAAATGCATGATTTATTGGTATTAAAATGGGTATGAAAAAACATGATCGGTGCATCACTATAAATCATTGCTGATATTTTTCTTTTTATTTGTTGTTTATTTGCTTTATAAGAGGCCAAACTGGCCTTAAACCAAAAATATCTGTAACCATTTGATATCAGAGGCAACCACAGCATTTTAATCATGATGCAAACAAAGATGCTAACACACGTAGCAAGAGCAGTTGTTTTTTATTTGAACTAGATTGTATAATTTTATGTTGTATAATTTCAAGATTTAAAGCAAAACAGAGTGGTCTGACTTCAGATTTGTGCAATTATGCTACATAAAACACCTGCACAAAACAAAAACAGCAGAAGGATTAAAAAATAATAAATTAAAATGCAAATTCACTCTCTGGCAGAAGGGGGCGTTTATGGAATAGCAGCATGTATTTGGGTACCGCTGTACAAAGCAACGCTGCGCTTATAAACACAACTTTATACTGAGGTAAGGAAAAGAAAATGCCATCAAAACTTTTCAGAAGACAGTCAGTTCCCTCCAGAGATAAATTTATATAACCCCCCACCCCTAATTAAATATTTATATTTTTCTTCCTATATATCAAGAATCGTGAACAGTGAGCTTGCTGTGCCTGGTAGCCTACAGTATTTTCTCTCCTTTTTGCGTCCGTCTTCAGTGTGTCCCGTCTCTGGCCTGTGTTAATATCCTGACTTCTGTTGACAGACTTCGTAGTATTTCTACACAAATTACATTTTGGGAAATGATTGCAATGCAAAGCCAAAAAAAAAACTAAAAACCGGTCAACCGGTGCATCCTTCAGAAATCATTCTAATATGCTGATTTGGTGCTCAAGATTTCATATTATTATTATCATTGTTGAAAACAGTGCTGCATCATTTTTTTAGGATTCTTTGATGAATAGAAAGTTCAAGAAAAGAACATGCATTTATTTGAGATAGGCTTAGAAATCTTTTGTAACATTATACAGTTTTAAATGTCTTTATTGTGACTTTTGATCAATTTAATCCATCCTTGAATAACAGTTATGGGAAAGCTGAGAGGTCCTTCATTTGAGCAGGTAAGGCTGCTTTTAACTAAGCCACATAAGCTTAGAGAAAATAGTAGCATGTTTTTATCAGTGCAGCAGTGTGAGAAATCACCAGGTGAGTCTGCAGGAAGAAAACAACATCTATACTCTCACTTTTTTAGCTGCTTCACTTAAAAACACAGCCTCCCACACACAGTCCTTCACATTTAATACTGTCAAACCTATTGTGAACAAATAACTCAAACCTGTTTTGTAAACTATACCATCCGATTTAATAAGAAAAAAAGATCTGACTTTAAGGGATCATGAACTGCATTGTTTTATAATGTTTCCTGGGGTGCACTTATAATGTTAGTATGATTTTTACATAAAATGTTTTCATAATTTAGAAATAAAAGGCTGAATCTGATTTGAATGCTGTTTAAAGGGGCATGTCTGCTGTGAGACTTCAGTGTAAACGCCCACTGCTGTGAGTGGCTAACATCCTTGCATATGAAATAAGTATGAAAGGTTGCAGTGATGAGCATTGTAGCCGATCAGACATGTTGAGCGCATGAATGCAGTGATCTCATCATTGAAACTCGATTTCTAAACTCTAACGAATGCTTTTATCATAACTAACAGTACAATGTGCAACAGTCCATGGTGGAAACACGATGTAAAAAAGAGATTCGTTGATTATAACGAGAGTTTTGGCGAGAGTTCAGAACTCAGTTATGAATATGATATGATATGATATGAGCACAGTAGCCTATGTGTTACTAAACATGACAGTGAAGATGGATAGGTTAAACCACGGGCGTAATTTCCTATGGGGACAGGGGGGACATGTCCCACTTTTCAAAATCCTGTTTGTTTTTTCCAAGCGCGTCCGCGCCGCATCGAGATAAAAACATCTCAACTTTTCAGAATGCCGCAAGCGCACCGTAGGTCACGTGACAAGAATCAACCACAGCAACGACAGACGCCTCCGGAGCGCAACCGCCCAAGCGGAAAAAGGAGAACGCGGCGCGCCTAGCGTTTTCTACGCGTTTTTAGGCGCTATGTGAATGGCACCCAAGGCATTTTAAGTCAATCTACTGCAGTATCTCCTCTCTCAATCAGTAGAAAATGTGGTTAACAACCAGTCATGCTTGAAAAAAAAAATAATAACGTCATATACCATGAAACCGGTATAATTTTGAAAAAATACTGTGACATAAATTTTTGGTCATACCGCCCAGCACTATGAAATGTACCGAACAAACAAACAATACTCAACTGAGACATTCACATTGTTGAAAAAATAAATAACCACATTCCTAGATCACTGCTTCTCTCATGAAGACAAAAAGGAGGGCTACAGCGGTTTTACGATTTTCAGAGAATGACAACTTCTTTACAAAAAGCTATCCTATTGCTTCAGAAGATATAAAATATAGTGTATGAGTCAAACCTTTTGGAGGAAAGAAAGTCTATACTGGTGTGCAACAAAATGAGGGTGAGTAAATAAAATATCTTTATGGGGCTAATCTTTTAAACCACAGTATACGATTCTAAATATAAAAGATAAGGAAATCAACTCCTTTTATGCTAGGTTGTGCATCAAATAGTGGTTTAAGAGATAAAAATCAAAGGATCCAACAGTAATCCCTCAAACCAATAGATACTAACCCTACCATTCATACGTTTAGGGAAGGTACAATTTTTAAAATATTTTTAAAGTCCCCCTGTAGTCAATAATTGCATCCCTTAAAACTCATCTTTGATCATCAAAATGACATATTTTAATGTTTTTTCCTGTGAATTTTTTTTCCTTACGCCTTAAAATAACTTGAATTTAACTCTACACACTTGCTTCATTTAGTATACGTGGTTCCTTGAATATGCAAATTAGCCCCGCCTCCACTCACTCACACCAGCAGAGATCCACTCAGCCAACTTATTGAGGTAAACGCTGCACAATGGTATTGCTCTTTACGTCGGACACATAACGGTAATTTATATGATTAGCCTTTTGACTGTGTTATCAAACATCTAATCGTGTTGCTAATGTTACACAAACCATGTTCCCATCTCAGAGTCAGAGAGCTGCCTTCTAACACTTAAGCATTCTTAGAAACACTTTGAACAACTCAGAACATCAGAGGAGAAAGGCATATAGTTCATCATAACATCGTAATATACATCATACACCCGCTATATTGCTAAATTTACCAGATTGTTCATATCAACAGAAAAAATATCGGCATAACCTGGTTTCTCATGAGACTCCCTTGCTTCAGGGCATAGTGATGAGTCCGCCAGCACGTTGACGTGATTGGATACAAGGTAGTTTGTGACGTGAGAAACACTAGCGATTTCAAACCGAGTTTTTGAAAATGTCTTTAGATCAATGCAGTTTTAAAGAGAAAATACTCAGCAATACTCTGTCTCGGCCTGTCGACGTCTCAGCTCCACATTGACTCCTCCCACTTTCGGCTCCACCAGACACCCTCTGCCTTTTGACTCTACCGGGTTCCCTCATCCCACCGGCTCCCCCTTGGTCAGTCATCACTCCTCCTCTGCCACGGACTTGCGGATATTCCGCTGCACTCCACCCCTATGACTGCAGCAGGCTCCTCTTTCCCTTCGGGTATGCCTCGGTCCTCCATCACACCGGCATTGCCTCGGGCCTTGGGCAGTCTAGCTCCTCCTCAGACGATCGTTGCCACGGGATTGCCTGGGCCTCCTTTGCTAGCGATGTCGCTCGTCTCCACTGGCTCTCCGTCTGCACCTTGGGATCCATCGGCTCTGCCTCCGTCGGTCGTCTCCCAGTTGATGTCAGCCTCCACGTCACCTTGGCTACTCCCTCCCTTGTCTCCACTGTGGGCTGTCATCTCTGGGCTCTGGGTCTGTGCCATCGGACGCCCTTCATCATCACCGCTCGTCGTCCGTATTTCACCATCACCCCATCATCTCCTTTCTTCCCTGTATCATCACCTCGGCCACCTCCAAAGCATCCCTCCATCCCTCCCTCACCTCTGCTACTACGGAGTGGGGTCACGCCTACTGGGAGGGGGCGTTCTGTCCAGTTATCTGGACTCATTCATCTTTCGTTTCACTTTCATGTACTTTCAGTTTGTTTTCATCAATCATGTTTCTTTGTCTTTGTTTCGCGCCACTCATCTGTTCCCATGGACACTAATCTTCCACCACAGCTGTACATCATTTATTTCGTTACCTCTGTGTATTTAGTTCCTCTGTGTTCAGTTTTCAGTTGTCGGTTGATGTTTGCGTGTTGTGTGTTTTAACCTTTGTTTCACACATCCTCTGTAACACTTTCTGTCAGTTCCTCAGTTTATTGTATTATTAAATCACTTCATATTGGATCCTGTGTACCTTCGTCTTCCTCCTGTGACAGCAATGGTGTTGACTTATGAATTTGCACATGGTTTGTCTTAAACCATATTAAAAACACCATTAAAACTTGATTTTCACCACAGAGGGACATTTAAGGAAATAAGTCACCAAGGCTGCATTTATTTGATCAAAAACACCAGTAATACTGTAAAATATTACAATTACAGTTATTAGTTTCTATTTTAATTTTTTTAATGTACTGTAATTTATTTCTGTGATGGCCAAGCTTAATTTTTAGCAGCCATTACTCCAGTCTTCAGTGTCACACAAACAATCCTTTAGAAATCATTCGTTGCTCAAGAAACATTTCTTTTTAGGGGTGTAGTACACATATTTATACTGAAAATGATCTGTACAGGTCAGTACCTAACGAATTCAGCGTTGATATATCCACTGAATTTGTAGAACTTCTCTGTGTGCGGAACATAATTTAAAACTAAAGAGTTTCCCCCCTAGAATGGGACTATATTGTTTATATCGATTTACTTTGATGTTGCGAACACATCTGAGAAATAACAAAGGACACATAGTGAGCTGCTCCTGAATAAGTGCATGATCCATGTTGTCTTAAACATAAGACGTGTTTTATAGTAAGCTCTTCAAACTAAATCATAAACCTACATAGCTTGCCTACTCTCAGATACGAATGTTGTTTAATGCATTTGAGATGCCTTTTCCTCAGTGTACACCTTGCGGTTGTATACTTAACTGTAACTGTTACAACTTCACACAAGTATTTCTATTTCGCATAAAGTTTTATCCTGACAATAAGCGAGCCAACGTTTAACTTTGCAGACTTTAATGAAAGAGTGGAGGCGCATAGATGGAGCGGATTAGAATGGAAGTGCAATAATTCTAACCTACCACCTTCTAAGCACTACATTCTAACCAACCTTCTAAGCACTTCAAATCTCTTCCCCCAATTACAAGTTTACAACAGCACCAGACTTTTTTTTTTTTTAAAGACAAACATAGTTTGTTCAGTAAACCACTGTTTAATAAAAAAAAGGTTGTTTTTTTCACCTTGCTGTATACCGAAAACATACCGACCGATGACTTCAAAACCGAGGTAATGGCTGATAAAAATTCAGCTTTGCGTTACAAAAATAAATTATATTTTAAAGTATATTCAAATAGAAAACCATTATTTTAAATTGTAATAGTATTTCACAATATTACCATGAGCCTCTGAGCTGGACGTTGTTGTTCCTGCTTTCTCTATAGTATAGGCCTTGTTTAAATCTAAAACACTCACATACGTACAATAACCACAAGCTCTGACCATGCTATAGCCGTAAGGAATGAGAGAGCCAGTGATAAGAGCTAATATTAGCTAACATGTGATCGTGCCTTCAACAGCGCCATGCTATGCTTAGTGTACTCTGAGACCATCTGAAGCGATAAAAAGGTCAGTGAGGCCTGCAACAATTTCACTTTCACACTTTTGCTAATGAGAAACAGCCGTTACTCACAAGAAGCTCAGCTGAGCACTAAAACCATCTAGGAGGTTGATGACAATGATGTTCTAGCAGCTGTAAATCACAAAGATTACAAACTACATTCACCCAACATTTTTTAAAGTTAAGAAAATAAAAAAAAATAATGACAAAATTCAGCTTGACTAGTAACTAACATTAAAAAAGATTAATAAATGCTTAACAAATGCATTGTTAGTTCATGTTAGCTAGCTAATACATTAACTAATGTTAACAAACGAGACCTTATTACCAAATATTATTAATTAAACAATTTATTAATTAATATCCACAACACAAGGTATAAAAAAAAAGTTTAAAACTGAAAAAATGACTAAAATCAACTTGAGATCTTGAGTAGATTATATTATTAATAAATCATAAAATTACAATAAAACAAGAAAAAATTTAATCTGCTACTAAATAATATCTGTATGAAACTCCATGAAAGGCCATATACTACAACACAGCTTGGATTGCATCACAATGACGTAAACTAATCCATTTTGGTCTGAGTCACATGCCTGACTGCCGCTGATGGCCGATGTCATGACGCTAGCTTGAGATCAACCAGTCTGTTTTTGTAGTGAAGTCATCATTGTGGCACCCTGTAGCCTATACGACTTACAAATGTATAGCAGTCAAGCAATGTTAATGCATCACTGCAGTTCTGCAACCAAATTTTGACTGCAATCAATTGTTTCCCAACAGCATAACTAACAAAGAATGTCATACATGCATCTAACATACTGCCGCAAAGAGGTGTGAGTCAGGAGGCAGCGAATAGTTTCCCATTCCCAAATACATACAAGAGACCGAGCAGGATTGGAGGGACTTCCTCTTCCGGCTTCTCCATGCCATGATCATTAACCCAACATGACTCAGAATGAAACCTCCCTGAGTAACACACATCTGAATGGGAAAGCCTGCAGTCAGAAAACAGCTGGGCTGTGCTTTCTCACTAGAACAGTCTTCTAGAAATACTCCACCAGGAAGGGTCTTCTTTGGTTTTCTTTGGGCTACTCTTGTTTTCACACATTTAGCACCTCTGAAATTCAACACAATCTTCTTACATCCCACACTTAACAGCGGATTTCCTTTCTGCATGCTGAAGTGTGTGTGTTTTTTTAGTTAATGTATAATTGTAGACTGCTTCTCATTACTATCTACAGGTGTTTTATTCAGCACATTTGCTAGCCACAGATCATGATGCCAACAAATGTTGATTATTAAGCTCAAATGTGGCACTATGGACCGGAATGTCCAACAAAATGGACCGGCTCTGAATCAGAAAGACGTGAGACTGACTGGCTGGTCACAAGCTCCTCTTCTCATATCGAAATCCTCTGACATTTCTCTTTAAAAATTCTCATTTTAGACTTCTAATTTGTGACAGGTGTTTTGGTTTGCTCTATCCTCTGCGCTTATTCCGCTTTAGTCAATACATCATGCGTTGGGTCAGAGGTCTGCCAGTGATAACCACACTGGAAGCCAGTGATTATAGTTTATAAAGTTATAAATATGGATATTTTTTTATAAACACATCGCTTTGCTTCAGAAGGACTTACCCCCTAAAGTCGTATGGATTACTTTTATGTTGGATGGATGTGCTTTTTTGGGCTTCAAAATCTCAGATGCTACTTACTCATATTATAAAGCTTGGAAGAGCCAGGATATTTTATAATGTAACTCCGATTGTGTTTGGCTGAAAGAGGAAAGTCATATACACCTAGGATGGCTTGAGGGTAAATTAATAATTTGAGTAAATTATGGGATCATTTTCATTTAAACTAAAGCCTTTAATATGCCATAATTGGACATAAACATACGCATAATTAAATTAATTAATTTAAATAAATACTTCTATCAAATTACTGCATGTCTTGATAAAAGACTCACACACAAACACACACACACACACACACACACACACACACACACACACACACACACACACACACACCTGTTTTCTTAAGATTAATATATTTATATGAGTAGCCTACATGAAGTACTGATTAATGGTCTGAAAAGATCAAATCAAAACAAATAGTACATTTGTGTTACAAACATTCTAGTTACCATCTCTGTTTAATTTTAATGCGTAAATGTTGGCAGGATACATGTTTTGTCCCATGTCTGAACAATAACTACCGAACCTGTTCCTGCATTTTTTTACTACAATAATTTGGTATTGTAAAATACCCTGTCACCAACAATTAAAATTACATGATTCTGAAATCTTCTTACACTAGAAATGCCATTTTCATTACTACAGATTTGACAGAAGAAACTACAGTAAGTTAACCAAGGTATTCTGGCAGAAAGATGGTCAATTTCTAAGGGACAATATCAAAAAGAAGGGGGAAAAACTTCTTTCAATATTGTTTTACATGTTGCATAACTTTGTTATACAGTCTTTAAATATAATTATAGTCCCTATATTGCCTTTGAAAGGTCAAACAAACGTCCTATATTCAATCATTTTAAGTAAAACAGCATAAAATGCAACAGTTTACGAAAGTGTTTCTCGTGTCTATGAACTACAGCATCGCTACAGAGTTTTAACCCTAACTAGTAGCCTACAATCATTAACTCTTGCGTTTTCCCTGCTATGTTTATGTTTACGTTTACGTTTAGGCAGTAATTTTCTTGAATATAAGCGAAGAGTTAATTTGACGCAGGCCTCGCTTGGATTCCTGAACCCCCCTTTCCGCTTATGGGGTCCCCATTTCTGTGAGCAAGATCCACCCATATGTGCTACACACACTCACATCAAAGGGCCGAAACCCTCATAACATTCCGCCATCTCTCCGCTTACCTGGATAAACTGGATAGTTAAAGCTGATTTTCCGACGCCACCACCTCCGACGACCACCAGGCGATATTTCTCCTGCACTGAGCCGTCCTTCCAGCCAGCCATCGGGGACACGCTGCTGCTCTCGCTCCGCTGTCTAAACACACGCACACCGAGCCACTTTACTCTGTGACAGGCCTTCAGATGGAGAATTGCAGTGGAAAAATGCGATACGGCGTTAAGGCGCTGTGTGAACTCAGTGGTAATCCGTACGAGATGAGAAAAGTACGAGCACAGCCTGTGGGAAATGCATTCACTGCTGCCTCAAGTCCATACGCCCTCGTCTAAATCGCTACCAGGCACTGACTGCCTGTGCTGCAAGATGAGGGGAAGATAGGGCTAATCAGTTCAGCTAGTACACGCAGAGACGCTAGGGGGCGCACACTGCTATTCCCGGCCTGTGTGTGTTGGTTTGTAGCTCGTCAAGTGAATGTATTGATCTATCTCAATTACTAAAAATCAAAAATTGTGTAGTAAAAGTTTAAGTCTGCCATTGAGAAACCCATATTATGAATATTGTCTATGGTGGTCCTCCTGGGCTATCTTATGGTCATTCACTGCCAAGGCTGGGGGACGAGTTAAAGGGATAGTTCACCCAAGAATGAAGATTCTGTCATAATTTACCTGTATGAGTTTCTTTCTTCTGTTGAACACAAAAGAAGATATTTTGAAGAATGTTGGTAGTCAAACAGTTGATGGACCCCATTGACTTCCATTTAATTTTTTCCCTATGGAAGTCAATGGGGCCCATGCCCATCAAATTTGGTCATCCATGTTCTTCAAAACATATTTTTTTTGTGTTCAGCAGAAAAAAAGAAATTCATACTGGTTTGGAACAACTTGTCTTGATGGTGTGTAAATGATTACATAATTTTTGGGTGAACTATGCCTTCAAGTCCAACAAACCATCTTAGGCTGGTTTAAGTTTTACATTGCTTTGTGCTAAAAGAATAAATGTACATTTGAATCTTCTAAATCAGTGGTTCTCAGCCAGGGCTCAAATTTATGTATACCTGAACAACATTTTTATTTCACCATCATGGTTCCCACAGTCTTAGAAAATGCATATTTTTCATATGCAAAATGCAAATGGTTATATGCAGGGATTTTAAAAGGGTGACTTTTAGACATGGAAAAGTCATGGAAATTAATAAAATATATATATTAAAAAAAGTTCTATAATGAATATACATTTTGTTTATGTCAAGCGCTAAAGTATTTTAAAATATTTATCAAATTATTTTAAAAACATTTTATCAAAATATAATTTTACAAATATAAATTGCTAGTTGTGAGTAAAAAATAATAATTTGAAGCACTTAAAAATCCTGTTATCACGGAAAATTCAGTTCTTGAAACTACTAGAATTATGGAATTAAACTAAATTAATTATTAAATTATTATTATGAAAATGGTTTTATTTGATCATTTTAATATATTAACATTCATAGTTTGATTACAAAGCTGTAGGCTTAAAAATATCCAAGCCTACGTGGGTCTTAGGGGGTCTTCAAATATTTTTTTGGACTTGGAATCAAAAAGGCTAAGAACCGCTGCTCTGTCACTTTACATGCTATGTCTATTATCCTTGTAATGTTGAAAATGAATTATCTCACTAAATGTTTACTCTCTTTTATTGTAGTATGCTATTTGTTTTCTCATAACTTTATACTCTCCTACATGAGCTGTTAAGTTCAAATTTACATTGTGGGAAACTCATGGGGAAATTATTCAAATGATTTTATCCCTCTATGGAAATCTGAAGAGGACAACCAGTAACACAGCACCTGTGTGTGTGATAAATATAACAATTAAGTCCCTTCTCCACCCACTTGTATATGCAGGGTCTATAATGGAGCTGTTTATTTCCACAGCTGCAGTAGACACTACTTACTCAGGATCAGTCTATCTTAGCACAATTACCCTAAAAAAAAACAATGTGAATCAACAAAGTAAGAATTTTTACAACATGAGGAAGCATCAGCTGTGAAATGTAAATCCTCTGTGAATACTACATACCGACCTCCATGAATACCATTGTTAAAGGGGTCATGCCATCAGAAGTCTAATTTTCCTTGATCTTTTGACACATTAAGAGGTCTTTGCACTATTTAAACATCCTGCAAGTTTCATAGCTTAAAACTTCCTCCTCATTGTAAATAAAGGAACAAGTTGGTGGTTTATTTTTAATGGTGTCCTGGATGGTGTCAGATGATTTAGTTCGGAGCATTTGATTGCAGATTGTTTTGTAAACGCAGCACAGTGTAAGAATTCACAAAAAAACTTTTGTTGAAAGATGAAGCAGCCAACTGAACTTGATCTGAAGCAAAAAATGACCATTTCAGACAGAGGGGCAGAATGAGTTTTGAAAATAATACTTTTCCCACACTTATATTTGTTTGTTTTATATATTGTATTTTTAATAATAGGCTAATAAATAATTTAAATAATAAGAAGCTCAAGGAACATATTAAAATAATAACAAAAATCCATGTAATGATACTGTGGTTTGCATACTCTTTTTTTCACACGCATTGGTTTACACACTCTCTTTAGCAAAACCTCAAACACAAACTGTCGGAAAGTTATTATTTGAGTAGCAGAATTAATCAATTCCTTTTGACTCCTCCTCCCGCCCCAGAGGAATTTCAGGAATTTCAATTAACTCGTAATCCAGAACTCTAAGATTCACATGGTCCCACTGCAGTCTCCGAGAGCAAAGGAACAACAAGAGTTCATTCCACCTCCCACAGTCCAGGGGAAAAAGATAACCAGTGTACACATTACACAAAACATCTGAGAATGATTCTTGCAAGAAATGTCAATCTTATCTACAGTACTTCTGAACACCCTTTACACAGTGTACCAGAGATCATCATTTATTCTGCTTTTATTGGGAGTATAAAATCTCTGGGTGATGTCACCTCAAGAGCTTTTGCCAGCCTCACCCTTCTCATTTAAAATGACTGAATCCATATCACTACCATTCAAAAGTTTGGAGTTAGTACAGTAAGTCTCTTAAGGCTGCATTTATTTGATCAAAAATAGTAACAATAATATCGTGAAATAGTATTTTTTTTTTTTATTATTTAAATACATTTTAAAATGTGATTTATTACTGTGCTGGCAAAGCTGAATTTTCATTAGCCATTACTAATGTTAGCCATAACATTTCTTATGTGCTGCTTTTTTTAATAGGATTATTTGATGAATAGAAAGTTCAAAAGAGCAGCATTTACATGAAATCTTTTGTCACATTATAAATGTCTTTACTGTCACTTTTGATCAATTTAATGCATCCTTTAAAAAAAAGTACTGACCCAAACATTTGAACAGTAGTGTATGCAGAATCACACGACTAAGAGTGTTGTATGACATACAGCCATAACACTCTCTTGCGAGTGCGATATTGCTTTTATACAACAGTTAATCCAGTATCATGCAAGAGGAAAATTAATACATAAGTACATCAAAGGAACAAAAACCTCTTAATGCAAAAGTCAAAACTCTCACATTATGACTCACATCACGGAACATTTTCATTCTTACTGTGCATGTATGATTAAATGTCCCCTACTGTGTTTGTTTGTAATTTCAAAACAGAAACCGTAGCCTACAGCTTTGTCATTTTGTGATTCCCCACTCAGTTAGTCATTGTAAAGACAAATGTGGCTGGCCAATCAGTGCAGCATTTTCAAAGGGTGCTTGATGAGGCGGTGATGATACTAAAACATTACTACAATTATACTTACATTTAGGATTTGCCAGAATACTGATCTATTTCAATGCAGTGTTTACAAGGAGATATATAAACCAGTTGAACTGTGCCCAGATTGTAAAACTCTCCTCTTGGCCTCATGACACCACAAGCATAACTATTTATTCAAACAGTGTTTTAACTGAATAGCAAATATAATGGAAAGCTTGGATTATATAGCCTCTGCTAAAACTTTTATAAGCAAGGTTTGCAATTTTGAAAGAACTTATACAGTGTAGAGGTTTTCTCTTGTTCTACAATCAAATGATTAGACTTCTTTGTATTGATGTATTGAACATGTTGAAATGTTTGTCTCACGTGAGCAAGGGGAGCTGACAAGTTACAATATTGATCAAAGTCTCGTTCTGAAATGGCATTTTCAGGAAAAGAGCTGACGTGTAAAGATGTCAAAGAAACCATTCAAGCTCCAGCTTTGTGTCACTGCTATAGGGAGGGTCTTGAGTGCTTTAATTATGACTTGTGCTCAGAAGAAATGGAATAACAGTTACGCGTGCAGATGTTGCACAAAATTTGAAGCCGTCTGCTTTACATGTTGTGAAAAGAAATTGTGCGAATGTGCAGTACAAGCCGAACCTCTTCATTTATAGTGCTTACTTAGAACTTTATTACCTCATTTTCATTGGCTATGATTTTATTACATGTATAATATAACAATATATAAATCTGGGAAACTCATAAAACTCCAGTAATATCATTTTTATGAGTAATGTTCCTTCTTATAAAGAATAATGGAATTAAATGCATGACCCATCTCTCCCACCCTGCATGAACCTAGAAACTACTTAGATCTAATGTATCATTTACATCAAAAACTGCTTCCACGGCACTTTATGAGACAATGGTGACCAGGTGAATGCAGTGACTACATACACTTCCGTTCAAACGTCTGGGGTCAGATAATACTTTCATTCTGTAAGGATGCATTAAATTAATCAAAAAAAGCATTTATGTTGTTACAATAGATTTCTATTTC
The DNA here is from genome assembly GCF_029890125.1 of Rhinichthys klamathensis goyatoka. Classification (NCBI taxonomy): domain Eukaryota; kingdom Metazoa; phylum Chordata; class Actinopteri; order Cypriniformes; family Leuciscidae; genus Rhinichthys; species Rhinichthys klamathensis. Next base: position 3,333,424 of record NW_026606794.1, on the reverse strand, counting down.
ATACAAATGCTGTTTTCTCACAAAAAAAAAAAAAATTACGTAATTATGTTTTCCATAATTACGGAGCCCTAAAGAGACATGGTGAAATGGGGAAAAAAAAGAGATGGGAACACAAATTATTTTGAAAAACCCTCAAAAAACGTTTTTGATTGTAAAATGTTTTGCGTTCTTCAACAAAACATTTTGCGAGCGAACAGTTTCTCGAGGGAATGCAAAACTTTTGAGAGGAAATGCAAAAGCATTGTAATATTTTTTACTCCCATCTCACATTTTTTCCATCACCATGTCCCATTAGAGGCTCCGTACTATGTTGATAATAAGAAATGTTTCTTGAGCACCAAATCAGAAATTTGATTGATTTCGGAAGGATCATGTGAGACTGAAGACTGGAGTAATGATGCTGAAAATTCAGCTTTGCCATCACAAGAATAAATTACATTTTAAAATACATACAAATAGAAAAAGGTTATTTCAAAATGTAATGATATTTCACAATATTGTTGTTTTTACTGAATTTTTAATCAAATAAATGCAAATGGTGAGTATTATACCCTTCTTTCAAAAAAACATTTAAAAAAATTTATGTGGCTCATCTACTCAGGGCAAAGCCATGACCTTGACGCCTTCGTCCTTAATATTATTATGCATTACGCAGATATGAAAGTTATGACTGACCACAAGTCTTATGAGTCCAAGTCATCTAAGAGGCAGGAGACCATAACAAATTCTCAAGATTCCAGAAGATTTTCTTCAAGAGAACACATCCTTTGTTGTGTCAACTGTGGTTTAAGGGCAGTACTGTTCTTATACTTACAAGTGACCCAATTCATAAAAAAGGGTCATTGTAAGACTATTCGTTTAACAAGAGAATAAAAACGCTTTCGTGGTATATGGTGTGCAATGTTTATTGAAACATGATTACAGATGAACAGGGTCAATCCCTTTTAGAGCAGTTAAGAATCGTGTTGGTAGAAAATGTCAAAATAATCCCCTTTAGACATATTTTATGGGATTGAAGAGCTTAGAGCTTGGCCACAAAGCACTGCATGTGTACGGCAGTCTGGAGGGACACAAACAAGCGATAGGGAAAAAAAGACAAGACGTAGGATAACGGTAACGCTTTTTAGTCGAATCTCGCCCTTTGGCTCGATGGCCTCAGTCGTTGGAATTTATGAGTGAGACTTTTTCTGAGAGAGGTTGATCTTGTCACCCAGACTCAAAGCCATACCCTATTAAAAAAACAAACAAAGAGGAGTTATCAATCATGCAGTAAAACATCACATAGGGAGATTAAAAAAACATACAAAGGCATATCAGGATAAAAAAAAAGTTATAAAAGAAGTTACTAAATCCATTACTGAAATTATAAAACATTATCCACGCCTGTAGGCACAAAAATGCTAATCCAGCATTTAGTATTTACTATAAAGATCCCAATGCCTTTTAATTAAAACGGTGCAAAGGGTAAAAAACATCACCTGGCTTTTGGCTCGGATGCGAATATGTCCATTGACTGGGGCATCAGGTCCCATGTGGATTGGCTTTTCGATGCTTACGTTTGCAAGGGCATCCTCTCCAAATATAGAGCGAGCATACAGATTTGCTGCCATGAAGCCACAGATACCGGACAGGGCCTGAGTTACAAAAGACAAACATGAGATATGAATGTAAATGTATTATTAAATCATAGAGGGGTTTACTCAGTGTTGGGCAGCAACTGATTACATGTAATCTGGATTTCGTAATAGGACTCCAAAAAATGAAGTACTTGTAATTAGATTATATTACATTTTAAAATCCTCGTAATAGGACTAAATGACTTTTTTTTATTGATTACATGTTATTCTCACAATGGCAGTAAATTATTCATAATTCATTGATTCTCTCAATTACTTTTTGTTTTATATTTTCCTTTCTTAAAAAGCCTACTGCTTAAATACGTTCAGAAGGTCTTCCAGGTTTATGGAATTGCACACACAGACCAGCCACTACCCATGAGCCGATCACTGAAAACTGAGACTCGTGCAGAAGATCACTGGATTTACAGAAATCATTTGACTTTTAAGAAGTTCTCAACATTGCATATCTAATCAGCTCCTGATGACCATTTATCTGAATTATCACTCAATGAGTCATTTAACCATGGTCTTTGGAAGACTTTAGTATTTCAAACAAATTCAAATGTACAAATTCACTTAATTTCATACTTTTCATTAAACTCGCACGTTTAATTCAGTTCCATCACAAACCCCAGTCTGGGAAACCCTGACGTAATGTAATTTTTAATGCACTTCATGTTGTAGATAAAGCATGGAAATTATTTTTGTAACTTACATGGTCAAATATTATCCGATTCAAAGTAATGTGATAAACAAGTTTAGGTGAAAAGTAATCTCAAAGTAGTCAGATTATATTACCGTAAATGTGTAATGTAATGGATTATGTTACTAACTAAAACGGTCATGTAATTTGGAATCAGTAAACGACTAAAAATTGTAAGTAATCTGCCCAGCAGAGCGTTTACTGTTCTCATCAAGTGAGTATTGTACCTTCTCTGGGGTCAAGCACTTCATGTTGGTGGACCCAAGAATGTGTTGGAGATACTCGGTCAGATCTGTGATGTTGGTGTTGACGGTAACCTGTGTGGAAACAAAACAGAACAAATTCCAGCAAGCAGAAAGGAGATAAACGTAGCAGTTATCCACAAAGAATTTACCAGTCCCCCAGACTTGCCTTATTTTCCCACTCAAATTCAGCCCACATCTGTCTAAACTCAGCATCTGTGCAGGAGGCCGGCTGAATGTAGTCCATGATGTCAATGTGAATGTCGCTGAGAACTACGCAATTTCTGTCACTGGCTGCTCCTGATACATCATACACTGCAAAATATGTGTTTTTGATTATTGAACTGATTCCAGGTCCTACCTCAACAACAAAATAGTACAGGTTTAAATAAGGATATCTACATATAGTCCACAAACCTATGTTTCCAAATATGATGCCATTCTCTGTGGAGGCCACTTTCACATTAGCTTTGATGTTGGCAAAGTCGTGAGGAGCCAATGTGAGAGGAGATGGTTTCTCAACCAATTTAAGATCACCTGGAGTTTGAGGAATATATTCAGTAAAAGATACACCAAAAACACACTAACAAATTATTTTTATGGATGAAAGGAACAACTTGTACCAAGTGTTGCCAGCTCCAAGGTACAGTTCTGTAGGGTGTCGCTAGTCTGGTTAACAACCAGGACATCCAGGACGATGTCATACTGATTGACATGTACATAAGCTTCTGCGTACACTGGATCTGAGAAACCAGTCAATTGGGTGACCTGGAAGAAAACATGAGATGGTTCAGTCTAGGACATGGTTTTCAACCAAGGGGCAGGGCCCAATAGGGGGCCTCAAGATAACCTAAAATGATTTAAAACGAGACAAAACAAGCTATAAAAGCTAAAAATAAAAAGTTCATATTTTAACTCACTAGCTCAACAGCATTTTTTCCCTACCGCCCTGGATATATGAGGTAGCCTAAGTTTAAAATGGCCATTTCTGGACCTAGAAAAGTCATGTAAATTCATGTTACATAGAGTTGGATCATTGAAGAACATTCAGCTTTTAAAACTTCTGGAATTAGAAAAGGTATTTATTTTAATTAGAATTATTTTAGTTACTTAAAAAAAAAAAAAAAAAAAAATCTATGGAAACTCTTAGTTTCTGTACATTTAAAATAAGCATCGAAAACAAAACTTACAGCTGATGTACTAGAGCAAAGCTATTTGCCTATATGGGGAGGGGGCCTTCAAATATTGCTGTGGTCTTGGAGTCAAAAAGGTTGAGAACCACTAGTCATGGTAATCTAACTGATAAACAAATGCAAAAAATATAAAAGCTATTAATACATTGTAATGAAAAAGATCAAAACCGGCAATTCAAATGCTTTTCTGAAGTACGGAACTATTATATTGTGAGATGCTGTAAATGGACGGAACACTCTTAAGGCTCCTGCCTGATGTGACATTTTAGTGTTAAAATTCCCATCAGATGAACCAACATGCCCTCTGGTGGTAAAAGATGACAAACTACAAACAACCTTTCCAATTTTGTCACTATCATAAGAATACGGCTTGTACAGATTCAAAAAGATACAAATAAAATCCTCCAAATACCTTATTAAGTTTAGAAGCCAGAGGGTCTGCGGCTTCTTTCCTCTGAGTATTGCCCATCGCGGCCAGCAGACTGAGTTGGAACTGATCTTCTTTGGACGCCATCTCGCTCTTAGCGGTCAGCTGCATGAAGGAGATCGGATCATCCGCCTGAACAGTCACGTTACGCTTCTCAGACTCTTTCTGATAAAACAAGAAAAACAACATAATTCAATATCATGGTCACAAATGATGATCTTTTAATCTAAGACATTATCCAACATTATACCATATACCTTCTGAGACAGTTTCTCTTCCTCCAGTCTGACAGTGAGCATATGGGACAGGGATCTGCGGCACTCTTTATTAAAGATGTCGTTCATGAGGGGCGAGCATTCGGACAGGACTTTAAGGCACAGCGAGATCCGTTCCACGTCATCATCGGTGATGGGCTTCTTGGGTAGAGACGACTTGCCCAGATGGAGCACAGTGGCCATGAACAGCATGGCCTCTGCCACAAAGGACTAAAAACAGCAAAATAACATTTATTCTACCACAATTAGACACATGAATAAATAAATTGACAGTTTAGTCACTGTTTATGGAATGAGGAGTTTTAAAATGAATTTACATTTTGTCTTTTTTTGTCCTCGGCAAGGGCAACATAGCGCAGGGCCACTTTGGTGAGGGTGGTGGCCAATGAGGCAGCAACGTAAAAGTCTCCATCCATCAGGAAACCCCTTAGAGGAGGCCTACAGAATAAAGGGATATTTTAGAGATGTAATACGGAGGACTATCTCCATAATGTATCAGTAAGGGGAGATAATCACCTGTCCTCTTCTTTCTTGGATGGCCTGCTGCTACTCAGGGCACTCTGAGTGACGTAGGTGCCCATTTCTGTCACCAGCTTAGGAGCTGGAGTTGCAGTCATCTCCTCCTCAGGTTTCACTTCTCCAGACTCCTTCTTCAATTCATTCTCCACGATTGGTATCTGAATAAGAAGAAAGAACACATAATATAAAACAATTTAATGTTTGAAAGCACTATAAGGTGTAGAGACATTTATAGAGGATGTTAATCGCAATTTTCGCAAGAGTCAGCCGTATCTCAGTTTTAGATGTATATTGTGCACTGAATCATTCACACTATTGTTTTCTGTAAAACTGCATATTTTGATAAATAACTATTATATTAATATAGTAGTAGAATTGTTATATTCAGGGCCTCGCAGTTTCTGACAATTTAATTTCCATTACTTTTCCAGTCACTTGTAATGACTGAATAAAGATTTAAAAAAATATTTTTACAGCAATCACACTCGCAATAATGGTTTCTATCCAAATAAATAGTTTTATAATATTATCTAGTATTATACCGACTGTATAACTTTTCATAACCTATAAAGATATTAATTTCCAAGAATTTTCCAGACCTGGAAATCACATTTTTGAAATTCCCAAATATTTCCAGAACCATGTAAACCCTGTATATAGAATATTAAAATTGTATTATACAATAACATATTTCTGTCCTTATTTCACCGCATTTTGTATTGCAACACTATTTAACCCTCGAGCCTTCCACTCAATTTCATTCGACTTGATATGGTTACTATCACTCTGAAGGAATTAATTTGACATTTCAGTTGTCCGAATTCATTTAGGGCTTGTTCCGGACAAGCATTAAAGGGTCATGAAACCCTAAAACACATTTTTTGAGCGCCGTGATGAGTTTAACAACACTCACAACGTGGGCCATAGATCATATACGGACTAGAGTAAGCGTGTTTCAAGTTATGGACATATTTACTCCAGTGCTCTAAACATGAACCCGCACTGTGTATGCGCACATATTTAATCACGTCTTCTTCAATTTAAATATATGTGCAAATATGGACGTTGATACAGCCGTACGTTTGACGATGAACATGATGACACGATGAATTATTCTGATACACAGAAAACAATGATGTAGACCAAAAATTCAAAGAACAATGGACAAAAAAGTAACTATGCCTTTATTCTTTTTCTCTGTTGAACTGACGCGTGTAGTTTGTTCAGAGACTGTAGTGCTCGTAAATATAATGAAAATATGATTAGACCTTTTAAATGTTATTCCGCGTTCGGAACACAAAGTTCGTGACACTTTAATGACGAGCTCTGGATATGACAAAAGCGATGCAAATCAATGTACTACAGACCTCTCCCAAAGATCTACGGACTTCTGTCATGACACTCTGGATGTCCTCTTTAGTGCTGCAGTATTCACCCAAAATCCACAGAGCTCCTCTGTAAATCCTGCAACACAAAAGTCCTTTTTTTAAAAATCACTGCAATGCATCACAATCCCTTTTACAACATTAAACAGGACAAAGTACTATCAAGCGGTCTAGAATAATACACCAATTAAGTTTTTATATACAGATGATCTATGTAATTGGATTTATCAAAGTTCTAAGGAAGCAGTTAAAAAGCATCTCTTACTTGACCGTCTTTATGGCATGGAAAACCTCCAGCATCTTCTCAATGATGAGAGGTCTAAGGTTGTCAAACCTCTGAATCGCCTCTCGCACAAACTCCAGCACATCGGCTGCGGCCGCCTCATTAGTGTCACTCAGGAACTCCATCAGCTGTGGCCACACAAAACACAAGAAGTGAATTTAAGAGTAAAGATGAGAAAAGGGCTAGATGTTTTAACAGTAAAAGTTAAACAGTCCACCGATCTGGTGAAGTGTGTAACTTCAATTTCTTTGCTAGTAAAGAATATTTTGAAATAGTTTAACTGTAAAAAAGCATTCTGAGTGTTCAGTCAGTAGACGTACCACAGGGATGACATTGGCTGCCATGTCAGGGAAGCGCACACTACACGAGTGGAGAGTGCGAACAAGCAGCTGCCTGTACTTGTCTGTGTCTTCATGCTCTGTCACGTTGTTGGTTTTGATGACTTCTTTCTTTAACACTATAACCAGCTGCAGAAAAATAACAATTCAGGCACTTCGCTTGAATAGGAAAGTGCAATTAGTTCATAGTAATTATTTGACATTGTATAAAAGACTTTAATTTTGTTCATTGTATCTTCTTGATGTTATTTCTCCATATAAAGAGACTAAATGGGGAATGGGATCCAGGATGTCAAGTGACAAACTCAGAAAAAAAAAGCACTAATAAAGTAATAGAATGGAAAATTATGGAGTTTTACACTAGACTTTGAGTATGCGAAATGAGTTTGCATCACAAACCTGCAGCTTTACAGTTTGTGTACTTTTAATTTAGCTAAGAGGTCACGTTATGACGTATCGTTCTATTGGTCAAATCTACTTGTGATGCAAACCAAACTTGTCCACTAAACTTGAACTTGAGAACACAGCAAAATGCAAAACTTCTTTGGATGAGTCATACAGACTACTTTTATAGTGCTTTTACGGTTCTTTTTGGCCGTTTACAGTCCCTGTTCACTTTCTTTACATGGAAAAGAGTGGCCAATACATTCTTCAAATTTTCTCCTTTTGTGTTCCACTTAAGAAAATAAGTCATACAGGATTGAAACTACATGAATAAATGATGACAATCCTGATGATCCATCCCTTTAAATGGCATGTTGTCACACACCTCCTCTACATTGCGGGATGACACCAAGTCCAAGGCCAGCTGTAGGGTCTTCTTGCGGACCTCAAGATCGGGAGTTGTCAAAACCCTCAGAATATCCATCACAAGGTCCTACGAGCAGAACAAAGCACCAAATGTCCTGTTACTGGTCTCATTTGTGGAACGAATGGCTCCTCAAGAGGTGATGAACTCATGTGTACCTGCAGCACACGCTCATGTGTGGGGTGTTCCTTCAGCTCAATCAGCCGGTCCAGAACAATGAGTTTCACGTTGTTGTCGCTCTCTTTAATGATCAGATCAATGTAGCACTGAGCAGCAGCCTGAAACAAAGAACATTCAACCAATGTCATTCCACTTTATTTTCCACCATGCAGAAAACGTATATATGGGAACAACCCTGGTGTTAGACACTGTACCTTGATGGCGGTGGGAGCACTGGACAGAGTAACCAGAGTTCCAGCTGCTTCATATTTTACAGCAGGACTGGATGACTGCAGCAGGTTGTATATACAACGGATGAAACGAGCTCTCTCTGAGGGGTTGGCATGGCAGACCTAAACAAATGTAGAGATATAAAGTAGACAGTGAGAAGACTGTTTTCTATAATCTAGACCAGTGATTCCCAACCCCTGCATCCTGGCATACTAGTGGTTATATTAAAAATAGTAATCACGTTTAATGTAATTACTTCTTTTAATATAATATTGAGTTTTAATATGCCATTTGAAGCAATGCATGTTGTGCAATTTTGTTATTTTAGTGCTTAGTGGTGAGCCGTGGGATTTTTTACTTATCAAAACTGTGCCTTGGCAAAAAAGAAAAAGAAAAAAAAGAGGTTGGGAAACACTGATCTAGACCACCTGATAATATGCAGTGTGCATAAACAGCATAATGCTGAAGAGCTCAGCATTTAATTAATTAAGCATTAGGAATAACTGTGCTGTTGATGACAGCAGTTCTGTAAAAGAGTATTTTATCAGTAAATGTGGATAAAAGCACAAAACTTATAAGGACCACCTTCATTGTGTTTTTGTCCCTTTAGAGCTTAACAGCCCATGGTCACCATGAACTGTTGTTACACACAAAAACTATTAATATTCTTTTTTTTAAATACAGCTTTAGCATACAGCTTTAAGACGACATAAGGGTTAGTAAAAAAACACATTGATATTCATGATGTATTCTTTCACCCTTATTCATGCATTTAAGAGGCAATTAATTACATAAAAAAATGCAGTGTTGAGAATTTAAAGCTGCAGTCCGTAGCTTTTCCTCTTTGTCGCCATCTCTCTGTTCGAAATCTGTAACTGCAGTGATTCGCGGAATTATCATCTTTACGTGGGTTGTAAATCGGCATGAAACAGTGCGGATGAACACAGTGTTTTGAGGCGAGTGCTGCTGTGTGGATACTGTCATACAGAATCACAGATTCACTTTTTGAAAGTTTGACCAACATAAGAATTTTCATAAGAAAATGTCTTCTGAACAAGTAACATCCATTTTTGTTCTGACCAACTAAGGGGGAAAAAGCATTCGACATGATAAGCTTCGTTAGATTTAATCAGCGCGATTTACAGCAACCGTGCAAATTATAGCCTACTTTGTTCTCAAATTGTTCATGTTAACAACATCAGCATTGCGTGACTAATGTTAAATTTAATGTGTTTTATGGTTAGCAGCTACCTGTGTAGTTCAGAATTCATATTCTCCATAATAGCAAAACGAGAAAGGCACAACAAAGGAAACTCCATAACTGTGTGAATTAAGAAAACGTACTGTTACACGATTGAACTATTGAAATGTCTTAACTTACTTGTTCAGCAGAAAAAAGCCGTCTCTTCTTCCGTTTTGAACCCCTTCAAAACACGGAGTTCACGCACTTTTCAAAAGCCCCGCCGATGTTTAATCCTTGTGTTCGCATTAGACGGTTTCTTTCTCTTTCTCTAGGCACCTTAAATCCGAAGTACGAAGTCTTTTAGGTTTTATAACTGCTGAATCTCCAGTTGACACTGATGATTGTTGTTTGGATCTTTCTGGATCCGCCATAAGTTTAATTATGTAAAGTGCTGCGAGAAAAGCCTATACATCTAAACATCTCGTCACGCGCAGTATAGCCGGCTAGCCGAAACTTTATGTGTACGGGTGTGACGTAATGACGCAAAGACATGCTCGAATTTCCCGCAGAAACCCACCAGTACCACTGGAATTAAAATCATTATTACAAGCTAACCGTTTTGACTCTAGCTATGGCAAGCAGATAGTTTTGACCACTGGCAGAATACGTTTTTTTTTATATAATTATTTTGGATTATTTTTAACTTAAAAAAGCTACGGACTGCAGCTTTAAGGCTGCAAAATTTTACCACTATATCGTAATTGAAAGTTTTGAATTCTCAACACAATTCAGCCATGAAAAGTTAATAAATGTCACTATTTTCTCATTTTAAATTCCAAGCAAAGCTTATATTAAATTTAATATAGTCATTTTAATACCACTTATTTTAAACATATTTATAGTTATATCACTGAGACAATAATGCCGAAACAGCTCAGAAAACACCTGATAAAATTGGAATAATTCATTCACTGAAGAGGCTTAATTGTGTGAGAACAATAGGAAAACATTTGACCCCTAATGCCCAGCATTTCATTTTTGCTACGCCTACAAATAATTTCTCAAAATTATTTACGTTCAAAATGTCAAGGTATGCAAGCCTTTACCCATCACTAGACATTTAGAAATATTAGAAAATATTACATATCAAATACTTATTTTGTAAATATATAAATTTGTTCTAATACTGTTAAGAAATGTGTCAGCTGGCTGGTGACATATTGTGTGACTGTTGTTGTGATCAATATTAGAGTGTGAGCAACTGTTATGTGTTGTTTTTACCCATATTTAAAGAAAGTTCTATATTTAATTGCTTTATACTTACAAAGCAATCCTGCTACGCTGGGTCTCTGTGGGTTAAACAAGAATTACTTTAAGATATGAATAGACACCTCACCTTATAAATTAGTTCCACAATGACGAGCTGTAGAATGTCTCCGAAAGTATGCACCTGATCAATACATGTGCTTAGGTAGTCCAGAGCTCTATCCTGCAAAAATATATTAAAAGAACAGCTACTTAGCTTCATGAGATTCATTCTTGTAACAAAAATTATATAAAATAATAATTATTATTATTAATCAGACTGTGTACCTGATCTGCATGAATCAGCATCATAAAAGCATTTCTCTTGCAGCTTGCATCTTTCTCATTTACAAGAAAATCATGAATCAGCTCAGGAGCATCTGGGATCAAATGCTCAAAGTTCCTAAAAAAATAATAAATGAATAAATGAAAATGGTCTCTGATGTTTGTCTCTCACTTGTGCACACAAAGATCCATCAACACACCTGTAGATAGTGTAGATGGCCAGGACTGCATTGCGTCGTACGTAGCTGTGACGGTGTTCCAGACAGGCGCGGATCGCTGGCATAAGGGGCTCCAGCAGCTCAGATTCTTTCAGCTTGCACAGGAAGCGCAGGGTAGAGCCACGGATGAACTCATTGGGATGCTGGAGATCCTACAGATGCATAACACAGATGGCATATTTCAACAAAGAAATAGACACAATATACCCCCACAATAAGCAATACACATTATAGCTCCATATGTCATGCCTACCTTCCTGTAGGCATCACAGACCAAGATCATCTCCTGAAGAAGTTTGCCATCAGGAGTAGTTTTGGGAACAATCTCCCAAAAAACTAGGAGTAGTTTCTTAATTGTGTGGTCCTGCAGAGGCAGCACAAACCGGATGATGGTCATTAACAGGCCTGGCAGTTTCTCTCCATTCAGGATCATGATGATGACCTTCTTCAAAGCCTCTGTCTTGGCTTTGATTTCTCCCTTTTCTGTTTTGACAAGAATAAAAGAGGAAAAGTGTTAGGGTGCATTTTAACCCCCACATTTACCACCTTTCAAAATGTTGGGGTCAAAACCTTTATTCAGCAAGGATACATTTGCATTAAGTTGTTCAAGAATGACAGTCAAGGCTTGTACATTGTTCTAAATGATTTAGGTTTAAAATAACTGCTGTTCTTTTGAACTTTCTATGAATCAATCAAAGCATATTAGAACGATTTCGGAAGGATTGCGTGACACTAAAAACTGGAGTATTGGCTGCTAAAAAATTTGCTTTGCCATCAAAGGAATAAATTAATTTTTAAAATATATAAAATTGAACATTATTATTTTTAAACTGTAATAATATTTGATAATATATTATTGGTCTTACTGCATTTTTGACCAAATAAATGCAACAAGAGACTGTTCTCAAAAACATTAAAAAATCTCAATCGACCCCAAACTTTTAAAGCGATAGTGTGCATGAAAAAAGGGGTTAATATCAAATTACTACACATGTATATTACCTAAATCAGTTTTTAAGCTGACTTCCGATGGTGGTTCAGAGTCATTGGTGACATTGATGAGGGTGTAACACACATTCTCCGCGGCTGTCATGATGTCAGCTCTTCTTCCCTTCACGAGACTCCACTCAGACAGAATGCCTATGAGGTTTCCTAAAACAAAGGTTACAAAATACATTAGTAAAAGTTCAAGTGAATAGTCATTTAATACCATAAACAAAAACAGCCTTTGAAATTTAGTCTATAATGATGTGTGTAATGTAAAAACTCTGTTGAAATTATGTATATTGTTTGGTACTTTTATACTTATTCATGTACATTAAGTGGCCTGAGCAGAGCACTGGCTCAAACAAAGCGCTATACAAATAAACAGTTTTAATAGAAGTTACTCAATTGCATGTCACAGCAGGACATGTAATGTCAACTTGGTGGTGCCCATGAAGGACTACCAGCATCATGTACAATAAAACCCATTTTCTGTAAGACTGTTATAACTGGAGTCACCTTATGTAAGTGTACATCGTTTTAATTATATTTCTCTAAGTTTTATTATGTAAAACTTCAACCTCTTCTCACGTATCTTGCACTTCAAAGAACACCATGATACTAAGACATATACTAAGTATATGTGCAACTACATAAAGCAGAGTCCAACTATACATTCAACTAATGTCGACCGTGATTTTGGAGTCTATCTATCCTGTTAACAAGATTTTTTTAACAAGATCCAGTCAGAAGTCTCACGGTCTACGGCAGCACTGGGATCCACTGAATTAGCAGCTAGTTTGAAAACCCTGAGCCAGCCGTGAAAAAAGGCCGATTTGTACCATGTGTGCATGTATTATAAACACGAAACGTATTAATATCAGCACTTCTGTCTAATAACACATATAGATAACACAGTTAATGTTGTAGTTATATTACTGATTGATTGCGTGATCAATCGACATCACTGCTGCAGTAGCAGCTAGCACGCTAACAGTCTATGATAAAAACGAACACAGACAACCGGTGATTATTGTCTGTGGCTTAAAATAACAACAAATTCGATTTTTATTAATGTGCTTTCTTGTTAAGCTGTTCATTTATTACCTTTCAAATAGGTCTCAGGTCTGTCTCTTCTGTATGCGCATCCGTGTCTGGAGAGATTCCGATCCTTCCGAGTGACGTGGAACCTGACTGACTTGGCCACATCAATACTACAGCGAGCGAGGGGGACCACACTACACGGTTACACAAACGCGAAAGTTTGTTGCAGCGATTACGTTCGTGGCTGTGGTGTGTGTCTGTTTGAGGTTATGTTCTACTGGTTTATACTGGAATGCTATTCTTAATTTGCCTTGTGTTAGTCAAGATGTGTAAGGTAAAAACAAAACCTAATATTTGTTGCGAAAGGGTTCGATAGTATAAGCTTTTTGTATTCGTTGATCTGAGAGTTATTATATTTATTAAAAAAAAAAAAAAAAAACGTTAGCTGCTGTAAATGAAATAAACGTAAACTGAAATAAAATAATATATCAAAAAATAACCTTGTTTTATTTCACTTATGTCCAGGCAACTTTTCAATTTAATTTATCTTGATGTATAGCCTATAAAATAGCTAAAACTAAAACAGAAAAAATACCCTAATAAAAACTATATAGACAAAAACACACAATAAAAATGTATAAAAACTTTATTTAAAATTAAAATGGAATATATAAAAACAAAAAGTAATTCAAAATATTAATAAAAACTGTAAAAGCATCTCAACGATACTAAAACAATACTGGTATGAAACAGTAATGGCTAATAAAAATACATTTATAAAATATTTTGTCTCTTCTATTTCTATTCAGTGTCTTGGCCAAAAGACAGGCCTGTTGAGATTACTACACTAAGAAGGTTTTCAGTAGCATTTTAGTTCTCTATTATATTTACCATTCAATCTAAATATTAAAATATTCTCTCATTGTTTTAACAATTAAAATAATATTGGAATAATACATTTTATCCCATATATATTTACATTTACAATGTAACATTATTATATTTTTTATTACTTTACACTGTAAGAAAAAAAAACTGATATACTGGTAATTTTCTGCCAGTTTACATACATTTCGTTTAACCCTTAAACACAATACAATGCGCAATTCAAAATACTTGATTAATCAATATGGAACATTCCTTCATATCAACACAGTACATTGAAGCCTTTACAGAGTGCATACATTTGTGTATGAATATCATGTCATAGCCTCATGCTGAACTGCTTTTTACCATAAAAACTTGGAAGATACATTATCTTCACATGAGAATCACTGGTGGTTTATTGACCACTTATGCAGTTGGAATCATGGAAAAGCTCTTAAGATAGCTGTGGGGATTGCAGCACAGAAGTGAATAAATGAGGTCAATTTCATGCATTATGGAACCAGCATTAGTCTCCATCTTTTGAGATCATAATTGAACCATAATGCGAGAACCACAATTTCAAACCAATTTTCCAGCCAAATGCATGAATTGTTCTTGCTCATCAATATGGAATAAATATATTACTTTTTCATAAACTTATATCTGGATCTTTTTACAAATGTGAGTCATTTTAAGAACATTAAACAAACCATTCCTTGTGTTCAAGACTTTTCACAATACAGCTCCTTTTTACCTGAAGCATTGGCATTGGAGGGACTTTCCCTTTTTTTACAATATGTTTTTTTTAGGAAATAGAAAAAGATGTTGACTGAACAAATACAAAAGGATCATGAGGCCATTTATGTCCCCCGGATTTCTATACTTTAATCGTATAATCTTAAGGTCAGTTCTGTCTTGCAAAAAAAAAAAAAAAGCTTCAGTATTAACAATGAATGTTGCTACAGTTGTTTGACCTAACTAAAAATAACACCCGAAAGGGATAAGGTAATGTACATGTAACACGTTCATGAATGTGCAGGGGCTCTGTGGACTGATCCATTGGCAAGAAGCAATTTCTCTAAAAATATCAAAAGTTTTTGGCCAAAACGTTACAATATAATGTTAATGTAATTTAATAAAAATACAATTATTAATGTTAGTTCATGTATAACTGTAATGTTAACAAATAGACCCACAACTTTTGATTTTACAAAATGTATTAGTAAATGTTGAAATTAACATTAAGATTATCAAATTATCAACAAAAAAAAATTATCAAATGATGTAGAAGTTGGCCTAATATTGTTCATTTTAGTGCAGTAAACTAATGTTTAAAAGTGAAACCTTATTACAAAGTGTCACCATTATTTGTTATGTGGTTAATATCTTTGGTTGATATTTGGTGATATCATCTTTGGTTGATTTTGTTGCTTTTATAGAGGACATTGCAAAGAATGCAAAGCTAATTGAGAGACTCAACCAAAATTATCATAATATAATAATGATGTGTTTTGCAGTGTAAAACAGCATTTTAATAGGGGGTTCCTGGGTTGGCTGAGATTCTGGAACCCCCATTGGTAAGAAACAAGACAACTCAGCTGCAACATAATGTCTATGTAATGTTAGTGACCTCTTGTGGTGCTTATGCATTGAAACCATAGGGCCTGTTGGCTCATGAACATCGGAAAACGCGAATGGCTCAATACTCAATACTATTTACATTACTAAATACTGGCTTAGCTTAATTATAAGATAGAATCGTATAAGTATAAACAAACAATAAAGAAAATGGATGTGTAGCCTAGCCTACACACGACTCAAAAGTAGGCTATATCTAATATAGGACACACTCACAAGCTCCCGTGTTTTAGGTCTTAAGATCTTTCAACAAATATATACATAAAATATGTTTACAACTTAGCCGTCTAAAGTATTGTTTAAATATTGCAATAACGGTAGTAAATCTGACTAAAAAATGAAAAAATATAGACATAAATTGAAGGTGCGCGCGGTTTGGCTGCGCTGCAGAGAGAGCGCGCGTCTGTGTCTCGCGCTCTAGTCATTGTTACAAATTGTCGCACCTAGACGGCGACATAGAGCTCGAGTCTGCTAAAAAACAAAAACATTTCAGCCTCTTTTCCTCCTGGCCAAAATGCCTGAGCACGTTTGAGTGACCATGGAGCGCGTTTGCCGTCATGTAGTGAAACGTTGACACACGGAGGATTTATTTCGAAGGAATGAAAGTTTAAAGAGCACGGAAGGAGGACAACATGGCTGTGCGGGAGGACGGAGAGGTTTTGCACAGTAAAATCAGACAGCACGATGGTGTTGTTGGCAATGCAAACAGCGCGGAGAGCTTCAGGAACGGCTATGTGAAGAGCTGCGTCACTCCGTTAAAACAAGACCATCCGAGGGGCTTTTTATTCAACGTCTGCAGGTTTTGCAACGAGGATATCCTCAAGTCCAAACTATTCCGCGGCTCGGCTCTCTACGTGGGAGCGCTGGCGGTTCTGGCGCTCTCCTGTTTCATTTCGAAGAGCTTTCAGAGTAAACACGGCGTCTCAGATCTGCGGACTTTCCTCTTTGATTTCTCACAGTCCATCAGTCCTTTATTCAGCAT
This sequence comes from Rhinichthys klamathensis goyatoka, assembly GCF_029890125.1. Taxonomy (NCBI): domain Eukaryota; kingdom Metazoa; phylum Chordata; class Actinopteri; order Cypriniformes; family Leuciscidae; genus Rhinichthys; species Rhinichthys klamathensis. The sequence continues at coordinate 3,316,736 of NW_026606794.1, read as the reverse complement.
CGGCTGCGCGTATTTCTTTCTGACCCTCTACCTGAGGCGGACGAAGAGGGAGAGCAGCAGATGTTGGCTTTTGTCCTTACCAGCATCATGCTACTTGGGGGATTTGATGGTCTTGCGCTTGTTGCAGTGGGGAGAGGAGCACCATCAGATGCAAATGATGGGCAGGTTGCTGTTTGTGCTGGGCTGCGTGGGTCTGCTCACCCTCATCCCCACTCTCAAACTTAAGCACAGCGTCCTGATCCTGGTCTTCGCCAGCCTGGTGTGGCTGCTGTCCTTCACCAGCCTCGGCTGCCTGTCTCCGTCCCTCAGGCCGGTGCTGGCGTGTATAGCGGGGGTCTCCGGCTCTCTACTGGCGCTTTGTTTTGATCACTATTACCCACCGAGGGAGACGGCCGGCAGGATTCCTAACACAGAGGAGAAAGTTCCCGTCATCAGACCCAGGAGAAGGTCCAGCTGTGTTTCTTTGGGAGAGACGTCCAGCAGTTATTATGGCAGTTGTAAGATGCCCCGCAGACCTTCATTACCCTGTATATCGAGAGAACAGGTAGGGGCTGTTCATCAGCAGCACACACTGATCATGATAAACCAGTTGATGTACACCTTACTATAACATCACACCTTCAAAACTCATCATCATGCTCATGATACACTTCATCAAACTTCTGACATTTCAAATGGTCCCATACAATTATAGAAAGCCGAAAAAACTCACTCCTGATACCCCAGAACACATATGTGATAGGCTAGGCTAATCAAACTCTTGGTCTACACAGTCTCAACCCTGATGATACACGTCCAGAGCATGCAATAGCCTACATACAGTTTATATCATGGATGTGATTAGTATTTTGGAGGATACACTGTTGTTTGGCCAGGTCTTAATGTTGTGTCAGTAACCTGTTGCCTATAGCTCCCAAATTTATTTAGGCTTGATTGTTTCACTGTGATGTAGTGAGATTTTTTTTTCTTTGCTTTAACATTTAAGTTTAAAATTGTTTGGTATTTTAGAGTGACCATGATGTACATTTTGGGATGTTTCAAATGGATCAAAATTGTTTTTAGGCCTTATGTGAAGTCTTGTTGATCCAGTAGTCCAAAACAGGCTGTTTTAGCCTATTTAAAATATTTACTCTGTTAAAATAGTTTGATCCTTTTTTAACAAGTTACGAAAACACTTTTAATGAAAATGTCTGTTTGAGTCATATTTCCTTATGGTCTCTTCTCAGTACAGCAGTAAAGCGTTTACATTTGATGCAGAAGATGTTATTACAGCACTCTTAATGCTGGTCAGAATGTTGTGAAGTGAGAAAAACAAAAAAACATACACTATTAATCATTGATTCAAACACGTGAAAAGTGGGGTATCGCTTGTCCCAGTGTCTGTGCTGCAAATAGAATGTAGAGTTTTAAAAGTTTGCCATTGATTGACTTCTTTTGCATTCTAGTGCAAAAGTTTTAACAAAAGTATTTGGCTTATGTTATGTGTGTGTGTGACATAATGGAAAATGAGCAGACAGTTTATTTAACTTTTTTAGACGCAGAATTTGTTATCTGTAGATTCTATAAATATGAAAACTTTGTTAGCTCATTAAGTAGGATATGGTGCTTGCAGCTGTTTGATTTTTTGAAACATCAAGCTCATATTGCCCAAAAAGTCAGCCCTGGCCAAGGGTAAAGGGTCATGTTTAAACACTAAATTCAAGGTCATCAAACCTGAATGGCTAAGTAAATATACTCTTAACATTGTGCTGGGTTTTCATGTAGTCATCCTGACTTGTGTCGGCAGGCAGTATTTCAGTGAATTATAAAAACATAATTCAAGTAAATTTGGAGTGAGCTATGCATGTTTTCCACACTAATTATAAAGAGTTTAGTCCTTTCTCTACTTGCTTGCACATAAAGCCATTCACTTTGTGCTTCAAGTGATTCTGAGTGTGCTTTGAATGAGTGCACTGTTCCAGTCACGCTCATGAATTGAGGTTTCAGTATGACCAGTTTCAGACTTTATTTTGACCTGTAAAGCACCTGTTCTTACTGAGCAGTAGCATCAGTTCTCTGTCATGGTTGGGTTGGGGGTTGGGGGGGGGGGGGGGGGGATCTGTAAGGACACCTGGAAACAAAATATCAAACTAGAATGAAAGCGAATGGATTTTGCTAAGTTTGCCTGCATTTCCATTCCATTTTGTCCTAGTTTGAATTGCAACAGTATTTAATTCTAACTTGTGTCTGTTGTTTGTGCTTATTCAATATTAATGTTCATGTGCCATCATTACTAATGACAAATGTATTGAAAATTTAAATTTTTCAGAATGCATAGAACAACAAATAATATTGAGTTATCAGGCTATTATATTTACACTACCGGTATTAATGTGTTTTTTTTTTTTTTTTACTAAAAAATGACATCCTTCTGTGCTTAAGTTGAAGCCCTAAGCCAATTAAAAGGGAGCTGGAAAAGTGCATTTCGAAGCTGCACATTGAACACAAACATCTATGTGTGTGCTCATTTTTTGTTTGAAGTATAGTTGTTTTACAGTTCATTTTAAATAGGTGTTTTTGTGGAACTTTTCTGTCTTTTTTTCAGTTTGAGTTATGATATGACATTGAGACACCGGTGTCTCAGTCTGATTCTCTCACTGTTTTTGATAGTTCAGCTCTTTTCCCTCTGTTCACTCGCACATGATCCCATTTAGATGGACCTCGTGAACAGCTTTTTATAAAAAAAATTTCAAAATACTTTTTCAGCTTGATTTTAAGAAATGCATTTTATTAGTATTGCTATAGTTTATTTTATTAATTATCATTATATAATTTAACATTGTTATTAATAGTAATAAATGTTCATTTTATATTTGTCACAACTTTAAGTAGGTCTAGTAAATTATATAGATATTTTTTCTTTATATATTTAAAAATATATATATTTTACAGACCTCAAAAGTGTGAGAGTGTAAGGTCATTATCAGTTGTAAAAAACCTCATGGGGAATTTGAAGTAAACAGGGTTGTCCTACTTCATGTTCTCCTGTCAAATTCATTGCTATGCGAAAAAAGTGTAAACTAATGGACCTTTCTTTGTGGGGTTTTTTCTCCAACGACAGTGTCGTGATGTGTGAATTTTTTTTCTCGGTTGTTCCGGCCAGTGCTGTGTCTCACGTATGGCCTCATGACTTTTTCACTCGCACAGAGTGAGAAACGGCTCCAGTTCTCTCTTCAAGCCACCTGTGACTCATTGCATTTTCAGCCCAATGTTCGTCACAGCCTGAGCTGTGTTTAGAACCCATGGCAGGATTATGGCTCTTTTAAGATAGACCACTATATGCGGTAGCCAGGCTGTTTGAAATGTTTATGTGGCTTGGATCTTTAAATCAGTTGATAATCATAACAAAGCCCAGTCACTTTTTACATAGCACATGGAGCAATGATTATATTGTGGAGATGTTGGAGGCCGAGGAGCGAACTATACCTCATTCCTTTTTGTGTTGCATGCACTTTCTGACAATGCTAACTTTATAACTGAAATTTAGCTGGAAGTAATGCAGTTACTGTAGGTTAAATTTGGTTTATTCTATCATTTTATAGTTAGAATTGAATTAAGTTCATACCAGTTCAACAAAACGCATGGATTTTTTTTTTTGTGTGTGTGTGTGTGTGCATTTTTTTGACAAGCTGAAATCGTCATCTGTGAAAAATGTGACGGTTTCCAAACTAAACTAGGAAGCATATCAGTTGTTTGCAGATCAGGTTGAAGATGTGTTTGTTTTATAGGAGTCACTGATTAGAAAGGATTTGTTTTTGTCAGGGTCTGTTTTTTTTAAGGCCAAAAGAACTCTTGAAGTGCTGGTTAATTCGAATGTAATGAATCTTTAAAGGTGACCTATAATTCAAAATTGAATTTACCTTGGTATAGTCAAATAACAAGAGTTCAGTGCATGGACATGACATAGAGTGAATCTCAAACTGTACTGTTTTCGCGTTCTCATTTAATTCACGTTTATGAAAAACACCCCTGAAAAACGGTCGGTTCTCCACACAATACCGACTGTGACGCAATAGTCGGGATCATTAATATGTACGCCTCCAAATATTTGCATAATGCCAGGCGGAACTGCGCAGCCGAAGCATGGCAGTTGCTCAGTGTGGATGTACACATGAACACAAAAGTATTTTTTAGTTCCTTCATCTGAGCCTCTGAAGAAACAATGGGTTAATTTTATTTTCTCTGGAAATTTTCAAACATTTCACCGACGACTGTTTCCTCAACTTGGGCCAATACAGAGCTGGCCTCGGATCGAGCTACCAAGCAACACTTTCTGATGTGTAATTGTTCAAGTTCAGACAGGTAATCTTTCTCTCAAAATCGTTCAATACTGTTTATGCATCAGTAAGTCAAGCCAGTGACTAAAATATCAGCTTCACATCGTTTCTTTTAGTAGGATGAAAATAATCGTATTTAAATTGTGAACAAATTATATACAGAAAGCGATCAAAGAACAATCTTTCCACACAGTTTATCTGGACACTTGCCAAACTCGTTATGAAATCAATGTTACTGCACAACGAAGCTTTTACTGTATTTACATCATCGTGTTTGCATTGGTGAAAGCAGAGAGAGTGCAGAAACTGCTTTGCAATGATAAGATCTTCATTCTCGCGATCAACACGTCATCTGCTCAATGCTCATCACGGCAACATTTTATGTGATGGGAATAGATCTAAATACTTTAAAAACATCTCACGATTCGTTAATCTCGATAGCTGTTATAGTAAAAACGTATAATAGCAGTAGTAAAAGTATTCGGGAGAGAGTTTCACATGTAATGCGTTGCTATTTCATATGCAAGCATGTCAGCCAATCACAGCAGTGGCCGCGGTTACACTGAATCCCACAGCAGACACGCCCCTTCAAACAGAGTGTTCAAATCAGAGGCTAAAAGCAGGCTAGGAAAAATGCAATTTATTTCTAAATTATGATTATTTTTTATCTAAAAAACATACTAACATTATAAGGGTAACCCAGGAAACATTATAAAATAAAAATAAAAAACATTCTAGGGCACCTTTAAGAAACTTGTCGTTGCTGTCGGATGGAAACCTTTTATATCCAAAGACGCTACTTTTCAGGAAATGGAAAAAAACACTATCCCCTGGTTTCACAGACAAGGCTTAAGCCTAGTCTCAGACTAAAATGCATGTTTGAGCTGTTTTAACTGAAAGCAACTTGCACTGACATATCTTAGACATATCTTAGTGCCATTGTTTTGTCTCAAAATGCACACCAGTAAGGCACGTTTATAAAAGCTACCTAAATGTCTAAGGCCTAATCCTGGCTTAATCTAAGCCCTGTTTGCGAAACCAGGCCTATATTTTTAAAATAGTTAAACACAGCGTTGTCATATTTGATATTGTGGCTTTATATAGTCAGACGTTTGCATATGTCATTATTATTAACATTTTACAAAAATTATTTGAGGATTTCGGATATACGTGTTTTGTCCGTCATTAGAACGGCCGCATCTGAGGCAGTAAGTAAGTGCATCTCATCACGTTTTCATCAACTTACAGTTATAAAGTTTACTGTAGCTATGTGGGCGCTCAGTTATGTGTCATTTGGCCAAAATCTCATGTCACTTAAGACAGGCTATTTAAGGCAGTAAGTAATGACTTGACGACAAATGCAAAACTAAGACACTCTTCTCCGCTCCTCAAAGACATTAGCCTTTATAAATATATATATGAACACTTCAGATGCTAAAGCCTCTATAAGTGCCATCTGAAATTTTCATTTTTATCAAGCTTGTATGTTTATGTTCAGTTATTTCACTTGAATGGCAATGAAAATTACCTATTAATTGTCATTAAAGTGAAATTACTGAACTTAAATATGCGAGCCTGATAAAAATGCTCATTTTAGAAGAAAATTTCAGGTGGCACTTTTGCATCTGAAGTCTTCATATAGTTTTTTTTTTTTTTTTAAATAAAGAAAATGCTGTACTTTTTCGAACAACCAGTTCTTTATTTACTCTTGCATTGCAAACAAGCAGAGACGGTCCAAAATATATGGTGGCACTTCATTCAGATAGAAGCTCAGTTAGGAGGTTTTAACGACAGTTTAAAGATCCAATGTAGTTACGAGGTTTAGTCACAAGCTCTTTTTAATACTTTTCATTTGTTAAATATTTGCAAAACCCACAGAAAGACGTAAAGGGTGACCAATACGCTGATTTCACACAGCCGCCATTTTGAAATCGAAAGCTAGGCTCTAGTGGGAAGAACCCCGTAAGTACAGATAAACAACAATGCCTTGGACTACCAACCTGAAGCTGCTGCCGCGATTTACACTATTGGATGTTAATATCCAATATAGGATATGTATATAGTTCGTTCCTGCTACTTTTTTTACGTTCTGAATTATAAAGAAAATCATTTTATTTCTAAATGAATTTCACTGTATATAGTCTAAAGTATGAAAGAAATGTATGTACATTTTTAGAATAACTAATTTCTACATTTAACACAACAATACGCCATCGCATTCGCGACTCTCCTATGATTAAAGGCGACACTTCCGGTTTTCTTCCCACCGGAGCCATTTCAAAATGGCGGCTGCGTGAAATCAGCATATTGGTATGTAGGCTACGTACGTAGATCAGCAGCATCACCCTATAACCCATCATGAGAGGCTTAACTGGTGTGGTCAGTCGGTCTTTGCTTGCTTCCCGTTTACACCAAAAACGATAACTTAATTGATAAAGATATAGTTATAAAATCAGTTTGAATATAAAGAATAGCAGAGTCCTCACCACAACTATAATGATAACAATAGAGCGGAACGATATCACTGTAATTACTTTCAGAATGTTTTTTTCCAGCTGATGAACGATAAAACAATTACAGCAAATCAGAATCCATCCTGCTTGAAAGAGCTTGAGCTTTTAAAGCGGCACATGACAAAACTGCAGCGCATGCTCAGAATAAACAGAACAATATTGTCCGCTGGTGTGGACGCTAATATTGTTATAGTTATCTTTTTAGTTATTGTTCTTTGTGTGAACGGGCCTCTAGTCCTCCTAGCAAACTTGTAGTGCTGTACATTATTCCTTATGTGGAAGAAACAGTCAATGAAAAAGTGTGGTAAATATGCTGCCTAATGTGAATGTTCTTGCTATAGTTCCTGTCTTAACCAGCTGAGCAAGGATGCTTTTAGTTGAATTCGTTTGAACCATTGTGCAAGTGCAATTTTTATTTATTTATTTATTTATTATTATTATTGTATATCTCATTTAGTAGTTGACAGTACCTATCTAAACTGCTAGACCATGGCTCAGACTAAATTATTCAGATATGAAATGTAATTGTTATATGATTGAACGCCTTTGCAAAATTGTATGTAAATTAATGAACAGTGCTTACCTTTTGAAAGTCGTTGAAAACGGATACTACAGATAGAGGGTATTAAATCAGAATACATCAGATCACCATTGTTAATATGCAAAGTCAAAATTTATGGAGGTTGTTGACATATTGTCTGTATCATTATAAAAACATTGGTAATAAGTTAATTTCATATTCATTAGTATTTCATCTTTAATAAACAACTAAGGATGATGGTTTTTTGTGTTTATTTTGTAGAAGTCACGTTTCTGTAATTTTGTTTTTGTTACTATCAGAATGATTCAGAAAGCTTGAGACTGGAATGCAGTTTGGTCATTTGCTATTAGTGGCTCGTGTTGATATGGAAGCTGTGAAGTTGGCAGTTGTTATTTGTCCCTGGGGTGTTTTGCCATATGGGTTTATAGAGAGTTTGGGGTATTTCGTGATGTTCGTGGTCTCAAGAAAGGGGAGAGAATCAGCACAATCACTACTTGGCTCATAGCTATTTTCAGTTTTGCCAGCTTCTGTGAGTTTTAATATATTGTGTTTAGGCAGGGTTTCGGCTAATCTTTTTCAACACAACAATAAATGAGGGTCCAGAAGGTTTAGAAGCACATAAGTAATGCTGCATTCACAAAAGGTTAAAATGCTGTCATAAGGGCCTGTATCATACTCCACATAGATCTGACCAATGTTTATTTGATGAAATACAGTTTGTTTAACAGCTTACTGCTGATTGTGATAGTGTTTCCATTATTGTGCACTCTGGTGAGAAACTGCTGTTCTTGGTCATGCTGTTGTTTCTATTGGAATGGGAAATTGAAGGGAATTTCACTGTGAATATTTTCTATTCAAATTGTATCAGAAAGTATAGTAAAATAAAAAATAAAAATTTAAAGTATCTCCAAAAAAATATTTATTATCAGTGTTGAAAACTGTTGTACTGCTTAATATTTTTGTGGAATCCATGATACGTTTCCATTTAAAAGTTCCTAAAAAAATCATACTTTTATCAAACAAGAATCTTTAAAAAATGTGTGTGTGTGTGTATATATATATATATATATATACACCATACAATAATCCTTGTGACAATCAAACCACTCAAACCGCTTTTCATATATATATGAAAAGTGGTTTGATTGTCATAAGGATTATTGTAAATTGAGCACTGTTATTTGCTGTATGAATTGACAACATGTGAATGGCCAGTGTGTGTGTGTGAATGCCAGAGAGAGGCCATGTGTGCTCACAATAATTTCCCTCAGTTGAAAATGAATAGATCACTTTTGCAAATGAGATGCCTGAATGCGGGTGATGTCCTGGGCCGGGAATCCCCTGCAATGCATTCGGCACATTTGGAAAGCGCTCCATATTATGTATTTATGAAAGAACAGCTAGACTGACAATTCATAATTCATTGGATTTGAAGCGGGATTTGCATTTTGCCGCAACTGAGGTGTTAGTGAGGTGAAAGTGCGTGCAGAGATTCACAGTAAAACATCATCACCCGAACATTGGTTTATGTAAGCTACTCAAAAATAAGAGCAATCGCATACGTGAATATTTTCATTCGGTATAAAGGCTTTTTTACGCCCAAATCTTATTCTACCTTTCTTTGGCAAAGTTGACGCTTCCCCCATTAGTTGTTAAGTTTAATATATGGAAATGTCCTCTCCTGCCGAACGTGATGCTAGTGTGTTTATCTTTGAATAAATACAGAGCTAGTGTTCTTCAGGCTGTGATTCAGTCTCTACATTTTATTTTGGATTAAGCAGAAGCATTTGCAGTCACTCATCAGCATGAAGTGTGTGTGTGTATGTGTATATTTAAGGAATAAACCCTGTGTGGTATTACATGGCCTTCTGCCATGGTGTGTGCAACAATGATGTTGTGCCACTCTCTTTGTCTCATTGAGACTTTTGAAACATCAGCTGTTGCTGTGATTTACTGTAATAATACAGAGGACTAAAAATAGTATAAGACAAAGGCTGTCACACAGTAAGCGTGGAGTTATTGTAAGTACGGTCAGCAGTATTTCTTTGTGAATTGTAAAATTTAGTTTTATTATTTATTCTCATTTATTACATTTTTCTTTTAAGTTTCTCTTTTTTTGTAAATACACTTTTAACATCTAAGTGCAATTTACAAATGATTTAATTTGTAATTAAAGTACAATCCCTTATTAGTTAAAATGCATTACCAGCCATATACACAGTTGTATTTGTAGTCATATATAGTAGCAAGTAATGCCTTTAAGCAACCCTTAAATATAAGACCGAGAGAGAGAGAGAGAGAAAAGGTGCGTGTGTGTGTGTGTGTGTGTGTGTGTGTGAGACGGTGGAACAGTGGAGTGGAGCTCCTCTCAGCTGTCACGTTCTCCTGCACTAATGCCATGTGGAATGATATAACATTGACGTCACTAAGTGGTGACGTATGAGAGTATGTCTGCAGAAAAAAAGGCCAAGTTTTACTTATTGCCATGTACAATTTACTGACTGCCTCCTCAACGGCATGATCGGAGTAGAGAACACTCCGTCCATACCGAGAGCTCAGAGACATGATAAACCGGTCTGTGTGTGTGTGTTCTCTCGTAGAGGTGTGATAGTTTCAATATTACTATTGTTTTCTTTAGATGAAAATTACAGTTTGAAAAACAATGAGAGCAGTACGTTTCAAAAATGCAATTCATATTCATAAATGAAAAGGATGACGTGAAACAGCTTAGGGTGTGAATCTCTGAGAATGCCTTTTAAAACAAGTGAAAAGAGAATGGGGAGGCTTGGCCCTATTATGAGTGAGATTAGGCGCTGTGATCTATTATTGGAGGGCAAGTGTGTTTTTACTCTCATTCTCTGAATGAGGTGGTGTGTGTGTGGGGAAAAAGAGGGAGAATCTTGAGGAAATTTAAAACTATTCTCACATTTTGGGATTAAGTTATATATTCAGGCTGCTTTTTTTCAGAGGAGTAACTGGCATCCTTTTGCATTATTGGTGGTTATGTGTGTTGTATCTGTTAACACTGGTTAACAAATCCTCTCTCCAACCCAAATTGCAAATTTAAAATGAGGAGCAGTGGCTAGCCGACAGTGAGGAGAGATCTTTACACTGCACATCACTCTTATTTAATAACAAAACTATAATAATAATAATTATTAATAATTTATTAAATTAACAATAATTACAGTTTTTATAAGAAACCCCCCATGATGTTTTTTTTTTTTTGTTATAATAACGATTCGCCTATTATTGTTAAATTTACAAATTTGGTTAGTCTCAGCTAGATTTACAGTGCATTCACGATGTAATCGTGTTTGATTATCTAATAATGTGTTTGGCTGGTTTTAATGTGAAATGTGCTCTTTATTGAGGGGAGCAGTAGATAAATGTGTTCTGTTGTGCCAGGAACCGTGCCAAGCTGGAATATTTCAAAGGTTGATGCTTTCCGTTGCATTCTTCGCATGTCTCTCAGTTCGTAAGTTGTCTGTTGCATTTTAAGGTAGATGCGTAGAAGCGTAACATAAAACCAGCTGTTCCTTTTTGTTACTACCGGAGGACCCCTCTTTTTTTTCTCCCAGATTTCCACCTCACAAGATCCTGACGGCACCTGTAGCGCGAGTAATAAGTAGTGTAGCGTGTTGAGGAGGAAGGGGTTAACAGAGATCAGCACCGCTTCTGTCTGCAGACTGAAACAGGATGCAGCGAGTGCATTGTCAGCCTGCTGGTGTGAGTGCAAACAGATGAGGAAATGCTGGAGTGGCTACTCCAAAACTCTGTTACCTTGGAAACCGTTTGCGTCATGATCGCCAGCAATTAGCTTGCAGCTCTTTAGTTTTTCATGCTGGCTGAGCGAGCTGAGCAGCGGTTGCTTAAAGCGTTGAAGTGCCGCTGTTAGTTAGGTTACTAACACACCGGTACCTTTTTAAAAGTACATCTATAACTTTTATTTAATACTACCATTTTTTTCCCCTCTTCTTACCTCCTTGGTTTTTTATTTGTCTTGATGTCTCGTTCAGCTTCAGTTGCTGTTTTTTCTCTCACAAGTGCAGCAGTGGTTCCTTTAATACATTACATGTGATTGACATGACTAACATTGATAAATATTATTAATTTAGCACAGGGGGAATATTTGAGGACAAGCTGTCCAAGCCAAACTCTTGTCAAATTGTACTCTGGCGGTTCCTCATTTCCCCAGCTTCTTATCTGGCCTCTCTCTCTCTCCACAACTGTGTGTGTGCGCGCTCTCTCACTCGCCGTATCCATGCAGTGCTTTGGTCTACATGTTTTGGGGACATTAATGGAAACAGTTGAGAGATAAGTGAATTTTCCTGGATGTGTTAAAGTGACAGGTTCACACCTTCCCTTAGTGGACAGGGTTGAAAGTGGACCAGAAGACCCATGGGTCAAAACAGGGGACGTCTGGCACACCTCCCTTCTTTATATTAGCCACACAATTGGCACTGCTTATTGGTTTTAAGTAGGCCCAGGGATTTTCTGCATGGCTTATCAGGAAAGGTTTATTGCACCATAAGGTTCCCAGACACTCAAACATTTAAGGTGGCCTAGTAGCTCTTAAGTCCACAAGGAGGTTGTTGATCCTTGTATGTGTGTCCTGCATTTGAAAAAACTGTTTGTTCATTTGACCGGCTGCGGGGGTCGAACACATGGTCAGGTCTGACGGAAAGGAGGGAATTGTGGGTCGTATGTAGAGTTCATGGGTGAATTACTGAGCTCGGGAAGCCTGTGTCAAATTTGCTTAAAGATCGGATTTTCATGACATGAGAATGAAAGGCATGCAAGATTTTTTTATTTATTATTAGAGTACCGGTAGTTACACTTCGCAATTTAAATTTCACAAATTTATTTAAAAATACTCTAATGAATTCTGTGATTTTTTTTTAGCAAGATTTATTTTGAAGTTTTTTATTTTTTATTTTTTAAGTACTATAATTTTCATGATGAATACTTTATTTTTCTTTCTTTTTTTTTAAATATGTGTTTTATGTGAATTATTCTGTGTAGACAAGAAAAATGTATTAGCTAAATGAAATTGGCCTGATTTGAGAGTTTTTGGAAAGCTTTATTATTAAAAAATAAAGTTGCATGTGTGTGTTCATGGAAGCATTAAATTACTGTGGTAATGCATTATGCCATTGAAACACAAGTATCTTAAAAGCGCTGCTGCTCTCCTTTTCCCTTCTTTCTTTGACCATCTGTCTCTCTCTCTTTCTCTCTCTCTCTCTTTCTGTTTCTGTCTTATTTGAAAACAGTGTCAGCACTGCTGCTTTTACATCAAAAGACTGTTGCTAGGTGACTGCTGACGTCAGTGGTGGCTACAGAGGAAGGTCTGTGTGTTTAGCTGCTGAGAGCGAACCCCACTGAAAGAGGGCAAAACTATGAAACGCTGTTACTCACTACCCTGCAGAAAGCTGAACTCCTGGAAGAACTGACCTAAATATTCCAAATGTTTCCTTTTCTATTAAAAGTTTTTCACTGTGAAAATGTAATGCTAATAAAATGTAGCCCTTCCAGCGAGCCCCCCTCCCCCTGTTTTGAGCTTTAGCTGTGATGATGACGTCAGTCGCATTTCACAGGAGGGGAAAAGTCAATCATTAGTGTCAAAAGAAAATCCCTGACTTCGGCGGCGGCGTCTCGCCCCCTCTCGCATGAGCCTCGTCCTGAATTCTCTTGACTTTGTTTATGCTGGTCAGGAAGTCCTACTTTTAAACAGATGAAATGGTTAAAGGCAGATGTTTCCAGTGTTTTTACCAGGACTTTTTACTACCTTTTTAATTATTATTTTGCAGTTGTGCTTTGATCCTTTCAGTTTTTTTTGTTTGTTTTTTTGTCTTTGAGTGTGGTTAAAATTGAGTAAAAAATGTTTTCTATAAAAGTGAAATGTATGAAACTATTAAACTAGGACTGCTATATTTTAGATTAAATTTAAAATGATTGATGTAAGTTTACTCTTAAAATGAAATGTACACTCCAGGTTTTGTTATAATAAATATATAAAATAATAATAAAATATATAATATATCATTTTAATGTCTCTTTGCTTAAAATTACTTTTACTACTTGACATTTAATAAGTTTCTTTCAGGTCTGTCTACATAGTTACACATTGACATTCTGATTGGTACATGGCAAAAAATGTCCTCTAAGTTATAAAGTTATAGATGGCTGTAGAACAACATAATCGCAAATGTAAGTAATGAGGCATAAAAGTACTGTCTGTTAAACCCTGAGGTGTGTGTGTATCTTTTGGGCTTTGTGTACTTGCTCATGTGTGTGTTATGAATGACGTGAGCTGTCATGAGAGATAAGAAGGCCACTCAAGCATGTGGCTTAATGAAGAGTGTGATAGGCGTCTGTGGGAATCACGTGGCCATTAGCACAGAAGACTCGTTACTTTAGTGAGCTCTCGCACAGACACACACTCTGGTGGTGGTGGTGGCACTACGCTAGATTAAATCAGAATCGTGGCCCACCCAAACTGCCACGTATGACGCACACACAGTTCCCCACCAGGTTAATGAATAGAGGCCTCTAAGAAACAGGCAAGTGAGCTTTGATTGTTGATTGTACTTTTTCCCCAAAAGACGTCAGAGAGAAATATAGCAGTGCTTGAAGAGAAAGCAAAAAATGCATATTCAAATTGCATACCAATATATATATATATATATATATATACCAAATATTTACATTATTATAAATGCACTGTTCAAAAGGTGTCAGTGAGATTTATTTTTAAAGAAATTAATCCGTTTATTCAGTAAGGATGCATTACATTGACAAAAGTAAATACATTTATAATGCAAGTTGCATTATGCAACAGATTATTTATAATGCAAAAAAATTGCTGATATTAATAAAAAAAATGTTTCTTGAGCACCATATCAGAATATTAGAATGATTACTGAAAGATCATGTGACTGGAGTAATGGCTTTTAAAATACATTTAAAAATAGAAAACTGTTATTTTAAAATGTAATAATATTTAACAGTATTACTGTATTAATGATCAGATAAATGATGCCTTGGTGAGCTTAAGAGACTTGTATTATTATATTTAAAAATAAACACAGAAAAGAGTCCGAGTACATTCACTAGGATGATATAGGTTTTTTTGCAGGCCATTTGCGTCTTTTTAAACTTTTTATCCCATTCTTTGAAGTGCTTTTAAAAGGGAATGGCCTCTTGGGAAATGGAGCGTGATGCTCATCTTCGCTCGTGCCCGGAGAATGACTGCAGCAGCTGCAGGGCTCCCACAGTGCAGTGCAACAGGGATGATACAGGAGCACGGCAAAGCCTTTCTCAGCTGCACACCGACAGGCGCTCGCTTCATCGGCCTCGGAGGCAGAGCTAAAGCTCCCTGGCACGGCCCGGTGCCTGACAGAAAGATCTGATCCCTAACCCCCCAGAAACCCGATGACAGCATACACGGCCCTGCTTATACATAGGAAGGGATGTATGACCAGAAGCCCTATCACGATCCCTGCCGCGGCCCGTATCATGTTCGCTCTCAGCATCGTGGCACACAGGACAAAAGGAGCTCAGTGCTCTGATGGGCACCTGTATCCTCGATGACAGGCCGCTGAGGTAAAACCTGCTCAGGGGCGCCACGGATGCTAGCTTGACGTTACTCCGTTACACCCTCGCCGCACGTAGGCAGAGGAACCTTTATGAATCATTAAGACAGTGTAATTAAGACACTCTTATGTGAATATATGCCCGTTTCATATGATGTTTGAATTTCATGAAGGCGTTTTAAAAATGGACTTCAAGGGAATGAAAATCCACAACTGAATAGAGTGTTCTGAACCTTACAGGGCTGTCAGAACCTTCCAATCATGGGATCATCTTATGGATTTAGTTATAATGAATACATTTTGTTTGACTTTTTTTTTATCTTATAAAAAAAAAAAAAAATTGAATTAAACAGCTCAAACATACTTTATAAATAAATAATATAATAGTATGCCGTAATTTAAGACATTTCTCCTTTAAATTAAGTCAAGAACCCTAAGGTTTTATATTGAACCCCATTGAAGATCTCACATGTTTATGTTTAAAGTGGTGGTTGTAATGAGATTAGAATGATTTAGAATAGGATTGACGGATCAAAAGATCTTTCAGTGGTTGTTTCGGAATTTTAGAAACCTGAATGTGGCAGATTTTTGATTGATGCTCGCTCAGACTTTAGGACAGGGACTGAGGTTTAACACGATTTAGTCACTGTTTCAGCAGGAGCTGCTCCAGTCCCATTTATTATTTTTGGGGATGTTCTCGCTGCATATAACTCATTAGCTGCTTGTGCGCAGTTTTGCTTTTGGATTGTCTGTATCATGATAACAGTTTTAAAGCCCGTTGGGATCAAGTGGAAAGTATTCTTTTTGCGTTCCTCACATGCCTTGCTCTTTCGAGATGCTGTTTGGTTAGTGCAAATTGACACCACATGTCGAAGTAGCTACACTAAGGCATGATAATGGTTAATTTGTTTTTCTATGGGTAAATACAAATATTATTTACTGTCTTTTAATAATGAGACATCAACAAATGTTTGCTTAGGGAAAACTCAATTCCATTGAGGTTTTGGCGTATAAAAACATTCCATGTTTTATGTGAGCAAAAACAGCCCTTGCAGCATTAACAGTATATAGTAGTAATAAAATATATATTTTTTTCTTTTAAATCATAACAATTAGAAATACACTGTAAAATCAAACTGCCAAATTAAAGCAGTAGCACCTCATTGCAGTACACGAGATCCAGGGGGCGGAGTTGGATCCGGATCTAAGGGGTGGAGATGGGTAGGATTAGGGGTGGGGTTAGGGATCAGGGGTGGAGATGGGTAGGATTAGGGATCAGGGGCAGAGATGGGTAGGATTAGGGGTGGGGTTAGGGATCAGGGGGCGGAGATGGGTAGGATTAGGGGTGGGGTTAGGGATCAGGGGGCCGAGATGGGTAGGATTAGGGGTGGGGTTAGGGATCAGGGGTGGAGATGGGTAGGATTAGGGGTGGGGTTAGGGATCAGGGGGCAGAGATGGGTAGGATTAGGGGTGGGGTTAGGGATCAGGGGTGGAGATGGGTAGGATTAGGGGTGGGGTTAGGGATCAGGGGGCAGAGATGGGTAGGATTAGGGGTGGGGTTAGGGATCAGGGGGCGGAGATGGGTAGGATTAGGGGTGGGGTTAGGGATCAGGGGGCAGAGATGGGTAGGATTAGGGGTGGGGTTAGGGATCAGGGGGCGGAGATGGGTAGGTTTAGGTATATGTAAGGTGGGAGGAGTTGGATCTGGATCCAACTCCTCCCCCTGGATTTCATGTTCTGCAGTGAGGACCATCTCAATTTAAGTCAAAGTTGTAACTACACTTACTGATAAACACACAGTGATAGTCTCTTGTCGTATTAGCACATCTCTTGCCATACTAGCTGGCTAACTAGCAGGATTCTAGGTATCAATAAGATAGTATAGTTAATGTTTTTAAAAGTAATGGGTTTAGTTAATACAGTTAATACAGATATAGATAATCAGTATGTGTCTAACTGTGGTTGCAGACGTACAGTCAACTTGCTCTCATCTCATGTGTTCACCGACCGGTGCTTTGACCATTCCAATATGGCAGACTGCTTCCGTGTAGCGGCCCATAGAAACAGCCACTAATGAGAGAACTCGCACTGACATATCTTAAAATATGTCAGTGCCATTGTTGATGCACACCAGTAATGTTTTTTTTTTCCTAAGGCATGTTTATAAAAGCTACTTAAATGTCCTTGAACTAAGGCCTAATCCTGGCTTAATCTAAGCCCAGTTTGTGAAACCAGGCATATGAGTGCTATAGCCTGCTAAGTAGCTAGCTAGTTAACTATCTATATGAGCAGGTATCTATATGAGAGTAGAGTTAATGTTTTTAAATGAAATGGTTTTAATCGATTCGATACAGTTAAGTTTCAGCAACATAAAACAATTGAGTGGAGTTTAATTGTATTTTTGGAAATATTATTTTAGTTAACTCCCCTGTAATAGGTTTACAGTACTCTTAACTATTGGTTTCAAAACCTAAATGAATTAAGGCAATCGGTTTCCTCGATTAAAATTAGTTATTATACCTTGATGGGTTTTACAGTGTATTTATAATAGTTCAAATGTATCATTTTATCCAGATTTTTTTCCAAGTAATCACTAATTACTTTAAATCAGAATCCATGTTAATTTTTCTCTGTCAAATATTTGCTTTTGATTAGTTTCTGGAAACATTTAGAAGCTGAAACACTGCTAATCTTGCCCGTAGAATCAACCTAGTCAATTAGTAATCCTGAGGAGATTTCTCTTAAGAAATGTCCTCTGGCAACCACATTCCAAAGATGTGACTTTGGCCAACCAAAGTATTTTCCCTTTATAAACTCATTCACCTTGTTTAATTGCCAATACAGCTTTGGGAAACTAATTCATGAAGATACCTGATGCAATTTTTTGCCTAAAATGTTTTTTTTTGTTACATTTTTCTTTTAAAACGTATAACATTTCGAAGGTTTTTTCCCTTTTGTTGTTTCTCCTTTAATTGTTTTCATTGTTTTTTTTTTTTAATAACTGAACAAACTAGCATCAGTCCTGTAGGCTTTGTGCTTTCTCTGAAGAAAAACTGTGTTCTACCGAGCTCTGGTGATGGTGGTTTGCGTGTGAGAGTGCTCTCTGTTTGGGTTCATGGGGTTTCTATCTGATATTTGAACACTGAGTCACCACAGTGACATGAAAAATAATGCTCACACTAGATGATATGAGACACACATCTCTAGATTTTGGAGTGTTTGGTATTTTTGTCTACTTTCTTAAGAATTTGTTATATTTAACTTTGCTGTTTGGTAATCATAACTGCTAAAAACATGCATAAAAATAGTAATGTATTGTTATTTATTATATAATTGAATGTGCTTTTTTTTCTATACATGAGCCAATAAAGATCCAGGAGGAACCTGGCAGTGCTTTATTTTGAAGTGAGTGTTAAGTTGGTTGAGGTTCTGAATCATTGAGGAGTGAGGGAGCAACCCAAGCTGAAGGCAGTAGTGCTGCACGATTAATCGTTAAAAGATCGCAATCTTGATTCAAACACCCACGTGATCTTGTTCCTAAATGACAGCGGATTTCTATTAAACCTTTGACAAGTACGATCACAGTGAACATTCAAATCTGTGTTGACGCTGCCGCTGACCCGGAGAGATCAATTTTTATAGGTCAGTGTGAAACAGCTTCACAAATAGTCTTTTCAACCACAGTATCACTATTTCTGTGTTACAATAATTCAAATGATCACAGAAGTACTGGAATAAAAGTTTTTTAATTCTGATATAAACACTAATATGGTAGCAATCAAAATAGAGCAAATCACCATTTTAAATAACTTGACGCTTCAAATAAAGATTGTACACCAGTAGGTGGCAAAAAATGAATGTTATAAAATGTATTTGTCATTGAATCATTCATTCAAAAGATTTGTTCAAAACACTAGTCTTTTTGAGTGAGTCATTGAATCATTCATTCAAACAGATTTCTAAAAACAATTAATTAAAATTAATTAAATATTTTTTAAATAGACTGCAGCAATTAACATTTTACTCAGTCAGAAGAACCTAGTTGCTTGTTCAGATTCGTGGGAGAATCGTGATCTCTATAAAAAAAAAAAAGTCATTCTAAATTTATCCTGAATCGTGCAGCTCTAGAAGGCAGGGAAATAACATCAGGTGTATTTGTATTTTATAAAAATTGTTTCTTGGTGACAACATTGTGGCCTTACAACTGTGATGATCAGGCTGTGCATTGTGGATCTATGACAAATAAGAATGTCTGGGATAGTGATCAAGTTAGTAATCCAATAGTTATCTTTATATTTTATATTATTTTACTATTTATTTCTTTTAATTTAATGACTCTAATAAGTGGTGAAAATATTCAAATATATTGTCTAATATACACTACTGTTTATTTATTTTAATGATTTGAAAAGTGTCTATGCTCACAAAGGCTGTATTTGTTTGATAAAAAAATACAGTAAAAATGGTATATAATATAATAATATTAAGATAATTGATTCCTGTGATGGCAAAGCTGAATTTTCAGCATCATTATTCCAGTGTCACATGATCCTTCAGAAATCATGCTAATATTTTGATTCGGTGCTCAAGATACATTTCTTATTATTATCAGTCTTGAAAACAGTTGTGCTGTTTTTTTTTTGTTTTTTTGTTGTTGTTGTGGAAGCCATGATATTATTTTTCAGGATTCTTTGATGAAAAGAAAGTTCAATAGAACAGCATTTATTTAAAATATCTTTATCTGCGGTCATTTGTGATCAATTTATTACACCCTAGCTGACTAAAAGTATTAATTTGTTTCACAAAAAAAGTTACTGAGCCCAAACTTTTGTGAAATTTTGTCATGATAACAAAAATGGCTTTTGCATGTTGGTTATACCATTCTGACTTTGATTTACTTTTTATTACTTTTTTGTAACAATACCATTCATTATAAGACAAACCTTTTGACATCTTTTAAAGAGCTCTGTGTCTTTTGGCCTTTGAGTAAAGCTGATCAACTGATGTTGGACATCAGAGGGTGGAAGAGGTCTCCTTTAGTATGATGGCAGTACATACACAGTGTTCCTACACATGCGTACACTCTCTTTCACACTCTCCTGTCATGATTTGGACTCTTGATCCAGAATACACTCCTATCACAAAGGACCATTTTATGTTTCTCATAAAACAAATCATTACCCTCACATTGGCGACAAAAAGGCATTTTTCAGGCATTTCGCAAAGCATGCCTTGAAAAAAATCAGTGTCTGATATTTTATTATCCTAAAGTGTTTTGGCCAGAATACTTTGGTTTGTGACGATTGACAGCAGACAGAGTAAACAACAGCTTGTCAGGTGTGAGATCATAACACTGCTGCTGTGCCAGTGAGTTTGAGGAAGGGTCTCGGTGTACTTTCTTGGTCAGATTGTGTGTAAGACAGAGAACATGTGAGCGTGAAGTCCCACAGTGAAACAACGGCAGGCATCACATACTACAGCGGCACACTAGATGCTGACCTTTCCTGCCCTGATCCCCTCTCCGCTCTCAGAGCTTTTCCTTGCTGCCCGCTGCTTTTTTTTTTATAACAAGCCCCTGTGTGTTCAATGCTTAACACCACCTGTCTTGCCTGTCTGCCTCGCTGCTGTGTGGCTTGCGTTTTTAGATCTGTATAGCTTTGTGTATCTCTAAATTTACTATAATTTCTTTTTGTTTATATTTCTAAATATAACTTAATCATCACCATATATCTGATATGATCTAATATTGCCTATCACATTAATCTGACATCGCTAGCTTTATCCCTTAAATATGCACTAATTTGCATACATTTGCAGAACAGAAATCTGAACATTTGGATAAAGCCTGGTTCATATTCTTGTTTCATTTTGTTGACGTATTCGTTTTTTTGGGTATCTCTTTATCATTAAATAAGAAAATACTGTAAATAGCCAGAAAAAAAAACAACGTTTTAATGTTTTTAAGAATAAAATATTGTATAAAATGATGTAAAGTTTTGTTTATGTAAGTGCAAGTGCTACTCGAGTTTTCTGGCTCAGTGCATGCAACAATACTTATTTGGAAAAAATGGCCATTATTGAAATGTATTGTAATTTAAATCTACAGACACAAATAGAATAAATGCAATAAAATAAACACTTAACTCTTTTGCCAGCCACCATCAGCATTTTTGATAATTTTCACAAAATTTTCATGGTCCCCAAAATATTTTGTTGTTTGAATATTTGAACATGCAATACATCAAAAGAAAGAAGAGAGCCTCTGCTTTTAAACAAAAACCTGTTTTATTCTAGCTTAATGCATTATCTTTTATTATCAACATTTGAATGTTGGTAAGTTATATAAAAAATCTAAATTTTTGAACAAAAAGCTGAGAAAATCTTGTTTTTGTCAAAGACTACATCCAGATGGGATTCAGAACGATGATCAAAGCATAGATGGAGTAGATCGAGTCCATCAACAGCCCTAATGCTCGCACAGTCCTGTAGCTCGTCCTGGGTCGACATTTCATTTAGTAGCATTATTATTATTATTATTATTTTATATGGTGTTTAATATTGATGATTGTGTTATTTTACATATGCATCTGCTTATATATGCTATTGCTTGTTTCTGTTTCTTCTTCTCATATCTTTTGATCTGGAGATTCAGTTCTCTTTCAGAAGATGTGTCATAGCGCCACCTATAACAGTGAAAACACAGAAAGACGAAAATTTCCTTCAATGGCAGGGTTGCGTTGTCTCATAAATTACTGAAATTTCCTTCTGGCCGGGAAAGAGTTAAAAGTGTATTGTAGATGTTTCCTTTTCACTAGTCTGAAACATGTCATGAAAAGCCAAATAGTTCAAAATCTCAAAATTAACCAGTGGTGGATAAAGCAATGTTTTTGCCTGTAGTATCTTTTTGCCTTTACATAGCTGTGTGTTTAATGGCGAACAATGACTTGGGTTTAGTATCTTAAAGTAATTTTTATGGATGCTGTTGTTTCCTATAGAAAATAATTTCAATTTATATGTTGGTAAAAAATTATATTAATTCACATATGCAAGTCTAACTGGGATACATGCTGTTTTCAAAGAAACCTCAGATTACCTCAGTTCTCCTAAAGGTTGGTTAAACAGTAGCCTGAACTACAGTAGGCTATATCTACATGGCTTAGTACATGCCTTAAACACAAATATAAACTGTACCCTAAGACAACAAACTTACCTGCTTGTTCTCATACATCAAAAAAGTTTGACGACGCCCGTCTGTCACAACATGAGATCTCTCCCAACATAATCAACAGTGCCGTCTATACACTGGAAGGCCTGTTTCTATATTTGATACACTGCACAGCTCGTCCAACTACTTAATTTTGCTTCCCAAATTAAATAATATTACTTGTACTTGTATTAATTGATTGCCATGTATTTTTTATATATTTCTTCTCACAGTTACATCAAAGCCAGATAAATGTTTCTGATCTCCTAATTGAACTGCTAGTTTGATCTAGAAAGTAAAAATGTATTTTTCAATAATTTGTTTTATTATTTGATATTTATTTATTTATTATGCCTAATGTAATTTACTATATGTATTTATTTATAAAATCATTTGATATTTATTTATTTATTATTCCTAATGTTATTTACTTTATGACATATTTATAAAATATAATTTGTTCATTCCAATTATTACAACAATTATATTATATTTATAATTATATATATTATAATGCATTATGTAATAAACATTTAATTATTTACTGGTTTGTTTGTTTGTATTTTCACATACAAAAAAAAAAAAACCATGGTTGTCATTTTGTTAACACTGAATTTGTTGTAACTGTTCAACTGGCTGTTAGTGGAATGCACCACCTGGTTAGTGATCCACCAGGTCATGAGTTAGACCCCTGATTTCCAGTTCATTCGTTAGATATGATGGATATGTAAGAAAGAGTTAAGCAGGAAGAACTCGTGGTTATACGATCGCTTTGATAAGCAGTTAAGAAGCCTGTGGCCCTGAGCGTCCACTTGTTTGTAAATGATTCACTTGTCAACAGGTGATTTCTCTGGGTTCTCTAATAGATGGCAGCTCGGCGCTGTTCACAGGCTTGTTAGTGACTAGAGATCTGCAGCGCCTGTGTTTATGTGAGAGGTCTGTCCGCACTGATTCCAAGATAAAGCCAGATGTTCCCTTACAAGGCCTCCAGCCTGGGCCTATCTGGCAGCCATGGCCATATCAGGTAGAGTTTTCCTGTTGTGCTCCGACTCTCTTTCCCCTCCGCATGAGAGGACGCTTCTCTGCCAGCGTTGTTTGTGTGTTTGGCCTTACTTGACACAAATCAGTCTGGCATGAGCCGTGCTCCACGGAGCGAAAAATTCCAGGGCCTGACATGTTGTATCCAGTATGTTGATGTTTTGGAGATGTTATGGGGTGTAATGTTAACACTGGAGTTCTGGAGAAACTCTGAGGGATCAATTCTGCGCGAGGCTGTCGTAGAAACACCATTGTGTGTGTGTCTTCTGTTCCATCAAGCTATAAGGAACAGTGGCCTGTGTTCGTTCAGCCTTCATTTACAAGGCAATTGCTGCATAAACGTCTGTCTGTCAGGAAACACTATTTATTGCCCTCTCCTTTCAAAGTCACTTGCATAAAATATATGACTAGCTCTTGTTGGTGACAACAGGGAAGTCAAAGGCTACTTTAGAGTCAATCTTAGATTATGCTTTGTAACATTTCTGAACGCTGTTTTATTGTTCCCAGTATTGCACATTGGCTTCACGTGAAAAACCTTTCAACAACTAGGTGACATCAGACTGATAAAGTTTATTCAAGATGGCAGAAAAAAAGATTTGGCAGATTTTGCATATCACCAAAAAAGATGGCAGATTTTGCATATCACCATATTTACGTACATACTTATTTTTTATTGATTGCAGTCTGTCAAATAAATAATAGCTAATAATAGCTTTTATCACAGTATTGAAGTCAAGACAATTCAGCAGTAGTGTAGTAGATCAACATCCAGGCAAAGTCAAGAAAGTTTTGTTGAAGAATGTTTCAAAACTTGGTGCATTACCACAAAACAATTAGTTTTTTGATACCATTTTTAATCCTTATTGTTTGGCCTATTATTTAAGAAAAATTATGTATCCATTTATGTGTTTATTTTGCCCATTAGTTATTTACTTACTTATTTGTTTGATTACTATTATTATTATTATTTTATTTATTCATTTCATTTCATTTATTTATTTGTTTATTTCAGGTTCACATGAAAATTTGCTGAAGCGTTCATTGACATCTAGGTGACATCAGAATAACAAAGTTTAGTCAAGACCCCATACATATTTAAATACTTTGTGTATCTTTATTCATTGATATATTTAAGTCCAAAATACAGAGATAATAGGCTTTATGCACAGCTGCACTACTTCCTGAACTTCAGCCAGCTCCTTTGTTTCCTGTCTGCCATTATTGGACAAACTGATTAATCCAGGTGTGCCTGATTATTGTTACTGAGGCCAGGCACACCTGGATTAATCAGTTTGTCCAATAATGGCAGACAGGAAACAAAGGAGCTGGCTGAAGTTCAGGAAGTAGTGCAGCTGTGCATAAAGCCAATTCAGCAGTAGTGTTGATTAACATCCAGACAACATCAGACTAACAAAGTTTAGTCAAAATGCCAGAAATAATTTGTGAAGGAATATTTGGTTACACACTTTTATTTTAATGTGTCCTGTTATTACAAATAGATAGTACATTTAACAAGAGCCTTGAAAATGTAATTGTTACCGAATATTTCAAAACTTTGTGCATCACCACATAGCAGTTTATTTTTTGATAACGTCTGCTAGAATAAGATAAACGGTAAACTGGTTGACTGACAAATGAAGGCTGAGCTCAAGAGGCTTGTCATTGAGAGGGAGTGTTGAGGGTGTTCATGATGGAAGGGCACATAGCCAGTGTGTTCCACAGTCATTTAGACCTATCAGTGCTGGGTTGAACAGCTGAGGTCTAGGGCATTCGAGGATGCTGGGCACAGATGAAGCTGAACCCACATGAAATGCCACCTGTCTGAAACTATTAATGGGTGTGTGATTTATTGAGTGCTGCGCTTTAACTTTGGATCAAACTACCCTCTCAGAATCTAATCTCAAAAGTACACTGATGGCATTAATGTTGCCATACGGACGCAATATGCTAGCCCTAAGCTGCTAAATATATTGGGTGCAATAAACTGAAAATAAGAGATTTTATGATAAACCCCAAAATGCTAATGTTTTTTTTTCATTTGGCTTGGAAATATTGTATACCTCTTGATCCTGCTTTTATTTTAACCTCTGTTTTGAAATGAAAGGCTTCAGAAGACAATAATAAATAGAAAGCCAGGGGAGGAGTTTGAATTGGTCGAAAGAGGCTGCGATCACCTTTCATGCTTTTGAGTTTTCACACTGTCCTATTAGCTGGAGTTTGAGAGAGTCAGTCAATATGTCACACACTCCTGCTAGAACTCGGTGTGCTCGCTCTGGAACAAGCTTTCAAAACTGACTTTAACAAACTGCTTAAACTTTTTGTGATGGTTATTTGTCAATAAGGATGGCCTTATGGCCCAGAGACTTATTGACCAGTTGATGGAATTGGGTTGTCATGTAGGCCTACGTTTTTGTTTTTTGCCTTGCAAACATTTTTGTGGTTTTTATAGCGTTTTGAATATGGTTGTCGAATCCTGCTGAATTAAATATCACCAAGGTAATGTTTTCACTTGTGATTGTCTTTGAGCCTGTTATAACTGGCTGAAAATGATAAACAAATCAATATTTCTAGCCAAAGTGTGTTTGATATGGATTCTGAATGCATTTGTTTCCTTTATTTATGTATTAATGCACAAACTGTGTACACTACCCTTCAAAAGTTTGGGGTCAGTAAGTTCTCTATTTTTTTCAATAAAGAAATTAATGCTTCAGCAAGAATGCATTAATTTGATCAAAGTGACAGTAAAGTAACTATTCATTTGTGTTATAGTTTGTATTAGCTAATTCAATGCTGTTATTTTGAACTTTCTCTTCATCACATTATCCTGAAAAAATATATATCACAGTTTCCACAGAAATGTGTAAAGAAATGTTTCTTGAGCACCAAATCAGCATTTTAGAATGATTTCTGAAGGTCCAAGTGACACTGAAGACTGGAGTAAGGATGCTGAAAATTCAGCTTTGCCATCCCATGAACAAATTAAATTTTGACATTACTACTGGTTTACTGTATTTTTGATCAAATAAATGCAGCCTTAGTGAGCTTAGTGAAAGAGACTTCTTTCAAAAACATTAAAAAGTATAACCCAACCCTAAACATTTGAACTGAAAAGTGTACATATCATGGTAATGATGTCAAACATACAGAGATAATTCTGCATTTGTGTCAGTTTCTTCAGTTAATTACAAACATAGATCATAACCTGTCTGTGTGGTTTGTTTTGAGCCCATGTCCTCATTCTTTCTAAACACGTCGATATGTGGTTCTTTGTTTCTTTTTGACTTGTATAATGTCGTCTACTTTTCTTTTTTTTTTGATGAGTATAAAGTTGAGCAAAGCCAAATAGCGATGGGCCATTAAGTCCTGAAGCATACCATTGTGGGAAAAAGTTCATCATTGACGTAATATTGTTGACCTTCCTCAGCTTGTGGCATTTTTGTTGTTCCTGCAAAAACGTGTTTGTTATTATGCAAGCTCCTCTCGGTCTGGCATGCGGCCATGAGCCAAAACCTGAAGAATGAGTGAAGAGACAGAGACTTTAGCAGAGATTAATCTCACGTGTGTTTGTAGTTTTTCAGCTATAAAGATTTTAGCTGCCATATTTGACTTTTTTTCTTTGTTTTTAGTCTTCATGGTGCAATTGAAGTCAGAAACACTGCTTTCACTCTTTTAAATGTAATAATGTTCATTTATACACTTCTGACAGTCTTTCAAAAAGGATTTATGCTTTGGTGTAAACTATATTTCACAATTTACTTTAATTTGTCAGTTTTCTTCTGGCTAATTATTAAAATTTGATAATGTTAGTCAGTTTTATTTTCTGTAACACGTCTTATTAGAAGCACAGGTCAAATTTAAAACAAGAAGTCCCAATACTGGTGACTCTGTGTGCTGGACTTTGGAAGAGCTCTGAAATACCCAATCTAGGAGCCAGATTTGATGGAGGGAGTGTGGCTTGAAAGAGAGGAAACTGCAAGATCACACCATCAGCAGGTTCAGAGCCTGGTCTTCCCAATGACATGCAACTTTCGGCACAGATTTTCTGGCCAACCAGCTTGGGTTTCATTGTCCTGGTGCCACACTTACATGAGCTTAATTACACAAGTCAAGGCCAACCTTTGGGAAACACTTGTTCCCTCCTCCAGGGTTCAGCCCTGGAGTCCCCTCCTTTGTTTTTATGGTAGCTTTCTTGGGATGGGGGTGTTGTGTGACACCGGAGAGCACGGTGAACCGAACCGGCTGGGGCTCAGCAGACTTGCGTCATCAGCATCTGTTTGTGTTGGAGGCAGGTGACCCCAGAGAGATGAGCTGTAATTCAGAGAAGCACAGCGGCCGGGACGGTCCGTTTGCATGGCCCTGCATGCTTCATTTGTTTGAATATTTGATCACATCGACGCATAAACAGTCATGAACTATTGCTTTCTTTCCCTCGTGTGCCAGAGATCCTTCACACACCCAGATACTGTATTCACTGCTTTTTGAATCAAGCTTCAGACAGCAGGATTTTCATTTCAGCCCTGACATAAAGAGCAGTCTCTCTGGAGCTCTTTGCTCTTCGCTGTGCCAGCCAGCTGTGTGCAGAGGCAGGGCGACAGAGAGGGCAGCCAAGCCCTAGGCCTGCCCCGATGACCCCGCAAAGCAACCCCACCTGTTCACAGCACCCGCTCTGGTGTGACTGGAATCTGGTTGGTTGGCTAGGGGGGAATGACAGCAACTTCTGTGGCTGCTGGCCTGCGATTAGCATTTGGCTGTTATGTAGGAGCTTTGCTTGTATGATCTCGCCCCAGCTCTGCTGATATCATACGAACATGCGACATGCGTATGTGTGTATGAATGTAATACTCAGCAAGGAGTCAATGACATATTAATTTGATCAAAAGTGACAGTAAATACTTTTACATTGTTGCAACCTATTTATGTTTCAAATAAATGCTGTTTTAAAATTGAAAACTTTTACATTTGAAACTTTTCTATTAAACTGTCACAGAGGGTCGTGGTGTCATCAGTATTGGGACTTCTTGTTTTAAACTTGACCTATGCTTAATTAGACGTTACAGCAAATAAAACTGACTAAACTGATCACATTTTAATAATTAGCCTGAAGAAAACTGACAAATAAAAAGTAAGTGATACATAATATTAAGCAGCACAACTGTTTTCAACATTGATAATAATAAGAAATGTTTCTTGAGCACCAAATCAGCATATTAGAATTATTTCTGAAGGATCATGTGACACTGAAGACTGGAGTGATGATGCTGAAAATTCAGCTTTGCCATCACAGGAATAAATGATCTTTATAGTATTATATATTATTATATTATATACTGTTTTTACTGTATTTTTTTATCAAACAAATACAGCCTTTGTGAGCATAGACACTTTTCATAATCATTAAAATAAATAAACAGTAATGAGTAATGATGCTGAAAATTCAGCTTTGCCATCACAGGAATAAATTATTTTAAGATATATTTTAAAATATATTGAAAACAGATATTTTAAATTGTAGTATTACTGTTTTTATTGTATTTTTTATAAAATGCATTCAGCTTTGGTAAGCATAAGAGACTTTCAAATACAAAAAAAATAAAAGATTCAACAATTTTATTTTTCAATTTTTGGGCAATATTTTGTGCTTCTCGCCATTTATTATTGTGTTTTTAAGATGCTATGTCAAAAGGCAAGATATTCCTTTTTGAAAAACAGTCCTTTCCTTTCAAACTTAAAGTTTTACTGATTTTGAAAATATGTAGTTTTGCACATCCCTAGACAGGACAGGATTCCCTTCCACCTAGTCTAGCGAATCAGATACCCTGGCTGACCACCGAATAACCCCACCTCCAAGGCCCCCCCTACGGTAATTCCAAAACAAATGGCGATGGCTAAACCAGATGCTAGCGAGCTTAGACTGAGACTAAGACAACACACACACAATGAACTGGAACTTGTCTTAGAGCTTAACTGCGTTTCCAGACCTTAATCAAATTAGTTCTTGTGAGGTTTAGATTTTTGCAAAATATGACAATGAACCATTTTGAAGACCATTGTCTTTACTGTGGAGAGAAAAGCCATCAAAATAATCATCCCATGACGGCATTGTTGGGAAATGCTTTCAAACCCTCCCTTTGGAACGACTCTCCATTATCACACCATAACCACTTTTAATAATTTATAAAACTGCAACTGATGCATCAACCCATTTACAGCATCTTTGTATTAGAGCGTCTTATAATGACTTGCATAATTTCCTGGAAGACTGTAATCAAGCAATTACCATCGTATCTTTTCAGCCAAGTGGAACATTGGAAGCTTGTAACCGGTTTGGTCTGTATCTTTGGAGAGAAGTGATGCTCCTATGTGAAAAGCACAGGACGGCGCGGTATCTCTTCATTCCCCTCTGCAAAGGGAATGTTCCACAGGCCTGCCAGCTCCTCCTGACAACATAACCCTCTTCCCCAGTCTCTCTCCTGTCCGTCAGAGTCCTGACACCAGCGACTGAGAGCCAGACATAATCACTGCTCAGCATGAAGTCACTGACTGCTTTCCAGAAGACGGCATAACTCTGTAATGACCAGGACTGTGAGCCATTAAGGATGGGTTGTACCCAAGTTCAAGGACCACAGCATTGATTTGGGAGATACTGGGATAAATATCTGTCAGATAATTGTTTGGCACAAAAAATGTTTCAAGTACTTTTTTACTTCTACATTTTTTTTTTGAAGAAGTGCATCATTTTTATGGAGAAGTGCTCTTGCTTTTGTGGTGTTTCCTAAATTAAAAAATGATTAAAATCGATTCTGCAATATGTGATTTCATGCAGAAACATTGCACCGTTTTCCCGGAGAACATGAATGTGCAATTCAGATCAATGCAGCCGAAAAGTCCTAATGTTCAGTGTGAAATGTGATCGTCTCTAGGGGTCAGATGAGACTTTAGAAAGGGCCATTGACCTTGTCTTTGTGAGACTGGCTGGAGTTGACTGCAGAGTAGCCAAGACTTTCCCACACTCACAGCTGCTGCTGATGAGCTGAGCCGTGAGGGGCGTTAGCCTGCCCTGCACTGACGTCAGCTCCCTGACACCCACTGGCCGGGACACATTCATCTCTGCTACACACACACTCTTGCTACCATCCACGATTGGCCTCTCCTAAAGCACCACATTTATCTCATCATTGTATACATAAGGATCTCATCATTTTGTACATGGTGTTTCTGCTGGCATAAGGTTTAAATATTAGTATTGGTATTTTTATTGCTCCTTTTCAAAGCTTTTATTCACATACTAATGTGGGGGTTTCCAAACTTTTTTTTATTTTTTTTTATTTGTGAACCCTTAATTGTTTACTTAGTACCCCCTGGGATTTTAAGATCACAAAAAGTGATCTGTTTTTGTTAGGCTGTATTTAATTAATAAAAAATACAGTAAAAACAGTTATATTGTGAAATATTATTACAATTTAAAATAATTAATTTCTTTTTAAATATATTTCAAAATGTAATTTATTCCTGTGATGGCAAAGCTGAATTTTCGGCATCATTACTCCAGTCTTCAGTGTCACATGATCCTCATAAATCATTCTAATATGCTGATTTGGGGCTCAAGAACCATTTCTTATTATTGTCAATGTTGAAAACAGTTGTGCTGCTTAATGGTTGTCTTTACTGACTTTACTGTCACTCGATTTAATGCATTCTTGCTGAATGAAAATATTTATATTATTATTATATACTATAATAATTCATGTTTGGCCATTTATACCTTGATACAACTTAAAATATTAACTATGTATTTGTGTGTAAACATTACCTTTAAGATGAATAAATACTGTAGAAATATAGTTTATAATTGCTCTGTTGCATTACATAGTATTAACGCTTATTGTAATGTGTTACCGAAAAGAGCTTTCAAAACCAGCCGAATATGATATCAATAACTTACAGTAACTGCATGCTTGTCATTTCATGTGTTGTATTATCAGGCCATAGCTTCATTGTCCTTGATCTCAGATCATACAGTATTTGCCTATGAAAAAACTTCACCCAACTGTTTGCTGTATTTTAATCAATTAAAACAGGTTTCTCATTTTCATAAAATCATGACGTACAGACTGGTGTTTTCCCGCTCTGTCTCTCTTACCCCGTGTCTCTGCATGTAAGGTGGTGATACGTGTTCATCGGTGGTTGGTTTGTTGTTCTGCTTCACTGGCTGGTCTGTTGTGTGTTGATGAAGCTCTTGACTGGCTCTGTTGCTTTTATGATGCTGTTTTTGTTTGGCCAGGTTGGCCTCTTGCTTTTGGATGGTGTGTGCAGTTATTTAACCATTTAACTGAGATTCTCTCAAACACAAACATACAATGCTCTTATACTCTCTGTCTCCCACTTCATCACTTTGATACTCTCATAATGACAATGTAGTAGTGCAAATCCTTTTTCTTTTTTCTTCATTTTTGTTGACGGCTCTTTTTTATTTGTCAGCACAAATCCCACATCATTTGTGTTAGCTTTGGGTTTACGTAAAAAGTATGATCACTTTGACCTTATGTAGGTGAATGTCTGCAGACTAGAGTCAATTTCGAGTGAACTATTTCAGAGTGTTGTAATGCAAATACTATATGACACATATTTCCCACAATGCACCTGCGGGTTATCTGTAAAAAAAACAAAAAAACAGCACTCACTCTTTTTGCCTGCAGGGTCTGATTAATCGAGTGTATTTGTACACGTACATGCTGTCAGTGATGTGGTGATGATTTTTTTTGGTCTAAATCAGTTCAGTTAAAATGTGTTAAATGCAATTCATGCTGACAGTGACTTAAATAGACATCTGATATGATGAACATGTTTTCAGCTTCAGAATTAAAAATTCAATTTTGCTTGTTAAACTATATTGGGTGTAACCATTGTAAGATTCTAAAGAAGAACAAAACTTTCATTAAAAGAAAAAAAATGATACTACCGTTCAAAAGTTTGGGGGCAGTAAGATTTTTGTTTTAAAAAAATAATTAGTTTTATTCTGCAAGGCTGCATTAAATTGATCAAACATGACAGCAAAGACTATTTAATTTTTTTTACAAAACAATTCAATTTTAAATGTGCTGTTCTATTGAATTTGCAATTCTTCAAATAATCCTGATTTTTTTTTATCACAGGTTCCTCAAAAACAACAGTGTTTTTTTCAACAGTGGTAATTATTATAAATGTTTCTTGAGCACCAAATCAGCATACAGTAGAATGATTTCTAAAGGATCATGTGACACTGAAGACTGGCGTAATAATGTTGAAAATTCAGCTTTGCCATCACATGAATAAATTGCATTGTAAAATTTTTTAAATAAAATATATGTCAATTTATATTGTAATAATAATAATATTTCACAATATTATCCTTTTTACTGTATTTTATCTAATGAAGGAAAACTTTGTGAGCATAAGAGACTTCTTTGAAAAACATTTAATATAATTTGACTTTAGATTTGTATTAAGGCTAAGTTGTCAAATGGTGTAACCCTAATATGACTTAACAATATTCATGAATTGTATTTGTAAAAAAAAAAACTACTTTTTACCTTTCAAAATATTTTGGAAAACTTTTTTGTTTTTTTTTAATAGTGGTTGAGATTGCACACTAACATGTAGTGAAGGTAAGACATTATTCTTTTACTATTTACAGGTGTTTACACCTGGTAGTTGCATTTCAAGTGTGCCTCCTGTAACCACTTGTGATCAGATTACAAGGGGATTTCATGACTTACATACATCACTGACTACGTCAGAGTGTAGAAGGAAAATCTGCATGGTGTTCCTCTCAAATGTACATGCATTTTAATCTAAAAACAAACATGTTTTAAGTGGAATACAGGAGTATCTGTATTAAGTGAATTTTAGCTGTGCTTCATGTGTGTCACGTCAACATCCGTCTTTAGTCTCGTGAAGTTGTGTGTGTGTACGGGTTCGTGCACTTTTCAAAATGTTCTTTTCTTTTAAAGCTGCATGCACCTGGTGAAAAAAACTTGTTTTGCTGTCTTTGATTGACAGGTATGTAGGCAGTCTTTCACTGTTGTCTGGGACAAAACACTATTCAAAGGTTTGGGTTCTGTAAGATTTTGGAATGTCTCCTATGTTCATCACAACTGTGTAATTTATTCCTGTGATGGCAAAGCTGAATTTTAGCATTATTACTCCAGTGTTCAGTGTCACATGATCCTTCAGAAATCATTCTGATATGCTGATTTGGTGCTCAAGAAACATTTATTATTATTATTATTTATAATGAATTTTGAAAATGGTTATGCTGCTTAATATTTTTGTGGAAAACATAATACTGGTGTCTTTTTAAAAGAAAGTAGCATTTATTTGAAATAGATTTTTTTGTAACAATGTAAAAGTCTTTACTATTATTTTGATCAATTGAATGCATCCTTAAAAGTAATTAATTCCTTTTTCAAGATATCTTAATGACCTCATACTTTTGAACAGTAATATATCAGGACGAATTAGTTGAAAATGCATGTATTTGTAGTGCAATCACAAATGTACGAATGTGGTTTGAGTGATTGCCTCACAAAATGTTTTGAACCCCATTTACATCCTTATTTAGTGCTGTTCACTTCACGAAAACAGATCTTAATTGTTAATACCAGGCGCACCGGGATCCAAATTTTGTAACAAATTCAAGGAAACGGTTATGAAACCAACCCCACCTTTATTGTTCTGGTAATCTCTGTTACGTCTGTGAAGTTTACTAGTTCAACAGACCGTAAAGAACAAAAGTAGAGAGATTTGATGTAAGTAACTCTGTGACATTGTGGGGCGTTCAGAGGGTTTGAGCCTATGTTTGTGTAGATAACAAGCTCTATGCCACATGATTTGATGGAAACGTATCTGACCAGTGGCCATTTTTGACCCTCAAAACTCTGCATGTGAGAGAGTGTTAGACTCCTTGGCTTTTTCTGAAACATCTCTCCTCCATCTATCTCCCGCCATCATGGTTGCCATGACGTTTGTGCTATTGTTTGCTGGCCTCTGTCAGGTTGCCATGGCAGTGCTTATTTGCCATACTAAATGTCTGATGGTGTTAAGCAGATGCTGACAGCTAACAAGTGATCATCTCTGTCTGATCAGTGAAACATCTCAGTTGAGAGCAAAAGGCCATACACTGTGTTGACATCATATATGGAATCGAGTCATTTAAACTCAAATGAATCTTCATCTGTGTCTTGATGTGGATTCGTATGTTGTTGTAATTTTTTCTTTATTATTATTCACTCAGTTTGCAGTCTCACATGTGAGTGTTTCCATCAATTCCTTCTGTTGCTCTCTGAGCCTCGTGCGTGTCGGATAAGTAAGAGTCTGTGGCCATGTCTTTTGGACAGCTTTGAGTGCTGGTTTTAAAGATTAGAGCTGCTGGAAGTGACACATGACACGGCCAGCGCAGGTGCAGGCACTTCTGCTTCGCCTGAGCCTCTTCTCTCACATGTCACCAGTGCTCCCCCATGTGGTCAAACACTGCTCTGCCATTCAGTTACAGTGACTTTCCGAGTTTAACATGGCGACCGCTCACATGAGCCGTTGTTGGCCGAGAACTCTCTCGAACTCTGCTTGACTGATTATTTTAAGACTGTGTGTGTGTGACATGCCGCTGATTTGATAATGAGCCTGAACTCTTGTTCATTTGTGCTTGCTTGGTTGTTAAAATATTTTTTGCCAACGTAGGCTACCCTGAAAAGTTTTCCATATCCCGAAAGAAAGGACTTTATCTCTCTTTATTGTTGTAAACGGAAGTAAACCAGACTCATTGTTGCAGAAATGTAAAAATAAATGGGTTATAAATCCCTTAATCTTAAACAACAATTCTTGTCAAAGTATTATACATGAAGTCTTTCAATTATTATGAGGCTACAACTGCATGGAATATGTCCTTTTAAAAATTAATTTGTCACCTTGCAGGAATATAGAACTGAACTGCAAAAAAGCTATACGTGATTTTCAAAAAGTGGCCAAAAACTTATTTAAAATGTATTAGTGATAGAATCTAAAATATACATTATGTTATACATTCATAGACATTTTAAACAAAATATTGATATTGGAAAAATAAATTAACCTTTTATTTTATTTTTATCACCTAGCCTGAAATGTCTCATTTTCCCTAAATTTGCTAAATGAAAAAAGTTATATTTTGCTGTATGCAATGCATAATGAAATCACATTTTATCAAATGTCTATTTAGTGTGTGAAGTGTGTGTTTTGTTTCGCATTGTATTGTTGCTTCTAAAAAATATTGTGACTTGTTGTGCAAGTTTGCTTTGAAGTTTGGGCCTCTATGTTTGGTGTGTGGATTCGTTCAATTTTCAAAGAATGAGGTTTGTTTTACAGTGTAACTGTAAAAGTGGCTTAGCTACTTCATGATAGCAGAAAACAGGCAGAGTCTGTGACCTATCTCGGTGATAGTGTTGTGGGACTTGGCCTCTGTTGGGTGGCTTTCCTCTGAGCCTGTGAGACAGATAACGTAGAAATGCAGTCAAATGACGTAGTTTGGCTAGATAAGATCTGTGAGCGCTATTGTTGACGTCTCATTGTGGTTAGAGTGGTTTTCTTTTCTTTTTTTCTTTGCAAGCGCCAGAAAGGTTTTCGTTTAGCAGGTTTCTGCTCACAAAAAAACGTTGCTCAGGTGTTGACAATTTTCACTCCCACATCAAACGGTTGTACAAACCAATACTTAGAAGAGTGTTTATTTTTTAAATGCTTATAGGAACTTCAGCAACATAAAAATAACTCATTTAACTGCTTCTTTGTCTTAACTTTCCATTGGTTTTGTGCAGCGTGGCAGTCGTGAAAGAAATGTGCTTTTAAAGAGCCTTTGTTTTTTGTCCTTTTAGATGATCCTGTGGGACTGGGACCTGAAACAATGGTACAAGCCGCAATATCAGGTCAGTACTGCTCATTTTTAGCTTCTAACTAATCTGTGTATTTACACACACACACACACACACACACACACATATTGTTTTACATTATTAAACATATTATTATTTGTGTGCAAGTTTTATTTTATGTTTTTTTGTACTGCAGGATAATTATTATACTTGCAACCAAAACCATAAAAAATTACTTGAAATAAAATATAAAAAATATATTTTATTTCAGCTAGTTGATTTTCATTCAGAT
Organism: Rhinichthys klamathensis goyatoka; assembly: GCF_029890125.1. NCBI lineage: Eukaryota > Metazoa > Chordata > Actinopteri > Cypriniformes > Leuciscidae > Rhinichthys > Rhinichthys klamathensis. The sequence continues at coordinate 3,280,359 of NW_026606794.1, read as the reverse complement.
TAACTTGATAAACTGAAAAAAAAAATACTAAAATAAAAACTATATAGACATACTTAAAAAAAACCTAAAACTTGTAAAAATGACAAACTAACTAATTGAAATTACAATGAAAACTGAAAATCTTATTAAAAAATTCATTAAAACTATAGCGTCTCATCAATGATACTACAATAGCACTGATGTAAAGTCAGGAATAAGAGTGTAATCTGACTGTGTAGTCAGCCAGCATCTCCTCTCAGTCTCTTTCTGTCTGAAAGACCCTTATATCGTCCATCTGAGGACCGTTTGTAGCCTGTTAGCATGCTGGGGCCTGTAGCCCCTCCATCTGCCTGCCGCTCATTACTGCGGCTGACCTGCGAGTGGATAACCCTCATCCTGGCTCACATAAAGCTTGCCAAATGACGTCAATGCCTGGAGGAAGTGCTCGCTGTGCACTTTTACCACACACGTGTGAGCACGCGCACACACGCGCAGGTCGCAGCAGTGCCTCCACTCTACTTTATTACTTTCATCAGAACCACCCCCTTCAAAAAAAATTATGTAGGTTTGAATTAAATACAATCAATAAAATGAGCTCAGCATGTACGCACAAGGCCGAAGATGGATTAAAACTAGCTGAGTTTATAAATACACCCAGAGTTCTTCCTGTAATATCATTATGAACGGTTCCTTTTTTCCGCTGAGTGTATATCATCAAAAACTACTTGGCTAGATTTATCAAATGGATGGCTCCGGGAATGAGTCATTCTTTGCTACAGTTACTACTCGCACAAGTCTGGAGCAGTGGGATGGCCTATTTTGTTTAAACGGTAAAGCATGAGGCTAGAGTCATGGGTTTGATTTCCAGGGAATGCATGAATTGATCAAATGTGCAGCCTGAATGCGATGTATGGAATTTTTTTTTTAACACTTTAGTTTAGGGTCCAATTCTCATTAACTAGTTGCTTATTTGCATGCATATTTGTAGGATATTGGCTGTGTATAGTACTTATAAAGCACACATTAATGCCTTCTTCTAAAAACTTCTTCCTAAACTTAACAACTACCTTACTAACTATTAATAAACAGTAATGAGGAGTTTATTGAGGGAAAAGTCAAAGTTAATAGTAAGAATTGGACTGTAATCTAAAGTGTGACCGAAAAAACTTTCCCAAATGTCAATGTTTGAAATCTCACTGTACCTCTAAATTACCACAAGGAGGCAGTATAAGTCCCATAAACAGATAAGTGTGAGGTAAATTTTTGCTGCTTAATTTTTGCATTCTATGGATGTTGTAATATGTGCTCTGTGTGTGCTTAGGGTGCAGTGAGTGGGAATGGCGTGGATCTATCTGTGATAAATGAGGCCAGGAACCTGGTCTCAGACCTGCTGATGGACCATTCTCTCTCACCCCACGTCCTCTCCTCACTGCGCAGCGTCAGCAGCCTCATGGGAACTTTCTCTGGGTCCTGCCGTCCACGGGTCAACCCCTTCACACCCTTCCCTGGCTTCTACCCCTGTGCTGAGATAGAAGACCCCTCAGAGAGATTAGAGAGAAAGCCACTGAAGGTAGGTGAGCAGCAGTGTGGGGAAGAGATTCTGAAACTACAAGTTACTCATAATTTGAAGTAGTTCATGTCAAGCTACACTTTTGGAAAAGTGAATCAGAATGTAGCTTCTATATTGAAGCTGCTCAAGGGCCAATAGTTACATATTTAGATATAAACGTATAATGATTATAATTAATAAATAAGAACACTAACAATAACAAGAGGTGCCTGTGCATCTTTGGTACTTGGCCCCTAATTATAATGATTTTATAATTGAATGTATTTTTCTATGCACTGGTATTATGGCCAATACTAGTAAGCTGATAATTAGATACATGTTAAGGCATGTATTGGCTGACAAAAAGACTATAAAAAAAAAAAATATATATATATATTTTTTTTTTTTACTGTTTTTTCCAAATAAATTACATTTGAAATACTAAAAAGTAAAATCAGTTGTTTTAAATGCTTTTAGGTATCACATTATAATGTACTATATAATAAATGGATGTTCATTATGAGATTTGCACTTTATAGTGTTACATCGTTAATGCATTTAAAATAGTCCTTTTAGTGTGAGAAAATATGGGAAATTAGTATCCACAATTAAATTTCGAATATCGGCCATTATATATCCAGTATCTATTGATACCATTAAATTAAAAAATGTAATGTCAGCTGAAAACCCATATTGTTTTTTTTTTAAGAAATGAATACTTTTATTTAGAAAGGTCACTGAAAAAAAATTATATTTCAAATTATTTCAATTTCAAATAAATGCTGCCCTTTTAGCTGTCTTTTCTTCAAAGAATCCTGAAGAAGAAGAAAAATTCACTGGTTCTACAATTATTTTTATTTATTTATTTCTTTTTCTGAAGGATAATGTGACTCTGAAGACTGGAGTAATGTTTTCAGAAGCTTTTCCATCACAGGAATGAGTTACATTTCAAAACAAATTCAAATAAAAAACTGTTATTTTGAATTGTAGTTATGTTTCACAGTAATAATTTAGAAGAGTGTTTTGAAATATTGCCTTAACTTAGGGCTAACTGCGCAATACCATGGGACATTAGGATGGTTGCTGGTTCGATCCCTGCAAGTAGTAATCCATGAGCCATTACTGTTGTGCCCTTGAGCACAGTTGTTCCCTAGGTAGCTCCAAAGGGATTTTCTCTGTAGCAGGTGTACTGTAAGTCACGTCTGCTTATTGAGTACTTACTAAACGACTGTGTACTTTCAGGGTCTGAGCAGCAGGAACAGTCTCCCTACCCCTCAGCTGAGGCGCAGTTCAGCCTCTTCTTCTCTGCCCCCAATGGAGTCTGCCTCCTCACGCTGGGAACGAACCAGTGGAAAGAGATCTCTCTCTGAGCTCAGCAGGTCAGGCCTCACGACTACACTCTTTACAGACCTTAGTGCACTCTCTGTACTCCTCTAGGGCGGACGAGGACAGGAACACAAGTGCATTTGTATATGTGAATTGGTAGTCGTCACCAAATGTGATTATAATATAATGAAATGTTTGTATAAGGCAATAGTTTTAAGATTTTATTAGGACAATGTGCTTTCTGTAATTTTACTGCTTGTCCTCAAGGTGGCAGTGTTAAAAAGAAATTAGTCAGCAGCTGGTTTTAGAATCCCTAAAAGAAACTTCATCTAACGTAAATTGACATCACTTGTCCCTTGCATAATTATTAAATATTTCGATTTATTAAATCACTTAATTGTCCTTTCAGCTCTCAATGAAAGTGTAGTAATCTCAGCTTTGTTTAACACATTTTGCAATGTTAAAATTAATTGCAAAGATTTTTCCCCATACTTACCACTGGGCATAAACATAGGTGACTTGACTTCTATACTTTTTTTTGTCTTACAGCCAGAGTTGTGTTTCTAATGGGCCCAACAGCAACTTGCTGACTATACCTAAACAGAGATCGTCCTCTGTCACCCTCTCCTACGGCCACACTGTATCCAGAAGACCAGGTCAGCACCAATCAAGAGTGAAATAACCTTCCCTTCATATCATTTTTTTGTACAAAAAAATATTTGAGATTAGTCTTTACTAGGCTTTACTGCAACAGCTATATCCTTATGTTGGCAAATGACAAACAAGGATGTCAGATGTTTTAAAAAAGAAAACTTAGTACTTACTATGCAACACCTGACTATTGCAGTGCACTTTACGTTGGGACCTGTCAAACGCATATTGCCCGCTTACAGCTTGTACAAAATGCAGCCGCAAGGTTGTTGATGAATGGTAGGAAAACAGACCATGTTACTCCCTTCTTATCTTCCTTAGGCTGGTTACCAGTACATTATAGGATACAGTATAAGATTCTGCTATATGTTTTTAAAGCACTACATGGAATGGCGCCAGAATATTTAGCTGAGCTTATTAAGCCCTACAATGCGGGTGCAAGATTAAGATCAGCAAAGAAGTTTTTATTAACTGTTCCCCGTGTACGTCTTAAAATGAAAGGTGAACGTGCTTTCTCTGTCGCGGGTCCTAGATTGTGGAATAAGTTACCGTTGGATGTTAGATCCTCCATAAATTTAAATGTTTTTAAGGGCCGCCTAAAATCGCATCTGTATTCTTTGGGTTTTTAGTACAGTGTACTTGGATGTTTTCTGTATGTTTTGTATGTCTACATGTTTGCTGGTTTCTTCTTATTGTGATGTACAGCACTTTGGAACTACAGTGGTAGTCTGTAAGGTGCTATATAAATGAATAAACGAACGAACGAACGAACGAACGAACGAACCTGAGCCAAGGTCAAGTTTATATTATAATGTATTGTGTACATTTATGTATTCTACAGATAAGTCAATCTAAATAGTTTTAATAGTATGTGGTGTAACCCTTAAGTAAAAAAAAAAAAAAAAAATCAATCCTATTTTTTAAGGTTTATAAATGTATAATGACCCAAACACACATGCATGAGGGTCCTTTGTACTTGTTTTGTTGCAGGTAAACAAAATGGCTACCTGTACAGTATGTTGATTACGCATCATTTATTTAATTAGACAGACAAGCAATGATAGTAGATTATTGCCAACATTTCTTTTTCAAGAATTTCAGTATGTTTCAGTATGTTAATGAGACCTTTACAGACCTTTAGCAGTCTCTGTACAATTACACCACCTTGACTTAAAGCCCACAAAAATATCAAAATGATTTTGATTCTGAAATGGACATATATGTTCATCATAGCAGTGTATCTGATTATTTTTGTGTATTTCTTACTTATATATATATTACTTACTTATATATATATATATTACTACTACTTTTTTTTGGATAACTTAGTAGATTTTCTAATATATATAGGTGCTTCTCCCAGCCTGAGCCCCGTCAGTTCCCCGAGTCACAGTCTCTCTGCTGCTTCCGGCTCGTCTCTAGTCACACGCTCTCCGGTGGAGTTCCCAGACACTGCTGATTTCCTCACCAAGCCTAGTGTCAACCTGCACAAACCGCTGGGCTACATGCTGAGCTCACCTGATTTCCAGCAACCGTATCGAGGTCAGGTCTCGGCCCCCTTGTGCACCAGGTACTGTAACTTCTAGAACCCTTTCCCTATTCTCTCTGACGAGTAGACCAATGAAGCTGCACCTTATAAGAGAAATAATTAATTGTATTTTCTTTAGTTGTGGCCGACAGATGCTGAAAGGTGTGGCCAATGTGGAAATGGGTGAGGGCCATCACCCAACAGCCAATGAGATGCAAAGAACACGCTCAGGTAAAGTTATTAAGCTATTTCAGGAATATATAGGAGTATAGTCATTCCTGTGTCCATCCTTTGGTTTAACACTCAAAATGATGCTTTTGCTTGCTTGTTTAGCTGAAGGAGCAGAGTATGGTGGGGAAAACCTGATCCGAGAGGAGAGCGTGGAGGCTGAGTCTCAGGAGGAAAGGACTCCAGACACAGCGGAGGAAAAGCTAAATAGCCAGACCGAGGAAGAGGAACAGACCTCCAGTACAGAGCAGACCTCATTGGACTCTGAGGTAAAGCGCACACACGGTGAACTGCACTTTATCCCCACATGGTTTCATTATATTAATGTCTAAAACATTGCCTCAGGAACTGAAATCAAGATCCAGTGTTGCTTGTGGACAAGTAATTTTAATTTATTAAGTGCTGTTTCGCCTTAGAAAGCCCCACAAGAGAAGAGCTTTTCTTTCACGTAACCTCAAATGCCCTCATCTCGATTCCACCGCTCTCCCGCTCCTTTTATTGGCCAATCTGGCAGTTGTTAAAGTGGCCAGCTGTTGAACAAGCCGAGTTGAGTTTAGAAGAAGAGTGCTTATTTGCATTCCCATACTTTTGCATTGTTATGTGGTTGCTGGATTTATAGCTGTGGCTCTTGAGTGGATCTCTCCTCAAATCCTCGGCTTATTGTTCTGCTCAAAGGGGTCTACATTAAGAGCGTGTGAGGACAACATAAATTTAGCTGACTTAGTAAAATATTTTCGTTGTTATCTCTGGAAAAGTGGCCAGACATGACATTATCTGTAAGACTAAGCTGAGATTACTGCAAAACCTTCTACCTTCTGTCTGCTGACTGTGATTGATCTCTGGCAGGGAAATGAGGAGTTCAGGTTGGACTCTATGCTGGTGGAGCATGAAGCACTCATGGAAAAGATCAACACCTGGAACTTCCAGATCTTTGAGCTGATGGACATTACGGGAGGGAAGACTGGCAGGATTCTCAGCTATGTTAGTGCTTTGTAATTCAAAATATTAAGCCGAGCATTAAGAAATCCTATTGACATGATGAAGATAATGAAATGCCTGAGTTCTGGAAATCAGCCTTAGTCAAATTGAGAGTTTTTTCATCACTTTGGTGGAAAACATGGTTCTCTTTTAGATAATTAAAACCATTCCCGTTTCGTTAAATCCAACCAATTACACACTTTTATTGTCTGATCTGATGTGAATGGCATTTCGTAGATTTAGCCGGATGTAATGCTAGTGGTCTCTCTCAGTACTGCGTGCCAATAAACATGAATCTGCAGGGACTCAATGGCTCACTGCTTGTCTTGTCTTAATGAAGTTCTGTTTGTTACATTCTCTCAGGTGGCGTACACTTTGTTCCAGGACACCGGTCTGTTCGAAATCTTCAAAATCCCTGTGCGGGAATTCATGACGTACTTTTGCGCTCTGGAGAACGGCTATCGTGATATCCCCTGTGAGAAAAAAAAAATCTTGTTAAAGTTAAACTTGAAAACTGGGTTAGAATTGTTCCAGTATTTCTCAAATTGGACCACAGTGCAGATTTGTGTCATGTGAAACTGAGAACGGTTGGAAATTATTCCAGCGAAGCGTTAATGTGTTATTTTATCTGCTCTCCACTCAGATCACAACCGGGTCCATGCCACCGACGTCCTTCATGCAGTGTGGTATCTTACCACCCAGCCAATCCCAGGATTTCAGCAGATCCATAATGAGCATGTCACAGGAAGTGATACAGGTACAACTATGCTCTCATACTCCATTACAGTTTTGCCATCAAGAAACTGAGGTATGTGAGCGTTACTGAGGCGGGGTGGTATAGTGGACTGGTATCTGAAAGGTTGTTGATTCAAATCCCACAATGACAGATTCATGGTCTACCATCATTGTGCCCTTGGATAAGGTACTGGATGAAACTTTAATATAGAGTACACGATGGACAGATTCAGGTTAGAGCATCTGTTTCCTCAGTTATGTCTCTAATTCTATTTAGCATAGCTCCTGATCCATCAGAAATAAATTAGAGACCGTTGCTCGGTCTTCGTTATTCCAGCCAGCGGCGCAAATGCTGTCCGATTAGAAATCGTCTGTTGCGATTGAGATCTGAGGTGGCTGCTGGCTCAGCATGTCCGGGGCTTATTTTAAGTCTGCTGATGGCCCTTGTAATTTCTCAAATGGAGTTCACTCTGACTCACTCTGCTGCTGTTCCACGTAGCAGCCATCTCTGGCAAGCAGAGGTGTTGAATCACACCGAGACCAGTGACTTCACTAGCTGGCTCAAGTACAGAATTACAAAATATTCCAAAATCTTTGGGAAAGAGATGGTGGAGTATGATTTCAGAGTATTTGGTTTGCTGTAAAATGTCGGCTTAATTGCAGCCTCTTGGCATGTTTGATTCTCTTATTTCATTAGTGATGTTTAAGGCCTATGCACTCCAATTTTGAATTAGCAACACAGAAAACATGCTTGATTATAAACAAAGAATAAACTGACCTGTTTCTTTTTTTGGCAAGTTTTTTTATTTTTTCATTTGCTGAACATATTTCATATAGTTTATATATAGTACTATATTTATAGTCATTTAGCTATATGTTTTTTTTTTTTTTCAGGGTATCGGTCTATATTGGATATATTTGGCCAATATTGCACATGCCCATTTCCCCTGGTTTTTCCATAGATTACTTTTGCTGTCATCTAAAACTCACTTAAATATAATCTTTAAAAACACTAATAATTTAAACTGTTAAATGTGATCTTATACAGCAAAGGAAATTCATTTTGAAATCTAGTTTTCAGTCTGGAATGAATGTGTAATAGTGTTTCATCACTGGTTTTACATGGTAATTTTTTGTTTTTATTAGATTCGGACAGTGGAATTTCCCCAGGTAGGGTGGCATATGCCACGTCCAAAAGCTCCTCGTTTTCGGATGACAGTTACGGCTGTCTGGCCTGGAATGTCCCTGCGCTGGAACTCATGGCACTATATGTAGCAGCTGCTATGCATGACTATGATCACCCTGGTCGCACAAATGCCTTTCTCGTAGCCACTAACGCTCCTCAGGTTAGTAAAATAACTTTTTTTCTTTTTTTTTTGCAGTTTAAAAGAACAATGGATTTTGTAGTTAAATTTGTTCTGAATAGCTTATGAACACAGTTTTGGTTACCGAGTTTTCACACTGTTGTGTCAAGAAGTGAAGCCAGCCCATCTTTTATCAGAAGCATATGATTTTGTAATCAGTGCATGGAACTTCTCGACTCATGCACGCTGTTACTCTCTTCTTCTCTCTTTCTTTCCCTGTTTCCATCTCACCACACACACACACACACTCTCTCTCACACAGGCGGTGTTGTATAATGACCGTTCGGTTTTGGAGAACCACCATGCAGCTTCTGCCTGGAGCCTGTTTCTTTCCCAGCCTGAGTTCAACTTCCTGTGCAGCTTGGACCATGTTGAGTTTAAGCGCTTTCGGTTCCTTGTGATCGAGGCCATCCTCGCTACAGACCTGAAGAAGCACTTTGACTTCCTTGCAGAGTTTAATTCTAAGGTAGGTAGTAGGGGTGCACCGATATGGTATCAATATCAATAATTAGTAACGAGCACAACAGCTTGTTGTGGGCCAAAACCAATAAATACAATTCACGTTGTGGTAAATCATCATACAGATCAGATAGTCATCTGTCATTGGAAAGGCCTCAGCTAGTCGAATGAAACAAACATTGTTTCACTTGCAAACTACGGTAATGTATTGGATACAGAAACAGAAAACATCCTTGTGTTCAAAAAACAGATGGTCAGAGTAACAGAGTGAAACTATTTCTGTTATTCCACTTTTGGTATTAATGGTAATTTTATTTTTGCGAATAATGCTTTGGCTGCCATACATCTTGCATCCTCTAGTCAGTAGTGTAAATTGAACTATGGTCATTAAAGGTGCATTGCGCAACATTTCATGTTAAAAATACCCGTTTTTCTAACCCATACATGCTTAAACAATTGCTTGATGGTCTGAATGAGCCCTTCTCTGATCATTGCGATTGCCTCTATAATCCTGTACAGTAAAATAAATAAGAGGGATTCGGGACGGAATTTGAGACTGGGCGTGACGTCATGCGCGTTCACACTCACCTGGCTATGTCTGGCAGGTTTGTGTATTCGCCGCCATTCTCCGTATCAGCGAAGACAACTCGAGCGACAAAACTTTAGTCAACTTTCGACAAAAGTAGAAGATGGATTCTAAGAGACCGGCTTGTAGTTCATTCCAAACCCCAACGCAAACTCCACGTAAGACAAAGAAAAGAAAACTTTTGTCTAGTGCCACCAAAAGGGCCAAATTGGAGTCAGACAGGCGTCGGAATAAGACTTTCAACAAATGGAGAGATCTCCGGTCTGCTCTATCATACAGTAAACACATAAAACAGTTCAACATGGAGATAGATGGAAACAAAAACCGAAGTTTTCTACTACCCCCGTTTTCCCCTCACACATAAGTGTGTCATTTACTCAAATGCCTTTCCTTTCATATATTTAAAATGACTTGCAGATTTATAACTTTATTACCTCTGAAGACAGTATGACTGTAAACAAAAGATTTGTGTGGCTGATGCTCCTTTGGTTATGAACAGCTTGTGCTCGTGCAAGCATGCGTATGCGTGTGGTCCATGCATAGACAGTAAAAGAAATGGACACAGCGACCCCATAGACTTCAACGGAGAAAAGTGAAGTCAATTAGAAGCACTGACTTCCTGATTGCCAAGCGAACTGCGCAGACTCAAAACTGAGCTGGATGATGTAGATGTGACGTGAGCAACCTGTCTCACAGTTGTACGTCTTCTAGTAGCTGTGCCAAGAGGAATCTGAATCATTCCCTTCCGAATCTTGCAGAGTCGGAGATCGTGAGTATTAGCTGTCCATGAGCTCGTAGCAGGATCAACTTTACAACTCTCTATGGGCTTCTCCCTTGACTTTATGCCTCCACGTCCCCCCGATTGTGCGCGAGCTTCTACTTCTCTCTATACGGTAATTTCTCTACTGTGCGACAGAGAGCCGCGTGTTGTGACGCAATCGTTAGCCTATTTTTTACAAAAACTGCTTCTACGGGGCCATAACGTAAGATACAAGGTAATGGAGCCATTTATACATTGTCGTGTTTCTTTAGAAATAAACAATGGACAAATGGAGTCTTTAAACGCCTCAGATGTAAAGTTATTCGCTGTCAAAGTGGCTCCAAAATGAATGGGAGTCAATGGAATGCTAACAGCAGGTGAAGGGCAGGCTTGCTAGCCAATGGCGGCCCCCGGGGAGACTTCAGTTTCCGGCTGATGGATTACCCCCTTGGGTCCATGAGCGTGCACACCTCTGGTTGCAGTTTCGCTTGTCGCCAGAGGGGGCATAGTTCTGCAAAAACTCAGAGACTTGCGCAATGCACCTTTAAGCAGTCAAAAACAGGAAAAATCAACATGAACAGACTTGTGCTCATTTATTATCAATTATTATGGGAGCTCAATTAATTAATAGCAGTTGTTATTATTATCAATGTGGAAAACGTCTCGGTTACGGATGTAACCCTCGTTCCCTGAGTAGGGAACGGAGACGTTACGTCGGATGACGGAGAATGGGGGTTTCGCCAGAAAGCCTATCATCTTCGAGTATTAAAAAACGAGCCTATGGCAATGAAATGCCATGGGTCTGCGGAATTTGCATAATGTATCTCCGCCCCACCGCGTGGGTATTTAAGGAGAGACACCTGCAACAGCAGATCATGTCTTCGCTGAGGAGCCGAGACTGAACTCAGGCGTCTACCCAGCGGTACAGCGGAAGTGGCAGGGAGACGTAACGTCTCCGTTCCCTACTCAGGGAACGAGGGTTACATCCGTAACCGAGACGTTCCCTTTCGTAGTCACTCCGAGTTACGTCGGATGACGGAGAATGGGGGTCCCCGTGTAATCACGCCACCTTCACAGCTGTCTTCCAGTGCCCTGCGAAGTCTGACCTCCCTGTCGTGATATAGGCACGGACAAAGGAGTCCTACTTAACACAGGAATACCAAGGTACACTGGGAAGCATATCTCAGGGGAGAAATGCCACAGCATGCCTACCCATAGGGAGGACTTAAGAATACACATATGGCCGAGGGGGCTTCATATGGAGGAACACTGGAGTGACCAGCCCGTGGGGTGGCAACTTTCAACTCCAGGAGTGGCAAGGTGGCTTGCTGAGGGAAAGACACATGCTCAAAGAGGCTTACAGTAGAAATACACATGTGGGGGTTACTCAGAGGAGGAACCATGCACACGGACGCACCTAGCCGACGCACAGGCAATAGACACTGGCGCCAGCGTCAACAGTGCTGGAGGAACTCAGGGCTTCAGAGAGGAAGGCTACCTGAGGAAATATCGCACGTATCCAGTCCGTGGATTGGAATGGCGAGCAAGCGAGACACCTAACGGCTCCCATGTTAGCTTGAAAAAGACAGTACATGGGCGGAGACTGGCTCCACTCGGAGATTGTAAAATCTGGCGAATGTGTTGGGTGTCGCCCAGCCTGCAGCTCTGCAGATGTCTGTTAGCGAGGCGCCACGCGCTAAAGCCCAAGAGGACGCCACACTCCGGGTGGAGTGGGCGGTCACACCAAGGGGGCACGGTCGACCTTGCTGCTGGTATGCCAAAGCAATGGCGTCCACTATCCTTATAGGATAACCTTTGCTTGGAGAGAGCCTTTCCCTTCAGCTTCCCACCATAACAGACAAAGAGCTGGTCTGAGGTCCTGAAACACTGCGTCCTGTCTACGTAAGCACGGAGGGCGCGTACTGGACAGAGCAGTGCCAAGGCTGGGTCTGCCTCCTCCAGGGGCAGCGCTTGCAGGTTCACCACCTGGTCCCGGAAGGGAGTGGTGGGAACCTTGGGCACATATCCAGGCCGGGGTCTCAGGATCACGTGAGAGCAGGCCGGCCCGAAGGTGGCAGGGTACTCAAACCTGCCTCGTCCCGTCCAGGAGCCACACGTGGAGTCTCCAAAGATCGGGACGAGGGTGCCATAGGGTGCCCCGTCTCTGAGAAAGGAGGTCCTTCCTCAGAGGAATTGGCCAAGGAGGTGCTGTCGCGAGGAGTATCAGTTCGGAGAACCAGGTCTTGGTGGGCCAGTATGGGGCGACCAATATGACCTGCTCCTCGTCCTCCTTGATCTTGCACAGAGTCCGTGCGAGAAGGCTCACTGGGGGAAACGCATATTTGCGTAGGCCCTGCGGCCAGCTGTGCGCCAGTGCATCCGTGCAGAGCGTACCCTCGGACAGGGAGTAATACAGGGCGCAATGGGATGAGTCGTGGGAGGCAAACAGATATATCTGTGCGTCCCCGAACTGGTCCCATATCAGCTGGACCGACTGGGGATGGAGTCGCCATTCGCCAGAGGTTGGCCGGAGCCGTGACAACTCGTCGGCTGCAAGGTTCCGCTCTCCTGGAATGTAATAGCACGAAGGGACCTCAGGTGCTTCTGACTCCATAAGAGGAGGTGGCGTGCGAGTTGCGGCATACGGCGAGAGCGCAGACCACCCTGATGGTTGATGTACGCTACTGTCGCGGTATTGTCCGGACGGACAAGTACGTGTTGACCCTGGAGCAGCGCGTGGAAGCGGTGCAGGGCAAGGCGTACTGCCAGCAACTCGAGGCAATTGACATGCATGAGGCGCTGGGGTCCTGTCCAGGAGCCCGCGGCTGCATGTCCATTGCACATGGCGCCCCAGCCCGTGGCAGAGGCATCTGTGGAGACAACAACATGCCTGGAAACTCGTTCTAGGGGAACTCCGGCCCGTAGAAAGCTGAGGTTCCGCCACGAGGTGAAGGACTGACGGCAGGTCGGAGTTATTGGAACTCTGAGCGTACCGCGATGCCATGCCCACCTCGGGACCCGATCGCGAAGCCACAGCTGAAGCGGTCTCATATGAAGCAATCCGAGTGGCGTTGCCGCGGCTGCGGATGCCATATGCCCCAGGAGCCTCTGAAAAAGTTTCAGTGGGACCGCACTCTTGCCCTCGAACTGTCGAAGACAAGTCAGCAGTGAGTGTGCGCGCTCGCTCGTAAGCTGCGTGGACATGGCGACCGAGTCTATCTCCATACCGAGAAAAGAGATCCTCTGCACGGGGCAAAGTTTGCTCTTCTCCCAGTTGACCCGAAGGCCCAGACGGGCTAGGTGCCGGAGCACTAGGTCTCTGTGTTCGCAAACCTGGACTCGAGAGTGAGCTAATATTAGCCAGTCGTCGAGGTAATTCAGGATGCGACCCCCGTGTTCGCGCAGGGGAACAAGGGCTGCCTCGACGACCTTCGTAAAGACGCGAGGAGACAGAGCCAACCCGAATGGGAGAACTGCGTACTGGTATGCCTGCCCCTCGAAAGCAAACCGAAGAAACGGTCTGTGTCGAGGTAAAATGGAGACATGAAAGTAGGCGTCCTTCAGGTCTATCGCTGCAAACCAATCCTGTGGCCGCACGCATTCGAAAATGCGTTTGGTCGTGAGCATCCTGAACGGCAGCCTGTGAAGGGAGCGGCTCAAGACGCGCAGATCCAGGATTGGCCGTAACCCACCGGTCTTCTTGGGGACAATGAAGTACGGGCTGTAAAACCCTGACCTCATTTCAGCTGGAGGGACAGTCTCGATTGCACCCTTCGCCAGCAGGGTGGCAACCGGGGCATTGCCACCGACCAAAGTAAACGGACTCCCCTGAAGCGGGGAGGAGACCGTGCGAATTTGATCACATAGCCGAGCCTGATAGTTCGGGCGACCCAGCGGGACAGGTAGGGAAGCTCTAACCAAGCTCCCAAGAACTGAACCAGCGGAAACATCCGAACGACAGACGTCCCCCCGGAGGGGCAGCGAAGCGGAGTGACCGGCCCAGGCGTGGGTGGCATAGCGGCCCGGTGCGGGGGCACGGTCATGCTCCGCGTCCTGACAGAGGAGACCAGGGAAGGACCAGCGTTCCACGGGGGTCTGCTCTGCCAGGGGTCTGGCGACAGAGGGGGACGAGAGTGGTGTGGTCCGGAGACGGCACACACTGTCATCCGCGCCCTCAGAGACAGAGGGGGACGAGAGCGGCAAGGCCCGAGAGCGTCGCGCACTGTCGTCCGGCCCTCTGAGGGCTCAGAGATGGGATGCAGCTCTTTGGTTTAGAAAAGATTCTCCCTCCACCGGGGGAAGGAGTGGCCCTGCAACCACTCCCTGAAGAACTGCAACCCACATCTGAGCTGCCCGTAACGGGAGCGCCGCAAGCCTGGCCTTGGCGGGGCTGCGGGACCGGTACGGGCAGGGGCGCCTTCCTGCGACCACCTCCACGGCGCGGCCCGGAGCTGCTGGGGGCCGGGCGGGAGGGGGCGGAAGTCGCAGGAGGGCGCATTCGGCAGCAAGCGGACTGAGGCGTCTGAGCCGGCAGCTGGAGGCAGCAAAGCCGCGGGGTCAGACAAAATAGCCACAGTCCACTTCTGGGCGGCCAAGAACTGTTGGGCAGAGTCCTCGACCGCGCCGCCGAAGAGGCCAGCCTGGGATATGGGGGAGTTGAGGAAACGAAATCACTTAGCCTCGCGCACATCAACCAGGTTAGCCAGAGGTGTCTGACCACCTATGTGGACATCACCTGACTCAGGGAGCGTGCGGTCACCTACGTCGCTCGGAGAGCAAGGTCGGTGACGGCAGGCAGCTCAAGGATGAGCCCTGAATCAGCCCTACCCTCGTGCATGTCATTGAACACCCAGGAGGATGGCAATAACACGCAGTGAGGTGGCAGCCTGCCCCGCAGCTCTATAGGTCCCCGCCACCGGAGTAGACAAGAACCTACAGGCATTGGAGGGGTGCTTAAGAGTCGCCACGCCAGGTGGAGGCGCTGTGGGGACACATAAGTGTTGCCACAGAACACTCCACAGGGGGAACCCCAGTGCACCCTAGGCCGCGGCCTCTGCAAGGGCAGAGAAGGCGGAAGAGGCCACTGAGCAGTCGCGAAAAGTCAAGGAGACTTCCACGATCTCATGATCTCTTCATGCACGTCCGGGTAGAATGGATTTGGGTTCGCCACCCCCAAAAACCAATCACCCGGGAAGCATAGCTGTGCACTCTGGATCA
This sequence comes from Rhinichthys klamathensis goyatoka, assembly GCF_029890125.1. NCBI lineage: Eukaryota > Metazoa > Chordata > Actinopteri > Cypriniformes > Leuciscidae > Rhinichthys > Rhinichthys klamathensis. The sequence goes on along the minus strand of NW_026606794.1, from coordinate 3,264,999 downwards.
AACTCGTTAGGCTAGCACATCCGAGGACGGCAGCACAGACGAGCCATCATCTCTAGAGGACTCCAGCTCACCTTGTGATGCGGTGATACATGATTTCATCAGCCGGGGGACCGAATGAGCCAGCGGGCCAGCGAACTCACCTGGGACCACGCAGGTTGCAATGTGAAAGACGGGGTGTGGACCGAGGAATTTTTCGTCGGTTTAGTTCCAAACCTGCCGTCTTAGGTCACCCTGGCCACCAGCCGAAGTATTATCTCACGTGGAGAAAAATAGATCGGGGTGTGGATGAGGGGACTCTCACTCATTGAGCTCATCGAGTCTCGACCGTTACATTGCGATGGTCACGTTCCCAGTGAGAGAACGTGACACACCCACGAGCGCTGTCTGAGCGCGATCAAAGCCCAAACACTCAAAACAGCGCTCGCGCCCATCAGCTGAATCTATCAGAATACCACACTCAGAAAAACACGGGCAGATCGTCTTTAGAAAGACGCGTCTTTAAAAAGACGTGCTGCGTGCAGCTCTTTAGTGAGAGGAAAAACTCCGCGGATGTTGAAGCGACCAGGGAGAACACACAGACTGGCAGACCACTGCTCAGCTCGCAGGCAATGTGAAACTCGCTGGATACCGCCGTCACACCAACACCGGAGAGTTCGCTCGTCTCGAAGAGATGTAGTCACTGAGAAAACTCAGGATTTGGCTTGTGGAGTGAAGAGATGCTCTTGGCTCCTAAGCGAAAACATGATCTGCTGTTGCAGGTGTCTCTCCTTAAATACCCACGCGGTGGGGCGGAGATACATTATGCAAATTCCGCAGACCCATGGCATTTCATTGCCATAGGCTCGTTTTTTAATACTCGAAGATGATAGGCTTTCTGGCGAAACCCCCATTCTCCGTCATCCGACGTAACTCGGAGTGACTACGAAAGGGAACAGGTTTTGCTTCTTAATATTTTGTGGAAACCATGATGCTTTTTTTTCTGGATACTTTGAATAGAAAGTTGTTTTTTTTTTATAGAAACATTTTGTACAATTTTGAATATCTTTACTGTCACTTTTGATCAATTTAATGCATCCTTGCTGAATAAAAGTATTAAGTAAGTATTATTTTTCTTTTTTTTAATCCAAGCTTTTGAACGGTAGTGTAACATGGTTTACACAAAAATATTAAAGGGGTCATATAATGCCATTTTTGTACAAGCTAATATGATTCTTTAGGGTCTAAATTAAAAGTTTGTAATATACTTTAATTAAAAATTCTCATTAGTATTGTAAGAAAACAGTTATTTTACCTGGTCAAAAACAGCTCTGTTTTCAGCACGCTGTTTCAGTGCATATGCCTTTAAATGATCATGAGCTGCGCTCACTCCGCCCCTCTGTTCTGTGCGTACACGTTTGTAACACAATAACACAATAACCATAACGCGTTGTTCATTATAGACGTGGGATTATGAATTATATTGAGAACGTCGTACATAGAAAACATGCCGTAATGTACCCTGAGTGTAAACCTTAGACTCATTCATCGTGAAGCGTGCAAGCGATTTGCAAAGATATAAATATTAATATAAAGGATAATAAAACGTTACACTCACTTCAGTTGTTCTAGAGGTTCAGCAGGAACACGAATAGCTGGTACCGATCCTTTATTCAGGAAGCTTCTTAGCAAAACCAGCTTTATACTGACACTCGTTTATAAAGCAGTCTGGTGTGTGAAATGATTCGCGCAAACATGAGAGCATTGACGTTGCTCGTGGGGAATATTCCCTTCGAAAACAAACACAGCCACTGCGTCTTCAGCGGTTCGGATTTGGGAACATTAAAATGACTGTGTTCGTTATTACACCCAAGAACAGAACACCACAATCGCTTAGACGCCATTCTGCTCATAGACAGTGCTCCAGCATATCAACAATGATCGCGCCGGTCCGCTCAGACTATGATTGACAGCTGGCTCACGAGCGAGGGCGGTTCTGTGTTGAAACCCGGCTGTCAATCAACAATCGCGGGAGGGGCGTCCGACCGTGTGACGTCACACGGTCGAACGGCTCGATTTGAGGCAGGGGAAAACATATAAGGAGATTAAAACAAAACCACTGGATGGATTTTTATCATTATATGATGGTTGTGTACAGGCACTGCCAACACACATTTCAGTACAACCAACTTGAAAAAGTGCATGTACCATTATATGACCCCTTTAAGCAAAATCTTTTCAAAAATGATTATAAGAAGAAATGTTTCTTTAGCACTAAATCAACATAAAAGAGATTTCAGAAAGATCATGTGACACTGAAAACTGGATCAATGGCTGCTGACAATTCAGCTCTGTCATCACAGGGATAAAATAAAATATATTCAAATAATTTTAAATAATAATTTTAAATTGTAATAATATTTAACAATATTACTTTTTTTTACTGTATTTTTGATTAAATAAATGCAGCCTTGGTGAGGTTTAGACTTTTTTCAAAAACATGAAAAATCTTAATAGGCTTTATGCCGAGCGTCACGTGACCAAGCCGGAAAACAGATCACATCGCTTCCGATTCAGGTCTTTTGTATGTGCTTCATGAATTTTTTTGCGGTTTTACTCAAGATAACTTAAAAGGAGCAAGCAAAAATGAGCATAACCAATGTCGCATGTGCAGATTGATATTTAAAAGTTTTTTTATTTTTCTTCTTCACACTAACGTTTAGATATTTAAATGGCATAAAACACCAATAACAACGTGAACTTAGTAGGTTAGCTGATTACCTTAAAAATCCATAGATATCGTAGTTAGTTCTTACGGCCGTTAACACTTTCTCTGACAAGCGGATGCAATGAGACCTGTTTTCCGGTTTGGTCACGTGACGCTCGGCATAAAGCCTATTACCTGCCTACTGCAGAAAATGGTGTTTCCTTGTGGTTAATCCCCTGATTGATATTTCTCTTTATTCAGGTTAATGACGTGAATAGTCCAGGCATTGACTGGACTAATGAAAATGACAGGTTGTTAGTGTGCCAAGTGTGCATTAAGCTGGCAGATATCAATGGGCCAGCCAAAGACCGCAGCCTTCACCTCAAATGGACAGAGGGTATCGTCAATGAGTTTTATGAGCAGGTATGTCCCATTCACTTTATTACACAACTTCAACTGCGGCAACATGAGTTCAACATTTGTGCGTTTTTGCATTTCTGTCTTTATAGGGTGACGAGGAAGCCACTCTAGGATTACCCATCAGTCCTTTCATGGACCGCTCGGCACCACAGTTAGCAAAGCTGCAGGAGTCTTTTATCACGCACATCGTTGGGCCTCTTTGTAACTCCTATGATGCTGCAGGCCTGCTGCCAGGATACTGGATTGATGAGGAAGGCTCCGACGATGAAGAGGACACAGAAGACATTGAAACGGAAGATGAAGAGCTGGACGAGGATCTTGAACCAAGTATGGCTATACACTTGTGCTCATAAGCAGTGTTGGGGGTAATGCATTACCAGTAACACAAGTTACGTAATCAGATTACTTTTCAAGTAACTAGTGAAGTAATGTATTACTTATAGATTTACAACATAATATCAGAGTTACTTTATTATTAACAAAAAACAAAGTCACAGGAATTATGAAAAATAAATTACAGGAATACAAAAAAAACAGATAAGGTGGTAGGGTATTTACTCTGAGTCCTGGTCATTGTTATGTGCAATATACTTGGAAATCTTCTCAGCAGCTATAGTCCCGATCTTTAATGTAGAGATTTGTGCAAAATTCACCCGAGCCATGGATATTTCCAACATTATAATGTCCTGGAGTTGTCAACCACTTGTAAATATCCAGGGTGTGTGGTGGGAGCCAGCATTAGCCAAAATAGAATTGTCTTTCAGTGGGGGTTCAGCAGTATAGAAAAGTGAGTCAATAGTTTTTGATAAGGCTCAGTCCAAAATTTTTAAAGTAGAAGTCAAAACAATGTCTTTTAAGTGGCGCCCAATATTTTTTGTGACTTAAGTTGCAATTAATCAGTTGGTGAATAGGATTCCTAGATGAGGTGAAAAAAATATAGCCCCATACTCTTCCCCAATCCATGATTATCTCCTCTAGTTCAAGGTCTCTTTCCTATTGTCCGCAATATGGCTAAGCGTTTTTCTTAGACTTTCCAGTACAACCATAAGATCAAGTGTCTGGAAGGGGACATTTCAAACCAAGCAATGATCGGATGTGTGGTGAGCAGTTTTCCCCAAGGCACCCCGTAGGCCTTCATAGCCGACCTGAGGTGCAGATACAAAAAGAGGGAAGAGGGTTCTGTTCCATACCGCTCACACAGTTCTTGAAAGGTTAACATGCATTCATTATTATTATTATACCAGATAGGTGTATGGGTGTGCCAAATATAAGAGTTATGAATGCATTTTTCCTTCGGTTTAATGTTAACTGTTGTGTTGGCCTTTTGGACCAAAGGCTTGCATACATTTTTTGCTGTTCAACCCAGAGAACAGAATGTCTGGTTTGCCTGCTAAGCTCTCTTCTATCTCTCTCCAAGGAACCCAGGAAAGTGGGTTGAGCCAAACTTTAATGCATTTTATTCGAAAGGCCCTATGGTACAATTCAAAATTCGTGTTTTGCACGCAGCAATTTCTCAAATTTAAGTCTGGGTTGTTTACAGTTTCAGATGAATTTACAGCATGTAGAATCAAGTTTGTGCCAAAGTTACTTTGTCACATTTGTTGACAAGCTCTTCTATCCCCATTTTGAGAGAAATCGGGATTCAGGAGTAAGTGCAGAGGCGTTGTGTGCGCTGTGTAAACATGACGGGTATTGTAGTTCTAGACTGTACGTGAGCATGTATTTACCCATCTCAGTTGCACAAAAACAGATTGAGTATTCCTTAAAATTAATAAGAATAGTGAAATACAAACTCAGAATATTATGCAAACCTGCAGTAATGAAATATTTTACATAATACAAAATACTTAACGTACTGTATTTAATCTTAATTTATTAGTCTTTGCTGCTGACATTTGATGATCCAATTCAACCATACCAATAATTAAAAATGACACATCACATTTGCATTTAATTGATTTATTTTGCTGAAGTAAGAGCATTGAATTTTATTCTGCGTCATATATTCATAGTTCACAGGAGAGAACATGGGTTTGCTTCAGCCCGAGGCTTATTCGTTTCACTTTTGGTGTGAAAGGGCCTTTTGACAAAACATTTAACTTTTGTTACTTTTTCTTTCCAGCCCAGGTGAGAACAAGTAATGCAAACGTAACATAATGCAATCATTTCCATAAAAAGTAACTAAGTAAAGCAATTAGTTACTTTTTAGCAAGTAACGGAATATTGTAAGGTTTTCACCAACACTGCTCATAAGTTTACATAGCTCTTGTAGAATCTGTAATAATGACAGAATGCTTTCCCCCCCAAATACTTCAGCTTAGATGTAGCACACACTAATTGTGTTTTCCTTACAGAGAGGAGGAAGGGTCGACGTCGGTTGTTCTGCAACATCATGCAGCACTTAACAGAGAACCACAAGGTGTGGAAGAAGACCATCGAAGAAGAGGAGAAGGCCAAAGAGCTGGAGACACAGCAGCAGCAATCCGAGAGCCCCAGCCTTCCTCCATCCACCTCTTCCTCTGATGACATTCAGGTCATTCAAGAGGAGACAGAGGAGGAGGAAAGGCAGTAGCAAGAGGAGAAGGTCAAGAAATGAAGCTCATTGAGGGGCTTAAACGGAGGGGATGACCCCTCCCTCTCCTTCACCTACACAAACACACACATTGACACCCAGAGGAAGACCCTAGCGGATCTCCCCATGCTGAAATTCGTCACTGTGCCGACACTCTGAAGCTAATGCAGTTCACATTGTGTTGAAAAAAAGGCCTTACTACTGTGAGAGGACCCTTTGGTGGGAACCCCACTCCTATGCACTTTCACCCCATGGAGAATCAGCGGAGAACGAACAGAGCTTTGAAGACGCAGAATCGTGTTATGAGATTAAAACAAGACAGAGAAGAAAACAGGCAGGGGAGAATCGTGCCATCCATGGTTACCTGGCTGTGATGCTGCCTTCAACGTAGAGCTCTTATCTCTCCCGTAGGTACTTAAGTCAAATAGGACACGAAAAAAGACTCTGGAAAAACACAAGAGACAATGACATAATTGACACCCGTTACCAAAGCGAACCGTTCAAAAACATAAAGACTACAACTGATGCCTTTTCAGGCTCAGTGTCAGGAAGCATAACTCAAAATGTGCCTGTCTGAACTTTAAATATATATATATATATATATATATATATATATATATATATATATATATGTGTATATGTATGTGTGTGTATATATATATATATATATATATAGTTTGTTTTTATTTTTCTTGTGGTCCAGAAAATGGGCTATGTACCCTGCACTGTATGTGCAGTCCCCAATTCATGCTGGCGACATAAAACACTGTATTACTGAACTGAGTCACTAGGACAAGTGGAAATGCTGACATTTTTGACTGAAAAATGACCTGACTTCTGCATCGTTTTGGATGCTTTTTATTCATGTTGATCACTTTCCTGCATTTTTTTTTTGTTTGCCTTTGTTGTTTGTAAGGTAGTTTTTCATTCTTTCATTTCATTTGTTGTGTGTTTTTCCCCACCTTGTCCTCTTCAGGAACGCTGAGTTGCCAATCGTTGAATCTTATCTGTAAAGTCCGTCTGTGTTTAAAAGCATAGCAAATGGGACAGGAATGCTGTTCAAATGAAGGGACGTTTCTCTTTTTTTTACGTTTAAATAGATATATTTTTTCACGGTTACTCAGGATTCATGTGAAGGATCGATCCTTGTTTTTTTTGCGAAAATTTAATTCTGCAATTTCAACTTGCACGTCGAGCATTCTTTTCAGAGGCGGGACAGAAAAAAATTATATTTTTTGTATGAATAACTTAAAAGTCGTTAACAAAAAGAGATGCTCCCTCAAAGTGTGGTGTCCTGGATATTAACCCCCGTCCTTATCAGCTGCTCCAGACCAATTTATCCATGTTTATTTTTTTCTAAAGACCCACTGATAAGAATTGGAACCCAGGATTGTTTCTGAAAACAAAATGTTTGACTAAGCACGTAAGTCGTAGACTAAACATTGCTTTGGGGTTACTTCACGTTTGGCATTATTTGAACATACGGACACATGCTTGTACTTACTCTAATTATTGCCAAACGCATAATCTGGCCAGTTTGTCCATTTTCAAGTAATCCAGGGTTTCACCTTGAAAGCTGTACTTTTTTCTTTCTTTCGTATTTTCTTATTTTTCACCATAAGGCAGGTTTAATACTAAAAGTTCTATATTTTTTTGTCTGAAGCAAGAACTCTAGGCATTCCACTAAAATAATGAGAGGAGGACGGGGAGGCGGAGACTAACCGGCTCCGGGTGTCTTTCTCTCTCGGTCCGCCTCATCTCGACAAAACTCATTTTGTCTCTGTAGAGGAAAGTTCTCAAGTAGGCAGTGTAAATCAAGCTAGTATATTTAAGAGTAAAAAAAGATTAAAAAAAATGTGCACATTTTACTACCAACCAAGTGTTTAACCTCTGCACAGAAAGAATACTTGCATATATAAATACATATATTATATTATATATTTTTTAATTAATCAACAATGCGTCTGTTTTCTACATACAGCTGACATATATTGTACATTGAGACCATGTAATTATCATCTTGTTTCAGGAGTTTTTAAAAAATCTAATGCTATTTACAGATGTGGTTGTGTTTGGGTGTTGTGTTTTTCAGTTTGTTAGTTGTTTATTTTGGGTGCACTGTCGTTTGTTCCTGCCCATAACCACTCTTTGCCGAACGCCCCTTATTTCCAAAGCTCGCCGAGCTTGTATCAGCGATGCCGGATGCCTAAATGTCTCTGTCTCCATTTGTGGGTTTGTTCATTAGTCACTGTTTTTGGCCTGTGCTCAGGGTGTGTTCTGTGTTGGGGGCTTGTGTGCACCCAAAGCAGCTTGTGGTGCTCTATCTCTCTCTCTCTCTCTCTCTCTCTCTCTCTCTCTCTCTCTCTCTCTCTCTCTCTCTCTCTCTCTCTCTCTCTCTCTCTCTCTCTCTCTCTCTCTCTCTCTCTCTCTCTCTCTCTCTCTCTCTCTCTCTCTCTCTCTCTCCCTCCCTCTCTCTCTCTCTACTGTGTGTTCATAATTTCTTAGTTCTGGGACTTAAAAGTGGCTCAGTTTGTACCACCCAACAACCCCCCCGGCAGATCAGAGCGTCACAGCACCACCATCCCCTCGTGTTGACCACTTGCTCGACCGTCAAAGCGGACTGTGGTATCTCACTGTGGGGCATTCGTCGCAACACAGTAACCTCCGACGTTCCTGTCATCAGTACCTTTATGATGGCATTTACTTTTTTATGTAGCATTTAGATAGCAATGTCCGATTTAACCATTCAGCCTTTTCAGGGTTGTGGGGGAGAATTTACTTTTTTGTTATTATTTATAGCTGTCATAAAAGCACCATCCCTGAACAATAGTTCTACTCTCAATTGATTTCTGTCTTTCTGTGTCTTTTTTTTGTTCTGTTTATGCATGGGAGCAGATGTGTACTTGATTGCTTTAAGTCAGGGGTTTTCAAACTGGGGCCCAGGGACCACGAGAGGGGGAGTGCTTAAAGGGTTAGTTCACCCAAAAATGAAAATTATGTCATTAATGACTCACCCTCATGTCGTTCCAAGCCCGTAAGACCTCCGTTCATCTTCGGAACACAGTTTAAGATATTTTAGATTTAGTCCGAGAGTTTTCTGTCCCTCCATTGAAAATGTATGTACGGTATACTGTCCTTGTCCAGAAAGGAAATAAAGACATCATCAAAGTAGTCCATGTGACATCAGTGGGTTAGTTAGAATGTTTTGAAGCATCGAAAATACATCAAAAATAACAAAAATTACGGCTTCATTCAGCATTGTATTGTCTTCCAGTTCTGTTGTTGATCCGCGTTCAGTGATGCTGGTGACGTGTTCTCTGGTGCGCCCGAGCTTCGTTTACAGTCTGAGGGAGACGCACGCTGTAAACAAAACAATCTTTGCAAACATGTCTAAGGATTTCGACACAGAGGAAGACTTGCATTTTTTTGCCCAGCCATATTTATTTGAACCCGAATACACGGACGCACCAGATAACACGTCAGCAGCGCCTTACGTCATCAGCGTCACTGCGGACTCATGAACGCAGATTGACAACAGAACCGGAAGACAATACAATGCTGAATAAAGTCGTAGTTTTTATTATTTTTGGACCAAAATGTATTTTCGATGCTTCAAAACATTCTAACTAACCCATTGATGTCACATGGACTACTTTGATGATGTCTTTATTTCCTTTCTGGACAAAGACAGTATCGTACATACATTTTCAATGGAGGGACAGAAAAGTCTCGGACTAAATCTAAAATATCTTAAACTGTGTTCCGAAGATGAACGGAGGTCTTACGGGCTTGGGACGACATGAGGGTGAGTCATTAATGACATAATTTTCATTTTTGGCTGAACTAACCCTTTAAATCCCTGCAAAAACAAGAAAAAAAGAATTCACAAAATGTATTTTAGGGCTGCCAAAGTTAATATGTGCCCTGAAGATATTAATGAAATTTATTGACAGCACTAATTTTTAAACGTCATTTTTAAGACTTGTGCTCACCAAGGTTACATTAATTTGGTCAAATATACAGTAAAAACTGTAATAATTACAATATATAATGTTTTTCAGCAACGATTACTCTAGTCTCCAGTGTCACATGATCCTTCAAAAATAATTTGTATATGCTGATTTGGTGCAAGAAATATTTCTCATGATATATATATATATATATATATATGTTTTTTTTTTTTTTTTTTTTTTTTGATGAATAGAAAGTTCAATAAAGATCAGCATTTATTTGAAATAGAAATCTTTTGTGACATTATAAATGTCTTTACTGTCACTTTTGATCAATTTAATGCATCCTTGCTGAAGGATTAATTTCTTTCACACACACAAAAAAAACAGACCCTAAACTTTTGAATATTATATGTATGTCTCTGTAAATGTAATTTTTATGGGGAGGTTTTTCACAAAACTATACAAAAAAAGTAGTGCTGTTAATAAAAAAAGAAAAAAGATCTGGAAAGTATTTACTTGTTTTTATGACGTCACATGATATTTTCCTCAGGGTTTTTTTTATACATGGAAAATATAAAACAACCTTAATATTTCAGGAAGGGAGGCTCCAAGATGATCAAAATATTTGGGGGCCCTTGTCTCATTAATAGTAAAATCATAAAACGTGTGTAAGGCCATCTAATTTGATCCAATGGCGGTATTCGATCAGAGGTAAAGGTCTCTCGCGTGTTCCGTCTTTTCTCATGGCAAAGGGATTTTTAGTTAAATGCAATACATTTTATCTTATGTATTAACTCGTTATTTCATCTGACTCCATAAATGAAAAGGTTTTTCAATGATATCTGTGCATCATTAAATCTATGTTTGACTATTCCTTTTAACTCAAAGTCAAAGTCTGTTAGAATAATCAAATATAACAATTTATTATGTCATGTAAATGTATTATTACAATTTCATAATCAATTGAAAGATAATCAATGCAAACCATCAAATGTTCTAGAACAAAGAGGAAAATCTTTCACCCGACATTATGAAATACATGAATGCTGAGTCTCGGCGACTCAGCATTCACGGGCTGATCTGAGATACAGAAAAGGCCTTGATCTTCTAGTTGCATTTCATTATAGCCAGACCTCATTTCATATGTAAACATGAGTTCACAGTGGAAATTTACCGTGTTCATCCTCCCAGACTTACTGGGGGTAGGAGTGGACCATTTGCTAACAGTGGGGATTTGCATTCAGGAGTTTACAGCTTTTTTGGGGCAAGGATCATGTCTAAAGGGCACATTCCTTTGTGTGCCAGTTATCCCTAAACTTCTAAAAAACTGTTGGAATGAGACATCTGTACCACCCACTCTGGGACATTTAAAATGATATTAAACACAATACTCCATGATAATCATTCACATTAAACCATATATTCTTATGTGAGTTTTGGTGATCTTCCCATGTGGGATGAGAAGGAGAAGTGTAGCACGAGGGGGAGTTCAAATGTTAATTTGCTTTGTTCTCTCAGAGGGTGAGAACACTATCCTCCAGTTTTTCCAGTCTTACCCGTGTGCAAACCACATTATCCAGGTACAAATAAAGTTTTTTAATCATGCCACTACAGTAAATGACCAAGCATTGAACGTGACCTTTCACCTATTAAGAGAAGTCCAGACACAAGCGAAATGTCTTCACCCTTCGCTATTATCTCATTGACGCAACATGTTTTGACATTATCTGTGTGCTACTGAGCATCATCTAGCTGCAGGTTTCTACTTATTTCTTTCGTGCTCAGATGAAAGCCCAAGTGTTCTCATGGGAGGAACTGCCTGTAAGATGACAGTCAGCGGATGATGAGTCCCCAAGTGTAGGTCGTATGAAAGGCCAGCCTTATCTCTTCAGATGACAGAATCACTGTGACAGCTTACCCAAAGCAGCGCTGCCCCTACCCGTCACTCTCAGTTTTTAATTGAGTTTCCGGCCCTGTGCAGTTTGTGTAAGTAATAACAGACTGGAAAGATTATTTGGCCAGTAAATGTTTTTACGGTGACAACATGGGGATTCTAAAGGCACTGCATGAGAAGGAAAAAATATATACTAAAAAAAGCTACATGTATTTGCTTTCTGTAGGTTCACATTAACAAACTGAAGACAGTTAAGAACTGCCATTGAAAACCATTCATTCTTGAAGTGTGCTAGATTTATAAATTCACAGAACTACATGAGTCATTTCAGCTTGGTTTATATGCTTCGGAAAATTCCAGCACGGTTGAAAGAGAGGCCGCAGGCAGACATAAAAAAAAGCTTAGGATCAGCATTAAAACACAACTCGCATAACAACGGTTAATTTTGTGTTTATTTATACAAGTTTGTCAGGTTTTGTTTCATTTCATTTTTATCATAATCACAAAAACTGGTTAAAATGTGAGGTAAAATCAAAAATGATATTGTACTATAAAATGTATATTGGAGTCAGCTTTTCACAATAGCACCATTTTTTCCTCTTATATTGCAGCTCAAGTTTCTTTCCACTGAGATAAACTAGGGACAGGGCCGTTACTATTGCAAACCTGATATATGGCATTAAACCAACAGGAGTCATGAAACATTTCCAAAACTTTCTGGGAAAGGCAGCTGTTCTCCTCTCACTTGCCCGACTCCAGAAATGGCGGAATTCAAGGAATGCTGAAAAAGACAGACCTCGAAACCATTATAGAGGTAAACCCTGTCAATCATTGACACAATAGCTCTTCTCATATTAACAAGCACAATGTTTGGGTTGGTTACACAGTACTCTTATTCAAAGCTATCAAAGATACAAGCTACACTACAGTATATCTTGATACCCTCATGTACGTACTCGTTTGGTAACACACATGTGCTAATTCTGTGCTCTACACGCCATGTGTTCTGTAACAGTACTCTTATCACTCTCAGGCTGGGTTCTGTGAAACTTTAAAGGACACGTTCAGAGAATTTAACAAGTCAATATCAGAGGTCAATATTCCCCATTGAAAAACCTGATGGAATTTAAGATGGGGAACTGCTCTGCCATTTGCGTTTCTTGGAAGGATCCCCTGAGGTGAGTGCATGTGTTCCAGAGCTCACGGGGGAACTTTTACTGCTGTCTCCTGATGGCACATATGGCGTATGGCCGAGGCTGAAGGGTCATGCCCAGTTTCGGAGAGAGACTTGGAATAAAGCCTTCGGGGAACTGAAGGCTGAACCTCTGAAGCAATGTGGTGAAGAATAAGAACATCTCCAGCCTGGCCAACTGCTCTCCCAGACAGTGCCGCTTACCTAAAGACCATCAAAATGGATACGTTAGAATGAAGAATAACGTGACAAGGTTTAGATGTACTGATTTCCTAAATCTTTGCAGTTTACCTATTGAGAAGGGGAGAAACGCTTCATGCCGGACAAATTTGCCATTACAGTCAAGGAAGCGCTCTGGGCAGAAGATGGATGGGTCGCTCCAGTACTTCTCATCAAAGTGCACCGAGTACAAGTTAGTGATGACCATTGTGCCCTTGGGGATAGTGTAGCCACGCACCATCGCATCTTGAGACGTAGCGCGGAAGATGCCCAGTGGGACGACATTGCAAAGGCGCAGGATTTCATGCAGCACTGCCTCCACATATGGCATCCTCTGCTTGTCTTCAAGAGCAGGTGGTCTGCCGTTCAGGACGCAATCGATCTCCATTTGGACCTTTTCTGCACAGAAAAACACACGTCATTAGTGCAACGACATTAAAATGTTGTAAACGAGAACTGCTTCGTGGGCACTGGGCACCAACCTTGTATCCTGGGATATAGACCCATGTAGAGCATAGCCCAGCGCAGACAATTTGTGGTGGTCTCTGTGCCTGCAATGATGAGTTCTCCAACCGAGAAAATGAGATTATCTTGAGAAAAAGAAGTCGCTTTATCGGTGGCGCTCTGCTCCATTTCGTCCAAGTAGGCATCAATGTAATGTTGCGGCGACTGCGGAATCCTTCCCTGTGAGAAGCGATTGATGATTTGCAGAAGGAATTTGTACACCTTGTTGGCATTGCGAAACAGCTTTTGATGCTTCCCGAATGGCACGTACTCCATCCAGGGGAAGGCGTTGTACAAGAAAGCCCAGCCACTGGCGGCCAGCTCCACATTCTCACTGAAGATCTCAATCATGTGCTGAAAATCACCATCGTCGTAGGTGAAACGCTGGCCGAAGATAATGAGGTTGGTGACGTTGGAGACGGCATTGGTGACGAGATGCTTAGTGTTAAAGGGCTTCCCCTGGTGCTGGTCAATGGCATCCAGAAAAAACAGGCACTCCTCAGAAATCCTCTCAAACATTCGCTGACCACTGCCAAAGTGGCGGAAGCAGTTCACAGCCAGTTTGTGGTGTTCAATCCAGCCTCGACCATATTTGCAGTTCAGAAGTCCTAGACGGAGAATAAACAATGCGGTTGGCTTAAAAATGGAAACAAAGAAAGTTTATCTGCAAAAACTTTCTGTATGTTTAACCAGAGATTATTAGTCAAACAGCAGTCTCATGGGTTAAACACAGTTTACAAGAATTGCAATACTGATAATGTGCTAACCTCATGTGTGACTGTCCGCTCTTCTCTAGTTATTGCCCCAACTCTGACAAACATAACCGTGCCAGAGCCTTTTCTCTGAATCACCCAAATATGTGAAAGAATACTTTCTAAAATAAATTTCTAAAAATTAAAAATCATTTCATTAACTTCCCTTATATTTTCTGCATAAAACAATTGGAGGTTGTTTTTTTTTTTTTTTACCAGACATTTCATAGTGACCATGACTGTTATGGACAAAGGAAAAAACCCACCATTAAACTAGTCCATAATATATGCTTTATTCTGAAGTCCCATGACAGCTGCACAGATAAAAATGTATGGACTCTACTGCAGCGTGTTATCATAAACTGTCAGTGATTAATGACTTATTTAGGTCTGTTTCTCAAAAGAGCAATCATGTGGCTTCAGAAGACTTGGAATACAGTGCATGAATATACTGTAAAATAGTTTATGATGATTTTTTTTATCTCCTTTTGTTTCTTCCATTGAAAAAAAAGAACTGCTTACAAATTAGGACATAAGGGGGAATACATAATGTCAGAATTCTCACTTTGGGATTTTTTATTACTCTCTAACTATCTAGATTTTTCGGCAGTGATATATTCTTGGAAAACATTCTAAAATAAATTATTCTATAAGAAACCACTTACCTCCCATTTTTGTCATCTTTTGAAATAAAGGGAGGGATGGGCGGTCTGCAAAAACCTCACTTTGATGATACAGGCACTCTTTAATGGCATCATAACCATTTAAAATAACAGTCGAGATTCCTCCCAGGTCTAGACTGAAAATCTGGATAATAAAAGGGCAATATTCATTAATCCACTCCTATGCCAAACATATTTCTACTAATGAACGGAGTATAATTAGAGGAGTCGGACTACATTCACCCTCGTGGATACGGTGAAGAAAACGAATTAGGGACGCTGACTCAGCATGTCTTGGCCATTCTACAAAACTTGAGTGCTTAAGCGCTCTGCCAAAAATGCAACGCTAAATGCAACACTCTTTTGTTCCTTTCAAATACACTTCTAGCGACGCGGCGCTTCAAGACTAACGCTCCAATTCACTAGCACGGACCAATCAGATGTGAGCTCAACGAGGGATACCAGCAACAGTAAATTAATGTATAACTGTCGAACTTCAGTTTTATAATAATAATGATAATAATAAAAATGCCTGCATGCAAATGCATCTGTAATTAATCTCTGCAATTACAGAAAAATTATTTTGCCACAATAAGTAGCAAACATTGCACAAAACATTTTTTTTTTTTTTTTACGATAGTAGTTAGACAACTAGTGCGGACCATTATGATTTATTATTAAATAATAATAATAATAAATCATATATATATATATATATATATATGTTATATAATTTATATGTATATATAGGCCTATGTAAATATATATGTAAAATATACGGAGATAAATAATATATATAGCCTATATATGTAGGCTATATATATAGGTATATATATTATTTATCTCCGTATATTGTGTGGCTAGAGGAGCAGCTCTGCAGCGCGCGTCAAAAAAAGAAACTCAAGGCGAGTGGCGATGCGCCGCAAGGGACGCTTCCATTGTAGACAGTTTCATTGATTACAAGACAGTAAGATGCATTACAATATTATGCATAATTATTATTATTTAGTGGCTTAAAATAACTTTTTTTAAAAAGAAAATCCATACAGTGACAACAAAAAAATATTAGCAAAAACGTTAAAAGCAGCCAGTTTGACAAGTCTACTGTATTGCATGTTACGTGATCATGTGCAAGTAAATAAGAAAAATTGAGGAATGAGAGTGAAGTGTCATCCGTACCTGTCCGTGGATATCACTCTGCCTCTTCATGTAGACGTGAGGCTCGGTGGCTAGGGATAGAATATTCCCTATCAGGGGTAAAGGTGTCGGTCCAGGGGGAAACCCTCGGGGTCTCCGCTGCTTTAGGAGCTTGCAAATCACCACCAAAATGAAGAGTGTAATGAACAAACTACCCAAACATACGAGCGTTTGCTCCCAAGACACAGAGAGCAGAGATGTCAACCGTTTAATCGATACCATTTTAGATAGGCTACTTAAACACTTTGGGATAATCTGTGCTTTCTGAAAAGTTTCCAGAGCTCCGTTCTCTGTCAGACAGTGTATTAGGAGATCATCTTGCACATGTTGCTCTATATCCCCCGCCTCTTAAAGGCTAAGATTGGCTGGCGGGAAGAGCGCTTTTGGATTAACTTGTTTGATTAAACGGTGGTCAGATTGATTCGCGAGAATTCAGACAAATTTCTTTTCATTAGGGCAGATGTTCACAAGTACGTTTCCAAGCGGGGTTTTCTTTGTATTGGAGAAACTTGCAACATAAATGGCCACGCCCACCCATGTAATCCAAAAAAGGACTTTGCAGTGGAAAAACCTTCTCTTCTTTGAACTAGTGACTAATTCATCGAATCTTTTGAATCTGTTCATTCAAAAAGACTTGCTCATTTATTCATTCACTACCCCTTTTTGCGGTTAGGCTACATCGTAGCGCCCATAGGTTAATTGTGACAGGCGACAATATTTTTGTTTAATAATAAGTTAACCGTTTCCTGAATCGATTCATTAAATAGCAGACGACGGAAAGGTTAAGTCTACTTAAAAATTAAGAAAAGGTGTCTAGCATCAAGAGATGTCCCCACAAACTACAACACGTCTATCTTTTTCCTATTTCCTACTTTGCGACTAGGCCTACTAAAAACTACCCGCGGGCGACCGGTGTTCTGAAGATTTGTGCTGCCTTTTCGAAAAATGTTTTTTTTTTTTAAATGCAACAGTTTAAAAAAGTACATCGACTCATTCAATGGAGGGGGCGTGTCCGTTTAGTAGTTCCTTCCAACCAATGAGATGCTCCTTCACAGCTCGCACTCGTCTCGAATGATATTTGCTTTTTGCTCTTGCTTGCTAGTCAGTCTGCTGCTAATGCTTTGACTACTAATGCCGCGTTCCAGGCAACCTGTAACCCGTGTTTTTCCAACCTTATACCCGTGAAAGTGCACTGGAACGGCAGTCAAACCCGTGACTTCCCACCCGTAAACTCGTACTAGATCGATGTACTCCCAGTTACGAGTTGAAAAAACACGGGTTACAGGTTGCCTGGAACGCGGCATAAGTCAACGGTCCAGTTGTTTGCATAGGTTGTTTGTCGTTATAAACTTTGAAGACAGGAAATCACTTTATTTCGAAAGGCAGAATATTTCGAAAGGCAGAATCGTGCGTTCCATTCGACAGGGTTCCTACGCAGTAACGTTACATCAGTTGAAGCAAAGAGTATAGAAGAAATGGAACGTATTTGAACTAGTCGTATTATACAAGTCAAATGGAACGTATTTGAAGTGAGCGCAAAATATGAGTCAGTTAGAAGGTAACGTGAATTATTTATTCAAAACACTAATTCGTTCACGAACCGAATATCACTAGGCCTAGTTTGAATTCTTTGAGTCACTTACCATTTATAATATGAGTTTGGGTGAAGTTCCGAAGAATTCGAAGATTTACGATCGTTTTAAAATAAATTAGTCCGCCTGGCTTTTTGCTTTTTTCATGAAAAGTGAGAGAAACAGACAGTGCTTTGCAAACAAAACCAGTTTTCGGGTCAGACACGTTTGCACTGTAGGATTTGTGCTACAAACTTTGACCTTATTTGAAACTAACGTAACCCTCCACTCATGTCAGCATTTTGTCCTGCTATTTTAAGTAAGACCTGCAAGTTCGCAGCACGTTTATCAAGACACCATATAGGCTTATACAAAAGCACCCAGTTTAGCCTAATTAATCAGCACATATGAATTGTGATCGTTTTTATTATCCGTACGGTTATGCTAGTGTATTATTTAAACGTTATGCTTCTGGACCACTGTACTCGTTCAAAAAGCATGTAAAGGGTTAAATAATATTATCATGGGCTATGCACTGCAGAATCTTTTATATTTAAAACTCAGTTTGTCATAACTATTGTAATGTAGGCTATTACTCTTATTTAATTAGGAAATTGCTTTCATATTAATTGCTTTTTTTTAGAACCAACAGTTGAATTCAAGACAGTACAAAACATTTCCATTTCAAATTGTGCACAACAACCACCAAATTAATGAACAAAAAATAAAATGAACAAATAAATTAATAAATAGTCTTATGTATATGTTATCAATAAACAGCGCCTCGTAAAAAAAGCGAATTGTGCCTGCAGAATGGCATAACACTCATCTTAATTGCAGCCTATATAAATTGCATGAGCTTGTATTTATAAACTGTGTTAAGTGGGAAATGCTGTCTTGAGAAAATAATAGTTTTGAAAAGAAAACAAAGCATGTCTTTCCACAACACAGGAATCATACCAACCTCTGTATGTTTTTATACTTTTAAAGGATAAGTGAATGAAGTATCAGAGTGTTAACTATAGCAATCATAGGCTACTAATTTGATCATAAATCCTCCTGGTTTTCTCAGTAGAAATGTGATTTTCCACATTGTTGATGCTCTATTACATGGTGTCTTTGGGCTTTATTATCTATGAAGTTTGAGCCCTTCCATCGGTATTGATAGATACATCCAGCAGGTCTCAGGGGATTCTGTTTCAAAGACTGCAGTGTTTGTGATAAATAATGAGGACATCTAGAACATTCAATATATCCTCCCATAAGAAACACTTCTAATTATGGATTTGGTATAGCTGAGGGAAAAGTCAGTCAACATAAATTAATCAATAAAAGGAATTTGAGGCCTCAGAGGAGCAACGGCATATTGAAAAGAAATCCTTTGCAGTGATTTTTGCAAAAGACAAGGCTGAAACCGTAATTAGTTTCAGAATTCACAAATAGCTGTTTCCTGTATATTGCATTTTTTTTGTAGTGTTGCACATACAGTAAGCAGTTTTGAATGGGCTCAGCTAATACCCATCAGAGGCGTCTCAGTCATTCTTTTTGTTAGTCCTTGGTGTTGGTGACTTGGTAGCGTGCCAATCCCAGTCAGATGATGCCATTGGTTGTTAATGTAGCCTAAATAAAAGGATGGTGTGTGATTAGTAAAGCACACAGATGAGATTATGATGAACTCTAACTCGCTAAGGAGGGTTGATTGATAAGCAACACTCAGTGATTAAATCTCATTTCCTTAATGTCTAAGGATGAACTGTGCTGGCTCCTCGATGACCATTTAGTGCTACTCATTGTCTCTGAGAGGGTTATGGATTGTGTTTAGTTTTCCTCTCAGAGTCATTACAAATCACACTTAATCCCTGCTCCGTTCCGTCTGCAGGTGTTTAAACAGCCACGCAGACCAAAAAAGCTGTGTCGGGCGTCTCATGCACCATGATAACAGCTACCGTATGAAACTGATGCCGTTCCTCAAATGAACTCTGAAGGATGTCTCACATACGTAGGTGCATAGGCATATGCAGCCCATGAGCAAACATAATCTAAAAGGACATTGTCTGCTTCAAAACAAAATGATTATCTGTCTTCTGAAATAACTTACAGAAGGCTGGCTGGAGTGAGTGATGAAAGCATGACCAAATTTGAAAAGGTTACAGTATTGACTCCAAAGTTTCATGCAGGAAAGGAAAACTCTCGACTTTGTTTGCTTACTCACTGAACTATGGACGTGGTGCGTCTCAGCAAAGTGTTCCTCTAGAGGAAATGACCTTTCATTAGGCTGGAGTTCATCACGCGTGCAAGTGTAGTTTGCGTCCATAGCATGGGTCCCTGGTCCTGTCACGTCGCCCAGATTTACTGATTCCGTCATTGGCGCAGCTTTGGGTTCGATAGCACTAAAAGGCTCATCCAGACTAATGGGGTTCCTATGTGACGCAAACACTGTCTCTTAGTGGAAATGGTTTATTAGGCCTTAACCAATAAAGAAGAGAAGTCAGATGATGCCTCAAGACAAAGACTTCTGTAATTGGGACTGAGATAGAAGGCTTGTTATGGACGTAACCTCTTTGATTCTGACAAAGGGTCACATCATCACGGAAACCCAAATAAGGACAAGAGCAATGTTGCAATTGATCACACGCATTATTACAGGATACACAGTTAAAGGGTATTCGAGTTTGTTTTCTGCCATCAACATTTGTCTGGCACGTAATTTGAAATGGATTTTACGAAAATGTCACACATAATCCATTTGGGTTTTTTTTTTTCCCTCTCTTAAAATAGTTTCGTGTATGTGCTTTACACAAGGTTTTATAAACAATTATCAAAAGTATCATTTTAGAAAATTATACTTGAAGAATAAAGCAGGAACAGAAGTATGATACCAACTTTATATGTGTGATAGAGCCATATAGATAGATAGATAGATAGATAGATAGATAGATAGATAGATAGATAGATAGATAGATAGATAGATAGATAGATAGATAGATAGATAGATAGATAGATAGATAGATAGATAGATAGATAGATAGATAGATAGATAGATAGATAGATAGATAGGAGAGTTGAAGAGATACGATAGATTAGGTTGGTACTAAAAATTATCACAACAGAAAAACAGATCATAGACTTTCTTTAAATAGTTCCCTTACTTTTTAAAAAAAAAAACGGTATTGAATTTTGCTGATCACTGGTGAATTTTTGTGAATGGAGCAGTTTGTGATTGAAGAATGACGTCATTAGTGTGACACACTCTTTATCATTTTCCAGAAGCCCGAGGACAATCTGATTGGTTGGATGAGGGAGCAGTGAGCTCTGGTTGGCTGTCGGAGAATCATTAAACACCCACACTGTCAATAGTGAGACCCACATGGTGGGTATATAGGCAGGTGTATTGTAGCTTAATGCAACAGACTCAAAATTTCATCAAGTTGAAATATCCCCTCTATTTTGGGACGACTCTTTTCTATACTCTATCTATTGCACGAAGCTGAACATCTCAAGGTAAGTAACAACTATTTATGGCTTGACACATAATAAATGTGCCATGCTTTTTATAAATCTCAATATACTGTACCATAGATGTGTGTAAGTAATAAAATAAAATGTTAGGGAGAGCTTAATGGTATATGCATTACTCTTTGGCTCTGTAGTTGCACAGAGAGGCATGCTCGATGGATTTTTTTTTTTCAAGGAGAATTGGACGGCTACTTAGACCTGGCTGTGGGTGCAGAGACAGCAGTTCATTACACTAATGCACATGGTCCTGCTGGAAGGGAAATCACGAGGCTAATATCTTTAATGCTCCAGTTATAGCATAGCGCCTGACAGGAGGAGATGTCTGCACAAACCACACAAGCTCTAATTCTTCTGCAGCAAACAGGAGAATGTGTGGATAACTTTCCAAATAATATTATTTGAGTTTTTTTAAGCTTAGTTAAATTTGCTAATGACAAAGAGGCTGCTTATTTGCAACTTTTTCACTTGTGATGGCTTGACCATGACATTTTTTCCCCTCATCATTTTCGGTCTGTTCTTAATGATGAAATGTTTCACTGCAGGGGACCATGGTTATGTTGAAGATCTCCGCTTTCCTGGTTGCCTACGCACTGATTATTTGTCAGATGTACAGCTCTAATGCAGCTCCTGCCAGGTAAGGTTCAATTAGAAACATATTGTCATGTTGATAAATGCTTAAAGGGCAGTGGTTTTCCTTTGATAATTCCTCAAATTGGCTAAACATATTTACAAGTGAAATAGGTGCTTTGGTAAAGTCATCCGGACGAAGGCAAGGGAACATATGTTTTCATTAGAGGTTGCGGCATCATGGACTATCAGTCTTTTGATTACATCAGATGAATCCCGGCCAAACCCACTCTGCTTACGACAGTATTGATCGGGCGATAAATCTTAACTTGGCAACTGGACAGCTTTTAAGTGCCATACTCTTAGCAGATTGTTTTGATTATGTTTAGGATTTGATGTAGCAAGCAAAAAGTGCTTTTATCATACAAAAAAAAAAAAAAAAAAGAGAGGAGAGCTCACACAAACTATTTGTATAGTCCTGTAAGACATGATCATCATGAAGACATTGCGTTGCAGGCCTGCGCTGGAATCATCACCAGATCGAACTACGCTTACTGACTACGAAGCGAGAAGATTGCTTCACGCAATTGTCAAAGAATTCATGCAGATGACCGCAGAGGACATGGAACAACAAGCTACTGAGGAAAACAGGTACAAATCACATTGTGTCTATTTCTCGAATCATTCCAAACGCAATCTGATGAATAATTTAGCGAGTGTGCACTGATTTGTTTCTCTCATATTCAAGAAAGTAAGCCCGAAATGCCTCCAACATGAGAGCAATACCTCCTTAATGTCAAGTGTACTTGTACTTGTTGTAAATGACAGGTATGTGATGACTTTCTGTTAAGAAGTGGGGAAGGCTGTAGAGTTCTCTGCCAGTTTATTCTCTGCATGAAACTTTATTTACCTGTCAGATTTATGAGAGATTGACTATGTGTAAATGCCTGTTTGCTCTTAATGCATGAAAACGAGGATATCAAACGGCATGGACGGATGCATGATCTGAAAACATGTGAGAAAATGCCTGCATGATATGCTCAAGTAAAGACATGAAAAGTGCAGCAGAAATGAATTATTGAAGCATGATTTGTTTTATGAAACCATAATGACAGCCGTGCGAGGAAGCATGTCAACATGCATCCTGTCATCATGTCTATCCTGTATGTGAATGTATCCTGCATGTCTAAGTGTCTATGAGTTTCTCTGCATGTGGTCTTTTTCCTCACAGCCTGGGTAGAGCCGTGTCCAAGCGCTGCTCCAGCCTCAGCACTTGCGTGCTGGGGAAACTGTCCCAGGAGCTGCACAAACTGCAGACATATCCACGCACCAATGTTGGAGCGGGTACACCGGGCAAGAAGCGCAGCCTGGAAGAGAGTGATGTGTTGGCTGGTTACGGAGAGGCGCTCAACCGTGTCTAATCGGCAGCGGCTGTAAACCCGTGCTTGGCCCTGATATGCAAGTGCATGTGGAAGTTTGCTTGCCTGATTGACTTGAAAGAACATTTTTTTCTACTTTCTTTGGCAGAGTAACAAATCTCAGACAGACTCTGTTCCACTCATTTCCTATAGTCACTGGATCTATTTGGGTTATATAACTCATTCATAAAATCGGGGCGCTCTCATTGGTAGACAGGGCGTAACGACAAGCTTTTTTTAACCCACAGCAAAATTCCTGTCTTGTGTGATTTGACTTTGTTCTTGATCTAATAAAGATATTTTTAGAAGGAGATCTTCTTTGCCGGTTGTTTATTTAAAGTTCAGAAATGAACGAGCATTCTTATGTATTATCAGGCTTAAGTACACATTTTAGGTAAGAGATATTACTGCTGACATTTTTATGTGTTTTGTTAAATATATTTAATGCATAAATTCTGTACATTTCTAATCAATTCATAAAGTCTTTGAATATGTTGATTTATTTCTTCTAAATGAATATTTCAATTCCCATTCTTTTTTTACCCCTCCAGTATTACGACACAGAAGAGAGCCTGTAACACGGCCACATGTGTGACCCATCGCCTGGCAGATTTCCTGAGCCGCTCGGGGGGAATCGGAAGCAGCAAATTTGTCCCCACTAATGTGGGCTCCCAGGCGTTCGGCAGACGAAGGAGGCTCAGTCAGGAGTAGTCAACTAAATGGGTCTTCGTGAAATGGTACGTGATTTGTGTTCTGAATCCTCTTGTGTCTTTTCAAGTGTTAAGTGTAGCGCAATCAAGATAATTCCACCATGACATTATAGGCATGTCGTGTTTTATGTTAGAATGATGATGTTGATGTCACAGAATATGATTATATTTAATGTTCGTATGATTATGTGATCATACTGAAACAGCACCACCAATAATAGATACAGTCCACCAATACATTTGCTTTTTTATTACATTTAACCACTGTAATATTCTGGCCTTGCAAGCAGTATTGATACATGTGTTGTGATGTACTGGGTGAAAAGAATAAAAACTTGAAAAAAATAAATAAAAAAATTGGGATTCATAATCTAATTTAAACCTAAATAAACAAAAGGTTGTAGATGTTTGAAAAGTGTAAAACAATTTTATGATGTAAAATTAATTTTTAAATGTAATATATATATATATATATATATATATATATATATATATATATATATATGCTATTATAAAAAAGAAGTATTTTCAGAAGTGTACTCCTCTTTTTGCACCTTATTCTACTTAAAATAGTTTTTAAAAAATCTTAATTTTTCATATTACTATGCTGATATTATAGTTAGAGTATGAATTTATATTGCAGGTGTCATATACAATGATGATAACATCCTACATAAATCTTTCAACAGGTCACCAATCTACACACGTCCACAGTTCTTCTTTGATCGCTGTCAATAAAAGAGAAACCATCATGTCCTCATTATGAACCCTGGGAATGGAAACTCCTCACTTTCATCTGAATGGACTCCAGTTGATAGCACTGATCGTTTCCATCCAGCCAGACATTATAACTGCTTATTTTTTTGGCTCTTCAACAAAGCAACATAAGTTTAAAAAAAGAAAAAGAAACGAGAAAGCGGTGATGATCAGTAACCATCATTTTTCTACTCATTTGGATCCGAGGAAGAGCATTGCTTCATTCTTTCCTCTCAGCAGAGAGCACATTCAGTATGTACAGTCGGGTTTGGCCCTTGTTCCTTTAATGTGTCTCAGCACATTACGGTATTTTGGGGGATCATATTAAAGCAGTGCCTCATAAAAAGGCTTCCCTGATTATGGATGTGTCTTGTGCCTTGATGTAACACACTTTACATGCCGCTGTTGTACAGTATGTTTGAATTAAAGGAGGGAGGTACTACCACTGAATTACAAATTGTAACAATTGTGAATTTGAGCAAGATTAAAATGTATTTTAGATACATAAGGTTTGGGGTACTTGATTTATTGACTGACTGGTTGTTTTAGTAATTGGTCTGCATAGTCTTACCCATGCCCCTCTCAGGTCACGCTCGATTTTGCATTTCTGAAACAATAATAGAATAAGAATTAAATGACAACCACATCAAGGTTCAGCATTGATTTGTCCAGGTGTTCTGAATGCCAATTTAAAAGGTCATAATCCAATGGAGCACTGAAATAGGTCTTACTGAAAGTGTCTATTTAAGAAATCCAATTTGTAAACCAACGTTAATCTAGCATAATCAATTCATTTTAATTCATGAAAACCTAATATCTAACAGGAGACAAAAAATATAAATCTTATTTCTATATCTGAATAATAGTAGTACGGTTTGTTCGAGTAAAAACAAAGATTTTGCATCACTGCTTTGTGTTTTGTAGCCCCAGAGACATGCTTTATTTGTTTTTATTGGGTCCTCTGTGCAAATTACAGTGACAGCAGCCATTCTGTATAAACCCTTCTGGGAACCGTTCGTCATGATTCTGTTTTTTATTTTTTTGTGTGTGTGTTTAATTGTCTTGCTGGTCTCCCAACAGTGACCACCCATGGGAACTTGTTTACAGTCAAATCAATTCCCTAAAATAGAGGTAGCACTTTATTTTACAGTCCTGTTCCCTATGTACTTATTATAGTAATTGCAATAACTGCTTAATAACAAGGCACTAACCCTGAACCTACCCCTAAACCTAACCGTAACCCATTTAGTTACCTTATATTACCCAGTACCCAGTTTTGCAACCAAAATAGAAGTAACATGGCCTTTTTTGGTGTCATTTAGAGGGAGTGCAGAGACCCGTTTTGCAGAATGAATTGATCCTCTTCATATTTACTGACACCATTGAGGTCCTATGAAACATGTCTCTCTGTTGTAAGCAGGAGTGACGTTTAAATAATGTAGCCTATACATCGTCTTTTCCTGCATCTATTTGAGCGATTGAAACCTTTAATATATTTCAAAATTTAAGCAATAACATTTTATGTGCTTCTGAATGAGAATAAAAGAGCACAATCTGAATGATTCATTTTCATTCATATAATCTCATAAATGGGGCTCATTCTAATCACCAAAACCACTCATCCAAGCTTCCCATCACAGCCTTCTCAACAATCGTGACGGCAAGTGCTTTCTTGTGTCCTCACAGTTCAAATGGATCCCATCCAGTTAGATGCTTTGTTAATTAACCTCTATGCCCTCATAGTAGTAGTGAGTCATTTCATATTGCAGTGCCTCTGCTGCCCACCCATTCCTCTCTGCTAATAAGTAGAGATTATAAGGCTCTCTTTGAGAGCCAGCCAGTCAATTAATCTTTATCTGCAAACTTTTACATTACATTACTCCTATATCACCATACAAATTTCATTGTAATTACATCTGACATATTTCACAATGCAAACAGAAGGGAAAACGCAACAATTGCAAAACTTAAGAATTGTTTACCAAAAGCTCCTATAGCATTAAATTAGATGTATTGCTTTAAGTAATGTTTTTTTTTAAGTAAGTAAAAGAAAAAGAGCTCTGCAGTTATTTGCTAATTGAGCTGCATAATTGAGTACGGAAGTGTGATGATTTTGCCACAGTAAGACGTCATTTAGTAAATGGATTACAAGTCTCCGGCGCTGTACATCCAACTTAAAAAAATGGACTGATTTAAATGAAATACATCAACACATGGAGCTAAATAAAGCAGCTAGTGCTTTAGCGTCTGTATGGCAGTCAGCCAGTCACTTCACCTATGACAAATACTGCTTAAACAAGCTGGCTAAAATGCTAAGCAGTCTAAAATTGAAGGACTACATTTCTAGAATGAAGCGGAAAAGAATCCTACACTATCAACTGGTAAGTTAATTACTATTTAATAGTATGTCAAAAAAACAATTCGACATATTACTTGACCTCCTCAAATTACACGGTAAACATCAACATATAATATATAATAGCATGAAGTTTCTATCTTTTCATCATACTTAATGGGATTTTTTTAAATTAGGTTTGAAATTCATGGATTTGTGATCTCAATTAAATAATTTTCATTAGGGAGAGCTGTGGGGCAGTTCTGTTTGTTGTCACTACTGGATGCGCTTTACTGTAAAAAGCAATTGCTTTGATTGAAGGCAAAGTGACGCACATCCGCTAATGAGATCAATGGCAGAATATAGAAAACATGATATTTACCAAGCCTCTCACCCTGAGTGGAACAAGAAAAGCCCAAAGAGAAAAAAAAAAAAAATTCTTTCCACATCACTCTCTTGTGGACTCTGTTTATGGAAGATGAAATGGGCATTTTGGCCCCAAACCAAGGATTGTTGTCTGCATTCTCATAGGAGATGCTATTCTACCTCGATCGAACAATACAAATTAATAGCCTGTTTCAATATTTATAATCTGTTTCTGTGTAGACTATGCTTACCTGACATCTTCACACCTGTGCTGTGACGATAAATGTTTGTTGCATGAAGAGAAACACTACTTACTTCACACAAATTATTTTTTTCATTAATTTCTTAATTTATTATTGTTTTTTTATTTATTATTATTATTCTTTTTTTGATAAAGATATTTATCATGAGTTGGACCAAATGGTGAATGCTTTTTTTGTTGCTCTTTGCTAATTTAAATGTGGGAAATAGAAATTAAACGAGTAGGTTTTACACAGATCATGAGCACAAACCGAAGGCAGCTGAATTTATTAATAAGACATAAAATACTCGGTTAGATGAGCCAATCAGCACAATATTTCTGGTTTCATTGCTTTACCCTAAAGTTACGCATGGTTGACACTGTCATGAAATCATTGAACTGACGCCCACTTTCCTCCTCTTCAAAAACAGTTTGCATTCAATTATCAATAATCCGTGAAATTGAGGTTACATGGAGATGAATGAGGAAAATGTAGACCAAGATCATAATTTATTTGTGAGGGAGGAAAGCGTCTAATCAAAATCTGAATCTCTTATCAAAATTCCAATATTAATGATCTGTTCTTGCTGTAAAACCACTCAGGCCAGAGTGATAAATCCTCTCAAAAACTGTGAGAAAATGCTCAGGGGAATTAGTAATTGTTAAATCTATGTGTGTGTAATGCCGTCTCCTAATCAGCACTGGGCATGATGTTTGAGGTCAGGGCTCAAGGTGTGTTTTCATCTGTTGAAGAAGCCATTGTGCTGTTGAACTAGCTGCAGTTTTATTGGGCTCAAATGATTTCAAGATGTGCTGTGGAACATTCAAGTGCCAGTTTGAGAACTTTAAATGTGCAAAAAATTAATTTTTATGCAAGTTCACAAGGTGTTCTGAAATTTCTTGATTGTTTCCTTAACTCTTTCAATCTTTTTGCATTGCATCAATTGCATTGATTGGCCTGTTTGTCAAGGTGTCACAGTCACCTAAGTTTGGACTTTGTTTTCATTTGCACCATTTCTTCTCGTCTTGTTTGTCACAGATTTGATTTCGTCATTCAGTTCAGGTGTGTGTGTCTAATAATACTTGTTTGCACTTTGCACGTGTATTTAAGTTCCCTTGTTTCTGTTCATTGTTGTCGAGTCTCGTTTATGTATGGATGTGTGTTATGCTACTTTCAACCTGTGGATTTATTAAAGACTGCCTTATAATATTCATCTTCGTGTTCATGTGTGTTCTACCAACACAATTTGTGACAGAAGACCCGATGTGATTACGCCACGCTACACTGAGTGTTTCTCATGTTTTTTTGGATTTACTTTTCTTTTCCACCAGGGACAATCCTGCTTTCTTTTAATCAGCCTTAAGCAGGGAACTCGCTCCCTCGAAGAACATGTAGAGGATTTCCTGTTCCTAGCCCATCTCACCAACTACCCGGACAACTGCTTATTCTCGTTCCTACACGCCAGCCTGAACACCGCCACAAGAGAGCAGTTGTTCGGGGAGGGCCCTCGAGGGAGCTTCGCTGATTACGTGGAGTTGGTGCTGCTATCCTCTGGATCCTGTGCGCTAACCGTCGGACCTATGGATGATGAAACCAGCCCCACTCCTCACCTAGTGCCCAGCCAGAGACCATCCCACTGCGAGGAGCGACAGCATGAGCCCACCGCAGACCAACAGCCTGTCTCCACCGCAATGTTTGAGCCCGTGCCTACAGGAGTGATCGAGCAGGGCATCACCCCGGAGCCTGAGCTGGCCGAGTCTGATCAGGTGTGTGAGCATGCTGTACCTTCCATCACCGTGGGAGCCCTCCTGGAGTACGAGGGGATGGAAGCGAGCCCAGCCCAGCCTCCTGCCACCGAGTGAGTTCCGGTGTTGTGCTGAATTTCGACCCTCGCCAAATTATTACCCCCCTAGCATTGGTAGGTTTAGGATTAGTTGTGGGGGAGGGGTTAGGATTAGGGGCGGGGTTGGGATTAGGCAATCAGGTACTGACTTCAACGAGGGGGGTAATAATTTGGCAGGGAGTCGAAATTCGGCACAACACCACTCTTGCCACCCAGTCATAGCTGCCTTCCTCGGCAACAACTCTGCCTCCTCTCAGTGGCGTGGCAACACCTCGGGCCTGCTAGGAGCCAGGAGCTAGGAGCTCGTCTCCAGCAAGGGCAGATCGGGCAGTTCGGCCTCCCGGCCTCGCCGGGATTTGATTTGGTCATTTATTCGTGTGTGTCTACTCATTCTTGTTTGCACAATATTTTAAGATCCCTTGTTTCTGTTCATTGTGGTCTCGTTTATGTATAATAATAATAATAATAATTCATTTTATTTATGGTTACCTTTCAAGACACTCAAGGACACCTTACAAACAGTAAAATACATTAACAATTAATATAAACATGAACAAAAATGAAAATAAAATACACATAGGCTATGTCAATCAGAATAAGCCCATCTAAAAAAAATAGTTTTAAGACATGATTTAAAAATTCAATTACTAGACTAGAACTATTTCGTATGTCTGATGAGGTATAAGGTATTTCAAAGACTCGGAGCAGTACAACTAAAAGCTCTAGCAGCTACATCTTATAGTGGTCAGACGTACAGATGGCATAACTAGAGTCGTAGTAGAAGAAGACTTAAAGGGGTGGTTCCGGATTTTGGACATCGGGCCTAATTTCCAAGTTAGCCTTAGTGTTTTTTATCAGTGGAGACAGTTTTCAAAAATGTTCATCCAGTCGTTCCAGTTGCATAGTTCGCCGGTGCTAGGCTAGCGCGAGTCAACGGTAACTGCTAGCCTGCCATTAAAAACAGTTTTACCCACTCCACAGTACACCAAAAGCAAATAAATTATAACGCCAGACTATCTATGTAAATGTCTGTTAAGATAATAATGTTAAAAATCAAACTACTCTTGCATCTCTCAATGATCGCAATACATTTACAGGAACTAGTTTCTCAGCAGCGGCGGAATTTTACTTTGCTCCGGTTAGTAGTACTGCGCCGAAAAGTAAACAGAACCGAAGTGCACTACAGTCGGGACTACCTGCACCACCTCTCTCACTACTTCTCTCGGTTGCCTAGGTAACTACATATCACTCCGCCGCTGCTGTAGACTGTGCTAATAAATACAGGGAACAAAGTATAACTATTGCAATGCAATAAAAGGGTAGTTTGATTTCTAACATTATTCTCTCAATATGTGTTTGTGTTCATCATTCTGTATGTGTTACGCTACTTTCAACCTGTGGATTTATTGAAGACTGCCTTATAATCTTCATTTTCGTGTTCGTGTGTGTTACCAACACAATCCGTGACACAAGGTTTGTCAATATCCTAGTGATTAACATGCTTCTGTCAATGTTTACATGGTGTGTCCAATAAAGACATGGAATCAAATCATTGATTAACATTTATTGTTATCTGAGACCAGATCAAATTTGATGACATTATGCAGAACCCCTATTTTTACCCCCACCCAGGTAAATCCAAAGGGTTCACATACTTTTTCCAACGACTGTAAATAATACTAATCCATAACTTTCTCACACTTATATACAGAAACTGCAGTCACTCTGTGGGCACCAGTGCACTTTATCTGATATGAGCCTGCAAGACTCACAAGCCATTAGCTCACCAGTGTTTCCACTATATATTTGATAAGCGTCTTCCCGGGTCGCCATTTACGCCATACATCCGTCACAAGATCAATAGTGTGCACTTGCATTAGAGACACATGTAGGACCAAGTGGACTGACCATATGGAAGCAGGCACAAAGAGAAGTCTTCATTGTCAGATCAATAATGATAATCTTTTAAAGCATTACGCTTCTCTGAACATGATTCACACTGCATTTAAGAGGAGAGCAAATGTCAATGACTGAAAAGTTTCACAAAAAATGGATCCATTAGATGACAGATGTTTTTTTACCCATTTCATCCTGAACATAAGCACTGTTCTGTCAGGTTGTCATATACAACAACGAAACCTAAACAGCTGTTAGGTTGACAATGGAGGAAAAGACACAATACAATAATTACCTGTAGTGTAATGCATTGATGGGAGGAAATGTAAAGATTCAGTTGTGAATTTAGCCTACCTGTAGTGACATTGGCCCTCATTTATCAAAAGTGCGTACACCAAATTTCCAGCGTACACCCAAAACCACGGTGACTTTGAGATTTATCAATATGAACGTTGGCGTACGGCACGCTCAAATCCTACGCCAGCTCAGGAGGTGGTGTACGCACGTTTTGAGTTAGTGCGGAAATGCGCAGAAAAACAATTCCTAACACCACAAAACGCACTGACAAACTAACTGATCAACTGCTCAAACTGACATAACTAAAAGATATGATATATTGATATATGACCAACAACAACAACAACAACAGTAATTATAAACTTCAGTGTTTATTTTTGTGCAACACGGACTTCAATGTTTAATTTGTGTGACTTTACCAAAGCATTTGATTTATAAGCATATGTATTCCTTCAGTTGCAAAACCTGTGCGCTTTACCCTGACGTTTCATGGTTAGGCCCGGCAGGTGCGCACGGACTGGGTTCGGTAACGAAAGGCTTTCAATGACCAAAAAATAATTCAGACTGACAAAATAATAAAAAAAACATTCTTCTTCTTTTAAATAATAATAATAATACAAATAATAATAATGACATTATTCTTCTAAATAACAATAAGCGTCATTAATAATACAAAGCATACTAATAATAGCCTACTAAGAATAATATTACAAATTGTCATGCAATTATTAATGTGAATGAATGGTACTCCACTGTCTCCACATCACATCATCATCATCATCACTATTGTACACCCCATACATGTAACGTGATTCGAAATTGAATGCTAATTCAAAAGACGTGCTGTAAAATATTGCATTGTGATAGGTCATTTCGGGCTCCACGTCAGAGAAGTTTCTCTTCTTTGCCGTCTTCCGTGTGTCCATGGCGTAAAATGAGGGCGTGGGGGAAGCGGAGACTTGAATATATAGGGGCGTGTTATTCTAATGAGGATCGTTTTCAGCCGCGGGATTTATCAAGGGCAGGTATTGCGTACACCTGGATTTCAAAGGTACGCACAGCTTCATAAATCAGGCGGTGAGAGGAGTGTAACTTGTGTAAGCATAATCTTACGCCAACATATACGCCCGTTTCTACGCAAGAATGATAAATGAGGGCCATTGTGTCTACAACATGTACACTGTTATGAACTAAATGCAAAATAATACAGAAGTCCCAATAAAATAAGACTACCTGAGAGGTTACAAAATGCCGAATGCTATTATTTAAACAGAATGTTACACCATTTAGTAAAATTAAGTAACTTTACTGTTACCTTAAAATATTTCAGATAGGCTATGCCAAAAGTTTGCATATGGTGGTTCTATTTCACATCACACTGCGACTGCGATATATCTAGTGCCCGAAAACTCACACTTCTGAAAGAAAATCAATAAACAAATGCAATTTTGTTTCCTTCTTTGACCTGCCATGTAGGCTACTGCATTCTGATGAAGAACAATTAAACTGCTAACTAGAAAACGTTTTGTAAGCTGTAGCCTAATAATGTTGTTACACTGGTATATTTTAAATCAACGAGATTTCTGTTTTGTTTAGCATTTCACTGAAAGAGTAGAGAGACCGAAAACACGTGATAAAGTCGAATCATTCTGCAGATGATTTAAAATTTTCGCTACATTTTTCATGACATTTCTTTGTACAAGTTTTGCAAAACACCGCCACCATGCGGCTAAATCAGGATCTACCATTTATTGCAACCAACAAACTGTACTGCAAATAGCTTATAGAAGCAGGTTTCTACTCTAAACATATCTAGACCTATTCATATTCGAAACTTTCAAAAGATCAATTCACTATAGGCCTAGCTGTTGCATGAACAAGTGAACAATAAACCACGCACATTTAGGCAAGATTTGCTGTAAATAGATTTCAATCGAAAGGATTTTCATGTTAGGTCAGTTATTACTATCGGAGGCATTTTGTTTTTATATTTTTCTTAATTTCGCATTTTTAAACATTTATTTAATTAGCCTATAATTTCAACTGGCCAATTGGGAGTAATTAGTATAATAATATTATAAAGAACATTATGCCTCTAAATAATATTATACATAGCCTAATTTGTTTTCTCGTTTTTGTCTTCAAAAGAAAAATGGACAAATAGCTTTAAATCCAATCTCTACATGGGCGGGAATAAAACGCATCAAACTATGCCGTCATCAGATGTTCCTCAGTTCCGCGCAACAGAATAATTTTTAGGGGTATTTTTACCTAGGAATTTTTTCTAACCTTATTAAATATGAATGTAATCTTTAATGTTAAATTCTTAAATGTAGTCCATTAAAGGGTAGCCTATACCTATTATGCCCCATTTTCACAAGATGTAATATAAGTCTCAGGTGTCCCCAGAATGTGTCTGTGCAGTTTCAGTTCAAAATACCTCACAGATAATTTATTTTCCCATTTCTGTCAGGACCACTATCGTCAAATATGATTGAAAAGCATACAGTTAGGATTGGCGGTATGGTTCTGTTCCGGGCAAGAACTCCCTGCGCATCC
Organism: Rhinichthys klamathensis goyatoka; assembly: GCF_029890125.1. NCBI lineage: Eukaryota > Metazoa > Chordata > Actinopteri > Cypriniformes > Leuciscidae > Rhinichthys > Rhinichthys klamathensis. The sequence goes on along the minus strand of NW_026606794.1, from coordinate 3,230,875 downwards.
ATGCAGAACTATGGATAAGAGCAGGGAGAGCAGCAATAGAACCAGAACAGAACAATAAACAGAACAGAACCAACATGAATGTATTACAGATATCATTAATTAATTTTAATGTACAACATAATTAGGGAATTTTAGTCTGATTCAGGGGTAATCAGAATGCCAAATCCTGACTGGCGAGAGGAGGAGCTGGGGATGGAGGAGGGTAATTTGGATAGCTGCTGATAATACTGAAGGAACTTAGCCTATACAGTATACATTTTCATTGCATAGTGATTATAAAATGTAGATCTGCAGAAAGATAATGTGTCCCTTTCCCAACACAACATTTTAGTTAATGGTAAAAGTCTTTTGATAATAATGAAGTTACTGCCTAAATATGTATTGCCCAATATAATATGCGATAGTTGCACATTCTTTTCTAAATAAAATCTAAAAACAAAGATATTTAGTCAAACTTTAAAACAATACTAACTGGTCCTCATTTGTTTATTAAGAAATCACACGCAAGGTTTTGTTAACTTGTTAAAATAATTTGTTTATTTTCAAAAAAGTTGAACATGACAGGGTGGACAACAAGTTGACAGGGTGGAACTTGGCATGACAGGGTGGACAAATGCTTTAATGTTCTAACCTGGAGGGGCCTGGCTCAGGCTGATTTTCAGGAGCTTCAGGAATATTAGGAGAGTTTGGTGGTGTCTCTTGACTGTAGCAAAGCACTGGCTCTGGCTTGCCTTTTTGTTTTATCTTTTTGCCCTTTTCTCTCTCTCACTTAGCTCTTTAATACCCTTCTTCTTTCCAGTCTCTCTGTCTTTTCCCCCCTCTTTCTCAAGGTACTTTCTTCTTCTCTCTGGGTCAGCATCACGACATTCCCTATATCGCCTTGCTATTAGGCTCATTCCTGGTAAAAAAAATTATATTTCAAAAGAATTCAAAACGTTCTCTTACAAATTCCCCTTTAATTGGTCCAGCTAAACTAGGCTTGCCTAGTCTTATTTATTTACATTGTTAGGGGGGCTGTATTTTTTTTTTCAAACAGTCAATGAAATCCATGTCAATCTTTTATTAGGAACAAAGGTTTGTAAACTATCATCAAATTATCGTCATCATCAAAACACCTGCTGATAGTGATATTGGAAAAAAAAGTCCACGTCCACTCATGTATAGAATCTACTGTTCTAATAATATTATGTGTTATAACTGTTCTAATATGTGGGGAGAAAAAATCAAAATGTGGCGAAAACTGCAAATGTCCTCCTTATCATGAACCATGTCCACCCTGTAATGGAAGGCTTGGTGACAGGGTGGACAGTGACAGGGTGGACATTTTTTGGCTAAAGTTAGCATTTAATGAGCACATGGTGTACAGCAGTTAGCAAAGTGATTCACTGTTGAAAGCTGACTGTGCACTGTTTAAAATGTATATTTTGAATATCTGAAAAGTTTTTATATTAATTAAAATTTCACAATGACAGGGTGGACATGTTAAACTTGACAACACGCAACTACAAACACAATATGATGAAAATTAGGAAATATAAGTGTAGATACTTACTGTGTGTGCAGCAGAGGTTTTAACCTCCACTGAAGAAAGACCAAATGGGGGAGAGGATGTCACTGAGTACATTAGTTGGTTTCTTAAAGGGGCGTTTACCCCATAATGACAGGGTGGACAGCAATTTCAGGGACACATGCAAAATGCTTAATATTATTATGAAAATAAAATATAAATAATCAAAATGGCTTGTTTAATTAAATAATTTGCCGAGGACAATAAGAACATTCAAAAAATATTTTAATTTTATGTAATTTAACCACTTTTTACACTCACTAAAGTTAGCTGATCAGCGTGTGGGACATACCAAAATCACAGACATCCAATCAAAGAAAATGGTCTAAAATCAGAAAAACACATTTCAAGAGACTTATCATTGTACTTGTATGTGCGTAAGTGTTTGGCCATTTATAATAAAACCTCAGAATTTCATTATTTTGCATTATGTTCATGATGACTGAGCGATTCTGATGAGGACACCAAAGGTACTTTATAGTGATATTGACTCATTTGGCTTATTTAAATGAACAAGATTTTAAGAACAATCACACCAGGATATATTATATATATATTTTTAAAAAGTGTTAGCCCACGGATACATTTATGAGGGTTTATTTAATTTATTGCAATCAACAAATGATAACAATTAGTAAAAGCCACAGTTTTAAAGCTTCGCAAGGTGGAATTTATATGAAGAGTTGAAGTTTGCTGTAGCCTACTTTATATAGGCCATACACGAAGTGAATGCCAGCAATCATTCAGTCAGTGACGAATTAATAAAAACATTATGAACTTAACGAAACGATACACAATTGTAGTTTAAAGGGATAGTTCACCCAAAAATGAAAATTAAGTCATTAATTACTCACCCTCATGTTGTTCCAACCCCGTAAGACTTTCGTTCATCTTCGGAACACAAATTAAGATATTTTTGATTAAATTTGAGAGCTGGATCACTGCTACATAGGCTTCCTAAGGGAGTGAAACTTGACGGCCCAGAAGGTAATTGAAGAAAATGTTTAAATAGTCCAAGTGACTACAGTGGCTCAACTATAAGTTTATCAAGCGACGAGAATACTTTTTGTGCGGAAAAACAAACAAAAATAACGACTTTATTAGACTATTCCTTTTCTTCCTTGTGGGCCTGAGAGGAGAGTTCAAGAGATTTCCACGACGCATGCGCGAGAACTGAGAAGAGGACGTTCTTCTTCTACTACTTCTTGTTCAGTTCTCGTGGAAATCTCTTGAACTCATGTTGTGAACTTTGTGTTCCGAAGATGAACGAAGGTCTTACGGGGTTGGAACAACATGAGGGTGAGTAATTAATGGCTTAATTTTCATTTTTGGGTGAACTATCCCTTTAAGTTCGCGCTGAAACTATATTTACCTTTTTTGAAATAATCCATTAAACCTGCAGAGAAACGAGGAGCATGAACTAGAATGAGCAGTTCCACGCGCATGCCCGGGATACTCATGAATATTAATGTTAGCTCCGCCCACTGCAGCAACTGTAGCAAAAATGTGAGCGTACGAGATTTGTGATTTGTAGAATAGGATTTGTGCACCTGCAATGAAGAATTTGAGAAGGTGTCACTGTTGTGTTGTGTTTGTGGAAGATCAAAAAAAGTCTACACGTTTGCAACTCTTAAAACATTTCTCTCTGTGACTTCAAATTTACTGATACACATGTGTGGCTATTCTCTACAACTACAAATTCCACTGTCACAGGCGTTCAGTTGCATCATAGTGTTTTTAGCTAAAGCTAATTCACAACACTTGTCCCTAGTAGGGCTTTTAGTTAAAAATAAAAATACAGACTAACATTATTAAAAATGAGATGCAGATAAAATGCAGAACAAATAAAATGCAATAAAAGAAAGAAAAAACGTAGGCTATACAGAAAGAGCACAATGTAAGAATTAAATATGTGCGCAATATTGTTCCTGAATTAGCCACAATTTGTTTTGTTTTTTCGAAGGTGGGTAATGTTGGAATACATTTCAAGTAGTCTGGTAGAGAATTCCATAATTTCACCCCTTTTACTGAAAAGCCAGTTTGGGCAAATGATGTTCTATGGAAAGGGATCATACAATTACCTTTTAATGCTGCTCGGGTAATGGGTCTGGTACCACTTTGCTGTCTTGTTAGGCTATTGTTTTGCAAAGGGGTGGGGGAGCAGCGTTATTTGGGCATTTGAAGACCAATTTAACAATGTGCAGGGAGATAAAATTAGCAAAACTTAAAATGTTATATTTGCTTAAAATTCAGGATATTATTATGAAAAACAGCTTTTTGAAAAAGAACATTTTATTCTGAAAAAAGGAGATTTATTTAAACAGTAGGAGTGTATGAAAATGGATATTGTGAAATATTTTAAACAATGTTGTTTTCATGGAATTTTACAAAATAAGTAGATACATTTAATTATTTATTTTTTCAGAATAAACTGGAACATTTAATTGTTGTTTTATTGAACTCATTATTCATTTAATTATTTCATTTTGAGTACTTTGGTCCTCGATAGTCACAGGCATCTTTATTCTAATAATAATTTTTTTAATGATAAAAAGAATGGAACGTTTCCATTCCCAATACAGTTCAGCTTACGTTTCCATTCCCAATATAGTTCAGCTTGTCTAACTTTATTTTTTTACTTATTTTTATTCTGAAACTGAAAAATACCTCAACTATGCACATACTAAAAAGGGTTTAGGAAAGACAACCATTTGAGTTCAAGCATGCATGTTATTTTCCTGTTTTGGGCTCAAAAGGGGCTGAATTTCAAGGGAGTAAAAGAGCTGTTTTAGTCGATTTTTACTGCTTTTTAAAAGATACTGAATTATATCATAATATTTCTGAATGAGTTGTTCATAATTGGCTTCATATTTAAATTCCAGTCCCAGCAAACCCATGTGGTAAGAAATGGAATGTTGTGATGTACATGGTTAATTGCTATGAAGATTTATTTGATTTTGCCTAAAGAATACTATCTTTATGTGATACAAGAACCATACCAACAGTTGCTCATACCTAAAATCTACTATCGTACCGCTGATGCAAAATATTTCCTCTAGATGGCAGTGAAGATCCATTTTTATGCTAGAAAATAGTCTTTTAGTAATACTACTTTGTTCTCCACTCTGCTGGAAGCTTTTCCTTGAGCATTTGTGATCTCAAATAAAGCTACTTTTTTATTTTATTTTTACATATTACACTTACTGAATATAGGATATATAGTATGTACAATCCCTTACAAACAAAAACAATTATGAAACATCATGAAGACAAATGCATCTAACTGTTCTTGTTTAGCCAGTCATTTGATTAGAACAGCTATTTGGTATTTCTATTAAACAGGTGCTTTTTCCAGTTTGATAAAGTCATATTTTAAATATATGTTGTTGGATATAATTATGGAGGAGAAAAAAGGGAGTAAGGATTTTACAGTGTATAAATCCTTGAAACTATATAACATGCATTAGAAAAATAATATAATGATGGTATTTCTACAAATATCCACTGTATAACATGCATTAGAAAAATAATATAATGATGGTATTTCTACAAATATCCACTGTTCATCTATCTGTTGATTTATCCATTTGTCCTTCAAGACTTAATTTTTTTTTAAATAATTCTGTAAATTGTGTGAACTGATTTTATTTCCATATATTTTGTTCATTTCTTCATGCATAAAAAAAACCCACATTAACATTGTCTATATTAACACAGTATGTTCTTATTACATGATAAAAGTGCTACATACTCAGAAGAGTATCATGGCTTATGTACGCACATGTTCAATATGTTTCACTCTGTGACTGACGTAATTGCAGCGAACAGTGAGGACCTGCAGCATAAGAAAGTCTTTTAATGTTCTTAAGTTTGTAATAATCATATGTCTATTAGATCCATGCATCATTGATAATGAGTTGATTGTGCTGCTTTGACCAGTGGCCTGTGGAAGAAAGCGTCTTGTAATCAGATATATATTAAGGCTGAGTTGAGATTTCAAGGCACAAAGGCTAATGTTGCCATAGCTCACTAATCATACAAGTGGACAAGCTCTCAAAGATAAGGCTGAAATTGATCAGAGAAAATCATGCTTCTTGGGCTCAAGGAAAAGTTTCAGTAGCCTACCAACATTTTACAGCAGCTTTTGTGGAAGATCATTAGTGGCGAGTCGTGCCTGACTCACCTTCCCTCAGCCTACGATAGACCAAAGAGTCGAAAAGATCACATGCACTCAGTATTGTCTTCCAGCCACACTTTTAACATCAAACCCCCACTGTCTCTGGAGAGACAGGGGCAGGACTGCATGAAGAACACTGAGAGCCGCTCTCCTCTGACACGCATAACTAACACCAGGGGCTGCCGTCCAGAGCCACCTCAACTCCTCTCCAGTCACTAAAGACACAGGTACACTTGTATACCCTCTCACAAAGCTTTACTTGTTCTTAGAACTGTAGCTCCAATCAACGTTTAAGGAAAAGGTGGCCGTGGGCACCGGTTTGAACAATATTGGCCTATGTGATCAGCAGGCGTGGAGTTTAAACAGACTGGTTTTGCCAGGACACCTGTGCATGAATACAAACAACAGAGAACTGTCATAAGCACATGAAGTTCAACTATTACTTGGTTTTAATATTAGTTTAATATTTTTAATACATTAAGTTTTAAGGCGCAGTGTGTGGTTTTTAGCGACATCTAGTGGTGAGGTTGCGAATTGTAACCAACAGACGTTATGGTGGCCGATAGGAGATGATGTCGTCTGAGACAGCAGAGAGTAGCCAGTTAACCAATGAGGTTTCTTAACAAAGATAAATTAAGAAATGATGATGACTTAATTATTCAGTAAAACGATGTTATTGCGAATATTATTGTTAGTTGTTCATCATTGTGTCAGTGTTTTATTCGATGACTTTAAGCTTGCTGCTTTGCACGAAGAACAACATAGTGACGAAACGTATTTGTCCTTTTAGGGCTACTGTAGAAACATGGTGGCGCAAAATCGCTATTTCAATGTAAGGGGACCCGGGGTGTATGGCCCTGTTCCAAATGGCACACTTCATATGCACTTTCGGTCTTGTGGACTTACAATGGCTGCCACGTGCGCGTGTCAGTTAAGTTTGTGAGACCGTAGGGTGTCCCATTTGTCATTTTAGGTCTCACAAGGGTGCTCGTGAGCGTCCCCTTTGCAGTTGATATGCGCCCTCAATGCGCACTTTTGCGAGCTCCACAGCAGACTTCTTCCCGACAGTCAAAGTGGCGTTACGTCACAAAAGTGCAGACTCGTAGGAAGACCGCAAAAGCAGGGTGCCATTTGGGACAGGGCCTATAGAAATGGCTCATTCTAAGGTAATAAAAACATAACGGTTCATTAAGTAAGCTCTTTATTCACCACTGAAAACGTCTCAGTTACGTATGTAACCCTCGTTCCCTGAGTAGGGAACGGAGACGTTACGTCGGATGACGACGAATGGGGTTTCGCTTAGAAAGCCTATCAACTTCGAGTATTACAAAACGAGCCAATGGCAAAGAAATGCCATGGGTCTGCGGAATTTGCAAGGCGCAACTCCGCCCCACCTCGTGGGTATAAAAGGAGGACGCCGGCAACATGCAGATATGTTTCTTCGCTGAGGAGCCAAGACTGAGCTCAAGCGATCCCCGCGGTACAGCGGAAGTGGCAGGCAGACGTAACGTCTCCGTTCCCTACTCAGGGAACGAGGGTTACATACGTAACCGAGACATTCCCTTTCGTTGTCACTCCGAGTTACGTCGGATGACGACGAATGGGGTTACCAGTCTAATCACGCCACCTTCACAGCTGTCTTCCAGTGCCCTGCGTAAATCTGAGATCCCTGTCATGAGACTAGCACAGACGAAGGACTCCTATTTAGCACAGGAATACCAAGGTACACTGGGGAGCATATCTCATATCTCAGAGAAATATGCAATTAATGCCAGAGGGATGCATATGGAGAACACTGGGGTGTCCAGGCACAGGTGGAATATTTCAACCCCAGGGGTGGCAAGGTGGCTTGCCAAGGGAAAGACACATGCTCAGAGAGGCTTACAGTGGAAATACACATGTGGGGGTCGCCCAGAGAAGGGGACCATGCACACAGAGGCACCTAGCCAACGCACAGGCAATAGACACTGGCTTCGACGTCAGCAGTGCTGGAGGAACTCAGGGCTTGCGGGAAGCTCACCTGAGGAATATATCGCACGTATCCAGTCCGTGGAGTGGAATGGCGAGCAAGCGAAGACACCTGAGCGGGTCCGGTACTAGCTGGTTGAAGTGAGTACCATGAGAGGACACAGGCTCCACTCGGAGATTGTAGAATCTGGCGAATGTGTTGGGTGTCGCCCAGCCTGCAGCTCTGCAGATGTCTGTTAGCGAGGCGCCATGACAGACAAAGAGCTGGACAGAGGTCCTGAAACACTGTGTTCTGTCTACATAGGCGCGGAGGGCGCTTACTGGACAGAGCAGTGCCAAGGCTGGGTCTGCCTCCTCCAGGGGCAGCGCTTGCAGGTTCACCACCTGTTCCCGGAAGGGAGTGGTGGGAACCTTGGGCACATATCCAGGTCGGGGTCTCAGGATCACGTGAGAGTAAGCCGGCCCGAATTCCAGGCACGCTTTGTCAACGGAGAATGTGTGCAGGTCCCCTACCCTATTGATGGAGGCCAGTGCAACCAGCAGAGCTGTCTTCATAGACAGGAACTTAATATCCACTGATTGCAGAGGCTCAAAGAGAGCACTCTGCAGGGGAGTTAAAACCACTGAGAGGTCCCAAGAGGGAACGAGAGGAGGGCGAGGAGGATTCAGTCTCCTCGCTCCTCTCAGGAACCTGACGACCAGGTCATGCTTCCCTATGGACTTACCTTCCAGTGTATCATGGTGTGCGGTAGGGCTGGGCGGTATGACGGTATATATCGTTACCGCGGTAGAAAATGTCAACCGTAACAGATTTTTTTATTACGTGTATACCGCGACATGCAAATAAGTGGGCGTGGTTAACTCGCGTGCAATGTGCGTGAGACTGAAACACAGCGAATTGCAAAAAGAAACACGGAGAAAGCAGATCAAGAGGATCCACAAAGGAATTACATTTTCTAAAGGGTTGTTGTTGTTAACGAGATATTTTCGGGGGGAAAGGCGCAGCAGTCACTAGAGCAGTGCAGCACCCAGGCTACAGATTAGTGCACGCTCACAACGGGGAAAGCTGGACAACAACAGTTCATATATCAATATCGTAACGAATAGAAATAACCTTAAATAATGTATAGCTATCTGCATCTTTCGGTCTCTTATGTATAGTTTTTAAACACGCAAACAGTTTGGTGCCCGTGGTAATGAACATCCTGCTTGTTAAAGTGAATGTATAATCCTGTAGCCTATCTGAGGCAAAATTACTAAATATGGATCGCGAGTTATATATTTCTAACTCCAAACAATTGGCCACCGAACCAGCTGATAAAATCTTCCTTTGATTCGATACGTGATAGTTATTACAACTTGACACTCAAATTAACCGATCGCATTTTACTGATGCAGAAGACGCGCGCGTGCACACGCACTGAGGGAGCGCGGTGTTCACCGGGCTATGGTCAAATAATGACGCAGTTACAGGTGTGTATAATTTAAACTAGGCTACTTTGTCAACACTAACAGTAGCTGCTGCTCTCCTTAGTCACTTCTGAACTTCTATTGATTAAAGCGCAGGGTGACGGTTGCCAGATATCACAAAAAGAGCAAAACAAGCCCCTTAAAAACCCAGTGTAGCCTATAAGCAGACATGGCAAAAATGTACCGGGGAACACATTTAAACATAACTAGTATTACTATCCTACAAAATTAAAAGGAAATAACTCATTTATCATGAATAGAATAGTTCAATATAAAATATTCAGATATTATAAACTGATTGATGAAGTAAAGCATAAAATGATTGAAAAATTATTCAGAAACACTTTATTTAAAGTTTAATTGCACCTATGAGTTGTATTTAATATCAATCAGTTGGGGGCAGTTCATCTAAAAGTTGATAAGTGTGTTTTGTTTATATTTAGCTATCTAAATAGTTTACCAAAGAAATAATTTACCAAATAAGAGAAACAGAAAACAATGTGAAGTACTTTTCATTTCTAAAGTATTTGGGTTTATTTATTATACAAAGCCCTTTTGTCGATTTTTCGAGTATAACTACATATATAAATACCTATATCGTGAAATATATCGTTACCGTGAAATAAAATTAGTCATACCGTGAAATAGAATTTAGGTCATACCGCCCACCCCTAGTGTGCGGCAATAGCGGCAACGTATACTTTGAGGGTGGAGGGAGACAGCCTTCGCTCCAACCCATCTTGAAGGAAGGAAAGCACGACACCGATCGAACATCTCCAGGGGTCTTCTCGGCGAGAAGAGCACCAGTTGACGAAGAGGTTCCACTTCAACGCATAGGCGTGTCTCGTGGACGAAGCTCTAGCGGAAGTGATGGTAGCCACCGTTGACGCTGGTGGTAGGGTACTCAAACCTGCCTCGTCCCGTCCAGGAGCCACACGTGGAGGTTCCTTCCTCAGAGGAATTGGCCAGGTAGGTGCTGTCGCGAGGAGTACAAGTTCGGAGAACCAGGTCCGGGTGGGCCAGTGCGGCGCGACCAGAATGACCTGCTCCTCGTCCTCCCTGACCATGCGCCTGGGGGAAACGCATACTTGCGGCCCCGCGGACACCTGTGCGCCAGTGCATCCGTGCCGTGCGCCAGTGCATCCGTACCGAGGGTGCCCTCGGTCAGGGAATAATACAGTTCGCAATGGGTCGAGTCGTGAGAGGCAAACAGATCTATCTGTGCGTCCCCGAACTGGTACCAAATCAGCTGAACTGATTCCTCGCCATTCTCCAGGGAGGGATTGAAGCCGTGAGAGCTCGTTGACTGCACAGTTCAGGGCTCCGGGAATATAAATGGCTCGAAGCGACCTCAGATGCTTCTGACTCCATATGAGGAGGTGGCGGGCGAGTTGCGACATACGGCGGGAGTGTAGACCACCTTTATGGTTGATGTACGCTACAGTGGCGGTATTGTCTGATCGGACTAGTACATGTTGACCCTTGAGCAACGCCCGGAAGCGGTGCAGAGCAAGACGTACTGCCAGCAACCAAGGTTATAATCGTTAACGAAAACGAACGAAAAAACGAAAACTAGGGGGGAAAAAACATTGTCGTTAACTGAAATAAAAATAAAAACGAGGCATTACAAAAAAACGATAACTAACTAAAACTGTAATGCATGTTTGGCAAAACTAACTAAATAAAATAAAATTATAGAGTAAATGTCCTTAGTTTTCGTCTTTGTCAATGTCTTTCATAGAGCAAATAACGTAAGAGCACCGTATTCGTTCAGCTGCATTTCCTTTACCTGCTCTCCCTCCATCTCTCTGTCACTCACGCGTCTCTCTCACATACGCACACGCACGCACACACACACACACACAGCCCCTCCCCTCCTTGCACACCGCGTCTCCATGAAAACGAGTGTTTGTTAAAAGAAAGTTCGCAAAAGGTTGGTATCTCGTGAACACATTTAAACAATCACACACAAAAAAGTGCTATCAAAAATATTTTTAATTCTGAATACAATTTTGTCAGTGTGTTAATGTTGACCCGAGAAGCGATTGCGCCTTCTTTAGAAAGTTAACTAGTCGCAAGTTTGAGGTAAAATGCAGTTGGGTTGTCGATGTCAAAACACTATATAAGCTGTGATTTAAATATTAAATAATGTGATGTCATTTTTTACTCTTACACTGAATATTTTCTGCTTCAATCCAGATGAGTATTGTATAGGGTAAATTTAGTATAGGATGTGAAAATTGTACAACTGTGAATTTTGTATAGAAGATGTGTGGATTTTGTAAGAGGTAAAGAGATTGAGCTCCTGACACTCTGACAGCAATGTCTTGTGTGGCTCAAAAATGTGTTGAATACATGCTGTTCATGTGTCTTCTTTAGTCTTTTGGCTATTTAGGTTTTTTCCTGGCACACGTCACTTACACATTTTGCAATTACTGCGGAGTCTTGTGTAGACTGTTTACATATTTGTGCCCATATGTACATTTTATGTAGCTACTGGTGTTATTGTTGAATAATTTTCTAAAATTGTATGTTTTTGTTGAGTTATTATTACACAATACTTTTTTCAGACCTTTTTTAATCTAGCCCCTGACAAATAACCCAAATTACAAAAATAGACAAACTAACACTAAAACTAATAAAAAAAATAACCTAAAACTAAGCATTTTAACTAAACTAAACTAGCAAACCCACTTTAAAAACTAATTAAAACTCAACTGAATTTGAAAACAAAAAGTCAAAACGAAATAAAAATAAAAACTAATGAAAAATGCAAAACTATAATAACCTTATTCGAGGCAATTGACATGCCATAGGCGCTGGGGTCCTGTCCAGGAGCCCGCAGCAGCATGTCCATTGCACATGGCGCCCCAACCCGTAGAGACAAGAACATGCCGGGAAGCTCGTTCCAGGGGCACTCCAGCCCGTAGAAAACTGATATTCGACCACGGGGAGAAGATCTGACGGCTGGTACTCGGAGGGTGCCGTGTTGCCATGCCCACCTCGGGACTCAGCCGCGAAGCCAAAGCTGAAGCGGTCTCATATGAAGCAATCCGAGCGGCGTTGCCGCGGCTGTAGATGCCATATGCCCCAGGAGCCTCTGAAATAGTTTCAATGGAACCGCACTCTTGCCCTCGAATTGTCTCAGGCAAGTCAGCAGTGACTGTGTGTGATCGCTCGTAAGCTGCGCGGACATCGCGACCGAGTCGATGTCCATACCGAAAAAAGAGATCCTCTGCACGGGGCAAAGTTTGCTCTTCTCCCAGTTGACCCGAAGGCCCAGACGGGCTAAGTGCCGGAGCACTAGGTCCCTGAGTTCGCAAACCTGGTCTCGAGAGTGAGCTAGTATCAGCCAGTCGTCGAGATAGTTCAGGATGCAAACCCCGTGTTCCCGAAGTGGAACAAGGTCTGCCTCGACGACCTTCGTGAAGACGCGAGGAGACAGGGCTAGCCCGAAAGGGAGAACCACGTACTGGTATGCCTGCCCCTCAAAAGCAAACTGTAGGAACGGTCTGTGTCGAGGGAGAATGGAGACATGGAAGTAGGCGTCCTTCAGGTCGATCGCTGCAAACCAATCCTGGGGCCGCACACATTCGAAAATGTGTTTGGCAGTGAGCATCTTGACCGGCATCCTGTGAAGGGAGCGATCCAGGATTGGCCGTAACCCACCGGATTTCTTCGGGACAATGAAGTAGGGGCTGTAGAAGCCGGACCTCATTTCGGCTGGACGGACAGTCTCGATCGCACCCTTCACCAGTAGGGTAGCAACCTCTGCTCTCATGATAGGGGCATTCCCACTGACCATAGTGGAGCGGACTCCCCTGTAGCGGGGAGGAGACCGCGCGAACTGAATCGCGTAGCCAAACCTGATAGTTCGTGCGACCCAGCGGGACAGCTCTAGCCAGGCTCCCAAGAACTGCACCAGCGGGGTCATGCGAACCACAGACGTCCCCTCGGTGGGGCAGCGAAGCGGAGTGACCGGCCCGGACGTGGACGGCATAGCGGCCCGGTGTGGGGGCATGGTCATCATCCACGCCCTGACAGAGGAGGCCAGGGAATGACCAGCGTTCCGCGGGTCCTGCTCTGCCAGGGGTCTGGCGACAGAGGGGGATGAGAGCGGTACGGTCCGGAGACGGCACACACTGTCATCCGACTCTGAGTCAGAGGAGGACGAGGGGTGCACAGCCCGGGGGCGGTGCACCGTGTCGTCCGAGAACTCTGTGTGCTCAGGGGTGAGGGTGTCACTTCTTTCTTTAACCACATTAGGGTGCTGCCCACCCGAGGGTGAGCAGCGGGGAGTGGAGAACAAAAGATTCTCCCCCGGCGAGTGGTCGGGTTACCATCTCCTGAGAAGTGACAGTCATCCCTGAGCAGCCCGTCTCAGAAGCGCCGCTTGGCCCGGCATTTAGCGGGGGGCGGGGCTGGAGAGGGCTGGGGCGCCTTCTTGCGGCTTCCTCCACGACCGGGCCCGGATGAAGGCTGCTGCTTGGGCCAGGCGGGAGGGTCAGGAGCCGCAGGAGGGCGCCCTCGGTGGCGAGTAGACTGAGGCATCTGCCCGGCCGGCTGGGTGGAGGCAGCAGCGGGGCGACGGGGCAGAATCTGTTAAATAGCCTACTAGAGAACTGTTGGGCAAAGTCCTCAACTGCACCGCCGAAAAGGCCGGCTGGGGACATGAGGGTGTCGAGCAGCCGAGACCCCGGCATGTCCGCCAGGTTCAACCAGAGATGTCTCTCCTGGACCACGGCTGTGGACATTACCAAACCCAGGGAGCACGCGGTCACCTACGCCGCCCGGAGGGCGAGGGCGGTGGTGGCGCGCAGCTCATCAAAGAGCCCTGGGTCTGTCCTACCTTCGTGCATGTCTCTGAGCATCTGGGCCTGGTAGACCTGCAGAGTGGCCATAGCATGCAGAGAAGCAGCCACCTGTCCCGCCGCTCTGCAAAACTTCGCCACTAACGTAGACAAAAATCTACAGGCTTCGTATGGGTGCTTAGGCTCGCCACGAGAAGAAGCACTCTGAGGACACAGTTGCATCGCAACAGAGCGTTCAACCGGGGGGAGCCCAGTGTACCCACGGGCAGCTGCCCCATCGAGGGGAGGAAAGGCGGTTGAGATCAGCGAGCGGTCCCGGGAAGACATGGGGGTCTTCCAGGACTTCGAGATCTCATCATGCACGTCTGGGAAGAAAGGTATTGGGGTTGGCCGTGGATGAGAGTCGGCGGCCACACCCAAAAACCAATCGTCCAGCCGCGAGCACTCGGGACAGGGTGGAGGGGTCCACTCTAACCCGATGCTCGCGGCCGCCCGGGAAAGCATGGCCGTCATCTCGGGATCAGGCTCGGCGAACGAGTCAAGTCAAGTCATCTTCATTTATATAGCGCTTTTAACAATGGATTGTTTCAAAGCAGATTTACAGAGATAAACATATAATTTAAGGTAACAGATTGTTTTGGCGTTATAGCGGTTCTTGAATAATGTTACTTCCAGCTAAAGTTAACTTTGATTGATTCACCTCCGTCGAAATGATCAGACTTTAAACGCGAACCTGTGATTAACGCTGACGGCGTTCACATGCTCATTCAGAATTCTATAGTTATGTGCTTTTTAAAATATGTGCGCAGGTTTGAAATTCATACAACCCAGCCTAAACAAACTACTTTTCTTGCCTATAAATTTTGATACAGAATTTTGTTTTATTTTATCACTTCGGGGTACGCGAGCCGGAATTCACAACGCTTTATCTGTAGAGTGGGAAAGGGATCCTCCATAGGGAGAGGATAGTGGATACTTCAGCACTGCATTGTCATCGGGTCCAGGCAAAGCTCCCTCGTCAGATCTGGACACGGCCTGGATCCGGCAGGCTGCGGGAAAACCTCGGGATAAACAAAGACACTAATATTAGCGTAGATGCCATTCTTCTTATGATGTAGCGAGTACATCAAGATTTAAGGGAAGTGTTCCCAGTTCCGGCTGACCTAATCTATGCAGCCTAACATTGAATTTATAGAAGTCTATAATGTATTATGTGTATGCTTGGTCAAAGAGATGTGTTTTTAGTCTAGCTTTGAACTGACAGAGTGTGTCTGCTTCCCGGACAATGGTGGGAAGACTATTCCAAAGTTTTGGTGCTAAATAGGAAAAGGATCTCCCGCCTGCAGTCGATTTAGATATTCTAGGTATTATCAACTGGCCGGAATTTTGAGATCGCAATAGACGTGAAGGACTATAATGCGCTAAGAGCTCGCTCAAGTACTTCGGAGCTAAACCATTTAGTGCTTTGTAGGTAATCAACAATATTTAAAAATTTATACGATGTTTAATAGGGAGCCAATGCAGTGTTGACAGAACCGGGCTAATATGGTCATATTTCCTGGTTCTGGTAAGAACTCGAGCTGCGGCATTTTGAACTAGCTGTAGTTTGTTTATTAAGCGTGCAGGGCAACCACCCAGTAGAGCATTACAATAATCTAGCCTTGAGGTCATGAACGCATGGACTAATTGTTCCGCATTTCCCAATGAGAGCATATGGCGTATTTTAGATATATTTTTAAGATGTAAAAATGTAGTTTTACAGATACTAGACACGTGGCTTTCAAAAGAAAGGTTGGTATCAAATAGCACACCCAGGTTCCTAACCGACGACGAAGACTTGACAGAGCAGCCATTAAGTGTTAGACAGTGTTCTAGGTTATTACGTGTGGAAGTTTTTTGTCCAATAATTAGAATCTCTGTCTTTTCAGAATTTAGTAGTAGGAAATTACTAGTCATCCATTTTTTTATATCAGCTATGCATTCCGTTAATTTTGTGAATTGGTAAGTTTCGTTGGGTTTTGAAGAAATATACAGCTGAGTATCATCGGCATAACAGTGAAAGCTAACTCCATGTTTCCTAATGATATCTCCTAATGGTAGCATGTACAGAGTGAACAGCAGCGGTCCTAGTACTGAGCCTTGTGGTACGCCATACTGAACTTGTGACCGATAAGACATCTCTTCATTTACTGCTACAAACTGATAACGGTCAGTTAAGTATGATTTAAACCATGCTAATGTAATTCCACTAATGCCAACATAGTTTTCTAGTCTATTTAAAAGAATGTTGTGGTCAATGGTGTCAAATGCAGCACTAAGATCGAGTAACACTAATAGAGAGATACCACCACGATCGGATGAT
The DNA here is from genome assembly GCF_029890125.1 of Rhinichthys klamathensis goyatoka. Lineage (NCBI taxonomy): Eukaryota > Metazoa > Chordata > Actinopteri > Cypriniformes > Leuciscidae > Rhinichthys > Rhinichthys klamathensis. Next base: position 3,214,520 of record NW_026606794.1, on the reverse strand, counting down.
AAGAGCAAATCATTTGTGACTCTAATGAGAGCGGTCTCAGTGCTATGGTACGGTCTAAATCCGGACTGAAAATCCTCGCAGATATCATTTCTTTCTAGAAAGGAACACAGCTGTGAAGATACTGCTTTTTCTAATATCTTTGACAGAAAAGGCAGATTCGAGATCGGCCTGTAATTGACTAATTCTGTAGGATCAAGTTGTGGTTTTTTAACAAGCGGTTTTATCATAGCCAGTTTAAAGGTTTTTGGTACGTATCCTAGAGACAAAGATGAATTAATGATATTAAGAAGAGGATCTATGACCTCTGGAAGCATCTCTTTCAGTAGTTTAGTCGGTATAGGATCTAACATACAAGTTGTCGATTTAGATGAATTAACGAGTTTGCAGAATTCTTCCTCTCCTATAGCAACAAATAAATCAAATTTTTCCTCAGGGAGACTACAATGCACTTCCTGATGCGATACTGTGGTAGACGGTTGCATAGTTATAATTTTGTCCCTGATATTATCGATCTTATAAGTGAAGAAGTTCATAAAGTCATCACTGCCGTGTTGCTTTGACACTTCTGAGCTTGAAGCTTTCTTTTTCGTTAGTTTAGCCACTGTTTCAAATAAATACCTAGGATTATGTTTATTTTCTTCTAATAGGTTTGAAAAATAAGCAGATCTAGCAGCTTTTAAAGCCTCTCTGTAAGCAATCGAGCTCTCTTTCCACGAAATCCGAAATACCTCTAGTTTAGTTTTCTTCCAGTTGCGCTCCATTTTTCTGGCTGCTCTCTTAAGGGCCTGGGTGTGCTCGCTGTACCACGGCGTTGGACTATTTTCTTTAATCTTCTTTAAGCGCAACGGAGCAACTGCGTCTAAAGTGCTGGAAAAGAGAGAGTTAAACGTTTCTGTTGCAATATCAAGTTCTTCTAAGCTATCCGGGATGCTGAGATGATGAAACTGATTAGGAAGATTATTGATAAAGCAATCTTTAGTGGGAGAAGTTATAGGTCTAACGTATTTATAACACGGAGTCGGCTTTGCAGCCTTGGCTAAATGTAATTTACATGAGACTAGATCATGATCTGAGATGTCATCGCTCTGCTGCAGAATTTCAACGGCATCAACATCTATTCCATGTGATAATATTAGATCTAGAGTATGATTACGACAATGAGTAGGTCCTGACACGTGTTGTCTAACTCCAATTGAGTTTACAATGTCTTTAAATGCCAATCCCAAAGCATCTTTTTCATTATCTACATGTATATTAAAATCACCAACAATTAGTACTTTATCTGCAGCCAATACTAAATCTGATAGAAAGTCCGCAAATTCTTTGATAAAATCTTTATGGCGCCCTGGTGGCCTGTATACAGTAGCCAGCATAATTCTCAAATGTGATTTATCGTTTACACTATATATTTTTACATTAAGCACCAATACTTCAAAAGAAGTATATTTAAAGCTACATTTCTTAGTGGTTTTGAAAATATTACTATAAATTACAGCAACACCTCCCCCTTTGCCTTTCAGACGAGGTTCATTTTTATAACTGTAATCTTGTGGGGTTGACTCATTTAAAATAATGTAATCGTTTGGTTTTAGCCAGGTTTCTGTCAAACACAGCATATCAAGATTATAATCTGAAATCATATCATTAACTATGAGAGATTTTGAAGTAAGGGATCGAATATTCAGCAACCCAAGCTTTATCATTTGCTCATCTGTATTATATCTGTTTTTTATTTGTTGAACATCAAATAAATTTTTAACCTGACGTTTTTTGGATTTCCAAATTCGGGGAACAGACACAGTCTCTATATGATGATATCTAGGCGAAAGAGGCTCTATGTGATGGGATTTATCTGACCTTGGTGACGTGAGGCCGCTAGCAGACGGTCGGTTTAGCCAGTCTGTCTGCTTCCTGACCTGAGCCCCAGATTGTCATGTTTTATCTCTAAGACTATGAGCCAAATTACTAGAGAGAAGAGCAGCACCAGCCCAGGAGGGATGGATACCATCTCTTTTCAACAGATCAGGCTTGCCCCAAAAACTTTTCCAATTGTCTATGAATTTTATATTATTCTGCGGACACCACTTCGACAGCCAACCATTCAGTGAGGCCAATCGGCTAACTATCTCATCACTCCTGCGTACAGGAAGGGGGCCAGAGCAAATTACAGTGCCTGACATCGTACTTGCGAGTTCACACACCTCTTTAATATTCATTTTGGTGATCTCCGACTGGCGGAGTCGAACATCATTAGTGCCGACATGAATAATGATCTTAGAGAATTTACGATTAGCATTAGCCAGCACTTTTAAATTAGCTTTGATGTCAGGCGCTCTGGCTCCCGGCAAACATGTGACTATGGTGGCTGGTGTCTTTATTTTCACGTTCCGTGTGATCGAATCACCAATTACCAGGGCACAATCAACAGAATTCTCAGTGGGTGTTTCACTGAGTGGGGCAAATCGATTTGTTATGGGAATCGGAACGGAAGAGTGGTTCTTTGATCCGCGACTAGAGCGGTGATCTCTCACAGTCACCTATCTGCCCTGCTGCACGGGCTCTACTTCAGCCGGAACCGAATCATGTAAAGAGTTCACTATGCTAGGCGCATCCAAAACACTATCTAAAGATCTTGCATTCTTACCATCCTCAATTAAAGTTTGGATGCGTGTCTCTAGTTCTGAAATCTTCTCCGTCAGCCTGACTGTCTCCTTGCATTTATCACATAAAAATCCTATATTGCCATCGGAGAAGGCTATACTAAACATATGACATGTGACACAGGTGACAATAACAGGACAAGAAGACATTACTCACCGTGTTTGTTGACTGATTTCTTACTTACCTGGACTTTATGAACTCAAAGGCGCGGGCGCGCGAGAGAAAATAAATATATAAATGAGCGCACGGGTGGCGCGTTAGCAGGCTAACGTTAGCGAGTTACTAGCGTGCGGTGTTAACAATAACGGAAGCTAGAGATGTAAGGTTAATCTGAGATGTTGGGTAAGCTGTATTTAGTAGTATAAACAACTAGATAGTAAATGATGGCTCAAAACATAAAGAAATACGAGGCTCAGGCGGAGCTTACAGCCCCGAAGCAAACAAACACACAGCAGGCAGCGAGGCAGACAGGAGCAATCGATCAGCGATCAGACTGCACACCCAAAGGCGGCAGCGCTGCCGAGTCTTCACTCGATCGAATCTTGCCCACCTTGTGATGCAGCGACAGACATTGCATCCTCCTCTGTAGCGCCAAAGGAAACTCGCGGGGCATCCGGAGATGGACCCGCGGGAATCCCCTGAACACTAACGGGCACTGGAGGGGGAGGTGCGGGGCACGGACAAATAGTCGGTGCCTTGTTCCACACCGTCAGCCTCAGGTCACCCTGGCTACCAGCCGAAGTACTAGCTCTAGATTTAGAGGAAATAGAACGCGGTGTGGATATGGTGACTCTCACTCTTGCGAGATCATTGAGTCTTGACCGTAGTGACGCGATGGTCATGTTCCCACAGAGAGAACATGAGTCATCCACGAGCGCTGCTCTAGCGTGATCAATGCCCAAACACACTAGACAGCGCTCGTGCCCATCAGAGTCGGACACGAGTCTACCGCAACCAGAAGTGCACAGGCGAGGCATCTTTAAAAAGACATGCCGCGTGCAAGCTCTTTTGTGAGAGGAAACTCAGTGTTGAAGCACCCAGGGAGAAACACACTCACTGACAAACCACTGCACAGATCAGCAGGAAGTGTGCACTCGCTGGGAGATCGCCGTCACACTAACACCCAGAGAATCTCGCTCGTCTGTAAAGCTGACAGTTCAGAGTTGGCTTGTGGAGTGAAGAATAAACTTGGCTCCGAAGCGAAAACATATCTGCATGTTGCTGGCCTCCTCCTTTTTTACCCACGAGGTGGGGGGGGGGGGTTGCGCCATGCAAATTCCGCAGATCCATGGCATTTCTTTGCCATTGGCTCGTTTTGTAATACTCAAAGTTGATAGACTTTCTAAGCGAAACCCCATTCGTCGTCATTCGACGTAACTCGGAGTGACAACGAAAGGGAACGTATCGGTTACCTAACGTAACCTCGGTTCTCTCTAGAAGAGGGAACGAGTATTGCGTAAGTTAGCTTACGCTATGGGAAAGATTAATCTTTTCGAGATATTGAAGCCAAAAAATTATCCTTAATTTTTGTATTCATTGTCAACGCAGTGCAGCAGCTAGCAGACCTAGAGCAGGCTGTCTAGCGTGCTCATTGGCTGCCCTGCGGCAACTGCAGCAGCCTACCACTGAGCCCGGGGTGACGTCAAGTCCAATCAAGTACAATTCCTTGGTGTTGGAATTTGCTCCAAAAAGTATTGAAGCTTTCTGTTTTTATCTCACTAGAACATTTTAAACAATTACTTAAATGTTCCAAATTTCAACAATGCACATGTTTTCAATGACCCCTTTATGTCATTCTTAAATTGTTTTACATGTATTGTAAATCTGCTTTGTTCTGTTTGTTTCTGTGTAACTTGTCTAATTGTTGCCCCCAGGGCTCCCTTGTAAAAGAAATTTGAATATCTCAATGGGACATCACCTGGTAAAATAAGAAAAAAAAAAAGAAAAAAAAACGGCGTGGCTTAGCGTATATAAGCGGGGCTCGGAGGCTGTCTCCCTGGTTTTCATCGACTGAAGCAAAAGTCGCTCGTGGCGCGAGCACGGCAGGTTACGCAATACTCGTTCCCTCTTCTAGAGAGAACCGAGGTTACGTTAGGTAACCGATACGTTCTCTTATGAGAGGTTCTATCGTATTGCTTAAGTTAGTTTACGCTACGGGAACCCTTTGTCAACGCCGTGCGCGCCAAGCATCCACTTCATGAGTCCCAGGGAATCCCGGGGATCCCAGATAATAAGGCGAATAAGGCGGCCAGCAAGGCGGGCCGGCACAAGTACATAAGCACTCATAGGGAATACAGAGCGGTGTCGCCGGTCCGTATAAGCATATAGCATATTAACCCTCTGGGGACGGCAAACGCACCGGTGCGTTTTGGCATATTTTTTTCACATAGCAGAAAAATAGACTTAAACTACTCCATCATTTCTGGTCATACAGAGTTAAGACATATTAAAAAATAAACTGTTAAATGTCTACTTTTTATGTGCCCACCTACAATCGAAATAAAATATTGTGCTTTTGTAAAATAAAGAAAATAAACAGGGTGTGCGTTCTGCTTCTCCGTGAACTTTTTTTCTGGAGCACGTCTCTAAACTTAAACAAAACTCAGCGAATACTATTCACCCAGACATGAGCAATATATGTTTATGATCATTTAAGTTTGTACATTTAAATTATCTAATTTAAAACTAAAATAAATATTCTCTGTTTATGTAATCTATATAAAAAGAGAGAGGTGTCAGCCGTTCTCATTATCGTTCTCGAATATCATTATTCCGCTAATGTGACACGCCCACGGAGAGCGCGCGCTATTCAAACGCTAATGATCTGAAGCAACACATTGAGACGTGTAAACGCCCACATAAACTGGGTAAACACACTATATTTAGTCAGATTAATGTACTGTCGTCTTGCGCGGCTGTGAGGAATAATCCTGGGACATTTACCTACCTCAGAACAAATGCTGGTTTATTTTCACTTCGAGGAGCGAGCTGAGCTGTAAGTGTTTTTATTCTTGTGCTTTGTTCTAATCTCGATATATAATAACGTTAGTGTCTGTAAACGCAAAATAGCCTACTGTTTAAATTTGAATCATGTTTCTGTGTGTGTGTGTGTGACTAGTTTTGGATAGATTATAAAGTTTTAACTCTAAAATAGACATCAAATAAGCTTTTGTTAGCAGTTTCTGCTCATATGTTAAATATATAGTATGTTTTGTCAATAAACTAATCAACTAAGAATAGTGTTTGTTCCAATGCAAGCTATATCAAAATAATGAATCCTTTGAAATATGTATGATAAAATGTATTGGCCTACTAAGACATTTATGGAAAAAGACAATCTTCTTTTCAAGATGTTTCCAACTCTAACTTTGAACCAATTCTGTAGAATGGTCCATATAACCTATTTGAACAGGATTTGTTTCCAGGTATGACTAAAAATGTGTTTTTGACTTTCATTTATATTTTGATTTTATATATATATATATATATATATGTGTGTGTGTGTGTGTGTATATGTGTATACCGTAATTCCTCAAATAAAAGCTGGGACCTTTATTTACCTAAAGCGCAGAAGGTAACCGGCTTTTATTTGAAGCAGGCTTTTATTAGAGGCAGGCCTTTATTAAAAAAAAATCAAAATCAAATTTCCGTCTGGGTTCCATATGCTCCTCAAGACATTTTCGTTTTCAATAAAGTTGTTGAAAAGACCGTTATACTTACTAGCAGCACTAAATGATATCTGTGTTACATCTATTACTACCATCTATTGGCTGTACGTTACGATGAACTTGAATGAACATTAGGGGATGTTTACACCTGGACACTTCATGCGTTTTCTCAGATCGGAAAGCTATCTGATTTATCAAAACAATTCTACTAAATCTGCTCACAAATGCATTTTCGCAAAACGGATATAAATCGCGCTATGTGCATATTTAATGGAGTTCACGCAACCGAAAGCAACAGATATGAGCTGCTGCATTTGATAGATCAGCTAATTTCAAAATCAAAAGACCGCAATAAGAGAGCGCGGCAACAGCCCTGGTAAGATCATTTAGTTTCTTTACTTTTAATGATGAGTATTGTCTGCGACTTACTTTCACTTCAATTTGCAATAGTTTGCACGTTTGCTTTATGAATAGATGCTCAGCTGCCGTGAAGCGTGTTGCAGTAGCGTTGTCACAACTTGCTATAACATTACATAGCCTATAACACGCTCTCACACATTTATTTCTTAGCGTTTTTGGGAGGAGTAAAATTTTGATACGTGGTTTCAACAATCAGATGCATTTGATTTACACTTGTGCAGTTTTGTCTGGAATCTCGTCTCAGATTGTCTCAAATGCGCTTCGGATGGCATTTATACCTGGTCTTTTCACAATCAGATAGCCATCAGATCACAGAACACGCATGAAGTGGACAGGTGTAACATCTCTTCAATGAAAGGCATTTAGGAGATTATCCACACTAATTTTCCCCTGGCCTTTATTTAAGACCGGCCTTTATTTGTCCGCGTTGATCACGCACCCGGCCACTATCAGAGGCCCGGCGTTTATTTGAATACCGGTTTTTATTTGAGGAATTACGGTATATATATATATATTGTCCTTGTATTCTTTCTTGTGTGACACACCTGAATGAAAGGCTCATTATGCAGGTCTTTTGTCTTCTCAGGTGAGAACCACCTAATTATTCACAATGGGGTTGGGCCGTTCACGCCCATTCGCATATTGCCTTGGCTAACAAAAAATGTTTTTCACAATTTAAAAGAATGTATTGTGTTATGTGAATGATTAGACAGGATGATTTTCAGATCATTTTGAAGCAAAAACTCTAGGCCACAACTTTCATTAGTCAAAAGTCTTGTGGACACATATTTAGTATGTGTTTTGTGGCTTTATTTCAGAAACTTTAATTTTTTGTTTTTTCAATAACGATGCATAAACAATATTCTCTCAAAAATACAAACATGTACATACATGTTGCTCACATATTATGGTAGCCCTGTTTGTGCTAAATAGAGTGTAATTTCAACTGTGCCATTAATATGTTTATAAGCAACTGAAAAAAGCACAAATGTCAGGGCATTGTCCCAGAGGGTTAACCCAATATAGTGCAGCTCAACCAGGAGAGCCAAGTCACGTGAGAGTAGCCTGCGCACAATCAGATCTGGACAGAACGTACATCTCTCTTATACTGACAGAAGTTTAGCCTGCAGGGCGGGAACTTCCAGGTTATAGAACCTAACAAAGGTGGACAGGGAGGCCCAGTCTGTCGCCACACATATGTAATGAATTGAAATTCCGCTGGACCATGCCCACGACGAGGCCATGCCTCTAGTGGAATGAGCCCTGACGCCCAAAGGGCATTGCAGACCTTTTGACACATAAGCAGCTGCGATAGCGTCCACTATCCATCTGGACAGGCTTCGTTTCGAGGCGGCGAGACCTTTGGTGCGCCCACCAAACAAAACGAAAAGCTGCTCCGAGCGCCTGAAAGGGGCGGAGCGTGTAAAGTAAGCCCTCAGCGCCCTGACCGGGCAGAGGAGATTAACATTGCTCTCGCTATCGGATGCTGGCAGAGCCGATAGAGAAATGACCTGCGCTCTGAACGGAGTGCCAATCACTTTAGGGGCATAGCTATGTCTAGGTTTGAGGATGACTTCAGAGTCATTCGGTCCGAACTCAAGACACGCAGCGCTGACAGACAGCACGTGTAAGTCCCCCACACGTTTGACTGATGATAGAGCAGTCAGAAAAACGGCTTGAGTGATAGGTACTTTAGATCCACGGAATCTAACGGTTCAAAGGGATATGCTTTCAGGGCCTCGAGGACCAAAGAAAGATCCCACATAGGAACCGATGGGGGGCGCGGGGGATTCATCCTCCTGGCTCCTCTAAGGAAGCAGATGACAAGCTCGTTTCTTCCTAGTGATCGGCCGCGCGTCGACTCTTCGAACGCTGCAACGGCCGCTACATAGACTTTAAGCGTGGAGGGGGACCTCCCCTTATCCAACAGCTGTTGAAGGAAACTATGCAACGGCGAGACCCCACACGTTCGTGGGTCCAGATTTTTGTCGGTGCACCATTTGGAGAACACTTAGACGCGTAAAGCTTTCTAGTAGAGGGAGCTCTAGACTGCGTAATTGTGCTCATCACTCCTTCTGGCAGGACAACGGGTATCCGTTGATCAACCATGCGTGCAGAGACCAGCGCTCTGGATGGGGATGCCAGATCGAGCCGTGAGCTTGAGAGAGGAGATCTGTCCTCGCCGGAATCGGCCACGGGGCTGTTTGTGACAGCCGCGTCAGCTCCGGGAACCAAGTTTGGTTCTCCCATCGCGGGGCTATAATGAGCACTGAGTGGCGCGTTTCCCTGATTCTCTTTATTACCTGTGGCAACAGTGAGACCGGAGGGAAAGCATACAGCGGGCGGCTGGGCCAGATTTGGGCCAGCGCGTCCTCATTCTTCGAAAAGAACATTGGGCAGTGAGCGTTGTCTTTTGACGCAAAGAGGTCGACTTCCGCTTTGCCGAAAAGGCGCCATAGCGACTGTACTGTTTGTGGATGCAGGGACCATTCCCCCGGGGGAATATTGTCCCTGGACAGCTTGTCTGGGCCGTCGTTCAGGTGGCCTGGCACATGCGCAGCTCTCAGCGAGCGCAGATGGTGCTGAGACCAAACGAGGAGGCGTTCTGTTAGATCGCAGAGGTTCCTGGATCTGACACCGCCTTGACGGTTCACGTAGGACACCAGAGACATGTTGTCCGAACGGACTAGAACATGGTGGTCCTGTATGAACGGGAGGAAGCGCTTCAGCGCGTTCTCGACCGCTATCATTACCAGACAGTTTATGTGAAGGAGCTTCTCTTGGTCTGACCACAGGCCAAAGACCGGTCTGCCCTCGAAGAGAGCACCCCAACCTGAGTTGGACGCATCTGTCGAGATGACCTTTCGATACGAGACAGCTCCCATCGTCACTCCCTGCTGATACCAGTCGGCCGCTAACCAGGGCTGCAGAGCCGTAATGCAGCTCCAAGTCACACTGATCCGGAGGCCCAAGCTCGGCGAGACGCTTGAGTGTTCAGCCAGCATTGTAGTGAGCGCATGTGCAGTAAGCCCAACTGGAGCACTACAGCAGCTGAGGCCATACAGCCCAGCATCCTGTCTTCAGAGGAGCGATGCTGCCCTTCTGGAAAGACGCGGCCAGGCGCCGAACACGGCGCGCGCGCTGTGTCGATAAACGAGCCGTCATAGCCACAGAGTCCAGTTCTATTCCTAGAAAGGAAATTGACTGGCTGGACAGTAATGAGCTCCTGGTCCAGTTGACCGTGAGACCCAGGCTTTCCAGATAACTGAGGAGCAATGCTCTGTGAGATAAAAGTTATATCTCTGACTGTGCCAGAATCAGCCAATCGTCCAGATAGTTCATAATTCGCAAGCCCTGATTTCTCAAGGGGGCGAGAGCCGCCTTACATGCACTTCGTGAATGTACGGGGTGCTAAAGACAGCCCGAACGCCAGGACGGTGTATTGATATACCTGACCGTCGAAGGCGAATCTCAAGAATGGCCTGTGACGGGGTATTATCTGAATCTGAAAATAGGCATCTTTCAGATCGAGAGAGATAAACCAGTCCCTCGGGCGTATGTGCACAAGGATTTTTCTGGTCGTAAGCATTTTGAATGGTCTTTTCACAAGAACTTTGTTCAAATGTCTCAGATCTAAAATAGGTCTGAGTGCCCCGTCCTTCTTGGGTACGAGAAAATAACGGCTGTAAAAGCCTGACTCGCTCAGAGAAGGCGGTAACAGTTCTATGGCCCCTTTGCACAGCAGCTTTGCTATTTCTGCGCGGAGTAGATGTGCTACTTCCACATTCACTGTTGTCACGGTCTGTGCTCGAAAGCGTGGGGGACGGCGATCGAACTGTAGCGAATAGCCCTGCCTTATTGTGCTTAGCACCCATTCTGATACCCCTGGGATCGCTTCCCATGTTTTTATACGTGTAGCTAGGGGCAGAATGGCCTCCGGGTTCTGATCGCCGCACTGCGTGGGCTCGAGAAACTGAACCGGAGGGATGGGCGCGGCGCGCGCGCCCTAGGCGCTTGTATGTGGCAGGCTGTTTCATATGTGACGTCCCGATTGCTATGAATGGGGAGCGTTTTGTGATCACTTTGTGATGCGCGAGCAGCGCCTTGGGCGAAGTGTTTATTATTAAGCGTGCACGCTCGTGAGGGGGCACGGGACTTACATTCATATGTGACGCCCCGATCGCTTCGGATGGGGAACGTTTTGTAACAACTCTGAAACGCGTGAGCGGCGCCTGGGGCGAGGTGTTTGTTAGTAAGCGTGAGCGGTCGTCAGCGGGCACGCGATTTACACTCATATGTGATGTCCCGACCGCTTTGGATGGGGAGCGTTTTGTGACAACTCTGAGACGCGCGAGCGGCGTCCGAGGCGAGGTGTTTGTCAGTAAGTGTGAGCGCGCACGCGATTTACATTCATATGTGACGTCCCGATCGCTTTGGATGGGGAACGTTTTGTGATAACTCTGTGATGCGTGAGCGGCGTGTGTTAGTAAGCGTGAGCGGGCACGGGCACTGTCATAACCTGACCGATATGAGGCTGTTTTGGCCATGTGACAGAGCGGGCAGAGAGTAGGCGTGGGTACGGACTCGTGGCCACATTTCCTACATTTAACACTCGAGCGGCATTTGCCAGCTTTAAGAGAGTGGGCTCTGTGAGTGACACGGGGAGTGTTGTGCTTGTGTGTAGGGGTGAACAATGAGATGTGGGCACTTTTTCTACACTTAAAACACCATCGGCGTGAGCCAGATAACCATACTGATGTGCGAGCGGCGTCTGGGGCGAATTGTTTATTAGTAAGCGTGAGCGCTCGTGAGCGGGCACGTAACTTACATTCATGGCCAGGGGCAGAATAGCCTCTGGGTTCTGATCGCCGCACTTCGTGGGCTCGAAAAAACTGAACCGGAGGTATGGGCGCGGCGTGCGCGCCCTCTGTGCTGGAATACGGCGGCTCGCTGACAGCGATGGCTGGCTGTTTCACATGTGTCGTCCCGATTGCTTTGAATGGGGAACGATTTGTGATAACTTTGTGATGCGCGAGCAGCGCCTGGGGTTTATTAGTAAGCGTGAGCGCTCGTGAGCGGACACGTAACTTACATTCATAACCTGACCGATATGAGGCTGTTATGGCCGTGTGACAGAGCGGGCAGAGAGTAGGCGTGAGCACAGAATTGTGGGCACATTTCCTACATCTAACACTCGAGTGGCATTTGCCAGCTTTATGAGAGTGGGCTCTGTGAGTGTGAGAGACACGGGGGGTATCGTGCTTGTGTGTAGGGGTGAACACTGAGATGTGGGCGTGGGCCGTGAGCCGGATAACCAGACATTATACCCTTGAGATTTCTCTGGGTCGCCGTAGAAACAGCGGTTGTGTGCAGGCGAGTGAGTAGCATTACCGGCTCGCTGGCTGCTGAATACACCGCTGCAGTAACCTATTACTAAGGGGACTGACGGGCGAGAAATTTCGACGGTGGTCCGGCCGCGGCGGGACTCAAACGTCTTTTCCTTCTTGCTGCCGCTGGAAGGACTTCACGTGCTCGCGTCGCTGCGAGGACGAAGGCTGAGCTGGACGCTGGGTAGCGCTTCGCGCAGGAGGCTGATCACGTGAGCGGCCTGCAGCTGAGCTGGAGCGTCGCTCCTTAAATCCGTGGCAGCTGGATCCGGGCCTTTCTCCTCCCCTTCTCGGCAGCGCCGTCCACTTGGGAGAGCGTCGAGGAGACATGTGAGTGGAGTCTCGCGGAGAATGGTACATTCCACGACTTAGGAAAACTCCGTGTGGAGTTCCAGCAGAAAGGCCAGGATAGAGCAGCTGTCACCTCGGCATCCTTCCGCCTCGCATCAGGCGGTCTCCGTGAACGGCGCTTCTTGTTGCGCGGTCCAGCAGAGGGCGGAGTGACAGCTTCGGCGTTGAACACCTCGAGTCGAGCCTGCAGGGTCGACACCGGGAGTTCTTCGCAGTGGACGCAGCTTCCCGACGAAGAGCGAGGGCTGCGTGGTCTGGGCCCAGGCAGCGAGCGCAAGATCACATGGCGGTCTCCGGCGGTGGGCGGGGCTCGGCACGAGCCACAGGAAGTGCGAGACATTTTTAGAAAAACGTCTCGTGCTCTTTCTAGAAAGGGTGGTGTTGCAGCGGCGAACACGCACAGAATAGAGCTCAGTAAAAAGGATACGTTGCCGGATAGCGTAGGTCGCACGGATGGCTGAAGGCGGCGCAGACGGCCGGCTTCTTCAAGCGCTGTCCTAAGCTGGCTGTTAGCTCCTCAGACGGTGGCGGTTGCTTCTCTCAGAATCCAGCGATGCGAAGAGCTTCGCTGAAGAGATGAAAATCAGGGAGACAGCCTCCGAGCCCCGCTTATATACGCTAAGCCACGCCCATTCTGGCGGGATAAGATGCGACGAGGGCGTAAGCGCCCTTCATTGGACGTGACCATTGCTAGCTGCTGCACTGCGTTGACAATGAATACAAAAATTAAGGATAATTTTTTGGCTTCAATATCTCGAAAAGTTGAATCTTTCCCATAGTGTAAGCTAACTTACGCAATACGAGAGAGAGAATATAAAAGAACATAGTTATGTATACTATATCGTATTTCTGTCAACAGATCCTCCTAAATATTACACAAAGCATAGTTCATAATATATAATTATTAGTATTATACAATTATAATGAATTAGGCTATATAATAATTCGTTATAATTGTATATAATTAATTATATATATTATTATTATATACAATTATATAAATATTTATAGCATTTTATAAACATTTTCACAATTTTTAATGATCACCTATTGACATGCGTATTTATCATTTTAATTTAAGATTTTTTTATGTATCATTTTAACTACTTTTATTTATTTATATTTACATTTAATCATTTAGCAGATGCTTTTATCTTAAGCGACTTACACAAGGAGAGCAAATCGAAGCAATCAAACTCACAATGGGGCAACAATATAAGTGCTGTGACTAGACCCAGTTAGTCCAGCACAGTACACGTAGCAAATTTATTTTTTATTTTTAAATAGAAATACATAATAGTAGCTAAGTATGGAAGCATATGGGTAGCAATATTCAATTTGAAATGTAATATGCAAAATGACAATGCAATATGTAAAATGGCATTGCATTCTGTATTTAAATTTACATTTTACATTACCATTCTAGCAACGTTTGGTGCAAAATGAAAAGGCAAATGTAAATTATGTAATTTCATTTTCAATTTCATACACTAGTTTTAATATGCATATTGAAACGCTTTATAAGTTGCAAAATTAAAATGAAAATGCATTACAGAAATGATTAGATATGTGTAGCATGTTCAAGCAAAAACTGTGGCAAAATGATCATTCAAATGTTATTTTTCTTAATTGCATTTACACTCACAGTCAAGACACTTGCGATTGCATTTTCATGAAATGTCCCGCAATGAATGTAGCAAAATTCAATGTGCACATTGAAAATGCATTCCGAGCCGATCACGCCCCCTCCTGCCCTGTCAATCACTGCATCAAGGCGGGGCTTAAGCTGTGTTGTTTCTCTCTATGGAACTCCGAGAAGCTGCACAAGCAATAGAGCGACAAAGTGCAAATGCTGCCCCTTCAGAAAGACCATCGTCCAGCTTAAGCATGACGCCTCCGGATCGAAGTGGTGGGACACGGGGTAAGTTGGCAGAAAGAGAAGAGACAAGGGGGTCGGTCGACGGTCGTCAAACGGTTAGACCTAGGGTTGCCAACTTTCACTCGGGGTCTGGACTGTGGAGTGTATTTGACGATCACATTCTTACGTGACCATAGAGCGTATGTACGAAAAGTGCTCGTTTTGGCCAAAAATAAAAAAATAAAAAAAATTAAATAAATAAAATGGGGTGACACCCGGCTTTACCTGCGGCTGCGGTCACACTACCGACCCCTTGTCTCTTCTCTTTCTGCCAACTTACCCCGTGTCCTACCACTTCGATCCGGAGGCGTCATGCTTCCAAGTACCTGGTTCCATAGAGAGAAACAACACAACTTAAGCCCCGCCTTGATGCAGTGATTGACAGGGCAGGAGGGGGCGTGATCGGCTCGGAATGCATTTTCAATGTGCACATTGAATTTTGCTACATTCATTGCGGGACATTTCATGAAAATGCAATCGCAAGTGTCTTGACTGTGAGTGTAAATGCAATTAAGAAAAATAACATTTGAATGATCATTTTGCCACAGTTTTTGCTTGAACATGCTACACATATCTAATCATTTCTGTAATGCATTTTCATTTTAATTTTGCAACTTATAAAGCGTTTCAATATGCATATTAAAACTAGTGTATGAAATTGAAAATGAAATTACATAATTTACATTTGCCTTTTCATTTTGCACCAAACGTTGCTAGAATGGTAATGTAAAATGTAAATTTAAATACAGAATGCAATGCCATTTTACATATTGCATTGTCATTTTGCATATTACATTTCAAATTGAATATTGCTACCCATATGCTTCCATAGCTAAGTGTTCGTATTAACGGGTCAAGTGTTGATGAAAAAGATGCGTCTTCACCTGTTTCTTGAAAATGGCTTGGGTTGAGCTGGAAACAGCTTGGGTTGAGATAAGCAGGTCATTTCACCAGCATGGAACAGTCAAGGTAAAGCCCTGTGAAAGTGATTTTGTGCCTCTTTGGGATGGCACCACAAGGTGCCGTTCACTTGAAGAACGCAAGCTTCTGGAGGACACACATCTGAATTAGTGAGTTTAGGTATAGGGGTGCAGAGCCAGTGGTTGTTCTGTAGGCAAACCGCATTCTGGATCAGTTGCAGAGGTTTGACAGTTGATGCTGAAAGGCAAGGCAAGGCAAGGCAAGGCAAGTTTATTTATATAGCACATTTCATACACAATGGTAATTCAAAGTGCTTTACATAGAAGAAATTAAAATAATCAAAACAAATAAGAATAATTAAAACAGTTTAGAATAAAAAATAAAATAAAGTACAGTAAAAACAGTCGGACGAACAGTGGCACAGTGCTCATTCAGTAAATGCATAGCTAAACAGATGTGTTTTGAGTCTGGATTTGAATGTGACTACTGTAGGAGCACATCTGATCTCCTCTGGAAGCTGGTTCCAGCTGCGGCTGGCATAATAGCTAAAAGCAGACTCTCCATGCTTAGAGCGAACCCTTGGTATTTCTAGCTGATGTGATCCTAATGATCTGAGTGATCTGTTAGGTTTATATTCAGTGAGCATATCTGCAATATATTGAGGTCCTAGCCCATTAAAAGATTTATATACCAGTAATAATACTTTAAAGTCAATCCTAAATGTAACTGGGAGCCAGTGTAGAGACCTGAGGACTGGTGTGATGTGTTCATATTTTCTGGTTCTGCTCAGAATCCTGGCAGCAGCGTTCTGTATGAGCTGCAACTGTCTTATGGTCTTTTTAGGAAGGCCAGTGAGGAGTCCATTACAGTAATCCACCCTGCTGGTGATAAAAGCATGCACAAGTTTCTCTAAGTCTTGATTGGAAACAAAGCATCTAATTCTTGCAATATTTTTCAGATGATAGTATGCTGATTTAGTTATTGCTTTGACATGACTACTGAGACTAGTAAGGTCTGACTCTAGAGACACACCAAGATTCCTGACTTGATTTTTAGTTGTTAGACCCTTAACGTGAAGGTCTGCATTCACCTTGAGAACTTCATCTTTGTTTCCAAACGCAATGACTTCAGTTTTGTCTTTGTTTAACTGAAGAAAGTTTTGGCACATCCAACTGTTGACTTCATCAATGCATTGGCACAGGGAGTCAATGGGGCTGTAGTCGTTAGGCGATAGGGCTAAGTAGAGCTGTGTGTCGTCTGCATAGCTGTGGTAAGAGATTCGGTTCTTTCTCATTATTTGGCTCATTGGGAGCATAATAGGTTGAACAGGAGTGGTGCAAGAATTGAGCCTTGAGGGACTCCGCATGTCATGAATGTCCACTCAGACTTATGGTCTCCTATACTCACATAATAACCTCTCCCTTCTAAGTATGACCTGAACCATTATAGGACTATCCCAGAAAGCCCCACCCAGTTTTCCAGCCTGTCAAGTAGTATGTTGTGATCGACAGTGTCAAATGCAGCACTGAGGTCGAGTAGTACCAGCACTGATAATTTGCCTGAATCAGTATTTAAGCGAATATCGTTTATTATCTTTATGAGAGCTGTCTCTGTGCTGTGATGCGATCGGAAACCAGATTGACAATTGTCGAAGTATCCATTCGAGATTAAGAATTTGTTCAGCTGATTGAAGACAACTTTTTCAATGATCTTGCCTATGAAAGGAAGATTTGAGATCGGTCTATAGTTGCTTAATATGGTCTTATCCAGATTGCTCTTTTTCAGGAGGGGCTTGACAACTGCATTTTTCAGGGAGTTTGGAAAACTACCGGAGAGAAGTGAGGCATTAACCACTTTTAGGAGATCTGCTTCTAAACTGTTTAACACACTTTTGAAGAAAGATGTGGGAAGTGCGTCAAGGGCGCAGTTTGATGTTTTAAGGTGCTGTACGGTTTCTTCCAAAATTTTGCCATCAATTTCTTCGAAAACAGACATAGTAACTTCTTTCTCAGGTTGTGGTCTGATCTGTCTGTCCCCAGTGCGGCTCAATGATGTGCTGATCACCTTTCTGATATTCTTATTTTCTCAGAGAAGAAAGAAGCAAACTCACTGCACTTGCCGTCTGAGAGCATTTCACTGGGAATCTGGCTTGGGGGGTTTGTCAGTCTCTCTACAGTAGCAAAAAGAGTGCGTGTATTGTTTAAGTTGCTGTTTATAATATTTGAGAAGAAAGTCTGTCTAGCTTTGCCTAGTTCAATATTAAAAGCATGGATGCTGTCTTTGTAGATGTTATAATGGACTACAAAGTTTTGTCTTCCGCCACATGCGTTCTGTTTTTCTGCATGTTCTTTTCATATTTTGCACTGCTGTTGAGTTTCTCCAAGGTGCTTTTTGTCTACCACTCTTCCTGACTTTCACAGGAGCAATATAATCTATTACACCTTTAACCTTTGAGTTAAAAGAATCAAGGAGAAAATCAACTGAGTCAGCAGATATGCTTGGTTTTAAAGATATAGCCTTCATAAATAGTACACTAGTGTTCTCATTTAAGCATCTCTTCTTGACAGACACAGATCTAGTTTCAATGGCAGGAGAGATCAATATATCAAAGAAAATACAGAAATGATCAGACAGTGCTACATCCTTAATAACAATCGATGAGATGTTTAGACCCTTACTGATAAGTAAATCTAGAGTGTGTCCACGATTGTGTGTGGGACCATGTACATGCTGAGTCAGATCAAACGTTTTTAAAACAGTTTTGATTTCTTTTGCCATATTTGTATCATTATCTATGTGAATGTTAAAATCTCCGGTAATAGCAAAACAGTCAAACTCTGAGGAAATTGTTGATAACAGTTCTGTAAAGTCCTCAGCAAAGGCTGGAGAGTATTTTGGAGGCCTGTAAATAATGATAAGTAAAATGCGTGGGGCACCTTTTAACACAATACCCAGATATTCAAAAGAGGGGTAGTTACCAAATGATGTTTGCTTACATTGATAGACATCTTTAAAAAGAGCAGCTACTCCTCCACCTCTCTTACCCGCTCTGCAGACACTCATAAAAGTTAAGTTAGGAGGGGCTGTTTCATTGAGGACTGTTGAACTGCAGCTGTCTTCTAGCCAAGTTTCGAAAGGCCTGGCAAGAGAACATTACACTAGTCCAGTCTGGATAGAAGAACAAGAGCTTGGACAAGGAGTTGTGTAGCATGAATGTGTGTGTGTGTGTGTGTATATATATACACTCACCTAAAGGATTATTAGGAACACCTGTTCAATTTCTCATTAATGCAATTATCTAATCAACCAATCACATGGCAGTTGCTTCAATGCATTTAGGGGTGTGGTCCTGGTCAAGACAATCTCCTGAACTCCAAACTGAATGTCAGAATGGGAATGAAAGGTGATTTAAGCCATTTTGAGCGTGGCATGGTTGTTGGTGCCAGACGGGCCAGTCTGAGTATTTCACAATCTGCTCAGTTACTGGGATTTTCACGCACAACTATTTCTAGGGTTTACAAAGAATGGTGTGAAAAGGGAAAAACATCCAGTATGCGGCAGTCCTGTGGGCGATTGATGCTAGAGGTCAGAGGAGAATGGGCCGACTGATTCAAGCTGATAGAAGAGCAAATTTGACTGAAATAACCACTCGTTACAACCGAGGTATGCAGCAAAGCATTTGTGAAGCCACAACACGCACAACCTTGAGGCGGATGGGCTACAACAGCAGAAGACCCCACCAGGTATCACTCATCTCCACTACAAATAGGAAAAAGAGGCTACAATTTGTAAGAGCTCACCAAAATTGGACAGTTGAAGACTAGAAAAATGTTGCCTGGTCTGATGAGTCTCGATTTCTGTTGAGACATTCAAATGGTAGAGTCAGAATTTGGCGTAAACAGAATGAGAACATGGATCCATCATGCCTTGTTACCACTGTGCAGGCTGGTGGTGGTGGTGTAATGGTGTGGGGGATGTTTTCTTGGCACACTTTAGGCCCCTTAGTGCCAATTGGGCATCGTTTAAATGCCACGGCCTACCTGAGCATTGTTTCTGATCATGTCCATCCCTTTATGGCCACCATGTACCCATCCTCTGATGGCTACTTCCAGCAGGATAATGCACCATGTCACAAAGCTCGAATCATTTCAAATTGGTTTCTTGAACATGACAATGAGTTCACTGTACTAAAATGGCCCCCACAGTCACCAGATCTCAACCCAATAGAGCATCTTTGGGATGTGGTGGAACGGGAGCTTCGTGCCTTGGATGTGCATCCCACAAATCTCCATCAACTGCAAGATGCTATCCTATCAATATGGGCCAACATTTCTAAAGAATGCTTTCAGCACATTGTTGAATCAATGCCACGTAGAATTAAGGCAGTTCTGAAGGCGAAAGGGGGTCAAACACAGTATTAGTATGGTGTTCCTAATAATCCTTTAGGTGAGTGTATATATATATATATATATATATATATATATATACAGTGTTGGGAAAGTTCACTTTCTACATGAACTAGTTCAAAGTTCAGTTCACAAATTTTAAAATGAACTAGTTCAGTTCATACTTCACAATTTTGAACTAAGTTCACGGTTCAAAAAAATTAACTAGTTCATAGTTCTTTTTTTCCATGTTGCTGCGAGCTATTTTTTTTAATTATTGCCACAACCCATATACAACCACTACAGCAATTATTTTATCGGTGGGCAAAGTTTGCACAGAAATGTACGATTTTTCCCATCCTCACCGACCTTGTCTTAAAACTGATCATACGATGCGACGCTGTTACGGTACGTGGTGGTAGGAAGGACGAGAAGACGTGGAGGAACAGGTAACAAGGATTTAATCATAAAACACAGGAGTAACACAACGCACGCTACACATTGACGAGAGCAGACAAGGAATGAGGGAGAACACAGGGTTTAAATACGCAGGGAACAGATTGGGGAAACAAGGCACAGCTGGGGCAAATAAACTAGACACAGGTGAAGGAACTGAACAGAAACGAGGAGCGGGAAAACTAGCACAGGACTAAACCAAATCACAATGACGGGGGAAAACACAGGAATACAGACACAAGACAGACATAACTGTAACATTACGCCCCTCCTCGAAAAGGCGTGTCCCCACGCCGTATAAACATCAAATAGGGGCGGGAGGGTGGGCGCCCTGGAGGCTGACGAGGGCGTGGCTTTCCCGGAACAGGAAGCCTCCAGGGCGGAGCAGGCCGTGCTGATAGCCAGGGTGAAGACGCCTCTTCAGGTGGCCAGGGTGGAGACGCCTCTTCCGGTGGCCAGGGCGGAGAGACCCCCTCGGGTGGCCAAGGCGGAGCAAGCTGGTCAGGGGGCCATGGCGGAGACGCCCCTTCAGGTGGCCAGGGTGGAGACGCCTCTTCCGGTGGCCAGGGCGGAGCAAGCTGGTCAGGGGGCCATGGCGGAGACGCACCATCAGGTGGCCTATATC
This sequence comes from Rhinichthys klamathensis goyatoka, assembly GCF_029890125.1. NCBI lineage: Eukaryota > Metazoa > Chordata > Actinopteri > Cypriniformes > Leuciscidae > Rhinichthys > Rhinichthys klamathensis. The sequence goes on along the minus strand of NW_026606794.1, from coordinate 3,193,728 downwards.
CCCCCCCCAAAATTTTCTTGGGGAGAGTGCCAGGCTCAGGGACGTGCATCAGGTCAGGCTTGGGAGGGCTGGATGGGACCAGTAGAGAAGGCTCTGTAGGGCTGGCTTGAAGCTCAGGCTCTGGCGGGCAGGCGACGGGCTCAGGCTCTGGCGGGCAGGCGACGGGCTCAGGCTCTGGCGGGCAGGCGACGGGCTCAGGCTCTGGCGGGCAGGCGACGGGCTCAGGCTCTGGCGGGCAGACGACGGGCTCGGGCTCTGGCGGGCAGGCGACGGGCTCGGGCTCTGGCGGGCAGGCGACGGGCTCGGGCTCTGGCGGGCAGGCTCGGGCTCTGGCGGGCAGGCGACGGGCTCAGGCTCTGGCGGGCAGGCGACGGGCTCAGGCTCTGGCGGGCAGGCGACGGGCTCAGACTCTGGCGGGCAGGCGACGGGCTCAGGCTCTGGCGGGCAGGCGACGGGCTCAGGCTCTGGCGGGCAGGCGACGGGCTGCAGGGGAGCTCAGGCTCGGCAGGGCTGCAGGGGAGCTCAGGCTCGGCAGGGCTGCAGGGGAGCTCAGGCTCGGCAGGGCTGCAGGGGAGCTCAGGCTCGGCAGACGTGCAGGTAAGCTCAGGCTCGGCAGGGCTGCAGGGAAGCTCTGTGTCCCAGTCTATAAGCCAGTCTTCCTCTTTTAGCTCCACCAAAATTCCAACTGGCACGGTGGGCATGACGTGATGCATAGGCATGACGGTCTCGGCAGAATGAGACACTGGACACAGTGGGGAGACAGGAACAGAAGGGAGATCTGGAGTTACATCAACGGTGTAGGACGATCCACTCACCCACAGGATGTTGTCGATATATTCCCTAAGGGAACATGTGGTGGCAGTAGCTGGAAATTGCCCAAAGAGTGGATCGTCCAGACCCATCCAGAAGGAGTGCTTGAGGGCTGCCTCTTTCCAGGACACCTGATGGGCGAGGTGGAGGAATTCCTCGACGTAGGTCTCGATCGGATGGTGATTCTGGGAGAGGCTGAGGAGAAGGTCGGTGGAATCTTGAGGGTAGAGGAAGATGCCCATAATGCTGCTGTAACGGTCTGTTCTTCTGTTACGGTACGTGGTGGTAGGAAGGACGAGAAGACGTGGAGGAACAGGTAACAAGGATTTAATCATAAAACACAGGAGTAACACAACGCACGCTACACATTAACGAGAACAGACAAGGAATGAGGGAGAACACAGGGTTTAAATACGCAGGGAACAGATTGGGGAAACAAGGCACAGCTGGGGCAAATAAACTAGACACAGGTGAAGGAACTGAACAGAAACGAGGAGCGGGAAAACTAACACAGGACTAAACCAAATCACAATGACGGGGGAAAACACAGGAATACAGACACAAGACAGACATAACTGTAACAGACGCCTCCTCGATGCTTTGTCGACTACATGCTGCTTCTTGTCTTGATGACGCATGCGGCGGCCGCGATGCGACACTGGTGGCTTGTGTTGCCAGATTGGGTGTTTTTTTTCGCTACATATTAAGGCCTGTTTACGTGTGTTTTAGCCGGGTTTTCGCCTGGAAGGCTCTATAGAAATCTGGCACCCTATTGAATGAAGTTAAACTGAGAGAGCGTGCGTTCACAGACACCAGAATGAATGCAATCACAGTAGGCTAACGTTCATCAGGCAGTAATACAGTACGTTCAGTTCACGTTCGCCCAAAATATGAACGAGTTCATGAACTATCGTTCAATGAACGCGTTCAGGCACAACACTGTATATATATATATTAGGGCTGTCAAATGATTAATCGTGATTAATCACATCCAAAATAAAAGTTTTTTTTACATAATATATGTGGGTGCACTGTGTATAATTATTTTGCATATATATAAATACACACACATGCATGTATATTTAAGAAAAAAATATTATTTATATATAAAATATTTATATTTATATATAATATAAATTATATATAAATCTATATTCAGTATATACATGGAAATATTTCTTAAATATATACAAGCATGTGTGTGTATTTATATATATAAAATAATTATACACAGTGCACCCACATATATTATGTAAAAAAACTTTTATTTTGGATGTGATTAATCACGATTAATCATTTGACAGCCCTAATATATATATATATATATTTATTAGGGCTGTCAGTTAAACGCGTTATTAACGGCGTTAACGCAAACCCATTTTAACGGCGTTAATTTTTTTATCGCGCGATTAACGGTCTTTTTGGCCTAGCAAACTTTGTAGTTTTTTTTCACATGCTTTTGCAACAGGACGCGGCATGGACGTTTTGAAAGCGCAAGCGGATCTAGCTAGACCGGAAACAAAACAACAGGCACGCCGCACACTGGCCGCACACACTTGTTTGGGCTTGCGAGCCGGATGCGCGAGCGCGAATCTCTCTGCTCGCGCGCGGAATATAATGTGCCGAGCACGAATCTCTCTGCTCGAGTCGCGTGCTCTCAGATACACGCTGCTCTTGTAAGAATTTTCAGACTCGCTCAGAGAATATGCCTGCACTTAAAACGTGTTCAGTGCAATCGCGAATCTCTCCTCTTCCCCAGCTAACAATTTTAGGTTATAAGAACGTTTTCATAACGTTCCCATTAAGTTATAAAAACATTATTTCTGAATGTTATAGGAACGTTCAAAACGTCCAGTTTTGAGTGGATGACGAGCGCGAGACACCGAAATGGATGCCAATAAGATTCTGAATGGAACGTTTACTTTTAAAAAGTTGCCAAATGGTTCCATTGACGAGACCAAGACATTGTGTGTTTTGTCGTTGTGAACTGAGCTATCATCATCGCAGCACGTCCAGTCTGAAATACCACTTGATGATGGCCAAACACACACACACACACACACACACACACAGCTGATGCGAATTCTCCACCCCCTCGTCAATATCAGGACCTCGTCAGTATTTCTTTCACCCTTTTATTGATGGACAGTGTTACATTGTGTGAGAGATTATTTGCTCCAAGTAAGAATGTTTTAGTGTGAAATTGAACACAATATATGCCAATGTTGTTTTCAATAAAAAACATTTGCACAAAGCAAGCCGATCCACTTTTCCATGTTGATAAGAGCATTAAAATGATAAAAAATAATGGGACAAAAAGAAATCAAGAGACATTTAGAATAGATAAAAATGTGCGATTAAATGCGATTAATCGCGAGTTAACTATGACATTAATGCGATTAATCGCGATTAAATATTTTAATCATTTGGCAGCACTAATATTTATATACACATACATTTACCGGCCACTTTATTAGGTACACCTGTTTAACATATAACGTTATTCATTTTTTATTGTATTTTTCATAATAATTTTTTTTTTTAAATAGAGTTAATCATTTTAATAATTCATTTGTGTAATCAAATTTTTTGATGCTCAGCTATGGGTTGAATATGACTTTTAACTGAATAGTTTTAATTTTAACATTATATAATTTGTTCATGAATAGGAACAAGAACATTCCTTAGGACTTGATGATCTACTATTAATGGGTTTTATTCTGACATGTATTTTGATGAATCGACATTCCTTTGACAGATCCCAGAGTTAATGTCCAACACCATAGATGTCAAACTAGACCAATGACTTAACTTTTCTGTGGACAAATATCTTGATTTTCAAGATAATTGATGTTTTTATGTTTTCTAATCTCATGCCGTCAAACTAACACTCAAGGGAATATATTATCCTGAATGTATATGAAGAACAGAGAGAGACTGCAGAAAATACATCTCATCATTTACAAAAACAACACATCACTCACTCTTTGAGAGCAACAACCGCTCAACCGCTGGGCTCTCTCAGAGCCATTTACAGAAAAGAAGAAAATATGCATCTGTCAGGAAGCTCTGAAATGTAATTTCACATCCCACCAGATGAAATGCCGCTTTGTGCTCCTGTTCTTCTCGCTGTCAGCATGGTTTCTCCACTTTCTACAGGTGCTGCTAGGCTCAAAGGGAACAATGCTGGTGTTTTTTTGCTTTAGTAAGAACAAAGCCTTTGTCTGGCGCTCTCAGAGGGAGGTCCAAAGGTCCATTGCAGGCTTTGAACTTTCAGGTCAAAGACTTCACAGAACTGCAGGGCCTGTATTGCTCCCGTGCCACAGCCAGTCACATTTGTCCTTTTGATTGTCATCTGTGTCTTTTAAGGCCCTGCAACTATAGGTCATTTGGGGTCTTTTATGTGGAGATACCAGATCAGACTCCACTCTTTCGTCTTTTGCCCTTCAGGCTGGCTAGAGATGTCCACTTGTTAGTACAGTTCCTCATAGCAGCTTAAACAATTGGGATTCTACAAACACAGGGATACATTTTTTTTTTTTTTTCAGGAAGAGTTGTACAGAGACTTGTGCTCATACATCATCTTAGAGAACAGCAGGCCTGTAAAGCCTTTGTTAATAAAATATGGAAAGGCACCACACAGAATAGGAGAAAAAACACAGGTCTCTTTTGATGTGAGCTCCTTTAGTGCATGTCTTCATTGGAGTAGCCTGTGGATGTTTTAACCTTCTGTAAAACTCACCCCAGTGCCACTTACTTTCTCTCTTTCTGTCTTCTCTGTACTTCAGCGCCATGCTACGGTGAGATTGAGATCTTTATTTCATGAGGCCCTTTTCTCTCATCTGTTTGACACTCTGGTCCAGGGCAGATTTCTCTGTCCTGCAGCGTGGATGGAGTCTCTGTTCTTGTGTTCCTCTGTAGCTCTTTGTACCGGGCCGGCCAGTGAGACCTGCGCTCTAAATACCAGCTTAAAAATCATGGAAAACCCATAGGCCTAATGTTTTTTTTCTTTCCAGTAATGACCTTTTTCTCTCATGGAACACAAAGGGAGACAATTGAGTATCTTTCCATGCTCTTTTTCATACAATTACAAGAAAAGTGGGCTGAAGCTTTGAGGTTTTATTAAAGTGATCCATTCAAATACTGTCTTTTAAAGTTAAAACAATCGCTTTGTCTCAATATCCAACCTAGCTTTTTTCGTAAGTTCATGAGGCAATTCGTAATATCTGATATGTGAACAAATCAAGTTGGATCTTTTCAATGAATTCGTTTGTTTCTCAAGCTCAATGACTCTGATCTGGTCACAGTGGTGAACAGCTTAGTGAAGGGGAAGCTTATCAGTGAATAATAATGTGAATTTAAGTGTGTTCCTCACACAAATCTATCATATGGCTTCAGAAGACTTGAAATATAGAGCACAAGTTGTATATGGATCATGTTTATGGTGCCTTTGAAGTTCAAAAACTTCAGTTGGTTCACTCCTTTCATAGTAATTTTATGGAAAAGAGCATGAGAAACTTTGTGTTCACTGCACACAGGTTTGAAACAATGTAAGTGTGAATAAATACATTTTCGGGCGAACCATGTGATTTGCGAGAAACTTTGTACGTTTACAACCAATGACAATTATATGAATGTTTCTACACTTTCTGATTTCATGCGTGACCACAATTTAACTTAATTTAAATGAGGGAATGAAATAGTACAAAGTGGCCGCGATTTAACTAAAATCAGGGAACAAATGATGAAAACAAGGCCACAATGTAACTAACTCAGAGAACAATATAATAAAACGTGGCCACAAATTAACAAGCCGTGGGAATTAATTCTTAATTCATGGCAACAATGTCTAGTTTTTCTTTCACATGTCATGCACAGGGCTCTGTATTCTATAGTCTAATTCTACAGTAAAAAATCTGAACTTTTTTCCAGTTGATGTTATTGCCATCAATCTGGACTTGTTTCATCCTTTATGGAAATGTTTTCTCTTAGGAGTAAAACCAACAAACATGGTCAAATTAGTGCAGTAAAATCAAACACCTAGTGGTCAACTTAATGCTAATGCTACACATTACTAAACATCACAGCAAAATATGAACAGGCATAAAGCGGTGCTGAGTCTGAGTACAGCCAGAACCGTTATTAGTATTCATGTAACAGAGCCTTTGATGTAGCCAGTGTTCTCTTCAGCCACAAGCTGCGCCTACATTTAATGAGACCTGACATCCACCTTTTTAAAGCCTGTGAATATTCTAGACAACCATAAATTGCATTTGTTTGTCTGGCTGGACAGAATCTTTCCACTGTACTGAGTGATACTTGACTGATGTGTTGTTTATATATGCCAGGCCAGTGTACATAAAGTTCATTATACAAGACCTTCTTAATCCCACTTAATCAAATAGCTGGATGTAGTGGGGAATACTACCTGGAGCTAAACACACATGCATAATTTATCACTCCAGGTTGGTCCTTGCAACTAGCATCTATTATCTCAAAAAATATACACAACTCCCCAGTTCACCCTGCATTTGTCTGACGTCTCTATCGGTTATGTTACCTGCCAAGTTTACGTGCAATCTGTGCTAAAAACTAAACAAAACCGAAAATGCATCTACTTTTAAAAAGTACTAGTCTTATACACCTGTTTGCTTCTCTATCCTACAGTGTTTGAGTAGAACATTTGACATTCCTCTGGATCCGGCCGTCGACACACGGACACAGCGCAGGTGTTTAGGGCTGTGATGATGTAATTGGCCACAAGGGGGGAAAGACAAGAGCACAGCAGCCACTGATCTGATCCCCCTGGTTATTGATTTCTCCGTCTAGCTCTAACGAAAATAATTGCCACATGTAATGTATTATTCAATTACAAGACAGAGCTCTCAAGTTCAGGGGTTTGATGGTCCTTCTAGAATCACAGAGGCCCATAGATAATTCAACACCAAGACCCCATTAAGCAGCGCTGATATTAAATGCCCTGTGTTAAAGCGCAGATTTATTAGAATCGTCTTCAGCTCAAACTTTCCAATACGTGGGCCTTTGTATAATTGAGCGGAGTGGAATTAACTCTGATATAACTTTTTGCCATCTTTTATTAATTCAGCATAAGGATCTGTTTCTGATTGAATGAGCTATAGCTACTGCAGGATTTTTGTATTAAAGAGGTAGTTTCCATGGAATGAAAGAAATAAAATAAAAAATTCCCCAGGTTATATTTCCAGATCAGCATTTATGTGGAACCACAGGCAAATGACATGTTCACATTATAATTCTGTTCCGATAAAACAGCAACATCTGGTCTAGTGCATAGAACACATCTCAACATGATCTAGTTATTTCTATTTTCCATAGAGAGCTTTTATCAAAAGACTTCTGGTTACTCGTTTACAGGCAACAAATGTTTAAAAAAATAAAAATCCACTTACTGTATGGATAACTATTACTTGAATAAAATGATACTTAAATTACGTAAACTATACTGTATATGTGAACTGTTTTGCCATCTTATTGCAATTAAGACCATTCAAAACCCCTAAAATTGACCTGTACGTTTCTTCTTTTTCGTGTTTTTTTCTCATTCTGACTTGTGGCATATTTTCATGCGCACACTATTCCATCCACTATACTAAAACTATAGTATAGTCTACATGCAGTAGGTCTCCATGCTCTTTACCATAAATGGACTTTCATGTAAGCTATTAAGAAAATAAATAATGAATGAACGAACAAATTGTTTAAAATTATTTCATTATGTGAATTTTATGATGGCATCTGATCATGTGTAGAATTATGATGTGTATAAAATACCAGGATAACTAAACCAAAATGCATTATTGTTACTACTATAAAACGGTTGTAACTTGTCATTAGTCACATCTTACAGTATAAAATCAAAAAAGACATTATGATTCTAATATCTTTGGGATTTTTCAGTCATTCTTTCTGCAGGTTACATGATTGATGCTAATAGGCAGACAATGGCTCCTGTTATTTGTTCAAAAACACAGAGGCTGCGTCCAAAATCGCATACTCTCTTGAGTAGGTAATTATTTTGAATAAATACTTCCTATGTGAGAGCTAAAAAGTATGTTCTTTATACAACAGTATGAGTGTGTGTAGTATGAATGTAATCTGGACGTACACATTCGCCACGTTGTGTACGTATGCACACTTCAGAATCTCATAGCAAGTAGTAGAAGTGCCTACTCTTTTATGAGTACTGTGAATTTGGACATACTTCTTTCGTCACAAACTGTTTTTTCCCCTACTGTATAGCAGGGAAGTATGCGATTTCGGACGCAGCCTGATTCATCCAGGAACAAAACAACACTACTGTGTCTTCAAAGTGAAACCAATTTGGGTTGATTCTGATTTTAATTCACTTGAAACCATTTTCATTGGCGGAATTTCATATTTATTTAACTGCTGTATAAAATCACACTTAGCCATTGCACTTGACGTCACATTGTTTTGCTCATGTGGAATTGCTTAATTGTGGTCAAAATAACAAATTCAATTTTGACAGAACAGGATATTCTCTATGGTAAATGTAAACCAATATTATAGCTGGTGAGACAGCTATACGGTTGTATGTTTTTTTTTCAGCTGCAATCGATCATCCTCGTTGGATCATTAAGTCCTTATGTAGACAGAATCATCTTCTCTGCAGAGCGATGCTTTAAACAAAAATTCAGAAAAAAACCTCTGGGGCCTAGTGGACCTTTCTATCTGAGTGATGTGCAGATGAATATTAGTTGTGTCTGTGGCTCTCCCTTGCTGAAAGATCTGACTTTACCCCTAGCCTGGGACAGTGGAATCACCATGCACATCTGACTGATCATGAAACAGTTTGAGGAGTTTTTCTGGCAGCTGTAAAAGACTCCAGCGCTATTCAGCTCCAACTGTCTCAGGACCAGTGTTTTGTAGACAGCTGAGATGTTCTCCTCTGGGAACGGTTGATTTGTTCATGCTCTGGATCTTCTGTTTCTTCATCAAACGCAGCTCCATGTTCAAGGATGTTCTTAAAACACTTAGAGGACTCCCATGGGTGGGCTTACCCTGCATTTACACACAGAGACAGAGCTTTAAATGGCTGCCTCTAAAACACTTCCCTTGTTTTTAGATCCAAGCCAAAAGCACAAAAGCTGACAAGGTCCAAAAGTGTGGGACTGTTGTGTTGTGCTAAAAAGAAGACATTGCAGCAAGATCAATAAAACAAGCACTATCGTGTCACATTCCGATTTGCATTCTGCCAAGGACTTCAGGAACACGGTATGTTGAAGTGCAAACGTAATATCAAAGTTGTGAAAATTTCACATCCATCAAGTGCACACGTGTTCAAAATTCTGCCATTCTGATCTCAGAAGAGCAAATGTGTTTCTCTAATCATTCCAATCCTCAAGTGCGAAGATGCATATAGTATACATATTAATACAACATTAATTAAAACAAGAAGAGCTTGATGGATCAAACATAGCTAAACAAACAAAAAAACCCGACACCCACCGTCATCACTCTGCTCAGCACGCAGATGGCGGTAATGACAATCTCCTGCAAAACAGTTGTTTACAGCCTCGCTCGGGCCGCGTGTTTGCCGAACACACACAAGTGCTAATTTTTATCATCACTCTTAATTGGCACGATGTAGCTACACGGGTTCAGACAGCCAGCGTGGAAAGGCCGGTGTTGTTTCAAAGTCTTTATTATTATGACATGGCAGTCATGTTCATTAAAGTTTCACATTCCATTTTCATTAGGATGAATCTCATTCTGCAAAAGAATCAAACCCCTGCGAGCGATCACAAGGGAGCCCCAAAGTCTGTATTAATTATCAGGAATGCGGTCTCGATCGAAGATGTTAATTGCACTGATGGTCGGCTATGTAGGGAATTGCCCCTGCATTTCATGCAGGGATAATAAAAATGAATTTTTAAACAAAGGGATCTTAAAATAATATCTAATCTACAGAGAATACCCCACTTCAAAGGCAGAGCCTGATGCTTTGAAATTTAGCTTTGTGGTCCGAAATGTTAAAGAGAAGCCTTGTGAATCTTTCAGTCGGTTCAACTTTGTTGAAGGGTGTGTGAGAAAGAAAACAAGAGTTAATTAACAGTTATTACAGGCCCTTTTAACATTAATTTGACTTTCAAATATTAGCATTTATATATTAACTATGCTCTTGGCATCTTCAGATGAGCTCTATATTGTAACTCATTTAATTGGGCTCCATTGTGCATCTGTGTCACTGCTGAAAAATAAAGCACAACTATTCGATCCATTGCCAAACTATTGGGCGAAATCACGCCTCACTGATCCTCTAAATATCAAACTTTTGTTGTGTTTTAAATCAGGACAACATATAGATCAAATGCATACTTCAGCACAGTGGTAATGACCATCACAATTAAAGAGAATATTTTAATGACTTTCATAAGGACTTGCCTCATACAGTATTCTGAGTATAACAAAAATCACTTTACAATGTTTATGAGGAAATGTTCAAAAGAAGATGGAAAAAAGAAGACTTTTTTGTCCGAAACCACATTTTTATTGTCATGTCATGCCATTTATATACACCTCTGTATTTTTAAAAGAAATGAATACATTAAATTGATCAAAAGTGACCGTAAAGACATTTATAAGCAGCAAAACTGTTTTCAACATTGATAATAATAATAAATGTTTCTTGAGCACCATTGTTTTCTAAAGGATCATGTGACACTAAAGACTGGAGTAATGGCTGCTGAACATTTTGATAACTTTGCCATCAGGAATAAACTTGAAAAAAATCTTACCGTCTCCAAACTTTTGATAATATAACAAACTTGTGTTTGTATATAAAAAGTTATTATTATTATGATGATGTACATAAATGACATGACTTTTATTTATCAAAACTTTTATACACAAACACCCAAACAGGATAGAAAACAAAGTCATGTCATTTAATCCAAACATTGTCAAAAGCTCTTTATTTTTCCTGCTGGTGTTAAGTGAAAAGCGTGTACCTCTCCCCTTCTTCCTGTAACCTCTCCACCCCTCCCCCATCACCCCACCCCTGTCAGCACTCATTTCGCCTGATGGAACTGATCAAACGCACCTGCCAAGCATTGCAGACATTCCACCGTATTTGCTAATTATCTTCAAAGGCTCACAGACTTTGCTCCTAATGGAGAAGTTTAGATTTTACTTAAAAGAAGGGGCTGGAATGCTTAAACATTACAATGGAATTTATTTACTAAATTGTGGGAGGGCGGACCCCATCAGGAAGAGCATATCATCATTTATCAAGGGCAAACTGAATACTTCCTAAATTACTCATGTCTAGTGGTGTCTCCATACATTGCCACAGAATACAAAGCTCATATTTATAGAGTAAGTTATGCAGAGAATAAAACATTGGATTGTGGGTGGTGTTATACTAATGTAGCAGCTTTTGATTTTAACGCTCATTTATATTCCAGTTAATGTGCTTTATTTTATCTTGGGATTTTAGTAATAGTAGCATAGAACAAAGGACAAGCAACAAAGGAGAGACCCCCCCCACACGTATTTTATGCAGTTAGATAATTAGAGTTTTTATTACAGAGCTTATTGAGTGCTTATGGGAACAGTCTGATATCAAAACATTAACAAATGGCCAATTAATTTTTTGTTTGATTTCAGACTTTAATAACTATAAGAGGAGTATTATATAAAATGTGTTGAGAGTAATAATAGTTAATACTAATAACAGTTAATAATTGTTAATAATAATATAATTGGTAACACTTTAGTTTAGGGTCCAATTCTCACTATTAAGTTTTTGATTATTAGCATATTACTAGGATATTGGCTGTTTATTAGTACTTTAAAAGCACATATTAATGCCTTATTCTGCATGACCATATTCTACATCCCATAATCCGATACCAAAACGTAACAACTACCTTGCTAACTATTAACAATAAATAAGGAGTTTATTGAGGCAAAAGTCGTATTTAATAGTTATAGTTAGGCTAATTGTGAGAATTGGACCATTTTCTAAAGGGGTTTATTCTGCGATAACAACTGGCTGGATGTACATTATCCCACTTATTACACGGCTACTTGCCACATAAGTAAATAATTAGACACGAAATATTGATCTGGGTCGAAATATTTTATTAGCTCTTAAAACGCAAAGCTTCCGTGAAGAAAGCAGTTGCTAGCAAGCGCCAAGTTCAAACAAGATGGTCATTTAAGGGATACGGTACAACCACATAGCCTACGCACGGTATTTCACCACATAAATAATGATAAATAATAATGAAAAATAAATTAATAAAAAAAAAATATATATATATATATATATATATATAGAGAGAGAGAGCGTTAGTAAATGTAAAGAATCATGTAACCATTCAATTCCAATTTTTTAGGCTATTTTTTTATTCCTATTTATAGGCTATATAAATGTTAAATATTCATCTAAAATATTTCATCTGTTTTTTGGGACTTTTTTTCTAAAGAAGCAACACTCTTTCTCTGCTGCACTGCTGTGGTTCTCTCTCTTCCCACCTAAAGGGAGGATGTGACGGGTGGGGTTGTGTGAATATTAAAGGCCTAGCAGCAGGAGGTGACAGGCTCTTTCCTCCCACTTCACACTCACAGTGTCGTACGGCTATGATTATTTCATCTGACTGTGTCTCCGCCGCCCTCAGATACTCTTGTTTTTTTCTCACTCTCACTCTAAACATCCACATGGAAGCGTTACGAGACATGATGCTGACCGATCTGAGATTCTCAGTGTCACTATACTCTTCTACTTGTGACACTGCGCTAGTGAATTGCCAACTTTAATTGTTTTAAATAACAAAACAATAAATTGCTGCTGTAAACAATGCATGTATTAAAAGTACAACCGTCTGGCAATATGTCTTCAGGGAAAAAGAATCTTCTGCTGTAGAATTCACGCAGGTGCTAAGAAATAGTGATAGTCAGAGGTCTAAAGTACAGGTCAAGTCAAGTGTTTGGTTTATTCATAAAGACTAACGGACCTGTTCTTTGAGCTCAAATTGGAAGAGAATATCATGTAAATGGTACTCATTGATAAATATGCAACACTTTTAACAACATTGTCACTTTAAACAAGGGACGTGTGTTTATTCAAACAATCTAACAAGTTTCCAATATGTTCTTCTAAAGCATCTGTATGTTTCTAAGTATACAGTCAGGTCTAATAATCTAAGACAACAACTAAAATGCTTATTTAATTTAAAATGTTGTTGACAAACTACATAAACAGCAAAACTAGTTGAGTAAAACCTAAATTAAAAAAAATGCACATGAATTTCAGAATGTATTTGTTTTTTCTGCTTTTGCTTTAGTGACGGTAGCATTAAGCTCTCCACAAGTTTGTATGAATCCTAATGGTCATGATTTGAGAATATCAAGCGCCAAAGAGCAATGTCACAAATTTGCTTAAATACAGACTGCAGTATCTTAAATATTTCCTATTCTTTGTTTTATTTTTTTCAAAAGCTTAAAGGCCTGTTCACACCAAGGATGATAACTTTAATGATAACTATAAAGATATAGTTCTAAAAATTATTCTAAATATAAAAGAATAGCAGAGTTCACACCACAACTATAATCATAACGGTACAGAGGAACAATATTTAGAATCACTTTCAGGATGGTTTTTTTTCCAGCTGATGAACAATAAAAACAACGACAGCCAATCAGAATCTGTCCTGCTTTAAAGAGCTTGAGCATTTCAAGCGGTATACACCAAAACTCAGCGCACGCTAATATAGTTAACGTTATAGTTATCATTCTTGGTGTGAACAGGCCTGAAGAGCGTCTGTTTATTTTAGATTTGAATGAAAACAAAACAAAATAAAATGTTTTAAATGTGGTCTTAGGCTATTGGACCCCACTGTATGTCTGGCATCCCATTTCATATCCATGACGTGTTCAGATGTGTGGGTAAATACATACCTTTTGACACCATTTCACACACTTTGACACAATTTCATATAAATGTATACATCTATACGAGATCGGAAGAATGACATTCGCACACAACAGTAGATTTGTTTGATTAGCATTGATTCTTTCTTTGTGACTCAATTTGTTCTCGCTCCCAATTTCTAACCAGTAACATTAAACTAACTGGACAGAATTAGGTTACAGTCAGCGTAAAAACAACAACAACAACAACAACTATTTAACGGTTAAGCTAATTTTATGTATAAAAAACACTTTATTTTGTTTGCATCATGCTATAACTGTGATAGTTTTTTTTTTTTAGAACAATTGATGCACTTGTCTAAAGTTACTGTAGAAAGAGAAGAAAAATAGCACAACATAGTTCACAAAGTTTGAAATGCTGTCTAACAGTCTCATATGTGAGATTAATCTGCTGGTTTAACACTGTTGCTTCTTTTTGCTGAAAACCATTTGTTTTTCCAGGGAAGAGACATTGGCCAATTCTGCACCTTGCTTTGCAACAAAGTCAGGATTCAGAGGCATGCTGTGAACTCCAACTCACTGGAACAATATACACACTGTTGCTGGAGACATCATAACAGCTTGTGTAAATAATTCACACATAATTTAAAATGGGCAAATCAAACAGAATACTACACACATCAAAGGCTGCTTCCTAGAAGGAAAATTTTCATTTTTGTGGACTGGGAGGAGAAAATGAGTGTCGAGACCATATTTTGAGTGGGAAAATGGGAGCACATATATTTATCATTACAGAAGGATCCAATCCTCAAGGTAACCGAGGTCCAGTTGCTGTTGGGTTTACAGAAGCATCTATATGTGTTTCAGTCAAATGAAAGCAAACACATTTAAGAGGGAGGGAGGGTTTGCTGCCCATTCAATTATGTAAAAAAGAAGAGCAGGCTTTATTTGAGACCACTGTCCTGAATGAGTGCTGGAGGAGAGAAGGGGGCACTCTGAAGCACAAACATGTGGTCGAGGAAGCGCTTCAAACTAAACACGACTGCCACTCAGCTGAGAAAACACAAGCAGGACGGCTGCCACAGACGATGACAGAGAAACTCTTAGCTCTCACTTTTAAGTACGCTTCCAATTTTATGCCTAGCAGGATGCATGTACAAACCACCACAAGTCTGTCTAGATTTTATTTCAGTAAGCTGAACAGATCTATGATTTCTTGCACACATACATAGAAATCCCATAGCAAAAGCAAAACTTTGTTTCATCTGTTCTCTCAAATACAGTTTTGCTCTGCTAAATCTGACAGTTTGTTGTAGTAATTAACATACATAAAACATGTTTAATCAGAAATCTAAATGAATTTGAATAAAACAATCCTTAAAAGCAACATCAGAGCACGGATATATATATATATATATATATATAAAAAAATTCTAAACGGTTTTCATACCATTTTGTTAAAAACACTGTACATTTTTACTGTAATTAAGATACAGTAATCAAAACAACATTCAGTATGTAAAGGAGAGGTAAGCATTCTACCAATAATATCCAAAAAGTTTGGAAAAAGTTTCATTTGAAATTTGTCTCATTATTAACTGTATATGAAATATATGTTGGCTGTGTTTATCTACAATGAGGCAACCATTCCTTAAGCTTTAAAGTTTGTTTTTCTAGGATCATGATGAAGAAAACGTAACCAGGGAACTTGAGCATCACAAAAGAGGCCTTTGGACAGAAAAAAAAAATCAATCGATTTCATTCCCCTTTTTCTCTGCTAACCTTGATCCCTCTGTGTGTATTTGGAGAAGCAGTAGAGTGAGAGAAAAGACATGAGAGAGACTATGTCCCTCTAGCAGTGAGAGAAAGTCATTGAGAGACTGGAGACCTTAATACACATCGAGACCTGTTCCTGTTGCCTATTATGTGATGCAAGCTCCGATATCCTTAAGCATGGCTGCCGTCCCTTCAGAATTACAGATTCGCTGATGAGCAAACGCCTCCATTCACCGATCTCATTTCATGCAGTCAATACATCAGACCAACCTGAGCTCTCCTTCCACACAGCATCATGTTTATTTATGCTCTCCTTCATTAAGAGCTGGTTTTATTTACCCAACAATGTAGCCGTGGCAGAGCGGGGAAACAAGAACTCCTTCCAATGATTCCAAGACTTCACAGCTTAATCAATAAACTTAACAACTGACATTTTGATGGCATTTTCATACTCATCTGATCAATATGTGTATTGAGCCAATTACTCCCAGGCCAGCAGATGCACGTAAGCATGCGGTCCACAGCTTTACGCTGTCTCCGAGAGGGGGAATTAAGAAATAGTCCTTGAACATCC
The DNA here is from genome assembly GCF_029890125.1 of Rhinichthys klamathensis goyatoka. Taxonomy (NCBI): domain Eukaryota; kingdom Metazoa; phylum Chordata; class Actinopteri; order Cypriniformes; family Leuciscidae; genus Rhinichthys; species Rhinichthys klamathensis. Next base: position 3,177,632 of record NW_026606794.1, on the reverse strand, counting down.
CTCAGTCATGGGTGAAATGAGAGCGAAAAAAGGCAGCTGTCGGATTTGAGACAAAATAAGCATGATTTTCCACATCATTTTTCTCTCGCCTTTAGTAACATCACGCATTATGAATCGTGATGATTGTTGATAAGGATTTCTAATCGCAGATGAGGATTTTCATATTTAACAAAATATGTTTTTCAACTACTTCTATGAAGGTATGTGAAGTTTTCAATCTGATCTCACGGGAAAACATAACTATGTTAAGAGATAGTGATTTCGTATGAATTCGTACGATGTGAATCGTACAAAAATTTACAATTATTAGAAGAAAATTAGGCATGAAGGGCCACCCCTAACCCTAAACATACCAATATTGGGGCGTAAGCAGATTGTATAAAAAACCTACGAATGAGATTGTACAAATTAGCCACCAATGCACCAAAATGAACAATAACGAATTACCATGAGATTGTGTTTGAAGTTTTATAATGCATTGATGCCAGTTAAATTAGTTGAATCATTTTCAATAAATGGAACAATCTTTTATTTCTATTTTTATACACAAATATGACTTTGACAAATGAAATTATCCGTAAAATATTAATTGAGACTAAACCAAAGCTCATAGACATTGAAACATCACAGATTAATACTTTTGTGTTTCTTTGTATGTCGTACAATATGTCGTCCTTTAGCACTGTGTAATGGCTTCTCACACACACACACACACACACACACTTAGCAGATGCAATTACAAATGAGAATTATACAGAAGCAATTAATACACCAGAACAATTTCTTGAGTAAAATGGTAAAATTATTTATTTAGTTAGTTTTTTATTTTTTAAAGGCGCAAAAAGCTTAAAGTTTCAGTAATTTTTTGGAACATTGGATTCTGCTGTTTAGGTTGAAAAATATTATTTTCTAATTCCTTTTTTTTCCACCTGACCCTCTGATGACCAGATGGTGGCGCCATAAAATCACAAGAGAGCTATTTTTGAGAATCCCAGATCTCAGAAGGGGAGCATTCAGTTCAGGCTCTCAATACAATGTATGTATGTGTGTGTGTGTGTGCACGAGTATGTGCGTTCGTATTCCGAGCTGCAAAACTACTGACTAGAGAAGCAGAAAACAGCACTCATTTTCAATTTCCACCATCAGGCTCAGGAGGTGAGGATGAATAATGGCATAATTAATCTGTTCAAAGGCAAAAACCATACCGCTTCCACCCAGGCTGAGAAAATCAACAACTTCTAGACATATGTAACTAGAGCGAGAGCTGGCACCAAGTACATCCCAAAACTGACTATCTGAATCCCTAAAACCAGATGAGAGCTTGTAACAATATATGTATTTTATCTACATAAGAACACTCAACAATATGTCTTGCAATTAGATGCTTCCAATACTAATTTGAATAAAAAATTATAATAAAAAAAAATCAGTCTGACTAAAATTATGAACAAACAAGCTCAATCTGGGCGACGTAAATGAAGTTCTGTTTTTTTTCCCACAGTCTATACAAGAACAAGATGTGTCAAATCATGTGCAAATATCCCAAGCGTTTCCTGAATTCCCAACATACAAATAGTTTCTCACCTAACCTAAATATTTGGCAATGCAACAAACACTTAGTCAAGAGCTGGATGATCACAGCTCACTGAGAACATGTCTGCTTCATTTATATTTATGATCCGATTTTTCGCATAACACATTTTTAATTCTTTGACACTGCGAATTCAATCATGTACATAAAGTCATTACATGTCTAGGTTGTTGTTGCCTCATTCAGAAGGGGATTCTTAACACGCATACATAAACGCAGACATACACGCTATAACTTACCGGTGATAACTTTTCCACCCACCACAGACATCATTCATTGTGCCCTGACTGATTCCCAAGACCTCAGGTAAACAGATCAAGTAATGTTATACTACATATTCAAATTCACACCACAGAGAGGCCCATCCGAGGAGGAAAGTCCAGGGTGGGCACTCAGAGAATTACAAACAATCCACTAACGTCTATGAAGAGCGCAGCTGCTGAATAACTCGCCCCCAAAACACTTGACATTGGTATAGCTGCGGCTATCAGCAGTGCTAATCGGTTTACCTGATGGCGCCTCGTTCGTGTAACCGACGTTTCATAGAGTTGGCTTTGGCAGCCGCTTGCTCTGGGCAGCACCGGTAGCTGACTTCTCTATTTTATCAGCCCCCTGCTCCAGAGAAGGCCAGCAAATTCATCCTGCAGCAATTACCATATGTTGTGATTGTGGTTTTGGAACAACACCATGACATCTGTGTTATATTGGTATCTAGGGCATAGTGAAGGAACTTCCACCACCTGCATTCCATATCTACATCTAGTAAGCAGGTGCTTGCAGGACCGGCTGGTGTGTGCGTGTGTGCGCGTGTGTGTGTGCATGAGAAGAGAGCGTTCTGGTTCTCCTTGAGCTCTGTGGATGGGACAAAAAGAGCCAACATTTTGTTTGTAATTATACTGCTCTGTATCTTCTATCAGCTATTCATTAAGTTGAAATAAACTTTTTTTGCAGTATAAGACCACTAAAACCTTTGTGGGTGCAGAAACCTGTGCAACAGTGAAGATCCCTTTTTCAAACTATGGACAAAAAGCAGAGCAAAAGTAGTGTGAACAATTAAATGTTGTGTCAGGTCCCTGACCTGCCTCTTTCAGACATCCGAACAGAATGAGATGCTCACCGCTCCAACACATGAGGGGGCTTTTAAAAGCAATCATAAAAGGAACATCACTTCACTAATTTATTACGGCTGTCGCAATTAATGAATTAATCTGCTGCATTCATAAAGCATTCGATTACATAAAGCAGTCAAGCGACTGAATAAATTCAGCCATTTAGAAGTACGTGGGCAATGAAATAGGGAGTAATAAATATGTATTTATTGCCTGTAGCGCTGAATTGAGGTGGAGGTGAGCCAGCCCGTTAGACACAATCAAACAATCAACCCTAACAAGACAAGCCAGGGAGGGCAAAATACACATTAAATATGCCTTCCTAAGAGAGCCGGATATTACGGGCACAGCAAAGCAAATTACGCTCTATTAACCTAATATGGAGAAATTGTATAAGAAATACAGGCATGGCATGCTATGTTGTTTTATACGTCAGAGCGAGAGAGAGACAAAGAGGGAGAAAGATTCCAGAAGATTTCTGTCCCTGATCCAAACTGACAATCTGTTTTAAAGAAATGTGTAATTAGGAAACCGACACGTTTGGTGAAACACTGCTGGAGCTTTAAAAAGGAAGAGACAGGCATTAAACACGCCGACCACAACATAATGTTTTAATAAATGGGAAGAATAAGTCAATTAAAAAGGAGCTATTTAGGTCTGAAAGGAGGAGACAAGCACTGCAGTGTGCAGAAATATAATCAAAATCACATTTTACATGCTCATAAATTTCAACGTGAACACAAGGGGGAAAGACAGAGGGCTTGGGAATCTCTATAGTGACAGGATGAATAAAACATCCATGGTCAGGAAAATAAATGAATTATCTTCTAAATTACAGCTTTCCTTACAGTACAGTTTTACCACCGTGTAACATTAAAAACATGTGTGCTCTCTTTTAAAGGGATACTCCACCAGTTTTTCTTATTAAACTATGTTATTCCCTTAACTAAGACGAGTTGATACATACCTCTCTCGTCTCAGTGCGTGCACTATATCGCTCTGTATTGCCGCAAAACTATGTTAGCACTTAGCTTAGCCCATGCATTAAATATGGGCCAAGCAGAGAAGCGACCAAACACTTCCACGTTTTCCCTATGTAAACACAGTTACTCGAGTAGTGTAACTTGACCTGGGCTGGTGACACAAAATAAACCGTTGCGCTTTTCTAAGCGTTTAAAATTGATGACTATATTGTATGGCGGAATACCATAACAATTGCTTTTGAGCACTTCGACTTGGCGCAATAATATCTTCACTCGTGAAAAGTCCTCTTACCGGTTCCCGCTTCCTCTCCCCCTCCCTCTGACATTTCCGTCAATACAACCAACGTGACATGCGCCGGTAGTAGTAGTTCGAGCGGAGTTGACGAAGTAACAGGTTGTTGGAAGCTAGTTTGTGTACAATAATGGTTAAAGCGTGCATCGTAAAGGGTTGTGAAAATAAGGAGAATGTACATAGTGCTGTCATTTTTCACCGAATTCCAACACACCACATACAGCGGAGAGCTTGGTTAGCTGCTTTGAACAAGAATCCCAAAACACCATTGATGACTCTGAAGAAGTGGCGTGTTTGCTCCGAACATTTCACAAAGAAGGACTATACCTGCACAGGAACACGCCTAAAGGATGAGGCTACACCAACAATATTCAGATCACTTACAGAAAGCCCGTGGTCTTTCGCCAGCTCCGGTCTGTTCTGGATCATATCTTTCTTGCCTCTCACGGTCCACAAGAGCTAATTCCTCCTCCGTGTACTCGGGTTCAAACAGATATGGCTCTGGGTCTTCTAAAAGAAGTCATAATCATCTACAAAGTCCGCCATTGCAAATGATCTGCAGTTTGCTAATAGCACAGGTAGTAAAAGTCACGTTGGTAGTATTGACGGAAATGTCAGCAGCTGGATGCTATTGGAGGGAGGGGGAGAGGAAGCGGGAGCCGGTAATCTTTTCACGAGTGAAGATATTATTGCGCCAAGTCGAAGTGCTCAAAAGCACTTGTTATGGTATTCCGCCATACAATATAGTCATCAATTTTAAACGCTTAGAAAAGCGCAACGGTTTATTTTGTGTCACCAGCCCAGGTCAAGTTACACTACTCGAGTAACTGTGTTTACATAGGGAAAACGTGGAAGTGTTTGGTCGCTTCTCTGCTTGGCCCATATTTAATGCATGGGCTAAGCTAAGTGCTAACATAGTTTTGCGGCAATACAGAGCGATATAGTGCACGCACTGAGACGAGAGAGGTATGTATCAACTCGTCTTAGTTAAGGGAATAACATAGTTTAATAAGAAAAACTGGTGGAGTATCCCTTTAAAAATAAAGCAGGAAAGACTCTATCTCCCTCTATCTCTATTGTAACAAATATTCTATTCGTGCCTCAAGAGAGTGTCAATCATGGGCTGAGCCAGATGTATTTGGCAGGAATAATTCTGCCATTAAACTGTATATGGGTGTTTCTCTAACCATGGGCACTTTTGACCCTGCATAAGGAATTCTAGAAAATGAACGCTTTTAAAACACACTTTTCACACTCTAACTAAGAATAGTCCTTTTCACCAAAGTGCCATTTGCACCACATCTCAAATGGTGTATTGTGTTTATTAACTCTGTGTTATGGAAATGATGGCAGCATAAATTACATTTATAACACTTTTTGGTGTTTTGGCATGATTTGGAAAACTATAGCTTGATTGGAAATGACCCTCAGTCAAAATATTCTACTGACGCAACATGACATCATGACTTTTGCGTAAACATACACGCCACTTTCAAGTCAAGTGGCGTGTTATCTATACGCATTTTGAGCTATCCGCGTGAACCGTCATCTTTTGCGTGTATGTTTATGCCGTTAAATGTCCGAGTGATTCCGCGTGTATGTGTACGCCGTTAAATGTCCGAGCGAAACGAAGCAAAATGTAGATCTACATCTGGGGAGCGATTTTTTCCCCCCTAGGATGGTAGGGGAAGACTCGTAAATGGTATTAACCCCAGTGACGGGTAGGTTTAGGGACGGGGTTGGGGTAGGTCATATATTTATACAGTAATGTACGTTAAGTCAACGGCGTTGATAAACACGCTGAAAAGCGATTACGGTATGCGTGTTAATGGCACGCCAAAAATGGAAATATGAATTGGCGTGTCATACATACGCCATTTCATGAGTCTGACTGACAAGTGATTTTTTTCACTGGCACTCTCATCTACTTGGTTATCAAGAACACTAAGAAAAACTTTTTTTAAAAGTTTATTTAGGGCAAAATTGTTCATTTTCACACACTTTTTGTTACATGATCATAGTTTTAAATATAATCATTCATATTTGTATGATGGATTTTCATGGTTTAAATGTGAAAGTCTGGGTCTGGGACAAGGGTAAAAATAAAATTTACACTAAATCAAACAAGCAAAAAAGGCTGTGCAGTCAAATTAAGCACTGTTTCACTGTGAGAATTGAACCATAAAAAGCTTTGAGACAAATGATTTTAGGGAGGGGAAAAATAACTTCAAAATGCATATTTCATCTTTTAGAGCGAAAAGAGTGCTTGCTTGCTTGAAGTGGATTGCTCGCTTTGACATTTCCCTATTGTGCGCAGTAGTGCAGTGGGCAATAATTAAATATCAGGTGCATAAGCTGCTCTTTAATTTGACATGTGTGCTTCAGGCAATAAACACACATGGAGCGACAGGGAAAGCATAATTGCAGGGGAATAAAATATCATATCTGGAGTGAGGAAGAGGATCATTGTATCAGGTACCCGGTGACAGCTCGTTTGATCATTACGCTAAGCTGAAGAGGTTGGCTAATTAGTTGCCATTAAAGCTCACCCGCTAATCAGGGGTCGCTCTAGCATAAAGAATGTCACTCGCTGCAGATGAATGAACAATGCCGTTAACCCTTTCCTGGCCTTCTCTCAGCTCCCCGCAGCTGGCTGGAAGGTATCGCAAATCCCGAGTTCACAGCTGTCGGATACGATAATTAATTCTTTATCTAATAACACGGTAGCAGAAAGATGACACCTTGGGCTGCAGAGAGAAGGGTTAAAGACTACACTGCCCCGAACAGACTTCCTGTAGACGCAAAGCAGTGCAGCTCCGAATATTTACAGAGTTGTGCGGGATGGGATTTGTTCTCTCATATCGAGCACTTAAAAAGAAAAAGAAAAAAAAAACAGTGGAGGAGGAAAAAGACAGGATGACATTCTTGCACTCCCAAGAATGGGGACTGCTGTTTAAATGTACTGTTAAAAAATTCAGAGCAGGGCTGGAAGCGCTAGGCCATAATAACATGTGGAGTGAAGGGGTTGAACAGGGGAGATGAAAAAGAATGCTTATCAGACAGCAGCACAGATGCATTATGTCAATAGTGCAGAGCTATGAATTCTTCAGAAAGCAGAAAGTCCCCGGTGAGCACAGAGCCCCTGTCGGTGCAACTTTGGGTGCCTCTCACTGTGACTTTCAAGGATGGCAGAGAGTGCTCTACGGAGACACACATGCAATATTAGCTGACAGCCCTGTATAAATAATAAGGCACATAATGCTGCATGTGAGCGCTGGCGAGCACCACAAGGGCTTTCAACAGGTGCGATGTTCGTCTGTGCATTTCCATTTTGTTCGACAAAGAGAGAGTCTTTACCACTGACTTGCGTCTGAAAGCCTCGCCTGATCATTCTTTTATGGGCCCTCTTACCCAGAATGCACTATATATTCACAGGAGCACATGATAATAGGGTAGTCATGGATAAGGTGGATAGGGGTTGATGGGGTATTTGGGGTGGGGGGAGCAGATGTCCAAGTCAATATATTCAGAGGGGACGCCCAGGGGACGGAGAGGTCTGCGGAACACACTCCAGTGGCCGGATGAGATTGTGATATGCACGTCTATGTGTATGTGTGGGTTTGTTCGTGAAGTGGCCGTGACCCCAATTCCCCTTGGTTGCTACTACCAACAGAAACAGAATGCGGTGTGATATTATGAAAGTCGAAACACACTTCTCTTATCTTTTCTTCTTCTTTCTGGTCTCTTTGTTGACTACAGACTGGCTATTTTTTTGTTTAAAAAAAAACGTCTGATAGAAAAACACTGCAATTATTCTACATATTCTTCATAGAGGTTTAAAGTAAAAAGTAAAAGTAATTTTTTCAATTGATGCAGGCCATATGTACACAAACACACATCACTCTCTCATCTGTCTCTCCGTATATGTTGTTGTCGTATGTTATATATTAAAGATAATTTTATTGCATATATAGGTGGATGGATGGATGGATGATATTGAGAGAGAGAGAGAGAGAGAGAAGAATTGAGAGAAATTAAATAAAATTATATTATATACTGTTTATTATAGAATCTATTATATAATATCTATTTTTATTTAATATTTCAATTAAACAATACACTCCTGAACGAAGAGGGATGCCCACTGCAACATGTCCATAGCCAGCCGCCGTTTGACTCCCCTGCACAACCTGAAGCTCCAATTTCCCATTGAAGGATAAAGCACCCCAGATCATGATGGAGTCTCCTCCACTGTGCCGCGTAGAAAACATCTACGGTGGGATCGTAACGTTGCCAGTAATGTTGGAAGCCATCAGGACTGTCCAGGTTACATTTTTTTCTCATCAGAAAATAAAACTTTCTTCCACCTTTCAATGTCCCATGTTTGGTGCTCCCTTGCAAATTCCATATGGGCAAGTTTGTGGCGTGTGAGGAGATGTGGCCTTTGAAGACATTTTTTGTTCTTTAAGCCCTTCTCTCACAGATGACGTCTTATGGTTATTGGGCTGCAGTCAGCATCAGTAAGGGCCTTAATTTGGGTTGAGGATCGACCTGTATCTTCACGGACAATCGTGAACAAGGCTCAGTGCAGGTGACATTTTTTTGGGTCTAGCTCTTGACTTCTTTGTCCCATAACTCTCAGGATCTTTTAAGAAATGTAAAATGACTGTCTTACTGCGTCCAACCTCGGCAGCGATGGCGCGTTGCAAAAGGCCTTGCTTGTGAAGCTCAACAATCCTGCCACGTTCAAAGAGAGAAAGCCTTTTTACGTTTGCCGTCAGGAGATCATGACAGTGTGACTACCTGAAGGACAATGACATGAAAGCCATATTTTTGTGCTGATTTGACCTTTTTAAGACTATGGTCTTAAACTTTTGATCAGCTGATGAACAGCCTGTTTTGATTTAAATGCAGTTTTCAATAAATTGCCTACTCTATATTTTTTGTCTCTTGCTCCTGGTTTCTTCTTTTGGCATTTTGAAGCAGTACTTACAACCCGTTAACGTTCCACCAGCGCGAAATACGAATACTGGTAATGTTTCCCCCGGTTTTAAGATTTTGTTCAGGAGTGTATATTATATAAATTAAATTAAATATATGTATGTATATATATATATATATATATATATATATTTATATACACACAGTATATATATATATATATATGTCAAATCTACATATAATTCTCTGACAATCAGCCATTAGTCCCCTTACTTTCTAGATATTGATCTGTATAAGCAAGTGAAAAACCCATATCAATTGATGGCTAATTGTAATTAGCGATTTAAGCAAATATGGTACTAATTTGATGCTGCATATTTATACTGTAAAGGTCCTCAATATCTTACAACGTTCCTAACAAAAACATCTAAAAGTTACAGTCAATCAAGCCATCTGGATAACAGGAAATGTTGCAGGTCTCAATGAAATGGCATTCATATTTCAATGGCATTCAGGCATCATATATTCTTAATTAGATTGATACAGCTCTAGCATCAAAGGTAGAGGGGCTGTTGGTACACTGAGACTCTCACCCATATGAGTCTCATTTTGTTTTTATTATTGTGCTTGCTTTTCTTGCATTGTGTGGGTGGATTTGCAAGATTCCATCTTTCTGACAAATCTAGTAATGCAAAAACTCAAAGCAAACACTTCCCTCTCATTCTCTGCATAACTAAAGAAGTAAAAAAAAAAAAGAAAGAAAGAAAAGAAAGAAATCACAGGATTGTATAAATTAAGACTGCCTGAAAAATGTCATAAATAATGAAATGTGTGCACTATTTTCCCAATCCTGTTTTTCCTTATAAATAAATTATCATTTGTTTCTCAGCATCGCCACACAAAGGCCTCGGAATCCTTTTGCACATTTTAATTATTCTGAAAAAAATACAACATGAACGGATGGGGTCTGTCTTCTTGCTTTTACGCTTATTGAGTGAAGCAACATAACGCATTGAAAGGGAAAAAAGGAGTAGGGTACAACGGGGCTAAAGGCACACAGGGGTAAAAGGCGCATTTTACTTTATTCTCTTCTAAACCACTAGATGGCAGAAAAATGTAGCTCAGCACTTTTCTTAACAACCGCTTTTGATGATGCATGTGGAAATTTGGCTGATTCTTGACACAATGAAGGACAGCAACGTAAAGTTGATTCTATTTCACTGTTACAGACTGCCAGAGACGGTCGAACATAGTGAAAGGAGTTGTGTCTCGCGAGTCATCGAGAATCCCGCATTGATTTGTCACCTGTGACCCTGACCAGTGACGTGTCGGAAGCTATATCCGTTCCATTCACTTCACGGTCAGTCTCACGAAGAGATCCTGCTCGAGCGTGCACAGCTTTTTTTGATGAGCAACTGCTCCCCGCTACAACTGTCTCTCATATTGGATTATATCGGATTATCGTTACGTGCACTGGACTTCATCGGACCAGATACCCCACTGGTTATCCAGGGTTTTATTGGGATCAATTACTACTAGCAGTGCTGAGGTGAGTGTTTCATGTGAACTCTGTGATTAACCAGAGTTCTGCCAGACTGCGTGTAGTATTGCTTATTGTCTTTAAAAGACTACATTATACGAACGCTCAATGGTAAACCAGAGTGATACTCATTTGAAGGGAGTTACTGTAGCAACTGCAACCTCTTATTCTTCAAAGCTACCATTTTCTCTGCCTCTAATTTTTATTATAATCCTATTGGTTGACCAAGGGTTTTTCATTTACTGGTGTGAGAAGTTATGGCAGCTTCATGCTCTCTCTACTCAGGTCCAATGGATCTTATGGATGGTCATATTCAATGTCCCACTTGCTTAGGCATTGATCACATCAGAGAGGCTTTAATAGATCCATGTCCTGAGTGTAGTTTACTGTCCTTGGAGGTGAGACAACATCGATTAGCTGAATTGGATCATGAATTTCTAAATTCTGCTCCACCAGCTAGGACAGCATTGCATGTGGGTAGCAAGCGTCCCCCTCAGAATCAGATATGTTGGCCCATCAAGTAGCCAAGCTTGCAAACTCAGATCAGGGCATTACAGCCTTATTATCAATGCCCCCTACTCATTGGAATGTGAGCGAGGGGACAAGGGCATGTGTGTTAGCTTCTACCTTGTCCTGGTGTGAGCTGGCATCACCAGATGAAGCCTTTAGACAGAATCTTCACTGCACTAGCCCGGAGTGTAGTCACGCGCATGATCTGTTGGTCAGGATTTATAACACTGTCTCAGGCTTAAGTCGTGTAAGAAAATTCCATGGCTCATCTGTTGTTAGCGCTTCATTATACTATGAACGTTAACCCACCGGACAATACTACATCAGAGTTGCTTGACGCTTCCTTGCAGGCCTTGGGTTCAATTGCTTTCTCTAGCAGAAAGGCTCTTGGGCTTATTACACAAGCTAGAAGGCAGGTTTGGCTAGCACAGTCAAAACTCCCAGAGGCTTGCCGTAACAATCTTCGCCAGCTACCACTGGTACCTGGACAAGTTTTTGGTGCAGCTGCTCAAGAAGCTCTTGAGACCAGGGTTCGTGCAGTGAAGTCTCGTTCGCAGCACTTTGAGCGCAGTGTAAATTATTATGGGCCATCCACACATCGAATGCCCATTCGTTACATAACTCCGCTCCAACACAGGCAGGGACAGACTAACTGGCCTGCACAGCAGGCTGCTCGACCTGGTTCTGCCTCAAGAAGGAAGGCATCCCATTATCGCTTTAGACCACCTGCTCGTCCTGTGGCGACTCATCGTATGCAATGGGAAAGTTCCTGCACGCATGGAAGAAGTGACTTAATATTCAATAATATTATTGATCTGCCAGCATTGACATCATTATATGAGAACGAACTGAGCTGGAAGATGACATCACTGTTTTCTCCAGAGTGGCTATATAAATATATATATAAATATATATATATATATATATATATATATATATATAAATGACCTAAATTAATAACTTTTTACAACAAAAATGAACCATCACTGAACTTACTTAAGCTGGACTATGACGATATTTTCTTCTAGATCTGGTGATCTGCTTTGAAACGATATGTATTGTAAAAAGCACTATATAAATAAAGGCGACTTGACTTGACAACAGATGCCTTCCTCACCGGATGGGGAGGACTGTGGCAACATCAGGTCTTAAGTGGCAGCTGGACCCTGCAGTAGCGGACATCTCACATCAATGTCCTTGAGCTGTGGGCAGTGCTTCTTACGCTAAGACACTTCAGAAAGGAGTTATCAGGGAGGCACTTTCTGGTGAGGTCTGACAACACCACGGTGGTATTCTTAATCCACCAACCAAGGGGGCACAAGGTCTCTATCTTGCCTTCGACTTTCACGAGTGCTGCTGTTGTGGGCGAACAAGGACTTTCTGTCAGAGCGGGACACATTCCCGGTCACTGCAACAACGCGGCAGATTCACTCCCTCGATTGGGTCAGAAGCCAGGGGAGTGGTGTTTGCACAAAGTTCGCAGCACAGGAGTAGCATGACTGACTGGATCTCCTCCTCTGGCCTTCCCTCCCATTCCACACCTCTGGCCTGTCGTGAGGCACGTGCAGGACTGACGCCACAGGCTTATTCTCGTTGAGCCATACTGGCCAGCAAGGCTGTAGTTCAGTCTGCTGTCCACTGCAACTATTGCAAGTTCGGAGGGACCTGTTATCGCATATGAACAGGGAACTTTGGCACCCTTCACCGAGCAAGTTGAGGCTGTGTATGGCCCCTGGGTTTGAGCAAGAGCTCTCACAGTGTTCGGCTGGTGTAAGGAACACTGTCATGAATGCTAGAGCTCCATCAACACGTTGCACTTATGCCAGTAAATGGATTTTTTTTATTCATGGTGTACAGAGCAGTCTCTTAACCCAGTCATTGGTGCCATCAGTTCAGTATTGGAATTCTTGCAACATTTATTGGACACTGGGCGGTCAACAGCGACTCTAAGGGTGTTTGTGGCAACCCTGAAGAGGCTTCCCAGGCAGCACCGTGTCCAGTGAGACAGTATGTGTTAAAGACTGCTTCGTGGCACACCACTGATCAGTTGTTAGTTTGTTTTGGTGCCTGTCGGAAGGGAGCACCCTTGTCAAAAAGGCTGGCTCACTGGGTGGTAGATGCCATTGTACATGCATATGATTTGGCAGGTCAGATAGTTCCAGCATCTATTAAATGCCATTCAACTCCTCTCTGAGATATGTGCAGCAGCCACATGGGCACCATCTTGCACATTTACAAGATTTTACAGAATCAAAGTGGCCCCCATTCCTTTGGTCAGTTCTGCTGTATTGCCGGACAGTAGGTAGTTGTAGTCCTCGTGATTTGGTTGTATTCGTCTTGCACTATGTTCGACTGTCTCTGGCGGTCTGTAACAGTGAAGTAGAGCATCGGTTACTGGTGTAACCTTGGTTCTATGAATAGTGGAAGACCGCTAGAGTATCTGGTCACAGAGACTGAGAGAATGACTTCAGAGACCGACTTTGAAGTGAATGGGTTATAGCTTCTGACACGTCACTGGTCAGGGTCACAGGTGACAAATCAATGCGGGATTCTCGATGACTTGCGAGACGCGTGTCCTTTGACAATGTTCGACCGTCTCTGGCGGTCTTCCACTATCCATAGAACCAAGGTTACACCAGTAACCGGCGTTCTGCGCTAATTTGATCTAATATTTAATGTTTTTTTTTTAAATGTTGTAGATTTATGTAGCAAATGAGAATCGTTAATTGATAATGTTTTTCATTTTTGTCCAGGGTAAATAAAAGAAACAGGTTTTCAATAACGGAAGAATATGTAAAACTATGGTATTTGGGGTAAAAGGTGCACCTGCTGTTGGGTTGAAAGGCACAATAATAAACATGATAATAAATATCTCGCTGACTTTTCCATTTGTTGACATGACATGGTTAGATTCAGATGGTAAATATCATATATTAAATTGGGTGTCCACCTTACAGATAATCACCATATTTATAATGAAACCGTTAATCATATCATAATACATTATCATACTGTCACTACTGTAAAACTATATTAAATTATTATGGGATCTCATTCAATGCTTTCAGAATCTTTACTAAAAAATGTTTCTGTATTTTTAAAATGAACATATTGAACATATTTTAATGACAGTATATTTATTGAACAAAAATAAATGATTTTAATTTATCAAAATAAACTGAAAATAGTACAAACTTTGCTTAAGTGATTGTATTGAACAAGTATTAACTTTGACATTATGCAAAACATTACTTTACCTAAAGTATTTGTATCAATACTTTAGCCTTTTCCACCATGCTGGTGAGCCTTTTACCCAACACATATACGATTTTTAAACCACTTTTCTAAATCTAACCACTTTTATGATTTATTTTTACACAAAATCTGTTGTTCTATTAATGTTCAATAAAAAGGCACATTTTTTCTGCAATTATACACTATGGGAGAGTAGTAAAAAACATATTTCTTAAGGTGTGCCTTTAGTCCCGTTGTACCCTACTGTAATGGAGAAGGAAAATTAGAAACTGCTCGACACTCATTCACAAATCATTAAGGTTGAGCTTAACCTGCAACCTGATATTAGATTGGTTGACAGTGCTTGCAGATGCTGTTTAGGAATGGAGTTACTTCTTGTTAAAGTCTCCCTCAGTAGTAGCAGGAGCAGGAATGGAAATGAAGAGAGGGAGAGAGAGAGGAACATCACTTTCTCATGTGTAAACAGCACTATCCCAGGACACATCTGTCATGGCCCTAATTAGAATCCGCCTTTGGCTTTTGGATGAAATGGAGGAATGGGGAGGGAGGTTTATTTTCCAGGCCCAATAACATCTGCAGTACAAACACTCCACCTATCTAACCACAGTGCTGTCAGAGGCTCACAGGCTCTCTCTCTCTCTCTCTCTCTCTCTCTCTCTCTCTCTCTCTCTCTCACACACACACACACACACACACACACACACACACACACACACACACACACACACACACACACACACACACACACACACACACACACACACACACACACACACACACACACACACACACACACACACACACACGTGTGTGACATATAAGGGCAGAAGAACAGCTATTAAAGACCCTTTCTGTAAATGCAGCCGGCCCGGAAGGTCTTGTATGTCTGAGCAATGTAGATACAACATTTTTCTGACAGGCAGTAAGCAGCAAAGACGACTCTTCTGCAAGTCTGGCTCAGGGCTGCTGACAGCGGGACAAGCAGAAATGTTGCCCAGGCCTTGTAACTGAGGGATGCCTCAAAGAGACAGATTAATACACAAGAGATGCAATTGCCACCACTGAAATCAATACGTCAGCATCACTCTTAAAAATAAAGTCTGATACCAACAGAAAACTATAGCTTTCTCACAGAACTTCTTGTTCTCTTGTTTTTATGAAAACCAGTTAAGAATCTATAACTGATATGCTGATTAGAAGAACCCATAATGCAACACTATGAACTTGTTTCATCTTCAAAGACTTTTATATTTATTTCTAGTTCCATGTGAATCTATCCAACAGAAACCTATTATCATTTAAATCTAAAAGTGACTGACCTTGTAACTTATTTATAGGAGCACGTTTCATACAGATAATATTGTCAGCTGTCACCTGGTGTTCATGCTCAAGAGTGGAGGGAAATCCTGTTACAGTTCATCAAAAGACTTTACTAACTAATGTATTCAATCAATGAGTGATACGCATATTCAAGATATGTATCTAACAGACTGAGTTACTGCTAATAGAAAGCACAGTGGGTGGATTCAATCTAAGATGAAACGAGGAAATGTCTTGTTCACAGTTAACGTTTGCATCCTCATTAAACGTGACATCATGCATATGCACTGAACATTGCTTTATTAGATAAAAAGAGTTTAATATTAATGTTTTTAACACTATTAATATTTTATGAATCACAAGATAAATGTAAACACGTATCATATTTTCCATACGGCAAGGTTTTACCCACAATTCATTAAGTTAATTTTCATATTATTTAAAGGGAGAGTAACTTTCTTTGATCCTTTACTTTGCTCCTTTGGCAAGGGCATAAAATTATAACAGCAAATGATATAAATGATACATATTAAATGTGTATGTGATCATATTATAACATGTCATTAGGGTGTAATGTAAATTCAGTCTAAATTAAAAATGCTCTATTAATGACTGACAACGTATTGACAATATAAAAGTACAGTATGATTTATGTCATACTTTATTTACAACTGCACTGCACTTTATTTGCACTGTTAAATACCAATTGTATCAGTGTTTGTACATTTCTAACTTAACAGTACAAGATGCCATTTGTACAGTAATGGTCTCTGGACATGTATAACAAATTTTTCAGCACGAAGCATCATCTATATTTGTATTTGCACTGAGCTGGTCTATTTTCTCGAAGTCAAATCTAATGTAAATGTGTACACAATCTCTGTACCCTTGGCTAATTTCACTTATTTCAAATGCAGAGGTAGAGTAGCTGTTCAGGCAGGGCTTTGTGTGTGTGCGGTGTATTGTCTACAGCACGGGTGCGCTCATGGCGCTCTTTGAAGGGCTGAGGCAGAGCACCCTGTGATAATTAGGGTGCAATGACCTTCTCATTAGAGCCAGGAGTCCTGATGATTATTTCTCCCCTTTTCTCTTAACGTGGACCAGCCACAGAGACAATTTTGGAATATCAAAGCAATTCTCTAAGATATTTATTAGAGTCCAAATGACAAAAACACATAGCAAAAACCTTTGAATTACCAACCCGCTAATGTATGCAGGGCCAAATGAATGGCTCGACTTTTTTTTTTCTCTTCACCCCCTCTCTCTTGTAGCTTAAATTTTTCATTACAAATTTCCGGAGCTTCAAAGTAGCATCTCACAGTCGGCCCCCTTTCTTCTCTCCGACATGACAAAGAACTGTCAAAAACTGTCCCTGTGTTTGTTACAGTCTCCCCCTCTCTCTTTATTCCCCCTTGCATCTAAATGTCAAATAACCACGCTTAAATACAGCACAGCATCCCCTCATCTGGAGAGGCTTAGAGAGACGGGGAGAGAGAGAGAGAGCGAGAGAGAGAGGGTGAAAAGAGAAAAAAAAAACAGCAGAAGGCATCTAAAAGGGCCTTAATTAATCTTGTGCATTGATTTTGTTTTAGTGTGATGTATTCAATGAAAAAAAGATGATGCTACAAGGAGCTCTCATTAAAATCATTAGCAGCTTGATGTTAGTTGAAAACATCTCACTCTTGCACTTAAAAGCACATTTGCAGGTCTGTCTTTAATGTTGTGAAGAATGGTCTTCTCTAAAGAGCAACAAACAGGGCCCACTGGACCTCTTCGGCTGGAGCCTAAAATGTGTGAGACAATACGTTCCTGATCTAGCCAAGCTGGACTGTGCCCAAGCTGTCCTGTGCAGGACACAGTGGCTGTACCTGAGTACAGGAAAACAGGAGGTTTTGACACTTTCCGTCCAATTATGGGGTGTCCTAATTGGGGCCCGGGCCGAAATGCTGACTGTGGGGTTTGAATATGGGTGATTAAAGACACAAGGCTTAAATACAGGATGTGCCAAAAACAGCATGGGGAAGAGGAGTGACAACACACTATGCCGCACTAAAACCATGCTGGAGGAGAGGGCTATTCAATCAAATATTCATTATTGTTTAATTAGTGGGAATTCAATCAAATATTAATTATCATTTGGGTGCGACACTTCCGTTTGTTTAGCATTATCGCACTGATCACTGGCACATCAAATGGAAATTAAACAGAAATAAAATTAATAAAATGTACCTACATACATGCATATACACTCACCGGCCACTTTATTAGGTACCCCATGCTAGTAACGGGTTGGACCCCCTTTTGCCTTCAGAACTGCCTCAATTCTTCGTGGCATAGATTCAACAAGGTGCTGGAAGCATTCCTCAGGGAGTTTGGTCCATATTGACATGATGGCATCACACAGTTGCCGCAGATTTGTCGGCTGCACATCCATGATGCGAATCTCCCGTTCCACCACATCCCAAAGATGCTCTATTGGGTTGAGATCTGGTGACTGTGGAGGCCATTTTAGTACAGTGAACTCATTGTCATGTTCAAGAAACCAATTTGAAATGATTAGAGCTTTGTGACATGGTGGAAGTAGCCATCAGAGGATGGGTACATGGTGGCCATAAAGGGATGGACATGGTCAGAAACAATGCTCAGGTAGGCCGTGGCATTTAAACGATGCCCAATTGGCACTAAGGGGCCTAAAGTGTGCCAGGAAAACATCCCCCACACCATTACACCACCACCACCAGCCTGCACAGTGGTAACAAGGCATGATGGTTCCATGTTCTCATTCTGTTTACGCCAAATTCTGACTCTAACATCTGAATGTCTCAACAGAAATCGAGACTCATCAGACCAGGCAACATTTTTCCAGTCTTCAACTGTTCAATTTTGGTGAGCTCTTGCAAATTGTAGCCTCTTTTTCCTATTTGTAGTGGAGATGAGTGGTACCCGGTGGAGTCTTCTGCTGTTGTAGCCCATCCGCCTCAAGGTTGTGCGTGTTGTGGCTTCACAAATGCTTTGCTGCATACCTCGGTTGTAACGAGTGGTTATTTCAGTCACTGTTGCCCTTCTATCAGCTCGAACCAGTCTGGCCATTCTCCTCTGACCTCTGGCATCAACAAGGCATTTCCGCCCACAGAACTGCCGCTCACTGGATGTTTTTTCTTTTTCGGACCATTCTCTGTAAACCCTAGAGATGGTTGTGCGTGAAAATCCCAGTAGATTAGCAGTTTCTGAAATACTCAGACCAGCCCTTCTGGCACCAACAATCATGCCACGTTCAAAGTCACTCAAATCACCTTTCTTCCCCATACTGATGCTCGGTTTGAACTGCAGGAGATTGTCTTGACCATGTCTACATGCCTAAATGCACTGAGTTGCCGCCATGTGATTGGCTGCTTAGAAATTAAGTGTTAACGAGCAGTTGGACAGGTGTACCTAATAAAGTGGCCAGTGAGTGTATATATCTAATGCATAATATTGTTCTGAAGTCAATCTAATGTGTCATCTAATTAATTTAAATAATTATGAAAGGGGATAATATACAGTAAATATAGTGATATCTAAGCTCCCATCATTTCGGGCTAAAATGAAACAAATAAATATATATATATATATATATACAGTATATTTCTGTCATGACAACTCTAGGAGTGATTGGCATGGTAATGGGTATGACAATGTTGTATGTTTGATCTTGGTGGAATAGATCTGCTACGCTGCTGCTGCTGTAGGTTATTGCTACTGCTCTGCGGCAGAGCATGTACTGGACTTGCTACTGCCAATACATACACGACACGCTGCTGTGAGCAAGTAAGACATGCTGCTGTACAATGTAGCGTACATGAATTACCCGTAGCAGATCTATACAGGTGGATCTGGGGAAGGAGGAGGGTTTCTGAAAGCGTGCTGCACTGCTAAGGCAAATACCCAAGTATTTGAAGGTTGAGCACGCAAGCTCATTGGCTACTGACACGGCAGGAACCAATCAGCTGCGCCCTATAGATACGATACGATTATGAACAGGTGAGTAAAAGGACCTATTAGCCTGCACCATCTAGAGTTTCATGCCAGAACTTTGTATATATATATTGCACAGCAGCTTAAGAATAATAGAATGATGCATCAAAAAACTGTAACATGGTATTCACATCACGGTATTCATAAAATGAGGGTACATGTCAAAATGATGATGAACAAACATTCTAAAATTAGTAAAACTCTAATGACATCTGTAATTGCATCAGCATACTCAACTGAATGAGCAATCTCAGTCACCTGCTGTAACAAGCAAATTGCTGATCAGACTCATCAAACTCTTCCAATGGAAGTAACTTGAGGTCTAATTTGAGGCTAAATAAAGTTGATCTGAGTTCGTACAAACTGCCCATAAAAAGTATAAAAACATCAACACATAGTTCGACTGACATAAACATGCTCGGCACGCAGCATCATAAAACAAAAAGGCCACACTATTAATAAATCATCCAAAAAGTTATAAAACCACATACAGATCAGATGCAAACTTTTTCAAGACATTTGCAGTGAAACCTGATTTGAATTATCCAGTGGTAAAGTGTCATATGGTTCAAATGCACTTGGAAAATTTGAAGATTAAAATGCTTGAGTGACGCGTATCTCCCTCGCATATGATCCCTCACTCATCAAGAACAAACAAAGCCACAGCCTCCAAAATAATTACATCATTAAAACTGTGCTGGACCAATTAAAGCCCGGCTCCCCTTACCTGCTTTCACAGCTAATTAAAAAATTAACCCTCTATTTAGGCTTTGGCACTCTGCCGTCAATGCTAATAGATGGGGGACTTAAAAAAATGGGCCAGCCCTGTAAACATATAGCCCCAAATATCCATGACATAGGCTTTGATTATCTCTGTTTAAGATGCTGATTGGTGTTGACATGAGGTTAAAATGGAGGGAATTGTTGATTTGGTTTAATCATGATATGATTGCAAGTAAATTAAACATTTGGGGTTTGAAACATCCATGGGACAATCGGCGTGTAAGCGAAATCAACTTGTTTTGAGTTTCCTATTTAGGTCAGCTTACTCAAAGGTGTGAAACGGACAGGCTGATGCTCGAAATGACACCGAATGAGTGATGCACTCCAACGGAGGAATGCACTTGAGTGTGATCCATTAACTTGGCCTTTTTTTGCAGCCTTGAGCCTGATGCACCTGCAAAGCTTCCCCTTATACCAAGTGCTGTATAAATTAATCACATGCAGCCTCATGCACTTTGATGCATTTCCTAATGCACATTAATGAGGGGTGACAGCTGTCGCCAGAAGGCAGAATAAAACTGTTACAATTTAGGTAAAATCACAGTGTATCTGAAAGACATTTGTACTGTGTCTCTCATCTCCTACTTATTTTAAATAAATTTTTTTTTAACTCAAAGTAAAAAACAAAGAGTAAGTTTTAAGTAAAACAAGACTCCACTCTTGAACCCACTAGTTAGTGGTCTGAATCAGACTCACTCAGCAAATCATTCAGAGGCATCTCAACTGACTCGCTCACTGAACCTCAAGCAATTTTTCACAATTGTCTTATTCACTGGAAATCGTTACTGTGTTGTATATTGTAGATTTGAGGAAAATAGGCTACTTACAGGCTGTTTTAAATGATAATAAAAAATAAAAAAATAACACTATTTTCATAGTCCACTTTAGACATTCTATTGTAACTAACCCTAAACTTAACCTAACAGTCTAATAATACTCTAAAAAGAGTTGGTTGACAAAAGTTACTTATAGTTAGTAGAACGCCTAAAGTGGAGTATGAAAAAGTGTAACCAAATTAAAATATATTATAAAAATAAATACAGTACTGTGCAAGTCTTAGACACGTCAGTATTTCCACCAAAAAAACAATGTTTTACGCCAGTTATTTCTATCTTTGCTGTAGTAGTGTATCAGTAGGAAATATCAGCTTACATTCCCAATCAATTATTTTGCTATTAATTCACATTACAATTAAAGAAACAGAAAAAATTGACAGACTAAATCTAGAAGAACTGCTGCAGTGTCTCCAAGACGCTTGAAGAAATCTTCCTGCAAAGCTACCTGAAAAACTAAGTGTACCTGGACAAAAGCCGTTTGAAAGTTTTAAAGCTGGTGGTCACACCAAAGATTTGATTTAGTTAATAGAAGTTAACTGATAAATAACTGAATTTTTTTTAAAAAAGTGCCTAAAACTTTTCACAGTACTGTAGCTTTGCAGATAGGTTTCTTCAAGTGTCTTGGAGATGTTGCCGTAGTTTTTCTGGATTTACTCCATCTCAGTTTTTTCTGTTTCTTCATGTAATCACAGATAGACTCGATGATGGTGAGATCAGATCTCTGTGTGGATCATACAGGCTGTTGTCAGAGACTCCTTGTGCATACAGAAATGTAAACTGATATTTCCTACTGATACAATACACCAAAAAACAGGCTTGAAACCATTATTTTGGTTGAAATTACTAACGTATTACTTTTTGCAGTCATGTATATATAAAAAATATTATTGTTTAGAATAATAGGTATAATTGTATGATTCAACCCACTCTAAATTTTTTTTTTTTTTTTTTTTTTCGTATTTGGGTAGTTTTTGTGTTAGCCAGCTCCTGGGTCAGACGTAACAACCCAGTGTTTGGGTAGTTTTCTTGTGTTACCCAGATCTTGGTTCAGACATAACAACCCAGGGATTGAGTTATTTATCGCTGGCTTTTTTCGACCTCTTCAGGAGAGAGCAGTCAGCTCCGTCAAAATGGTGCATGTCTTCGTTAAAATACAGGTTTGTGTACATTTTATTTAATCATTAAATTCGTTATTGTGCTGTATATCGTTTAATTTTATGCAAAGCAACATACAGGGGCGCGATGCGAATCATTTACACATGAGTGTCGTGTCGATCTTTTCGCGTGATGGAAACGCCTGATGCCTTACATAAAATTTTAGGATTTTATTTAAACAGATACAGAATATAAATACGTATGATGTTAAAATATGTTCTCAGAACTGTACACTGATTGTTTATGGACAGGTTATGGAGCCTATTGCCGCATATTTCGGTTACGAGTGAAACGCAGGGCGACGGTCTGAAGATAGAAGTTCCCCTGCTGAACATGTGCTGAACATGTGTACAAGTGCTGGCACGAGATCCAGCGCCTTATACGGTGGAAACAGGACAACAGAGACTGGTCGATTACACTTGAATTACTTAATAATGTTTCATTTTTACTTCTAATATTTGTTAAACAAGCTTAAATGTTGGCAATATGAAAAATTATATAAATATATAAAAATTATGTAAAATATACTATACTGTAAAATATACTATACTGTAAAATATGATTGAAAATAAAGGAATTATAATGCAAGCCAGTGGTTGTATCTAGTATTTTTTAAAAGGATTTAAGTCAAACATTAATTCATGTATGAAGTGAAGTAAAAAAATTAAAAATAAAATAAGCTAGTATTATAGTAAAACTGAATCAAATATGCTGGGTTAAATAAATAACCCAATTTGTTAACCCAACATGTGTTCTGTCCTATATTTACCCAGCCATTGGGTTGTTTTTAACCCAGTGTTTTTAGAGTGAAGCAACTGTAAGGGAAACTTTGAAGGCAAGGCAAGGTGGGTGACGTTTAACCATAATCAACACCACAGAGTCACACTGTTATGGCACAAATACAATTAGCATCACTAGAGTGACTGCATCAAATTGGAACTAATTTATACTAAATACAACTAGAAAAACTTCAGAGTTTATATAACCAAAATATAAATATAAATCATTGTGGTCTTTACTAAAATCTGCACACATGTACATTGTTCATAGGCAGCATTTCACACAGACGTTGTACCCAGAATCCCACCATAAACAGTATAAATCAATACACTGCAAAATATCTCATTAAGATCATTAAATGACCTTCAGCGGTTAATTAGATATAAAGCGCAGAATATGGTGGCAGTGTGGCCGATTCTATTATTCATCTTTGGCCTGTAATGACATTTCTCAGCTGTCAGAAGCGTTGCGGGGGGTTGCCTGTGAGGACCGGGGTGAATTGAACCCCTAAGGGGTGCATGGGACGTTTTTCAGCGTGCGTGATGCTTACTAAATACTAAAAACACACATAACACAAACCAGTAAATATGGTAACAATATACTGAGCGTCAGCCCTGCTAAGGGAATGCTTGTGACCTTCCTGATTTCAGAGCAAGTCCATATTTCTCCCTCCCAATAAAAGGCTTTAAAGGGATCCTAAAGATTTAATTAAGATGTCAGCTGGAGTGGGTCACTCCTAGTGCAGTATCACAGGCTGGAAGATATACTGTACCACTACAAAGGGCCAGGCTGAAGCTAAGTGGCCTGGCAGAGCTGTGCTGGAATGCAGAACTTCTGATTTACAAAGGGTGCCTCACTGTAAAACACTAGTAGTTTAAACACATTCGCAAAACTCTGAGCAGACAGCGCTCACTGCTCTGTCCGTCCAAAAAAGAGGCTCAGGACAGTTGTTATTATTCGGATTAAGGAACATCAATCTGAAAAATAGATAAAAACGGTCACTTCTAAACATGTTCATACAGTACAACAGTTAAATCTGATTGGTCCAGCAGTGTTCCAACAGCACTAATTCTATCGAGGCCTTTCACACAGAACGAGTTTTTGCATTCACTGCTCTGCTTTATCAATGTTCTCCATAATAGATAGACCTGTTTGACCATTACGAGCGCGTCTCGTGCATGATACAGCGTTCTAAACATGCGGTGATCAAATGAAAACGTCACCTTTTAATAAGCACGCCTCTAGACCTTGCAGTGCCCTGCATCACAATTTTAACTTCAAAAGCATGTTCTGTGTGAATGGCTCCTTACTGTTAAAATCGCTCCGCTGTTTTGTGTTTGCTCGTTCCAGACTGTGTTTGTCTGTCTATTAGTGGTGGGTTTGACTTTTTTTGCATGGTGCATTTATACAGTTGGAGGTGGCAAGTGACTGACATATCATGAGTGAGTCAACGATTCATTCAACTGATTAGTTAAAAAATGCTGATTTATTCAAGAATGAAACATGTGACTGCCTTTATGAGTGTGTCATTGAAACGTTTACCAAACCGATTCATTCAAATGCAACTTATTCATTCAGGAACCTACTGTGGCTGTCCGAAAGCTTAGGCCGCTGATTTGTTGCTTTGCTGCCCTGTCAGGCAATGACTTCGCAGGCATCGTTTGCACATGAAGGTGGACTTCTGAGGCAGCGTAATGATTTAGAAAATTATATATAATATATAATAGATATATAATAGAGCGAGCTTAAATATTTAATTACTACAATCGGAATTTTGCACTAGAAATTACATAAAAGGTGAAAAGCGTAGATCAAAAACTTACATTTACACACAAACTGACCACCAACGGCAACTTAGATGCCATCATTATTTTTTAGCTTAACTGTCACGGTCTGGAACACACAGGATTGTGGGATATCGAAGGCAGCGAAGGATATTTGATGCCTTCCTTGTAAGGAGGTATTTTTAGGCTTTCGTGTTGTTTGGAAATGTGCAACAGTTCTGCTGTGGCTTCATTTGTAACTATCTACGCTGTTTAAAACAGACAAAACAAGTAAATTGCAAAACTCTGTCTAAAATGTAAGTTGCTCAAAACCTGCAATATTGCTTACACTCTTTCAAAATATCAGACAAAAAGTCCACATCCAAGATGTTTATAATGCAAAGCAAAATACCAATGGGCCACAAAAGGGTAAAGAAATGCTTTTCTCACTGTCTGTCATCTTGTTATTTTGAAAGCCTTTTTGCATCTCACAACAGATGAGATTTTGAACGGCACTTAAGGGGCTTCTTTGGGGGCTCAGGAAGAGGAGGGTGGGCATACCGAGTGACAGTGGGCCAACAGTAAGAGTCTCTGGAACAAACCGGCCTTCATGTGCAGCAAAAGACCTGTCACAACCCCCAGCCGACAGCAGTCCCACAGTTCATGGGACAAATATAAAAATTAAAAAAAAGGCTCCGCAGGGCCTGACAAGAACTTGTCTTAGTTGATCAGGTAAGACAGCACTGTGTGAGCATCTCTGCCACACCACAAGGGCTAGAATATCTAAGATCTGCCTCTCATGCTACTGTAAATCACATCCAATTATTTAAAACTACATGTGGCATTATTTTATCCATTCACATGAGAAATTATAAATGAGAGTCTGTTTTTTTTGGGGGGGGGGGGATCGGGGCTCTGTGCATTTTTAAACCCCCAAAAATACTTTTTGGGAACTCCTATACATTTCTTTAAATAAAATAAAATCAAGGCCCTATAAAGCAGACCTGGTGACATTCACCTTTTTTTCTCACATGCAGCAATGAATTAGGAAGATGTGCTCTGAAAAGGAAAAGCTATTCTGGGTCATGGGCCAGGCACGTCTCCCTTAATCCTCCTCCACATGCGTCCAACCAAGTGAAGACCGATGCCTGTGTTAAATATTCATCAATGGCTGTCAATAATTAACTGCTCATTATATGAACTCAACGAGGATTCTCATTCCAAAATTAATGTGGTGCTAATGCACAGGGTGAAACCACGCTCTTAAGAGCCGGAAACCTACCATGAAAGCATGATCCTCGCTATTCTTCCTCAGTTGTAGAGAGAACAGAGAGCTTTGTCTTCAATCAAAAATTTAAAAGCGCTTGTCCCCGCTCGTCAGATTTCGATCTGTTGGTTTTGTATTCTTTAACTGAATAAGACGTTTCAACTACGGCAATAGAAAATGGAGCTTGTTATTTCTGCTTTTTAAATAGAGAAACTTTAAAAGAACAACTTTTTTTCGTAACACGTATCCTTTTGAGAGCTGAGCATAATGACGTGAGAAAGAAATTTATTCGGATTTGTCATAGAAATGTGAGATCAGCGCTGAGTGTTCGCGGGCATGAGGATGCGGTCCTGGGGCAAAGGCAATGCAAAAGCAACTGTAATCAACTACTTCAAAGAGAAAAGTCACTGTTTCTGCTCTGAGAAACTTTGAGGCGTGTGTTAATAACCATGCATGGAGAATTTTCTTTTCTTTATTGTTGTTGTTTGTTGTTCTGATTTACAGCAGGAAATCCCTCACTGAGCCATCAGAGAGTTGAGCTGTTCACTGTGTCTGTGTGTGTGTGTGTTGCTTTAGGCCATGACCATGCAAGTAAACAGAAGCAGGCTGTACACATTTGCAATCACACACATATGTACCACACACTTTGTTATTTCAATTGTTATTACCCCATTTGTATAATTAGGCAACTAAATTACTCACATCAAAGATGCCCGCCCCTAATAGACACCCGTATCTGAGGACATTGGAAAGCTGCCTTGCTCCTCTCCTACTAAAAGATGCTAGCCTTGATTAGCACGCTATTATGAATGCTTAGAGCAAAGAAGGCTGAACACACACACATTCTCTCTGGCACTTCTGCCTAGAATAACATTATTTTCCCAGCCTGTCAACGGGGCTTCCTGTCTTCCTTGTGGGCGACAGATCTTTTTAACACAGTTAGATTATGAACACACAGAAGTCAAATTGTGCTAGAGTGTGTTCAGCATTGTTCTTTCCCCACGAGGTTTCAGGAGCAGAACACTATTAAATTAAGCATATACGTCGACATTGAGCAAGTCTCACAATCAGACTCCTGACACTAATCAATACAGGCTTTCCAACAACACATTCTGTCTCCATTTCTCACTGTGTCTCAAATGTGAATTCCAATGTCACTGTAACAATTCTACAAAAAATGTATTCATGTAGTTTCTGGCTTACTTAAAACTTTTAGGAACTCAAGTAATGCATCTCAATGAAGATTTTTGGTTATGTACAAAAGAAGCATATAAGGTGAGTTGGATTCATGCATTTTTTAGCTCCAGTAGTCAGTCACTCTCTCTCTCTCTCTCTCTCTCTCTCTCTCTCTCTCTCTCTCTCTCTCTCCTCTCCTCTCTCTCTCTCTCTCTCTCTCTCTCTCTCTCTCTCTCTCTCTCTCTCTCTCTCTCTCTCTCTCTCTCTCTCTCTCTCCTCTCTCTCTCTCTCTCTCTCTCTCTCTCACACACACACACACACACACAACACACACGCATGCACTAGAGCATGAATAATTAATATGGTTGCATTGTTTAACAGTTTGCTACTTCTATTTACACGGTTGGTGAATTTGTTGTCATGTTTAATAACTGATTGCCTTCTTATGTCAGGATACATTTATTCTTCTACTTCAGAATGATCAGTTATTTTATTGTTATCCTTGTCATCTTTCATGTACCAAGTGTTTAGTCTCATGAATGATTATATGATGAATATTCATGCGATGTTGTCAGTAGTTCAAGACAACAGGCAGATGATACAGTATGTGCTTGATATATAAATTTTGCACAGGGAATATGACATAATAATAAGCAATTGAAATAAATAAATAAAGGCAAAGCTGTGCAAAGAACTCTTTTTGAGTGCATACAACTTGAGAGAATTACTTAACTTGATAGAAGTTCAGTCTAGAGATTAGCCTAAAAAAACACTTTGAGGGGAAAGAAACCATGCAAATTGTTGCCTGAAAGTTCAACACAGACCTAATTGTTTTTACGGTGTACAGATTTAATGTCACCAAGGAAGCAAATTATCTATGGCTGCCGTACTAGCTCTCTGAATGTTCTCTGCTGAATCTCTGCTTTTTCCCCTGTCTTGATACAGCCACTCTTCCTACTGTAATGTGCTGAATTTGCAAGTGTCCTGACATTGGGGTGAACAAAGATGGCTGTGCAGTTAGGTAATGGGAGAAAGACTTGTCAAAGACAGTTTGCAGTAACTTGAGTGACAAAACCAACGCTGCCCCAGCCATCAATTTAATGGTAATTACTATTTAATGTATTTTACTTAAGAGCATATGCAAAATTAAGAGTAAGTCACAAAAAACACATTTTATGTGGTTTTTAAAGAATAATATGCATAATATATTGGACTGTTAATATTGATGGACAGGAACCTTAAGTATTGCTTGTTTTAGCCTACACTTTCACTGAAAGCTTTGGTCTCTATTAATAAGAAAGTTAAAAAAAAAGAAAAAAAAGTGGTGCGGAAGCTTGTCAGCTTTTTCTCTAAATCTCTCAAGTTTCTGTTAGACCTACATTTTAGAATAAAACATTTGATCATAATTTTATATAATTTTGCCAACTCGATAACGCATGCACAAAATGTAAATCTGACATCTACCAATATTAATTACAGAAATAAGGATATGTAATGGCCATTATTTTGTGTATTACATAAAGTCCTATAAATGTGAAGTATTATATTTGAGTCTTATAAATAATTTGAGACGGCTATGTAGACTAACCTAAAGGTTCATAGTGTTTGTAAAAAATTAGCATTATTTGGCATTTAGGAATATTTTGCCAGTTTTATATATAAATATTTAGAAAATAAATATGGACAACATGACACTTAGATTCAACTTGAAAATAAGGAACAATCTAAAACAAATTTCTCCCAAATATAAACACAGACTAAAGTATATTCATCAGGAGTCTCAAAAAGATCAAATCAGTGTATGAGAGAGGGGCAAGGACTAAGGTTAAGAGATAAAGAAAATCTGCTTATTTTATTAGCATGGATCCCCCAGGGGATCTGGAGAGTCCATGGACTGTCAGGACCTATTAAACATGTAATTCTTGATGGAGGAAAACTTTGTACATAGACAACCCAAGCAACGGGTTATTAAAAATATGAGCATGGCCGTGGAAAATAAATAAATAAATAAGAAATACTGATTAAATTTTAAGCAGCCGACGGGCCGATATTTTGCCTGAGGCGTATTTGTCAGTTTCAAAGGGTGTTTTTATTAATTTTGTATTTTGCATTTTGTTAGTGGAAAGAGCCTGCTCCACTGGGAGCGCCACAAGCTATAGACAGCAGAGCCTATAGGAGAGAGACGCAGAGAATGTCAAACAGCAGAAAACACGCTCACAGAGTCAAATCAAACATGGGTCCTGAGCTAAGACCACTACAAGACACACACACACACACCAAGGGCAATTTTAGCTTATTACACAAGCACACAGATTCATGATGATGTTTAATTGTAACAAATGTTTTTACACTATGCTTACCCCTCTTATTTATCATAGCAGTAATCAAAGCATTATTTAATGTGTGTACAGAAACTAAATATTTACACTTTGGATATACACTGTATATATAGTACATACATAAATTAGATACAAAATTACTTTAGCAAAGTAAATGGAATCACTATAAAAGAGAAAAAAAGAATGGCAAAAAAAGAAAAGTTGTAAAGATACTGACAAACACACTACTTAAGTGCATCCACCAATCATCAATTGTCAAGGGCTTGGGGGGGGGGGGGGGGGGAAGTAGGCCAAATATATGAATTATAAATCTTATTTTGTATTAAAAAATAAATAAAAAAATGTACAAAAAAAAAGCCCAGCTTGAAGTGCTCAAAAACTATGAACAACCAAAAATATAAACATGACAAAATGATTTAGCACTGACACATGGACAAATACATCCTTTGCCAGCACTGTGCAGTCACTGGTTAATACTAAAACAGCTTATGAATTTCATAAGAGAGATAAACAAAATGCACAGTAACACTTTTTAATGACTTTCATGAATAAGTCATTCATAAAACACTGAATAATGCCAGATCAGTAACTTATGTATATATGAACATACAGCACATATTTCTAACTAAATTAACTGTGCTAAGCGTTATATACAAATAAAATACTAGGGCACGTTCATTTTGAGAATAATTTTTCAGTTTAACATAAATAGTTTTTATATTGTTTTTAAATTATTTGGAGATTCAGTGTGAAGTTGTTATAATACAAAAATATTTTCATATGCGATTAAAAAATCTAAAATATGTGATTAATTAGACTGACAGCACTATTAAATACATTTATGTAAATAAAAAAAAGAGAGAATGCAGCCTCTCATAAGAAAATAAATGATCTGGTAACAGTTCAGGCTTACAGAGGATGTCAGATGCAATCAATGTTTTATGCAAATTGCATTGGAAAACGGAGGCATCAATGGGTTAATGGTGAAAACAAACCCAATTTTCAATATATTGAGGGCTCATGCATTCAGAAAGCTTCAAACAGCACTGAGCACTGAGTAAAGAAGACCTGCCCTTGGGCTACAATTTACAGAAAGCTTTACCTGCTGCTGGCTCAGCCTGGATTGGAGCCTGAAGACAAAGCAAAACAATTCCCACCAATGCGTGAGCAAGTGTGGGTGTGTGTCTGCATGTGTGTTGTTCTTATTAACTCCAGTACCCTCTTGTGAAGCAGAGATGACTTATTACCCAGAGTCAGCGAGTGGTCATGGGAGTAAACTGATACATGCATACCGTAGACGCCTGTATAGAAGAGAGGCTAAATGCGAATCAAACCAAGGGCCTTCAGTACGAGTTCTCGGAAAACATTTCAAATCTGCTTATGTACTGCAAGATTCTCCAGTTGTTTTGTTTGTTTACCACTGAACGGCTCACATTATCAACCTCATGCTACAACATACCATATGAAAATGATGACATGCTAATATGCCACCTTCTCCCAAGCCCTTACTATTACCTCTATTTCCATATTAAAAGGTAAAATACCCTGGCACACTCTCTCTAAATGGGTCCTATTAACAAAATGCATCACACCTTCAAATTCAATTACATTATAAATGCTCATGGCACATTTGTGTCAACGCAGCATGTCAGAATGGCTTAGTGAGGAGACGCCACTTTGTTGTGCAGTAGAGAAGGAGTTAATTAGCCAATCGGATGCAACGTGTAAAAAAGAGAGAGAGAGATAAACCAAGTACTTGGATAATCATGCCTTCCTCTTATTTATTTCATTATTTGTTGACAACGTTGAGCTTTTGAAGTCAGAGCTGTCAAAGAAGCAATCTGACACACGCCCGGATTATAGGAATGCATAGGGAGAGTGAGCTTTGTTCATTATGCTTAATTTTGAATAAATCTCATAGAAACCACCAAATTACATTTAAGTGATGTGTTCAAAGCGGCTCAGTTAAAAGCACTTTGAGTGCAAGCATCGCCGCTCGCTTTCTCTTCTCTACCCGCTTTCAAGCAGGCACGTTCCTTCGATCGCATTGCTAACGGGGAAGGGTAACTGTGCAGATTAATTTAGACTGGTATATGGGATGATTTGTACGGACGGGATTGAGCAACGCTTATTAAACACGGGAGGAATTAAAAAAGCCATCTGAAAGACTGCCTGTTTTATGCCAACACACTAATCAGTAATTAGTGCCGTATGCGTCCTAATACACGGCCCTCTGCGCCACTGAATTCCTGCATTTTGTGAAAGAGAGGATGGAAGAAACCTGAGTTTGGCAGGTCTTTCATCATTACCATTTGTGTCTCAACCTCTGAAGTCTGATTTGTGGTTATTTAATGATTGTGATGGCATCGTTGCATGTGTTACTCTGCCATGATTGCCTGGAAAGAGAGAAAGAGAGAGCAATAAGCAGCAACAATCAAAACCGTATTCTAAATATGCCATAAATGAAAGGAGTGTAATTTGTGTAAGTGTAAGACTTATTTAAGAGGTTATGACATTTATATCAGATATCCGTGAATGCAGAATTAAGCCCTATTTGGACGGGACTAGTTTACCAGGGGGACATTAGTGAAATCCGTGTTTCACAGACGTACTTTGCCATTTTAATCCCGTCCGAATCTGTCATGTCTGTGCTTTTCTCACACAACCTCAGTAAAAATTCCAGGGCAAATTACCTACTGTTTTTTTGGCAAACTCAACGGTCCTCTGAGAAATCTAATCCCGTCCGAATGTGAATGTGTGTGACTGCTGATGTTGTATTATCCTAACGCTTCTTGTGTTTTTTTTACCTACCCGAGCTACCGTTTGCGCACCAATCTTCCGAATGCTTTTATTAATTTCAACACGGTTGGTATCTGACGAAAAAATTACATTATAAAATGAACAAATAGAGCCAAAACGCGGAAACTGCGGATTTTAATATCAGTGTCAAGTAAGATAGGCCTACTTGTCTAAATGTCTCTACTCACTTATGTGGGTTTATTATGAACAGCCACTTCAATAAACTTATATGAAGTTAATTTAAATAGGGTTTTAATAATAAATAAAGTTATACCAATAAGTCATTCACAGTGTTGGGAACGTTACTTTAAAAAAGTAATTAGTTATAGTTACTCATTACTTGTTCCAAAAAGTAACTGAGTTAGTAACTGAATTACTCTATAATAAAAGTAACTCGTTACCAGGGAAAGTAACTATTTGCGTTACTGTTAAAAAAAGTTGCTATATGTCAAAGAATTTGGATTTTTTTAGCAGTTTTCACAAGTCAGTTGAAATGAGTAGAACAGACAGGTGTTTGTACGTAACTTTCGATATTTATTGCACGTCGACAGACAGCAAGAGGTTTATCCTGCCCCTCAAGTATTATCTTTGTAAGAAAAGTAAACATTTACACCATATAAAGTGCATTTAACTCTAGCGAATTAAATCAAACTCTCTCAACCTGAGACAACTGGTCAAGTTAACAACCTGTACTTCCAAGTGTTTTGTTCACAACAAAAGTAAACTTTTAAACTACAAATTCTTAATTAAATAAATCAAACTCCCAATGTCAGACAACTGGTCTGGTAGAAATTCTGTACTTCAAGTATTTTCTTCAAAAGTAAACAGTTAAATAATATAAAGTGTGTTTGCAGTAACTGTAGCAAATTAAATAAATCAAACAAACTCTAACAACCTAAGATATATAGTCTGGAAGACATAGGCTGCTGTATTTCTTTATCTTCATTAAAAAAAGTAAACAGTTTAACAAGATGGAGTGCTTTTAAAGATTGAACTTTAGCTCCTAGATATAGCTGTATCTATATATAGGGACACGTTTGTGTGCATTTTATTTTGTGATTTCACCGGAATGAATAGTCTCCGCAACGGCGATAGATTGAAGCGCGCGTCCGAGTGAAGACTGCGCGCGCCTGCGAGCCACAAGAGAACAACTGTATCCATGACACTGATCGCAGCAGCACGAGCGCTCAGCTGGATCTCAAAAACAACAAATTTAAGCGCTAGATCTCTTATTTAATAGCGAACTAAATGAATGCTCTGCTAGTTAACTGGATATGTTTTACTTATTTGTATTAGGTATCCGTTCTATGACATTAGTATATTTTTTACTAACCGTATATTTACGTAGGCCTATATTGCGTCGTTGTACCCAGCACTTCTGAAAGTGCACTTCCGAATGCGTCTTTGTCCGTCCCCCACACTTTTCAAACCAAACTGACGCACATGAATCAACGCATAGTAACGCACCGCATTTAACGTCCAGTAACGTTAACGGCGTTGTAACGACGGAAAAAGTAATTAGTTAGATTACCCCGTTACTGAAAAAATAACGTCATTACTTAACGCCGTTCTTTTAAACGGCGTTATTCCAAACACTTCATTCATTTAAAGAACATATACTTGATGCACACAACCGCAGCAGATGACCTTCTGCAAAGCACAAATCTAGAAAACACACACTCCCACCTCTGTATTAAACATGGAGGTGTTAGTCCTGTCCGAATCAGAACATGAAAACACAGACGCCAGATTATAAGAATTGTGGCTCAAACTACATTTGGAAAACTAGTCCCGTCTGAATAGGGCTATACTACAGGCTATTCAGAAAACAGAAATAGTGAATTTAACTCCTGGTACAAGTTATTGAGTCATAAAGGTTGAGAATCACTGCACTAACCCACTAAAAAAAGCCAGCATTGCTGGTCACCAACATGGGAAGCGGGAGAATGGCATGGGATGCTGGTTTGCTAATGCCCAGCAAGACCAGCACTACTATAGCTCTAACTTTTCAGCAGGGTAAGAAAGCACAGTTTTTTTTTTTTTACACTTTGTTCATGTGGTATTTCAGCGACATTAGTTAACCTCCTGCAATCTAGTGTAAGTAGTCATTAAATCATTCAACTAGTGCTGCACTTTAAATGAACTAAATGTCAGTGCAAACATGCCTCCATTCTATGCACATTAGACTCATTACAGACTGCACATATTCACAAAACCGCCTGTGGAAAGCAGGCGGTACATGGTTATAAATAATAATTTATAATTATTGAATTAAATTAAGTTCCAAGTGTTGATTCAGGTGTCAGGATCACCTTCCACAATCTAGCTCTCTAACTGACCTGCAAGATAGGAATTGCATTCAGCCCAGATTTTGTGGGTGCGTTTGTGCCTTTACCTGATTTGCATAAATTCTTTGCATGAATCGGCAACTAAAACAACTCCGAAAGCATGTGAAAATAATGCTATCAATCAACAGGCACAATTCATTCTTAGTAGTGATTTTTTTGTAATGAGTAAAGCATCACACTGATAAAGAGAATCAAACAGATTTGCTATCTGCATTTTACTTTCTAACAGCACTGGTTTAAATAACATCAAGATGACTGAGACGAGATGTTGTAGTGTAGCTGGTTTGCACAGGATATGAAAAGTAAAAAGATAGATTTTATCAGTGCAATTTTGCTTAGCATCTCAGTTTAATGCATTCTGCAGCAAAACACCGTTGTTCAGTATGATTAATTCAAGAGGATCTTAACAATAACATGAGAGACAATGCTGTGGGTAAAGGAGGGATGAATAAACCATGTGAATGTCTCTTAAACATTGATAACACTCTAACGCCCAGTTACATTGCTAAGATTTCAAGGATCCCATGTCCCAGAGCAGTAGACAGAACTGTGAAGCCCAACAGGTGTACAAAGAAGAGGATGTATGATCATTTTTTTCTATCCCCAAGCCCTATATATATATATATATATATATATATATATATATATATTTAACTGGATTATTACAATTAATGGTAAAAGTAATGTTTGGAAATGTAAACTGATACTTCCTACCAGCAAAATATATAAATAAAGGGTTTAAAACCTTTTTTTTGTGGTGAAAATACTGACGTGCCTAAGACTTTTGCACAGTACTGTAGGCCTATATATATAACTTTTGTCCCTTTATGAATCTTCCAAAAGGAGAGAAAAATCCATAAGGAAATCATGGTGTGTTGAGGTTTTTCTATTGCTTTGGGGACACAAATGTTTAGAAAAACCCACTCACTCAAACCTCTCACACACACATTGTTTGATTCCACATGAAAATCACTTGCATAAAATTCTGTTCCATGTCGAAACAGCATGTATCCCCACCTGCCCACAAAGAGGTTCCCTAAACGCAAAAAACAAACAAAAAAACAACCCACGCACGCACACACACGCAACAGAGTCTGCTCTCTATCTCCCACACAAGCACAAGAACTTCACACGGATACATGCATGTATTTTCAGAGTTAACTGCATGTTCCTCGTGTTGTCATACTGATGGATGGTGACTATCAGCTCTGTTTGGGACTGGTGGACTTCATTATGAACCAGAAACTTCTCCTGTCAAAAAGAGGCAGATGAATAAGTGTGTGAGAAAGAGAGAAAGATTACATTCTCTACCGCCGGAGAAAAACAACCAGCTTTTAAGCTGCTAAACAGGATGCTTAATAAATAGATCTAAACAATCCATTATTCACTCATTCTTTGTTCAGTGCTAACTGTTTACACAGTGTCATATTACAATAACTTGTGTTGACTGACACAAAAAAAGATTAATTGATGCCTGGCAGCAATGCAAATCAAAACCATAGCGAGCAATTAAGATCAGGCTGCGATTATGAATTAATGAAGAGAGGGCATTATTGAAAGATGAATAGTTTAAATGAGTTGCGGTTGTGGCTTCACAGTATTTATGGTTGATAGAAAGCATACATACAAGGCGAGTTCAAGCATGACCAAGTGATTTCCCTTACATTATCCGCCATACACTCACCGGCCACTTTATTAGGTACCCCATGCTAGTAACGGGTTGGACCCCCTTTTGCCTTCAGAACTGCCTCAATTCTTCGTGGCATAGATTCAACAAGGTGCTGGAAGCATTCCTCAGGGAGTTTGGTCCATATTGACATGATGGCATCACACAGTTGCCGCAGATTTGTCGGCTGCACATCCATGATGCGAATCTCCCGTTCCACCACATCCCAAAGATGCTCTATTGGGTTGAGATCTGGTGACTGTGGAGGCCATTTTAGTACAGTGAACTCATTGTCATGTTCAAGAAACCAATTTGAAATGATTAGAGCTTTGTGACATGGTGGAAGTAGCCATCAGAGGATGGGTACATGGTGGCCATAAAGGGATGGACATGGTCAGAAACAATGCTCAGGTAGGCCGTGGCATTTAAACGATGCCCAATTGGCACTAAGGGGCCTAAAGTGTGCCAGGAAAACATCCCCCACACCATTACACCACCACCACCAGCCTGCACAGTGGTAACAAGGCATGATGGTTCCATGTTCTCATTCTGTTTACGCCAAATTCTGACTCTAACATCTGAATGTCTCAACAGAAATCGAGACTCATCAGACCAGGCAACATTTTTCCAGTCTTCAACTGTTCAATTTTGGTGAGCTCTTGCAAATTGTAGCCTCTTTTTCCTATTTGTAGTGGAGATGAGTGGTACCCGGTGGAGTCTTCTGCTGTTGTAGCCCATCCGCCTCAAGGTTGTGCGTGTTGTGGCTTCACAAATGCTTTGCTGCATACCTCGGTTGTAACGAGTGGTTATTTCAGTCACTGTTGCCCTTCTATCAGCTCGAACCAGTCTGGCCATTCTCCTCTGACCTCTGGCATCAACAAGGCATTTCCGCCCACAGAACTGCCGCTCACTGGATGTTTTTTCTTTTTCGGACCATTCTCTGTAAACCCTAGAGATGGTTGTGCGTGAAAATCCCAGTAGATTAGCAGTTTCTGAAATACTCAGACCAGCCCTTCTGGCACCAACAATCATGCCACGTTCAAAGTCACTCAAATCACCTTTCTTCCCCATACTGATGCTCGGTTTGAACTGCAGGAGATTGTCTTGACCATGTCTACATGCCTAAATGCACTGAGTTGCCGCCATGTGATTGGCTGCTTAGAAATTAAGTGTTAACGAGCAGTGGGACAGGTGTACCTAATAAAGTGGCCGGTGAGTGTATATCAGTGAGGCTGAGGAGGACGAGGAGGGAGACAAAGAACAGACGGATGAAAGTGAAGACCTCAGAAGTTAATGAGCACAACATTCTGAATCATGTAAACAAGCAACAAAAGTTGTCAAGACTCCAGTCACACTAGAATCTGCGTCGCTTCTTCATGTGCATTGCTTTGATGCTAGAATCACTGGAAAAATGGTATACTGTACTGTACGAGTCTACGAAATGATAAATAAGTTGCTACAGTTTCGGGGTAAAATGACTAGTGGTGCTAAAAGCCCAGTGACTTATACTCTAATGAGTTAAATCACGATTTGAGGAGAAGGTTATCAGGTTATTATGATTTCAGTTTCAGGCTGCTTACTCAGAACTACTGAACAGTATGGATTCAGAAAGTGCAGCCTAAGGGTGAGTAGATGCTAACAGGTTTTTAATTTTCCATATACTGCATCAATATTTGGTGGATATACTAACTACATGAGTACATGAATAGAAATATTTGGGGTAAATAACACTTTATAATAACTGCATGCTATGAATCATTAATTAAGCATTTGTAAATAGTTAATTTATCATTTATAAAACATTAATAGACATTAATAAGCAGTTTATAAATACAGCTATAAATGCTTTATTCTTGATTTATAAGCATATAAGAATATATACATATAATGTGTATAATAATTGTATTTTTATACTTTGTTAATTATCAATTTATCATTTTTAAATGAAGTAGGCCTATTATATTATTTACAAACCAGTTATTTAGGAGTTGTCAGTGGTTCAAAAAATCATTTAATGATGGACATTTTAGCTGGAAAATGCAGTGGTTTTGAACTTAGACAACATATTATTTCAGCCTTTTTTCATTGGATGTCTACCTGGGCCAAAACCAACCTGTGTCTCCCGCATAAGTGCCTCAGCTCAATCCGCAAGGTCACAGCTTCGACTATGCATGCCTTTCTTCATATACAAAAAGCACAAATTTGCCATTTTTCTTGCGTTTGTCATGTATATACATACTCTGACCTAAATTCACTCGTTTTTGGTGGTGGCGTGGACATAATGACACACATCAGCACTTATCCTTCTAGCCACATGAATAAAGATCTACATGGCAGGCCATTATTAAATCAAAATGTGGAAAGCGTCCAAAGTGTATACTGAGAGAGCAGAGATGCCATCTTCAATAGCTGCGCTCCTTTCTTCTCCATCTCTCTCTCTCCCTCTTTCCCCTGGTAGCGAGGCAGACACATTCATATGAGGAGCGCCGCCGTTCCTCCTAAAAGGCATTAATGTGGAGGCAGCCAGTGTCCCTCTGGTTGTGTGTCATTTGAGTTAATCACCATGAAAAAGACCACCCCACAGCAGGCCTTCCATTTACCCCAGCTCCTGTTTTCTGCAATGTCCCCACTGAAAACAAGGCGCGCTTTCAGCGTTTAATGTGAGGATACAAGGCCCGCCGTTCCCTGCTCGATTCTCTTGACAGAGAAATAGTTTCCGCAGACACACACAGACCATGTCAGCTCAAATGCACACAAAGAAACACAATACCCCTCTGCCTATTGGATGGAATGGAACGTCTCTGACAGTGAGATGGGCCCTGCTTTCTGAAAGCCCAGCCAATCACCAGGGAAAAGGAGCTGTGTAGTGCAGTGCTGGTGAAGGAGTACACAATATTACAATTACTATTCTCCCAGGATGTGGAGCAAGAATATTTAGTTCAAAAAGGTTGAACTGTGTTTTTCACAAATGCTAGAAAAGGTAAAAGATGGATCACAACAAATAAGCACACAAACTGGGTTTACAGTAAAAAATGCACAAAATTAGAATAATTGATATTATATATGCATAAAACTGTATTAATTCACTCACCCACATGTCATTCCAAGCCTGTGTGACTGTTTATTTTGTCTAACAAAAAAGAAGATATTGAGAAATATTTTTCTTTTTTGTACATACAATGGAAGTCAATGGTAACCAAAACTGTTTGGTTGCCAACATTCTTCAAAATATCTTCTTTTGTGGTCCGCGGGTCAGTCACAGAGGGTTGAAATGACATGGGCACGAGTAAATTATGAGAGAATATTCATTTTTGGGTTCACAATCCTTTCAACTTTAAGTGAGCATTAGATAATGACAACGGTTATCTAAATGTAAAAATGGGGTAAAGAGCATGTACAAATAAATGTACAATATCGGACAAAATAGATTTTTTTCAATCTCTACTTAAACTTAACATAAACTTAATCTTTGTATTTAATTTCATACAAATAAAGTGTACTTGTATATTACAAAGCCTGTTTGGATGGTATCATTTGATTTCACATAATAAAAAAAAAAGTCACAAACTAATAATCACAAGATACTATTATAGAGAGATGCTACTTTTATGACAATGCTGAAGGTGAATGGAGAGTAAATGACAAACAGGCACTTCTGACAGAGCACAGTGCAAAATAATGTGTACAAATATCTATGAAACAGCAATGAAAAGTATGAGTAAACCAACTACAAAGCATTCAAATAGAGGGTGAAACAGACAGCCATTAGAGTGCTGCTTTCTCAGTGCAGGTCTGGGGTCTGAGAAAACAAGGACCCAGACTAAAGACCTATTCATTTATTCTGTGTTCTGTGATGAACAACATCCTCCACAGTACCACACCATTTATATATATATAAAAAAAATAATAATAAAAAAAAAAAAACACATTGAAAAGAGACAATGTTAACGTTATAAAAGAGTGACCCACAAATGCAATATACAATTTCCACACAAAATTGTTGTTGATGGGTCTCCGTTCTAAATAATTTTGTATTGGACCCTCATTTATAGACCATATGGAGAGAGAGAGAGAGAGAGAGAGAGAGAGAGAGAGAGAGAGAGAGAGAGAGAGAGAGAGAGAGAGAGAGAGAGAGAGAGAGAGAGAGAGAGAGAGAGAGAGAGAGAGAGAGAGAGAGAGAGAGAGAGAGAGAGAGAGAGCTCTTGAGCATCTCAGATGTGTAGTGCTGATGCTGCAAGCAGCAAGCGTGTCTAACACAAATATTTCATTACCAATTCATATCTCCAACTGATCTCTCTCTCTCCAAATCACCACCAGATATAAATGACTTCCTCAAATGTTATTTTGCCATTTATTTCCACTTCGGCGCCTATTTAAATGTTCGCCCCTCTTCTTTCTCTCACTTATCTGCCATAGTGGTAAATAGGAGAATTCTTTACTTAATTCCATTAAGTTTGTGCCGCCGCTCCATCTCTCTGCGCTATGAGCATCAGTATTGCAGCTCGGCCTGTCTCTTAGCAGTTCTGCATGGCTGCTCTGGGATAGAACATGACAGTTACATTAATGTCTCTATGTAAATTGCCCCCTGCACATGGACCAGCAGGCAAAAAAAAAAAAAAAGAAGAAGAAGAAGAAAAACGCAGAGGGGCATCCATTGCCCCTGTGACAGCAGAAATTACAACAACATTCATTGTGTGTCGGCCCAGAACGCCCGAGTCTATTATGGAATACGGCAATTTCACTGAGTCTCCATCCAGGCAGATGGACAGGCAGGGGCAGCGCAGTGGCTAAAAAGCAATGACAGCCAGCGATTCGCCCCCCTGCGGGCTCTCTCTTTTTAACAAAGCAATGAAAAATAGAGAAGATGGGGGAGGTTAGGCAACCTGGGCGCATCAATAGACAGTTTGTGGTATTTTTCAGTCGAAATGACACCTTGCTACCGCAGTGTAAAAACGCATGTTTCCTGAGTAACATGAAAAACATAAAAAAAAAAATTCCTGTATATATATATATATATATATGTCTGAGAAATCATTTTATATACACTTGTATAAAACTACTTTAATGAATAAAACATTTTAGACAATACAACGGGTTTTCATACACTTGAGTGTCTAAAGGCCTCAAGGAAAGAAGTATATAAACTATCATTCAAAAGTTCAGGGTCCTTACATTTTTTTATGAGTACTTTTATTCAGCAAGGATGCATTATTTATTTATTTAACCTTTATTTTATAAGGAACTCTCACTGAGATCGCTGATCTCTTTTACAAGAGACACCTGGCCAATGAAGCAGCCATGCAAACCCACAATATAACACGTATTTAAACACAGAGGTCTTTACAAAAAAACAAACACCACATTTTTATGATTGCCTTAAATTCATCAATAGATATGTATTAAACATCTATTTTAATCATTTTGCAAACTATTCCATGACCAAGGTGCATAAAAGGAAAAAACTGTTTTTGAACTTTTTACATCAAAGAATCCTGAAAAGAATGTAATCACATTTTCCACAAAAATATCAAGCAGCGTAACTGTTTTCAACATTCTCATGTGAAGCTGAGGAGTAATGACTGCTGAAAATGTTTAATCTGTAATAATATTTCACAATATTATAGTTTTTACTCATCAAATAAATGCAGCCTTGGTAAGCATAAGGGACTTCTTCAAAAACATTTAAAAAATCGTACCGACCCCAAACTTTTGAAAGTAATTTTAAATCTTTGATCTTAATTAGGGTAAGTGTGATTGAGAAATAAGAAGTCTTTGTTGTTACAGTACATTGTAAAGTAATGTCCATTGGACACTGCAGGTGATGCGCATGCGCATATGCATGTGCACGCACACACACACACACACACACACACACACACACACACACACACACACACACACACACACACACACACACACACACACACACACACACACACACACACACACACACACACACACACACACACACACACACACACACACACACACACACACACACACACACACACACACACACACACACACACACACACACACACACAGCAACAGACATTAGGAAAAGCTCAGCGACAAGCAAGGCCCAGGAGAACATACCCTTTAATCTAGCCTAGGTCAGTTTAGTTTCCAATAGAGATCTCCATGAGGCATTCTCTCACGTGCTGACATGTTGCTTTTAGTTGTCTATTTCAGGTCTTTTCCAAGGCCTTTTTGAACACCACCGTCACTGCAAGCCAAGTCTAAATTACACACAAGGAAAAGCCAAGGAAGGAAAAGCAATCACCACAGCTGGTCACCCCAAATTGTACAGAAAGCAAAGAAAAAACAAAGACAACAGAAACATGCTGGTTGAAATACTGACACCAGCTGTGCAATCTCAGAATAGAAACATAGAAACACACATACGCACAAATTCAGCATGGCAGTAAATCATTGTTGAAGATGTGTACAAGTGGAAAAGAATTACAGAATAAAGGACATCATATCTCTTTGAAGTCATCTTCAATTCTAGTCCTGCTGATTAAGAGGGGCATAAAGCAACTGTTCCTGTCGGGGTAGTTTAGGTTTAGAGGTGTGAGTGGATGGATTCCTGCTTGTGCAGTCAGAAGGTACAGCTGCAGCTGAGACACACAATTCACTCGCACTATAGTCTGCATCTGCAGAAGCAAAAGCAGTGTCACAGTACAGGAAATGAAAGAGAGTAATATTAATTGTTAAACTATTCTTTGTCATGCTAAACTGAACATTTACACCAGGCTGAAATGAGCCATATGGCTAATACTTTTACTCTTGGATCACAAATGTATCAAGCAAACATTTTTAACCCTCTGATGCAGAGATTCCCAAACAACCTTTAAAATAAAAACAAAAGTTTTGAACCCACAAACTTTTATTTTGGCAGAAAACTGCAGGGAGACCGTTTAATCTGTGTTTAGTTGACAAAAGATTTATACACGTTTCTTGTTACAAATCTAGAACAATGCTGACATCCACAAAAATGTTGGAAATTATGCAAAATGTGAAAAAGTGATCCTGGTGGATGTTACATTCCAAAATGTATGTTATAAGTGACATGAAGTTCATGTGGAGCAGCTTTTACTGTGAATCGAGACACTCCAAGACACTGAAAACTTCAGATCATGAGCTGCTTGCGTGTAAATGAGCACAACACATCACACTTATCAGAAAAAGCTGCGATCAATAATTGATTTTTATATAAAAGCCATATTCCAATTTAAATATTATTTCGATTATTAGTGCAACCCTATTAATTTGACATTTTAATGATTTTTATTATTAGCTTTTTTATCAACTCATGAGTGCCATGCAGTTCTTTCACAAACCCCCGTTTAGAAACACTGCTCTAATGCATGGTGTCCACTAAACTGGATAATTATTTTAGAAATTTTTAACCATATCCAGGTTAAAAATGTGTGTTGTTGTTTTTTATTTATTTATGACAAAATAAATGTAACATGCATGACAAAGTGGTGATGCATCAAGTGCCCCTGAAATATTTATTCCTATATTCTTTTGCAGTAGACAAATGTGAAATTCTTAAAAAAAAAGAAGATAATAATAATAACAACAATAATTTATTATAATTCTATAATTAGGGAATTGTAAAAAATTTATATATCTTAAGATATTATTTTTGTTTTGAGAGTTTAAAAAAGGCTACCG
Organism: Rhinichthys klamathensis goyatoka; assembly: GCF_029890125.1. NCBI lineage: Eukaryota > Metazoa > Chordata > Actinopteri > Cypriniformes > Leuciscidae > Rhinichthys > Rhinichthys klamathensis. The sequence goes on along the minus strand of NW_026606794.1, from coordinate 3,133,482 downwards.
TCAACTGTCTGGTTACATTCTTTAAAATATCTTGATGTTGTTTATGTCTGTGTTGTTTTTAATATACTTTAAGACAAACCATGTGCAAATTCAGCAGTCAACACCATTGCGAGTATTTTCTCTTTAAAACGGCAAAATAAAAACTGTACAATAGTCTGAAAAACGCGGTTTGAAAGTGCCCCTCTCTCCTACCATCACAAACTTGTAACCAATCCCATCAACGTGGGGGCCAGGGCTCTTCTCCACAGACTTTCTATGATGTTTAAAGCGCTTCTAAGGATGCTGATTTTTGATTGCCTGACTCTGAGATTGCGAACAGGAACATGGCTTGTAACATTTTAGCAACACATTATTAGCTGTTTGATGACTAGGTAGTCAACCACAAAGAGGTTGTAGAGAGCGATACATAAAACGCATTACCATTCTGACATCGACTTGTAGATGAGCCTGTATAATTCACTCTTCCTCTTCTGAATCAGTTTATGGGGGAATTAAACCAATAATTCTATTGTGTAGCGTTTACTTTAGTAAAGTTGACTGAATTACACCAACACATACTCCCTGATCCATTCAGAGGCTAATTTGCATATTCATGGCTCTGCATTTACTAAATAAAGCAAGGGTGTAGAGATACATTCAAGCTATTTTAAGGCATGAAGAAATTTTTTTCATGGGAAAAAAACAATAATTTTGATTATTAAGGATGTTTTAAGGGATAAAATTATTGATACAGGGGGACTTTAATAATTCGTGCATCAAAGGGTTAAACAGGTATTTTACATTCAAATAAAATGATTCAAAGATATACTCAGAAAGTGTTTGTGACCTTTGATGAACAGTCAGATGGCGTCTATCGCTGGAAATAAATGGAGCAGGACCCAAGGTGGAATCCCACAACTGTAAACTTCAAAGCGTGTGAAATGTGTATCTACAGACAGAAAGGATCTGAATGCTTTGTGGTGAGAGACAAAGCAGAGACAACATACAGCATTCAGAGTGAGGTGGAGGTCTCACAGAAGGGGATTTTCTGCAGAGGGGAGCGCTCAGGTTTTGAAGTTTGGGAGCATTCCCAGCATGAAAGCACAGTTAACTTGAAGAACAAGACAGAATCACATTAGGCTATGTCCTGAAGCCATGTGACCAGCATGTGACTACCCTCAGCACTGTGGGCAGTCAACCTCACACTTGCTATGAGACTGCAGACATACAGTATCAGACAGAATAAGTGGATACCCGGAGGCCAATGATGACACGTCAGCAACGTGTGTTTGTGTGTTGCTGCTACAGTAGTGTCACTCATCAGAGAGATGTGTTCTTAAGAAGTAGTGTGCATTCCCTCAGGGCAGACAGAATTGTAGCGCAACTCTTTTCACACACTGAGGATCTGTTCCAAAACACAGTGAGCTACCTTGCTGTCTGCTGACTACATAAGCAACTGCATTCTGAAGGTGAGTCTTGTGACTGATTTGAGTCTACATAGGAATCCTTAATTTCGCAATGAAACGGAAGAAGCGACAGAGCTTTTCTTTCGTATTATGACAACAGATTAAAAAAAAAAAAGTAGGGTGGGGATTTGGTTCTATATGTGAGCTGGCAGTTGATTGTAAGAAGAGGGCAGGGTTTAATGACTAAATGATTGGAGAAATCCAGCATATATCACCAGAGAGAAGTCTGTCGTTTCAACGGAAGATCAAGTTACAAGCTTAAAAAAAAAAAAAAACATTTTCTATAATAAGATCAATAACATGCATTTAGAAATCATATGGGGTGAATTTTCATTTCCTGCTGACTTAAAAAAAAATTAAGCCTTAAGATTTTCGCATTTCAATTGTAAAATTCCATCAAATTAAATAATCCGTACATATTTTAATTGATTAATTGAACAATCCTTAATCACTTATTCAAATAAAATATGTAAGGATTATTCAATTCGATGGAATTTTACTATTAATTAAAATGCAAAATCTTAAAAAGTGTAAAACACCAGAGCATGGGAGACTCAACTCACAACTTAGCGTGTTGCTTAGCTAATGGGGTTTTATTTGTGCTTATTTATTTATTTAATAACTAGTAAGTTTTATTATAAATCACACCTTTTTAAGTGAATGTTTTCAAGTGCTGTAATGTGACCATCCTCTAGACTAGAGATTACAGTAGGAATTTAATATTTAGCTAACATGTTTAATAATACATGTGTTGTAAACTGTACCTCTACAAAAAAACAAACAAACAAATAAACAGACAAAAATAAATAAATAAATGTTTAAGTAGACAAAAAATAATAATTTCTATGCTTTTCATTATGGAATAAAATGTAAAGTATATAATATTTATAACTAGCATGCTCTAAAATGCTGCCTCAAATCTATGTGCTATATTCCACTTCAAAAAAAGAAAAAAGAAAAAAAAGAAAGAAAAGAAAACGGTTGCGCACATAAACAAACAAACACCACTGGTATAAAAAAGGAGCCAGTTTGATTTGTCGCATTAACAGTGCATCCAAAAAGGGGTGGTGACCGAGGGCCTGCCCTCAAAAAAACAAAAAAGTATATATATATATATATATATAAAAAATATAATATAATGTAATATATATATAAATATATATATATATTATAAATTAATAAATAAATAAAGAGAAAGACGGAAACAATCCAAGACGATATTCCTGTAGGCCTCAGCCATCAGTCAAAATGATGAATGTGAGTAACTAAACTGTGGACATAGATCTGCCAGGTCTCGCGTGGTCCCACTGACATCGCATTTAATTATAACGCATGTCTAATTGAAAACCCCCTGGAAAAAGGCGGGATATTGTGGTCTCTCTCCCTCTCTCTACGCCCGTGGCAGGCCACGGAAAGTTAATTAATTAGGAGGCACCTCCTCCCTCCTTTATCTTGAGTTACTATCAGCCCTGCCTCACTGAGCTGATGAGATTTTCAGCCAGCTTTTCATCTCGTGGAAGAAAAAAACAGAATGGCGTGAGGAGAGTGTTATCAAATGAGCTGTTGAAGCAGCCAGTGAATATGTCATTGACTGTGACTGCTCCCGGAGTGAATGGTGATTTATCCACATGACTCCCGTCATGCTAACTGTGTGTGTGTGTGTGTGTGTGTGTGTGTGTGTGTGTGCGTACATGCCTGTCAGGACTGGTGGACCTCTTTCCCCCTCATTCAATGCACTCACATCAGTATTAATACCATTCTGCTCTCAAATTACCCCTCAGCAACCCAGAACTTGAACTAACATCTTCTAGATGAAAGAGGATCAATACTTTACAGCCCAGAAGAAGATTGTCATATGTTGAGCATGATTTTGGAAGCGAGGTGCCCTCCTTTATAAACTCAGATAGCACAATAACTTGAAAAGAAAATGGAAGACTCCACAAACTATGCTTTTAAGCTTGCATGTGTTGAAAGCCAAGTAAACAGGATTTGTGAAACACTGACAGGCGCCCACTGATCCCTTCAGTGCTGACTGCAGATGAGACACTTTAAAGATGTTTATATTTATCCATCTTCTGTACGTCTGTGTGTGTCTGTGTGAATTAATAATGTGAGTATCAGGCCACCAAAGAGTTTCTGTCTTTTCATGATGGGGTGTCTGACAACAAGGCAAACTACTTTCTCTACCACCAATGATGTGCTTGTTGGTAGAACTGGGACCAGAGCAGGTGGCTAGAACGGACCAGGGTGTGTTTTTAAGTGTGTGAGTGTCTCTTACTCTCCCATAGAGGTAATTAATGAACCCCTGAACCTGTGGAACTCTGTTGAAAGGCTGCCAGCAGATAGTCAGCGGTAAATCAAGAACCTCAATGCCAAATCAAAAGAAATCAGTTGATCTCTGCATAAACATGAGATCGGAGACACACCAGGCGGCGTCTGCCTGCTCTGACACCCCGTCCCATCAAATCACCCGCTTCAACACCCCCCACCCACCACACACACAGAGACACAGACCATCCTTTTCTGTACTGAGCCGAAGTCATCTAATGCTCATCTCACCTATATCATATCATGCGGGAGAAAGAATTGTGCTTTTTTTTTTTATTAATTAAAAAAATACTGTGATTTAAAATAAAAAGTTTTCCTAGATACACATAATGTGGACCACTACACAATTATTATAACTAAACTGATCAATACATCTTCAGGTGTGAGCTGGGATCATACTTTTTTTGTTTTGCCCATTTATTTAGAAAACGTTTAGTATAAACCTTTTAATAAATTCTGCCTCAAACATCTTACTAGTTATTTTAGTGTCAACTATATTTATAACTATTAAACAATTAAAGTAAAAGTATACAAAAGCTATGCTAGGGGCATTAGATTAGATGTAAACAACACCAATCAAGACAATTGTTACAAGCATCCCAACATGAGTGAAAAACTACACATGTTAATATCTCCCACTCACATTTTGATTTTAATATTTAAGCTAAATGTACATATTTGCCCTCTGCATTAATTCACTGGACCTTCATTTCATACAAACAGGAATAATGCAGAGTACTTTTTATTATTGCTACCATACAGGTCTAAACAGGCGTAAAACTTATTTAAAGTGATCTTTAACTGTAACTGTAGTCCTCGCTCAGGACCATTTGCAGAGACTTTGGATTATAGGTAATAATGTTGTAAATAATGTTCAGTTTCTTGACAAAGACCGATCGTTCTGCTTCATAAGACCTCAATGTATCGCCAGGAGCCACGGGTATTAATTTTGTTTTGCCTGTATATGTTTTTTGACTCTGAAAGTGACAGTAGCCATTGACTTGCATTATATGAATCACCAAAGACCACAGTTTCTGTTAAAAAAAAACTTCTTTACTGTTCAACTAGTGAAACAAGACACCTACATCTTGGATGGCCTGAGGGTGAGTAAATTAAGAACAAATTGTCCTTTCATGTCTGACGGAGAGATAACAGTTAAAATGTATTTATTACAAAATAAAATTATGACCGTAAAACCAAATATAAGGATTTACTAAGCTCAAAAAACAAAAACTCTGTTATTTTGTGAGTAAGGAAAGGATATAATTTGCATGTATTGAGTGTTATCCTCACTCCTAAATTTTATTCACGTAATTCTTGAAATCAATTAGAAAAATCGTACACTTTGAAGCCTAACTACCACACTTGCTCAAGAACACAACTCGGATACACCTTCAGCCACCAGCACATCGGCGTTCGTGATTTCTCAGTAATTAGCATGTCGAGAAATCACTGTCTTCTTATTTCAACATTCCCACTGTGACTAAAGCGAACAGGTATGCATCATTATCACCGCTTAGGTGTAGAATTAAACATTTTTCTAAAGACGCTCACTCATTTAAACATGGAGACAACGGCACTAGGTAATTCATGACATATGAGGTACGTGGAAAACATTTTATTATAATTAGATGCTAATTAGAAAGATAAAAACAGTACGAAGATATCGGTTGAAGTCCTGATAATGAAAATCATCAGAAAGCTATGTCATACTACAGTGTGTCCTACAAAATCCTTAAGGATCCAGCTGATTTTAATAAACACAAAGCAGCCAGACTGTATTGTATGACGGTTTGAGTGAGTGAACCGGCATGCCTCAATTCTTTTCTCCCCGAGTCCTAATTGGCCCAGTCAACAGCAGCCAGGCCACATCAGCGTTATATACTCAGACATATCCATTTGTTTAACAACCTTGAGCGTTTGAAGAAGACAGATGAAAGGGGAGTCTTGGACAACTGCATTAGAGCCTCCCGACCACAAAAGAAATACCCTGCTTCATTAAAATGATAATACGGCAAAAAGACCCCAGCCCACGTCTCTGAAGTACAAAAAGCCTTGTATTAGCCTGCACAGCTACAGTAGATCCCCCCTCTTCCCAATCAAATCGAACTGTCATCTGAGGAGACAGGTCATTTACATTCATGATAAAATGATCTTGCATTTTTTATTTGTCTTGGAAATTAAAGACTTACTTAATCATTGTGGATGGAAGTGGGGGCCCGGGCGATGTAGTCATGTGTTTCTGATTGCATTAGGACTGATGTGGCGTGGCGTGATGGATATTTAATAGTTAAGCTGTCCCTCTGTATCATGTCACAGGCCCCTGATGCACCCGATGCTCCGCAGCAGGATGGCTTTAATTATTAGGCCAATCATGGGAATAGGTCTAGAAGAGAAGGAAAAGAGAGATCCCATCATGGAGAGCATCTCCAAGGTGAACCGCACTCGGGACTTTACACTTGATATTGGTGTCAAATTAACTTTGAACGCGTAAAAATGTCTCAGTGGGTTCCTCTGTTGTTTTGGACCTCAACATTTTCCAAAATATTATAGTTTTATGTTCCTCAGAAGAAGAAAAAAAGCTGTACATTTCATTTTTGAGAATTGTATAAATACACATACACAAAATATTGTTCAAAAGTTTAGTAGATAGTAAAATTTTATTTTTACTAATTGTCATTTCTTGAGCACCAAATCAATATTTAGAATGACTTCTGAAGGATCACGTGACACTAAAGTCTGGAGAAATGGCTGCTGAAAATTCAGCTTTGTCATCAGAGGAAAAATTAAATGTAAAAAATATATTAAAATAGAAAACATTTTGTTTAAATTATATTTCACAATATTACAATATTTTTATTTTTGATCAAACAAGCCTTAGTGACCATAAAAAAAAAGACAGAGAGAGAGAGAGAGAGAGAAAGTAAGTAGGGGAAGAGAGAGATTTTTTGCCCCAAGCCCCTGTGAATTGCATAGGAAATGGCACTAGTGGTGTGGCTTTCGGAGGCCACAAATGAAGATAGTTACAAAGTAGAAAAAATTAAAAATTTCTAACAAAACATAAAATATTATTTTGTAATTGGGGGATTACACAAATTAGTCGATTTTAAACACACAATACTGTGAATCTTAAATAATATTTTAAAAGTTTTTTTAAACATGTATTTGTAGACCACCTCATTCTGCACAAACACAATGGCCGCTTTATGAGTTAATAAGAATGAAGGGCTGCTCTCGCAGTGGCGTTTTTTTCCTCTCTGCCGCCTGAAACAGATGATGGGCCATCTGCTAGAGGACAATGCTAATCACAGGGCGGCGTGCAACGCTGGTGTGGATGAATGGCCAGGCTGGGCTCTCACATGTCGAGTGGCTCGTCCCACAATGCAGAGCGCCGGTCTGCCAAGTCCAGTCCTCTGCTCTGGCCCTGCCTCTTTCCTGTACCCACGCTCCCGCCAGACAGCCACCACACACATGCCGTTTCCTGTCAATTCAGGAAGTTTTTGGTTGTGGTCCCACTGATCCCACTGACACAAATGGGTAACAACATGGATGTTTAGTCATTTCCTACTTCCTCGTAGAAGTTACGGGTCAATGACTATTCTCTAAATGATCACTGATGGGTTACATCTGCATACTTTGAGAGGTTTTGTTTTGTTTGGATTTCATGCCGTTTTCCCCCCATATGTCATCTGGTATTGAAGAATTGACTGGTTGATGTGTCAATTGAACTCAATTATCACAGTTATTATCTTAGAGAAGCCACTCTCACAGTTTTAGAAGAGAGCAATATTTCACACCAGGCTAAGCGGATACAGAAGCCAGACATCCCAAACACAGGCAGTTAATGTTAAATGGAGTATTACATTCTTCATCCGTCGATATTTCATGGGTGGGCCCCTTCACAACCGACACGATCACCCCTCCAACCACCTCAACTACAAATATAGCCTGCAAAAATCAAACAGCCATCCTCTTTCTCTGCATTAACATTTACAACACCAGGAAATTGGTCCTTAATTCCTTTATCCTCTGAAAATGTGGGAAGCTAATCAGGCCTTACACATTTTTATGAGCGAATAAAAGCCAGTGCCAGGTTTAAGTACTGCGTTGTGTTGGGTGCAAAACGCTGGTCCTGTCCTCATGTTCACGATGCTTTCCAGCTGTGGGACGATTGGAGAAACAACATGAATTAGGCTTGTACCCAAGGCTGTTGCTTCCAGTTATGCTATTGTAGTGCGCGTTAAAGCAGATGTGATTCTCTAACTGTGGTGTCCCGTTCCTGTCTGATTAGGTGTGTCCTCTTAAAATGCCACATCTGTGGCATTTTAAGTGTTTTTGCAATGATGGATATACAATGCCACAAGCAGAAAACATCTAGCAATTTACAGCTTGTTAAAGGAATCTGGAGTGTTTGTGGAGGAAGCCAGATTGTAATGGCCCTATGTCTCCATTTTGGGCCTGAGACTGTGTCTTAAATGGCCGACTATTGTTAACTCTGGATGGAACATTTTGCAGATGTCAAAAACATTACTGTATAACAGACTTAAAGGCACACTGTGGAACTTTTCAACCTTTATAATATATTACCAAAACCCATTGAGATGGTACATCGACTTACAATAGGTTGAATGACACGTCTGCCGAAGCCTGAAGGTGTCTGTATCGCTTTTACTAGCACTATGTAACTTCGGGTTTCGGGTAGGAACCCGAGCACAAAAAGAACTACAAAATTCGACCGCTTTACGGCATACGTCACTTCCCCCACCACCCCAACTTCCTCAAATTCTAACGTGAGAGCTCAACTCGCGTTTGATTGCTGGCGTCTGTATGTTGTCGTCATGACTGAATCAACAGCTACTCGGAAGAAAGCGAAGAAAGCAAAGATTTTGTCAGAGGAGACCAAAAAAAGAAAAAGGGAGAGTGATAAACTAAAAGCAAGGACGAGAATAAACATTGGTCAAGCGTTCCCTCGCTGGCGTGCGATAAAGGAGGATGAGGGATTCCCGACCGATGCTGACCTGGCCGTCATGCTTTTGGACTAGTAAGTTAAATATATTGCTTGCACAATATCTCTATTTTTTCAAATTTGTTCTCTGCCTGGCCATGTTACTGATTCTATATTGTCCTCCATTTAACTTAATGTAACAAGGAATGCTAGTAGAGTAAGTTAGCGAATTATCAATCTGGTAGCTTAATGTTAGTACAAATATAAATGTTATAAATATTGGGAAAGGTTTGCATTCAGCAGACACTTTATCCTCCGATTTTGAAACGAAACAGGGCTGCAACTTAACAACTAGCTACAGGCTTTGTTTAATTTGTATGCAATTCATCTGGTAGCAGACACGGGAGGTTGACCGGTTGACTGTTTGTTGACTTTTGCGACAATGCTGCGGCGCTTGTGGCCTCTAGGGGCACTAGACGTGAAAATTACAGGTCGAGCGCACCCTAGTGGCCAAAAATTCCACAGTGTGCCTTTAAGATAAATTTGCTTACATTTTTAATTTAAAGGTATACACTATATAACTTTTGCCGTTAAGCAAAACTGCGGAAGAAAATTGAAGCCGGTGCTACTTCTCTCTGTTTATGTATATGACGAGTCACACAGGTACTGGGCTACTCCGCAGTGGTTGGTGTCCCGCTCTGTCTAAAATAGTCCGAATACAAACACTTATTTTAGGAATACCAGTGATTCAGGTTAAGATTTCAGTTTGGAAGATGGATTCATGATGTACTCGCTCATTATATTCATTTTTAACAAATAGTAGTTACATAGAGTACCTTTAACATCATCATAAATCGATAAACTGGAATATAAATTCTTCACATAAAGTCAGCCCTAGCTAACTGTTGTTAGCCTTTTGCCTTACACGTTCAGACAAATTACAATTAATATATTAATTTCTCTTTTAGCATGGTTTTAGCTATTTAAAACTTTCATGCAGGGAGTATCTCTTTATGTTCCTTTCCGCCATGGCACTTCATTCTGATGTACCAGGGCTTAGCAAAGCGGATTCCATGTAGAAAATAAAAGCCCAGACAACTGCATTACTGTCCGACCTGTCAGGTTCTTTAAATATATGCTCAATCCTCGCTGCCAAGCCCTTAAAAGCAGTGCTGGCAGAGAAAGCGAACTGGGAGTGACAAAAGCACGTCGTTTGGGGGACTGTGATTTTAGTTGAGGAGAATGGACTTTTAAATGTATTTTTATACATTCACAAGGAGTTCATTCTGTTCCCCATGAATCAATAATAAGCAGTGTGCCATAGACCCGGGATACAATTATCCACCCCGAAGAAGCTCACCTGTCACAATGATGTCTGAGGAACTGAGTACGCTGTCAGGTGTAATGGCGTTTATTTTGCTGTTCCCACAGAGCCGGGGCCTGTAGCAGCTCTAACATGGAAGATTCTTAGGAGTCATGCTCAGGCCTACGAGAACATGACTGTACACTACACATACACACAGAGCCATACTGAAGCAATGCAGAATCCATTACCACAGCAGGTTCCAGCTCCTTACTGTTTGTTAGTGATTCTTTCTTTTTTTTAAGGAATACATTTAGAAAAAAGAAACTGCAGTGCCAAACTGGGTTATTATTAACTAAAACTATTAAAACATTTCTGTTATTGGAATATAATAAATAAATAAATATTAGCCTACTTGAAAAAAAGGCCTTGACAATAAACTGAAATAAGTTTAAGTTGAAAAGTAACTTAAATAAGTTTAAGCACTAAAATGATTAACTGGAAATAAATAAAAACTAAAACTAACTAAATTAAACCTAATTAATAAGGTACGTTTAGTAACCTAGGTTAGTTTAAACCTATAATAGCAATAAAAAATATGACAAAACCACATACCGAAATGACTTAAAATTAACATGAAAACTAAAAATATAAAAAAATTAAGGCTAATTGAAAATATGAATACAACTATGATAAAACTAAAATAACACTGGTGCCAAATGATGAAATAATTTCAATAATAAATAAATATAAAACAAACAAGTATTTACATGTTACAAAGATTTTGGCAGTCTTTTTAGAGGCGACACAATTCTAAAATTGGCCTTAAAGGTGCATTGTGTAATATTTAGGAGGATCTGTTGACAGAAATGCAACATCATATACATAACTATGTTTTCAGTGGTGTATAAAGAGCTTACATAATGAACCGTTATGTTTTTATTACCTTAGATTAAGCTATTTTTATGTACATAGACCGCTGGTCCCCTTACATTGAAATAGCCATTTTGCACCACCATGTTTCTACAGTATCCCTAAAAGGACAAATGCGTTTCGTCACTATGTTGTTCTTCGCGCAAAGAAGCAAGCTAAAGTCAGCGAATAAAACACTGACACAATGATGAACACCTAACAATAATATTCGCAATAACATATTGTTTTACTGAATAATTAAATAAACATAATTTCTTAAATTATCTTTGTAAAGAAACCTCATTGCTTAACTGGCTCCTCTCTGCTGTCTCAGACGACATCTTTTCCTGTCGGCCACCGTATCTTCTGTTGGTTGCAATTCGCAACCTCACCACTAGATGCCGCTAAAATCACACACTGCACCTTTACCTTTGAATTAAACCGCAATAATAAAACCAAAAAAAAAACTTTCATTTTCAAGATTTCATTCATTGATATTTAAAAAATGCTACTGACCAAACACAATGTTTATATTTAAAAACACACTGTCACATGAACAACCAGTCAGTAACTAATTCAGGTGCTGATGAATAATAATTAGTGCAGGAAACTCTGCCAGGGTATATTACTATGTGGTTTTGGTCCGTATTGGAGGAAGAATGAATGTGCAAGAACAGTTATCGGAACCAATTATTATTGTTATTATTATTTTTTTATTATTAAATGGAACGGTTCCCTATTCATATACATTGCACAATGTTTCTTTTTCGAAAAAGGATACTTTTAAAATTACAACAAAAAAACTGGTGTCAGCAATTTGAAATTAACAGAATAATTATTTGAGAACAAAACCAATGTTGGTGTTCGCTTTGTGGGCACACTTAACAGCTATGATAGTGGTATAAACACAGTTGTCATGTTACAATCTGTTGTTGTTGTTGTTGTTTAATGCAATCCATCTGTTAATGAAAAACTAAAATACATTAAAAACTGAACATGTTATGCACTAAAAGGCTTGACTCCATCTATTAGGCCCATGAGGAGTAGCCCTTTAGTGGGCAGCTCTGTTATGATGGGTATTGAGGAAGATACTAATAAAGCAATAAATATTTGGTGGATGGCAATGGAAGTGGATCCAACTGAATCTCAGACTAGTTCACAGCAGATGTTTGCATATTGTGCCTTCTGGAACAGACTCTCTCTTTATTTCACTACCCTATACTTTGCATGGCAACCTGACTAACTAATAGCCATCACTAACTAGAAAGATTCAAGAGGGTCCTCCTCGGAGAAACTATATGACACAAAAACCTTTAGCATAGTGGATTTCTTAATTTACAACATACGGCCTGTGAGAACCCATCTCACTCTTGGATGGCTGACAGAGAACAAAACTGAACAGCATTAATAAAGATGTTTACACTTAGTATCTGAATGCCGATATAGCCTATTGACACAGTATTAGTTTTACAGCTCATATATTTCTGACAGCAAACAATCAATATTACAAGACTGAAAGGATATACATTTAGCAACTATCAATATGATGCTAAAAATAAATTCTCAAAACTAATTGTTTTATACCCACTGTCAGTAGTCTGTAGTGAACATCAGCACACACAAGTTAAAATGATTAGTGCTTTGACTCACTTGAAATATATATTTTAAAGAGATTTCAATATACTGTAATACAATTATATACAATTTTTCACACAGAATCTGAAAACTAATCCAAACACAGTGTTGATTGACAGACTGTCTTGATAGCAAAGCTAAATTTAATCACTGGAATTGAACGCTATAATCGCTCTAATTAACATGTGCAGTGACATTTGAATCCTTACATTTTCTTGGGCTGCTGTACATGTGCAGTGTGTGGGCTTATTTGTATTGTAAACAGACTGTTCAAGAAGAGACCAGACATAATTAAAATCCCTGATGGCGGGATGTTAAAAAACATACGTGTTGCAAATTGCGGCCCATCTGCTGCAGTGCATGGCTTTATGAGCACGGCACATTGCTCAGCGGTGGGTCAGGGATGGAGCAAACTGATTGATGGCAGCAGAAGACCAGGCCACTCCCATTACCATGCAGACTTCAGAGAGAGAGAGTGTGTGAAGGGGGTATTTAAAAGATGACAGCACTGGGTTGTCAAAATTCATTTAACGGGTAACCATTCGAAAATCAAAGCTAGTAGTTAGGTCATATTATTAGCATAATGCATTTTCAGGCTATTTTCCTAACATGAATATTTCCCTAAGATGATAGTAATGACACAGCAAAACATAAATTCCACTAAAAAGTATGGTAACACTTTTTTAAAAATGTGTATATTATATACATAATATAAAAAATAAAAATATGACACTGTTTATGTATATATGATGCACCGATACCCCTTTCTCCAGACCGAGTCCGATACCGTTACTTTCATTTTTGGTACGTGCCGATACCGAGTACCGATACCGATACCTGTATTTTCACTGCATTTGTAATTTTTAAATGTATTGGTTGAAACCAAAATAATACAATCATATTGGTTGGCTTAACTTGTTCAGCAAATATATATTTCCTTCAGTTATTTTCATGCTTAATTAAGCCTCCCGAAATGTATTGTATGAGCTTCACTGTTCATTCTATTGTCATTCTATTCATATTTGATCTATCATTTAATATCACAGTGCATATTTAGAGCTGCTTCAGCAGGGCTCAGTGCTGAGGATTGGATCAGTGGCTCAAATGCTTAGATACTAGTCAAAATTCACTATTCTATATTCCAATTTTGATACAGCAAAACTACTAGCCTAATTATGTAAATTTAAAACATTTCTAAAGACAAGTAAACAGTCAGTAATAAAATAAATACAACAAAGAAAGGCTACAAATAAAATAAACTATTTTTAGAGCTTTTCAGGTCTAATAGTATTCAGGTACAGAAATTTGAAAAAAGTAATCAAATGTGAAATAACACGGCATGTTCATTACTGTATAAATTAAATATAGATGGATCTTTATAAAGTTACAAGAGGTATTTAGTCAAGAGCAGTGAGTGATTTCTTTGTCAGGTTTATTAGACTGCTGTCCCTTTAAGACCGAATGCACGGGATCAATATGAATACTGTCTAAAGTATTCAAATATGAATACCTCTGATGAAAACGACCATGTTTACTAGGATACTCTACAAGAGTTTTTACATCATTTTGTGAATTCGTTAATACAAGCGCAAGACGTGAAAGAGAATTCAATTCAGTATTCGCATCGCTGTCTGAAACACGGGTTTTGCGTTCATGAAACTTCTTGACTTGTAAACGTCCTGGAATAATGTAGGGAACCACTCGCTATACATAAATCAGGTAACAGTTCATGTTTCACTAACATATACGATTTAGTTTTTAATCCAAATGAAAGTGTGCTGAGTGAATGATCAGCAAGCAAGAGCATTCAACAGAAGTGGTCAGTTAACGTTAATAATAAGCTATATGCCTCGTTTAAATTTATTTGAACAAATAAATCAAATAAATACATTTATTTGAACAAATCAATCCACTGCGCATTTTTCTCTTATCAGCTCGCACACCACAGCTATATAGGCGTTAGTGCGTTACTTCGTTTAATATTCCAACTAATTAGATAAATTCAACAGCCTTCTTTTTTATCCCCATTATACTCTCTGTTGTCGATGTTTCTTTGTCTGGACACACTGCTGTACACACGCTGCCTAGTATCGGAGCATTTTATGAGTGCGAGTGCAAGTAAGAGAGTGCAGTATCGGGCCGATATCGGTGCATCCCAAGTATGTAGTATATACACTATATATTAACTTACCAACTACCAATATAATATTGTCAAATCATCCCACCAATCCCTCAAATATAACAGACCTAAACAGTGAAATGTGAATGTAAGTTAACACTGAGGCTTTCAGAGTGACAAACCTGGATGGCACAGAGAGAAATTGAATGGATACACAGAATATGACAAACAGCCCCTTTACTGTAACCTTTCAACAGAGAGCTCCAAGAGAGACATTACCCCGCTGAAATAAAAAGCGCTCACACCATTTGTGCTGCGGCCATCACTTCATCTGATGCCCTGTGTGTCTGTGTCAGTGAAATGCTATTCATGTCATCTTTCCCAAAATAATTTACCAAGTGCAATTAGCAGCAGTCGGAAGTTGTCATCCGCAGGCTTCTGGAAAGCGTTCAGCGGAGGAGTTAACGTATTAAAGACACTTACAGCCTGCATTAAAAAATAAACATGTGGATCTCTGGTGATTACCCGGCACCAGAAGAAAGAAATGACATTTCCCTGAAAAATTAGAAACAAACCTGTTTGACAGCCCCTGTTAGCTTAGAACAAATGGGAGACATGGGAAATTGTTTGACACACTTTCATAAAAAGCAAGTGAAGGCAACCTATCCTTTGGTGTCGGGTAATGGCTCCTCGTTGTTAGATTCAATGGAAAAAGCTATTCATACTGTTGTGTGATTGAAAAGAAAATTGAATCCTTTTGATGTTATAAATGTGTCTATTACTGCATTTGCACACAAAATTTCAATGGAAATTACAGAGAAAGGAGTGATTCTCTGGGGGAGGGGGTGACATATTGAATTCTATTCCGGCCTGAATATCAATATACAGTACGCCTGGCAGAATGACTCCAAAACCATATGATTTTTTACGCTGGCGTCAGAGTAAATAGGGTGAAAGGCTAAAATTGCAAAACTATATATATGAATGTTAATGCATAGATATTTCCCAAACAACCTCCTCTATTTGCCACATAGTTATAGGAAACTTTTCATTGCCGGCTGCAGAAACCTCCCGAGGAGGTGCTCGGTCCCCCCGAAGTTCACGACGTGTACAACTACAAAAACACTGGCAGTCTGTGCAGTGTGCTTGCTATATTAAAGAACCTTTTGATAGGGCCTCCAGCAAGATATAATAGAGCTGTTGTGCATTTACAGGTAGTTAAATAATCAGCAAATAGAGTTCGGGAGATGGGTTCAGCCCAGGTTTGTGAGAGGAATGTGTTGCTGAGAGCCCTATTGAATTTAAGAATTTCTGAAGCCGCCACTTCAAGCAAAACACTGCCGCACCTCCCCGCTCTATCAAGAATATAGCCATTGAAGGTCCCCTTCAAAACACAGCAGTTGTCTTTAACTCTGTGACTGTTCCTGGCTTCAGGTAACACTGGCATGTGGCAGCCAAAAGTACTCTGAAAAGACTCTGTAACCGGGCCTCAGACGCATCGTTTTCGAAAACATGAGTAAAGAAGAAAAAAAAACAACGAAGCGCCTTGGTGATGAAAAGATGTGTGCAAATAGAATTAACAAAAGATTAAAATATATCAAAACAAACTTATAAGACATGACCAGTGACCTGACATCCAATACGCAAGAAGACTCTCGGCTAAATGCACCGTCACTCCTCATTGAGCATGAAGCGCTCTCTGATCACTAAACTAGGGATTTTTTCAATTGCCTTGATGAATACATTGAAAGGCTATTCAGCGATGCACACATTTGATGTTCCAGGCCTACGATACAACATTTCTGAAGTTTGAGGAAAAGCATGTAATAGCATCCTTTTGACACATCTGTATTAATTATGGATACATTCAAATCGAACAGCATCTTCCTCACACTGGCGTAAGTCATTGTGGGTAACACACAAATCATTTAACTGACTAGTGATGTTAATATATCAGCACTTTTGAAGCGACGCACAAAGGTACAATGATTGCTTCAATTCAAAGGCGTATTACAAATCCGAATGCAAATCAAGGTTCAAAAACCGTGTTTGCATTCATTTCCAGCATTCTGGAGACCAGATTTGCAGAGAATGTTTAGCAAATTTAAAAAAAAAAAAAAAAGGGAAAAAAGCAGATGGCAACCCATTTTTACACTCATTACCAAAGTAGATGAACAAAGTTTCCACCCCAAAGAACATTCAACCAAAACATCAGAATGATTAAAAACAAATCACTCTGTGTGTTGGGATCTTGGGATACCCATACATAAGCACTAATGAATAATTTCAGCGCTACTCCAAAATCCACACAATTTGAGCATTTGCTGTGGCATTTCACGCAATCTCCTCCTCGCTCCTGAATAAAGAGAGAAAGAAAAAAACAGTGTAACAGACAGAATATCTCTTTATTTAGAATATTCACACTCTTGTGAAGAGCCTGTATGTGCGTCGCAGCTATTTTCTCATTTTGAGGGTGAGAGATGAGTGACAAAAAACAGCTCTGGCTGTTAGCATGGGGGATATGACCCAGGGATGAGAGCTCATTTATTAGCATGTGATTAGCAGTATGGTGAGTGAGTGAGAGCTTTGGCCTGTCATGGCACCGCTGCTGGGATCAGAGGACTGCGGATGACAGAATAGTCCGGTTTCTTCTTCACAGCCATTTCAAATAGCCACAGCAATCATAAACCATCTCATTTTCAACCAAGGTGATGTCTTACTAATTTTGATATGGCGATATCACTGAAAATTCATCTATATTTCGCATGTTTGGGCTGGTGCCGCTGGTCTAGCATGTAGGAGAGATCTAAGATAAATCAATAGCAGAGAGGGAGCATTCATGTTCTGGCAAAGATCAATTAACGCTGGGCAGCATTTACTGGAAGTTTAAAGCACATTTTTACTTAGGCTTTCATTTATGGTCTCCAGCTTTGCTCTCCACTATGGTCTGAAAACAGAGTTAAAAATCGTTTAAAATTTGGCATATAGTACCATTATATCCCTGAACTACTGATCTGATGAAAATTTTGGCAGATACTGATAACTAGTGATGCACCGATGTGAAAATTGTGGCCGATACCGATAACCGATAGCTATTAATATTGCTGTTATGGCCGATACCGATATTTACCGATGTCGATATCTCTGTATAGAAAGCACATAGCGAGGATTAGGTCTGCACGATATTGGTAAAAAATGCGATATTTTATTTTTTCTGCGATATATATTGCGATATAAAAACAATTTCACCAGATGACTTGAATAGCTCTATTTGGAAAGAATGAGTCATTCTAGAATGACTGGGGTGGTTTTGTCATGGAGTAAATCCGCATAAAAACTAATATTAATAGAATGTTAACTAATGTAGTTAACTAGACTTTAATAAATGGAACCTTATTGTAAAGTGTTTCCGATTTATGTCTCTTGAGTTCAGTGTTGGACAGATCAGTTGTTTTAACCATTCATTAAAGTGAATCGGTTCAAAGGAGTCATTAGTTCGCGAATCGGACGTGTCATTAACGGACCACGGCACATGTTGTGTGATTATCCAGGCAGTTTAGGACATCGCACAAGATTTGTCTCAACACAGAAAACATTTCATCACTAGATAGATTTTTTTGTTTTTTTGTTTATTGAAAGTGTGGTTTATGTCATCTGAATGTGTGGCAAGCTTTTCAGAGAAGATAAGGCAACGTTATTTTAGCACAATTCACAACCAGTGGTAGTTCAGAAAAAAAAAAAACTTCGGTCTTCCGACCTTTTACCATGGTGTATTCTCAAAGATATATTTAGTCACAATTCATTAATATGCGCGAGGGAGGGAGAGAGAGCAAGACAGTTTGAAAACGGTGACAGTGTTCTCTGCTCGTTCTGTCAGTT
The DNA here is from genome assembly GCF_029890125.1 of Rhinichthys klamathensis goyatoka. Lineage (NCBI taxonomy): Eukaryota > Metazoa > Chordata > Actinopteri > Cypriniformes > Leuciscidae > Rhinichthys > Rhinichthys klamathensis. Next base: position 3,114,916 of record NW_026606794.1, on the reverse strand, counting down.
AAACAAGCGCAGCAGTCAGTCATCTACATCACTCACCGGTCAAATAAGGCTTTGGCGGGACAAAAATACGCCTTGGTAAGGCTGACAGAAAACAGCGCGCAAGTTCCAGTCTTCTTGCGCTTGATGTTTAAACTGACAGGACTTGCGCTCGTAATATGCACTCGTGCAAAAACAAACATCCCCGCCCCCACACTCACATCTACACACACGTCAAATACACAGGAATGATTATCGGCCTGTTCACATCGGCCCTATTTTGAAATCGGAACGATACCGATGTGTACAAAATTTACCATATCGGCCGATATTATATCGGCGGCCGATATATCGTGCACCACTAATGATAACCGATAATTCTTTATATTTGAATGCCGGTAACCGATATATATAATATTATAAATTATTGTCAAATCAAGTCAAGTGTTTATTTATAGCGCTTTATACAAGACTTTACATTAAAATTAACAGGAAACAGGACTTAACAGGAAAATTATGCGTTTCGGCTGTTGTTCAGCTGAAGTCAGTTCAGTGTTGTTGTAAAGATAATCAATTATTAAATTTGTTCATTTCATCTATAAAGCAGTTCTGCAAAAATGATGTCATCCTCTATCTCAATTCAGTTCTCATACAACAGCATCAGTACATTCTGATCAATTATATTGTTGAAAATTAAGTGTCCCCAACTAAGCAAGCCAGAGGCGACAGTGGCAAGGAACCCAAAATCCATCAGGTGACAGAATGGAGAAAGAAACCTTGGGAGAAACCAGGCTCAGTCGGGGGGCCAGTTCCTGTCTGGCCAAAAAAACGAACACAGATTATTATTTTAATTATATATATTAAAGAAATAGGCTAAAGTAACATACCAAACTACCAATTGGGATAATACTTAAGAAATAAACAAATTAAATGGATCAATAAATTAGCATTTGCTGGAAGCTAAAGCAAATGTCTCTACTATGTCCTGACATTAAGGTTCAAAATCTTCTACATTTAAAATAAATAAATAAATAAATAAACAAACTTTTTTACGGATTTTGTTGAATACTACAGCAAGCTCTTTTTGACTGAACAGTACAAATTCACTGAGGCACAGTCAGATACTTACAGCAATCAACTTCGGTGACCATCTTACATCTCACAATGGTTTCAAACTGATCACAATTTAGCTATTGTACTACTGTAAAACTTATTTCCTTCCCTCTTCTTTTGGAAAACACTGAGATCTGTGGACCATTAATATCCAAACAGTAAGATCCCCTGCATCAATACACCAGTATGAAGCCCTGGGAAGGAGGTCAGGAGCACAACCCTCAGCATATTCATCCTCTCACTTTCTCATGCGCACATACTCATACAAAGCACAAGCTAAACAAGGTCTGTCAAACTTGGTAATTACACATTCATCACCTCCGAGATGTGGCAGGGTGATTGGATGCCTTCAGCAAAGAAGCAATCTTGTCACTCCGGTATTAACAGTTTCATTAGAACACAGTGATTATGCTAAATGAATCGACGCTAGGGCTCGACACCTTGGCCGTGAAACTGAGGAAATACTTAATGCGGCTCCTGATGCGCCGAGACGATGGTGGGTGGGTTCGGGGGGTGAAAATGCAAGGTTGGATGCACAAAGAAACTGATTATCAAATCTTTAATCCAATTAATTTTCCTCAGCGCAACAGAATACATCAGATTCGTGAAACGGCAGTCCCACGCGGTCTGGAGACGATCTGTACTGTGTGAACTGCTCTGATTGAGTTAAATTGAGATACAATATAATAATTATGAACTGACTCAAGAGACAAGGCAGGGCTCATCTCTGGCGCAGTGGTTCTATGGAGAAACTGTTTGTTTGTATTAATCACAGTCAGCCGGGTGTGCTGGGATAAGGGATATTCACTCCATGCTCAACCCACGATCTTGCACATAAACAACGTCCTGATTCTGTGATTAAAGCGCTCTTGAGTGCCACAAAAATGCCCTCTGAATGGATAACTTGAGATGATACCAGATCCAGCCATATGTAACAAATGAAAAAGAAGGAAATATTTGCGTCGCCACGCTCCCTTATGGCCCTGTTCAAATAAACTGATGGCAGAATAATTTAATCATATGCCAGCTGGAAATTTGCTAAATTGATTTTGGTTAAATTGTCACAGAATACCAAATGAGCCAAAAGAACTGCAGACATGAACAACGGCTGCATTTTCTACTTTGTAGTGGTTATTGTAGAGCTATTCAATAAGGTGAAATAAATAAGTTGAATAAGTTGGCGAACGAGATCTTCACAGCAAAAGCTTTGACTAAAAAAGCAATACAAAGCCGAAAATGTGCATTTCAGCTAGCTGAAACCCTGCCGCAGGCTGTCCTTGCACTAACTAAATCAATATACCTCTTAGATCTCGCTGCCATCCTCCATTTGATCGTCTTAAAGGAAATCAGCGAAAATTCCACAGAGGACTCTGACTCACAATTTGGTGACAAAGATGTAATGATATAGAAAATTATCTTCAACAAGTACCGTAAGGTCAGGGTAATTATATGCCAGATAGAAAAACAAGCCTGACCCTTAGCAATGCGTACAATTCCTCATTGATTTTCTATAGACAAAGAGAATTTAATAAATTTAGCTACTGTAACCAGACCAGGTGGTCAATCATTGTCCTCTTTTCAAAGCCCTTGATGAGAGATGTGGTACATCAGGGGAAAAAATAGAGCATTGTTCTACTTAATTACAGCATGTCAGAGACAAGAACATATTTGCATTTTAAACAAGCACTTAATCTGATTGGAGGACAATTGTTATAAATTTCATTAAATATGTGGAGGGCAGCACATGCTGCCTCTCTCTCTGCAGAAGAAAGGCTGCTGGAGGGATCTGGCTAAAATAACCCAAGTCTTCACAATTCCAAGAAAAAAAAAAAATATATATATATATATATATATAAAAATACTTGCTATTTCTGATTCCTGAATTCATGTTTTTCTACCAAAACTTGGTATAGTTTGCAGATGTTTTTTTTTTCTTTTCTTATCAATGTTTAATTTCTTTTCCTAGCTTTTTCAATGTCTTTTTTCCCCCCTTGGGTTCAAATACTAGATGTATACAGATCTTGAGAAGAAAGTGGGAGGAAGGAGACTGAAAAAAAATATTAAATAAAAAAAAAGAAAAATCAACTGTGTGCCCTAACAATTTATGACCATTTTCACACAATTTCCTGCAGTCAATTTAAAGTAGGCTCCGCTGCTTCCTGCATATCTAACAGCCCCCTCAGTGTCTTTATCTACAATTCCTCTTATTTACAGATTGCTGGTGGAACAGCTGCTTCTACACTTGCCCCGAATCCATGAAGTGATGTTTTGCAATATACCATTTAATTTTTAATGCTGATATTCATTTCTCCTTCAAAACACTAGAACTTCCATGGAGAGGCGGCTTTTGATGACAACTACACAACATCCAATAGACTGAAAAATGGTGGAATTAATGGAGATAAACAGAGTGATATCAAGCAAACAAACCAGAGGGTAAACACAGGGGAACTTTACACAGTAAATATACATTTGTGAATGTGAAATGAGAGAGGGAGAGAGAGAGAATGATTTCCGCTTGATGTGGCAACTAATCAAAAAAAAAAAAAAAAAAAAAAAAAACACTACAGTTTAGCACTAATAACAAAGGTATAACTTTAAAATGCTTGATTTGAAATAAATTGTTTATAGTTATAAATTAAAACTATAAAAGATTGATTAATTGGAAAATACTACATTGTTGATGTGTGCACAAAAACATACAAATAAGGCGGCGATCCATACAAATATAAATACATTAAAAAAAAACAGACAAAGTAACTCTGAAAGTGCTTTAGAGAGTGAGAAGAGAAAGAAAGTGATAAAGAGACAGAATCTGAGCACCTGTCTAACAAAAGCGGAAGGCTTTCTAAAATGAGCATTCACACACAATTACACTAGAGGCCTGCTGCCATTGTCACCAGCCTGTTCTTCCGTACCCCCTCCTCCCGGCAGCAACAACAACAACAAAAAAATAATCACCAAAGCAAGTTGTGATGCACCTGCATCTGCTCATTCATAGTGTGAGATGGGTTGGATTCACGCCAAGCCTTCCTACTTCAACCATCGCCAGGGACCGTACATATTGATTTGCAATACAGCATAATAGGCCATCAGCTTAATTATTACTGAAGAGAGCACATTGTTCTCCGGCATTTTTCACCCTTCCAATCCCAGAGAATTGCACAGGAAAAAATGAAATGACTCATGATGTCTGCATTTGCATAACTTCCAAACAATAGGGATTATTGGAGATTGTTGAATGAAGCTGCAAGTTTATTCCTGTGTGAAGTTGTGAATTGCAAAAAAAAAAATTCTCCTGATTTTGAGATCACAGTTTGTGTTGAAAAAGAGGAAAAGAAAAGAGAGCAAGACTAACAGAGAGAAAAAGAAAGAAAGAAACAGCTAAAGAAAATAGAGAAAAGCGCAGAAAGAAAGAAAGAAAGAAAGAAAGAAAGAAAGAAAGAAAGAAAGAAAGAAAGAAAGAAAGAAAGAAAGAAAGAAAGAAAGAAAGAAAGAAAGAAAGAAAGAAAGAAAGAAAGAAAGGTTAAGGACAAGTAAAAGTAAAAGTAAAGGGAAGGGAAAAGTTAAGGAAAGAAGAAAAAGAAAAGTGAGGAAAGAGATAGAAAAGTAGCATAGAGCTCTGCTGTCTGATGATAAAATTATTCATACATTGTAAGTCTTGGCTTGCACATCACAGAAAGTTCAGAAGTAGACTAGAAATGGGAAGTGGGTGGAGCTTCAAAGGAAGGAACGGTGCATGAATCAAAAACTGTGCCTGAATTGAATATGTGTGAGGCAGACTTTATATATTTGATGAGGAAACAATAAGACATAGAGAAATCCATTTCTATGTGGGTGTTTAAATCTGATTTTATATTAAAATACAACATTTATACCCAGGCAGGAGAGAACTCATTGTAACTCAACTGCATTGTAAACATCCACATGCATGTTTCACGTATAATAAATTGTATTGCTTATGAACCAAAACAACAAACCTTCTGAACTCTGATGCATTACATTACTGCTTAGTATTCTATCCCCTTACCTGCTGTTTGATTAGAAATGACACTGATAATCTTCTAATGGATTATAGACACCTAAATCAATAAGCCATGCAAAAGCAAAAAAAAAAAAAACCTAAGAAGCAAAAAAAAACACCGCACTTTACACTTAGCTGATGATTTTATCCAAACCGATTTCAACAAGGAAACCTGCGATCTTTTGGTTATCAGCTCTTTAACCATGCTACACCCTTTTCATTTAACAGCACTAATGACGTCGAACACAGTGAAATGTCAAAGAGCAGGGGCTGCTGGGATTGCTGCACATCCTTTTTCAGGGACATGAGAATGTTTTCCAATCACTTATCATACTTTCAGACAGTGGCTTGAATTTGGCCCTTTCTTATTTATTATCATAACTTATGTTCTTTTCTAGAATGGGTTAACTGAGGTTAGTCTGGGTGGTTAAGTCAAATGCCTGGCGACTAAAGGAACTGCATGAATGTACTGTAGGCTCTGCATGAGAAAGCTGGGCGGCAGTGTTTCCCAGTGTGAGAGTAATGGGAGAATAGAGTGAGGACATGTTTTAGTGTGGTGTGGGTCCAGTGGTCAGGCCCTCCACTCCATGTTCAACTGAATCATGCCTCTCCGACTGGCCTGCTCAGGAATGCCAGGGACTTTGTTTGTGTTGGACCAGTGTGCATGTGGTTTTAACCCATTTCCTAGTACCAGGCACAAGAGTTAACTCATGGACCGAACAAAATGCCACTTCTTCCCAAAGGCTTGACAAAAACTGCTACCGGGAGTCGGAGAGCTCATAACAAACTATTCAACTAACATGTTGCTGAGGAAACCAAAAACAAGCAGAGCTTTATTAAAAAATAATAATTATATATATATATAAAAAATATATAAATTCCTTCACTGAACGGCAGATTTGAAAGACTTCTTTATAACAATTGGAGTTATTTAAAATTATCTGCACATGTATAAAGGCGGTTCTGAATCTATATAAAGAGGCTATAAGGAGGTGAGCGAGAAGGAGGGCTGCTTCCCAAGGCAAATTTTGCAGTTCTGAGGGGACAACAAGCTTTATTCATGTCAGCAAACAGTGCAATGTCCCAGAGAAATGGGCTTTGTGTCTATGGGGGTCCCAGCAGAGCGGGCTTACAGATCTCTTCAATCTAATGCCTGGTCTGTGAACAGAAAGCACACAGAACAAGCAGGACCAATTCCCAGCCTCCCTAGCCCCCTTTCCACCAGCACAGCCCACCCCCTTGCCCACAGATACTGTTTTCTTTGGCTGGCCGCAAAGTCCATGACAACTCCAGCAAGGGACTTATTCTTAAGACATGGAGGGGGAAAAAAAGTTGCCAGACAGGTAAAACTGTCGGGTGGGAAAAAAAAGAGATATACTGCGATATGTGATAGATACAAAGAAAGCATTGTTTAAATAAGTATTAAAAATACATCATGCGAACAGCTGTCATTGTGCTGCCAACTCCCTCAAGTGCCGTATTATGCTAGGTTTCAAGTTGGTGATATTTATCCGTACGTGAAATGTGCCAGAAGACTCAGTACATGTGGAAAAATAAATTCAGTGTTTTATTCTCATTCACCGATTATCACATCAAAAGTTGTACTTTTTCATTATGTACAGAAAGACAATAAGTTTGATCATTTAAATCAATGTAGCCAAGTGTGGGGAAAAAAAGAGGATGATGAACAGGAAGTCACACTTTATTTAAATGTGTTATCAGTAGCTACTTTACATGAACCCAAATAATCTGTTGGTAATTGGATGGATGGCTAAATCGGATTGAAAAGCCTTAAAGGAACACTCCGACTTTTTGAAACTTTAGCCTATTCACCTTATCCCCCAGAGTTAGATAAGTCCATACATACCTTTTTCATCTCCGTGCGTGCTGTAACTCTATCTGACGCACCCACCGCTAGCCTAGCTTAGCACAAAGACTGGATGTAAATGGTTGCAGCTAGCATACTAATCCAAATAAGTGACAAAATAGCACAAACATTTTCCTATTTACATGTTGTGATTTGTATAGTCACAGAGTGTACAAAAAACAAAGTCACATGAGACACAGACATATTTTAACCGTATAAATACTGGGAACTATATTCTCTGAAGGCGAAGCACTGCTACTTGAGCGGAGTGATAACCGCAGCACCTGAGACGCGCCGTGGTGAGGAGCAGAGAGCGCGTCTCAGGTGCTGCGGTTATCACTCCGCCCAAGTAGCAGTGCTTCGCCTTCAGAGAATATAGTCGCCTTCAGAGAATATAGTTCCCAGTATTTATACGGTTAAAATATGTCTGTGTCTCATGTGACTTTGTTTTTTTGTACACTCTGTGACTATACAAATCACAACATGTAAATAGAAACATGTTTGCGTTATTTTGTCACTTATTTGGATTAGTATGCTAGCTGCAACCATTTACATTCAGTCTTTGTGCTAAGCTAGGCTAGCGGTGGGTGCGTCAAACAGACTTATAGCACGCACGGAGATGAAAAAGGTATGTATGGACTTTTCTAACTCTGGGGGATAAGGTGAATAGGCTAAAGTCCCAAAAAGTCGGAGTGTTCCTTTAATATAAACATCTGAATCGATCAGATTGAGCTCGATCTGTATTAAATTTGATCGGATTAAAGGTCTGAAATAATCTGATCAATAGGGGAAAAAATCTTCTCAGTTGGATTCAAAAATATCCTGCGCAGGTGCATTTCTGCGATACATATGTTTACCTTTAATAATAACATCCTTGATTATATACATTTTACGAACATGCATGTTTGTTTATATGTCTTACGTGGTCAGTTGAGGAGACTATTTACTGAATATTTGCTAAAAAAAAAGAAGCTTTTCTGACATAATATGTCAGCTTTCCTTTTAGGTATATCATCAAGGCAAAAAATTTTACCCACGGTAGCTTCAGTGACATTACAGCAGTGGCTTTCTCTAGTTCTGAACGCGGTGATGTTGTGTGTACATGAACAAATGCATATGTAAATGAAAATGTGAATTGGATCCCCCCCCCCCAAATGGAACAACTCAATGGAATTGTGTAAATATAATCATGTTGTATTTTATGGTAGATCCTTTCATTGTTATGGGAAGCATTACCATCAATGTGCAGTTTTCAAAAGTAGGCTACATACTGATTATACATGACAAACGTAATCTGAGCGGCATTTTAGTAGCTCTGACAATGCATAAATTGTCTGATATTTAAGGCTGAAAGGATAAACTTTTACATCTTTGACACAAAAGAAGTGAAAATGCTAAGAAGCTGCAAGGGCTAGAGCAAAAGAGGTTTGATTTGACAGATGAATACTTGAGCCCTGTCCAGATGGAGGAGGAAGAAGACGAGAAGGGAGAGAAAGTGAGAGAGTCTCATCAGTGGCTTTCAGCCTGGGATGTTTCATTATTACTCGTCTTTTGTCTGACTCTCTGTAGATCCTCCCTACTCTTGAGGCACGCTGCTGCTGATGCTGGGTTAGGTGTGCCAAGTGGTTTTCAATTCAAAATTACAGTCCTTTTTCTCTTTCACGACAGTGGAAAAAACATGTAATGCACAAAGCCAAGCTTAACAGAGCAAGATGTGCAGAGCAGACTGCCAAAAAGTCTTCCACTGTCTACTATGGCACAAAAAAACAAAAAAACAAAAACAATGAAAATCACCTGGCTACACTGTACACACAATGATAAAGATGTTGTACCGCTAGATAACTAAATGAACAATACTGCAATGTGTGCCATGAGTCAAACATGGGCTTGATCTTGCAATGGTAATGAAGACAAATGCTTAAAAACAAGACGAAACAAAACTGCACAAATATGTAACTTACAATTGGACAGAGAAGCATATGGAGAAAAAAAAATAAAGTATGACCCATAACCATAAAAAAAATTGTTCACCTCCAAACTAAAATTCTATCATAATTTACTCTCATGGTTAAAATCTGAATTACTTTCTTTTCTTCCTGGAGCAAAAAAGAAGATTGTAACAATAGACGCTTCTATTTTGCTCAAATGACAGTTAACGGCACCCAAGACCTGTAAATCTGGCAAAAAAAAAAAAGTTTTTTAAGTATCTTTAAAGTTGTCTGTAATACACATACACTATATTTCAAGTGTTTTGAAGTTGTATGATAAGTTTATAGTTGAAAGAGATTTTCGACTGAAAATCTCATTTGTGCAATCTGAATTTGGGGTGGGCTGTTTGACCAAAATTCTATTTCACGGTATGACTAATTTTATTTCACGGTGACGATATATTTCACGATATAGATATTTATATATGTAGTTATTCTCGAAAAATCGACAAAAAGGGCTTTGTATAATAAATAAACCCAAATACTTTAGAAATGAAAAGTACTTCACATTGTTTTCTTTTTCTCTTATTTGGTAAATTATTTCTTTGGTAAACTATTTAGATAGCTAAATATAAACAAAACACACTCATCAACTTTTAGATAAACTGCCCCCAACTGATTGATATTAAATACAACTCATAGGTGCAATTAAACTTTAAATAAAGTGTTTCTGAATAATTTTTCAATCTCATGTTATGCTTTACTTCATCAATCAGTTTATAATATCTGAATATTTTATATTGAACTATTCTATTCATGATAAATTAGTTACTTCCTTTTAATTTTGTAGGATAGTAATACTAGTTGTTTAAATGTGTTCCCCGGTACATTTTTGCCATGTCTGCTTAGGCTACACTGCGTTTTTAAGGGGCTTGTTTTGCTCTTTTTGTGATATCTGGCAACCCGTCACCCTGCGCTTTAATCAATAGAAGTTCAGAAGTGACTAGAAGGAGAGCAGCAGTTTGAAAACCGAACAGCAGCTACTGTTAGTGTTGACAAAGTAGCCTAGTTTGTAACTGCGTCATTATTTGACCATAGCCCGGTGAACGTCTTCTGCATCAGTAAAATCCGATCGGTTAATTTGAGTGTCAAGTTGTAATCACGTATCGAATCAAAGGAAGATTTTATCAGCTGGTTCGGTGGCCAATTGTTTGGAGTTAGAAATATATAACTCGCGAAGCATATTTAGTAATTTTGCCTCAGATAGGCTACAGGATTGTACATTCACTTTAACAAGCAGGTTGTTCATTACCACGGGCGGCAAACTGTTTGCGTGTTTAAAACCTATACATAAGAGACGGAAAGATGCAGATAACTATACATTATTTAAGGTTATTTCTATTCGTTACGATATTGATAACTGTTGTTGTCCAGCTTTCCCCGTTGCGAGCGTGCACTAATCTGTAGCCTGGGTGCTGCACTGTTAACTGCTGTGCCTTTCCCCCCGAAAATATCACGTTAACAACAACAACAACCCTTTAGAAAATGTAATTCCTTTGTGGATCCTCTCAGTGAATAACGACTTTTGGGGAATAAAGACCTGGAATATAATGCAATATAAGACATATGAACTACTGTTATGATACTTTAAAGAGTTTTTTGTCTTTTTTCTTTCATACCATTTTGTTTCTTTTGGAAAATAGAAGTGTCAACATTGTGCAAATCATCTCATGAAAGAAAGTCATACAGGTTTGAAACGACATGAGGGTGAGTAAATGATGAAAGAATATTCATTTTTGGGTGAACTATCTTTTTATAAACACACAGTTTGGCAGTTAAGTGTACTTAAATGTATACTTAAAAACTGCTGTAGATCTATGCACCAAATGAATTGCAAAACATGCAGCTTTAAATTCACTCATTTCAGAGTCTATTTTTCCAATCGAGTCTGATTGGGTAAGCGTTCCATGTTCTGTTGACAAATTGGTTCTAAACATAATCACCCTTTGGACCTGAGTCATGGACCTGTGATTTACGCTGCCCATAAAGCATACAGACCATACAGACCAGTGCCAGATATGAAATGTATTACTTGAGGTCAATAAGCAGGGGGGCTGCATTTCAAAAGTGCTGACCCATATGTTTGCCAGGGCAAGACTCAAGCGCTTTGTTATAATATATGGCTACCCGTCAAAAGCATTGTGACAATCAAATGACTTTATGTTTGCAGACAGACAGGAAAACAGAAACAAAGTGTTTTACAGCATAACAAAAAGCAATACTTCTATGCAACTTTACTGCAGTCTATATTTGAGCATTCCTCCTCTGTCCAAAAACAGCTTGGAAAACCACCTTTTCCTCTACTGTATAAAAGGGGCATAATTTCACAACTTCAAGGCACTTCCCCCTTTATCAGAGGGCTTTTTGCCATAAAGATAAGTACTTTGTTCCATCTTAAATGGGATTTTCCATAAAAGCCACAGTAAACACATACTTCCAAGGCAAGGCTTCCTCCCCATAATTTTTTTAAGCTTTGACTTTATGAGAGCCAATTAACTGTAAAGTGAAGAGGCAGTCGCGTCCATGTTAATTGTTTTCCCCATTCACAGAAACACTTGGAATGGGAGCTACACTTGGAATGGGAGCTATTCTTCCACTGTAGCCAGTGTTTGGCTTCCTCTGAAGGGAAATATGTGCACACAGAGAAAGACAGTTTGCATAACCCTTTAGATTTTGTAATTCTGCATCAGTCCTTTTTCCACGTTATAATTTAGTATAAAAAGAGTTCATTAAAAATAGTCAAGTAGAAATAGCCTAGTGATATTTTTTTTTCGCATGTCAATAAATAACTACCATTCCAAAAGTTGAGGCAGTAAGATTTTTTTTAAACCTTTAATGTTGTAATGTTTTAAATTTCACTTTTAGTATAGTTATTATTTAATGTGAATTAAAGCAGCACTAAGTAGGAATTCCGTTTTTGTCAAACAGCGACCCCTAGAGTCGCTGTGGAGTACTTGTACTGTCGTGAATAGCACTCACGCAGAGATGGCTCGCACTCATGGCCGGATCCCCTCCCCCTGTACACCGGTGCCTGTTCAGTAGGATGGACGCTGTAACGAGTGGAAATAAGGTATGGCCCCTTTAAGAGCTAGTTTAACTGTCGGCAGTCTGTATTGTATGTGCCCCTCGAACACCACATGTATACGGCGCCGGGTTATTTCTGTTTGATGCTCATTTTATCAGATCTGTTTTTTTGCCGTAAAGAAATTCGTTACCTCGCGAGACCTGATATCACACGATACTTCCTAACCTGCCGGCCCAAAGTTGCAAGGGTGGTTTTTGCGGCTCACAGACGACCACCATTCAACACGAAATCAGTAATATAAACATTACAATGACTCCAAAGCTGTTCGGTTAAGGTAAAAAAGGTACTTAGTTCACCTTTAACTCCAGATGAGGTTTCTCTCCATCATTTCTCATTATTTGATCAAAAACACAGTAAATATAGTAATAATATAAAATATAATTACAATTTAAAATAAATTTTTTCTATTTTAATATATTTTAAAATGTAAAAATATGATTAAAATATAATAAGTCAGTGGCAAAGGCAGAGCAACGACTGACCACGTTATAGCCGGAGGGACGAGGAAGCCTGGTGAAGCCTTAAGGATGACGGTCCCAGGTGGAGCCAGGTAGCAAGGAGCCATGGTGGAGCCGGCTGGAGTGATGGGCTTGGAGGTTCGAGGTAGAGCCAGAGACCAGATCAAGGAACCTCTATGTGTGCTCCCCGAGGGACAGATCCCCCTGGGAGAGGAGGTGGATCTGAACTGTTCCTAGATCCATTTGTTATAGTCAGGGGCTGTATTCACAAAACATCTTAGGGCTGAAAGTAGCTCCTAACTTGGCGATTTATGAGAAACTCTTGTCAGTCCTAATTTTAGGACAGTTGAAAATGTCCTATCGTCTGCGCTGATAGCCTTGTGGGCAGCTCGGGTGACCCGAAGTTCCAGCTTGTGGACCTTTTCCCATTCCTGTCCCCCTCTTTCTCTCTTCCACTTCGCTTCCTGTCTACTTGCTGTCATATCATAGCCTAATAAAAAGGCAAAAACGGCAAAAATAAATCTTTGAAAATAAAGAAAGAAAAGAATGCCCTATTACCTGTGGTAGTTGTTTTCACAAGTTCACACTTACAAATGATCGAATAGAGTAAGAGAGTAAAATAAGCGAGCTGTAATAGAGTAATAGTATGGCGAGCTGTCTGAGGAATTTAGCCCAAACCCAGATTATTCCCCAATATCCCCGCAGAGAGTGAAGAGTCAGCGTGGCAAAGGGATGCAGAAAACTGCTAGGTGAGTCGGCTGTGTATATATGCATCCTCTCAAGCTAATTAGATTGTCCATTTGAACGTGCTCCTCCCGAAATTTGTTTATAAAACATAATTTGTCGCTTGAATTCTGCAATCTCTCAAGATGCAGACATGTAAGAGGCTGACAATTAGCTGAACATATACTTGTTTAATTACTGACACTTAGCCTACATTTCAAAATCTTTATTTGAATATAACATTTTTATTTTAAAATCTTTATTTGAATATGGAAAAATGATACCTTGTTCTACAATATTTTTTTGATTAAATCTCTGACTGAGACCCATCACCTATTGTATTTCCCAAAAGAAATCATTTATAATTCCTATAAGAGCAATGTGCATGGAAAAGAAAGAAAAGAACATTGCTATACCATTCACAAGTTTTCCCAAAAGCAAAAAAAGAAAGAACTTAGGTGCTAACAGTGAAGTGAAGTTCACGTGAGACAACCAAACCTATCAATGATTTGACTCTCTTTTAAGGACAGTCAAACAATGCAGGTCGTTGCTGCTGAATGCACTGAATTTGATGATGTATTACTTTATCAAGGGTTTGCTGTCTTTGCAAGACATAGTAAATGCTGGCTTACTGTATGTTCAGTGAATACAAGCAAGGATGTTTCTTTTTCAGTTTTTTTTTTTTTTTTTTTTTACATTGGATTCATTTTATCTATTACAACAGCTTAAAGGTCAACTCACATTTTAGAAGATTATTATTAATGCGTAGTAAATTATCATCTAATGAAAATGTCAACATGTCTACAGACACTAAGGAAACGCTGTTTATATCGCACTTGCAGACCCCAGAAGACACCCATTTTAAGATTTCTGCTATGTCCCTTAAAAAAAAGTCATATGTATCTGAATGTCTTTTTGTGGAACACAGCACTCATATTCAGAATTGTTGGATAAATACTGAGTCTGTGTCATTTCTGAGAAAGGGGTTCTTACATCATTTTGATGGTTCATCATCATAAATCTCGCTGTTTTCCTCAGAATATCACTTCGCCTCCCTATACAGACCTTAAGAGGCTGTCTGCCAGTCACTAATGTTCTCTGGTCACTCTGCAGCCATATTTACAGGAGCACAGTCGCAAGGTCACGACATACACACATCAATTCAAAACTCCCCAGACCTTGATCGCCAACCTGTGGAAATCAGTCTGTCTCCTACTGGAGCAAGGATCACACCACAGTTCCCGCTGCCAGTACAGGAGTACAATTCCAACAAAGCTCTTTTTTCGTTCTTCTCTTTCAAAGAGCAGGAATCAATACAGCACGCACTACACACTGCTCCCACAAAGGCCGAAATATATGTAAACTTTTGTTTTACACGCAGTGTCTTTGGAAACAACTTCAAATAGAGCACACTTCAAACACTAGGCCCCCACAAGTCTTTGATCTGATTCTGAATGTGGTAAAGTAATGTTGCATTAAATTTTAAAAAGTGGACTTAAAAAACAGGAGACTAGTGGGAAAACCTGTACAGAAGTGAAAGAAGAAGAAAAAAGTTGTATTCAACCAGGGAACAGTATAAAGTTCATTAATGCACAATGTTTCTGCAAGAAGCCAAACAATCGATTGCTGCTCTTGAATCCCTCAAAAGATAATGTGGGATTTCAGTAAACATGCCAAATAGAAAGATTCTCAAGGTCAAAAGAAATGCAACTTAATGACTAACAAATCTAAAGGTTGGAGAAAACTTTCAAAGACTTTTGGAAAAGTACAGTAGAATGAAACAGCCCAGAGAAAGATTTATTGCAGAAGTGGAGTTTAAGTTTGATGGAGAATGGGAAAGTCAGCTAAAACAGGCTACATGTGCACTTCTATTAGTATCAGCAGGTCTGGGAACAAATAACCTCACATGATCACTGAAAAAAGTGATTTTGGAGAGTGGTAAATATAATCTGTGGAAACCATATAAAATGTACATGATTATTGCAGCTAGCCAACAAATTCTAAAGTAATGGGTAAATTCTACATATGCTACCCATTCCTCAACAGTAAGAACCATCACATAGTAAAATGCAGTAAAATATACCCCCAAACCGTGAGTTTTTTTTTTATTTAAATTGCGCATGCGTCAGCCCGCGTTTTTGAGTGAGTGTGGACGACGCTGGATCCTCTCTCTGGCTGCCATCGAACAGCTAAGTTAAGGTAAGCTATTTACATAGGAGTGCTGTATATATATATTTTTTTAATTATGAGATATTACACTTCACTTGTATTCGGCTTTCGTTTGTTTAACATGCCATTACTTGAAATTAAAGTTTGAATCTGTCGCTGGCGTCACCATGGCCCGGGACACATCAAGCCGACGGTCGGCCGTTGGGCAACATGTTTGAAATTCAAAAATCAGATTTAATGTGATTACCTTGACAAATTATACATTATTAAACAGATATAAGACTCAGGTTTCAGTATTTGACCACTATTTTATTCTGAGAAATTTATAGTGATCAGAGGCGGAAAGAGTACAGAGCTTTGTTACTTGAGTAAAAGTACAGATACCCCTTGCTAAATTATACTCAAGTACAAGTAAAAGTACTACATTCAGATGTCTACTTAAGTAAAAGTACTAAAGTACTTGTTTTTAAAAGTACTTGAGTATCAAGAGTACACGAGTAGATTTTCTAAATATTGCATTACTAATCTACTGCCACAGTGCTTACATTTATGCACAGAAACGTCCTACATGGAGTTATGAAAAATGTTAATGTCAATACCTTGGAGAATGTAAAAGGAATTGAAAGTAAAATCAAGTCATTTTCATCTTTTTACCATGTTGCTTTATTTAATTTAATTACATTTTTTGGGGGTCCCATCTTTAAATGCGGGGACAACACACACACACACACACACCACATGTAAGGGTGGCGCTGCCAATAAAGCACCTAAAAGCTGTCACAAAGAACCGGCAAAAGGAATGATTATGAATATGTAAAATATAGCAAGGAGATATTTTAATTGTTTATTAATAAACACTTGTTAATAAACAAGTGTTTTCTTTGTCAGTGTCGGCTAGATGAAGTTGGCGATGCTGACTCGCGATCTTCAGTAGTGAACGCGCCAGAGAGAAATGCACATTTCATACGGATTACATAAGCAGAGAGCAATCTGTAGTCTGTTTTCTTTCGTTTTGAATTTTTCTGTTTAAAAGTAGACATGTCTGTGAGAGGCAAGTAGGCTACCTTATACACGGAGTTTCGGTTCATTTATGAGACGAGATCCAGTTCACGTGCCGGCGCCTCCGTTTCTTATCTATCGTCTGCTAGTTACTTCTTATTTATTAAACCCAGGCAATTGGTTGATGAAACATTGATTAAAATTAAGATACAATTAATGCAAAACGAAATTCAGGTTAAAGAAAGGTTTTGTGTTTTCTGTTTGATGTCTCTGTGAAAGTTTTAAAGCATTTTTTATGCCGCTTTCAGAGCGCTCAAGTCCGTAACGGAGAACACGTCCATAACATTGTTTTTTCCTCATAAATGCAAACCCGAAAAATAAAATAAAACAAAATTAATATCTGTGGAGACTGAGCGCCAACCCTTCTTCATTCGCTGGGTAGTAGCCTACTTTGGTTTGCGCAGTGTAATTCACATAATCAGTAAAAATATATTTTGCCTCCTAAAGTTTTTTTTTAAGAAATCAGAAATCCCTCGTGGCTACGCCACTGCCACATTTGAACATGACAGTGTTAAACACACCACATACTCAAGAACATCAAACTAAATGCTTGGCTTACATTAATGTGTAATATAAAATCTGACCATGGAGTTGACTTTGGCGGAAAGCTGAAAGTGATTGCTGATAGGCTGTCCCAATCAGTGGCGCCTGCACAATCCAATCACGTTTGAGAGGGAAACAACAAATTGAGGGTTTCCGAGATTTTTCTTTTTTTTTTTTTTACTCGGGTACTCACGGTTATGGATAGAAATGTATTGGAGTAAAGAGTACAATATTTGCCTCTCAAATGTACTTGAGTAAAGTCATGAGTACTCCCCAAAAATGATACTCGAGTAAAGTACAGATCCCTCAAAATTGTACTTAAGTACTGTACTCAAGTAAATGTACTCCGTTACTGTCCGGCTCTGATAGTGATCGTTATGTATTGTTATGTTACGCAATAAAAAAACAGTCGATGCCCTTAATGTGAATTATGCGCGTCATCCGCTCCCATCGGCTCCCATTCTGTTGTCGTCATGACAGAGCTCGACCTAATAACGTCCCTCAGTACTTTCAGCTCAAAAATATGCAGATTCGGAGAAATATTTATAGATTATCAATAGGTTTATGTCAGATTTCTGTATAGAGGAATTATATTTATTGAATATACCCAAAATGGGCCGATGTAATCATAAGAGCACTGGATACTCAGACGTAGTTTGTTTTCAATACACACTGGCAGCCGGGGGGCGCCGTGTGCATATTATTATACTCCATATAGCTAGCTATATCACGAAGAAAAGACCCATGACATGTGACACCTGAAACCACCTGACCACAACAAAGTTTCCAAAGATCGCTGAATACATGCAGATAAGGATGTTTTGGACACAATAAACATGATTGCAACGATTTATGATGTATTTGTGTTCTTTAAGTCATGCAGATATCTTCATAATAGATTATATTTATAATGTAATGCTAATCGATATAATCTTTATGATAGTGATTTTTGAGCCAACCCAACATTTATAAGGCGAAGGGGCAGGGTTCACTCTGGACAGGTCACCAGTCTGTTGCAGGGCCGGAATTCGGTCTTAGTATATGTAAATCACTCCCCACTCCGCTAACAGTCTTATCACTAAATTGTATCTCCCTACAGACACAGAACATTGAGAAAAAAACAGATGCTGTTGTCTGCTGCCTCATTAACTACCTCGGTGAAAGACAAGAAGATCTTTTCCATGACTGCCAGATATGTCATATTGATAACAGATTTTTTATTAACTCAAGGGATCCTCCTCTCCTCTCCTCTCGTATCCACCTTCTCCTTTTGCCTTCCACTCCCCCTCTGCTTTCCTTTTAGATAAACTGAAATATATTGAAACAGCATCTTAAATAAAATAAAAATGTGAATGCTTTTTGTTTGTTTCTTTTTAACATGTAGGAATGTGAGGAGGACTACACAGACAAAACGATGAAGGTGATTGTGAAGCACAATGTCATGGCTGAGGAGGATCCATCAGATTTGTCTATTGTGATCGAGGGAAACCAAGTGATAGAAGGATGTGGAAGCCGAACAAAGGCATGCATACTGCTGGGACTCAGTTATGCAATCAACATCGAATATCCAAAGGAGCTGAAGAACACGTTTGAAGCTTTTCAAAAACTTTTTTTGGAAATTGACGGGGCAAAACTACTGAAAAAGGTCCACAGCCTCAAAAATAAGCTCATGCAGTAGACACACATTTCCCCTCTTGTTCGAAGAGGATCTTTTGTCTGGACATACTTTTAATGGAGTCGTAATGGAGTGTAGTTTATTATTTTTCTTCTTTTCCCTTGTACTTTATTTAGCACTTTATTCTGTGTTTTTTTGATAATTTGGTGCATCATTGCTGCATATAAACAAGGCTGTTCGGTTATTTGTTATATGAATGTACCTGGACCACAGATTTGGTCAGTCACTGTTGTTTAAATCTGAAGAGACACAAACCCCTCTGTTTCACAGACAAGGCTTAAGATAGTCCTAGACTAAAATGCATGTTTAAGCTGTTTTAACTGAAAGCAACTTTCACTGAAATATCTTAAAATATGTCAGTCCTATTGTTTTGTCTCAAGATGCACACCAGTAATGTTTTGTCTAAGGCACGTTTATAAAAGCTACTTAAATGTCCAAATTTAACTAAGGCCTAGTCCTGGCTTAATCTAAGCCCTGTCTGTGAAACCGGGCCAAAGAGTTAAGTCTAAGAGTTTAGATACAAGAAAATCTTAATGTGATTGGACATCCATTACTGCTCTGATCTCCTCACTTCTCCTTTCATTTTCTCTTCTCTGCTCCCTTCTTTCCTCACTTCTCTTTTCCGCTCTGATCTGGATGTCCTAAAACAGGGATATGTTTTATTTCCAACATTATTGAAACAAAATGTTGATAGATCAGTGAGTTATAAAACAGGTTCATTACTTGAAATGTTGTGTAAAGCTGTTGTGCTGCACTATATTTTGAGTGATTTTTTGGATTAAAAACATTGATCTGATCATGAACCATCTGAATGTCTTTATTGTGGGGGGTACATTTTACCTTCTCTGAATAAGTAATTGTTATTAACTGATATTAATTAACTTTGATTTGAAGAGATAATTTTTACCTGATTTTAATGAGTAAGTAGCTGTTGAATATATACATAAATGTGAGGTATTGTTACCCAATTTATGCAAGTATTTAATTGCTTTTTACTTCAGATAGTTTATACTCAATATATGGGATTAAATCTACCCCACCAAAGTCGATGCAAATTGTTACCTCACATTTATTGGGTAAATTCTATAGATTAGTTTTTACAGTGATCCAGCAATGATGCATGAAATTGATCAAAAGGGACAGTAAAGACACATACAATGTTACTAACGATTCCTATTTTATATGAACGTTGTTCGTTTGAACTTTCTATTCATCAAATCCTAAAAAAACAATTGCATCAGAGTTTCCACAGAAATATTAAGCAGCACAACTATTCTCAACATTAATAATAATAATAATAATAAGAAATGTTTCTAGAGCACCGAATCAGTATATTAAAAATATTTCTGAAGGATCATGTGACACTGAAGACTGGATAAAATTTAGCTTTGCCATCAAATAAATAAATTACATTTTAAATTATATTAAAATGGAAAACAGTTGTTTTGTTGTAATAATACTTCACCATATTACTGTTTTTACTGTATTTTGATCAAATAGTATTTTGTCTCTTATCAACCTTGGTGATAAGAGACTTTCAAACACACACACACACACAAAAAAAATATTTCAGACCACAAATGTTTGAATAGTTTTTTGCATTTAAAGAAATTCTTGCAAAATATGCATTTCTTGCTAGAGGTGGTATAGGGATGGATGAGTCGCGATCTTCGAATAGTCGAATAGTCGAACTGCGTTCGAAATTCGATCATAAAATTGCTTATTCGAATATGTTACATTTTCGCGCAATTCCAATGTGACATAATTGACGGCGCGCCTACTGTCCTAGATCGCGCAGCAGGGTATTTTCCTGTCAGGGACACAGGTGTCACTAACATGAATGAAACCCCCTCCTGCGCGATCTAGGATACCAGTGTTTTATACATAGTGTAAACAAACAACAGAAGAAGAGCATTGTCGTGACCGTTAACTCTGCGCCCAACAGAGGTGGGTAGTAGTAGACTAACCTTTACTGTCTATGGTAGTAACAAAGTAATCTACATTTACTTCACTACGTTGGACGACGTTCCTCTCGTTACTTTGTTTTAATGCAATACATGTTGTTAAATGCGTAGTTTATTCCAAGCGCGCTGTGTCTTTTTTACGGGCTTGAGCGATGCTCCATTCACAAATGAATCACTCTTTTGAGTCGACTCTGTTCAAAGACTTCATCAAACAAGTTGGCAGATCTGTCTAAATCGGTTCGCGAATCAGTTTGAATGAGCTGTTCAGTTCCTCGCGCACTGAATCGTCTGAAGCGCTTTATTCACACTCGACACGGAGTCGTAACAGGAAGATTAAAAGAACATCAAGAGCGTTGGATGCAGTGGCCGTGGACCTACAGTTTAGTCTAGTGAAAGCAAATCTGCAAATGCATCATATTTTTGCCAGCAATGAAGATCTAGTTGAACATCTTCGTATGATGTCTGTGAATGAATGATTCCACAGGACGATACATTCTAGTTTATTTCATTCAGGTAATACATTTTACAACCAAACAGATTATTACTCGACGATAGCACTACAAGTATGACGACATTATCCGTTTTTTGGACATATACATTAATTTATAGGCTACATTAAATAAGCTACCATTGTCCACAGTTTATGAAATGAACACCCGCCATCCCGCGGTAATGTGGCATCACACGAATAGTTTTGATTGCAACTAATTTGTTTGAAAAGTAACGTTAGGCTTTTGCAGTAACAAGGCAGGTTTGCATAAAATCATTATGACATTATTTTTTTTTATCTAACGAGCATCTGTTTTGGCGATGCAAAAACGGACTGTCGTGCTTATTGTTTTTTTCTTATATGTTAACTACCGGTATGTTAAAAAAAACGACGAAAACATGGTAATTGTTCGAATAATAAACAGTTTGTTTGATGACAAATCGCTAAAGATGAAATTGGCCTCCCTTTCTGTCATTGTGAGTGTGCGTTTTTTTTTTTTTTTTTTTGATTTTCGAACGATAATCGACTTTTGCTCCTCGATTTTCGAATGTCATTTTTGGCAGAAATTCACATCCCTAGTATAGATACAATCCAATAACTGCCATTGTATATGAAACAACAATACTAAAATACTCTGAATTGTTCATTCAGGAATCTGACTACTGATTGAAAAATTGTCTATTGGCCTAAAGTTATTCTAAATTTAAAAATTGTTTTTATTAACAATATTGTTGCCCATTTATGAACTTCTTATTAGGGATGGCCCGATACCGATACTGACATCGGGGATCGGGCCGATACTGTCCTAATATACTCGTACTCGTACTCATAAAAATTCGCCGATACCACGCACCGATACCACGTACATTTTGCAAAACGAAACTGGCCGCCGCGAGTGCTTTGTCGAGGTGAACTGAGGCATAGGAAAGTATAATGTCGGCGGTTTGGGCTCATTTCAAGATAAGGGATGATGACAACAGCAAGGCAGACTGTGAGTTATGTTCAGCTAAGGTGTCGAGAGGAGGGAAAGAAAGTACATCGTTTAACACCAGCAATCTAATTAAACATCTGAAGACGCATCATAGATCTGATGGCCGAGCGCGCGCGCGGGCGGTAATGCACTCACTCTGTGTGTGCGGGTTACGGGAGAATAAAACGATTCGCGGGACTCCCGCAAACTAGAAATATCTATGAATAAAACATAAAAACTAAAAGATTTTTACTCATCTCTTGCAGAAAAGCAACAAGAACAACTACAACAAAATAGAAACGATTTACAGGCCAGAGTTTCTATTCATAACATGGTTACAGCGTTGAGCGATGTAGCCAATCACAGACATATGTGTTGATTTCTTGAACGCAATGGCCAATCAGAAGCATTTAAGATAGACTCCCCTCACCGCTCAAAACGGACTTTTTTGTTCAGTGCTGAATTCTGTATGCTGGCAAATCCTCTAATTATAACAAACAAAGTGTGGATATTATGAAAGATTGATTGTGCAGTCAGCTTCATTGATAATAACAGAGATGTGTGAGATCGCGATGAACTGTCAGCTTTTAGGATTTATTAAGGGAGCGCACTTTGCGCGCATTCAGTCATGCCAGACCATGCACGCAGTAGCCTGCTTGCTTTTATGTAAAATTAACAGTGGTTTGTGTGTTAATACATTTATTATTTTACTAATTTTTATTTATTTTTAGACTTGTTAAAACAAGCAGAGAAGAAAATAAAAACAGTCTTCTAACCTGTGTTCTAAAATAGTCGTCTTCTTTTCTAGGAGCCTATTACTTTTGCGGTAGAAATATCGGTATCGGTACTCGGTATCGGCAAGTACACAAATGTAAATACTCGTACTCGTATCGGTTTGAAAAAAAATGGTATCGGGCCATCCCTACTTCTTATATAACTAACCATCTTAAAAACTCTAAATGCAGAAATCTTTTTTTGAAAGAAAGTACATGAGATCACTGTCTTCATCATTGTAAGTGACAACTGTTAACATATTAGAGAATAATTGAGTTTAGAGGTGGGTCTAAATTTGGGGTGGGGATCACTTCCATTAGAGCATGATTAAATAATGATATGGCTGGTGAATTTTTACTGTGGCATCACACTGAAAGGAGCCCATGACCCACTTAAAGCCTTCACATCTGATACAGAGGCACCCTTTGATAGTTCTCTCATTGCAGACACTATTTGACAGTTACTTTTGGGTATTAAAATGTGCCTCTCCATCACTTTTTCTTCCTTCTTTGACCCCTCCGAAGAATATGCGAGTTCAATGAAGGACATGCAGATGTGTGGTCTAAGGTGAATGTGACTGAGTGGCGTCTCCTATAATCTATCGGACACGTTATTCCAGAGGAAGATACGAGGCGGACCTCATGAAACATTTATCTGGGAAGAGTGGCCGAGGAGAGATACAGTATAGATGAAATAAGACATGATAGAAAGCGAAAACACAATTCACAGACAGGACATTGATGAATACCTGTAAGTCACGTATGTGTTATATATTTCAAAAGTGACCAATAATGGAATGCAGAACAGTTGAGAACTCAAGCATTCAAGGTGAGATGTCAAACTACAATAATGGGTCTATCATTGATTATAAAGCTTTATGAGGATCTGAAAATCAGTAGTTCATACAATAGATCCTATTTAAACCCCTTCCCGGGCTCTCACTTTCACTAATGCGCACAGCACACACGCAGGTATCTATGCGCCTCTGTGTTGCTGCATTGAGTTAAACATACTCTGGAAGCTTATAAAGGCTTTGTGAGTTCTAACTCTTAACACAAAGCCCTCAGGCTAAGATCTTGCACAAAGCTCTTAAGCTGCCTGTATTCATGGCGCACTGTGGCAGTGCTGTGCTGTCTACAGAGGACATGCTACTACCTACTAGAGAACCGATTCATTCTTCCAGCAATTCCTGCGTCAAGAACACACAATCTTTTACACAGAGACTAGCAACGGCCCTGAACGACAAGGTTATCGTACTGTCAGCCAGGCCTTTTCTTGAAATTATCTGTGAGGACATGTGCTTTTTTTTCTATGACCGCCATTTCTTTGAATAATCATTCAAGGTTGAAAGTCTCATGCAAAACCATCTAAACTACAACATTCTCTTGAAAGCCAGCCAAGTTCACTTGGCAATCTGCTTCTGCTCCAAACAAAACGAGTGACAACAGAGAAGGCTAAACATGTTATTTTATTAAATCTGACAATTTCCTCAGTGAGCACAATGGCAGGGGATCATGGGAAAACACTCTGGCTTTGTCATAAGTTACAGTGAGTCTGGAAAATCTCTGGATTTAGATGACCGGCAAAGTGTAAGAACTGATAAAGAACAGAGCCTGGACAAGTAGCTTAATTTATATTTGACCATCAGACTATTCTCCTCCACTCTTATGGCGGCGCTGTAACGTCCAGTACAGGCTAAATGGCAAGGAGACATCAATGAAGTTTATGTAGGGGCCAGACATTTAAGAAGTCAATTTTCTAATTCCATTTAATGAACTTCATTTTCAGACGCTGGTTAAAAGCCTGAAAACCACTTGAAACATTTGAAGTGCAATTCCACCTCAACAATAAGGGTCAGGTTTGGGTCATTATCTGGTGAGAAAGAGTGTGACATATTTCTGAGCTGACCTCCATCTAGATTAAAGTATTCCCATTTGAGAGCAATGATGAGGAGAGGGAGAAGAGGAGAATTGACACTGTTTAGAGTAATTTCATGCTGTGTCCTTTGACCCGTATGTTCTTTAATCATTGACAAACTAACAACAATTGCTAAATACTTTACTTCTGGTAGTACAATTTATCCATGATTGGCATTTTTCTTGGTACCATTAGCACTTAAGCCCGGGACACACCAAGCCAACGGTTGGCCGTTTTTGAGCATCAGTCTGCTTAAGTTTTTTCATGTGTGTTCCACACCGTTGGCTCTAGTGGGGTGCCGTCAGGTTTTTTTTGGGCTGTTCAGTATGTTGAATCGACATCAACCATCAAGTGAGAGAGAGAACTCCAATTGGCTGCTTATCGAAAGAGAATAAAAGTGAAGAATACAAGAATAAAAGAGAAAGTGATGAAAGCGAGCAAAAAAGTAAAGACGGTATAGACAAAAGGCAGCATTCGAATACACTAATATTTTCATAATAACATGAGCTGACTGGAATGAAGAAAGTGATCAGCGTGATGGATATTCAAAATGGTAAGTAAGCGCTGCATTGTTTACAATTTGTTTATCTGCAGTCATAGTTTTGGGTTCCCTTTTTACAAAATAGACTATAGATACCTGCTGATATAAACACATGTTACTTACACGCAGGTGCAGGTGCAGGTGCAGAACGCACATGCTAGTTGACAATCGCCTTTAGTTCTTTCGTTGTGTTCAATTGCAGCTTTTTGTTTGGAGACGCAGCCGACGAGAAGTGACAACACAGTCAGCTTTCGGCACGTCCCGTGCTTTACACTACAAAAGAGTGGTCTGGCTTACAGTTCTCTATTTTAAATTAAATGTTGTGTTTTTTGGTTGTTGTAGTTATTTTTTAACATAAAAGTCTCAAATCTGATGACTCCATCCCCTGTAGCCTTATGGGATAGCTAAGTCAAACAAATTTGATTTGCATACTGTGAAGCATATAGGGTCACTGTACCATTTATTCAGGACAAATCACTACATTTCAGGGAAATCTCCTAATGATCTGCTGGAAACTGCATTTAAAAAAAAATGTCCCCTTGTTTACACAATATAATAAAGATAAAATTATATATATATATATATTAAAAAAAAAGCTTTGACTACAAACAGTTATTTATTTATCCATTACTGTGATTGTAAAGTTCAGCACTAAAAAAATAGTCTTAAATCCAAGATTTTGATCCCTGTCCTTATGTCCCATCCAGGTCCACCTACACCTATATACGTTCTCACTCCCTCGATCTCTTTCTCTCTCGCCTCGATAGACGCTCCCCCCTTTTAGCCCACACAGGGTTGATCAGCTGGAGGAAATCAAGCCCCACTCTACATTTCCTCTCAACTGATTAAGATAAACTGCTTTTCAGCCATGGTTACCCCCCGACCAATCAATTAAAGCAATCAATTAAAGGCCTGCCGGCTGAGCCTTTGGTAATTGAGGGTTGAATAAACATAGGCCTCTGATACCCATGTTAAAGCAATAACAAAGCTAGAGCCATGAAAGGCGCTTGAAAAATGTAATTTTTGGGATTTGAATAAGCCGCTATTGTAAAACATCTAAAAGGGGGGTGGGGGTGCTTTGGCTCTGTCCTTTTTCATTTTCCCCCCCTGTGTGTTTCTAAGCGTTGACTGGAATAGCACCTCAGGATGTTTAATATTGAATCTAATCGTCTTTACAGCCTTTTCAATTTTGCTAAGAACACAATTTTTAAAAACTGCTAGCGTTATTCAAACATGTGCAATGTGCCAGTGAATTTTCCAGTGAACACTGGGCAGAATGAACAGACTCTTTGGCCAGTCTTGGGTGTGTGGTCACAGTCAGCCATAAGTACTTGAGTTAGTGAGAGTACGGTTTCACTAATTCAATCACGACATTTATCCTGGCTAAACTCAGCAGTCCAGTCAAAGGAAAAATTGAAGATTTTTTTTCTTTCCTTTTTAAACCACAAGTTTTCGAAGGAACAAGACAGGTACACTTGTCCATAGTAACTTTTAACAATACTTACAGAACGTGTCTCTGATCATCATTAGCGTTAACTTATATTGACAGTTTCTTGTAAATCTGAGGAGCTTGGGATTCACAATAAACAATTTAAGAGAATACATCCACAAGATCCAAGTCAACTCACTAATACAGTAGACTTCCCTCATTTATTAGTCTTTAACAAGCGTCTTTTAGCTTTTTATGATACGGTTTTTTACTTGTGGGAAGCCTTATAATGTTGAGGCTGTAAGTTTGGTTTGAATTAGTCAGCTTTTGGGGGGTTTGCTGACTGGGACTCCTCTGGATTTTTCTCAGAAGGTGGTGGTCAAATGAACAGTTGGCATGACATGCTTTTATATCTTTTCAGGCCGTCATACATAGACAAAAAGTAGTAAACAGTTTTAAAACATATTTTTATATCACTTTTTAGCTGCGTGACAATACACATAGTACAATATTTAGTTTCCTTAATGCATGACCTGTCACTAAAAGACCAGGAAAAAAAAGTTTTTAAAAAATGTGGATTGAATAAAATATTTTATCATTTACATATAATGCAATGCAGCTATGCAATGTTTACCAAGATCTTTTTTTCAATGTTTAATGATTCATTTTCAACTGCCCTGATTACATAAACACAAAACAATCCCAACCTCCTTTCCTTTTTTGCAGCGTGTTATTCTGGAGGACAAAATGTCAGTCAGAGAGTCTGAAAGCCAAAAGTCGTAAGTCTAAAAGTCTTTATGAAGAGGTCAGCCATTTATATGCCAAAAATGATGGGGTAAGAATAAGAGCATGGGGTCCTACTGAAATATGTCTCAATGTTTTGATCACTCCCAGCAGGGGGATTCCCAGCCTGAAACCAACAACTGGACATGTGATGGATGGGACAGCCCGTTTTGTCAAGACAAGGGAAATGGAAAAGGAAAGAGTGAGAGAGAGACTTCCTCGGTACTGTAACAGATCCACATACACAACATCAGCATCATTTATAGCATCATTTAACCTTCCCTTTGTGCTCAGGGACACTGAAGCAATTAACGAACGAGTGGGACATCCATTACACAACCCACAAATCTGAGGGAGCAGAAAGCCTCTGGGGTTGCATCCGAACAACTCAGACTAACAAAACACAGAGAGAGATTGATACACATCAAATCAATTTCCTACTGTTTTGTTTGTCCTTATGTCTCTTTTGTCTTATTCATCTTCATGTTATAAATCGTACAGAACAAAAGCAGCATACAATCGATTTTGTTACCACTTTATTTTGATGGTCCCTTTTGAACATTCTGTTGACTACAAGTAGCTTTGCAACTACATGTCAACTAAATCTCATTAGAGTATTAGTAGACTGCTGCTTAATATCTGCTTACTCTTTATTGTGTTGCTCCCCCAACAGACATTCTATAAAGGGCTTTTCACACTTTTAACCCTGGGTCATTTTAAACCCCGGGTAAATGGAATCCTGGGTTATCTTGCTTCACGTTTCACATTGCTCATATTTACCCCGAGTTAACAATTAATCCTGAGTATTCATAAGGTGACGTTTCACACTGTACATTACTAAACCCTGGGTTAACGTCCTTATTTGCATATGCGCAGTGCCAGTGTCACTGACTGAACGAACGCAGCTTGTGACCTGTTTACATAAAGGCTCTATCATTGCGCGTGCTCATATTACACATTGCTGACTGTACTATAAAAAGGAACTTCGAACTGTAAAAGGTAACAACCGGTCTCTTCTTCACTACAATTGTCGCGTTTTCCATTGTACAATGGAAACGCGACATTTTTCCTATCAAATGCAGAAAGTACTTTTTATATACGTCGCACAGTGTCTCAGTGACTGCCAAAAACATGTGAATATAAGGTACGTGATTGGTTGACGGTTGCTAAGCATCTAGTTGTAACATTCTAACACCGCATCGTTTCACACTGTACAAGTTTGAAGTGCAATGCGGAGTTAGTACCACAAAAGCAGTGCAGGGTGCTAACCCCCCCTTTTAAATTACAAGTGTGAAACGTTCCTTTAGTAACCCGATAACCCGTGGTTAAGCGCAGTGTGAAAAGCCTTTAAGTAACTTTGCAAGTACATGTAAACTTATTCTAACCTTAACCCTACCAGTCTAATAATACTCAACTAAAACTCTAATGAGAGTTAATAGACATGTAGGTGCAACGTTACTTATAGTCAACAGAATGTGTTGAAAAGGGATGCACATCAAAATAAAGTGAAACCTCAATTTTTTATCACAGTGATTTAGTCTGAATGCTATATAATGCACTAAAGTACATGTATGCCTGTTAATAATTATCATTACTGTACCTGTGTACGTCTGTTACAAAACAAGACATACAAGCCCCTCACTCCTGACACCTCATTCTTCCGCCCCCCATATTGCTGCGGCCCATAAATAATGAAAGCACACTGCTTTTGCAGAGATTGAAGTTTGTAACCTACTGCTACAATCCCGGCTCAGCACAGAGAACACCATCGGGGCTTGGCATCCAACAAGGTCCATATTGACCCACAACCTCCACTGAGTGCTGCCACGCACACACACACACACACAAAAGAGTGTGTGGCAACCTGGACATTTCGCTCTGAAAGAGAGTTTACTTCCAAATAAATAGTTAATGCAGCATACCTGTTTTGATATAATAATTCATTGACGCAGAGTAACATCTGTAATAACTAAGTAGATGCCACGTTCGGAGAAAAACAAATTCAAGGCTGATCAATAGAGGCCTTGGGGGTTTATTTACTGTACCCTGATCAAGGCTGTGAGATTAGTATAGGTATAGTGCAAATAGGACCATGCCCCCAGTACACACAAACTGAGGCCCATCCCCTTTCCTCACCGCAGCGCTAGACGGTAGATGTGGAGACGTTCTCATTAATATGGCTATGGAAAACAGCCTTCAGGCAGTTGGAATAGAAAGCAGGCCAACGGAGAGTTCACTGGACACACGGGCCCATCAGGAATCACCCAGCACAATGCTAAATGGGGTTTGTGTTCGGTTTTACTCAGCGTCTCTACCGCTGCTCGAACTAAGCTTACAGAAAAATCCATAATGCTGAGCAGAATGCATAATGGCACACAATAACGCAGAAATCCAAGAAAACTGCCGCCATAAACATGAAAGCCAATTATAAGTAATTTATTGACGTCCAAGGTTCCGTCTTTAAAATATTAAAACGCACCACAGATTTCAAACAAGAAGATGTGAAGAGAGGTTTTGATGTGGAGAACAGGTCGAGATCACTTATACAGACAAGTTTCAAGAGCTTGAAATGTACGAATTGTGGCCGCCCCAAAATCACAAACATAAGCAGTAAAAAATACACAAGAATTTGTTGCAACTATTACTGTTTATCTCATGGCTTTTCTTTAGTTACAGTCCTCATTTAGCATTTCCAGAGGGGAATATAATCAGACAGACACACGTAGCAGTATCTAATTCAAACACGTACGGCACACTGCGTCTTTTCTCCATTCCTCTAAAAACATGTCGTCTGCTTTGACGTGCCTCGGCCCCATCTAAATTATCATTGCTGACCCCGAAGAAAGAAATATGGCTTGGCAATGGTGTTCGTGTTATTAAAACGGAAAGTGGCTGCAAATAATGAAGAGTATTTTTAAAGCAGGCTGAGACAAGAGGACAGGGTTTTTCTTAAACTGTCACTCCGTGAGTAATCATGATTGCCCTCCGCATCAGATGGAGAGAAGGGGGCACATCCGTGCGCTTCCACTTCCCCATCCATCTCTCATCGCATCCGCCACCGGAGGAAACATCTCTCTCCCCTGCTCCATCTCAGACTAGATTTGCGCCTCCTCACTCAAACGGGCAGATGAAGCAAGTGTTACAAATATGTGTTTTATATTCAGCAAAAAATCATAAAGTCAGGCAGAGGTCTTGTCGTGTTATGCACAACGCAACTTGCTTATGTGACAAAAGAATCATAACTGCAAAACAGCCTTTGCTAGATACATTAATTAGCTGATTCTTGACATAATGTATCGCACATGCTTTTAGGTTGTCCAATTATGGTAGATATTTTAATGCAAATGCAGATGCATTTCATTACCAAATAAAGTCGGACAGGGTGTTATTCAAGAAAAGTCAATTATTTACAATAGTTGAGAATTTATGCAAATGTAATCACAGATATAGGATAAGAAATAATGGAAAATGACTCCCAGCACACGGGCCATGTTTCATACTCATATATTTACATGAAAGCCGACAGAGTGAATGTATATATTTTTGTGTACATTATTCTGATTGGAGCACTGAATTTGTAGGAATGTTAGTTAAAAAAAGAAGAAAAAAAATGAACCTAAAATGTATTCTGACTTAGGAGAAAATAATATTGTTTTACTTGTTATCAGCATTTAGTTTAAGACTGCTACCTTGATCAAAGTATGTAACTGTATTTTGAATGATTATGGCTCTGTTGAAGCTTTAAGTGATATTCTCCCGTTCACAAATCCACGATAGAAGGTGGTTATATGAGGTGCAGGGCAGTTATTTTCCAGTAGATGGCACTATACTGTGGCTCTAAGTCCCAAAGGTGAGCTCTTTCAGCAAGATGAGATGCTCTGCTGTATTTATATATATAAATATATTTAAAAATTGCATCAATAATTATTCAAAATATATTAAACCTAAACACTACTAAACACTGATTGTGGGTTAAAGTGTAAAAAGTATGCAGATTTTATGCAATAAAGTGTGCATAAAGCATATAAAAATATGATCAACAAAATATTACCTCTTTCATACGAGATAGTAGTGTATGTCATGTGTACAATTTGAGAGAATCAATATCAGCATAAGGGAAGAGAGTGCATTTAGCCTTAACTCGCATACACACAGTGCATATATTTCCACAGCAATTGAAAAATGGTGTAATAAACAAATAGCCTTACAAAAGGTGTGTCTGTTAAGAAACGGTGTAAGTGTCGCTGTGCTGCTTCTGCTTAATGGGGAATGAGCAAGACAGCATGAAACAACACTGGCACTAGTACGATATATCTGCTCACTATAGACACCTCGGAGCACGTAGAGGTGTGAAAGCATCTGGATCTCAACCCCTCGAGCCGCTGGGTGGGGCCCGGACAGACTCCAAATGTAGGCTGATGGATAAGCCAGATTACTCCTGTCAAAGTGTGGGCAACAATGCCTCCCGGTGCTTTGTTTACCATGCTTTTCAAAGGCGTTTGTTCTTTGATAAGGCCCCGGAAACGGGCTCGCTGGTGGGAACCCATGGAAAAGAATACACTTTCTATCAATTGTGCCTGTCTTATCCCCCAGAGCAATGTGTCTGGGTGTGGGAATAGTACGCGCTCCGTATGCTGCAGCGCGCCGATAGCATTCACAGCCCAGGGCCGGAGAACAGGCTACATTCAGTCCAGAGAACCACAGGCTCCACACTGGCCCATTGTACACAGATGGACAATATACTCTATATTTGGTTTTAGCACAAAGAAACAAGGTTCGATGGAGAGGGCGCTGGGCAGGAGGGCGTGTTGACAGAGTTGTGTGCGGGAGTGTGTGAGAGGTAGGGTAGGTATGTTTGTCTCTGGTGTGTGTAGGTGAGAGAGAGAGACAGAGAGAGAGAGAGAGAGAGAGAGAGAGAGAGAGAGAGAGAGAGAGAGAGAGAGAGAGAGAGAGAGAGAGAGAGAGAGAGAGAGAGAGAGAGAGAGAGAGAGAGAGAGAAAGCGGGAGCTCGTTTGTGAAAGGGGGAGAGAGAAAAAGAGACAGCAGAGATGCGTGTTTGCAAGACAAGTCAAAGCTGTCATAATTCATTAATGTATAATTTAATGAAATAAGTGTAAATGGTAGAATCTGGTCTGATGGGCACCTCGGTGAAAAACACATTTGCGCTAATCAATGACAAATAGGGAAAGAGTGTCTAAAAAAAATAAGAAATATAATTTAAATGAGTTCCCAAGGCATTATATTATCTGAACAGAAAAAAATAGCATGTAAAAAAAATATATATATATATAATTTTTGTTGTTGTTGCTATTTAATATATATAAATGTATTATTGCATAACATAATCTTTATATATATATATATATATACATAAAAATGAAATCCATTTAGTGCTATAATATAATATAATATAGGAAACAATATAAAAAAAATTCATACTGAACAAATAATTATATTAAATTAATTGCTACTAATAATACTTTTTAAATTATTTATAATGATTTATTTATAATATTTATCTTGGTTGAATCTACTGCAAAATAATATATATATATATATATATATGCATGTACATATACATCAACTGAAAAAATTGAGTATTCTAATTCAAATTTAAATTACATAGGACCACTTAAATAATTATTAATTATTATTAATATAATACAATATAATATAATTAATTAATATAATATAAAACAATAAAAATATTCATACTCAACATGTTAAATTAATTAATTTTTAATGATCTATTTATAACGATTTTTTTGATCTTGGTTTAAGCAAAATAAAACAGGAGCAGAAGAGCAGAAGAGTCGAATTGATCAGAGCCAGTAATTTGGGTTTTCTGTGTTTTGTATGGAAAGCATTAGTCTGACACATGTGAGGCTGAGCACCTTCTCAAGCAAGAAGAAGAAAAAAAAAAACTTTGAGCCACCACCGCCACCCACAGAGGCACCACAGTGCATTGGGTAAATTAGTATTATGATTTTAACGGATAAATACCCGTTCCGCCTAATTAATCCAGTACATCACAGGGGGATATGACACCATGGGCCAGACAGATCAAGGAGTACACATCAAAGGTGCCACTGCTGTGAGGGTTCTACAGAGGCACAAAAATCATTTCTTGTTTATTTTTATGTGCAGATGGTCAATGATGCCGCGGCTGAATAATGCGTAGAGACAGTTAATTCCTCACGATGGACTGAGAGGACAGAGCATCATCAGCCAGGCCTCTAATTAGACTCCCTGTTTTCAAAAAAACCTCAGTCGTGAAATGCAACATTGGCTAAATCAATAGGACATGGTGCAAATGCATTATGGTGTGTTGGTGGTGACAAATAACTATGCAAAAACCCAGCTTTCGTATGATGAGGCGATGCATGTTTTCAGAGAGCAGTTGGTCGAGTTTTAGAATGCGACAAAAATATCTGTCTCCTAAAGGCTGTGTAGTACGTATTCAAAAACACCACCCCAACTCAAAGTGTAAATATTTATCACATCAATCACCTCCCTCTCACATTTGTCCTGATAAATCATTTCTGCTTTCATTATGAGACGTAATGTGCCTGAAAGCGGCTCTGCACACTAAGGGAGGAGATAAAGGTTTGGTCTGAATATAGACAGAATTTGCCCAACATTTTCCACGCTAACATGCCACTGACATTAGTGAGAGAGATTTGACCTCCCGTTCATCTGGAACAGCCGTTTAATGGCAGAAAGAGGATGTTAGATTCAGGCTATTGTAAGGTGATCACTACAAATAGTAAGGTAAAACTAAAGCTTAAACAATTAGATTTATTCTGAGTTAGTTTCATATTTATTGAAATGCAATTTTTTTTTCAGTGAACACGTGTATATTACTAAGTATCAGGCAAGTTAATCAAAAAAAATAAAAATACTGCTAAACAGCCAATAGACAATCCTGTACATCTTATGTATTGTAAAGGAAAATGCAATGTTTATCTAGTTCAACGTTAAAATAGTTTTGATGCTGAAAAGATATGATAAAAAAAACACTTTATAGCTTTGCTAATGTAGCTAAACTAATAGTTTCGCTATTTTTAGTATCACTCCTGCCCAACAGTGATGTTGTATACATTCAAAGGAATTATTGCATTGGATGTCATCAGTACAAATCTTTTTGATTTTGAATATATATCATATACAGTATATAACCTAATTTTATATTTAACAGTGGAAGTTTCGCAGTACAGCAGTTAGTTTTAGCAGGGTGTACACTACAACAAATGGCCTCAAAATAGTCACATACAAAATGAGAAAAGGGTGTTTCCTCAGACCCAGAGAGAGAGAGAGAGAGAGCAAGCGAGCGAGCTTGCCTTCTTATTTGACACAAATTGTCTGTGCACTCTAAAGAAAATGCAGTGTCCTGCCAAGCTGACCACATATTTACTGTTTACTGCTGGCTGTTGCACATGTGGTTTTTGCATACGCTCTCCTCTCCCAGTTAAATCATCTGTGGTCCCAGGGCTTTTTTTCTGACATACGCTGCATTGGCACTGCTGCTGCAGCTTAAATTTTTCAAGCAAAGCAAGGCATTTGTATGAAATAATAATGACCATTTCATACATTTATATTTATGTGTCTCCGATTTGTTTCCTTTTTTTTCTGTCTGTTCTCCCTCAGCAGGAACAATGTTCTTTGTCTATCTTTCTCAGTCAGTTACAAGTAACACGATGCCACGATTATCTTTCTTTCTTCTACGGTTTACTAATTTCCCCGTCATACACATTGGCACCCGCTCACACACACACACACACTCTATTGACAGTAGCACAGCTAGCATCTGGTTTCGGCTCTCAGCGTCTGCCCAGCGCTCTGATATGTGAGTGTGCTGGGATGGAGAGAGACTGACGGGGCCGTGCGTATCTCCCCAAAGACTGAAGCTGGAGTTATAATGAAGGGCTCAAAACACCTCCAGGAGCACTATCGAAGAGATGGTCACATGAACAGTGACTGATGAATTATAGATTTCAGAAATATCAGAGTGCAACATTAATAACCAATTCAAACAGATCACAGTGAAAGCCAGTAAAAATCAGAGTGTCGCCTTTAAGACTTTTAGTGAGATTATCACAAAGATTGTTAACATTTCACTATATTGCGGTTAAAGTATATATATATATATATATGGGCCATTATACAGAATTGGTGCAAACTGCTGTCCCACACATTTAAAAAGAAATTAATTATTCAAATTTTAGATGTTTACAAAGATCCTTCTATTATCTATTGAATCCCACAATCTTTTTTTTAAATATCAGTAAGCTTAATATATATAAAATCATCATTTATTGGGTACTTTCAATTGGGAGGTGGCTGTCCCGAACCGTAACCCCTAAATTTCAACTTGTGAAAATGATATTGAAATGTTTGACATTTTTTCCATTGTTGTTTTAAAAATATATTTTTTATTTCTTTTAAAAAGTGAAATTAAAAAAAACATTTATTTCATATTTTATTTTTAAATCATGAAACTTTATGTAAAAAAAAATGTGTCCCGCATTTTCATGTCACTACCGAAACAGTGTGTGTTTTAGTCCATTGGCTAAGACAGATTTTAACCACACCCCTACATTTTTGATCAGGAAATATTCCAGTGTCCCTCTCTTTCATTGTAGATTGGTACCATCATTTTGAGGGAAATGTGTTCAAAAGTCTGAAAATCTGTGCGTAACTTTAAGGAACGTCACAACCAAACACCTTTTTTCTGCAATTAAGCAAAATCTATTGGGTGTTATTCCATAAAATGTAGTTTTTATGTGTGTACAACTGTTCTGAACTGTGTTAGGTTATCATCTTTAATCTAGGCCCAAAAGTATCTAAAATGGTCACTACCGAAACATGTAGTGAAGTTCCGGTTGTGACATTGTTTGGTTCAATGTATATTCAAACTAATGAATCCTTAACTTTGAAATCAGTATGATTAACTTAATGCCTTTTACAAATAAAGATTGGATTCAAAATACAACAAATCTTATAAATTACACTTGAAATATTGTTAAAATTGTAATTGTTATTGATTTACCTGTGATTTTTTTTTTTTTAAATCGCAAAAAAATATATTTACAAGGTAGATAAGGTAAACAAAATATTAATAGGCCAATATAAGCCATTTTATCAAATTATTTATTATTGTGTTTTGGTAGTGACAAATTTGGGGAGAGTATATTTGGAAATATTCCAAAACTTTCTAAAAAAACAATATGATAAATTAACTGCACAATTACTGGAAATGTGTACCTTAGATGTTATATAATTTGCATACATACAAAATTTGTGGGAAAAGACACTTTTTTTTTCAAGACGTTTCCAACTCTGACATTGAACCAATTCTGTAGAATGCCCCAAAATCATTACAGGACACCACAATCTTTGAATGGTTGGTTTCTCTTTGCCAGCACTAACCTCTGATTCTTGAAAAGACATTTTGATTTCAGCAAAAAAGCTTAGCATGTCTGATGTGCATCTTTCAGGTCACAGGCAGCTGTGATGGGCCCTTCCTTAAAATAAAAAAAAGAATTACAGTTAGAAATTAGTTAGTTTTAATGGTGACAACACTGACACATCTTACCCCACGCTCCCCTACACTCAAAAATGTCCACATAGCCATTTCAACATCTTGCACGCTCTAAAATAATTTAGTGTATGTCAAAATTAATTAAAAGGAGCATGTGAGCAGAATCCTGCCTCTGCATCACAGAGTGAGATTTCTTCTGTTACATTAATTGCATCGGACGCTCCCAGTTTAGCAGGAGAGCAGCAGCGTTTCAGTAGCATGTAGAACAAAGCAGGCTGCCATGTACTTTGCCTGAGGGGGCAAAGCTTTCATTGGCAGAGTGTGTGAGAATGTTAGACAATGAGCATGAAGTCAGCTGACAGCCCCATTCGCCTGAAGAACCTGCACAGTCATCTAGTATGACAGCACTGAAACTGAGAGCACAAAGCCACGTCAGGCACTCTCTGACAGCCTTTACATGAGACACTGAGCTCTGCAGTGAGGAGCACTACAAATGTAAGAATGAAACAGATCAATGAGGGCGTTTCAATGAGTCTGCATCTTTGATTCTGCATTTTTCTAATTGTGATATGTTGCTAATCCACAATAAAAACATTTAGATATGAGAAATCAGCCCCTCAGAGAGGAGATACACACGTTTGAGGGTTCTTGTGAAGAAATGCAGAGAAAGAGGAATGACGGATGATACCAGTTTTTTATCTGACAAAGTTCATAAGTACAATATTATTGATAAATATTTTTTCAAATTCAATATTTTTGCATTTTCTGAAAATAAAACCATTTAACAATTGACATTATAAGAACAATTTATAATCTCTTGAAGGGCCTAAATTGCAAATTGTTAATAATCAACATTTTCAAAACACAAATCAGTCTTTTAACAACTTTAAGCAAACTTAAAAAAGGGTTTGTGTGACATTTGTTCTAATATAAATGTCACCTTTAGCTTTGTTTATTATTTTAATGTGAATTAACTCCAGATGAGGTTTCTCTCTCTCTCCGCCATTATTTATCGTTTGATCAAAAGTACAATAAAATATTATTTCAATTTAAAATATAACTGTTTTCTATTTTAATTTATTTTAAAATGTCATTTATTCCTGTGATGGTAAAGCTGAAATTTCAGCATCATTGCTCAGTCTTTAATGTCACATGATCCTTCAGAAATCATTCTAATATGTTGATTTGGTGCTCAAGAAACATTTCTTATTATTTTTTATCAATGTTGAAAACAGTTGATTCATATTTTAACTTGGATGAACAGAAAGTTCAAAAGAACAGCATTTATTTGAAATACAAATCTTTAATAACATTATAAATATCTTTACTGTCACTTTTAATCAATTTAATGCATCCTTGCTAAAAAAAAAAGTATTAATTTAATAAAAAATTGTGAAGGATAGTGTATATATATTTTTTTTCTTTATTTAAATAGATTTAGCATGAAAGGTATATAAATGAAATATATATATATAAATAAAATCACTTGTCAAGGAAAAAACAACACACAAATCAATACCTCACATAAAATTAAAAGTATCAATACTTCAAGATCAATAAGCCTATCCCTTGTCACTATCGATATAACTCTGTGCTCATTATAGTAAACAAATGGGACATATGTGGCTTGAGGAGTCTTTTATGTTACCAGGCAGTACATGGTAGTTCACCCAGAACATCTAGTGAGCCTGTAATTAGAAATCATCACTGATAAACCTTAAACTATTGCTAGCAATGCTTGACAAAACCCACATACAGGTCCCAACAACCCCCCTTTCCCTTCGGCGAGATGCAGCCCCACTCTCTTTTCCATCATGGGACAGGCGTGGAGCGGGCGTAGGCCGCGTGCGGGTTGCCGCTTCTCTCAATGCTAACCGATGGGGTTAAACAGGAGCAGATGCCTCTCTAGACACATGGGTGTATGTTTCAATAGTGGGAGTCTGAATCAACATCCGTGTCTCCTGACAGGAACGCTCGGCTTCCCTTGAGTATGAAACAATAAATATGAAAACGCTGCAATTGCCCCACCAATCTGCTTCAGATAATAATAATAAAAAATGTAAAAAATCCCAATCAAAAGCTGGCACATCCAAATACTTACACTAATGTAATTTCATCATTGTCAGTGGTGACTACCACATTTTAATCTACCAGCATGCAAGAATAGCAGAATGGAAAAAAGCAAATCGGCGTCAGTTTCATGTTCAATAAAACAATGAATTCATGAAACGGGCCATAATTGTAAATGTACAGTACATCTGTGGCTATTCTGATAACGTCGAGAACACCTCAGTCTCGGCAGCTAACATTTGGCGCTCTGTATGCCATGTTTTGGACCCTGTGCCATCAGGGGAGGTTGTCTTCCATATGCCAACGCAGAGGAAAGGGGGCTGGGCACTCTGGGACATATGGCCCACATCTTTTCCAGCGACGCGCCTCTCGCACTCAGGACCGGGGATGTGCTCGCCAGCGCTAAACACTTTTCTCATTAGTTCAGGCCAGGAGCTTGATGCAGGGCATGTCAAGAGGCATGTCTGGGAGCCACTCGATATGACAAGGCACAAGTGAGGGGCCAGTGGGCAACATATGGTGCTTATTATGAGAGAAGCACGAGGGTTTTCATCTCCTTAATCAGACAAGTGCTGAGCCATGGACCCTCCTCCCTTATGAACTGCAACAGGAAAACAACATGAAGGTCTCAGTTGAAGCTCACATCCATCATGCGAAGTACTAAAATAGTGGAAAAGTGCCAAAGAGCTTTGATACTCTGTAAATCACTCTAATGTGAAATACGTTGAGCGACATTACAAAATCCTGCTAGACTAAATGAGATGTAATCGAATCTATTCATTACATACTTTTTCTTTAAACAGTACTCGCCTACTTTTCATATGCATTAGGATTAAATCATTTATTGGGGAAATTGGATTAAATAACATTAGTTATAGTTTAGTTTTAGGGCAGAAAAACATTAGTAAAATAGATAATGCAAAAAAAAAAAAAAAAAAAATTGTATGTGAGCTGTGGATCTAAATCATCTTATGGTCAGCGCAAATGGCAAGCATCCCTTAAAAATAAATGTGAAATTAATGACAGAAAAACAACTTCAGTCCCACCCAAGGGAGGCATGTCAAATTAGGATGGATTGCTACGTGTTCTGATAGACTGAAGCAAAGAGAGAGAGAGAAAAAAAATCACCATGTTTTATTACATATTAATGATTATGGAAATAATCTTGATTGCCATCTACACACGCCAGGCGAAGAGAGGGTTCAAATTCCCATGCAAGGTTCAAACTCTCTAAAACAAAACTTTCAGTGCCACAGTCTCTGGCAACATCTGGCTCCTCATGTAGACACATATTAGGATCAAATTAAGTAGAAATGAATAGGATGCTACATGACAGGCTGCAGATGTTCCAGGCAGTGGTGTGAAAATCTAGGAGCGAGAAACAGCATAATTAGTTCTGGCCTTTACAGCAGGGGTGCCACACTGGGTTCACAGGTAAAAAAAAAAAATTTAAAAAAAAAAAGGAAGGGGGAGACCAATTTAATTTAATCAAATCTAACTAAGCTAACATCACCAAAAACTGTGCGTGCGCAACTTGATCTCTTTTACAGAATGGGGTTGACAAAAGACAAACATGTTTCTATTTGTTTGTGCTCTAATTGAGCATGATATTCACACAATACTCGCTTGCCGTGTCTTTTGTTCCCTTACGTCTGAGTGTGTGACTAGCTCTGCGTGTAAACTTACAAAAAAACCATAACACAGAAGAGCAGTAAAACATGCACATTTTAGAATGATTCTACACTTTAAAAATAAAATACCAGTATTTCTGTGGATGATACTGTGTGCACCTTCTATATATTAGTATTTACATCACCTTGTGGAAAAGCTACTTACTGTATGATGAACTTTGATTCATCATGTGGCTTTCTCTTTACCACCTGTGTTTTTAAGGTGGTTGTCTTGTCAGTATATTATAAAAGGTAAAACTAAAACACTAAATTTAGTAATTTGGTATATTTACATTATTTCAGTTAATTAAAAAAAAATCAGTATTTTTTGTACGGTGAATTTAAGTTCAATCTGTAAAACATAAAATATTGCTACCATATTTTCTATGGTACAGTTTTGGCAACCACAGCTGCCTTTTTTATACAATAAGTTCACTTTTTTTGTACGTGTATTATACACAAATCTCAAAAGGTAACAAATGTATGTTTAAAAAGCTTTTTTAATAAACAAAACCTAATACAACAGTGGACTGTTATGACATCAATGAAGGAATGGACATTATTATTTGATGTGAATACACAAGTAGCCTACACTTAAAGGTACTAACTGTCTCTTAAAAGAACATCTCAGATGTATTACCCTGGGAGAAAAAAAAAAAAAGTGTATTAACAGAACTTCTAAACCAGGCAATATATTTACTTTTGAGTGAGACACACCAACTCGGCTCTATTAAACTCTACTGCTAAATACTATCTGGCCCATGAAAACCCCTACACAATAGTTAATTCAGCACAAGCTCATAAAGCACAGAGCAGTGGGTTTCCTCCGGACCGCACGAGCAGCTTGCCACGTCATCACCTAGTGTGCCAGTCCGCGCCACCGCTCGCAGGTGACAACAACGTGTTACTATGGAACCGCCGAGAGTCTCGCCGTGCAGGGAGATGTGATCACACTCCTTAATGTGGCTCACAGGCTGCGTTACTTCCAGCTAAATGACACGCTCATGACTTCATTGTTGAATCACAATCCGTTTAATTACAGCCCGGAGATCTATTATTTGCGTTTATTTTCCTAGTGTGGAGTGGAGCTGCCCCACCTCTAAATCACCAGATCGCTCACTGCTTATTAATGTCAGCTTGCAGTGTGTACGGTGTAACTGGGCCAGGCCAAGGGCTAATTTACACGAAAAGAGTGCTTTCTCTCAAGAGTACATGATTAATAATAAATAATAATACCTTATATTTAGCACTTTAGCATCCACCTGGATGACGTGATGGCATCTACAATGTATCACAACACACATCACATCAGCTATTGGTGGAGAGAAGACATTCATGTAGCCAGTTTTATGCGGGGATGATGAGGAGGCTGTGACTGACGAAGGCCAATTGGGAAAATTTGTCCAAGACATCGAGGTTATAGCTCTACTGTTTTGGAAAAGCACCCTGGGATATTTAATGACCTCAATTTAACATCTCCACCAGATGACTATAGCACTATAATGAGCAGCGAGACGTGGAGGCAAAGGTTAAACACACAATGACACAATGGTAAGTTGGGCCTCCGTACAACAACGCCCTACTGGACCAGCTGACAGAACATGTGTTTCTTGTGAGGTCATAATTAGAGATGTGCAAAACTACATATGAATGACTAGTTGGTCTTAAAAGTACAAGAAGCGCTGTGTAATTAGGCTGGTTTAGAGTCAGGTCCTTCAACTATCAGTTGGTAGGTTTACAAGCACCACAATAATCCATTTAGAATTGGATTGATGGCTCAATTGGATTGAAAAACCTTCAGGTAAACACACTTAATTGATCCAATTGTTCGATGAAATTTCGATCAGATTGAAACAGGGTTCCGTAGACCTGATATAATCTGATCATCAGGATGAAAATAAGTATATAACGCATGAATATTCTCAATCAGATTCAAAAACACCGTGTGCATATGCACAGTGCCATGACGCTTGTTACATAAGTTTTATTTCATATTCATATATTTGGCATACATGTAATGCACATGTGAACAAATATGATTATGAATGAGATAATTATAGCAAAGTTCAGGGTTCATATAAACAGAACAATCTGAAATCGGATTGGAAAAAAAATAGTGCATGTAAACATATCTATTGAGATGCATTTCTTAGGGTGTGTTTGTATAGGACAAGGCACTGCATATTTTGGATGGATGTCTTATTTAAAACAGCTGTATTAACTCATGTCATCAGGTGATTAGTTTAATACTACATGTCCTGAGCTGGGTGTGTCCAATAAGGGAGACATCCAAATTGTGCAGTGCTGGGGAGGCTCCAGGAATGGTTTCAAAACCCTTGATATAGAATTTAGAACTTGACAGATTGCAAAAAAAATAAAAGGAACAAGGGTCTATGAAAATAATAAATAAACTATTTTTAGTCTGATAAAGCATCTTAAAAAGCAACATGAAACATAAAAAAAAACATACATCTACAGTACATATGTACACTTTTTTTGTTAAATGGTGCATGGCTGCACGTTCTTGGATACAGTGTGCAGTGCACAGAGTAACTGATAGACTGAAAACAATAAATAGGTTAAATAAATGTATTACCTTTTATCACACCTTTTCTTTTTGCTTTGATGGCTAGCAGTGGTGCTTTAAAGAGGATGAATTTAAAGACGCAATTTTTCAGACAGTTTTAGCATGCTAACAGTCAACAGCATTCTGTCACTATACTAAAAACCTCTAAATGTCTCTAAATTCTTCCTATCTAATCATTTAAAGGTCCGTTTACAGAACACCGTTTTCAACTAAAACCAGAAAAGTTTGTATGCATTTTGGCCGTTCAATTACACGACAACAGCATTTTGGGGGCTTGAAAATGCAAAACTTCTGAAAACGGGTTTCAATGTGCACGTTTTTGACACTTTTATTGTCTCTACGTAAAACTACAAAAACACGAATTTGTGAAAAAGATGACGTCATGCATATGCATATTTTGTGTTCAGTTTATAGGCGCGTAGTTTTTCTTTACAAAGCGACATCGCCAACTACTGGCCTGGCATGAATAATACAGTGCTTTTAATCGTTTCCGTGGATCCGTGTGAACAGGGATCATTTTGACAACGTTGTCGTCTGTATGCGAAAAACGCTTTTACCACATCGCTGTCATGAAACAACTGAGCAAGCGTTACAACAGGGAAATGCATTAGACATGGGCTTTTCTAGTAAACCATATCTGTTAATTATTCTTAAAGACATACATGTCCAAATAATTTTAAATATTGGATACTGTGCAGAAAATACCAAAATACATGCATTACAAATGGCTGACTATATAGGGTGCACATATAACGTGGCCTGTATTTAACTATGGTACAGACATTTCAAATGCATCACATTAACTAAGTTGTGGTGTGGTCTGGCATCAGTTAGGGAAAATTAAAAAAGTCAAGTTACGAGGTCATAGATCTATTAAAACAGTACAGGACTGCACCATAGCTACAGCTGGAAATGAAATCTCTCTTCTCCAAGTGACTGAGCTCAAAAAGTCATTAGCATTCTGGTTTCTATATGCAACAGAAAGGAAACTATCTTAGGAAAAGCCTTCTCATCTGGTAAACTCATGATGACTGTGGTCAATCATACATTGGTTTGTCTTTTACAGTAGCACAATTGGCTTGTACGCACCAAAACCAAGGCTATAATAAATACAAAATTATGTAACGTCATTCTTTACCTCAAAAAGCAATCA
The DNA here is from genome assembly GCF_029890125.1 of Rhinichthys klamathensis goyatoka. Classification (NCBI taxonomy): domain Eukaryota; kingdom Metazoa; phylum Chordata; class Actinopteri; order Cypriniformes; family Leuciscidae; genus Rhinichthys; species Rhinichthys klamathensis. The sequence continues at coordinate 3,070,347 of NW_026606794.1, read as the reverse complement.
AGCATTGGTCTAAGCTGAAGAGCTTTATTAATAATTCAGAACCGCCAGCATGTGATCAAAATGACAATAACAATTTATAGTTTACAATATTTACGACGAGAACAGGAGTCAATCAAGTTAATCATGGCTCTCTTAAAGGAATAGTTCACCCAAAAAGAAGTTCACATCATTTGCTAAATATACAATGAGCCAGTGTTTTTTTGGACACAACTGCATTTCATTTTATGGAAGAAAACCGATATTTTATATTTTATTTTATATTAATTTATATCTCTTATGATCATGTAAACGGTGACATAAGTTTAATTTTGGGTGAACTATCCATTAAACAAATAGGAAAAAAATCAACAGAGAAATAATCCTGAAACAAGCGTTTTGCCAAGAACAGGTGAGTTATTTCACTGTCAGTACCCTGCCCATATATTCTGGCACACCCAAATGTAGACTGGTTTCCCAGAGCTACAGACTAGCGCGGGCAGCTGCCATACATCCTGAGAGACACACAGACAACGTTCCATTGGCAGGAATATTTGCCCCTTGTCAATGCTGCTTTACTGGACGGCACACACTCCATGCAGAAGCATATGGCAGGACAGCATATGGTTGTCTTGTTTAACAGAATATTACATATGGTGATAAAAAGATAAAGCAAATAAGGTCCTTACAGGCTCCTGACTGACGAAAAAGACATTCTAGAAAATATGGGATAACTCTATAAAAATCCAACATTTTTCCAAAGGTAACATAAGCCTTATCCAGACCACTACCACCAACACCGCAGACACACACACACAGACAGAGGAGGGGGGGGGGGGGGGGGAGAAAAGAAAGAAAGAAAGAAAGAAAGAAGGAAAGAAAGGACATAGTCACACACGCTGTTTGCCAGCACACTCATTCCTTCTATGCTGGCACTTCCAATAGGAAACTGACAGTATTATGTGACACCATGGAATGATCTGAGGTTCGGGCTGGCGAAGCTGAATTTAATCCGACAACAATGCCGTCTTTTGTTTTCATTTTTCCTGCAAATTGCAAATATCATAATGGAGAGATACTTATCAACAGTTCTTTTTCTGAAACGAATAGTCCACTCTATAAGAGTACTTCAGTAGTATCAAAATAAAATGTTTTTTTTTTTTTACTTTCTGTTGTACTTAGAGCAGGGGTCTCAAACTCAAATTAACTGGGGGCCGCTAGAGGTAGAGTCTGGATCAGGCTGGGCCGCATCAAGTATTCCACAAAAAAATAGTATTCAAGTATTCCAAAAAAGGAGCACAACTGATCCAATCTTCTCAATATTTATTAACGTTTCTTCTGAACAGTTCCTATGAATTTGAACATTCCTTTCTGTACATGATTGGTTCTTCATGAGCTGTCCTTCTGACAGTTGAAGTTCATTTTACAAACTTTCTTTGTCTATAACACATATTTGTGATATTTATATTTGCTTATGTCCTTTTTATTTTCTTTATACAACACATTAATGATATTGAATGTTTTTTTTGGAAGGCACATTTCCTTTTATTATACTTAGAAAAACAATTATTGCTTTTGAAATACAAATATTTGCAGTCATGTCTGCCCGTCTTATTGAATTCTTTGTATAGTGTCTCAAATTACTGACTGCACAAATCAAAGCAAACCTTCTTATGAACCTGTTGGACACATATTACAAGCTCAAAGTGATTATTCTCACATTGTTTTAGAGCAGGGTCTCTCTCCAACACGTCGCTCGCGAGCTACCAGTAGCTCGTGGCCTGATTGGTGGCAGCTCGCCAAGGGGCCGTTCACATATCGCGCTCACATATTTTGCGCGCTCAAGTTCGTAATTTCAAATGTAGGCGCGCGGCAAGCGCGCTCATAATTGAAGCGACGCGCTCATTTTTTCCAGGCGCAGTATGTTTGTACTTCGCGGTTGTCTATGACAACTATTGACAACAAACCCTCCGTAAGCTGTCACGAGACTATCTATGGTAGCTCATAAGGGATACATTTTTTTTTTTTTTTTTTTTTTTGCGGCACACGCAACGACGGGCCGCACTAACATTAAACTTTAATGTCAAGTAGGGGGCCACAAAATATCACCCCGCGGGCCGCAAATGGCCCGCGGGCCGCGAGTTTGAGACCCCTGACTTAGAGTGACACCTCCATGAAAGGAGAAATAAGAACAAGGTTTCGAGGATTGTATGTTTTCAATATAACATGGGGTAGGCTGACTTGAGGGGGGAAAAATGATAAATGAAAGTATGCGGAAAAAAATGTGATGACATTGAATAAACGAAGAGGCCACATTTTATGATAGCAGGAAATTCTGCTGTAAACAAAGACCAGCAGTCTGCAAATCAGAAATAAATGATTGCATTCAACATTGCTCTGATTAAGGTTATCCGCTTGTCCCTGGGCTTTAACTTAAGTGACTTGGGAAGCATTATGAGAGGGACTAGCACCTGCCAAGTTTTTATTTGATTTGAGGGATAATTTTCATTCTTTAGACACTTTGGTTATCTTGGACTATTCCAAAAGTACTTTTCTTACCCCACATACAATGGCTTAAACTGTCAGAGATGTTTGCGAGTGCTGTCTTTAGATTATGAGTAAATAATGATAGAGGGTTTTCATTTCAAATTTCCCAAGTTCAGCCAAAACCGAGAAATGTCCCTGTCAAATATTAATCAGAAGTTCAGAACAAAATATGATAACACTTTATTTTACAGGGTCCTTGTTACATGTTACATGTAGTTTCTAGAGTAATTACTATAAATTATGCATAACTAAACCAAACCCAATCCTAACCTTATACCTTATTCAAAACAGCGCCATGACAGGTATGAAAGCGAGGCTGTGAGGCATAGACTTACCGTGTTTTCAGTGGCATCTGCTGTAAAAAGCTGTATAAAGCTCCTAGATCACTTATCATTTTCCACAGCTCAAATTGTTTAGGGTTTTTGTCTACTGAAATTTCTCGGAAATATATTTTTGCAGTTTCGTCAGCAGAATAATCCAAAAACACACTGAAGAGATGTATTTCTATCCCTCACAGCCTCGCTTTCATTCCCGTTAAAAATCAAAGATGGCGCTGCTGTGAATAAGGTCAATAGTAAGTACATGTAGCTAATTAATATTACTCATTACTTAAATGTATAATTACATTGTAACAAGGACAACTTAAAATAACTTAACAACAACTTAAGTGTAACCCAAAATATTATTTTAGGTCAGGAAAGAGAGAAACTAATATGACTGTATGAGACACTTCATGATGAGGAAAAAAATAGGAAGAATGAGTAATAAAATTAACAGTGAGTAATGAAGGCATGCTATGAGAAATGGAGAAATATACACCCTTGACATATTTTTTATGTCTTTTTAAAGGCACAGTATGTCAGTTTTGCTGCTAGAGGTGAGTAATTAATGACAGAATTTTCATTTTTGGGTGAACAATCCTTTTAACAAACTAAATAATAATCTTCTAGATTTATTAACCTGTTCATTTTACTAAATTACCTCGATCAGTTTTTTTCATTTCAAATTTCATTTTTTCCCCATTAAAAAAAAGTAACACTGCAATGAGAAAACAAAGCATAAGCCCAATTTTTTGAGATGCCTGAATCTCACTAAACATCTCCAAGTGCTCTAGAAATCCAGTACTTGATTGATTAGAAAGAAACTCCCTCAGAGAGTCATGGGATGAAGGCAAAATAATTTGATTTCATACATAAATAAATTCTCCTTATGTCCATGGAAATTGCTTTTTCAGTATCTGTTACGATCTCAGGCACAATATTTTCAATTTAACCACTAACAAACTGAATTAATATGCTACTGCTTAGTCTTTAAATGAAGATTAACATGAAAATAATCTACAGGGCATAATGCCAAAGATGTAGGCTAATGTAACAGAAATACTATTTTATAGTCATTTTCCTCAGGTTTTATGCTGTTCTTAAGTGAAAAATAGTAAAAACTTGCAAGAGGATGGATTATTGATGATTAAGTTGTCTTTTACGAACTGTCCTAATATGGGGGATTTGAAGCTTGTTTTGGCTGCACTTGCGCTTCAACCACACAGCAGGACATAGATGAGAAAAGAAGAGCTTTGAGAAAAAGAAAAAACAGAATCACAGCGCATTAAAAACAAATCTGCCACCAGCTTAGGAGAGCCAAGACGATTAAAGGGTCACAGGTTATCTGACAGGTGGCTCATACCTGATGATGCCTCGAACCTCATCTTTGAGTAAGAAATAATACCCGTCCTCTATTCCTAAAATTGACGTATTTGAAAGTAAAGGGCACCATCGTCTTCAATAACAACAATCAAGGGTGACATTAAGCCGATCTAAGCATCTTGAGCATGTCACTTCAAATCGGTTTACACAAGGCATTTCTTCAAATACTGTAGTTTACTGTCCCTCACCCGATTGAGAGCTACTGTAACACTGAACATTGTGAGAGAGGGACAAGAGGTCAAGCAGGAAAATGAGGATGATTGCAGTAAACACGAAGCAGAAGATGAAATCAGTGGCCTATTGGTACAGTAACAGTTTCAGTGAGGGTTTAAAGCAAACACCCTGTAATCACACAGGACAGCGGCGAGGGGAAAAAAACAGCATACAACCGCCTACATTCTAATGATGTCAATTTAGAAAACCAGACAAAATTTTTGTACGTTCTGCTTTTGAAGGGAGGAAACTAATAATTCTTGCAATTCTGTCCATTTGTGTATGTCTTCACTGTACTAAACACAAATCCCGTGCGGGGCTTTGATTCCAAGTAGACCACAGGTAAAGACTGATGTCTTGCCCTGACTTTCTCTCTTGGCACTAAACACAGAGGCCCGTAAGGCAGTAAACGGCGACTCTCTAAAACGTCTCCCCGTATCAATAACCATCTCTCTTGCTACCTTGTATCACCGGTGCCCCGAGGCAATTCTTCGAGTCAAAGCCTTGCTTTATCAACCACTGGATTTAACAAGACAGCTCTTTTTATGCTTATTGGCTTCTCGAGCGGTAATGGATTTTCTCAATGAGTCACTCTTTTCTTTCTACAGGTTTCACACTTTTTCACGCGGCTTCTGGGCTCGTCTCCAGGCCAGATCCTCTACCATTGACTTTGATTTCCTGAGGTAAGTGATCCATCGCTCCAGGCCCAATGAGCATTGCCTGAAATCTGGCCTTACTTTGGCTCTCTGTGCCTGATATTGTACACTCTAATGCAAAGTGAAGTAGCACGTCTAAATAGCCTGTCAATTCCCCCCACCCTCTGCTCTCTCTGGGTTTCCAAAAATCCCCAGCTGGGACTCATTTCTAGCATGCTCGGGAACGTAAACGATACAGCGATATTAAGGAGCATTAAACTACTTGATGACATTTCAGTCGTGTTGATGAAGACTGGCATTCGTTCTAGCAGAAGGCCGACAGCCGGCAGATGGGCATAAGGTGATTGTCTTTTTGCAAGGAAGGGACAAGGAGAACTTAAAAGTTACATAAACTTTTCCTGATTTAGGGCACTGTACCCTCACTTTTTTTTAATTATATGCTAAAACAGTCTAATCGTAAGATATTATAAATTCCACACATGCAGCAGCTGATGGCGGTCCCATTGATTGTTAATGACAAAGGCAACCTTCACTCTGTGTGGTTTCCTGCCAACATTCTGGATCACTTACCAGGACCTCTTGTCCTGATATAGGAAATGCAATTCAAGATGTGTGAAAACAGAGCCCACATTGTAGCTTAAATGACCCTCTCCGCTGCTCATCCCCGGTCCGGCACGTGTGCTACGGGGTGTCTGTTCCACGACAGGAAAGAATAAACTCGGGCTCAAATCATAGGAAATTCATCAAATCTGGTTCTTGGAGCTGCATCTTTCAAGCCCTGTTTCCTTGCCATATGATCTCTATAAACCAAATCACTGTTGGCTCCCTCACAGGCCGGCAGGCGCCTGGGGCAGGAACATAATGAAAGCCAAATGCAAGTGACAATAGAATAGGAAACCTCCACCTTTTTTCTCTCTTGGCTTGGGCCAAATTTTTTGTTTGTTTTGAGACATTTCTTTCCAGAGAAATCTCTCAAAACAATCAAAAGGGAAAACTTTCAGGTATCAGGTTTCACACCGGATTACAAAAATACATTAAAAAAATCTGCTGGTTTATTTATGAAATATGATTAAATTTGCTGCATTTTAATACAGGGTACACAATTGAAATTGATAAATTGACAGTTTAAAAATAAGTATCTTTTTCTGTAAACAGTACTGGAACAGCATCTTACTATTACTGCATTTGTTCAGTTTAAATATGGTTATATTCAGTTAGCATCTAACACAATTTCACTTAGGGAGGCCTGACTCCCTCCCTGACTCCCTCCCTAACCCTGAAAGAGGAGATCTTGGGTATCCTTGGCACATGCATGTCCCTGATGGTCTGTTCTGGTTTCCTGGGATGAAAAAGACAGGAGAAGATCTGGCATTTTACTAGGCCTGTTAAAAGGTTTCTAACCAGGCTGACATAGGCTATTTGTTTTTATACAAAAGTACCCTACTACCAAAATGCATGCAATTTACACTACATACTACTATGATTTGTCTGTGTATGTATGTGTGTGTGTGTGTGTGTGTGTGCGTATATATGTGTATATATATATATATATATATATATACACACTGTATGTATATATACACACACACATACACAGCTAGTAAAGAAATAGAGATGTACCAAAATTTCAGCTGCCGAAAATAGCATTTTCGGTTTTGGGCCAAATGAGAAAAACGGGTGAAAATATGAGCCAAAATTTTTTAAAAATGCCCGGCGCCCCGCACTTCAGTGTTCAGAACTCCAGTTTGACTCTGGATTTAGCTGTTATCACTGCGCGAATGTGTGACGCTCCACTCAATATTCCGCTCTATACTAGGGCTTAACTGGATCATAGTTGATTCGTGATCCGTGAACCAGGCCCCATGGTTCGGCACGCATGCGTTTTGCGGATTAATTGCCAAGTTTCACCATCAACTCGGTACTCGCGCGCTGTTATCTGTGTGCACAGAACAGCTGCACACACCCGAAGGGCACGCACACAGAGAGGCGTGTTTGATATAGCGCACGGACAGCGAATTGATGCCTCTTTTGCATCTATGTGTGCTTGAACGGACAAATACACACAAAATTGTGTCAAAATACCAGTTTCAGTAAGTCACCATGGAATTCTAATGTTTTATCTGACATTTTTGTCTAAATTGAGTTATTCATATTCTTGTTCTGTGACAACTTATTTACATTATGTGATGTTTTTTTTAAAGTTGTGTAGATTTTGGGAATTTTTATTTAGAAAACAAAAAGGTTTTATCTACAAAGTCGAATGGAATGCAAAAACTTTTAAGCTCAATATCTCAAAACCGCTCAGAATGCAGATAGAACCTTATCATTCCAAGGTGGCGAAGTATTCCTGTAAACACAGTCGGTTAAGTCTTAAGTGAACATAAAGAGTTGAGAAATGAATCGGATGTGTATTATTATATTGGATCTGTGGATTTTTTTTTGGTCTTAAAGTGACAGCAAACTATAAGTACCTGCTGCTAAGTCATTTATTTTAATCAAAAAACAGCTTTAACAAAGATTAATCTATATTTAATTTATACAGCAAACACCATAGTGTTATTTTACATTCAGGCCTAATTATTAGAATATTTTTGTATTTCATTAAAAAGTCAAATATTAATACATTTATACAAAAATAAACTAATTTAAAATAAGAAATATATCATTTTTAAAAAGCATTTTCGGTTTCTGTTTTCAGCCAAGAGCATCCAGAATTTTTTTATTTCAGCCCATAATTTTTATTTCGGTGCATCACTAAAAAAAAGAAGGTAATTTGTTTGTTTGTGGTGGGCCAGTAAAACATGCAGAGCAATTAAAAAGGTTACACTTTACTTTGATGGTCCTCTTTAGACATTCGGTTGAATATAAGTAACATTGCACCTACTGTACATGTCAAGTCAACTAACTATTAGGGGTAGGCATAGAGTAAGTAGAATAAGTTGACACATACTTACAAAGTTATTTATATTCAGTAGAACGTATTTTGGGGGACCATCAAAATAATGTGTTAGCAGATATTTAGTAGACAGTCTAGTCTACTAATACTCTATTGAGAGTTAGTTGACATGTAGGTGCAAGCTTACTTATAGTCAACAGGAGGACCATCAAAATAAAGTTTTACACATTAAAAAACAGAACTACTAGCAGCTGAGAAAATAAAAACCTTATTGTTGTGCCCTATACTTTGCAGTGTGCTGTTTGTGCATTAAAGAAAAACTGAGCATAGCAAATGCTATATACTTCAGAAATAATAAGAGTATTGTGTTAGTATGCTATTGCAAGCAACTTTAAAAAACAACATACTATAACATAAAACATACTCAAAGACATGTGAAAAGCCTGTGCACTGCTCACGTTGGGGTAACTGAAGATGACTGTGAATAAAAAATGAACTAGTAACTTTAGGTGTATTTCATTGCTTAACTATTAATACAAAAGATGAGCAACTCTTAAGCTCACTGAAAAATGCAAAGGAATCATGGCAACAACATGCCACATCAATGGTAATGAATGTCTTTTGAAATCAAAGTCTTCTGGTATGGTTCACAGGCACAGGGATTTTGAAAGAACGTCTGCCTGAGGCACAGACTCCAGTCATTCAGTTCTAATAGTTCTATCTTTTATGATACAGCACACACGTGAACTTCCACTGATCAGTAGTAGTGACGGTGAACTTCAAATGGCTGAAATACTCTATACTCTACTCATCGGCATGCAAATGTATCCGGAAACTACAACTGAGTGGAGAATACAAGAGAGGATGAATATATTTACTTTGTGCATCTACAATGCACATGAGAACGACAACTTTTTGATAAGCTGTTTTGATAGAAGCTTTTTGATAAAAGACTGCATTTCTTTATATCACATGGGGGAGAAAAATCAATTAATTAAGAATAAGAATAAGGTTTTGTCATTTAAATAATGTAATTCAGTTATATTTAATTTATTTATTTATTTGGAACTTCGTATTGATTCAGAGATTCAAGATTTAGCTGAATAACAATGAGACCACTTTTTATGGAGTTTAATTGTCTACAGGTTCTGCAGAAATCTGAGAGTAATACTTTACTATAAACCCTATAATACTTCAGCGATCATACGTTTCTGATTAATAAATAGGCAAAGCTCCACAAATGTTTTCACCACTATGCGGATCAAGATAAATTTATTTGGCAAATTGAAGCAATTCCCTAGCCAACATCTTGTAATTGTTTCCTTATTTGACCAGGCAGCTTAAAGGCACAATAAAAAAAAAGACCTATCATAAAAAAAAAAAAAACCAAAAGTATATTTTCAGGCAAATGCAAATCTTAACACAACAGCACAAAAAGACCAGCTAGAATATAGGTTTGCCTTCCTGTTGACCAGATTAACCCATACAAACACCCTTTTTGTAAGTATTATACATAAAAACTATAATAATAATATATATATATATAAACATTGTGATACAGCCCATTAAAAGAAACACACTAAGCTGAATGGACGCTTTGAATGTAATGCTCATTAGTGGTCATACCTGAAACCCTCATCTCTTTTGAAGCTCTCCAGTAAAGAAATTGAGAACACAGAATGTTTTATTCTTTTAAGGTTATTAGTGCAAATGATTTCTATGGCATAACTGGATATTCTACCAGAAATGGGCTAAAAAGAAAAACAAATATGGATCAGTGACTAAATGAAGAAAATTGAATATAATGCTGTAGTTTGATATAGCAGTCTGTTAAGGTTATGTCATGATAGTGGGCATGCTTACTGGTGGGAAAGCCAATCACAATAAACTCTGTGATGATAAGTGGTCCGATGGAACACTAATAGGACTGCAACCACATTTCATGACGTCTTCACCAGAACGAGCATTGCAGAAGGAGGCTCTGGAAAAATCACATTGCCATTTAGTAAACTACTAAAGTTTTAAAAACCAAAGGCTTAATCCAAAACAGACTGAAGATCAGCACGTCCCCATAAAGAGAGGAAGAAGAAAGGCAAAGTTTTAAGCCTATACATTCTGACACTTCAAAAATTAAGCTCAATTTCTGCACATATATAAAACCCAAATCCACGGAAACACAAAATATGTTAGCAATGCAATAATTTACTAAACAACAACACATTTCATAGCTTTAGCGCTATGATTTTGTATGAAGCATCAAATGGATTTTGCAGTTGCACAGAGGCCATTATTCAGCAAGAAACCCACAACGATGACAGCAGTTTCTCAAAATACAGGGGTAGTCAATAATGTGACAAATTTATATCCAATAGACTATAACATTTGTATTCCACATTTTTATGCTTAGGAAATTATAGTTATATTCAGAATATGTAGCAGACAATTTTAATATCAGAATATACAAGATTATTTTACTACAAAAGAACCCAGTTCATCAAATTATTTCATCCCAACAAATATTACGCTCCAATTGCAAATTATTTTTCTTTAGACTTTTTTGCAGAGTATATTGCATCAAAACTAAAGTTGCAAACATAATCTATTCTTCTGAATCGACAGTCTTTCTTACAACACTGAACTGTACCTGTATCTAAAGATGTAAATGTATGGGTGATATTAAAGAGATCACGAATATGGAGTAATGTGTAACCGAGTAGACCATAATTTGAGGTCATGAAGAACAAAGAGATTCAATCTGGCAACAAAGTATGCCAAGCCTGTTCCCTTTCGAGAGAACTCGCGCTGCGGCAATGAAGCTTTGGGAGCGTTTCTGCGTGATTGCGTCTGAAGCACGTGTGTGAAATCAGTCCAATGGCAAGACGGTACATCACAGGTGGGTTACGTCATGACCGGGAAAGCATACGAGCGTATCCGGAACGACCGGTGTTAGCTTCTCTGTGTGAAACTGTTTCTCTTATTTATTGTTGTGTATCCCTTATGTCAGTCACAAGCATAATAAGATATTATGCCGGGCAAACAAACATTTAAGTTGAGTGCTCCTCCCTGCCCTCGTTTAATCACGGGTGGGGATAGACACGACTTATGTGTTGTTTGTCTGAGAGAGGAGCTTGCTCTGTCAGCACTTGAGGGTGCTGACTGTGAGCACTGGGAGAGAATACCGCTTTGCACGCTCCATTCCCGTCTGTCAGTCTTAGAGGAGGGTGTTCGGGCTCGCGTTCCTCGCGGTTCCAGCCCCGCTGCTCGAGGCAGCACGGAAGCTGAGATTGTGGGTTCGCAGATGGATCTCACAGAGGAGTTAGAGACAGGCTTGTGGCGATGCCCACTAAACCATTAAAATCAACATCATCTTTAGTGGGTCGAGCGTATATGACAGCAGGTCAGGCCGGTGAGTGTCTGCACACAATGTCCATTCTGCAGGCATCCTTGAGTCCTTGACGAGGGGTTGGGGCACGACGCTGTTCGAGAACTGCGTCAGGCCACAGATGTGTCTCTCCGGGCCACTAAGGAGTCGACCAGACCTGTCGGTTGGTCTATGGGAGCCCTGGTGGCCACGAAGAGGCATCTCTGGCTTAATCTCTCAGACATCAAAGAGAAAGACAAAGCCTTTCTGCTCAACACTCCGCTTGAGCCTACTAGCCTCTTCGGCGATGCCCTGAACACGGTCGTTGAGAGGTTTCAGGAAGCCAAGAAACAGGCGGCAGCTTTTAAGCAGTACCTCCCTTGCCAAACTCAGGTGCTGCTGAGCATGAGCAGCCCCAGCAGTCTAGGTCCTCAAACCGAGTGCAGCAAAAAGAGAGTGTGAGAGGGGCATGATTAATTCCAGGGTACCAAAACTTAGGAGCATACATCCTGTCGAGGCAGGGGCTGAGACCCCCTGGGGCTGGATGCCATGGTATAGACGTGGCCGAGGCTACGTCTGTACATTTTTCCCCCGATCGCTCAGCTCTCAGGAGTTATGGAGAGAGTCCACTGAGACGGAGTCAGTCTACTACTAGTAGAGCCGTTTTGGCCGGCCCGAGTATGGTTCTTGTGTCCCTCCTCGACGGCTCTCCCCAGGAGATTCCAATCAGAAGGGACCTTCCTTCTCAGGCAGGGGGCACAATCCGTAACCCCGCCCAGAGCTATGGAAGCTGTGGGTTTGGCCCTGAGGGGGTCCAAAATAACAGGCTCAGGTCTCTCAACTGAGGTTGTTGACACCATAATTCACTCCAGATCTCCCTCTACGAGGAAACTGTACACGTTAAAGTTGAGTGTTCACTTCATAGTGCGGAATGTGACAGTGGGACCCAGTTAACTGCCCGGTTGGTTAATTGCTGGAGTTCCTCAGGGCTCCGCAGTCTATCTCCTTCCACACTAAAGGTGTATGTGGCGACCATAGGTGCCTACCATGTCCCTTTGAGTGGTGTGTAACTGAGGAGAAACCCGTTGGTGACACGTTTCCTCCGTGGTGCTTTGAGGCTGATGCCTGCAAGTCGGACCAGAGTTCCAGCATGGGATCTTGCCGTTGTGCTAGAGGGATTATCTGCAGCTCCCTTCAAGCCCATTGAGATTGTTCCAGAAAAGTTTCTGAGCGTTAGGACAGTATTTCTTCTAGCCATCATGTCTCTTAAAAGAGTTGGAGACCTCCAGGCCCTGTCAGTGTCCCCTACATGCACCAGGGATGATCAAGACATTCTTATATAATTCTTATATACGAAACTAGACTATGTCCCTAAAGTGCTGACCAATATACTGCGGCCTATGGTCTTGCAAGCTTTTTGACCTCTTTCATTCAGAGATCAGGACCAGGAAACGTTTAACCTTGTATGTCCAGTGAGAGCACTGGATGCTTATGTTCACAAAGCTGCCCTGTGGAGGAAAACCGATCAGTTATTTGTTTGCTTTGGATCGCCAAAGAAAGGGCTTCTAGCATCCAAGTAGACAGTTAGCAAGTGGATAGTCTAGGTTATTTCTCTTGCTTATGAGGTCTCTGGCCAGCCTTCACCCTTGGCTGTCATAGAGCTCACCCTACTAGGAGTACGGCGGCCTCTAAGGCGTTACTTTCGGGGTGTGTCCCTTCAAGATGTTTGTGATGCAGCAGGCTCCCATTCGTGAGGTTCTATGACCTGGACCTGGGCTCTGCCCCGGGTTCAAAGGTGCTCATGTCTTAGTTGTGCTGTATTCACACAGACAGGCACTAGTAAGCATGGCGGTTGCCATCATTGATGCAGTGTCTCGTTCCCTTCTCAGGGAACAAGAGTTACAGTCGTAACCCAAGACATTTTCCGTCAGCGGTCCACCAACATTAGAATTTTTTTTTTCGATTAATAGTTTTTTAAAATGTGGTCGATTCAAAATCGATTCTCAAAGGCCACGAATCGATTATTTTCCATATTTATTTATCTATCACTCAAAAGCCAGAATTAGTTTTCCTTCACTGTTCATAGGCTTGCAAGTTACAGCTAATGCTGTGAAATGTTATGCTTGTTTTATCTTAAACATAAAATAACCTGATACTGTTTGATCAAGGCATGCAACTGTTCTGACTTGTCCAATTTTCAGCATCAATTTTTCATCTTATATCAAAATCCTGTCTATTCATTGTGTGCATTTGAAATATAGAGTTTGGGTTCTGTTTTAATGTACCCAAGTGTAGGCCTACCTCAAATAAAAAGAGTTTAATATACAGGTTTGTGGCTCTTAATTTCTATTTATTAATTAACCACTTGTAAACTTATGTTCGCTGTTCTTTTTTATAAATATAGGATTTCAATTAAATCTATATTCATTGGAGTCGAATCGAGAATCAAAATTGAAAATGGATTCGAGAATCGAATCGAGAGCTTGTGAATCGAAATCGAATCGAATTGGAACATCTGAATCGATACCCAGCCCTAACCAACATACCTTTAAAAGACTGCAACAATGTGTTTGAAATCTAAAATGCAATGGTAGGTGTAAGATTAAATCAGTCAAGGAGATTACTATTTAAATGTGGAACAATGTGTAAATGAATGAAAACAAGAAAACCACAAACTACTGAATAACTAAATAATTCAAAGAACATTTTTAGGTATAAGAAAAAGACCATTCTCTGTTCATGGTCATGTTATCTGTGGAGTGTTTTCATAGGTTTAAATATTTCCAAGCTTTTAGGTGAGGAGCTATGAACAACTTATTATCGACAGATTTGTCTTTGTGGACTGATATGCTTGTTTCACCCTTAGGAAACTACATTAGTGATTTACAGCTGGGAAGTGATTCTGTCTTCACAATTATGTTTACGAGATTCAAAGATACCAGATTCTCGCTGAGTTCTCATGTCATTGTGGTGATTCTAATCACCGAAAGCTTCTGGAGTTTCCTGCAATATGATATTGATAATTCACCTCCTCCTGGTTGAAACAATGGTATTTAATAATAAGCCCTTGTTTATTACTTAAATGAACCGGTTTGCAGCATTTGCATAGCAAGTTACAGGGTATCAATGACTGGATCCACACCAGCAAAGCCGTCACAAGGCTGAGCATCCTCCTTTGAAGCCTCATCGCTCAGAAAGCTTTTTACAAAATGTTTGAAGTGTCAGCCTATGTAATAATGATTTATAATTCTCTTGAACTGATGCAAAATTTGCTGGTAAAAAAATATTTTTAAAATAAAAATAAATTGTGCCCGGAGGGTCAGGCTGGGTTTCAAAAGGAGATCACCCAGGAGCGGCAAATGATTTAATAAGCCACCAGTATCAGGATGGCTAGATGGAGGGGAGCAGGAGGGGGCATTTCAAAGCGTGTCTAATTAAAATCAGTTTATTAGCGTGTCAATCTTTTCAGATGCAATCCCACAACCAAATATGAGTTCAGATGGACTGAATGGACACTGCATGGACATGGATGTGGTGTTTTTGGCTAATGTAGATTCTTATTGTATTTTTCTATTGCTGGTAAATTTGCACTAAATTCAATTCCATTTTGTAACATTAAAATTTTTTTTTTTAGATAATTTCAGAATAAGAGCGAAAAGAGGAATTAACTACCACAACCCCATCCTTCTCTCTTTCTCTTATTCCTCAGGGAAATAGTAGATAAATATTTAAATTCACTTTCATCAGTGTGACTGCATAGTGATTATCAAAATCTGAAAGCATGTTTGGATTATTTTTTGTGCGGTATGCAGGTTGAATTTCTAGGGAGGTAACAACAGTAATTCTGGCAGCTTCACGTTTTTATAATCATACTTACATTTATGATTATGGAGGTGGGGTGAGACATGAGGAAGGAAAATGACACTGGAAAGGTTAAAGATGCCAGTAGCCTGTAAGTGCTGTTACAAAAAGCACCAATAAATTGTCAATTTACAAGAGCCCTCTTTTCAATGGCTCGCTATAGTGAAATAGTGCATTCTGAAAAGTAGTCCCGCACCCGACAACAATACACACAGTTGGAGTAGTTGGTTGCATCTCAACAATTCAGCTAGTACTTTTCTTATCATCATCTTCGTGTAAAATAAATCACCATATTCACAGAGGCACAAAACATAATGTCGATCTTGGTTGCCATCTCATAGAAAAAACGGACGACAACAACAATCTGTTGTTTGTACAATCCTGTGACATGATCATCATAATAACACATGTATATGTTTCTTTTCACAGTTCTCAAATTAAATGCTCTGGAGGGTCCCAGGACACCCTACCCCAGATCACACTCATGTTTACATTCAATTGTCGCCCTGGCATTTACATAAATATATTTCTAACCCAATAGGGAGATGGAAACAAATCGGCTGCATCTAGGAGGACTAAATCCAAGAAATGCACCATACCCTCTCGCTTTTCTTCTGCTGCTACTTTCATGTTAAATTCATGGTTCTGCAATGTGCTTCCGTCAACACAATAGATCCTCTATGGTGTAAGTACCATGTGATACGGTCTAAAAAAATGCTTATGATTTCATAGTTGGGATAGTGTAGGCCTCCTTACAGAAAAAAATTATATGTACTAAATATAAATCATCTTCTTCCTAAGCACACAGAGGGACCTAAAGTAAACAAAGGTCAACACAACCATGTCTTCGTTTATCCTTGTGCAAGTCTCCCAGTCCCAAAAGCAAACACAGTCTGTTTAATTCAAGTGATTATCAAAGACAAATAAGATCAAGTGGGTCTGTATATTATGGCACAGAAGGATTAAAAAGGAATACAGGAAACAAGATAATGCGTGTTACAGATTCTAAGTACTGTAGTGAAGATGTTTACTGATTTAGAAACACAGGTTGACAACTCAGGGTTCAATAATAAGAATGGCCTGATGAGTTTTGGGAAAACTGTTGTTGTCACCTGCCCAAACAGGGACTCACTAAATCTCAGTGTTTGTAACTGTTTAAAAAACATAAGTAAGAGTCGGATATTTGTTATAGTTATAGTTTTTCATCAAATGTGTGCTAATTAATGTATAGCTCTCATGGAGTTATAATATAGATAGCTACTGATAAAACGAAGCAATAATTATTTCACTTGTAGTACACAGTTTATATTTATAGGCTGTATTATAAATATATTTTTCAAAAAGAAAATATTCAGATTTTTACTTACACTGCCCAAAAAAAAAATCTGGCCCCAACACACACACTATATATATACACTCACCGGCCACTTTATTAGGTACACCTGTCCAACTGCTCGTTAACACTTAATTTCTAAGCAGCCAATCACATGGCGGCAACTCAGTGCATTTAGGCATGTAGACATGGTCAAGACAATCTCCTGCAGTTCAAACCAAGCATCAGTATGGGGAAGAAAGTTGATTTGAGTGACTTTGAACGTGGCATGATTGTTGGTGCCAGAAGGGCTGGTCTGAGTATTTCAGAAACTGCTAATCTACTGGGATTTTCACGCACAACCATCTCTAGGGTTTACAGAGAATGGTCCGAAAAAGAAAAAACATCCAGTGAGCGGCAGTTCTGTGGGCGGAAATGCCTTGTTGATGCCAGAGGTCAGAGGAGAATGGCCAGACTGGTTCGAGCTGATAGAAGGGCAACAGTGACTGAAATAACCACTGGTTACAACCGAGGTATGCAGCAAAGCATTTGTGAAGCCACAACACGCACAACCTTGAGGCGGATGGGCTACAACAGCAGAAGACTCCACCAGGTACCACTCATCTCCACTACAAATAGGAAAAAGAGGCTACAATTTGCAAGAGCTCACCAAAATTGAACAGTTGAAGACTGGAAAAATGTTGCCTGGTCTGATGAGTCTCGATTTCTGTTGAGACATTCAGATGTTAGAGTCAGAATTTGGCATAAACAGAATGAGAACATGGAACCATCATGCCTTGTTACCACTGTGCATGCTGGTGGTGGTGGTGTAATGGTGTGGGGCATCTTTTCCTGGCACACTTTAGGCCCCTTAGTGCCAATTGGGCATCGTTTAAATGCCACGGCCTACCTGAGCATTGTTTCTGACCATGTCCATCCCTTTATGGCCACCATGTACCCATCCTCTGATGGCTACTTCCACCATGTCACAAAGCTCTAATCATTTCAAATTGGTTTCTTGAACATGACAATGAGTTCACTGTACTAAAATGGCCTCCACAGTCACCAGATCTCAACCCAATAGAGCATCTTTGGGATGTGGTGGAACGGGAGATTCGCATCATGGATGTGCAGCCAACAAATCTGCGGCAACTGTGTGATGCCATCATGTCAATATGGACCAAACTCCCTGAGGAATGCTTCCAGCACCTTGTTGAATCTATGCCACGAAGAATTGAGGCAGTTCTGAAGGCAAAAGGGGGTCCAACCCGTTACTAGCATGGGGTACCTAATAAAGTGGCCGGTGAGTGTATATATATATATATATATATATATAAATTATTTTTTAACCTGGCACACTAAAAAAATACATTGTTATACAATACAGTTTTTTATTTTTATTTATTTTAATAATTGGCAAGGTTTGACTGGACTAGCAGGTTAAACCTTTACTGTTGAGCCATGCCATTTCTGGCTTTATGTGACCAGCACATCAGAGAACATTACAGACAGAAATGGCAACTATAGAAAATGCTAAAAGAATGCTGCTCACAGTCAGTGTCGAGATAACAGCAGATCACTTCCTACAGGACGAGATTTTCAAAACGAGCGATTTACTAAAAGAAACAGATATCTTAGATGTAATAAATGATAATTCATCATCCTCCATTGGAAATGTACTGGGGTTGTGAAAAATGCATGAATTACTAATTAATGAGGCATTCTGAGCAGATTTACATATTCATAAAGGTGGGGTTGAGTAATTGACATATGCATGAGAGAGCTGAGTGATGGTTTTGAGATAATAACACATGCCTTCATAGGAACCTTTATTTTTCTAAATTCTTCAAAAAGCAGAGGGAGTGAAGATGCTTTTAAATTTCCATTACGTATTCATTCTTCCCAAAAGAAATGCAGTCAAATGCTTTCAGAGATAAATACACTGAGGGAATGCAATGATGTGAAACAGTATGTAAAATTACATTTTGTGAAATATTGCCCTATACAGATTCTTCAAAAGTTCATTTAGCAAACGGATGTGCCCAACAACCATGGTAAGAAATTCTAAACATGTGACTGAATCCTAAAGCGAACACACAAATATGCTTTCAAAGACGAGCGAAGGGGAAAATAAAGCATAACAAATACATTTATGGTAAGCGTGAACTCGCTTACACACAGTCAATCAATCATCGACAAGCTCGACAAAGTGTGCTGGGTGCTACAGTACCCGTCTAATCCAACAGAGAAAAATGTAAACTTAAATTCAGATGTCAACAAAGCTTTACCAGATTTAATCCTGCGGCACCTCCCCAAAGTAACACCCGTTTCAAAAAGTCCCTCCTAACAATTCTCATACCATTTCACACACATTTCTACCATCTTAAAGACAGTATTTAGTGTTAAGACCTCTCAACTATCTGATGAAAGGATCTGATTTATGGCATCCCGTCATGCCATGAGGTCAGCTTTTTGGAAACTTATTGCAGATGGGGTGGGTCCAAGAGCATTTGGACAGGACGAGTGTGTATGTCACTCGGAAAACGTCTCTGCCATTGTTGGGAGTGCTCGAACAAAAGCCTTGTGAAAGCTGACCCAAATATGGTGCATTAGAAGAGCACAAAAACATTCAGATGTTTCCTAGGCTTTCTTTACAACTATGCACCGCCGAATGACAAGTTCAACAAAAACATGTTGAGTTTTTCACCCGGGCCTATTGTGTTCCCACATTAACTCCAAGCTGAGCTCTTTGAGCTCGTCCAGAGTTGTGTCTGGACTCCATGGGTCTGCGATGGCTCTGTCAGCGGGCTTGGCCTCCGTTGCACTCCACACCGTCTCCTTCAATGTTCGTTTCATTCTCACTCCCTTTCCCCCCCCTCTCAGCAACTTGGCTTCCACGCACACTGAAGCGAGCGATTGATGGGGCAAGAGAGAAGTTAAACAATTAAAGATGGCCCTCTGCGCCAAATGTTTTGTGCATTAGGCGTCACGCTGAGAGGAAGCCTTTGTGCTCACAGTTATTGTTTGGATGGAAAACGAAAGATCTCATTCTCAAAGCAAAAGAACTCTCTGTAGCCAATGTGAATAATATATCAAGGTGCCTGGGTATAACAATCATTTGATTCCCACTGGGACTGGATGGATGTAATTATTCCTGGATCACGGTGTAACTGAAAATGAGGTTCAAGCAACATCTGGTCAAGCGCGGCCAATGGGAGGCCAAAAACTAATTGCAAGTATAATGGCAGGTCTCGGTATTTAGCAAAGCGAATAACAGCTGTCCTTATCAATCAGATCCAGATGATCACTATCGCACACAGGGGGGCTTGACGGCAGAGGTGAAGTATCACAAATTAGGCGCTGCTTTAGAAACGCTGAAGTTTGACTTTAACCTTGCAGGACTTTTTGGAAGGCACTTCCGAGTATGGGAGAGGAGTTTTGGCAGAGGAACAGAAAGCCTGGTGGGTCCGCACATCTCGGGATGCTGGTACTCCACACTAATCCATTTTAAACCATCTGTGAAATTAGCAAGATTCCTTAAGTCCTTCACCTCCAAGGATTAAAAATGGCCCTGGGTCTGAGCCATCGCATGTACGCATATGTATGCATGTCTGCTATCAGCCCAAACTTCTGAGGCTATAATCACACTTTACCCTCTACATGACAGACGCTTTTGAAAAGGTAACTACTTTGAAGACAATTTCACCCGAGTCTCTCTCCTCGCATCTTTTTAGATGCTCTTTGAAATCTGTAGAATCTGCACTTTGTGTTATACTACATAAATATGAGCCTTCTTTGTGAGACTTACTCCCCCTGCAATTCAGCACACTCCAAAGTTGAATAGCGGCACAACGTGCAACCCGGCATCCTGCAAAGTATGTCAAAAACAAACCGAACCGCTCTAAATATATAAAAAAAAAAAAAAAGAGGAAGACGTTTCAGGGCTCGAACATCTGCTGAATGGCAGTCTGGGCTGTGAGGTAAACAAAAGCCATACATAGACAAAAGTTACCTGCAATGCCTCCTTGAACTGTACACATAAACAGCTCGAAAGTGCAACTCTTCAGCCTTGCAGAGTTTCAGCCAAAAACTGTACAATGAAGTCATGAGTCAAGTCTAATGAGAAAATCAGATATATAGCAGCTGGGCTTGGGGAAACAGCCCTCCCTGACTGATTCACTGGACTCAGTGGCAATAGCATGGAGCTCAGGAGGAGCTGCCACTTCCAGAACAGTAAAATATTGTTCCAGACGACTCCCTCCAATGTTTAGTCATCAGGGCCATGGAATAACAGGGCTGTCGCCTCCGCACAGCAATACAGTATTAATTATTATTTGCAGCCCAAACACCTACATGTTTGTACTAACACTCTGACAGTTCATCCAAACAGGCCATTTAAAGGCTGCAACATCATTCTCCGTACTTACGAACACCCCCACCTAGCCTCCCCCATTCATCCAACCACAGGCTCGTGCAGAGAGGTACGCTGTATCAGAGGGATTAAAAACCAGCTTAATAGAAATAACAATGCTCATGTCTTATTTCAAATCAGAACATCAATAACCGCCACATCTGCATGTGCCCAGAGAAGCACAAGGGCAAATGCGCAATGCCAAGGCTGCCTTCAGGGCCAAAGATTTGTAATGCAAGCTTTGTGAATTACAATAAGATTTATTGTGCAGCAATATATGTCTAATTTTCCATCTACTGTGGGGCACTTCAGCAGCAGAGAGCTGACACAGGCCTATATTATACACCACAGTTAAAATGTGGTTATTTTACACATGCTCTCGGGGGAAGAAGCTTACAGTGCACTCTGGCATTGGACAAAAAATGACTGATGAAGATAACAAAAGGAACACATAAATGGTTTTCCAAAAATGTTTTGAAGTAAGTTCTATTCCAGATCCATATTTTTTTCCTACCATGGCAAACTTAAGGAAATTATGAAAAGCCTCACTTTCTATTGGGGATTTTTTCTATGGTATTTCTTCACACAAAAGTAGGTAGGTACTCAAGAGATATTGACTGATAATCTACTTTTTAATGCCCAGGAACACATCAGAAGAGAAG
Source organism: Rhinichthys klamathensis goyatoka (assembly GCF_029890125.1). Taxonomy (NCBI): domain Eukaryota; kingdom Metazoa; phylum Chordata; class Actinopteri; order Cypriniformes; family Leuciscidae; genus Rhinichthys; species Rhinichthys klamathensis. Next base: position 3,048,749 of record NW_026606794.1, on the reverse strand, counting down.
AGGGCAGTAATAGCAGCGTACATACACATATTACAACATTCACAAATGTAATCAATACCAGGCTTCTATTAGTGATCATACTGGGGTTTTTTTTATGTTCCAGTCAGAAACAATTATTTACTGAACAATCAGGCCTTTATTTTAAACTAAAATAATTCATCACTCATTATTCATAATGTAAAGCTATGTCAAAGAGGTGAAGCTCGCTGGGAGCAAAAAGAGAGAACCCAGTGGCTGGAATCCAAAAGATGAAAAAACTCCTGCAGTTTAGAGGGCTTGGTTTCCTCCAGGCCTTCCACCCTATTTCTGGCAGATGCTGCAGTCAGTCAGCAGGAGCACATACATTAAGAATAGCCTCTACATACGTTAATGTGTTTTGGAAGATATTCTTCTTAGTAGATGGTCCCATCTAAACTTGTGCTTTCTCTAAAAGATTTACGGGCCAGCACTGAACATCTATCTTTATTGTAAAGTAATGATAGATTATTGGGAGGAAAACAAATCCCAGTAACCATTGTTATCCACTCAGTTCCACAGTGAAATCAATGAGAAATGTGGTCATTTTTTATTTTGAAAGAAAAGCACTTCAGGAAGTTTTCTTTTTTTTTTGCATTTCAAATAAAGCAAAAATAAATAAATAAATCCTAGCTAACCAATGCTAAAAGATGACTGCAGTACATAAAAGCAATTCAGTGATAAAACAAGGTACTCTCACATCTGAACGTGTAACATGCATCATCTACAGGAGCTATAAACAGCCAGACCAATATGGAATTTCTCCACAGAAATTAGGGTTGCATGGATATTACTTTTTTTTGTTGTCTAATACCGAATATTATACTACGGCAGAGACTGCTAACCTATGGTCAATATTAAAATCCTATACTATTTTGCTGAAATAAATTACACTACAAGTGAATTTAGACTGTATATCAACCACTGGGCACCACCATGATAGCTCCATACATTTGAAAGGAAACACTTGCGCCTCAGCCTAGCCAGTGCTCTCGGAACAGGACACAACAATCTGAGAAAAGGGCCCAAGGTCTATAGGACCAAGGAGCAGGACCGGAGCACGGAACGTTTTAATAAATTTATTAGTGCAAAATGACCAACTTTTCGACGCACATGCGTCTTCTTCAGAGACTCTGATGTTTTGTTCGGTTCATTAATTACATGGGACATGGCAGGTCAGGTCAAGTGCACTGCATTGCGGGATACAATGATCACCGCAGTAAGCTCTGCAATACTGTACATTTTTGTCTCATTCCACTCTCTAGCTCCCTGCATGAATCAGTATTGTGAACCATTTCAGGCACAAGCCAGACCTTGATCAACTAGCCTAAACATTGGGACTCTGATGACTTAATTTCCCAGAGCTTGTGCAAAACATCATTGGTATTTCATTCAGCTTGAGAGGCTAAAGAAAACATGACAACATTTTCAGTAAGTGGAATGTGACAGAAATGGACGACTACCTGATTAGTGTACCGACTACTGTAGACCTACTGAACTATGAAAACTGAGACACTGGTGGTATTTTCTGCTTAGCCTACATATTTGCATTGTGTGCACGGTCTACATAGTATACACAACATACAGCGCAAGAGTACTGTGGTAATATGCTTTTGCAAACATAAAAAGTTGATAAAGCCCTTTATATTTTTCCATACTATGGAAGTCAATGGGGGTCCATTAACTGTTTGGTTACTCATAGTCTTCAAAATATATGATTTTGTGTTCAACAAAGAAAGAAATCCATACAGGTTTGAAACAACTTGACGTTGAGTAAATTGTACCAGAATTTTCATTTTTGGGTGAACTATCCGTCAGTTCACTCAGGGGAGCCATAACGCCCTTGATGTTAAGGTACAGTTTCTATCTAAAGACCAAAATGTACTGTAACTGTGTGCCAAATTAAAATTGTCAAAATATTTCAAAACAAGAATAAAATAATATATTAATAATTAGCCTATTTTAAGCTATCACAAAAAAATATCTCCCCAGGCTCGCATGCGTAAAAACACAAGTAGGCCATGGCCCCTAGGCTAACTGACTAAAGTAGCCTTCCTTTCACATCGCACACGTACATTTCTCTCATTCAAATATATCCGTGTAGGCGTTTGAACCGTATAAACGTATGCAGATACATCTGAGTTTATTAATCAATTGTGCTTTACAGATACCACAAGTCAGTTGTTGTAATTCAGCTTCATTTAACTGCCGAATTCCCAAAGAAAATTTTCTGTGACTGGACAATACAAGACGATCACTAGTAGACACCGTCTAATAAACGCTAACCATAATCTAACTAATATTCATTAGGCAAAACCTAACAAAATACATCTGCAATAACCTATAAAAAACAACGCTTATTGTGTTATGACCTGCTACCCACCTTCACGCGCTGCCGCTAACCGCTCCGCTGTTTTTGCTCTCATAGGTCCACGTGTTGCTGAAACGTCATTGGCGTGCACGTAACAAATGTGTGAAGCGCAAGAAAAAGAAGAAACACGTTACAACCACGAATAAGCTTTTAGCGTGTTTTAATCGGTGTGCACTGCAGTAAACATCGTGTAGGCGTATGTACACCGTTTAGTGTAATTACTTGTACGAAAGTAAACACACTCCTGTTCACTTCATACCCATGATCCTAGCTAACTGTTTCAAAAGTAGGCCTAGCCTATAAGTATTTTAGAAATATATATATTTTAGTAGGCTATATATAACATTTTAATTTATATATTTTCTTTTCTCTTTTTAATTTTAATTAAAGTTGAATTGTTGCAGCAGCATAAAGCCAGAAATTAGAGGCCTAACAATCAGGTCAACAATTATTATTAGCTTTGTTGCCCATCTAAGTAACCTGTCAGTGGAATGTGTGAACGGAAAACAAAAAGGCATCTGTTAACAAGGCTGCCACATAATATGTATGTTTGCAGTGTGCAGTTTACTTTATTGCTAATACAGAGAACTATGTAAATGTTTGTATTCTCTTTAATCGCATTTCTACTTCAGCAATTGCATTTATTATGGCAGCTAGCTCATATTATTCTCAAGGCGCATAAAGTAAATTAATTTACTACTTAGCACAACAAACTCCCAACATCAAATTAATTCCAAATAATTAATTTCCACATACTTCTGGTTAAATAATATTTTAAATATGTCTACAACTTACTACCAATAACTAATTTAAAAAAAAACAACAACACACAACAAATAAAACAAAATGTCTCTTTAATTTGTAAGTGTCAACAGCAGTACAAAAGATGGAGTGATGGTGAGACGATTTTGTCATACGTGTGTGTACTCTATCTTTTATGGAAAAAGAGGAACTCTTGAGGTAAATAAGCAAACAGACAGGAACACCCTCATCTGCCATCATACATCAGTGAATTGAGAATATACTGTAGAAATGGTGTTACATTACAATATGCCAAATGCTGCTTGTGGGGAGAACATCCTAGATATTTGTACAATTCACTAAGGTGTCTAAATACACCAAAATGTGTCACTCATCTGCTTTATTTTATTTGATATAATAATACTACCATTACAGAGAAGACTGGTCTCTGGACATACAACTGTAGCATTAATTAGTTTACCTCACGTCAATACTGCACATGGAAACCAATGACTTGCTGGTTTACATACTAAAGCCAAGCAAAAATATTTTTAGTACCTTTTTTCATTTTTTTTTAACAATAATATCCTTAGCAAATAGCTGTCTTTTGTACTGTAAAAAGAAGAATGTGAACACAAATGTGATGGCAACCTTTTTAAGTTCAATTAAAAACTTTACACTGGACTGTACAAGATATTGTGATAAAACTATTTACATTTTTAGACTTAAAACTTTTTTTTTTCTCCAAAAGCAGCAACAGATACTATTCTACATCTCTAACGCCCGAACAATAATACCTGCCATGGGTCTATGTACCTGCTGAGAAACCGGTCTCTACACACACACACACACACACACACACACACACACACACACACACACACACACATGCACGCACGCACAAAAAGACAAAATCAAAGAAAAGTGTTATCAGGCTGCTAGCAGGATTCAAAACAAGAGTGTACCTAGCGACAGATGAGCCACACACAGTGTTGCTTGAGAGACTACAGAAATCTAAAAGCAAAATACCATTGACAACAGCATACGTTGTCCCTGACGGCAACATTTTACTCTTCTGAACAGCAGCTAGCATGTCAGTCCAGCATGTCAGTGAATTGTGCTGATTAAATTAACAAAAATTATCCCACAATATACATCACAAAAGTCAATACAAAAAAAAAAAAGCATTACAGTAAGATAAGTAGAAACACCCAAGCGTTGTCCTCAGTTATTGTACCTACTTTGCATTAATATGGCAGTGACAGTTATGTATTATAAAAGAAATGTCATTTAGACTTGCTGTTGACTGGATGGGAAATGGTCTATTAAACACTATGAAGCAACACAGAGTAAAATATTGTATGAAAACCTCAAATGCAAAGAGTGGGTCTGCATTGTGCAGCATAAAAAAAACCATAAATATTTGCACATCCCCAATGGATTAAATGCTCACTAAGAAACTCACATGTTTTCAGATAATGCTGTACTGAATGACACACCACAACTGATGCCCCACAATTACTGTACATGTTCTCTCATTCAAATTTGGCACACAACCAATTATTATATAACTTCAGCAAGTACCTTAACATTTAGAAAATAAATTGTAAAAAAAAAAAAAAAAAAAAAAAAAAAAATTACGTACATGGATTTCAAGATTTGTCCTTTGCTACAGAGTGCACTAACAACATAGCAAATGGCTGGTTAATTCAGCATGGAGTGCGAGGTTCATCACTGAAACACATCGAAGTGAGATGTCTCAGCTGTTTCTCCAATACTACTCAATCAACAGGGATGTGAATTCAGCAACTACATGAGGTACAGTGAATTGTCAGTTTGTGATTTCGTTCTTTTTCTAAGTACAATGACCAAGCACACACACACACACACACACACACACAAACACACACACACACACACAAACAGAGAAGAAAAAAAGTAAAATACATAATTTATACTTCAGTAAGTATCCATGAACAAAAATAGAATTCTATTTTCCTATGTTATATTTACAATGAAAAGAAAAAAAATGAGATGGAGATAAAAAAAAAAACTTTGTTTTGAGCTCCAATCCATTTTGAAATTTCACTGTTTTTATTCTTGTTCTCTGATTGTCCTTTAATTCTGTTCTACTGACACTTTTAGAGCCAAAAATGGCTAATAAATACAATAAAATGTCTATGCACTAGAGAGCTTCAAATACAATATACAACACAAACATACATGACCATTAAAATGTGCTACTGAAGTCCGGTGTGTCTCAGTCACTACGCAAGCTTCTCCGTCGAGTATACTGCTCTTTCTCCCCTAGGCAGCACTGGAGCTTAAACAAAGTGTTCATTCATCACGTGTCTTTGCATAAATAAACAAAATATGTCAAGAGAAAAATGACTCAAATCTGGCAACTGTGAGGCGCGCTCACATGAGTCCAAACAGGTGACTTGTTCATGTAGGTTTTTTCTTTTTTTTTCCTCGCACAACGGCTTCACATTTGTCAGAATTGATAAAAAATACCATTTATATCCAGTGCTTGTAACACTTTTGAATCATTGTCTCCGTGTGAGATTGAAATAGTCTTTTTTCTTTTCTTTTCTTCTCTTTTCTTTTCTTTTTTTTTTAATCTATACAAGCGCAATCAAGTTTCAGTCCCAACAACAGTCCTTTTGTCTGCTACCAGCCTACAGAACTGGCTTGGCATGGTCAAGGAAATATGTACAAATCACGTACAAATCAACCAATCCACCAGCAAACAGATATAACAGCTTTAAACAATAAACGTTGGCTTGTAAGCAGGGAAGAAAAAAAAAAATGTACGCGGATGTCAAGGGACATCCAGCCAAGTATTGTACCTTATGTAAAAATCACAACAAACTTAAACGAAACCAACAAAATAAAAAGGTACAAATACAAGCTTCTAAAGAAGTGCTCGAAACTTCTACGAATTAAGTAAATGCTTTTCAAAGAGGGGTGCTGAAAAGAAAAAGTTAATGCTTCAACTGCTGGGAGAAGTAAGCGCTAAATAGTCATCAGTACCTTTTAGACCTTTGGAGGTAATGCAGTGACCAGCAGCCTTGCTGTGACATTTCCTGTCTATTCTAATCTCTGGGTTACCAATGAAACAGACAGGTTCAAGGGCAAAGGCAAAATAGCGGGACTCATGCATTAATAATGCCGTATTTCAGATGATACCGACTCGTCAGTCATTTTAATAATCCCCCACAGCTTGATCTACTTGTTCCATCTGCTCGCTAGCACCTCGTGGCTGCTTCTGGCCGCGGCCTTTCGCTAGAGCTTTGATGGAGAGAGGGCACAATAAACCACATGGGCCTCGTCTCCATTGTTCGCCACCTTTCTCCTGGGCACGGGCCGATGCCGGGAGCCAGATGGCAGCCCCTTGAGGGAGGGTGTGTGCTGGGCAGAGGTCAGGTGAGTGGAGGTGAATGGCACTCGCACCCTGTAGGAGCTTTCAGTAGGGCCAAAGTCTAAAACAAGAGGCCCTGACCGCTGGCTGCTTCTTGGCTGTCCTTCCACACGGAAACAACCTGAGATCCGTTCTACTGCCGGAACGAGCGGATAATTTAGTAGAGCTGCAGGGCTGAATACAAAGGAGCAAAAATGTGCTTTTTCGTTATGAATTGTCGTCTTTTTTTCTTTTTCTTTTTCAAGTGCTAAAAAAGATCCAAGATCCTAAGTCTTCTGTTCGTTTCAGAATATATTTTTTTAAATGCAAATACAATTAAACAATGTTAAATCCAAGTATCCTTAGACAGTATATAGAAAATTTGGAAAATAAGTGCCATTATTAGTTTAGTTAATTTTTTCCTTAACCCTCTGCATAACTGGCCAAAACATCCTAATAAACTGGACGTTCTCTTAAGACTTAATGATGAACAAATTGCAGAAGCCCAAAGAGCTTTAAGACTATTTTATGTCAGTTAAAATTACAATGTCCAGAAGACTTAAGTGTAAAAAAAAAAGACTTTAAACTTGCTGCCCTGGAAAACGGGGCTAAAGACTTTAGCAGAATGTGCGTGTACATATTGTACAACAGCAATTTGTGATTGTAATACACCAAAGCTGCCTTTCGCTGCCTGTCCAATTCTGCAGATTGGATGCCATTTGGCCCCTTGGCATTCTGGCCTGATTACAATCACTGTGATTAAGAACCGAGCGGGTAAGACTGAACTAGACGAGGCCGGTGGTCAGATGATCACTGCATTGAACCTCCTGGAGAACTATAACACTATTAGTTCCTGAGCATTTGAAGGTGGTAGTCAATGGAGAGGAGAAAAAGAAAGTGGGCTTTGTCGATAAGATTGCAAGGATTGTCTAAGACTCATGCAGTCTCTCCCTTAAGACTTTCAAATTTAAGATTTAAGATTTAAGAGCAGGAAGCTTATGATATGTTTGGCACATCTGGACTTTTTTTTAAATGTAATAATAATAATAATAACAACAATAATAATGGGGAGTTTTAGGCTTTCCCTCTATGGTTCATCAAATGTAAGGACTTCTTCAGTTTTATCGTATTATGAAATGTCAAATGAAGTGTTTTTGTCTTTTTCATTTGAAATAGTTCTGATTAAAAACATTCACAAGCTGTTGGCTGGTACAGCATACCTGAGTGAGATATAGAACCCCATTTAAAACAGTAATGTACGCTTCAAAGGACAAAAAAAAGGTTTCAACAAATACATGTGTAAATCCATATGAATTTGAGTAAGACTGTGAGTTATGCATTCATATGAAATGTTTCAATTGTCAAGTCCTATTATTTAAAAATGTCGTAGGAAATACCCTAAATTGTCCATGATCAAAACACAAGGAAAAAAAAAATCAATAAAATAACAATAATAATAAAATAAAAAAAGCCAAAATAAAACAATCAAATTGTTTCACACTCGGAGAAACGTTTAAGACCAATAGCTGTTAAATCTGAAGGAGCCACATCTGCATGCTGGCTCCCAAAATGTGTATCATTAGAAACAAGTTTTTCGATTTCTTTTTTTGTTGTTCGTTATGTTCTCTTTTTCATCTTCTTCAGTCTTCCCTCTAATAAATGGATATTCTTCACAGGGTGTCTTGGCCTCAGTTGGCACTGACCGGCTCCTGTGTGTCACTGCTGTAGTCCGATTTGGGCTCGTCCTCAAAGTCCTCGTACATGTCCATCTCGTCCTCTCCGTTCACTGGGTCACTAGGCACCATGGTGCCTGGTTCCATCTTCATGTTGAAGGTGCTCTGGATGACGGGGATGGTGGGCTCAGGGCTGGCCGAGGCACTGGAACAGTCTGACGTCATGTGAGGGGAGGGCGTAGTGGTCGCCATGGTTATGGCACCGGGGTAAACGACACCTGCGCTGGTGGTGATGGGGATCTGCGTCTGTGGCTGCTGCCTGATACAGAGGTGAAGAAACACACGGGAGAAAGACAGTTTTATGCTTATGAAGAGCAAGTGTGCGCTTTTACTTTTTACAAAGCTCAGAGAAGCTTAACAGCTTTTAAGAGACGGATGACAAGTTTAACGCTTCTCAAGGAAAACAATTAGGGTCTCGGGGAATAAGAGAATGGAAAGAATGTACAGAACCAAACGCTGGTCGAAAGCGTAAAGCTTGGGGAGTATAAAACCCAGGCTTGAATGGAACGTGACCAAGCAGTAGCCCTGTAAAAAATTATTCCCAATCAGCGACAACGATTTGGGAACGATTGTGAAAATGACACTCATTTCTTTCAGGGCGACAAAGCCAATTGGTTGGTAGAGACACAGTCTCCTGATCTTTAACAGGCTGATTGATACTCCAGCGCTCGTATTTCTTGCTGTTGAAGTGGAAACACCTGGAGCAGGCATTTTCTTCACTCACCACACGCAGTAAATTATAGAGTTGTGCTCCAAACATCTGCCCTACAGCCCTCTCTACATTCATACTCGACTCTAATATCCTAAAATAATGGCTACGTGAGTCCTGCTGCCCTCTGTTACCGTCTAAATGCGATAAACCACCACTTTCAAGCAGCTGAAAGAAAATACTATTTTGTCAATGGGATTCAACCCAGGGCCATACAGTGCATTTCCCCTCCTCCACAGAAAAATAAATTTACCACAGCATATAATCACAAAGGGAGCGTGTGCGCAACAAAAGGCGACGCTCACTTTGCTTTGAAGCGTATATTAAAATTAAGTGCGAGGGCCATATAACGTGACAAATGAGCTAAGTGCCTGAATTATTCCAATCAACCTGATTAGAGGGTCACTGGCTTTACACCAGGAGTTGGCACACGGCATGGAATCATTACCTGCCTATTGTGTGAGCTCTAAACTGGCTTTATTAACAGTCTACAGGGTTTTAAGGGCATCTTGGATTGTTCCTGCCGTGCGCCTACCCCACAGTGAAGAACTGCCTCATCTCCTGCCTCCTCGACCTCATCATCTGCTTGTACTCGCCGATGCGCAGCTTCTTGCCGTCGATGATGCAGGTGCGCTTGGGCCTGGGCTTGTACTTGTAGTTGGGATACTTCTCCAGGTGGATCTTGCTGAGCCGTGCCTGCTCTTCATAATACGGTTGTTTCTCCTGGTTCGTCATGGACTTCCAGCGAGATCCTGTTGAACACAGGTGAGAAGTTAGGAATGATACAGGAGTGATTTTTTTCTTGGAGAAAGAATGACTAGATTTTATTTTATTTTAAACTAATATATATATATATATATATATATAAATTCAATACATTTTAATAAAATGAATAATATGATGAGTTTAATCAAATGAGTAAAAGAATGACTATGTTTTATAACTACATTTTATTTGATTATAAAACTATATTTTTAATGAATTCAATACATTTTAATAAAATGAATGAAATACCTGAAATGAATGCTATTTAAATGTATTTTTACATTTAGAGACAAAATCAGCATAAAACACAATGTGCAACACATGAACTGCATTATTCTGAGGCAAGCACTGCTTTTGTGAATGGAGGGTAACTGCATGACTGTTACTGTTGCTGCATTAGTGGAAACAACAGGCCAGTAAATATCTTCAGCCTTCAGAATGTCCTGGCTGACGGGACTTTTAGTTGCTGTGATCTATTGACTCTCTGGACTGGGGGACAAGACCCATTTAGCCCTGTCATTTTTCATGACAAACACTGCCCATGTGACAGCCACTAAATCCATCTAATTGAGCTGCTCCCGCAGGCAGCACACCATCAAGTTTAACTGTGCTCGTCTGTTTGAGATGCATTGAATTGTGTGGAATTACTTGCAAAAGATTAGGCAGGTGTGGTAATAGCCTGAACATCTTATTCACAACATACATTTTGCTTAGTAGCTAGCTAGGTAATGCTGAGATGCTTGTTTATTGATTGCTAAGAGGGGAAAAACTGGCATGGCAATATTCATTTGCATATGTTGTGCAATTCAAGGTCCGATGTATTGCATGCTGAAATATCTAGTCAATCAACATAACACTCACCCTCTCCCTTAATGGTGCAATTCAGCTACATTTTAGTTTTGTAAGTCTTGGTTTTGGTCCAAAATAGTGGGCTGTTTCAGTTTGGTAAAAACAGACCCTCCCTTTACCTCAACAGAGGTTCAGTGTTTCTGCTGTCCTAATTCATGCTGATACTATCATCAGTGTCATTATTAGAATATATTATATATTATATATATATATATATATATATATATATATATATAGAAGATCAGCTCAATAGCCATGTTTCCATCAATCTTTTTTTTTATGTGAATTTTGGCATGTCGTTAAAAAAAATATGGAAACACCAATAATAAAATATTTTAAAATGCGGTAACACTTTATTTTAAGATGTACTTACTATAGTAGTAACAATAAATTATGCATAATTACAAGTAACTAACCCTGAACCAAACCCTGACTGTAACTCTATAGTAAGTACATGTAGTTAATTAATATTACGCAGTACTAATTCACCTTAAAATAAAGTGTAACCAAAAATGCAAACTATGCTTGCTATAATTTTTTTTTTTTTCATTAGAAGACCAGCGCTTAAACTACAATAGAAACACACTTAATACATTTATAGATCAATTTCTACTTTAGAAAATGCCATGTGACTGCTTCATGTCTCAACAAAATGTATATTTTTATATTTTCCAATTTCCTGGAAGTGATGATTTTGTTTTCTTGAAAACATGGGATGGAAATTCTGCTTACTTGCAATTGCTTTTGCGATATTTCGATTTTTGCTAATAATAATTTCAGAGCTTGAATGGAAGCATATAGTTAATGACAATCATTCCTTGAGTAGTTACTCTGAAGAAAAGTAAAGCCATTTCAGTAAGTAGAATGACTCTTTAAACGGCTGTTAAAAAAAAAAGACTACTGGATTAGTGTGATCCAAAACAAGCCATTAGACATTTTCAGCAGTTTCTGAAGCACTCTAGAATAGTTCCCAAGACATCAGTTCAGTTTATTCGTATGGAGCATGGCGTCATCCCAAAACGAAAAACGGAAAGGCTAACGCAGAAGGCCATGACTGCTGGTCGTGATTGATTTGGGGGGCTTTGACTTACCCAAGATTTTGCTGATGTTGGAGTTGTGCATGTCTGGGAAGGCCTGAAGGATTTTGCGGCGCTCATCTTTGGCCCAGACCATGAAGGCGTTCATGGGCCGTTTGATGTGAGGTTCGTTGCTGTTCCTTCCCCGGGGTTCCCTGTAGACCCGTGCCTCGGTAGTGCTGGCGCCTCCTGTTGGCCAACAATAATACTGATGTGGTTTATCTGCAGAGCCATTCAGTTCCCTACACCCTAGGAACACCAGAGCAAGAAGGAGAAAGCGGGTGCAAACCGTTAATCAACCTAGTAGTGCAGGGCATCCATCAGCACATCAGTGTGACTGGAGCTGAACCAGAGAAGGGAGGCCTGCAGTCGTACCTCATACTCCAGGCTGCCCATCCCAGAACTGGATGGGACAAGCCCATGTTTTGGAGCATAGAACAAGACGGCATTGTTGGTCGAGGAACTCCCGATGAGTGAAAACTAGCTCAAACCAGACTAGGAGGACCCTCACCATAATGCCTTTTAAATATTTTGTCTGGGTTGCAGCGTTCTTTCTTTTGAACCGCCGTACATTTCTGGATGGCTGTCGTAATGTTTCTCCTGCTATGAGTAATAATGGTAATGCTCTGAATAACAAATGTGGCACAAGTGTGTTTGTGTAAAGGAGGTAAAATTAGGGGAGAGGGCCAGTGCCAATGTCCTGACAAAACATATATCTCCATGTGATTGCTTTCAATGTGCTAACACATACAGACAGAGGATGACAAAAGGCAGACTTAAACACAGCAGTTAAACTTGGGATGGTAAATAAAATATATATAATATATATATATATATATATATATATATATATATATATATATATATATATATATATATATATATATATATATATATTTGTGTTACTTGGATAAAATATTTTAGGCTATATTTTTAAATAAAATATAAAAGACTTTGTAGGGTCACTAATAATAATAATAATAAAAACTAATTAAAATAAATAATTATATGACAGATACCTGTATATAAAAATACAAAATTAGGTGTCTGTATAAAAATGATCACTGGCATTTCACACATGCGTGTGTAGAGTTAGTGAATGAGGCCTGGTGTGAGTGCAGTACAGAGCAAACAGGCTTGAAGGAGTGTAACTTCTCAATCAGGCCATTCACAATCAGCATGTGTGTCCCCCAGTTTCTGTATTTAACTTTACAGCAGAGTGAAAATGATTCTGTTTGCATGCGCATTTGCTTCCTTTTATATGTAAGATGTGAAAGAATTAAATAAAAGCTGTATGAATATTTCAACAAACAAAAACATGTTGATAAATAAGGCTTGAAAAATAAAACAAACAAAAAAAAAGCCTTCCCATATGCTACGATACATCTTTAATGATCCAAAAACTGGATAAGAAGGCTTGGAATCAGCCATGAATATTTCATCATCCACATGTGATGTGTATTCATTAGGACCCTGAAACTTCAAGTCTTGGCACACGATACCTGCTTTTGATTTCTATTATCAGTGGTGTTGATAAACAAAATAAAAACTCCATCTAAGTAATGGATCTTGGCACTGCACCGCTACTAAAGCACCGGGATACCGAGATTATTCCGAGGGCAGTGTGCTGCTCAGAAAAGGAGGAGCGGGAAATAGGCAATGTTGGAGAGGTACCTTCTCTGTTCACACACATACACACACACACTCATGCCACACTGGGGCCCTGAGAGAGAGAGAGAGAGAGAGAGAGAGAGAGAGAGAGAGAGAGAGAGAGAGAGAGAGAGAGAGAGAGAGAGAGAGAGAGAGAGAGAGAGAGAGAGAGAGAGAGAGAGAGAGAGAGAGAGAGAGAGAGAGAGAGAGAGAGAGAGAGAGAGAGAGAGAGAGAGAGAGAGAGAGACAGAGAGACAAAGTCTAAGTTTCAGGCAACCAGCAGGAGGCTCTATCCTCCAGGCCCTGCTGGGCAGAATGGCTTTGCCCAGGGCCCAAAAGATCCATTTACACATGTCATGTTTAACAATCATAATAATCCAGAAAGGGCTGCTGTTTATCTGGCTGCCCGGCTCCACACAGTCATGGTGCATCAGTCAGGCTCTCTCTGATCTTCCCTCTCCACAACTTTGTACCACCAAACGCACTACAAGCCAGCTGCCTCGTCCCAGCTTCTCTCGGCCCCTTTCGTTGGGATTATACGGCGACGACGTTCCCCCCACAGTACATTAATTTCATTTAGCACGCGCTCACCGTGCAGGATAAATTGATTTCACTTTGTTTGGCTTTGACAGCCATGTTTATTGTGCAATGAAATGTAGTGTGGCGTAGGGCTGACAGTATCCATCAACGCTGGGCAATCTGCTGACTGCCGGGGCCAGATGAAGGCATTCATTACCTTGCCAACGCTTGCTCGCGCATTCGGCTACCTTACCCAGACACGACCGCCGCTGTCTGTTCGGGGGGATGGCCGGCTCTAATTTACGATTCGCCCTGTGCCATTACTTTACCACTGACACTGATTCAGCAATTTATATACTGGCATGCATTCAGATATAGGCAGAGGTGAGCAGCTTACATGCAAGAAACCAGCAGCTGGACTTTTAAATTGCAGATCGGATCCATTTTTCCGTTTCGCTGAGAGAGGGCGAGAGGGACCGGGGCTGGTTGTAATAATCATCTCATGCCCTGTTGTTGCTGTAGTGCGTCAGCAGACACAGACTCAGCGCTCTCAGTCATTTGAGTGGACCGCAGGAATGAGAGCCGACTTAGAGTGCCGGTGCTCTGCGGGACGAGACGAGCGGCAGCCCCTGGCATGGAGCCCCGCTCGCAGACACGGGTGGTCCGTGCCCCCCACCCTACAGCAATCATGATGTGCCTTAATCAAAAGCAGCCAAAGAGTTGGCAGCGAGGTCGGCTCGCGCGACGTCACCCCACATCCACAACATGCAATTTACAACCCTCTGCTTTTTTTCTAGCTTGTTGTTGTTTAATAAGAAAGCTTACATGCCTCTGACATTTACAAATTAGCATTAATTGACGTTTTTTCCCCCTGTGCGGCTCTTTTAGGAAGCACCTAGTTAGGTGTGTTATTGTGTAAATAAATGCAGATGTTTCGGGATGCCACGGGAGACCCCCTGAGGTGCGTGTGTGTGTGTGGGGGGGGAGACGGCAGGAGGCTTCTAATCGACTTTATTGTGATTTATGAGACCCGGTGCCCAACATGACAGAGCGATACAAGAATCTCCATTTAATTTGTCTCTCCCGGTGAACAGGAGGGAGAGCAGAGGGGGACTGTATGAATTACAGAGAAAGAGAGAGAGCGCTTACGAGGAAGTGTGCGAGTGAAAGGGGCCCCGCGGCCCGGCACACCTGCCTGCAGCAGGCCCGGACTCGATGGTACGCGGAACAGAGCCAAAAGACTGAGCCTCTCAGGCTCTCGCTGCAGCTAGCCTTTTGTTCTGAGGGCACACACACAGACTGTCACACAAGAATCCGCTTGGAGAAACAACCAACAATCACGCAAACCTGCCAGGCCCTCTGCGGACGATCCAATAAAGAAAGAGACGCCTTTCCGTGAAGGTATTTAGCGCTGACAATCGGAGTCTCTCTTACAGCGCACAGGCAGATATGACACAATGCTCAGCTCTCCCATTCATGTCAGCACTCATATTGTGCTAATTAAACCATTACAACTTACATGTGATATAAGGCCACTACTTTAACATGCCAATTGTTGTGTTGCACCCAGCTGGATATTTGGAATTCTGCTCTCTCTCTGTGTGTGAACAAGTTTATATGGACAAAAGCGCAACGTGTTAGTGCATGTTAGCATGTGCTATTGTTTCCCATGCATCTCGCCCTGGATGTTGTAAGGTCTTGAAGAGGGCCATGCTAAATTCCTGTTTGCAATGCACTATTGTAGAGACCGACGTGTAAAGGAGACTTGGGCTGAGGTGCAGACTACAGAGACAGTAAAACTGGATAAAGGACTGGCAGTGGGAATGCTGGGAAAACACAGACAGACACAAGAATGTCTGGTCTCTTTGTTGTATAGACAGCCACACACAAAAGCGCACTACCGTTAAATGTTCTCCATCTTTCTCTGAGCTGATTTATGTTAAGTGTGATAAAACTATATTTTTTGGCACCCCATTAGTGCCTCAGAGTAATAATAATAGGATGTAATAAAAAGATATTACATCTCAAAATTGCAAGTTTATTTGTCATTCTTGTGACTTTATCTAACAGTGTGACTTTTTCTGATAAAGTGCTTTTTTTTCTTATTAAAAATTATATATTATTAACCTGTTTTATTTTTTACTTTGAGGCATAAATGGACTCCCAAATACCTTACAGTTCATTACACTATGCTGTTCTTTTGAGCTTTCTATTCAAAGACAAAAATATTCCACAAAAATATTAAGCAACTGTTTTTAACTGATAATAATAAGAAATGTTTCTTGACCACCAAATCAGACTGGAGTAAGGACTGGAGTAACTTCAGCTTTGCCATCACAGGAATAAATGAAATTTTTAAATATAATAATTGTTAATAGTTAATAACACAGCTTTTTTAAAAATTAATATTTTTAGAGTATTTTTGATCAAATAAATGCAGAAACTTCTTTCAAAAACATTTTTACCGACCCCAAACTTTTAAACAGCAGTGTAGATCCTCACATATTCTGTGTTTTTTTTAAACATTATATGCCATTTATTATACACGTTTACAAAAAGATTGCCTAACAGACACAAATGTATGATTGAGCTTTTGGTTCCTTTGCTTTGACTTCTGTGATTGCTAACCTATGATAACAGGTTTTTATAGGCATTTAACTATATGCATAAATAATTCAGCATTAACATAGCTCAGAGATTAGTCAAGTCGAGCTGTTATTTTGACCGGCATTGTCTCAAAAGTGTGCTGATATTACCTCGACTTCCTGCCCCTGGAATCACTCAACACACCCTTTGTTCTGCTAAGACCCCCGTCTGACAGAGACAGTTTAAACACACGCACGACCCGACCCGCTCGGCAAACAAAACTCATACGCAGCCATATGTGAATGAACAAAGGGGCCATACTAAAGCCTTTTGTGGTATTAGTTAATGTTTTTCATCTGAGCTTAAAAAGACCTAATGACTTTGTGGTGAGCTGATGCATGTGGCTCGTGGCTTTTTGCGAAATGAAGGAAATTCTATCTATTTCCATACCCCGCCGTTATTTTCCAATGGCCTCTCTCTCGTTAGAGCTTTGGCAGCTGTTAATTTGGTTGCTGCATGCTTCACAAATATTAGTTCAAGCAACCTAAAGCTTTCTGCGAGTTGCAGCAGTGACAGAGAGCTGTTTTACACCCCAAGCCTTTTCCAATATAACGTGTCTTTTCAGCAGGCAGGACCTCCGTACAGGGGAACACGCCGCCGTTATGGACCCACTCAGTAATTTTCCTCTGCTCTCGATGGCAGTTACTGTATGAGTCTATTCGCCCTGTTAAAGTGTCAAGAAATTTAATTCTCAAATGGTAGTTTCCTACTCAGCTGATAAATCATTTAAAGTGCATTAAAAAATAGCTAGCTTTATTGACAAAGCCCCAAAGCTTCTGAACAGAGTGGCATAATAAAACAAAGACTAGTTTCAAATAAACAGAACAAAAAGGATAAAGTGTAGCCTTTTTAAGCGTAGGTATCGCATACACGGTGCTTACATTCCTCAAATGTTCAGGGAGAGGAATGCAATTTGTTTGACTTGGTCTATCAAAAAAGGCTCTAAACACAAAAACACACAAGTAAACACTTCATGTTTCCCAACGGGTAAACACATTCTACTTGTAAAAGAGACTATTTAATGTAGGGCGTATCATCATAAAATGCCGTTCACATCCTTCATCTCGATGTGTTTGCGGGAAGATGGAGATGGGGATGGCTCTGAGCACTTCTAGTGGCGCCTGTCCACTGGAATGAGAAACCTCTGTGGCCTTCTAATCCTGTCTGTACTGGGAGTTAACTGATGGGACGTTCTCTGTTCCTTCACCTCCACTTAGGACTTTGACTCTGCATCTCTTGGGTGGCTGGGTGCCCTCAACCCTGGTTCAGAGCCCACAGGAGACGGGTTCCCACCGTGTTGGAGGACCCAGCTTTCTCACTGATCTGAGAGGGGTGGGATAGGCTTCTTGGTGGGAATCTGCTCTGGTCTGGTGGTCAGAGCAGATCCTGCCAGACCAGAAAAACTGCATCTCTAAACCTCTATTTACAGATTTCATTTTTACCCAGCCAAAATAAATAATTTATGCTTTAGAAAGCTCATAAACAGAGATATGAGAGGCTGTTCATCTTACAACAACAACAACAACAACAACAACAACAACCACCAATCTATTGTGATTGTCCCCTTATAATATCTATCATTACACGGAACTTGAATTCTTTATTATTCCATATCTTGGCATAGATTTCCATGAAAACTGTTATAAATATTGCAATATACAAATATACATGGGAAAAACACTAGTGCATATACAGTATGCACACTGTTTATGAACAGGGTGGCAAAAGGAGCTGACATCTCGTCATTAAGTTCTATCATCAGCATTTACACCTCCACACCCAGCAAATCAAACATGAGCTCTGGCAACAGAGTCTGGTTCTGGAGGAGGCCCAGCATTGTCCCAATCCTTTGTCATGACGAACTAGCTGTTAAAAACTTTAAATACAGCCGTGCAAACTGCATTACCCCCATCTTACCCCCATCAACTTCCTCTAAAAACTGGCCGAGCAATTGTGGAATTTGATCATGTGACTGAACTGTACCTGACCTCATTCCTCACTGTAGTCGACAAGCAAGAAGCATTAGATATATGGAAATGCTTTGCAAGGGTACAAAGCAAAACGAGCATAATTTGTGAGAAGTCACATTATGTTTTGAAACACTACTTACCGTCGAAATCCTCTGGCCTGGTGAGGTCGATGACTCTGTGACCGATCTTTCCATCCTCGCCTAGTTTGCCCAGGTGATGGCCAAGGCTGTCATAATGAGACCTCTCCTGCAAAAATGAATGAAAATGTGTGTTCAGATATACTTTCCTGTCTACAGGATTGGTTTCTCTTAATGTACCACATTGCATACTATGAGAGAAAATGTTTAATACAGAAAATGGTATTTATTCAGATCTTTCAGATTCATTAATAATCGAGGCTTTTACTTGCTGTTGTTTTAATTAGAACATTGGGAAATTATGTGTTCTTCCACAATGGTCTATAAAGTTAAATTATTTATGTAATAAATGTATAAAATGAGTAAATTAATAACAACAACAACAATAGTAAGTATTACAATTATTATTTCAATAAAAAGAACAACAACAATTACTATATATACTGTATATCCACTAAATGTATACTACACACAAACTAAAATCTGTATGAAAACTAAGTACTAATAAAAACACTTAAGGCGAATTTCTGAATTAAAATTGTGATTTAATGAAGCAGAATTAAAATCGAATGAAATTTCAAGGCACCAATTCAATCTCGAAAGGCACACAACCCTGCCGGACACACATGCTCTTCGCACGCATTTTTATGGGCCCATGTCAAGTCATCTTTATCACAGCTGTAGTTTCTTACTGTCTTCATCTGCAGGGACTTGTACCGATAAGAGTCTGGAACACTCTGCTAAAAAGGATTTAGAAACAACACACTGAAAGATCCTGAGCACACAATGCAGCCTGGGACCTCCAGTGAAATGTTCAGCTTATTTCTTCTTTTCCGCTCTAATCTTTGCAGTACATGCCCCTGTCTCTGCCGCCCTGAGCTCCCTGTCTATCATTTATTCAAGGCTCATGCTCCGAGGAACATGCCGTGTTTTCCCTTTTGTCATGTTGCTCTCTGTTCAGATTAAACTTGGCATCATGTCGCACTTGATGCACAATAAACCCCTGTCATTCTTCGCTGGTGCGACAATATTGAATGTCATGTCCGTGTGCATTTACAGAATAAAATAACAGCTTTTGGGGGGTCCTCCTGAAAGGTTGCAGCACATTAGACTTAATGTATTATGCAGAGGAAGAGGGCCGACCGCTGCTCGGGCCCATTGTTACATGACCTAGTTCTGCCGTGAGTGCGGCAGGGCATTAGTGAAGGCCCGTCTCGCTCTCTCTAAAGACTCGAAGAGGAGATGGACACTTTGACTCGGCATGATACAAGTAATCTCTCCCCCCTCCGAATGGAGCAGGAAGATGGTAAAAGCAAAGCGCGTTATGGTGAGTCGGCCCCAAAGCGTTTGTTCTTCTCCCAGGGTGTGCATTCAATCTCAGGCAAAAGGTGTGCTTGAATTGTCTTTTCTTTAGAGAATGCCTATCATACACAGTTTGAACAGACACTCGGGCGGCCTCCCAACACAATGCTAACAGCTCCCCTGCCACAGACGCAGACACAGATACCAACGTACACATTAATCTTTCAGCCGCGCTGCTTTGGCCGTTTTGCTCGTTTGTTTGTTTTCTGTTCTTTTCGCCACTGGGGAGCCCGTGGACAGTGGAAGCTCTTCACACGGCAAAAGATTATCACTCCGGCTCAACTTGTCAATAGCTCATGACAATAGTGGATTACTTGGGAGTATTCCGTTCTTATTGCTGTTGTCACTTTAAATAGACTTTATCATCACTGAGGGGCAAATTCACTAAACAGTTCAGGCACGTTTGTATGTGGTGTTTCAGCATTAAAAGCCTGTCACGTTCACTAACTAGCCCACCTGCAAACCAGTTTAACCAGGTTCAAAATGCACTTAACTAGCCTTGTCATTTTTTTAAGCACAAACATGTCTTATTGATTTTTTTGTTATTTTCATATAAATACATACACTGCTATTCAGAAGCTGCTGAGTTTTTTTTTTTAAAAGAAATTAATAGTTTTATTCAGAAAGGACACATTAAACTGATTAAAAGGGACAGTACATTTTAGGGGTGAACCCGAATAGTCGAAGATTCGATGCTTCGATAGGAGGAGCCTGATTCGACTACCAATCTCACGGTCGAATCTTCGCAGATGTGTTATTAAACGAGGATTATGTCATTTTGGCTATATGAGTGTGCTCAATGTCTGATTTCACATAGAACTACTGGTTTTCTGTCAATACGTTAATATACAGCCTATTATGATAATGCTGTCAATAAAAATGTGCAAAGAAAGAAGCTTTTAATAAATATGTTTTAACGTGCGTGCAGCGTGAATAAATCCAAACACCCCGTGACAGATTTAAGTTTCACTTTCGATTCGTGACCGACAGAGGAGCGTCTTGTCGGCAGGGATTTAAATCTTTAAAAATGTCTGGGATAAGAAAATCTAAAGATGCACACCATGCGCACTTCTGCCGGCCAACGTTAACAGGTTGGTTTTCCTCGGGACGTTCTAAAACGCTTAACGTGAAAAAAGCTTTTAAAACGCTTAAATGGCACTTTTACGTGCTTAATGTATGTACACAGTAGGCTACACACCTTAAGAAACCATTCCATGTGCAGATAAGCAGATGAACCCAGAATATGAACGCAACGCGTTTCTCCTATAGAAAGTCACGTAAAGCTTTTTCTTTAACGGTTTTCTATGGGAGGAAAATGCTTAACGTAGCCTATAATAAAACGCGTTCCGTTCATATTCTGGGCTCATCTGCTTTTCTGTAGGCTATATAGTATGCTTTATTAATAAGGTGTGTACAGAATTTGATCTTTTAATATCACAGTTTTAGGACAAAGCCGTTAAGCGTTTTTCACGTTAAGCGTTTTAGAATGTATTTTATCCGCGCACACAATTTGAAAAGACTCAAACGGACACAGGCCGAGTGAAAGACTGGATTTTGTTTTTTCGATCAGGTATGGGTACAAGTGATTTCAAAACATTTCAGCCAGTTCTAATTTGATTTTTGGATACTGCATGTGACACGTTTAGCTAAAAAGACTGCCGCTCCAGTTTAGCGTAATTGTTGTTTCTGCAGTTAAAAAGACAAAGTTGACAATCCTGGCCATACTTTCGTTATTTTAATAATTTATTTATTTTTATTTTATTAATTGATCACTCAGGGTGATCTAATTTAACTATTTGTGACTTGTGTTTTGAATATTTGTTCCCCTGCACTTTAGGCATTTTGCACACATTTGTTCTGCTTCTTGTGACTTGATTCTGACTTATTTCGTGTTGTATTTTTATTTATTATAAATGTATATTGTGTTCTTAATTGTTGATTATTTTTCAGTGCATCGATGTTGCGCTGTAGGCCTACTTAGAGCACGCTCGTACAGGCAATTCAGCCGATTTAATTTGATTTGCATGTGAAATGCAAATCCTATCTGCAGTGTGGCCTTTCTGCAGTTATTTATGTTATTTCTTAGTTTTATTGATCCAAAATGTTTTTATACATTTTCTTCTATATCTTTGTGTGATGTTCTGTACATCGCGGCTTTAAAATGTTAAAGCCCCGCCCCCTCCCCAACACCACACACATGATTCGACTATTAGTCGACTATAGGCAGGACTTGACGAATCTGATTCGACTATGAAAATCCTTGGTCGGGGACACCCCTAGTACATTTATAATGTTACAAAATATTTCTATTTTGAATAAATGCTGTATTTTAACTTTATATTCACAATCCTGAAAAAGAATGCATCACAGTTTCGATGAAATATTAAGTAGCACAGCTTTTTAAATATATATATTTTTTTTTTATCAGCAAATCAGCATATTAGAATGATTATTGAATGATCATGTAACACTGAAGACTGGAGTAATGATGCAGAAAATTCAGCTATCGCAATCACAGGAATACATTTTAAACATTTTAAAATATATTAAAAGAACTACTTGAAATTGTAATAATATTTCACAATATTACTGTTTTTACAGTATTGTGAGCATAAGAGACTTAAACACAGCACTTTTACCTTCTTCAAATAACGCTGCACTATTGCTGTCCTTGGAAAAAATAATTAAATAATAATAAAATGAAAATAATAAATGCTGTTATAAGCTGCCACAAATTCATTAAAAAAAATCTTTTGTCTACTTGATAACATAAATTTTTACCCAAAAATACAGATTTTTCCCTCTAAAAACTATTACTATTACTCAAAAAGACGGCACAAGCATCAGAGAAAGAGAGAAAAGCTGTAGAGAGAGAGTACCGCAATTTCCCACCACCACGCTTGATGGAACAATCATTATTTATGGCCATCTGAGTGATTCTGATGTACAATTAACCACTACCTGCTTATGGCCTGTCATTAAGAGCTGCCTGTCTTGACTCTGTCTTGCTTATTTAAGTGTTTTCTAATTATGACATATGTAGCGGTCCCCGCTGGGCTCAGACGGCTTTGTAAAGATAAGTTGGAGCGCTAGCTTGGTGTGCCACGCTCTGTGTGAAGCCTCCTACACTGCTGTATTCATCACCAGACCACATTATTGCACTTAATGAAAGAGGCGCAGCACCCAATGACAAATTGACTGATGTGCGATTAGTCGCACGAGTGATGGCCGATGCGCCGTGGACTGTCCACTGGGGAAGGCCCAACAACTTGTCTAAGTGTGTGTGTGTGTGTGTGTGTGTGTGTGTGTGTGTGTGTGTGTGTGTGTGTGTGTGTGTGTGTGTTGTGTGTGTGGGGGGGGTTGGGTTATAAATTACTTGCCTGTGTCATCCCCTCCTCCCTGCTCAGCTGGCTCTCTCTGATCAATCAACCCCTTTTATAAAGTCATGATCATTAAACATCAGTTTGGGGAACAAGGAGCATCCATCATTGAGTTTCATTAAATACTGTTTAGGCGCGAAACTTTCTAATTTTCCAGAGAATTAAAGAATGAGCCGGGTGAGAGCTATTGTATGTGAAAACGAGATTAGACACTTCAGTGTCGCAGGTCTAACTTAATGGAGTGAGGTAGAGAGAGTTCATTCATGCCTAGGAGGTGCTGAAATTCATGGGAAAGTGCGACACAGTTTACAGTGCATATTAGGAGTCTGCAATTGAGAAATATAAGACACTTTCAAATATTGTACAATGAATTTCTATTCAATTTAATATACTGTTTTATACACTTATTGGTTGTAACTTCTGTAATTTATGTCGTAGCATTAGGTACAAATTATCGAGAGAAATAATTTATATGCATAACACCAGGCTTTTTGTTTGAAGACTCGAAAAAAGAAAACGGTCTAAAGCGCCTTTACTACTGTCTGCATCAAGTGCTGTGATAAATCAATGGCATTTTTATTATTTTATGGTGTCATTAAATTTTTACTGATCACATTGCCACAGAAGAGCAGTAAAGGGTGTGTACCATCCTGAAAAAGGCCCGTCCAGTTAGGCAAATGCTTACCAGCAGATCTCTACGACCATTGTGCTATAAAGGATATTTATAATGTGCATTACGGCAGTGAGATGGCAATAGCCCAGAGTCTCCGCAAGTACAGAGAGAAGGAGAAAGGGAAAGGGCGGTTAGGCAAACGAAGAAGAAAAAAAAGAAAAAACGGAAACAATGCAAAAAAGAAAAGATGTCATGGTACACGTTGTGCCCCTCCCATGCTAACCACGACCTCTCTGGCGCACGACTTGCCCTTCCCTCAAATGAGTTCAGCATGCAGCCCTCATTCCCACATCTAAAATTATAACCACACAGTCCTAAGCTGAAGTGGAAAAAGACACCCACAATAATCTCCCCTCCACTATCCTTTTTTTTCCCCCTCCATCCTCAAATTCAGTTACAGAATGCATTTTGTTTCGAAGGAGGAGGGTTGCATGTTGAAGTAATAACACAGAAGGGCCGATGGCAAGGCTGGTGGAACTTCTGAACATCTGGAAGGTAGCCAGAGCGAGGAGCCCATGTCAGCGCAGCGGAGAGGGCTTTAATCAGGCCGGCCGCAGAACATGTGCCTGAGGACTGCAGCGCTGCCCACAGATGTCATGTATTTCGGGCAGGAGCGTATTGTGCTGGTGTCTACCCTGTACTTACGCATCACACTGCCATAGAGTGACGCTTTTCCTGTGGTAAAAATAGCCCGGCTTCAGCCATATGGCCTTGAATTGTTGTAGCCGGGTCCAGATAACAGCAATTGTAAGACAACAAATGACTGGCATTGGAAGCACGAGCATGTCTACTTAGTAATCTGCCTTTACTGTCACCCAGGTGCACACGGCTAATATCCTAACCTGGTAAAAAAAAAAAAAAAAAAATTTTTTATTAAAAAACCCCCACAATGATCAAGTGAATAACTGTTTGTGCCATGTCCTTGTCTGGGCTCTGAAAGCTGAGAATACAGCATGTTCGGTCAGTTCCACACCTGGTTAAGAGATCTAAGTGATAGAGGAAATAAAGGGAGGCTTTGAAGGCCCATTACAATGAGTTCTTACTGTGTGTATCAGCAATATAGGTTGCTTCAGCCATCTGTATTGAGAGCAAGGCCCTATACAAGCCAATGCAGTGCACGTCTATTTTGCCCCTCATCTGCTTTCAATTCCTGCTGTAACCAATCAAAATGTTATTTATAATTGTGCAGCTTTCCAGTAGTTGGTAGTTTAGTCTAAAGCACATGCAGTTGCGCGCCGAGCCCAGAGTTCCTTTCATGCGGTCGCTCGGTTTTTATACCCGAGCGGTAGTCCACGCTTGCAGACTCTCAGAGCGGCCGCTGGCAAAGCGTGTTTGGGGCTGCGACCTCCCTCCACTGGTGGGTGTCCAATCCTAGATTTATTTTTTACCTTCCAGTACCACTTAATCTAAAAACATTGACATGAGAGGACTGTGACATTTCTGTAATTTTTTTTTTTTTTTTTTTACGTCCCGCACGGTTGCAGATTAAACTATAACTATGTTAAACCGACAATTGCTCTCTTATAAAACTGCGAAATTTACCCACAACATCTGACCTTTCGACATCATGGTGGAAATGAAGCATTTTATACGTGTCCATCTCTCGGCTGTAAAATAAACTCTGCAGAGCTGTTTTTCTATCCTGCTGCGTTGAGATCATCGTCTCTGGATTTTGTTATGGGTTTTCTGGCTTTAAATGACCCTGAACTGTTCACTGGGTCCTCAAGGATCTGTAAAGAGGGACCTTGCTTTCTCTGCTCTTATCACGCAATCTATTTATAATAATGGACACTCTGAATCACAAGATCTGGGAGACAGAGGGTTCTTTATGCACCTGTTCGGAGGGATTTTGTCCCAATATGGTGCCACATAAATGACCCATTGTAGCCTATTCTTTACGCCGGCTTTGTTGCGGGATATCTGGCGTAAGCAGAGCTGCGCAGGTTTGGAGAATAGGGCCTCGTTGCATTTTTGAATGACTGCCCTGTTTTGGCCATTTGTGTGATTTTACGCAACCACAGTGTAAAATCATTTGAGCTTCAGTCATGTCTTACCTAAGCAAGAAAAAAGTGGAAGAGTAAGTGCATGGCATTGTTTCAGATCTAGCTCGAGAAGTGCGCCTACCTTCACATGTTGCCGAAAAAGATGCTATTTATATACCCAAACAAATGGAACAAAGAATTAATGTAAGCAATACTCAACAATGGGATTTGCTTGCTATGGGGCGTGCTTGAGTTCAGAATATAATCAAATTTTGGACGGCCAAAGCCATGTACGGCAGGATTTGCTTTGCGGCCAAAAATAACCTATGCTGGCAATTTCCAAGAAAGCAGCAGAAAAAGGGGTAGAAAATTGCTTCCAGGGCTGCAGACCAGACAAGATTATACCCCAAGTCTTTGTAAAGGGAAGCGTGAATAGGCCCCTAACACACACACGGGGAGGGGACGAGAGCAAACATTGGCTTCGGGTCTAAAGGTAGGGGGTGAGGATTTCGAGGAGAGTGAGCAAAGCTCCATTTAAATGTTTGTGGCCCTGTGCTCTGGGATTTGAGAAAAGTGAATATTCCACTCATCAATAATGTAGGTGAGAGGAGGGGGCAGGGAGGCCAGCGGATGCTCAATAGGTTAATACACTGGCCTTTCACCCTTTGATTCCAGTTTGGGAAGTGTCAGCACAAGAATATATTTTATCTCTTTGCCAGACCCCATCGGACTGCAACATCTGTCAAAAAGTAGGTTATTAGCAAGGGCGAAATATCTGAAATCAAAATCTGGGCTCTTTCCAGATGGAACCTCATCATTAGATGGTTTGTGAAATTCAATTTGAAAATGTAAAATCAAACAAAGTAGTTTAAAACTAGTGCACAAAACTGATGTAGAAATGCACAATGCAGTGTCCTTTCCAGGGAGAAAAAAAAAGTACTTGAACAGGGAATAAATAATAAAATAGTATAACTGCCCTCTGTAGACAATAATACTTTTAATAAATATTTGAAAAAAAAAGGCAAATTGTTGGAGGTCCCATAAAAGCTTTCTTTTACTTATGGGACATCAAAGGGAAAGAAATACAAATAGAAAACAAGCAAGCAAACACTAAAACATGAATATTTTACACATGCACCTAAAAGACAGGAGACTCAAAGGAGACGCTCTTCCATCTCAGAGAGAGTGAAATGGCTCTTTGTGAGAGAAAAAGGAATGCAGGTCATTCCATTGTGTTCTACGGACACACTTTGTATTAAAAGATGAATTGATCCATCTGTAAGCAGCACTTAGCCTCACTCTTCAGCTCAGTCGTTACACCGGGATAAATCAATATTTAATATCCCCTACCAACAGCCCCAGTAGATGATTTTAACCTCTCCTTAATCCCATTTATGTTACCTTTCCAGAATCTTCCACGTAAGCTTTCACTATGATAAACTTCCAAACAGCAGACTGGAAGGCAGTTATTAAAGGGCGTTCAGTATTTATGTCAGGTGAGGCGATGTGCTGAAATATTAATATTCTGAAACTGACCAAAGTGAAAGCTTTTATCTGGAACACTTAGAGGCCTTTTTTTTTTCGTCTGTTAGGCGCGAGCAGCAGGCACAGGCCAACTGCCTGACTGCTGGCAGCGCTGGGTGATATACAGCGGGCGGTTCATTACCGTTTTGTACATGGCTGTAGTAGCTCTTCCCATGACATGTAAAGTGTCCCCTCAGAAACATATGGCTAGAGGGCATTACGTGGCCTTAACTTTGCAACTGGCTTTTAGGTATCAATGAAGCGTTCTAAGATGATAGGAAACAATTAGACCAGCCAATTTATTGACTAATAATAAAAAATACAATAATAATAATAAAAAATAATAATAATAATCATACCCCTGATCTATGCATTAACTGCGCAAATTGAGCAATGAGCCAAGAGGAAAACACAAAGAGCCGAGAGGAAACCTAGACATTTTTCAAAGATAAAATACTTAAATGTAATACCTAAATTTATGCAGCGTCTTTAAAGAAATTAAAAGTGAGATGAAAAAAAAAGAAAAACATCCAAAGATGTCAGTCTGCACGTGTACACAGAACAAAATTTTAATTAAATTAAATATAACAATTGAAACATTGCAGACAAATGTAAGAGCATGTCCTACAGTATGTGAACAGCCCCTGAGTCTCAACTAAAAGATTTAAATAAATAAAAACAAAAAGCAACAATACAAAGCAAATATTTTTTTAATGACCAAAATATGATGTATTAAAATTATCTTTATTTTAGTGCTTTCTCAGCAAATATACACAATTAATTCTGATTAATCTGATTTAATTAATCAGATATTTTTCGATTTTCGATTACAATTTTGAATCAGCCCTAGTACCAATATTGAAAAATGAGGGATATTCTTCATATTATGCTTTGAATAATGAATGTCTTCATTAGAATTAGCTCAGTTCTATTCGTTTGAACTTCAGAGACATCTGGAACATATGAGGAGGAAAATACAGCTCCTGTTTGGCCTCTGGTTGTTTGCGACATCAATACGTCTGTTTGGCTTAGCAACAGG
Source organism: Rhinichthys klamathensis goyatoka (assembly GCF_029890125.1). Lineage (NCBI taxonomy): Eukaryota > Metazoa > Chordata > Actinopteri > Cypriniformes > Leuciscidae > Rhinichthys > Rhinichthys klamathensis. The sequence goes on along the minus strand of NW_026606794.1, from coordinate 3,020,208 downwards.
CTGAGGTGGATCGGCCTTTATGATATCATCAGATGCAGACAGTCTTCTGAGCGAGGCTACAGTACAAAAGAGGCCTGCCGTTTTCTTCCATCACATTTTAAGGTCATAAACTTGCATTCTCAGATATGGGAGCAACTGAAAACTCAGATGGAAAGTAAGAAATAAAGAACGAGAAAGTCTTTGCAAATAAAAACGAGGGAGTCTTTGTGATGTGCTCTGTAACCTATAGCAACAATGATAACCCAAGCATACCGGTCATATTTTCCCACTGATAGAGCACCTAATTATTATTTGTCGTTCCCTCCTTTGCCCCTTTCTTTGCGCCGCTGGCTGCCTAGAATTACCTTGCCCTTACATCAAAGTCCTTTAGGGAAAACACATTTAGCCACAAGCTTAATGTCTTTTTGCTCTGGGGGAGGTGGAGAGAGAGGCCACCTCCAAACTGATTTCCTCCCCACTTAGAAAAACACATAAAGCTCACCTGAGCCGAGATGTCCACATAACCATGTTAAAAGGCACGGCCTTACAATCGTGTGAAGACAAAACCCAAGCCAGACAAAAGAATAGGAGAAAAAAAGCGTTAAGCTTGGCCTGCTAAGAACAATGCAGCCATAGGTGTGTGCTGCCTGTTGACAAACGTGCCTTTTCAGCCATTGCTGGAGCAACATTCATGTCATGTAGCAGCATATTCTCGTGTCTGGCTGACCATGAGCTAACCCCAGAGCAATTTTGGGAGGTAAAGAGGGAAGGAGAGGATGAGTTGAGGCTGGTGAAGGTAGAATAAGGAAAAAGGTGGGGAGGGAGACAGCCACAGGTGATGGCTGCATGTTCACATACCGCATCCACCTCTAAAGAACACGAACAAAGAGTGTGAAATCTCAAAAGAATGGCGCGTAATGCACTGGCTTAGGTGATATCTCCGTTTATAATGGCTTAGAGTTGGGCATTGTGTTTGAGAAAGCAGGATTATGACTTCCACAATACCGTATAGAGCAGTAAAGAGGTATTGTAAATTGCTGAGAGAAGCAGCAATAATATAAAAATGCCAAAACTCAGCCTTTATCGAGGATGCACTCTCTGAATTTCCTTCAATGCCACCCACATCGGGGCATGTCTTTTGCCCTGACTTCTAAGTTGATTGAAAAATAGTCCCTCTACTTTTTTACATATACATTGACCTACTTTAAGATGCTGGATTTAAGTAATCAGGTGATGAAAAATTAATGAGCATCCACTCCCAGTTCCTGCCTGCGTCTCACAGCCAACTGGCAATATGGCATCAATCAGATGGTAGTGGTGTCTGTTTTTCTGGTCCTTGATTGACTGATTGATTGAAGATATTTTTAAAAGGAATCCCTGAGAGAATGCCTACTCCCGGTACAAAGTGGGCCTGTCCCACACCAGGGGCTGAAGAGGGCTGCCTGTATGCTTTAATTGGGCAGAGACATCACAGTTTGAACCCTCACAGGCCAGGCACCAGAGGACCACGATGGTCCTCCTTGCTCACAAATGCAAACACATCCACCATCTACCCTGCCAATGTCAATCAAAGGCACTCCTCTGGACGTGCTTCAAAGAGCTTGATTGGTTTTAAAGATCATGTCTGAAAAAACACTGTGGGCTCAAGTCCTTGAGTTTTGGCTGTTGTTGTACCCTCAGGCGAAAAAGCAAGGAACAAGAGTCAGTTGTGTTGGGTATATACTTCTGCAATGGAATCTGGTATTGATTACAAATTGCATGAATAAAAGTAGGTTTTGAGGTAATCTCATTACTTTGATTTCTTACATGCATGAATGATTTTGTACGATTTTGACAAGAAAAAAAAGAGCATCATATTCTTAAACTATACTTTATTAACACAAATAGGCGCACATACAATGCTTTGTATGAAAATCGAATTACTAATTGCCTGGTTTAATTGTCTAACTTTCAAATTATTATTATTATTTTGTTACAGTGGATTAAAGACATAGATTTGTACTTTTTTGGTGATGATTGTATTGCATAATTATATTTTCCATGTGCCTCCCTGAAAGATTTATTTTTCTTTTAAATATTTTTCTTATTTTCATACATAAATATCTATGAGACTCTGTGTTGTTGGTAAAAGAGTAGGTTATGAAACTATTTACTCTGCTCTTTTTTGTACAAATAATAAAATAGTTTGTTATACTCCAATCTAACACAATCTGTTAATATTCACAATCTGATTCCAGAATCCAAAATCCCTGTAGTAACCCAACACAGTTTACAGGTGTCAAAGACGCTCACCTTATCAGCCCTGCAGTTGTTCAGGCCCATGCTGGCAAGGGCAGACAGCTTGGCCTCCATTCCCTGCTGATGATGCTGAAGCTGCTCTCTCTGTATCTGCTCCCTCATCTTCCTTGCTTCCTGGATGGCCTTCATCACCGCATCCTGATCTCCAAACAACGCTGTTGAGTTCAGGCTGGACAGAATGTCTGCGGAGACAAATAACTTGGGTTCACATACAAATGCACATATTCTTAGGGCAGTGTTGTGAAACACAATATACTGTAGGAGGTCTTGTGTGAACAGTCTGCACGTGTGCACTGTAAGTGTGGCGGACTCCATGTGTGGGGGAGCAGGAAACTAAGGGAGCAATCTCAGTGTGTGTCGCCTTTCTGTAATTAGTGGATCAAAGTGAGGTGAGGCGGGATGGCAGTTAAATCTCGGAAATAGTAGAAAAACAAACACCAAGCCTGTGTTCAAAGCCCAACTCCACGAGGAGGGGGGAAATGAGCAACACAGTGTCGTTTTAATGAAAGACTGTTTTTAGTAAATGTTAGTAGCAGCTTCCTAAAAAAAAAATCTTAATATGAGAGATGAACTACCAGCTTTGAAAACAAATATACAGCACGGCATCCGTTACTCTTTACTGCGTCAAAATGGCAGGGTCTAAAACCGATTATGATTTGGGAGTTTGTCAAGTTCACTCTCTGATTCCACACTACAAAGAATCAGAAATATACAATTAGTCTCTCAGCTGTGAGGATGTTAATAATTATAAAATATTTCACTACATAGAACTGTAAAAGCAGGCAAAATAAAAAGATTTACCTAGAGAAGAGCCACGACCCATTCCTCCGATGGGACTGGGGATGCCTCCGCTCTTGGACAGGCTGTTCGGGCTGCTCTTGCTGCCTGGAAAGAGGATCTGTGTCGGGGATGTGGGGGATTTGACAGAATCAGCTGTCTTGGGCCGGGCAGAGAGGTTGAGAGGCTGTGTTCCCTCCTCCTACATAAAAGACACAAAGCTTCTGTTAAAACAGGGACGTCCTATAGAGAGATGCTTTCCACCTTACATAAAAGACAATGCACCAGAGGCTATTACTGTAGACTAATTAGTCCGGCTCCTCCAAGACATGGGTTCTGTATTCATAGCCAGGCTCTGTGCCATGCTGTAGCTTCTCGGTGCAGTGAGGGCCAGGCTTTGTTCGGGCTAATTAAAACCCTCTCTGTCTGAGCACACATCTTTATCTTCTCACCTGCTCTCAGGCCAGAGAAAAACAGTTAACAGCTAATACATCCTGTTTCAAACAAATGCAATCAGGCTAGAGAGCTTGTTACTGTTGTGGCTGAATGTATTACAATTAAGTGTGTGTGTGTTCTGTTGTCTTTGTGGTGACCAAATGTGATCCCTACGAGGAGAACAAATCTAATTTGTGTCATGGTTTCCACAAAAATATTAAGCAGCACAACAGTTTCTACGCTGATAATAAGACATGTTTATTGGGCACCAAATCAACTTATTAGCATGATTGAATAAGTTGGATCATGTGACACTAAAGAGTGGTGTAATTATGCTGAAAATTCAGCTTAGCCATCACAGGAATGCATTTTAAAATATAATAAAATAAACACTTGATTTTAATTGTAATAATATTTCACAAAATTTGCTGTTCTAATGATTTTTTTTAATCAAATGAATGCAGCATTGAGAAGCATATAAGGTTCTTCTATTAAAAACGTAAAAAGAAATCTTACCGACCCCAAAACCTTTGAATGGTAGTGTATATGCTGGTTGACGAGTAAAACAATACATAATGTGTCAAAATCGCATCATCAATCCAGAACAACTTTAAAAGCACATCTAATCATATTAATGCATCTTGTGAAGGCTAGAAAAAAAATTCACTGGCAGTGTTGTACTGTCCAAACAGATGGGCCACATACAGAGACTGCCCCCAGCTCTTTACAAATCTGACTGCCAATAACAGTTTGTCATTCAATTACGCTTCAACTAGACAAACAAACAGATTGCTAGCTAATTAAGCACAGCATATCTACATATGGAGTTAACGGGGCAAAAATCGCGCAACATCTTTGATCAATATTAAGATAGCGTATCTCAAATAACACGTGTTGGCTAAATTAACAGAAGTAGAGTGTCTAAAAATGCCAGTCCGACTCTGAATTCTGGCTCAGTGTAATTGCCAATGATCTTACCGTATGCTCTGAGATGTTGATATATGGCGGCGCTCTCCAAGGGCAGCGCTCCAAAAGCCCCGGAGGAGCAGCTTAGCTGAGCAACTGACGAGGATTACGGGCGCTACGCACACACTACTGTTCAGCTCAATGATTTACCCCCATTCTATTGTGATATTAAACTAAACTTTTCCAAATGTGCAAGTGTTTTAGGTTTCAGCCGCAGCACAAAAAAGCAAAATGATGATATATATCAGTGAAGACTGATGGAAAAGCACTATATGCTGTGAGGACCAGACTGTTGATCTTATAAAAGAAACAAAAGACAGTCATCACATCATTGTAGCCTCATCAATATATTTAGATTATGTGCCTCTGATGTCATTGCCTCAGTTCTGTCCAAGTTAAATGTAACGCGCAGGAAAACGTGGGCCAGTCTCTGTCACGAAAAACCATGTGTTCCAAAAATTGCTCTCCAGGAGCAAGGAAAACCATAGCAACCCTGTCCACAGAGTTCTGCTTGAGAGAGCGGGTGCCTTGTAAAAGCAGCCCAGATTGATGGGCTCAGAGCAAGAGAAGAACCAGTGGCAAGCTCTCACTCACTTGTTCGCTGCTGTACCTACCACAGCTGATTTAGTGAACAAGGAAGTGGAGAGGACTAGGTCAAGCACCACTCCACTCGCACATCAGAACGGGCTGGGACCGTACCTTGACTTGAGCCAGGGGGGTTGAGGACCTCTTCTCGTTCTTCAAGCCAGACGGGGAGATTTGCCCGGCAGAATTGGGGGGCTGGGGCAGCGGAGGCATCTTGGCTCCTGGAGAGACCTGCATGCTGGCCAGCTGGGCGGCGTAGAGTTGCTGTAAGGAGGGAGACAACCCACAAGCGTTAACATCCAAAGCCAGACACCATTCAAAGCCTTTATTCTTTCTTTTCTTCTCTCCCTTGCTTTTCTTTTCCCCTTTCCATCCCAGCATAGAAGCTCCATCAAAGGTCTAACTGTATATCAAAGCCTGAATCCAGGGAGAGACAGCAGCCCCAAAAAACCACACAGCAATGGCTCGCATACAAGAGACTTGGAGCCACTCGTCTTTCCACTCATCACACCAAATTTGCAGACTGAAGCTTAGCTGCTTCTAAGATCTGATTTCCTTCCCATCGCTCCCTCTAGTAAGCCTCTTTGACTTGAATTGGCGCCTTTTCGAGTCGGTACTGAGACACCTGAACTTCCCCCTATGATGGCGCAGAGCACGTTCCCCTGAAGTTACACAATTTCAAGTTAGTCGAGTTTCCAATATGTGCTATAACAAAAACATTCATTAAGACAGGAAAACAAAGAGAATTCATGTTCTTCTGCTTATTTTCACTGGCTCATGGTCAACACGCTCGCTAACATCAGCAACCTTCCAGCGGTACTCGTTCAACATGCTGAAGTGCAACTTGTCAATCACTTATCAGCACTGAGTGGAGACTGTGTGTGAGAGGTTTAGATTTCAGCTTTGAGACTGACTGTCTGTCATAACCTATTGAGAAGGATTTTTACGTCAACACATCGTTAATACCCACACACCAGGCAGAAAAAATAATAACAGCACCATTAAAAAAACAAAGCAACGGATCAATTAAAGACAAAATCCTGGGTTAGAATGTCAAATCGTACAACATTATCGATATTTGTTTTAGCAGGGTGTATAATTCACAGACGCTTAAAACAATCATACTTCTGTTGCTTTCCCTCAGGCAAATATTGATAAGCAAGCAGGTAAATGCTTATATTGTCTTTTGACTCTTACATTAAGTACGATGAATCACACCAGGGTCAAAAAAATTAACCAGGGCATGGGACATAATATCAGATAAAATCAGCTCTAAAAACATTGAATATGAATGAAACATTTGAAAAAGGAGAATTTCCACATTGGTGGACAATAAAGTTATAATACTTGCTAACTAACTTAACACTATCGCGTGCTCACAAGAAACGTATCTCGTGCGCGCAAGATACATTTCTCGTGAGCACGTGAAAGTCTGTATATTTTTAGTTTTGCAAAGGTCCCTTAAGGGGCTCCGTGTAACGATCAAGGAATTTTTTTAACAAGGATTGTTCGAACCACATTTTGAATTACAGTATGCATTGCATTGTGTTGTGTTTTAGGGTTGAATGTAATATCAGTAAACCTAAAAAGGTACAAGTAATTTTCTGCCACAACATTATCTGTTAGTCCTCTCAGCTTTTTTCTTTACAGTGTACATTTTTTTAAATAATTTAATTAATTTAATCATATTTGACAAAAACAAACACAAAAAATTACTTAAGGTAACAAATACTTGGATCATAAATGTAAAAATCAATAGTTCTCACTCTAGATCAAACTAAGTGATACTATATTTTCCTCACTTTATGATTTGACAAGCCCAAATCTACAATGCCAACATTTAAGACATTTTTTTCAGTCTCCCCTAAAAATAGTGGCCCAGTGATATTATCCATTTGTTTTTACAGCCACAGCCGTTGTATTTTCAACCCCCCCAAAAAAAGCATAAAGGTTTTTTTAATGCGCATGTACCCGAGCTCTCTCTGCTCTCATTTCCTTTCCCTTTCCTTACTAGGCTACATAAGGACTCCATTTGTCTGAAATGGAAAAAGTGGCACCAGCATTAGTGGCCTGCCCCACCTCAGCCACTCATACAGAAAAACCTGAGGCCAGACAAAGTGCTTTGTGTCTACATGTATCAGGAGATATAAACACTAAAATGCTCTCCGGTCCCAAAGTTAAACGCTTGCACATTAGTGCCGCACAAAAGGGTCATTCTTCTGCGGTAGACCTGGGGCAAGCGCCGGCACACGGACAGCGGAAATGGCAGGCTGATTAGGTTCACACAGTGATAGCGCAGCTCGCCAGCCCAGTAAACAGAAAGCCTTTGTCCCGCAAAGTTAAAAACACAATCGCTATTTTTTGTATCTCTATAGGTAGTAAGCGACCGAGATTGTGAGTGTGTGTATTTGACTGAGTTTGTGTGCTTGTGAACAAGCCTTCGGCCCAGTCTGCTGGACAGATGTTTGTTAACAGCGAGCCACTGCTGATGTGGATGGGCAGAGGGACTCTGACCTTGCGTGGGAAGAACTTTATTGTTCCGGAAAAAGAGCGTAATTGGCTTTTGCTTCAAATTAGAGCCAGTCAGACTGCCTTTTGTGAGGCCTGATTAACAGGTCAAAGCCACAGGGTTAGGAGTAAAGCGGTCTGGATGCTCTCAGCCAAAAAGACGCTGCAATATAACAGTAAATACTAACAGAAAGGTGTGACGTGTAGCTCATTTCTTATCGTCAAGGGCAGGAAGGGGAAAGACACTCAACACTCTCATATGTGTCCATCACACCAAGCTGTGCACAATGTGGCTTGTGTATTAAGGCCATGTGTTTTGATGCTGAAAGGTGTGAAAATAGACAAAAGGAGAGACACGGAGAGAAAGAGAGACTGCTGATGTGGTGTGAGGACACATGTGGTAGTCTGTCTGAAGGGCATGTAATGCAGGGCTCCATTGGGCCTCCTCTGCCTCTCCTCCAGCCATACTGCAGGGTCTCCACAGCAGACAGGGCCAGCGCTAATGAGGGTTATGCTGAAAGTCAATGGCCGAACAGGGAACAGGGCAGCCGGGACAAGCTGGCTTCATGCCCCCTGCCCCACAAAACTAAAAGGCTGAGCATGGTTGATCCCATCAATCTATCAATCCCATCATCAGTCTGAGTTAACACTGTCTATTAATGCTTAACATCTAGCTACAAAAATAAAGATTCCACTATTTCTGTCTCACAGATGAGGAGTGAAAGATCACATATTGATATATAGTTTGATCTTCGAAATCTGAAATTGAAAATTTCTACTGGAACACTTTAAAGAAATGTTTTTGTGAAGCATTTAATGTTCTGTTAATGTGTTTAACATTTTTACACAATACTGGGAATAATATAATGTAATTTAATTTAATATAATGTAATACATTTTTTTATATAATGTATCGTAAAACATTTATTTGACACTTCTCAAACTTCCCTCAATTTGGTTATTGGCTTTGATTCTTTAAAAGAGGAACAAAAGATGAGCACTGCATCAGCTGCTACCTCAAAACACGTGTGTGCGCTAACATCAACAGACATACAAAGTGGTGTATAAGCAGCAATCTGACACAGTGGAGAGCTATTACAGTGTGTACTGAAGCTGCTGGCTCTGAGGAAATGGGAGCCATTGGGGATAGAACACTAGTGGGGCCGGAGAGAGGCCTAAAGAGAGCTAAAGAAAAAGAGAGGCAGAGATGTTGAGCTGCTCTCAGCATGTGGTTTCAGAAAGGCCTGCAGAGAAAAGGCCTGATCCACCCCAGTGACTCAGGTAATACCTTTGTCCACTTGAGCATTAAATGACTCGCTGCTATACAGCTTAGTTAGAGAGAGAGGGGCTCTGAAAATGGGGCTTTTCAATTCGCTCGCCCGCAGTCTTCATACTTCAAGCGACACACACACAAGCAGACCAACTAATATCTCCTGCCTCCCTCTCTCGCACATATGAGCCAAGCCCATATCACAGTCCGTGGATTCCAAATGAGTGGAGTCCGGCCCAAGGTCAGGCGGTTAGCCTCTGATAATTAAAAACAACCCCTCTGGAGAGAAAAGAGGTTAAATGAGAGAACCCACCATTTCTGCCTGCAACAACAGTTTTTGCAGATAATCCAGATTACCCGACACTTTCAGACCACACCGCTGCTGGACGCATCAGCACTCAGGAATACTTTGCTTTCAAGTGTCTCGGAGATCTAATTCAGTGCTCCACTTCTGCGTAGAGGTATGTAAACGCTCAAGATAAACTGTTTATGGAAAAGGCACGGTTAAGAAAGGTTACGCTTTTTTTGTCAAATGGCATTCAAAGACAGAGCTGTGGTGCAGTGAGCTGTGCGCACATATACTGTAAAATTTCGAGTCTGACCTGGGTCGTATTGCAATCCCATTCTCCCTCTCTCACCCAAATGTTCTTGTCTAAACTCCATTACACTATAAATAAAGTTTAAAAAATAAAATAAAAATAAACCTTATGCTCAAAGCTTGTTGTAAAAACACATTTGGCCTTATCCCAAATAATTAATGATAAAAAATTATGCGCACTACCGTTCAAAAGTTTGAAGTTGATAATGTTTTTGAAAGAAGTGATCCAAGTATCCAAAAACTGCAAAAACATTGATTTTGTAAAATTATTTTACAACTGTTATCTATTTTAATATAGGCTATTTCAAATTTTATTTATTCCGGTGATAGCAAAGTTGAATTTTCAGCAGCCATTACTCCACTCTTCAATGTCTGATTAGAATGGAAATATTTTGTAATATTTGCATTGCAAATATTGTGGATTAAATCTTTGATGCACAATTTGATGCATGATTGCGGAATAAAAGTATTAATTTCTTTAAAAAATAAATAAATAGACTTTCTGACCCCAAAACTTTTGAACAGTAATGTACTTTACCTTTATTGTGTTCACAGTGTGCATATTTTCTGCATTTCTGTGCTTGTGCTATAACAGAATGAGACCGCAAACCGAAATGGCTCATGAAACACTAGATTTCAGCACATATGATGGGCAAATAGGCCATCATGCAAGGAAAAAAACAACAACTTGAGTCTCTTGTTTGCTCTCAAAGAGAGGGGCTGACTGCACTCTGGCAGATGCTGTGAAATACAGTGGCAGATTTAGCCAATTTTAAGTGCTTCTAGCTATAATGGTGCATGACTGTCTCTCCAACTTATCCGCATAGGCCCCAGTCTGAGCTCACTGAAACGTATCCACGAGGCCAAAAAACCCCACTGATACATTATCATACGTCAAAACATACGCACACTATACACACTAAATTACATACACTAAGGCTCTTGTGTTTGTGTGTTCTCCTCGGCACTCACTATGGCCACAGCTGAGCAGAAGCATGGAGAGAGGACTGTTACTGCCGCATGGTCGACTCTGCCATTTCAGTAGCATTGGGGCGCCCGCGCCCGTTTGCCACAAGGCTTGTCCAGGCTCATTGCCCAAGGCAGGCGGGCTGACCCAGGCTGGCCCAGATGTCAGAAAGGGAAGCAGGGGTGCGCTAGTGCGCTGCGCCAATGCTTTCCAGTATGGCCAGACATCTGTCCCATCTGCTGGCGCCCAGCCTGCTCCCTCCCCCCATCTCAACCCATCCGCCTAGTTTTTTCCATCTTTATCCTTACATAGCTTCACTAACTTGAAAGGTATGATGTGTCCTATAAATTTCTGCTACACAAGCCTATGCTAATAACCCTGCGCTGGCATCAACCCAGGTGGTCATCTTAAGCTACATGGTTTGCATCTCTCACTATCTGTTTACTTGCCTCTCTGTTTTACAATTCTGTCCATCCAGATGTCCACCTATCCCTCCCATTAGAGCCTCTGCCCTGTGCTCATACTGCCTCTCGTCTTCTGGCTATCTCTCCGGAGTCTGTCTCGCACAGCACGCGCCACTCCTTTCCCCTCTTCTTCTTTCTCTCCTCTCCTCCTCAATCACACCAGCAGCTGTTCGCTCTCATTTCTGCAGCTCATAGTCAAAGTGCTCCACTTGTTAGCCGTGGCAGAAAGCCCTGCTCCCTCCACACATCCGGAATGCAGAGACATGAGCATCCAAACAAAAGATAACACAGTATTTCCTCTCTTCCCTCGTTTTCTCAACCCCAGCAGAAGTTTCAGAGAAGTTTCCCTGACTCTCAAGTACAGTCTTCAAATGTTTTAGCAGTAATGATAGCATGAAATAAAGCACCTTTAGCTTAAGAAATGCTGCACAGATTTAACCCTCGTGTTCTGATTGGGGTCTCAAAGACTTTCAGAGACTCTCCAGAATTAGACCCCAGAATATATATCATATTTTTTTTAAATATGCTCCTTAAATTCAACAGTAAATTAATTTCATGAAGAAAGAAAAGGATTAGGAAATAATGAAAGGAGGGAGAAAAGAAAAGAGAGTAAAAGAGAGAGCAAGAGAGAGGCCAGCATGTCCTATTTGTGTTTGCTCCCTCTATTATATGCCACGGGGAAACCCAGATGTTCTGCTTTTATCCCATGATGTTTTATTTTAGGACTGCTTAAACCCAAAAGACTGCTTCCAATGATAAAAAACAGGCCTCTCACAAGTTGACTTGAGATCTGTATAGAACTTGTGGCAAAACAATATATCAAGGAGAGAATGGCTTTAAGGAAATTGTTTTCCTCTAAGCAATTGATGTAAGGTGATCTTGAATGCTACCAAATTAAGTGGCAATTCAAACAGACAAAAAATAAAATCGAATTCTTTTGTAGAATTAGGATAATTCCTTTTAGACTGTCTGGTCATACGGCTACAATCCGAAAACAATTTCCGCCTGGAGGTGAGAGGTGTCACTTCTAATAGGGAGGCAACGCCGGGGGATGGAGCCATTGTTTTGAGGCCGTGCCCAGCTCATCCTGAACCCTGAGAGGGTCTTAATGAAGAGAGGCATGCGGTCTGGGGAATAGTTTGAGCGGCTTTTCTCTGGTGACTTGCAGACAAGGGCCAATCTGTCAGGAATGCATTGAACGAAATTACTTGCCGCGTTGGGACACGGGGTGACAAGCGGGCGCATGTACGCGTGTGCCGCCAGTCGAGGGAAATGTATTGACAAGCAAATTACGCTCTCAGATCGCCTGGCCGCTTTCATTTCCACTCCCCGGGACCTGAGGCCTTTTGTTAGCCTGAGGACGGGCCAGGGTGACGGGGAAGAGACAAGACAGAAAGAGAGAGAAAGAAAGATTCCACAGGCAGCCCACTTACTGTTATGACACGGTAAAATTGCGAGTGGTAGCATCGACAACATTAAGACTGGCAGAGCGGCCGTCCCTCTTCCTGCATGACCGAGCACAGCATTGTGGGAATTAATTCCTTTCCAATCAGAGCATTTTTTAAGGTTCATATATTTCCCCAGTCTAAACTGAGCAAATTAGGGAAAATGATACCTTGCCAGAATTGCTGACAAGTGAAGATATTCTAATTAGACAGATGCACCCAGCCATTGGCACAGGGTGGGTGGGTCCACTGGCACAGGAAGTGGGGATCTCAGAGGTGAGGTCACTCCCACCGAGCGGATCAGTGATGCATAAGCGGCAAGAGCTCAGTGATACTGCCATTACAGATAATCACCCAGACACAGCAGACAAATCCATACATACCTCTCATTAACACTGACCTAGCGCTGGCCCTCATTTATCTGACATATTTTAAAAGATTTGCTTCCTTTGATTTAAGACAGGAATTCAAAGCTTGTTATTTCTGCTCAAAGAAGGAAGAGAGACAAAAGCAGCCACATCCGCATGCTAGCACGTGCTAACTGCCGAACAAATCAATCCAAATCGCCCTTCCCCACTAAATTACAACCTCTTCTGCATCTGTCGGTTGTCATTTTATTTCAAAATAATGTTTTGCCTGTCCTTTTGTCCTCATAGTGAACTTCTGCACGCAACTTCTCAGTCTTAGCCAGATGGGTGCAACGCGAGCACTAATGGCATTATTGTTGCACTCGGAATGAGATTCATCTCCCCTATCTCTGTCCTGATCGTTTTTAATCATCTTTCGCATGATGATAGCTGCTCAGTTGAGGCGGAAAGGGTATGTTTGACTAGCAGGGCTTTCTTAGACTGAAGGGTACCGAGAGTAAATACCAATCTGCTTGGCTAAATCTGTGGCTGAAAGACAAACTTCAATTAATGGGAATGCAACTCATTTGTGTTTACGGTATTTTCTAAAGGTCAGCAAAGTCATGGACTCAGAGACTTGCTCTCAGCCCATTCCCAGAGTTAAATGTATTATCACAATGAATGGCTAAGGGGTCTCGGTGTCTCCTGATATATGACTATCCCAGACTCGAGCTGGCCCATCAGGAACGCTATAAATAGACGGGACGGGCCCTGGTTCAGCCACCGCAGCTTACTCCTAAGGGAGGATGGAAGACACGCTTACACGTACGGATCGAAATGATTTTTAATCAGTTTTTGCTCACAAGCTCCCTCCCCTTTAAGCTCGCTCATACAAGTGCACGCACATTTTTACATACACTTTAACATGAATAGACACATTCCACACCTTCAACGCAGATGATTGTTCTCCCCAAAGTCGCATGCTATAGCAAAGGCTTTTCTAGCTCCAGCTGCAAGCATTGTTCCAACTTGCCAAGGCTCATTAATGCTGAGAGCGATAAGCTCCGAAGGACAAATTGTGCACATGTATCAGCAAGAAGAAAAAGTACAAAACGCTCCCCTATCCTCTCTCCCTTGCACGTCGTCCTCCCTCCGCTCTTAGCTTTGTTTTGTAACATTCCTAGCTATCAGAGAGCCTAATGTCTAATTGCTATCAACCACTTACCATTGTTGTTGACAAAACAACAACTGTCTATGAATAAAAAAAGTGAGGAAAAAAATGTATAAATGAATCCACAGAGGGCTGTGAGCTGTATCGCCTTCAACTCTCGTTCTTGTTCAGTCTTTGTTTGAAGAATTTCAAGGAACATTTAAGAAGTTTCAAAGCACAAATTTTACAAATAATCTAAACAGGAAGGACTAATGACATTAGTTGCTGTAATAAAACCCTTTCTCTTGCTATCAGCTAAAAAAAAAACTTGCTCTATGTGTGTGACAAAGTAAACAAAGCAAAAATCACGATTAAAAGAAACAATTAAAATGACAAACATGATGAGATAAACTTGAATGAAAATATTAATCTATATTAAAGTACATGAAGACTGCATTTGAGAAATGTTCCCAAGAGGGTCTTGGAAGCTCTTCCATCATTATGATACCACAAAGTTACTCTGAACGGTGTCAACAGATAAAGCAATTCAGGTATGAGGGGCCCCTGAAATACTCTTCATTGATGCAACACCCGGTTCCCATGCAAGGCTGCGCTGTAAAAACGGGCTATATTGCAGATGGAAGGTGTTAAGCTTGTAGGGGTGGACCGGTGTGTGAGTGATTTAGCTCTAACTTGTTATTTAGCATACAGCTGGTTTGCTCACACGGTGCTGAGGGCTTGGCCCACTGCCCGTAAATTCTTTTGTGACTGTACATACCTGGAGCTGCAGAGGGTTGAGTCCTGACGCGGCAGCAGCTGCCATTGTGGATGGAATGAACTGCACCGGGTAGTTATCACCTGTCGGAGAAAGGAGGAGGGGGAGATAGTGAACAATGCGCACAGGTTGAGACAATGAACGGCCCAACGGCAGGCCAGACAAGTGCCAACACAGTTCCTGTGGGCCTGCCTGCACCCAGCCTCGGCACTCAGCCCAAACATCTGCACTCACAAAAGAGTTAGCTGGCCAGAGCAGAGTGGGATTTACACTGGAACGTCTCTCTTTCTATCACACTCGGGTTTTTTGCCTTTTCCCTTTTTTATCTTTGCCCACACTTGCACAGTCCTTTCTCATCTGGGTGTGCAATGTGCGCAAGGTTATGCCATTTTACTTTATTTTTCGCAATATCATGTTCTGTGAGAAGCTTGAATAGTCAAACTATTGTTCTACATGCCATTATGTGTTTTACAATGTGATCTGGCACAATAATATATGAATGTGTGAGAGAGGGTGTTGACGCCAACTTCAACAGGTTTTAACAAGACCAAATTTTATGCAAATACAGCTTGTAGGACATTTTCATCATGAGATCAAACGTATCCAATAGAATTAAGCAATACAATAGGGCGAACAGAAAACACAAAAGGAATCAGATTAAAAAAAAACATACAGGTTCAAACACAAAACCCCTGGAGATACAGCTCTGGTAAACTTATCCAGAAATGAGTGCATCTGAAAGTGTGTTAAGTGTGTGAGATGTGTTTTTTTAGTGTGGTTGGTGTTTATAACACTGTCTCTGGCTCTAAAAGCAGAGCTTTGAATGAAGTGTGCCCATGGAAGGGGAATTGGCCCTCTTTCAGACCCCACTTCTGCCTGTCACTTCTTCTCACAAACATATGGAGCTATTAAGCCACAGGCATGGGGGTAAACATATACCCACCCACCCCCACCACCACCACACACACTTCTGACTGACCACAGCACATTGTGATGCAGCCAGGTAATTCAATCCCACCCTATGGCAGAAGTGAATAAAGAACGCAACTGAACAGATTTCAAATAGTGCAATGAGAGTCGTAGAGGGGGTCATTATCGTTCAAGGTTCTCTCTCTCTCTCTCTCTCTCTCTCTCTCTCTCTCTCTCTCTCTCTCTCTCTCTCTCTCTCTCTCTCTCTCTCTCTCTGTGCTTGTGGTGATATGTCATGTGAGCCATGGGCAGGTCAAGTGCCAGCCGAGAACACTAGGCCAAGGCTAATGGTTTGGGGGATGGGTGGGCAGCCAGTGTCTCAAGTACGAGATCGGCTGCCAGCTTTCTCTATGTCAGTCTCTGAAAGTGAATCTAGTTTAAAAGGCAATTCTATGAAGGTAAATCAGTAGCTAAACTCGAGAGCACGTAGATGTGAATTTGAGAACTTGTACAATAAATATTCGTACTTGTATGTGAACATTTACACTCACAGCTCCAATATGAAAACCTGTAAAATAAAAATCTGAAGTTGAATGTTGAGATTTGCACTCGCAGACTATAGTCACAAACCTGTATTCTGAATCTGAAGCTGCAGACAAGCAGTCACAAATGTGTAAAATGCCATTCACAGAAATACAATGACAGTCACAAACATGTAAAATATATTTGCACTTCTTCTAACATTCAAATTCGCAATACAACCTCAAATTGGCACTTGCAACTTCTCAAATCTGTCACTGCAAGTTCAAATTTCGCGCCTTGACTTTTGCTACTCTTTTCACGATACATGAGGTGCAAAACTGATTTGTGCACTTGTAACTCAGTGGCGGTGAGAGCGGAAGGGGGGCGGGAGCGGGGGTGTTCGAAGTAGCCGTCTTATTGGTTGGCGCCTAGCCAATGAAATGGGACTTCTATTGTACGCGATGATGTCACGAAACCCGCCTCCTCGTGGATGTTCTGAAACGCTAATATGGCTTAATGCATTAGACTGATTTAAAAGACATAAATGATATAATCAAACTTAGTGATATTAACACCATACTAATAATGCATACTACAGAAAAGCAGATGAGCACAGAATATGACGAAAGAAAGCAAATTTGTGTTCAGTGCAAATAAACCAGCTGCCTTTGTTTTATTAATAATGTATAACAATTTTATTTTATTTTTTTTATACATAACTGTTGGTCCATTAAGCATCATTAAGCGTTTTCTTGGTTTTCAATGAGAGGAAATGCTTAACGTACAATTAAACGAGTTTTTATGGTGTTTCCTGAGTTTGGTCTTTTAATACCACTGTCTTAAGTTAACGTGTTGCGTTCATATTCTGTGCTAATCTGCTTTTCTGTAGTATGCATTATTGTGTTTACTAAGTTTGATAATATCATTTATGTCTTTTAAATCAGTCTAATGCATTAAGCCATGTTAGTGGTTCAGAACATCCACGAGGAGCCGGGTTTCGTAACATCATCGCGTACAATAGAAGTCCCATTTCATTGGCTAGGCGCCAACAAATAAAACGGCTCCTTCGAACACCCCCGCTCCCGCCCCCCTTCTGCTCTCACCGCCACTGAGTTACAAGTGCACAAATCAGTTTTGCACCTCATATATCGCGAAAAGAGTAGCAAAAGTCAAGGCGCAAAATTTGAACTTGCAGTGACAGGTTTGAGAAGTTGCAAGTGCCAATTTGAGGTTGTACTGCGAATTTGAATGTTAGAAGAAGTGCAAATATATTTTACATGTTTGTGACTGTCATTGTATTTCTGTGAATGGCATTTTACACATTTGTGACTGCTTGTCTGCAGCTTCAAATTCAGAATACAGGTTTGTGACTATAGTCTGCGAGTGCAAATCTCAGCGTTCAAGTTCAGATTTTTATTTTACAGGTTTTCACATCGGAGCTGTGAGTGTAAATGTTCGCGTACATGTACGAATATTTATTGTACAAGTTCTCAAATTCACATCTACGTGCTCTCGAGTTTAGCTACTGATTTACCTTCATACAATTCTGCCTGTCTCCAACCAGTGGATGCCAGGGAGGCTCCAGTGACGCCACTGCCCAATCGGGTTGTTTCTCCAAGCCTGCTAAGGCCAAGGGCCAAGAGCTTATTATCAACCCACCTTGGGGCCCAATAGTGGGCTCCCTCAGATCTGATTCAGCATCCTCTGAGAAGACTGCTAGGTACTACTAGGCAGTATTAAGTGGGTCGCACACCGGACGAGAAGCGCAGCGCCGCGTCGCGCCACGTCTAGGACAACTCCAGGTATCGCACACCGGACGCGCACATTCTAATGGCGCGAGCACAATTTTGAATCAACTCCTGGTAGAAGAGCTGCACGATGTGTGTTTTATCTTGATTAATTATTTATTTTTTTATGTTCATTGAATAATAGCTGATGTTTGAACGTTAATCAAGTAAAAGTGTCTATCACGTTGAGTCTGTTATTTTGTTGTAACGTTATCCGTTGTCTAGGCAACTATGTCACATAATACAATAGTATTTATTTAGCTAGCGTTTAGCTAACCCGAGTGAAAACAGCACGGGGTGAAGCCATGTACATTAACGACGATTTGAGACAAATAAATGTAAATTTAATATAAAACTATGCAAATGGCGCTCTGTGGCGCGGCAGGGTTTTGAACAAGATCCTGAGCCATAGCTGGGCGCCGCGGACAGACGCCGAATGGCGCCGCCGGTGTGTGTACACTCATAGAGAATAATGTGTTCGAATTTTAAAGACCTGGCGCTGCGCGACGCGGCGCTGCGCTTCTCGTCCGGTGTGCGACCCCCTTTAGTCTCATCAAACGAAATAACTGAAAAAAATGTTGATTAATAACTTTGTATGATTTTGTCATTGATCACAAAAAACTAACAAAGACAAATTTACATTTCTGCCTCCTTAGGATGAATTGCTTGGTTGTATTCCTCCATTGTAAGTATCTGCTAAATTAATATGTTAATAATAATAATAATAATAATAATGCAACAAGATATTATTGATGCACTGAAATGTTTTAAAAAAAAAATCAAGCAACTATGAATATATATACACACACACATATTTATATACAAAACTGACCAACACTGAACATAAGCTATCCCCATGTAACAGGGCCAGCCAGAGTATCCAAAAGTGACTGAAAACTATGCTGTTGGCTCACACATCATGTAATTCCCCTGTGATAGCATCACTTTATTAGAGAGGTACCTTATCAAAGCAAGCTTTGCAAAGACACCAAGCAGGAAAGGGCAAACTCTCTCAGCTCAGAACACAATACTCCTCTGTCTTCTTTACTTTATAAAATGGTGGGCTGCTAAATAATGCTTAAAGTGCTTTCTCACATAAAGGCATTACTAGAGAGCTTCATAGTGTATTCTCTTTCAGCCAGGTATCATGCTGCAAATCGAGGCCAATTTGGACTGCCAAACTTGGAACGGGGCCTCTTCAAGTAGAAGGACCCAAGGGTCTTGCACAGGGCACCACTACCGCTGATGCGGGCCGGTGCTCCATAATAAGCGAGGGCTGCGAGGCTAATTAAAAGGTGGAGGAGAACGGGGAGGACTGGATGGCAGAGTGCTCCTTCTGCAACCTCTTCACTTCTACTCCACCTGATGCCAAGAGCCAAGCATGTGTAATATTCAAGAAGAGCGGGGCTCTCTTTGAAATCAACGGTTTTGTTAAAGTGCTCAGTGTCTACCCTGCTTAGAGCCCTTCTTCCAAGCCAAGATTGAAGGCTCTTTTCTATTAAAAAAAAATACTTTGCTAAGAGTTGTGGTCCAACACATGCTCAGAACATGTAAGAGCTGTTGGCCACGTCATGTTCCTCTGTCTCTTAACCATACTTTCCTCTCTACACTCCAGCCTCCTATAAAATAAAAAGGCATATAAAATAAAATAAAAATAAAAATAAAATAAAAATAAAAATAAAACAAAACTACTTGGAACAGTGACTGAAAATTATCTATAGCAATTGAAGAATTTGCTCCCTTGAATTCATGAGTGTAAATCTGAATTTAATTGGCATACCCCATAGGAAGTTGATCTATCCATCCATCCATCGCCTATCAACCTTTACAATTATATGCATTTCCTTGAATTTCAATTCATTTTCAATTTACAGTCTGAAATTCAAATATAAATTGCATTTAAATGTATATATATATATATAATACAATAATAATTAATGTTATTACAAATAATACTGCATCCATATTCAGGAATTTAAAAATAATTCTCAATTCAGTTCTGAATGAGGGACAACCCTGATATATCTGCTCAAAACTGGGATCATCAATTGCTAATGTAGTGTATCAATGTCTAAACGTTTGATGCACTTTCTCTTCGACATGAACGTATCTGTTCTGTACAATCACTGGCTGTCAGCGGTCCCACCAGCGGGGGCATCGAGGGTTCATTGCATCCCAAAGGCAGTGAACATCCACGATTAGCAATACGTATGTGTTCATGTCTGCACGGGGGGGATCATCGCTATTCTCCGCGAGTCTATTTGAGTAAAGAATGACCTGAGTCCTCTCTTTATACCAAGCCCAAGCCATTGAGCACAGTGTGTGAGAAAGGGGATGTCTGCTGTTTCACTGCAGGGTTAGGGCCATCAGCATCGGGCCTCTGCTGCTTGCACTGACCCGGCCGGGCCGCCCCACGCTGGGCATCCCAAACAGCAATGAGTCCTAGCATTATCTGTGGCAATAAGTCGAGTCATGCGCACAAATGGCAATAAGCTATGTCCTAAACTTTCTCCCCTCTGCTGTTTAGCAAATTATGAATAATGCAAGTGCTTTACACACGCCAAGGATTCCATTACAGCTGCTGTTATTTGTACTAAAGCACTTTCCATGTCAAACATATTAAAAAATCAAACTGGGGAAAAGAAAGCCCTCAGGCTCTTTGTTCAACCTGTCATGCCTTTGTAGTTCCAAAATAGCTGACTTTATGTTCCATCATATACCTTTTTACTTAATTTATTAGCTGCTCTACCACACCCTGTAATAATCTAACTCTCACCTGCTGACTTCTGAAGCTTTCCTCCCTCTTATCCATCTCTCTGTCTAGCTCTCTCTCTCTTTTCTTGTATATTCACCTTTTGATGAGGTGCTGACAACAAACGTGGTTTCTAAAGGCATACTTTGAAGACAAAAGGAAAGCTTTCTTTACAGAGCTGCATCATTTCGTTTTTCTTTGAAAATTCTGATTTAAATTTTTGTCTTAATTGATGTTCCTTTTCTGTGTTAGATCTAACAATCAGCAGCTACACTGAAAAAGCATTACTTTGCTATTTTTATTTTGCTCAACAGCAATCTGTGGTAAAGAAAAGAGGGAAAAATAAAGTAAAATAATAGAAAGAAGGAAATGCACCCACATGCTACTGATCCCTTGGGAGGCAAGGATATGCTTTTAACTGTTTAGTTACAGAAACTTAGACTGGCACATCCCAAAACCCCAGAACAATGGCTGGATATGAGGTTGAGGGATACTGGCAGTGAGTCAGCCTACAGTACGTG
Source organism: Rhinichthys klamathensis goyatoka (assembly GCF_029890125.1). Lineage (NCBI taxonomy): Eukaryota > Metazoa > Chordata > Actinopteri > Cypriniformes > Leuciscidae > Rhinichthys > Rhinichthys klamathensis. The sequence goes on along the minus strand of NW_026606794.1, from coordinate 2,999,153 downwards.
TTGTAGCATTTTCTTACAAATTTGTTTTTGAATTTACAATGCTTGCGTGAGGAGCAATTCTCTTTTTCACAAAAGGAGAAAAAAGGCATGCCAGGACAAGTACGACAGCTGCTTCACCAGAGGCCCTTCGGTTCTAAAATGGAAAATGTGCACTACTGGATGTCACCTTCCTGTTTTTTTAGTTTTTTCTTAAGAAACAGAAAATTATATGGGATAGTGATAAAACGCTAATTTATTATAATCTATATGCCTTCAGCATCTACAGATCAGTGCCAATGACATGTTCCTCACAAAGGTGACTAAACGTGCATATCAATACTATAAATGTACTGTATATAATAACATTTACAGGGTCATAGAGAGTATTATATTAAAAAAATAGCAGATTTATGGCCCATGAAGTTTAAACCCTTATATGCTGACAGTGTTTATATTCCAGCCCTCATTCCCGCCATCTATTGTTCTGAAGGCTCGAAACGTCTTGAACACTGCCAAAGCAGGCTGCTTCATTGAGGTGATACACTTCACAGTGTTCAGAATTAATTGCCTTGACAAGAAGGGCTTGATGTTCTGCTCTCTGAATCCAAAGGGGTGGGCCCTTTAAAACAATGCTATGATTCGGTCAGGGAAATCAAGCAATGATAAAATATGTGCTGAGGAAGACTGAAAGACATAAGGAGGTAAAGCAAGCTCAAAAGTGACTTGTAAGTTCCCCTGAGGTATAGTGAAGGATGGTGAAGCAGAAAAAAACATACTAGAAATAAAAGACAGCCTGAAGGAACCTGTTAACATTATTGTATACCCTCAAAAACACAGTTGTGAGAGAGTAGTGTTTATCATCCTTTTTTTTTTTTTTTATCCTGACAAAATAAATTTGAAACTTTTAAATATGTAAAGAGGTTGTTCACCAAAAAATAAAAAATTCTGTCTGTTGCAAACCTGTATGACTTTTTTTCATTTGTGAAACATAAAAGAAAATATTTTGAAAAATGGGTCCAAATCATCATTGGACCCCAATGACTCACTGTATGGACAAAAAAAAGTTGAAACATCTTTTGTTTTCCACCAGTCATATAGGTTTGGTATGACATTTTCATTATTTGGGTGAACTCAAAGTGTAACATTATTATTTGTAATAACATTAATTATTATTTTAAAATACATACATTTAATATAAATGTATTCATATTTTAATATAAATATTTAAACTTTGGGTATTGGAAATTGGTTGTGAGGATGACATTTTCAGCATTTTCAGAAATGGTTGTGAGGATGTCTTTTTAAGCATTTTCAGAAAAACCTTTTATGCCAAGTGTGCAAGGAGCAACAGGAACAAAGATGTGGAGAGGAAACTCAGAGAGCTTAAGTGTGTTCTCTTACCTGGCTTATAGGACATGCCTGGGGGGAAGAGGAAGCCCTGCTGGGCTGCAGCGGCCGCTGCCAGAGTGCGCTGGTCGTGTGGAAAAATGGGGATCATGAGTGGAGGCATGTGACCCTGGACCTGCTGAACACAGAGAGAGAGGAGATCACACAGGAGCCTAACACAGCCTGACAGCACCGCTCATTTTCTGACCCCTGTCCAACCCGCACACGCTCACCAAATACCTGCACTTAATCGCACCATAATGCTTCAAAGAAACCATCACACACACATATACAGCAGTGTTTATTTTCATATTTGTCATAAACACCTGATTCAGTGTTAAGGTTGTTAGGTTAATACCTACATACGTTATTAGATAGAATTAGAAATGTTAGGTAGACACTGCTTATAAAACTTGAGACTGACAGAAGATGTGGATCCTTTTAGAAATACAGCTCTTGTTCTTGGAAGGTCATTGATACATTCCCAAGGGAGGCCAGTAATTTACAGCACCTGTTTTCAGCTGTGAAAATGATGGAATGAGCCCAAAAGCTCGTGTATTTCTGATATTTCATGTATAACGTCGACACCTGGCATCGCGTGTGGTGCCTTTCAAACGCTCTCAACCATGTTCATCTTTATTCCGGCTTTATTGCAAAATAAAGAGAACGTTAATGGTGTCCATAAGGATAGCATTAGCTCTGTGTAAGAGTAAAAACAGACACGCTGAACTAGAGACAACGAAAATGAGAAGTCTGTGTGTATTTAGGGATCTGAGCGGCTTCCCATCGAAGTTTGAAAACACATGTTTGTGGAGTGTTGGCCGGACCCAATCTAGCTGTCATTCTCTGCTTCCGGCCTGTGGGTGACAGGCTGCAGCGCCGCTACTGTGGGCCAGCGCAGAGTTAATGCAGGCGAGTCGACCCGCCTCTGGGGAGCCCAACCGGAGAACGGGTTAATAAAGGTCAGCCCCCCCCAAAATAAACACATTATAGAATGTTTCTCCATTCATCGCTCTTTAAAATCAGCCTGCAATAAAAACCGGTCTGGACGCAATTACTGCTGCAGCATTGGGGCATGAAATCAACCTGCTCTGAGGAACCACTTTCTGCTCAACATTTCTAGCTGAGGTCTGTGCGATCTCTGTTTTTTTAATGCTGCTTTCGCCTTATGAGCGCCTAATGTTAGAGTTCAGTAGGGCCTGTTCCCCAGGTGATAAACAAGTGTTCAGGTCCACTTCATTGATTCGGACTAAGTGAGTTCTCCTAAGCAAAAATAAATAGGAAAAATCCTGCACTTTTCTGTTTATAGAGTGTTGCACTTTAAAAAGTGCATATACAGAGTTGAGACTGTGCCAAAGTGAAAGAACTGCAGTTTTTTTTTTCTTTTTGGTATTTTACAGATGTGACAAAAATGCTGAATGAAAGAGATCAGAGGGCTCTTTAACATGACCTTATAGATGTGTTTGTGAAAAGGTTTGCTTGCATGTGTGGTGAATCAAAATGTAAGTGGAGTGAAAGGAGCTATTAGGCAGAAAAGATAAATTGTGTCTGTGACGTCACCAACTACCGTCTTATACTATCTCAGATACATTTAAGTGCTTTAGAAAAGGCTCTGACCATGTAAATTGTTCTCCTTCAGAAGGCCGCTAAGGTCAGTCACATACATAATTGCCATTAGCCTTATTCACATTACCCTTGCAAGACAAATCAGTTTAAAGCCACAGTATTACATACAACAGCTGCTTTTAAAGTGGAACCAAAACACAACTGTTCCTCAACATGTCATTTCACATAGTCCTGCACAGAGGCTCACATAGTAATGACAAAAACACCTGGCCTGCTACGCCTTATCCCATCTGTTCCTAAATTATATCATCAATGTCTTATTTAATTCAAATATAAATAATTTAAAACAACCTAGAATTAGACATCATTTGAAACTAACAAACTGACTAACAATGCTAACAATACATCTGCTAATCAAATTGAATTCCCTAATGCTGTTTCAAAAGGTGCAAACAGCAAGAAAAAGAAAAAGAGACAGTACAAACAGATAAATTGCCCTCAGTTTGAGAGGTTGTGATTTACAGTAATGAGGCCTTTACATTAAACTTTAATTTACACACGCCACATCTGTGAGTGGCAAATCAAATAAGCGTCGTTAAAGTGGGGACTAATAGTGAAGGTTAGCTTTCAAGCCTGTCAATTAACGTAGACCGGTGGAGCTGAGCAGACAATGCAGATAAAGATTTAAAGATGATCACTGGCAATTTGCTTTGACTGCTAATAGAGAATGGAATAGAGAATGGAATGGAAAGTGCTTACACTTAGACAGATGGATTTTGAAAAATTGCATTTCGCATTCTGCATTGAAGCTCACTTATTATATGTGTCAGTCTCTCTTATTCAGTCACTGCATCTATCTGACTCTCTATGTCTGTCCTTCTCTCTCTCTCTCTCTTCACATAGACATATACAACATGCATGCATCATGCATGCTTATAAGAAAAATTAAACCACACCAACGTTAAATATCATGATAATAGTTTCTAAAAACACAAACACACATATAGTATATATATATATATATATATAGGGAATAATGAATTAATAACTATGATAAATGAATACAAAAAATAGGCTTAATATTAGTTTAATACTGTTTTAATTCATTTTCTTGGAAATGTAAATCGTTTTTTTTCATATTTTAAAATATTTATTACATTTCTTATTTTATTAATTTCTCTTATTTATTAATTCATAAAAAATGAAATAAAATGAATTACTGAAAAGTAGTACTTCAAAGAGAAATATGATAATTCTTAACTAATTATATTTATATTTATATTACTTAACTTATCAAATTTATGAATTAAATATTAATTAAAATGAATGAATAAAACATAGATATAACATGATAGACAAAAATGAAAACTTAGATAATTAAATTTATGATAATTTAAAAAAAGTTTTTTAAAAACAAAGAGTTTTACGATAAGATATAAGAAATATATATAAGAAAGCCTAAGTACACACAGATATAAGATATAAGAATAATAAGACAGATATAAGAATACACCTGCTCACACACAATATACACACAATATACACACGCTACTCTGTAACCATAAACAACTAAATTTCACATCACCTTGTGCCTAATTCATCTCTTACAGATAAATAATAAACAGTCTGGCTCATAAATATATCTACAGCATCATAAACGGAATAGTCTAAAGTGTTCGATTCATTTCTAATGCCGCTCATTATATTCAGTATCCATGGTACGAATGAACATGCTCACCCGTATTTGTGTATCTGAGCCCTGATATTTCACCCCTCCCTCCGTCAGTGTGCCAGGCGGCTGGCTGCCTGCAGCATTAGTATTGCCAGTCAGATCTTCAAGAGCGTGAAAGAATGAAGTGGAGCAGATGTGAGGAGGAAAGCTCAGGCCTGTGGAAGCTCCGAACCTCATAAACTCAGCCCATTGTAGGTCTGGCTCCTATCTGCCCTTTGTCTTATCGGATCCTTAGAACCAGAGGATGGGATAATGCCATTTCTCGCCATCTGCCCTAAAGTTCATTAAAGATACATGAACGAGCCCCATCTTATGAGGAACAGGTGCTATTGTTTGTCCCCGAAGACCTGCTGTGGCGAGGATGTAACTCGCGGTACTTGAGGAAGAGCATCTGTAGCAATCAGTCAGGCTGTGTAGCTGGCAGCCTCTTTCTCTCTTCACACGGCCGACCGGTTCATGGGGGTGTAGAGACAGACAGAGTGAGAGAGAGAGAGAGAGGCCTCTTCACCTTCAGCGTCTCACATATATCATCAGTTCAGTGCAGCTGATGAAGTCTGGGGTGATACACAGCACAATCTGTCTCTCTGTCACAGATACACGCATCACTCTCGGGCTCTGTCTTCGCTACTCTCTCCTGCCCTTAGATCAGGCACTTTGAAACTGTAGCTTGGCAGCCTACAAGCTAATAATTGAAAACAATTCAATTACATGTATGTAATTAAAAATTATATTCAACTAAAGATGATTAATATAATATAATAAAATAGCTGGCCCCAAAAAGAATGAGAACCTATACTAATCACAATAAAATAATCACAAAAAATTAAATAAAAAATAGAATCCACCATAATTTACACAAATAAACAAAAACGTACTGATGAACAGCAACATTTAACCAAAATTGTGTCTAAATATTATGTATAAAACATATATATATATATATATATATATATATATATATATATATATATATATATATATACACGTTTTTAATAAAATTATTGTAATAAACATTTTATTTTCCATATATTGCTAAAGGAAAAAAATAAACGAATCAAACCGATTTTGTTTAAATTGTTCATTATTTATTAACCGATACAATTTAGACATTTTTGCCAAGCATGATTATTACCTTAATAAAAAAAGTGCTTTTCTGAGTGCTTTGTTACCATGGGGTAACATTTGCTACTCATGGGGGAAAAAGGAGTTCATTGCCTGAAATGCTACTCTGTTTTGAAAACATCAGAGCTACAATCATGCTACTGATCACTAATTCCCAACACTGAAAGCAGAGTGTCAGCGGTGGGTTGTTTAATCACACAATGTGCGCTTGCTGTAGGTTGAATGACCAAAAAAAAAAAAAAAGGAGGGGGGGGGGGGGGGGGGGGTACCCCTGAAGTAAATAGGGAGCTATAGATTAATCAATGTTGTTAGTGGAAATGTTGACATCAGCACTTAGCTTCAGTAATGGTTTACAGCAGCAACTAATCCTAGGGTCAGACAGCCCAGCCTATTCAAGGAGCTGCACTGTACTTGGATTACTGTTAGAATAGGCTGCTGTGCTTCTAATTCAGCAGGTGCACTAATATGTTTATGCCCTCCTGCAGTGGCCTATGTAGCTGTAAATGTGTATTTGCTGGCATATCCTGACCCAGGCTGTCACACAAGCGCATAGAAAATGGAGATGTACAAGTCATTACTGTCCTCAATAGGGCCCCTGTCAGCACCCATGCTCCTCGCTGTCTTTTAAAGGGTCCCTTCGGGCTCAGGAGATGGGCCCCACTATACTTGTCCCCAACTCTCCTCAACATGAAAATAGAGATTGATCTTCAAGGAGCATCACTCTGGGATTCTTTCCCCTTTTAAAAGGAATAGAGGGGGAGTTGTTTTAACATGTCCAAAATGCCTTTCAGTGTTGACAAGATAAGACTGAGACGGGGAGGGGTGGCTGACTTCTCTTCTCTCTTTGAGTTTTTGGAAGGAGCCAGAGATCCTCGGAGCCTTAGGTTAAGCATTAAGCACAAGCCAACCCGTTTTAAAAGCCAAAGGTGAGGCCGTACAAACTTTCGCACCAGTGATGTGTTTTGGTCCAAATTTGGAACCATTACCGTTTCTCGTAAAAAATCTCAAAGAAAGGCTCTAACACGGGGGTGTTTTAAATTTAGCAGGAGTGAAAACAGCTTTCACTGTTACTGTAAGTACCGATACGTCAGACCCTCTTTCCCTCGCTCGACGCTGCCAGAGCCAAAATGACTGAGAAAGAAAACCACCTTAGGGGATCCATTTTAAGGCGAAGTGATTCTAGAGGACCTGGCAACCGCGTTCAATCCGCACGGCGGGCCCCGACAGCGTGAACTTCACACCCGCTACTTTGTGAACACACTCAGCGAGTGCTTTCTGGAAACTCACCAGCAAAGAGAAAGCGAGAGAGAAAACGAGAGAGCTCTTTTCTGAATGAAACCACTTCTGTGCTCGGGAGTCTGCACATTATTCTGTTCTGAAGAGGTCAATTTTTTAAACAATCCCATAGATCCCCAAGTACACATTACTCCCACGTCACAGGTCATTTATCAGTTAACCGCACTCCTCCAGCACACGGCGGCTGCAGCTTTGAGCTCTAATCCCACCCACGCACACACATAAACCCACGCTCACAAGACCGTTATCAAAGCGCGAGATACTCTGCTCGGCCGCGCTTCAGCCCCTGATGACAATCGGGACGTGTGGATCGATAGGGTTGAGTCGGACTTTGATCCTCGCTCTTTCTGCCAGTGCGGGGCCGGAATTAAGACCTGGTATCCACCTTGGTGCCACAGACTAAATGCATTGTTCTCCTCTTTCTGCTCTGTTAGTGAGGAGTTCTGCAGGAGGCCCTCATCAGCCACACAGATACAGGACCTGGAATAAAGAGGCTTTGTGCTGCGGCCGTGGCTTTGACCTGGACCGACCGCCTCTGACAATCGACTAGCCCACAGACTCAAAGGCTTATCGGTCGATGAGCACTGTTTTCTTGTTTTCATTCATTCTTTTGTTCTGTGTGTGGTTTTTTTTAACAGGTAAAAGATTAACGTTCCCGATACTGGAACAGGACAACTGGCAAACAGTGTGTTCATGTGTATTTGAATGTATGTTACGCCACCGCTGACAAAAGACCCCGAGTTGACAGAGGACAAATGTATTACAGCGTGTGCGCGTGTGTGCCGAACGGGGCAAGGTGCACAGAAACCAGACACTGGCCCACGCTCAGCTCGTCTGGAGGAATAACCAATAGATGACTTCTTGTTCCGCTAATTCCTTACACAGTAAAACAAGCCCTCTTGGAAAAGAGCCATTCCAATATGTCTATATTAAGTCCGGGGCTGTTAAAAGCAGAACGGCCCCTTCCTCCCCCACCCTTTGCCTTCTACTTCAGCTTTACTTCAAATCCACCCTAGAGTTCATGGCAAAAAACAAAACAAAAAAAGCATACGATACACACAACTGAGCTCCGATCTGAATTTCATGCTCAATTTGGCATAATACTGTTAAAGCGGTAGTTTATCTGAAAATGAAAAATTATTATTTGCTCAGCAAGTAAATACTCATGACGTTCAACACCTGTATGGCGTTCTTTTTTCTGCAGAACACAAAATAAGATATTTAAGACTGGTTTTGCCCATACAATGACAATAACTTAGCTTCAAAACAACACTGGACCCCACTGACTTTCATTATATGGACAAAAAAGCACTGAGACATTTTTCAAACTATCATCTTTTGCGTTCATACAGGTTTGGAACAACATGAGGGAGAGTAAAAGATGACAGAATTTTCATTTTTGAGTGAACTATACCTTTTAGAACACTTCTAGTTCTGTAATACATTACCTGTTTGTTTGTTTTTGTCATTACAATTTGCTGATCGTAATTTATGAATAATCAAATAAGTGTGCTTACTATTACAAGGAGAGAATCGAGGATCATGCTGGGATGCTGAAATTAGTAAATTAGTTCAGTACAAAGATGTGGGGGTAAAGGCTATTCCCTTAAGAGCACCAGCAAAATGTGATCAGTGTGTGTTCAACAGAAATATGTTCTTAAGGCAAATTCTTGTTGAGCCTCTAAGAACCTAAAATGTAATTTAAGTCTGTAAATATTTCAAGCAATTAGGGTTGTATTGCATATAAAATATCAAAGACGAGCCTAAGGCTTTAGTAGTATTCTGAGCTCAGCTCTGCTGTGGCATAGTGCACACAAATATCACGTCCACCTCTTGCTCAATACTCATTTAATTCACTCGCTGCATGCTTTCAGGATTACCTGTTCTAGAATGACACAATTAATGTGGGACTCAGTTTACACAATGACAGAAAAAAAGAGAAGGGGAGAAAGAAATAAAGAAGGAAAGGGAGGAGAAAAATATTTTTCTGTCAGGGTCTGGTCATAAAATTAAAAAGGTTTGCAGTAAACTGGCTAAACCCGAGGGGACTGGCTCAAACAGCATGGGTAATGAGGGGAGAAAAGGACAGACATAAACAAACCCACAAATGAGTCTGAGGCCAACATCATTATCCCACATATACATCCCACATCTATGAAAACCGGCACCGGCACAATCCACATTATACACCCCAGACCCTTTCGGACCGGCATGGTGTAGTATAGAGCAGCTAAACGCCCAGTGTGATATGCATTCATATATATATATTTTACATTTTAAATTTGATTTACTTTCTGGTTCTTTTTGAATTATGCATGAAGTATTTAAAGATCAATATTTATTTTTATGCTTGGTCCAACCTTCCAAATAATACATATTTAAGAAAGAATTAAAAAAGAGAAATAGTTTACTTAATTTTAAAAAGAAGAACAAAAAAAAGTTAATGCTTTAACAAGAAAAAAGGAAATTATGTTGTTACCAAAATGAAAGAAGACAACATTCTGTATAACAAAAATAATTATAATTAATCTAAATTTATAAAAACTGTTGTCTCTTTTCTTCCAGATATATTTGAATCTCCCTCTAGGGGAATATATTTGATAATTATGCAGATAGTTTAAGAATCTTCAGCCCGAGAATGGCGAAAATATCATGAAACGAAAACGTTGAAATATTAATATTAAATAAAATACATATATACATGCGTTCATATATAAATAATGTTCTAGCAACAATAACATTTCCTCTTCTGCATCTTAATAATAATAATAACAACAACAACAACAAAAAAGTTTTGTTAATAGATTTCAGGTATAAAGGGATATCATCTATCCATGTTGGCATCTGTCTATAGCTGCAACCAAGTTACAGATGAATTTGAGTGTTTTGGATGCACACATTGAACAGCCTTTGACAAAGATGTGGGAAGTGATTTATTCTCCCTTTTAAGTTGATAAGCCTATTTATTTTCCAATAGTAAGTGGAATTTAGCATTGTTTTTCCCTCATCAGAACAGACCTGTGATCCATTTTTGGGTCATGACCCATCAGTTTAGAACTGAGAATCCAGAGTCAGACCACCCGTTAACTAAAAATGGCATTGTCCAGTGAGCGAGTCAATGAAGAGAGAGAGAGAGAGAGAGAGAGAGAGAGAGAGAGAGAGAGAGAGAGAGAGAGAGAGAGAGAGAGAGAGAGAGAGAGAGAGAGTGAGAGGAGCATTCTCCTTCTTCCTGTCATCTGTGTGCAGACTAAGCCACTGTCTTCGCTCTACCCTTCCAGCAGCTGGGCCCGGAGAACAACAGAGAGTGCTCTGTTGTCCAGCAGAAAGCTGACATTGTTACGGCAAGGACTTTATTGCAGGCACATGAGAGTGTTGAGACTTTAAAACACGCTCAAATGTCATGTGCACACCCAGTGACTGGGAAGAATAATTATGAAAAAGAGAGCGAGGGAGAAACGGAGAGCGAGAGAAAGACAACAACAATTCAGTGTGCATGAAAAACGGACGAAAGACAAAACGGCCCATTCATTGTACTCCGTCGGGAATGCTCGGACCCTCCTCCGCCCCATCCGAAACACAAAGCGGCCCTTTTTTTGTGCTGCGACGCGCAGGGCTGAATGCTTTGCTTTGCCACCCTAGCCCTAAGAAAACACGGGCCCCCTTTCTAAACTGCCGGCTGGCCGCACACAGTAGAGGCTATTAATGCCTTGCCTACTTTCCCCCTGTGTGTGTGCCCACTACGGAGGCTGAGGACTACGTTAAAAAGCCAATGCAAAGACAAAACAGTTTGCTCAACATTAACAGGGAAAACACTGGGCCAGGCAGGAGGGGAGAGGAAACTAAGTCAACATCACACTGGAGGATGTGTTCTCCACCAACTGCTATTTTTCCTCTCGCAGGGCCCAGGCACAATGAGAGCTAAGTATAGGTCCGTCGAGCATGATCTGGGAGGGCTTGTGGTGCGGCGGCAAGTGACAGGTGCATTCTGATGAGATTCAGGGGTCGATGCTGGCCGGACAGCGACTGCTTTATACTGCCGTTGACCGGGTTTGGACTCAGCAAACCGCTCTCATGGATCGTAAATCAGCTGCTGATTTTTATGACGAGCAGTTAAGATGAGAGCAATAATAACTTTGTTCTAACACCCAGTGTCAATGTCACTAAGCACAGTACACAGATGCGAAATGTTACTAACCGTTATTAATACAAGCTGAATTCAGGTCGGTCTCAGCTACTTTTTTCTCCTGCTTCCTCACAACATTGTTAAAGGGATAGTTTACCCAGGGGAAAAAGATTCTGTCATCATTTACTCACTCTCATGGTGTTCCAAATCTGTATGATTTTCTTTCTTCTGCGGAACACACACAATTCTTAAGACTAAATCTAATGTTTTGGTCTGTACCATGAAAGTCAATGGGGTCCAAAACAACATTGGACAAAAGTGACTTTCATTGTATGTACAAAGCAACACAGAGACATTTCTCAGTATATCTTCTTTTGTGTACCACAAAAGAAAGAAAATCATACAGGCTTGAAAGAACATGAGGGTGCATAAATGATGACAGAATTATTATTTTGGGATGAAAGCCGAAAATGGCTTTTGTAGAACCTTTCATGGCTTTTGAATCACTAAAAAGCATGAAGGTATTATGCAGTTAACAGAAAAATTGAACAAACACAGGCTGATTTTAAGGAGTCACTTGTAATGATCACATATGGAACCACACAAGTATGTCTTTGTGTTGTGTTCTCTGACCATATACTGGAACCACGGTCTTTAGCCTGAACATACGCACAAATAAAAATAAAAAAATACGGAATGCTGTCTCTTCTATTAAATGGTAAGATTCTGTAACCTCATTTGATCATACGGTTAAAGTAAATGCTAAAGACAAATCTAGCTGCCAAAAGAAAGCACAGAGTTGTAGCAATCAACGTTCAGCCAGGCGATCACTGTTTATATTCGTAATTTCCGAAACTGTTTGAGATGGTGTTAAGTGTCCCACCTTCGACGATCCATTAGAGTAATATCAAAAGCATCATGACCCGTTGGTGAGGATGTAACTATTAGGCCCATTTTTATGCGTCATTAAGTTTTAAAACGGGCCTACAGAAGCTTTATTGTTCGAACCGCACATGACTTTATTTAACGTCAGCGTTTCTCCTGCTTTGTGACAAGAAGTCACATTTCATAACTAATTAAATTGATCCTCCGCACCACCTCCAACCAAGCACACTAAATGGAATTATTTGTATCCAAGTGTCAATATATTAAATCAAAGGGGGCTAATGAGTTGGGTCACCGCTTTCTTTTATCTCCACTCTCGCATGTTGGGCTCTTCATCAGCTAACAGTCTCCGCTAAATGGAGGATGAGCGCGTTTCAGGCTCCGCCGCACTGGGCACAAGCCAAGAGGATTTGATGAGACCGTTATGGCCCTCATCCTGGTGGAGGAGAGAAGCTAGCATACTCCACACCATAAAGAGAAGGGCATTAGCACGCGGGAAAACGTGTGTGCGCAGAGATGTAAACACACACCCGCGCTCATTTCCTTCCTTATTACAATCCATTTGCCTGGCAGACAATGCTAATTGGCAACACATTCTTTTTTTTAAGCGTAGCTTGTTTTCAGAGCTGTCTCTGCATAAATGAGACTTTAGCATGAGAGATCACAAGGGTGCTGGGAGACAACCAAAACCATCTAACAAGAGGCAAATTAGGAGCATTATCTTTGTTCAATTAGACACCCCTATATTTATCTAAAAAACCCAAGCAGAATTATTCACCATTATATGGCGCCTGGTGGATTTGAGGGAGCTTAATGAAATATTGGATTTAATTGTTGTTCATTGAATTAAAAAGGCAAACCAAATGGCTCTAGGCTAAAGACAAAGCTATGGTAATTAGCTTCATGTGCAGCAGCTAAATAATGGTGATTGTAATATGACTGAGAGGAGATGAAACCGGCGTAAAGTAACTGGATTACAATTCTCTTAACACGGATTCCGGGGCCAGAGGGAAATAGAAAAACATATGTTAACAGGCCACAGTCTATTTTAATATATGACCTTCTCCCTAAAATAAATAAAGTAAACAACGAAACTAAAAAAACAAAGCATTAATTTATTCTGGATCTTTTATATTAATAAGCAACTCGGTTAGCTAAAGTATAGCTAAACTAAAGAAAAAAGAACATATCCCACATATCCGGGAGAAAAAAAAGGAGAGACCTTTTCTTCTCTCAGAAAAAGACATAACGAATGAGTTCCTCAAAGTCTTGTGTGTTTAATTAGGAGGCTCTGTTCTGTCTGTGCAGACAGGGTTTCTTTTTGTTCAACTTCCTCTGTGAATTCTGTCACTGCTCTGCAAAATAGTGAGAGGGGAGACCTGAACACCATTATGCAACTTCTCAGAACAGACTGCTATTATTCCTACATCCCTGTTTGTGAGCTTTGAAATGCCAAAAGATGAAGAGAACGGCTTTTCAACCTGTGTAGATTCTCAGACAAACTGCCGAGCTTCTTGAGTGTGCATCATATAATACTATTACACAGTCAAAATACACAAGAATTTAGTATTATTTACAATTAAATTAGTTTGTCATGACCAACAGATGCAGACATGTGTGTTTTGTGTTTGAGACCTGGCTCTGATTAACCCTTTAGCCTGGCCTCCTCTCCCACTGATACACACGGCTATGAAGCAAACTCACAGCGGCCTGGGGAAATGGCACACATATGAGAGAGATCGGTCTCACATACACACAGAGACATTTGTCTGTCAGTCCACGGGAACAAAGGAATATCCTGAAGGCCCACTCTTCCACCGGCCTCTTAGACTGTTTAAAACACATTGGCACATTGTGTCTATCATCTGCACAAGTCGTCTTTAGTCTGTCTGGCTTCACTATGCTGGTGGTTAGATGTGTATAATTAAAAAGAATCTTTAATCTGGTGGCTGGATGCAGCTATTATCAGTTAACCCTTAGAGGCTCCCTGCTGCTCCCCCACACCATTTAAAACCACATGTGAGGGAACCTTTCCTGCTTTGAAGTGAATGTTGACAACAGCTTCTGCTTTAGCTGTAATAGTGCCACTCCTCTGCCCCTGAGCAGGAATGCAGATTCTACAGCGACAGAAAACACAGAACTGAAAAATGTATAGAATTATTATATTCATTTAAATGTGGTGGCTGATAATAAAAAACATCTACAAAAGCTATAATTATTTCAAATCAGTGTGTTGATATTGAAGAGAATGTACAAAACCTGACATAGTAGGAGTGAGTGATTATTGAGATAATAGACAAGCCTGCATGGAATCTGCACCCACAAAACAAAAACTCATACACAAATATCTGAACACAAAAATTCTCTCTCTTCCTTTAATTTATTTTTCCTCATTATAATTGCATATTGAAAAAAGTTCCATTCCTCTTTGTGAGCTTTGAAATACCAAAGGACAAGGAACGGCTACTCAACCTGTAAAGATTTAATTTGTTTTTCCTTAGTAGCATACTGAAAAAGTTTTGAAAAAAAAATGACGTGAATACATCAGTAAAAAAAAAGTAAATAAGTATAACTTAAAATAATTAAACTAAGCAAAACTTCAGCTACAGATGTTAATACATTTGTATTTGTAATTTTCACATTTAATCTCCAAATTAATGTAGAAACAACAAAGACAGTGGCCTATATTTTAATTAGTAGCCTATATTTTAAATATTTGTTTAATGGCATCTTTTTTATGAAAGAAGGTCAGTATCACTGATAACAATACTGCTACTGATGTCTCTATGACTTTTTTTTCTCAATTGTAGCCATTATAGCCATTCAGCATTTCAATATAATTGAAAGCTATAAGATTTATTAGACATTTAAATATATAATAAATTTTAATATAAGTGAACTTAAAACAATCTTCACATAAACCCATTATAATAAATGTCACATTTACCTGTGCCCTTCAATATATCAGGTTTTTTTCTATTGGCCCAGTCAGACCAGTTCAGATTTTTACTTGCCCTGTCAAAATGCCAAAAAAGTTGAATTGTTTTTGACCCATGCAGCCTCGTCTAAAAGGGCTTCCTACCTATACAGAAATTGAATAAAGTTATCCAACGCTTCACAGTCTTCACTGCATAAATTATAAATTAAATATAGATCAATCCTTATTAAAGCTACAAAAGTAATTCAGTCAACAGCAATGAGTGATTTTCTTTTTTTCTTTTTTTGATTATCCTAAATGACAGACAGCAGCAGGTTTATTAGGCTGCTGTCCCTTTGAGACCTGCTGCACATGACGCATAACTGACACGCATCCAATTTTCTCACAACTCTTTATGTTCATTTAAGACTTCATTTAACTAATTTAAAGTGGTCATCGGATGTCCATTTTCCACAAGTTGGTATGATTCTTTGGGGTCTTCATGTAAAGTTTGTAACATACTTTGGTTAAAATTCCTCAAAGGTTGTGTAAAACAACACGCTTTTTACCTCCTCAAAAACAGCTCTGTTCACAGCGACCCGTTTCGGTGCATGTCTCTTTAAAGGATAATGAGCAACTGCTCACCCCCCAAAAAATCCCCTCTCTTCCATGGGGTGTTTCGACACAAGACACGTAAAGTGCTGCCTTGGCAGACAGTATACAAATGGCCGAGGGCTGAAATATGCTAATGCGGGACAGTCCGTCAGTGGCCGTGGGCGGAGCATGAGCAATATGACATCATATTGCTCAGAAAATCCAAACGGCTTGATTATTGAGAGTGTTTAGGCTTTTTGAGAATTAAAAAAAAAAGGAGTGAATGGATTTTTTTCATTGTATGGTGGTTGTGTCCACATCCTGCAAAGACACATTTATATGCGAACACCATATAAAAGTGAATTTTGCATCCAATGACCCCTTTAAGACCGTGAAACGCGCATTTTGGCATAGTTTTGTATTTTTGTCCGTTCAAGCGATGCCTGAAGCGGCTTTCTGTGTGCACGAGTTGTGTGTGTGTGTGTGTGTCACACAGACGGGAGATTCACAGACGTGCGCGCCAGCTCTGCAATGCATTCTCTTTTGAGTCTTATCGCACTTGAATAAGAACATGATCGCTTGTCAAAGGAAGATGGAAAAAATGGATACTGCGTTAATTGCATTAAATATTTTTTAACGCGTTAAACTGAAACAAATGTTTAATGCATTAATTTTGACAGCCCTAATATATCTATATACAGAGCTGCCAACTCTCACGCATTGACCGTGAGACTCTCACACAATTGACCCTTTTCACACGTGTTCACGCCACACATCCATTTTCTCATGCAGAAAAAAATCGGGAAGCAAAGAGGACACTGACACCGACAGACTAGACAGAGAAGGTTACTTTTGATATGGAACAAATTCACAGCTCTCAGATTCTGTAAATTTTATTACGAAATTCTAACAATAAATACCGTTTTGGCGATTTTAAATGAGAAAGATCGCTGTAGCGCCTCAGTTGAAATGGCACGTAAACCGATCATCTCTCTTCACTAGCCTAGTTAATAGTAAATAAACACGAATGATCAATAGCTGTGTGTTGAAAGATACAGTAACTTACCGAAATGTATATGCCTCATACATACTGTAATATCGACCAATCAGTGCTTTTCAACCGCGGAAAGAGGTCAATAAAATAGCTGGAGTAGACTACAATGTCACATAACGTTACATTTACCTCAGGAAGGCCATTTAATGACCATAGCATGCAAGTTGGCTAGAAAAAAAAAAGAAAAAAAAAAAGAGTATTTTATAATATATTTAGTATTAGTATAAATGAGTATTTTGCTAAATATGTGCACTATATTACATATTTATTATATTTTTTACTTATATCATTAAAAATATTATAAAGTTGTTGTAATAAAAACCGCATTAGGCCTATATTTAATTTGAGTTGTTATTTTTAACCTTTAATAATACCAGCTGACAGGGCTCTCTGTAGTCTATGTTTACAGCATTAGGTGCGATTTTCTTTCTTGAGAAAAATTAACATCTACTGTAGCCTATATGTATAATATGTATCCAAATAGAATCAAGATTGGAATAAAACCACAATAATTAAATTGAAATTGTAAAATTTGTATCAAGCTATAATAAAAGCAGTAGCCTATACCAATTATTCCACCATGCTGTCACTAAACTTAATAAAAGTATGTGTAGTTAGCCTACCAAATGTTTTGACAACCACAATAGCCTACACTTATAGTGATGCAAGTTCTTTTCTTTTTTTTACATCGTGTGGACGAGAAGTGGCGATTGCAAGAAGAGGGTGAAAGATGGAGAGCAAGAGGTCTGTGTGATCCAGCCGGTGCTGGCAGGAGAAAGAGGGGAGAGAGAGGTGTGGGGGGGGTGGGAGGAAGAAAGGGGGGAGGACAGCGGAAGACAGCCACGTGGAGGTTTCTCTCAGTAGAGTAGCAAGAGGAAGTGGAGCCCTGGGGTTAGATAAGTAGAACCAGGCCTGTACAATGACAGAGTGTTTGAACCGGCGGTCTGCTTTAAAACACAGGAAGCGACCGTCGGCACAACAATGGCCCTACACGGACAAACAGCATCTCTGTCCGTTGACAAACACAGCTCAGTGTGACTATCTCTCTCTGTCTCTCATAGCCGCGCCGTGTGAGGAGGGAGATCGAAGCTAATAAACTCTTGTTTGCTGTGAAATGAGAGACAGTATATGAGCATCATAATGGGATTCTCATAGAGAAAGAGTTGTTTAATCTCAACGGGAATTTTTCCTCAAACACACCACAGCCTCGCCTCGACTCAGTATCTAAAGTTCACGCTGACCTTTGAGGGAATCATTCTTCTCTTGATGTTTGTGCGTGTGTGTATACAATAAGATGAGCCTGCCTCCACCTGTGTGTTCTCCTCCCTACGTCACCTCAGCTCACATCGTACCAGCCCCAGCGTGCAGGAATGCCTGGATCCGAGCCAAGACTCTGCTAGAGATCCACATCAACCCCGGCCCGGATCATCCCCAAGTCCAGCCTGGCAATTTACAGCTGCCATCGCAAAACAGAGCCCAGAGAGAGACAATAGCACCTTATACACATGCACACATGTACAGGCCTTTGAAATCTCAACCAAGTACAGCAGCTTTAATCATAAGTATAAAGTGTAAGAGATGTATGAGCTCAGAGGACATAGAACAGTCTCTCCTAACAACCTCTTGGAAAAAAAAAGCTTTTTTTGTGATTTAACCTTGTATACAGGGACTTATGTCATCATCGTAGGGAGCTCAGGCAAAGCAAAAGAAAGTGGGAAAAGGAAAGTGATTAATCACATATCAATATCATTACGTTAAACAAACTTTTGGTCAAGAACTTAGTACTGTTTGACTACTCATTCATCAGTGTGTTGCTTTGGTTTTTAGCCCAAGAAACTCAAAAAGGAAGAAAGAACAAAAAAGAAAGAAAAGAAAAACAAATAAAACAATTTGAAACGAGAAAGAGAAATGGAAAGGGGTTTTAAACAACTGAGGTTTAAATTAAATTACTTTTTAAAAAAATCGATACATTAATTATTGTTATATTAGTTATATTATATTTTCTTAATTTTTTTTCATATTATATTCCTTTGGGATTTATATATATATATATATATATATATATATATATATATATAGAGAGAGAGAGAGAGAGAGAGAGAGAGAGAGAGAGAGAGAGAGAGAGAGAGAGAGAGAGAGAGAGAGAGAGAGAGAGAGAGAGAGAGAGAGAGAGAGAGAGAGAGAGAGAGAGAGAGAGAGAGAGAATTAAAGTACCCATTTTCTGTTTATTTAAACTCATTTCTGTCAAGGATAACGAAATAAGACATTAAAGATCTCTCACATAAGATATTTCTTTCCTACAGAAAGCCATCCACAATTTCAGCTGATTTTAATGGTATGAGGGCGAATAAAATAGAGAGTTGAATTGTCAAGGAGCGGAACACGAATCACTCGGCTTGATTAATACCGAACAACACAGGCTTTCCTTCCTGTTGGAGGCGGTGGCTTTTACATGTTCTTATTTGTGCGGCTTTACTTGTCTTACATAAGTAACACATTTTCTCTTTCAGATCAAGATTTACTTCGACATTTGTTTTTAATTGTTCCTAAGCCTCTCCTTCAATCTCTGATGGTGCTTTTAAGTTTGTGCTTCAGTCACATAACAGTAATCCGGTCCCTGGACGGAATTAGTTGCCATATGAAATTTCTCAACAAGAGGCTTTTGGCTAAAGAAATAAATAAGAAAGTAAAACCTTGAGCTTGAAGTTCTGATAAGCCTCTAACGCTGTAATCTAAACATCTGTTATCTTTAAAACAAGTGACATTGTAATTCCTGAAAAGACAAAGTCTCAATCTCTCCGTCTCTCTGAGCTCATTGTACAAAATGTGAAAGGATGAAACAGAGAGAAGGGCAATTTAAAAGTGGTTTGATTTGGGCAACGGACAGTGCCAAACAACTCTGGAGAAAACCAGAACTGGTTTTCCGAGCCAGCGCTGTATTCTGTTACATGCCTGATGGTTTTATTTGGACCCCGTTCAGTCCCGTTTACAGAATCCAGTGATGTGATCAGTTACATCAGCAATAAAGGTCTAAAGCGCCGCTTAACATGTGAGCCAAAACAGTAGCGCTTTGATGGGGAGACTGGCTCTTTAAACCATGCACACGCTCCATGCTAACAGCGGGGAAACCCAATCCTTGCATGCTGTTTTACCACTCAACTTTTACGTCTTCTACATGAAGGCTGAAGAGCTTGTTTGGAGTACTAATTAACTCAAAAGCTGTTGTATATTAAGAGCACTGGGCATTTTTTTGTAGAGCTAGCTCTAATGAAAACAGAGTGCCAAAGAACTGCATTAGCAAGCCTCCTCATCTCGCTTCCCATCGCATCGTACTCTTGTCTTATGACTTTCTCTTCTTCTTCTTTACGACAAGCCATGGCCTCTAGAGACGGAAGTTAAATGGGTCACAAAGCGAGGCAATGCTAATGATATATGAAAACAAAGTCAGAGAAGATAAAAAGCATAATAAGATACAGGTCCTAAGCCTGACTTTCTTGGTGTCCGTTTCTGGTTGTGTTCTGGTCTTACAATTTGTGATTAGAACCCAGTGTAACAGCAGCAGATAGAGACTGTCTCTTGTGCTAGATGCATGGTACAGACCATTAAGATCATTACAAATCACACTGTATGACATGGATCTAATAAACTTGTGCACAACATTGTGGCAAGCAGGGCGCGACCGAGAGCCGTGGGAACGGAGCGAGTTCGGTGGCGTGAGTGCTAATGAGCCACACCAGCCTCGAGTGTCTTACGGAGGAGCAACAACAGTGAAGGACGAAAGAGGACCAGGCCTAGACTTTATGTTGTCTTTTGTATATGTTTGTGTACTTTACTTTGGTTTTGTGTTTGAAAACTGTGATACATTAAAAACGTCTCTTAAGCTCACCTAGGATGCATTTATTTGATCAAAAATATGGTAAAAAAGTAATATTCTGAAATATTATTACAATTTAAAACATCTGTTTTCATTTTTTTTTTTCTATTTTAATATATTTTTAAAATGCATTCCTTTGATGGCGTCACATGATCCTTCAGAAACCATTCTCATATGCTGATTTGGTTCTCAATAAGCATTTCTTAGTATTAACAAGGATGAAAACAGTTGTGGAAACTGTGATGTTTTTTTGTTTTTGTTTTTATGAATAGAAAATGAAAAATAATTATTTGTAACTTTACTGTCACTTTTGATCAATTTAATGTGTTTTTGTTGAATACAAATATTAATATATTTTTTTATTTATTAGAAAGACCCTAAACTTTTGAAAGGTGGTGCACGCGCACAATACAATGTGACAGTAAACTATTATGCTGTATCTCTATTTTTTGGAAAGGCTAGCTTGTTAGAGTAAAAGCTATAATATGTTGACAGCTTAGGTCATGTCATGCTGCCAAAAAAGTTATGTTAACATAGCTACTTATGTTAGCAACTCTTCAGTGCACTGCAGGAATGACAATATAGTGTAGCCCAGCTGTTTAGGATGAGCTCTGTCGCTAGTTTCCACTCGAAAAGGTAATTAAACTGTTCACCCAAACTCTTACTCCACTGCTACCGTCTGAACACACAGTAAGCATGTAGGGGCCTGTCTACTGGAAAGTGAAGAGCGCTGATTCTCACACACATGGCGTGGTGGAGTGCGCATAACAGGCGTTAGTAGCACAGTGGCTAGTTCTGTGGGCTCTTCAACAGCACAAGCCTTTAACAGATTGGGTCTTTCTCTTGAGAAGTGCACTTCACTTGACAGAGGTTTTACGTTTTACTGCCGAGCTATAAATCTGTCGTGCTTCGGGCTGTGTAAATAAGACAGTGGTTTGTTTTTACCTGACACATCTGAGCAGAGAAAGTAAGAAAGGCAGATGGTTAACCTCACAATGAATGGTACAGCGTTGAGAAGAAAACCTCCTGGATTCCATTCTGAGGGCCTCAAGCTTACGGGCTTTGAAGTATATGTCAAATGCACAGGAAGATATGAGACGTGAAATAGAGAGTGAAAAGTGAGGACTGAGAGGTAGAGAATGAAATAAGTGTGTAAAAAGTGATGAAAAATGTGAGAGAAGACCAGCTGACATCATGGTGAATTGGGTGTGAATCTAGGAGAGAAAGGAGGAGTGGGGAATGTTGTACCTGTCTCCAATGAAAGCAAGCGGGGAAAAAAATAAGAGGAAGAAAGTATCTCCAGGCATGGGCTGCTCTCATTGCCCTTGGCTTTTATGTGTGTATGGTGTGTGTAAAGACCTTGACCACTGCCACTGACCAGCTTGTGTACGTCCATGTCTCTGACTGGGTGGTCTGCTAACCTTGCTTGATGAAGCACCACATACCACACAAACCAACAGCCCTCTCACAAACACACACAAAGGCACACTCATTCTTCTACTGCATCTTTCCCCCTTCTTTCTTCGCATATACGTCACATTTATTTATGGCAGTCTTGTAAGCATTCTTTTTATTCTCCCTCTCCCATTTTGTTTCATTTCACATAATTGCTTGACGGAGGGGGGGAAAAGTGCAATCCACTTTGTGGCGAGAAAACGGATTTGGGTGACCACAGTGTGTACTTTGCAACTAATCCAATTCAATTATTTTAAGCAAAAAGCAAACTTTCAATGAGCCTATTCTTGAAGCACACTTATAAAGAGAGACCTTCAAAAGATCACTCAAACTGACTTAAGCAAGCAGCAAATATTTGCAAAAGGCAAGGTTTGTCCAAATTACGTGTCAACACGGTATGTTTACAGGATTGTCGGCCGCAACGAAGTTCAAGCAAATGAACGCAAAGTGATTTTTCCAATATTGGACAATGGGAAACGGGGCAAACAGTGGCGCCTGTGCTGTTTTTCCAAAGCCGCTGCCACGTCACCGCACTGGGATGGTGTAATTTCAGAGGCATTTATCACCGGCTTTCATGTCTCAAACCCTTAGGGCACTTTTCCACAAAACATGCAAACAGGCACCACTTGGTGTCATTAAGCTTTCTCTCATTTCAGTTTTTTTTCTCTTCCTTCATTAATTAGGGAGTGATAATTATTCTACCCATCTATAGCCCCTTCCGAATTAACATTGGCCAATTATCCTGATTGGTGACAGTTGTAACATGATTGATGACAGTTTTAAAAACAAAGTAACGGTTTTTGACAGAAGCGCATAAGAGGAGATGAAGACGTGAAAGTCAAGCACTGACCTGGATCTGCTGCTGGAGGAGATTGATTTTGTGCTGTTGCTGCAGAAGTTGCTGCTGTTGTCTGGCAATCTGCGAAAGCAAAGTGATTCATTTAGCTGAACACCGTCAGAAACCTTTAACCCTGGCCTAAAACATTAAAGGATGTACATTATCATAGTCTTGGAGAGCGCAACTGGATTTATTGTACCATGTATTTAAGCAGACAGATAATATATGCAATCAGAGCTTGTGGGTAACATCTCTCGTTCACCAATTGACCCTAATGACTGTAATCAGAGGCCTGCTAATGTGTATTATACCCAGCTCCAGGCCTGGCCGGGGCGATGCGCCAAAGGGTGAAAGACTGGCATGTTTATGCAACCTAGGAGTGGTCGGGTCTGCCCAAGGGTGGGCTCTCGACGTTAAGCGCATTGCATCCTCCCTCTCTCTCCATCTATCCCAGCCCCTGCAGACTCCCCCGTTCCTCCTCCTCAGTTAGCCTGACAGCCTAGGTTTAAGTGTCATTTAATTTTCATTTTCAAATATAATTACAAAGTGTTCACTGTAAGATTTCACCCGTCTGCAAATGTGTCAGGATTAATTTGTGCTGGCTTCTTCACTAGTGTCAACAGTTAATTACTGTGTCGTGTCTGGATGGCTAAATGACATCCTAACTTCAGGCTCCCCTCCTCCTCCCTTTCTCTCTAGCTCTTTTCTATCCTCTCCCTCCATTTTGTTTGTCATTAATGGAAAGGGATGCATTCTTGAACATTTGCGAAACTGTAAATTCCTGCAATAACCGTTTATTAAAATCAGCTGAGCATACAATGAAGATACAATTCTCATAAAGTTGGATATTAATGTAGAGAGTCGGGTGACATTAATAGGACGAATTCAGAAATGAGCGTATCCGCTTCAGGTAAACGCAGACCACATTAATATGCACCTATTCATCTGCATAATAAATTGACAGCAATTATATGGTTTCGCCATAAAAAAAGCTGTGAAGATGGAGATGTATCTTGTGCGACATTAACGGAGCTCATGAGCTGCTGATGCCTTCAGTACGCCTCATTTGATAGAGCTACACATGCTTCTCATGCAAAGTTTGAATTAATAGTGATCAATTTCCCTACCAATTTACGTGCTTCCATATTTGATCAATTATGTACAATAACCATTACTTTGTGCATCCATCCTCACAACCACAGAGCCTGATTTATCAAGGAAAAAAATCAAGCCATAAATTTAATTAAAATATTAAATTGCTAAATAGAAGGACTCATTACCAATTTAAAAGTAATGTAAAAAATAAAAGTATAAGAGTAATCTTGTTTTAAATGCTTCTTCTGATAAATGAGGCTGTAAAATAAGAATATGTGATGCATGGCTGATAAGATCTTCACTAGATAGCTTTAAACAAAACAACTGGGTTTAGACGGTAAGCCAGTGAGAGACGGTTTGGGGAGAATTAGCTTCCTTTTAAATAATGATTATGTATTTTAACTGAATTGGTAACACCCCACTTGAAGTTGAATTGAAATGACAGAAAGAGGAATTTACTGAATTGAATTGAAATTCAAAACAGTTAATAGATTCTGGGAAATGAAGTTCTCCCACACTGGTCCACTAACATTAATTAAAATGTTAAATTAAATATGATGATATATACAAACTAAGGACAAATTCCTAATTGTTAAAACAATTAAAATGTTGCTATTTTAGTTAAAACTTGCAGTTTCAAATTCAAATTCAAATTTTAATTCTACATCTTGTTTGCAATTGATTTTCAATTCAAATGAAGTTCCGATTCAGGAACAGACTTTAATTCTGATTTATTGAATTCTGACTTTTGACTTCTGAATGGCGCTCCACCCTGGTGTGCACATTCTCACCTGCTCTTGCTGTTGGCGTGCCAGCTCCATTTGCTGACGTTGTTTCTCCATCTGCGAGGCGGCCAGTTTCTTCTGCTCATCATGGGCGGCCAGGAGCTGCTCGCGCAGGCTGATGAGCTGTGTGATCATGGTGGAGAGCTGTCGCTCCTTCTCTGCAAGACTTTCTGGAGTACCTGCGACAGAACACATGCAGTCAAACGAAATAAACCAATGGCAAGAACAGAAACAAAGTCTTCTCCCCATGACCCGGTACACTCTCCCAGCAGTGAAAAGAAAAGGTTTACATATCATGTTACAACAGCCAGATGTCCCTCACCTCTTAAATATAGTCTCTATATGAATGCAAAGGTCAGTTATCCTAGAGACAGAACAGCAAACAAAGCAAGTGCTGCAAAACAGATCCTTGTTAATTGATCTGCGCATCAGAGATATAAAAAGCTCCCACAATCGAGACGCTCATGAGATCAGCAAGTTTTTTTTCTCTCTCTCTCTCTTGAGAGGGCAGGACAGAGCCAGCAAATGCTGAGCATCCGAACGGATACAGTACATATCAGTCAAGAGAATTCCTGAAGACCACAGAAGGCGGTCCAGGAGGGAAACTCTAGCTCCTTCAAAGCCGAGAATGGTATCATCCAAACAGCCCAAGTCTAACAACGGAAAGGCTTCAATAAAAGTGCGAAGGTCGCGAGTCCCTCACTCTCTCTTTCCACTTCTGGTGATCGCGGCTTCTCTGAGAGATGGTGAGGAATGGAATTGTTCCTATTAAATAAGAGGAGCTGTCACAAAACGAGTGAAGGTGGCAGATTAGTGACAGACAATACAGGGCAAGTGTGTGTGCGTGCTGGCGACAGTCGCATGACTGGAGGCGCTGCCATGTAATGACTGCTCTCAATTCTCATTAAGGGAGGAGTAGACACAAACACCTCGGAGCTGACGTGCCTCTCGCAAACAGGGTCACCGTCACCTCTGTATCCTCTCATTATCTCTCTTGTGTCTCTAACCAAAGCATAATCACACCAGAAAATGTGCATGCCTCCTGCACGTCCTCCCATGAGGCTGCGCTGTACCTTAAGCTAATCAATGCTAAGTGATCCTGCCTCCGGACAGTAGGCTAACCTGCTGCTGCATGAGAACAGTACGATTGGCTTGGCTAGCAGCCAGCTCAGTGTTAAATTCTTTCCTGGGTGTCTTCCTGTGCTCCCCTGGCCACATCTGTCTTGAGTTTCTCTGAAGCGGCTCCCTGGGGCCCGCTCGAGTTCAACTATTTTAATTTGACTAAACACCTGATTTATTTTATGTCTCTGATGAGGAAGGCCGTTTGTCTTAATAGGGCCTGTCAACCTCCAGCCCCCATTCAGAGCAATTTACTGGCCGGGCCTGCACGGCAGCAATAAAGGAGAGAGGCTGCAATTCTCCATTTACCCTCTCTCTCAAAAAAGATACCTAAAAAGCGCCCATTCACTGCTACTGCATGTGGTTTCCTTGGGTCTGAATTGACTTTTTATTCAGCAGACTACACTTGTTGTGTATGGCTTATCTGTAAAATTGATACATTTGCTACCGATTTTATTAACCTTTGGCTTGAGCCATGAACAGCCGTATTTAGCGGCTGCTGCTGTCGGGACTGACATCTGCCCCCGTGCAAGCTCAGAAAGAGAAGGGGAGTCAGAAGGAGGTGGGGGCGGCAGAGCATCTCTCAGTGGACGAAGGGAAAGACACTTCACCAAGTCAGAAGGGCTGTTGGATGTCAAATAGCATAACTTGCCCCTCCTCCCAACAGAGAATCTCAGGGGCCTCTGGGGGAGGACAGGACTCATATCTTACTGAGGGGCAAACATCTGGACTCAATTCTGCCCACTCAGGAGCTCTCTGGACAACCCTCCAACTCAATCACACATTTCAATCACACAATCCACTGCACTCGGTACTGAGATACAACAGTCAGGACTACACTTCCATAAGGATACATTCCGTAATTATCATTTTTCAAACTACATATATATATATATATGTTTGGAAAATAATTATATATATATATATATATATATATATATATATATATATATATATATTATATATAGAGAGAGAGAGAGAGAGAGAGAGAGAGAGAGAGAGAGAGAGAGAGAGAGAGAGAGAGAGAGAGAGAGAGAGAGAGAGAGAGAGAGAGAGAGAGAGAGAGAGAGAGAGAGAGAGAGAGAGAGAGGTAACGATTGCATGCATGTTACAGTAGCCAAGTTTTACAGAGAGGCCGCAGATTGTGGAGGACCCAGCACAGGTTCTGTGTATGCAGAGTGCTGGTCTGCACAAACACCAGCAGCATACTAACAGAGGCTCCATTGTTTCGTCTCCGGCTCGATTGTCCAGAGCTCACCCCTACCACCCCACCCCACTACCAAAATGTCTTCCTGCTTCTCTCTCACCCCTGTTTTTCCCTCCTCATATTTCTGCCCTGTTCTGGTCCTACCTCATTGTTTTCTGACTAAAGCAGACAACTTCTCAGTGGATAATGGAAAGTTGAATGTCTTGAAAGATGTGCACTTGAATAGCAAACAATAGGCTAATATTTAACAATATTATACACGATATTGTGTAAAAAATTATAGCTATTACATAATGAATAACAATCTATATATATATATATATATATATATATATATATATGCATTTATTTATTTACTTGAATGGATAAAACTCAATTGTGAGAATTACATGAGAATTGTGCATATTTTGGTACTCCTGTTTTGGTAAAGAAAATCATGTTCTTTCTGCATTGAATTATAGATTTCTTTTAAAAGCAGATAAAACTTTTATTGGCAGGGGAGCATGGGGGGAGCTCGCTCTGTATCTGTCTGCAGAGTGCTGACAAAGAGAGCACTGGTGCATATTGCATTGCTCTTAACGGCAGTGAGTCTGGCTGCTCTTGTAAAGGTGTCTCCTTGCATTGTCGTTCTGGCTTGACAGGGTCTGGCCAGGAGATTTTAAATAATGAGAGAAGGTTTGGTTTGTCTAATTCATCAACGAAGACATAAGATTCCACTCAGGACCTTTGGCTGAGGGGGAAAAAGAAAGAATGGGCAAGAATATGCAAGAGAGGCGACATCAACAGAACATTTACCTTCCTCTCCCTTCACTGTCACAAACCAGATTGGATGACATTTCCAACAATGTCCAACTCGAATACCGGAGAGAAACAACTGCGACTGCAGTGAATGAGCGAGAGAGGGAGCTGTCAAAGAGAGGGGCCACCAGATAAAAGACACTTTGTAGGGGTGCGATTTGTTCTGTCCAACAGCCATTCTCCCACCCCAGGCCAACCCCCCCCCCTCTCTCTCTAATCAAGGAGTCCCTAATTTGAGTTCCAAGTCCAGCACCAAGGGAAGAGAGGGCAGCTTGTAACTTTGAAGAGTCCCAAGTGAATAAGAGAGATAAAAGATCCAGGCACACACTAGGAAGAAAGAGGAGGAAAAAAAGAAGGGGCGAAAGAGGGAAAAACTCTATTCTCTTCTCTTCCTTTGGATGGGACAGCTGAACCATTATGACTAAATTTGAATTACTTTTTTTCCCCCCTAATGTCCGAATACTGGAATTTCTTTGTCTCTCCATCAGTTGGCTTTTGTGGATACTCCCATATGCTGCGAGCCCATCCTAAGTAAATTAAGAGGGATCTAAAAGCAGCGATTGTGCCCGGGCCGGGGCCGGACGCGGGCTGTGCATAGCTGGTGTGCCTGACATGGCTGGCAGCTAAGGGGCTGTGAAAAGGCATGTTCTCTCATCTGAACCAATAATAATAAAATAAAAAAAGTTATTTTTAGCCCAGCAATACATACACACAAGGATTGCAATTTATGGTCCCCATATGGACTCTGAAGGTTCTTTTATGTGAAGAATCTCTGTCTCTCAATGTCAATACCAAATAAGAGAGTTCAAGTCAAGATGACAAAAAAGGAATTAAAAAAATATATTTGATTGTTTTGTCAGTGACCTCAAAGTGAGCACGGTTAAATCACTATTAAGACGTGCAGAACCTTCTTGCATCTAAAGACAAGACCCAATGGTAAACATGCAAATAAATACAACCGTATAAAAGCACAAACATTTAAACAACAACTGATACCTAAAATAAATGTTTAAAAAAAAATACTAATATAATACTATATTACAATAAATAATTACATAATTTATAATATTAATTACTCTTAATACTTACATAATTTATAAAATATAAACTGAAATTAAAAGAATAATATTTAAAATATAATATACACAAATATATAATATGATATTTTTAATGATAATAATAATTACATTTAAACAAACATTTAAAATTATAATCACATTGCTGTTGAATGACAAGCAGCATATTGACTAATATGGCATTAATAAAATCTTTTTTACTTTCTCCTGAATTGAGACGGTATGACCAACAGCTGTTTTACCTGGCCTTCTGCCCCATGTGAGGATCGAAACCCTGCTGATCCTGCCAATAAAACTTCATTAACTAGCATGCACCAGGACCTGCTAGCACATAAGCATATGGCAGCCCAAATCATCAACTCAAAAAACCTTTCAATGCTGCATTAACATTTTGCATAATGCAAATTTATAGCTCTTGTCCAGGCTATAAAAAGAGGGCGAACGTCTTGTCCTCAATATATACTAGTGCCAAACCGGATACAGTACTGTGCGCATTGAAATGTAATTAGCTGTGCATTTTAGCATGTATGGCCAAGCCTGCACAGAAGCTGTGTCCACAGAGTCCCATATATTTCAAACTAAAACCCCTTGCATTTTTTATATAACTTCATATAATATATATATATTGAATAAAATGTCATGTTTAGATTTTTTTAAACCAATTTTGCTCTTAGCAACCAAAACACATTATTTAAATCTGTTCTGGATAATTCTACATAATTTCATTTACATACTGTATATGTGATAGCAGAATATGAATACTACTCTGAGTATGTAAATTAAAATGCACTCCATTACATCTTACTACACACTCTCAACAAGGATTTGTATTTTTTTCCCATCCCATCTCGAAAACACTTGATTGACACCAAAAGTCAACAGAGTGGCTCTTAAACAGAGACACACTTCATGTTCTTGACGTTCATGGGGCACTTTAATGCAGACTAATAATCTAATGACGACAGCAGCGATGCTCACGAGTGTAATTAAGATAATGCAAGAGCCCCGCTCTTCTCCCAGCATCACACAAACTTCTTCATTAAAGAGTCCAACCGAAATAACAGCTCAACCTGCCCACATAACACACACACAGACAGACGCGGGACAGAGAGCTCCCGGTGTGCATTTTAATGTTTCTCCAATCAGAGTTTATCGACGCCGAGGTCACCGCTGAGAATGAAACTGTCCTTGAACACACACGTTTAAAATCGCCCATTCATCACTCACTTAGATGCCTTGACCTCTTCCTGTTTTATTATTATTATCATTAGAGAGAATAAAAAACCTTGATTAGACCTAACAACCATTCAAGGCCTAGCTTGTTCTCTGTGCTTGTGTGCCTGTGCATAAAGATTTCATTAGTAGTAGCAATGTACATCCCCTTAGGACCCGGGGCTTGGGGAGGAGTGGAGACCGAGTCCAGAGACTCTACTGTAGTCGGAAATCCAGCGTGACATGCGCTAAAGCGACCCGGGCATGGCCCTGCCAGCTCTTAAACAGCATTACACGGCCGTGAGCAGAACATTAGCTCTGCGACCCGTCCTCTGATAAACATTAGCTCTCCCAACACTGCAGTACACAGAATTAAACCTGTGTTTGCTAGTGGCACACGTCACGCAAAGATGTTTCTAATTTGTGAATAATTGCATTATTGGGTTTCACCACCTCTGAGCAACTGTAGCTAGAGCTTGTAACAGTGTAGGACATTGTGAATGTTCCTAATAAATGAAAATATTTGCCTAGCAGGAAAGCTTAAATGCATGCCCTGTGGTTTAGTGTTCAGAGAAGTGATTTTCCTCAGGTCTGAACCATGTGTGTGTGTGTGTGTCGGGCTTCTTCGATGGCTGTCTTTACCTCAACGCGCTCCTGTTCACAAGCACTTTCAATAACACCATGCGAGGAGAGGCAGCAAACAAGGTGTGCCTTTCTACAGCCAAACACCACAAGCTAAATTCCTCAATTCATTAGGAGAGAAACGGAGCACAGCTCTCCGCGCATTCATCTTGCAAATGTGGCCCAAAGAATAATTTACAGTGGCTCATATTTCACTTGGGTACATAAGGGCAAACAGTTTGACTATTGAGGCGTTAGGGAGAGAAAAATGCAGAGTGTGCCACTAGAGGATGGGGGAGATGAAGGATTATTTCAGATGCTGTGATGGGGGAGAAGGTTTCCTCTCTCTCAGTCAGAAACAATGCCTAAAACGGTTTCAAATCAGGTACAGATCAATTGTCAGTAAGCAGACAGAAATTTGCTTTGTTTTCCTCACTTCAAAAGATGCTCAATTAACACTTGAACTAAGAACGTGCACCGATTAAACTATTTTATTACAATCAATCTCATATTTGTTTTGTATTTTTAACCACTCTCCTTTTTAAAAGTTCACTCAATATTTAATACAACTCTCTGTCCTATTCTCCCCCCACTACTGTATCTTGTTTCAAATCGCAGAAACTTAAGTAAAGTCAGTTATCATTTTATTTTCAAATTAATTTCTTAAAGTGCAATAAAATATACCAAACTCAACATAAATCTACAATAATTAAATTACATAAAATGGTAATGAATATTAATATTTAGGATTAATATTATTATAAGAAATATATAAAACATTATTAATATCCATTTATATAATACAAATATATGACACGTATATAAATAAAAGATATAAATGAATACAAACAATTAATATAAAATAATTAATATAAGATGTTTTTTTTAAATCCCACAAAACTGAACGAAACAATAAAATGAATGAAACCGTTTTATTTTTTTAATAAAATAATGATTACTATTTTTTCCTTACTATCTAATTTATTTTGTGTTTTATACCATATTTTTGAAATGGAATAGCAATGCATTAAAAAGTGCATCACAATGATAAAAATATATATTCATGCTTATCCCTGAGTGTCACATCATACTGTATCTACACTAGCATGGGTTCTCTGCCTTTATTGGAGCCATTAAGAATAAAGCTGACGTTAAATTGAATAATCATGTTTCAAAAAGTAAATCCAGCTGCTGGAACAATCGGCGCTCTGTACCCTCACAGTCCGCTCTCTGTCCAAGAGCGCCTAAGCCAGGTAAGAGTCACATCGAAATCACACTCAGCCCTGCCGCTCTCTTAAAAAGCTTCTACTTATCTACCAGCCACAGGACTTTCTCTTCACAACCATGTAGACGACACTCAGAAATTGATTAGGTAAAGAGCGAGGGACCCCTTTTTTCACATAGCAGCTATAGTCACCACTTTCACGCGGTCACACAATGCTGAGATTTCTGATTTTCTGTCCTTTTTTTTGGTTTCCGTTTGGATCCTCTGATCTTCCGAGTACATTTTGACTTCCAGTCGTTTCGTCGCATTTTTTAAACAGTCAGGGACATCTGAATGTTCAAGGCGAAAGAAACAAAACGGCTCATCGGCAGAAGT
Organism: Rhinichthys klamathensis goyatoka; assembly: GCF_029890125.1. Taxonomy (NCBI): domain Eukaryota; kingdom Metazoa; phylum Chordata; class Actinopteri; order Cypriniformes; family Leuciscidae; genus Rhinichthys; species Rhinichthys klamathensis. Next base: position 2,966,819 of record NW_026606794.1, on the reverse strand, counting down.
GCGGAGCTCTGGTTGACTAATGAATTCCATTAAAAAGACAAAGCCAAATTAAAATTCCACTAGAACATTTCCTGGAACACATCAAATAATGAACCTGGGGTGCAGGGGTGCCAATGTCTTTAATTGTATGAAAAATTAAATGTAGCTAAAGTGAATCAAAGCTTCTAATACAATGTCTTAATTGCACCAGCAGCACATCTTTGCATTAAATTTGGTCATTAAAACTCTCTGGCATATATCTGATGTGTTACTCTGTATTTGTTCATATACATCTCCCTCTCTCTCTAACAATCAAACAGGCAATGCTGTGGTTTGGATGTCCTCCAGACATCCTGCTTCTCCTGCTTTGTGGTTTTGTTTTGCAGATCTCATCTCTCTCTACACCGTTCCTCCTGATTGACAGCTGAGCTCAGGTATGAAAACAAACACAGCGCTCCAGCGGCGGCGGGTGAAAAGCGATCTGTAGCTGACTCCCTTTTACGCCCTCTACCCGCTACCGCTGCCCCTCAACCCTATGCCGATTTCAACACGGGGCTTAAAGAAAACATAGGATTCGGCAACAATTAAGAGCACTCAAAAACAATTCTGGCCTGCCTCTCAAACTCATGCAACAAATAACCGTATATAATCTATTTTCTTTAGATACAAAGAGATTAAAAACTATTTAAAATATAAGAAACATCCAAACTGACAAATAAAAAAAAATCTGCTGTTTGACTTTGTTTACTTGTTTTGTGCAACAGAGTTGGGCAGGTACGGACGTGTCAGTGTGTTTTAGAAAACAGTCTAAGTGTTCTCAGAGTTTCAGCTTTTTTTCCACTCTCTCTCTGCCATTGTTTTTCATTCCCTAAGGCAATCAGTTACTTTTTGCACCTCCTAAACTCTTTCTTACCACAGCGCAGTGTCTCGACAGGTTCACAAGGTGAAAATATGTAAAGGTTTTAAAGAACAGCTGCGGAGATTTCAAAAGCAGTGAGAAACTTTATTTTGATCCAACATAGTTTGGCGGGGAGAGTGATTCCCAGCCGATTTATTTATCGAACAAAAATCAAAGGCAGGTTTTTGTAGTGCGATGACAATAGCACAAAGAACTGTGGGTAGAATGCACAATGCCATCGGTTCAGATATGAGAGCAAAAACAGCAAGGCCAAACAGGCAACAGCCTCCTTTTCATCCTCGTGCCATCTTTTATCCAGCACTCTCCTCCATTAATTTCGAGCTGGAGGAACGTGTGGCCTTTGTATTGATTTTTTAACCCGACTATTAATGCGCTCTCTGATTTATCATAACACTTTAGATCTTAATCATAAGTTGTGTGTGTTTTCTCTTTTCCAGCTTGGTGCCTTTGTTTGTGTATTAATTAAGCAGACCTTGTGTGTCTCCAACCCTGAGCTTCCTTTTTAATTGCCCGTATTTACATCAGGCCGACTTCAAACGCAGAGAGAGACATTTTGTAAGGGGGAGCACAAAGGAGGCCTTTGAAATGTCTACAGTCATATGAAATGGCAGGCTAATTAGAAACCTTAGGCTGCCGGTATGATATGAAAAGTAATTCTGTCTGTTTCTCTACAGTCGCCCACAGCCTCACTGGAAATCACGACGGAGGCCACTGCCTGGTGGGGTATTATCAACGCCTTCTACCTGTTTATAACTTTTAAACATGACCTCACCCAATGCCATTTATCCAACAGAAAAATACCCTGTAATTGAAAAAAATCTCCTTTCAAAAGGCTAAATCTTTCCTCGCCATTTTCTTCGCTGCACTTTGATCTACGTTGCCACATAACAGGGACAGGTACAATGAATCTGGTTTACTGAGATGTGATTTACATTTGGGGGTTCATTAAGGTTATTGCCGATGAATGCACTTATTAGAATGTGCGACTGTTTCTTTTTCCCCTCTTCCCCCATCATCTCCACCCCTCCTCCACCCACACACCACAGAGAGTAGGTCTAATCCAATAATTAAAACCAAGGACAAACGTTTTTCATAATTCTAAACAGTGCAGGGATGGAAAAGAGAACCATTAAGCGAGGGAACAAAAAACAATAACACTTCTCTCCAATGTTATTATTACCCTTGCAATCTAAATCCAGCTATTAACTGCCTCCTAAACGTCTTCTCCGTTAAAAGCGTCCTGAAATACTGATGCTATAACATAGAGGATATTCTAACCGTTCTGACACCTGTACCTCACCCAACAAAAAAGGCTGTTATTGAAACACGTGACTGTAAATCAAGAGTCAATGTAAAGGTCTGAGGATATTGGTGTCGGCAGGAATGAATGGCAAAACCAAGTGTGCCAGGGAAAGGGAAGAGAAAGAGAGTTAGAGATAGTGAGGGAGGAGTGTGTGGCTGGAGCCAGGCAGAACTAGTGTGTTATCAGAAAACCGGTGCAGTGCCGTCTCCTGCTACATAAACACGTCTCTGTAACAGCCAGTGCTAAGACCTGCTCATGGAATAAAATAAAAAAAGCCCATGAACACCTTCAGTGGGTAAAAACTGTGTATGGGCCGCACTATCTTCCAATACAAACACACCCATGCAATCATCTCCCCTTTTCTCTGTTTATATCAAGCCCACCTTTGCATGTGTGTTCAAACATTGTAGAAATATATTTCACCAGAATACACAGAATTCTGTCTAATTTCCATTCCAGGAGATAAATAATAAAATATAGCTGCCATAATGCACATCAAAATCATTTAACAGTCATGCTGAGGAGGAAGAGGTTAAAATCAAGACGGGAAAGATAAGAGTGACCAGAAAAGGTTGCTTTCTGATATTTTTCTGCCATATTCTGGCACGTGGACCAGACCATTCTTTCTTAATTTGATGGAAACACATTTGTAAGCGTTACCTTTAATTTCTCCTAACAGCTCGCCTGTGTTGAGTCGCTCCATCTTTTCTTTCCAGTCTTTAGAAAGGAGTTTCTCCATGCAGGAGGATTCTGAAACACAGGCGACATCTCAGAATTAAACTGAATGCATATACAAATGAGGAAAGTAAAACCATTTCACTTTCAGGCTGTATTCTATGCTTCTAGCATAGTAGATTTAAAGGTGCAGTATGTAAGATTGACAGCTAGCGGTTTGAAATGGGTACTGCAGTTCAAATTCAAAATATTGGAGAGGGTTGTTTCCCCCGCCCACTCCTCTTCAGACTTGATTCTCACGCGGGTTTCCAGATTGAGGACAAGCAACAGAAGCGAGCGCAATTGACAATGGAAGGCGAGGAGATATTCACACTTGTAAGTTGATGAGTGGGCATGGCTTTTTATGCCGAGGCATTTTAGGTTGGGTAGAATCTACGATCTCTGACCTAGTTTGTTTGCTGGCTTCCATGGCTGCAATACGCTGTTTTTTCCACAAAATGGCAACCCAGAGTGTCGAATTACTATTGGGTAAATTGGCAGTGGGCGAGATCACACAGACTGAAAAAAAAAACATACATTCCGACACGGAACACATATTTTTTAAAGTAAAATAACTGGCTGTAGCATTGTTTTTCAGAGAAACAAGTACGTGAACTTAGCAACTTAATCTCTGCAAACATATGGTATTTTTATGTTTTAGGACAGTCAAGTTACATTCAGCACATTTAATGTTAAAAGGTCAAACTATGAACACAGGTACAGTATAAATACAAATAAAATTTATAAAGTACAGCTGTATTTAAAAAAAAAAATCTAAAATGCTTACAAATCATATTAGACCGAATTACCACAAACACAGTTTGAGTGAACTTACTTATAGCACAGACAACTGCAGTAAAGAGGCATTCATATGGCAGTGTGCATTGAAATACTGCACTGAAAATCAAAATACTGCAGTGTGTCTTGAAAATCTCTCAAAAGAAGAAAGAAAGAAAGAAAGAAAAGGGGGAGACCTTCCCATTCAAACGATGTGTTGAGCAAAATGAAAGAAACAAATTTCTTCTACTTCACAGGAAAGTGAGTATTACACACACCTGGCTTTCAACAGTCATGATACACGATAATTGTTCTGATGGCTGGACCGTGGTAATAAAGTGAAATTCTATAGAGATCAGTAGCTGAGTGCATTACAGTAGAAAAGTGTGTCAGCTCAGTTCATAAAGAGTATTATGTGTGATGTCTAAAGGTCAGAAAAAAAAATGTAATTCTAAAATAATAAACACTGTGGTTGGTAACTAGATGAAATGCTATAATGCAATATTTTCAAGTTAGGTCAACTACATTCTGTGAAAGTGTCCAGGTGAATTTGTTTCTACATCAGAGTGTAAAAAGATCTTTATGAAAGGTACTAATTTTATTTTATTTTATTTTTTGTATTCAAAGGCCAGGTATGGAGTTACTTCAATTCTCAATCGTGCACATACAGAGAGAAATACAAAGACGAACACGCATATAATATGTAGATAATGTGAGACGTGACCCCTTGTCCGCTGAAGGTCAACCGGAGAGACTGAAAGAGTGATAAGAACAAGGCGCAGCACAAAGAAAGACATTAAAAGGGAAGGTAGACAGGGTGAGATGGGCCCGCTTGACTGGCCCCGCACAGCCGGCAATGATGAAAACAATTAACATTTGTCTGGCAGACAATGAATCAGGAGAAGGAATGGCTGGAATCCGCAGAGCTGCGGCCCCGAGGTCATTGATAAAGAACACACTGCTCACCAGCAAGAGCTTGAAGCTCACAGCCTGGGTCAGCCTGTTCCCACCGCACAATCACACACACACACACACACACACACACACACACACACACACACACACACACACACACACACACACACACACACACACACACACACACACACACACACACACACACACACACACACACACACACACACACACACACACACACACACACACACACACACACACAGGACAGAGAAACACCCAGTCAAATGCAGTGGACAGAGAGAAGAGGAATCAGGTGAAGTGTTCAACAGACTCAAACATCAGGCACAGTTTAAAGTGAGAGACAGTATTAATACATCAATAACAGATCTCTACCTTATCCAAGCTGATGAGCTCTTTGCAGACCATGACCCCTGAGCAGAGGGGCTGCGGGTCTCATGTTGCCATTGGATGACATCATGGACAGGAAGAGTAGAGTTAGTTCCCTGTGTGAAAGGCTAAAGGGCACGGGGCTAAAGCAGACATTCTTGCACGCCGCTGGCAGCCCTCCGGCACCGTAAGCCATAGTTAAACCACTCGTGCACACAATGGATCATTTGTGAACACACTTTGCCAAACAAAAGGGCACAATTCATGAGAATGGGAATGACTTTGGCTATTCTGTTGTGTGTGCTTTGTGTCTGCGTGTATTGTAGTCATACAGTATCTTGAGGTACTCCAGGCCATAGAACATTCCGAATGAGTGACATCATCACACTCATGAATGTGGTGTGATGCGATCTTCATCTCATGCCATACAAATTGATGTTGCAGCTATGCCTCTATTATCATGAGCACTGCTTTATCTTATTCATTACTTAAAAAATAAAAAATAAAAATATGTAGGCATGTTCCGCCAGAAAAATCACAATGTGAGATATAAAGTCACACTGAGACATTTAAATCACTTTGTGAGATATCACTTAGCAATTGTGAGAAAGTTGCAATTGTTGGAAAAATGTTGCAATTGTGATAAAAAAAAGCTGCTGCAATTATGAAAAGTTACAATAGTGAGGTACACTACAGTTCAAAACTTTGTGGTCAGTAAGATTATTTTAAATGTTTTTGAGTCTTTTATGCTTACCAAGGCTGCATTTATTTGATCAAAAATACAGTAAAATAGTAAAAATATGCAAATTATTCCAGTCTTCAGTATCACATGATCCGTCAGAAATCATTCTAATATGTTGATTTAGTGCTCAGTCACTATTTCTTCTTATCAATGTTGAAAACAGTTGTGCTGCTTAATATTTTTGTGAAAACTGAGAAACTTTTTTCAGGATTCTTTGATGAACAAAAAGTTCAAAAGAACAGCATTTATTTGAAATAGATTTTTTTGTAGCAATTATAAAAAGTCTTTACTTTCACTTTTAACAAATTTATCAATTTAACAAACCCTTGTTGAATTCAATTTGAATTATTTTAGTTAAACAAGCTTCCATAAATCTGGGTATATTGGTAAATAGAATCAAATGCGTGATTTTTTATGTGGGCATAAACATGTTTGACTGTTTGCAGAGAGAGTCCATGTGATGGCCACTGCTGTATTACAGGGCAAGGCTAGATCAAGGGGAGGTCACATTTTCTTTGGTTCTCCATTTCCTCTATTTCAGAGGGAACAACAGGACACCTCCGTTTGGGTCATTCTAACATTATTTCTACTTTACTGACTTTCCCAATCCAGGTCTCACAGTTTGTTTCCTTGACCTTATAAGATGTTTCGACCCTGTGTTTTATGTGTGTGATTGAGGTCTTTTGAATAAAAGTGCTTCCTGTCACAACACTCCTCCCCTCAGATAATAACCACATACATGCAGTATGACACGCATACCAACATATACATATGTATACCAAATAGCAGTACATTCTTTACTCTAGGCTGGAAAAAAGAACTGGAAACAGACAAACTTCCTTTTATGGCACAGGGCCGGGATGGATCTGTCCTGGGGGTTAAAAGGTTTTAGGGAAGACTTTTCCCATATTCCTCCTCTGCGTCTTACACACACACACCAACACACGGAGCAGTGCACAGATGCTTCTCCAGCACTTGATCATTAAGGAATGCACCAACTGTTGGAGATAATGCGGTGCCAGCTCCCATTCTGCTCCACTCTGCCTCCCCTGAGAGTGGCCGCTCCCTCACTCCTACACACACACACACACACATTACAGCTGGAATGTGCCAAAGCTGTCCTCCACAAATTTTTACCTGAGTGAGGTGAGGAATGTCCAGCATTTGAGGATGATGGACCTGAGATGCTTGCAAAAAGCAACCTGTGTCCACAACTGTCTGAAACTATATGGCTCTTTCTGCATTTTCATGAGAGGATACTTTAGGAAAACAAGCAGTTAATGAGACAGACGTCTGGGTTTTTTCAAAGTACCCTTATAAAGCTAGAACATTTGAAAGGAATTTGGATTAATAATAAGGGGATATTTTTTTGCACAATTTCCCAAGTTGCATTCCATCTTCTCCAGAGAGAGCCCTAATGCCAATGGAAACACTGCTTAACATCTGGATTATACTTAAATGTCATACTAACATATTACCGATGTAAAGAAACAAAAGTGGACCATTCATTTTGAAAAATCAAACAAAGCTTCAGCCACATCCATTCATCTCTCAGCACTGCTGCTACTTCAAATGAGAAACGCAGCACAGCTCATTGAACAAGGTACATTTACTTCCCACATTTGCATTCGGATTTCAAAATACAAAGAGTTCAGAGACAGTCTGACATTTATAGACTCTGAAAACTGAAGAGGAAGTGTGGAAAAGACTTGTACTTGTCTGTAAAGGCCTGTCAGAGGCCTAGAATGAGCAGATAAATAAAGCAAGCACTGACTTTATTGTCGTTATCCCATGAGACCCCCAAAAATCTCCTCATGCCCTCTCTCCTCTCGGATAAAGCGTGGCGTGGCTCAAGGGAAACCAATTCAGCCCAGATGAGATTGGAATGAAAACAATAGCCCTTATCTGTATTCTTTTTGCATTTTCCCAAGGTTCCCCCATCTCAACAGACGGCTTAGCCCCTGCCACAACGGACCCGGAGCAGCTTTCTCGGCCCTTGCCCGTCCCACTGATATGACATGGCACGGGCACTGGGGAGAGGGCTTGGAGGACGACCCACTGATCTATAACCTCCTGGGAACTAATTCTAAGAGACGAGAAGAAGAGACAATGAAGAGAGAGAAACAGAGAGAGACTTGTCTCAGTGCGCGTGTTGACGCTCGGGAGACCATCCCTGTCAAAACACCAGGATTAGAAGGCAGCACACTCGGGCAGAATAAATAGCATGTCACAATCCTTTTTCTGGCCCGATAAAGCCAAAGCCCCTACTCTATGAAAATGCCATTATAGTTGTAAAGTCAGAGAGACTTACTGATCTCAGTGCAGGAATGGGCATTTGAAGAGATGTAACAACCTTCCAGTGATTCCTTGACATAATGGATGAACTACACCTGGCCCCTGCGTATCCAACCACTCATCTACGATCTGATCTCGCCAGCTCGGTTTTCTGCCAGAGAAATCTTGCTCTTCTTCACAAAGCAGCTCAATTAAGAGTAGACACCTACAGCAAAGATCCGCTGACAAGATTACGCCGATGGTCTTAAACAGATGAAAAGGAAGAGCAGCAGTGCTCATAAATCTCAGCAAAGATTCAGTGTAAACAGTTTTCATCACCAAATGGAACACAGAGCCAAAATTGCATGTCTATAACAAAAAACATAACAGTGGAAAAGTAAAACACAGGTAGCATTTGGCACTGACATGTCATACATAACCATTATAAAATATTTAATTATATAATACTACATAATATAATTTAAATTACATTTTTAAAACAAAAATGTTTTACAATGTATTTCACAATATTACAATTTTACTGTATTTGTTAATAAAATAAATTCAGCCTTGATGAGCATAAGAAACTTCTATCAAAAAAATGTACAAAATATCGCAGACGCCAAACTTTCAAACAGCAGTGTATAATATATCATATTATATGTTTTCAACTATGATTTTAAATGATGATTTTTAAGATTTGATTTTATGATTTTAACATTAATGCATAGTGCTCAAGTCAACATTTTACTTTGTAAAGTTTTACCATCTCAATAATCTTTGGAATAATGTCGACATTACAGAACAGAAAGTGACACTAATTTCTCTAGTCTAACTGCCTTAGAACATTCAAGCTAAATAAATGTAATGCAGTTATGTAGAAATCTACTTCAGTTACTGTCATTAATGACCTCCACGGCTATGTACAGTATGTGAGATGAAGCTGTGTCATGCCCCTGAAGATGCAGTTGTGCTGAGCGGAGAGGGTGTACCCCCATCCCGACAAGTCCTGCCCTGTGGCAGACAGCCAGAACATCTGCCAGCACCCCCAGGTCTCACACCGCCACTGTAATCCCCTCCACAGGAAGCTGCTCTTCCCCCAATCAATCCTCACACTTGAGAAATGAGAGAGAGAGAGAGACTCTCTACTGAAACACTCCACTTCACAGTATCATTACAGCTGTCCTCAGTGAACTGCCCTATTGTCCCTGTGCTGACTATTGTCAATTGTCCACCCAACACTGCATCCTTAATCTGACTTTCAATGAACTGTAGCTACAGTACATTATGTCTCTTCCTCTCAATAAACCTCGAAAAACGTCACTAGTGTGCTCAGAATCTCCTCTCAGAGGAAGGAGGAGACAGACCTCCCCCTTCCGTCCAGCATATGAGCGGCCCACTCCTCAGGGAAAACAAGGAATTACCAAATCGATGATCAACTGACAATGACGATATAAATTTCCCAGGCTTTCTTCTGAACGCGCCATCTATTGATGGAGAAAGCCGAGGAACCATTCCCAGTTCAAATGGAAAGAGAGAGAGAGAGAGAGAGAGAGAGAGAGAGAGAGAGAGAGAGAGAGAGAGAGAGAGAGAGAGAGAGAGAGAGAGAGAGAGAGAGAGAGAGAGAGAGAGAGAGAGAGAGAGAGAGAGAGAGGGAAAGTAGAAGAAGGCCCAAGTGAGGTATTATGGTTCCACTTGAAGCCACCCAGGTTGAAGGGCACTCCCATTGCAAGTGTCGCAGTTAGGTTAATAATTATACTTGAAGCACTCTCATTTCTAATAATGTTATGAGAGAAAAGGCTTGAGCAAATAAAGAAATAGTCAAGCAGCCAAGGTCAGGAGAATATTGAGAGTTTCATGCAATTTAGAGGGAAAAACAAGTTATTCCAGGCATTCTCCTTGGCTCCCGCAGGAAAAAACATTGTCCCCTCTCTGAAATCACATCTCAAGGCTTCTCTTGCACTGGATTCGTTTCTTACAATAGAGATGCTGCAGTCAATAGAAAACCAAAAACGTACTCTTTCTCATCTTATTTCTCTCCATCTCCTTAGAAAAACAAACTGGAGTCACAAACTATGCACACACGCGAGCGCAAGCGTGCACAGAACACTGAAGGAAAATCTTCTGAATGTCTTAATCACAGAGCCACTAAAACAAGACTCCATCATCACACAAAATAAGAGTATAATAATTACAAGAGGCAGACAGGAAAGTGAAACGGCATAAGAAAACATGTTTTGTCGTTCCCGTCGTTAGTTCCAGAGACAACAGCTGTTAGCTGGGGCGGCGGCGAATGCTCCTGAAGTCTCCATAATCACGCTGTTATTGAAGTGAGGACAAAAAGGGCACTAATTGCAAGGGAGCAATCTAAACGTAATAGGTTACACACCCAGGCGATGGCGCACAATGCTAACAGCTAAAAAGAAGAGTCGGGTTGAAAAAAAAACATAAAAAAATCACGGCAGAGAGAAAACATGCACGCACACGCACAACACTGTATAACAGTAGCGTTTCCCTCATTTTCTGCCAATTACCTTCTTTCCCTGTCAACAGTTTTAATAACCTCGATCATTTCCACAAGCCTCTTTTTTCTTTTTTGCATGCTTTTTTTGCTTCGGTTAAATAATTTTGGTTCTTTAATATGCAAATGCACCCATTGGCATGCATGGGTGAAGAGGCTTCAGCTCCTTGAGATGTGTCAGTATATTGTCGAGCACCTGCACCTCGGGGAAGGCTTGATTTAATTGACACCTAATACTATTCATTATTCCACTTAGTGAGCATCTCTGCTAGTCACCTGTAGGCTGCTCGAACACCGTGCTGCCATTTCCTCCTGTCGACAGCTGCTGTAAATAGACTGACTAACCTTAGTAACTCCTTTTAGTAGTATTATTTATTTACAACTACTACTAATTATAATATAAAATACTGCAGTGTTTTTACATATATTAGAAAATACATTAAGATTAAAATTTTTATATTATAACATTTTTAAATAATACACACTGATTATTTCACAATTTTTAAGAGCATTGTTTTTTGGTTAATAAAAGCTATTTGGAATATGTGGTGTTATGGAGGCTGTATTGTAATTACGAGGAAACCGATTCTGCTATAAAAAAGACTATGGTAAAAATAGTGGATGGCTGTAGTGTCATTGTCTTTATTTGGCAGAGCTGAGGTGCTAATCTCAGCACTGACCCCGTCGTCCCAACCAATTGCACAATTCCTGACCCATCTAAACAGGACACGTGTCTATCAAGCACACATGAATTAACCACTCCCAAGAGGCTTCACCTCTTGAGCAGGGCAGCACATGACCTCCTCTTCAATCCATTTTACTGCAGGACTCGGCACTAATCAGGGTTGAATTATTAAAGTGAGCAGCCACCGATGATCAATTCACACTGGCCAGGCCTTCCATGACAGGGTACTTCTTCAGCACTAATGTCACAAGAGAAATTCCATCGGACAATGAAAGACGTACAGGGAAATAGATCATGCTGATTAGTAACGTGAATGGGAGAGATAAAGTTGAAATATGTGAAATAGAAGAAATAAAGAGTTCAAGTTCAATCAAAGCTGTGGATAAAAACTATTTTCATGGCATGTTTGCACTGGGAAGACACCATGCCAGATACCATCACCCTAAGAAGGAGACGAATTCTGGGCAGCATATACAAGAAGAAAACTGAATAATAAATATTGGTGAAGACAGCAAGACACTAGCAGAGGGTCAGCATCTTTCGAAGGAAAGCCGTCCAAATGAAGGCTTGGGCAAGCGATTAAAACACACCCCTGGAGCCTCCCTTCCCCTGACAGGAGGAGGAGAACGAGAAGAAATTAAAGCAAAGTTGAAAGAGAGATTTCTAGAGAGAGAAGTACAACTCAAGGATCCTACAGATTGAGAAGAGGAGAGAGATATTAGGAGGGAGTAAAGGGTGGTGGCACAAAAAAAAAAAGGGAGAGGGGGGGGGGGGGGGGGTGGGGGGGGTGGGGGGGCTGGGAATCCAATCAGAACTTAGTGTAGAGAGATCAGGAGCCAAGATAAGCCCATACTTCGAGCCCCCAAAACTGCAATCTCCTCTTAAGCTGGAGAGTGGCAGCTGGCAGAACAGCTGGTGAATAGGATTAATGTCAGAAGAATGAAATAAAACTCAACATATGTCCGAGCCTGAGGTGTTGGGACTGCACGTGATTGTGCCCCGATGGATGCCATGTGTGCAGCTGGAAGGAGCTGCGCCGGAGCTCGGCTGCGCTGCCTTCCCCACAAGGTCACTTTTAAGAAAACTAGGACCATTTAATGCTTGGATAGCAAAATGAACTTTCTCTCCCCTGTCCTCTTTAGCCTCCTCTCAGGCTGAGTGAGCCCTCAGAGGCGGCCCACCCCGACTGCTCCGCTCCTGCCTGCTGCTGCTGCTCATTACGGTTCACTCACAACAAGAAACATCTTCAGCAAACACGGAGAAAAAAAACAAAATTTAGCCAATGAACTTTTTCTGAAAAGGTCGGGATGAGAATGACAATGAGAAGTAATAAAGATGTCCTCAAGAGTTTCAATATCTGACAATGTCAGGCACTTAAAACACAATTAAAATAATCAATCTAAATGCATCCCTCTAAAAAAACAAAGATCATCCTCCTTATCAGGAAAAACAACCCACACAAATTTAGTCTAATTCGCGAGGTCCTGCTGTAACATGATTTAAAAAATATATAATAATAAATAATAATAATAATAATAATGAAGTTGGAAAATACTGCAAAAACAATGCAGTGTTTTCTTAGAACTGCCTCTCATTTAAGATATACACTTTCAAGATATACTCATACAAGATATACACAAAAAAATAAACTCTCATATTTAATAACTTAGTCTGTCGCCTTATTGTGTCCCGTCTTGTCCCTTGTCTATTGTGTAAAATCTTTGTTGTATGTTTATTTCATTTATATTTGTCTAAGTGTATTTATTTCTTAATCTGCAAGCAAAATAAATTCCTCATCCATTTCTACAACATTCTGATGCTTCTCGAGGGTTAGGATTTTGTAAACTGGACTATAAATAATGTTTCATTCTTTTTTTGAAAAGTAAATAAATTAAAAATAAAAATACACAAAGAAAGAAAAAAACTGCATCTTATGAAACTATCTTGAAATGCAGCTGAAAGGATTGAGCACACGTGAAGGTACGAAATAAGAAGAGATATGCGAATTTAATCTTAATTTATAAATTCCATTTCATGTCGGTAATCATTAGAGCCCACATACTGTAATAAATTATAACAATTTCCCACAAGAAATAAATTACTGGGTACCTTGCAGAGGAGCCATTTTTATGCTGGCTACCCTGCAATCTAACTGTCAGATATAAACCCTTCTGCTAATCAATGCTTCAAAACATTCACTTTTATTCGTCTATGTTGAATTAATAAAAATGTGTGAATAATGTCGCTTACTGTGATCATTTCGGCTCAGAGTGATTTAGTAAATTAATGGGTGCTATGGACAAAAAGAAACTGATAGGATCCACATGAATAGATTAAAATTTGCTGTGAAGCCAACTGTCTTGGGTCGTCACTGAAACTTTATTTCATCTTAAATGCCAGAGCAACTTGGACGTGCTTGAGAGGTTCTCCCCACAATATACGCCGAGTTAAAACGTGGCCGTCAAGAAGATAATGTGATGCTCAAATTAAAATAGAAGACACATCAACCATAAAAACACTACAGCTCAGTTTATATGCACTCTTTGGGTAAAGTAATTGACAGTGTTTTATTCCCTGAAGTATAAGTTTTAATATATAAGGAAAAATTGAAAGAAAGAATTAAAATTGATGCTCTTCAGTAAACTAGGTATGTGGTAAAATGAGTGTTTTATAGCCACAAGTTTTACAGTAATAAACAGTACTGTATGAGTGCACGAGGGCATTAAAAAGTGAAATTTAAAAGGAGGCATCTTCGTTCTTTGTAAAACTCGCTTGACTAATTAAGGAAGCATATTTTCCACCACTGCCACTGACATTCTTCGTTTTTATGAGGCAACAATTAAAAATGTTTATGGTACCGTGGAGCGCACTCTGTTTACCAGCATGTCATAGTTCAGTGCTCATGCACACGGGCCCAAAAGGTCACTATTTTTAGCCACGACCTCCATTCTCTCTCGCGCGCACACACACACACACACACACACAGCTATCGTGTAACTGCACACTCTTACTACATCACAGACCACCAGTGACTGCCAGGTTCAGCCCACACAGCAATACAATCCACCTATGGAGTACCACTGAACAATACAGACGCAATTTGACCAGTACTTCCCATTATCAGCAGAAGGACGTCGTGAGAAGTATCTGTCAATTTAACAGTGGCTGAGGGTTTTTTTTTGTCTGTTGATATCCAAGCAAGTGTAAAGAGAGGCTGTGACGAGACGCAGTTACCGGTTACCATAGTACTTCAAAAGGTTAAGAATTTCAATTCCTCTCAAGTCTACTTACCGGTCTACAACTAACACACTGAACATTGTTTCCTGCGTGGTTCTGCAACAATGGTCACCGTATTTTCTTTCAAATCGACCCGTTTCTTTTTCTCTCTGCTGTGGGGTCATATCCACCACAGCATGCTGTGAGAGGACGGAAAACGCTGCCATTTCACATGGAGCTGAGCTCATTTCTTTATCACCTCTCAAGAATGGGAAAAAGTGTGTGAGACGGAGAGACAATGCAAAATATATATGGGGGGGGGGGAAATACGGCATACAACACCAGACCCAGACCACTGTGGAGAAGGAATCCTCAGGCAGGGCAAAGTTAAAGGAGTGAGAAAAGTGTCCCTCACTACCCAAATCACAAATATAAGTAGATGGAATTTTATGGAAAAAAAAAATGAAAAAAAAATTCCCACCCTGCAAAACCATTAATTAGAATTAAAACTCATAACTTTAAGCTATCATTGGAACTTCATGACATGTAATGGATGATAGGGTCCTAAAACGTATTAACCACTCGACCTACACAGACTTTAAAATTATATGGGGGCCACTCCCAATGAGAGATGGTGTTCAGCGAATAATTATGATGATCCAAGCCGCAACGTTCGCTGAGCAATAAAACATGTTTCTATCTGTTTTTTCTGACATCCCATCTCATCCCCTTGCACCTTATTGAACAAAGAGAGAGCAAGAGAGAGAAAGACACGAGGAGACAGACAAGTCGTAAACGGCTTTGTCGTGTACAGCACTCGGAAACATATCGGGTCGATGTGTATCGTTCATTTTTTAAAGGGATAGTTCACCCCAAAAAAAAAAAAAAAAGAAGGTTCCAACCTGGACCCCTACTGACGTTCATTATAAAGACTAAAAAAGTCAGATAAAAGGAAGTCATACAGGTTTTGAAAGATGTGAGGGTGAATTAATAATAAATTCCTTTTTGGGTGAACGATCCCTTTAATTTTTTGGAGAAGGAAAACGACGTGTGTATGTTAGCTGTTGTGTCTGTGAATTTCAGAAAGGGTGGCGGTATTAGCAACCAGGTGGAGCTGACGTAGCTGGGTCTTATAAAACAAGTCTTGCTATGTGGCCTGAAATCATTAGCTGGGCACATCGGCCCGTCTGTGGCTACGGTGTGAGTTACATTGACACTATTTTGATCCTAGTCAGATGACACCAGCTCTTTTGTCCAGTTATGTGCAGTCAATGCCTGCGAACTGAGCACGAGGCGGGTGGTGGTGATCTCACACTCATATAGCGCAAATGCAACACACGCTTTACAGGTTAAGTCCAGCTCATCTCGATCTGACCGCTTTTAATCTACATAAAGGGTCCTGCTTTTTCCACCGGCAGTGCTCGGCTGCGCAGTGACAGATTTAAGGCTAATTAATGGGGTGGTCCTCTTTTCTCAGGCATCAGCATTTTGCTTTTCTTACTGTGCTAATCCAAATACCAAGAGGGGAACATAAAGATGCTTGCTCATTAAAACCACTCGTTCCAGTACTGCTTTACACATATACCACTATTCCAACACCGCTGTTAAACAAGAGCAGGACTCAACGCCGGCCCCATCAACACTGTTGCTTGGGACAACACTCATAACTGTCATCTCATCATATTGCAGTGGCCCCAAAAATGTTCATACACTTTAGCCACATTTAACAATGTATGAATGTCATTACATTAAAAATAATAAAAAAAGATAAATAAATAAATAAAGATGTTTATGTAAATAAATAAGTATACTTTAAGCAAATATTTCACAAAAAAAGATTGTTTGATTTTAAATGATGAAACTATATACATGTTCTGTTCAAAATGAAGACGAAAAGTATTTGGACACTTACTTTGTGGCTGACTGGAACGTGTCCATATAGTGAATGTCATGGACATCACTTGAGGTTACTCAGCTAGGACAGCTTTGAACTTGAGGAGAACTGACCTCATATATCCACTAAAATCACCTTCTGTTTTTTTGGTTAATTGAAAAAACATAATTGACAAAAAAAAATTGTCAGTTGTCACTTCTTTGCAGATGTCACTTGGGATTGATATTTATTATCTAATGTTGTGAGATTCAGACATTTTAAGTGTGACTTTCATGTCCAAAGGTATCTAGATATTTTTTGGGACCACAGTATATTTAGGGATTATAGTAAATACAATTATGCTTAAATAAACATATAACAACATGTAAATTAAAAGTATTTTAAATCTTGTCCCTAAATAAAAAATAAAAAATAAAAAAATCAGGAAAGAAACTTAGAAATGACACAAAAATACCTTTAATTTGCATAATGTGTTATAATTATAATAATGTAAATATATATATATATATATATATATATATATATATATATATATATATATATATATATATATATTTTTTTTTAAACATGCATTAGTGTTCACTTAATTAAATAGTGTCACAGGAATGTTAATGTGATGGATGCATTAAGGTATATGAAAAACAGTGTAAGAAAGTCTCGTTCACGGCTGAGGGGGACGTACCTATAGTGAGAGAGGGGGGACAAATGGAGCTCTGTTCAGTGTTCAGGAGTCCTGGCTGTGATTTGTCTCCCTGAAACACCCGTTTCCTCCTATCAGGAGAGCCTCAGCTCAATGACAGAGACCAGCACAATGGAAGTGTTGTGCTCGATCCCACACAAGAGGGACAGAGTCAACAGCTGAGCTCGAGAGAGAAGATGGCTCCTGGAATGCTCTGCAGCAGTTGCTACTGTTGACTAATGGGAATCTGAGAAGAGGGAAGGTGATATGGACGCAGAGAATGGCACAGTGAGGCAGAAGCAGCTGCTTGTTTTGTCATCTGAAAGAGGAGCACTCTATTTGGAGCAGGGACAGAGTTTTGGAGGTCCACACTAGGCAGTCAGGAGGGGAACGATTTGTCTCTCCTGTCACACGCTCCTCTGGGAAGTGTGTTTGTATTATGGATGTTTGATATGAAGCATACAGGCTGCGGAGGGTTTTGATATGGATTGAACAGAGCTGCCAGAATCTGTTTGTATCAGTCTATCTTCCTTTTTTTGTCGGTGCTGAAGGCTTGTCAGTAGCGTCTCTCTCTCTCACTCTAAGGGGAAAGACAGGAGGAGTAGGTGCTTTCATTTTTGTCCACAGAGTGGCAGAATGTCCGCAACGTAAAAAAAAAAAAAAAAAAAAACTATTCAATGTATGCCTTGGAGGGTGACAAGAGAGATGACTGGCAAGGAGCAGAGGGAGCAGGAAGACAAGCTTTTGATCATGTGTCCTAACAAGCCATTCCAGCTCATGTCAGCTCAACCCCAGTAGAATTACATTATCAATTCAAACAAAAGTGATGGGCCAGATCTTGCTCTTTACTGAGCTACCAACTCACCCGCATTCTAGCTTACCTGCCAACTCTCGAGATCCACACATAACCCTAAAGATTAACTAACATATTTAGACATGTGTACAAGCACACTTGGATTAATCAAACCCAAACTGTATATAGGCTTTCATTCAGACAAGCAGCTCGGTCGAAGATAGACAACAGAGTGCAAGAGGCGAGAAAACTTCCAACGACTGATGTTTGGCCCAGTGTACTCTGCCCGAGGGATCGGTGGACTGACATAACAGAGTGATGGAACGTTGTGTTTGAAGTACTCTTCCAGATCTCAGGTTCGGACCAAAAACTAGCCAAGAAATTAAAAAGATCGACCTCATTGTATATGCATCAAGTCTAGGGCTGGTGCCATACATCATTATAACAAAGATTGTTATTAATTAGGTGGAATAGAAATCAGAAGTGGGCAGCCTGGAGAGCAAAGCTAGCCCCTCTGCTATTTCAACAAGAACCCTTTCAAGAGGGTCATAAAAATGCAACCGAAATGGCATGCGGTAAAACAGCTTTCTGCACTCAATTCTCCCGCTGCCCAAACCCATCAATCTCTCGATCTCGATGGGGAAAAGGCACATGCTGCCTGGAGATATTGGGCTGGATGTTGAAGAAAAGAAAAAAAAGGACAGATTTCAGTTAGAAATGTATAAATACAGGAGAGGGTGATAGCTTCCTAAAAATGCCTTCGCAAACATACTTCAACAGAAAAACAAGTGCCTCAAAGGAGATTTTGAGGACAGATAGCCCCCATAGAGCAGATCAGGAAGGTAACACACACACACACACACACACACACACACACACACACACACACACACACACACACACACACACACACACACACACACACACACACACACACACACACACACACACAGCTGTTATTTAAATGCACACCGGTGCTCACCTGCTGCTGAAATGGCTGAGATCTGCAGGGGGGTGGGGGGCCTCTAGAAATATCCCTCTGTCCCAGAGATCAGGCTTTACGTGGGATGGAGGCACAGAAGAATCTGCCCCCCACCCCTGCTAAACTCATTAACTCAATACACAAAGTTCCAGGTGTATTGAGTCGTTCGCTAACCTCGACTCTCCTCTGGCCCCTCAGAGGGCTCAGGGTTACCAGCCAAAAGAAAGTCCTTATCCATGCCACATTAGCAACTGTTCCTGTTGTCACCCAGGTCACTCCTGAGGGTGTAAATCACTCCTTTTCAGAAAGTGCCACTTCTACACCTGTTGGCTCTGACATATTTCTGAACATGTCTAACAACCTTGCCTTTTCACTTGCCTTTACAAGGGGAAAGACTGCAAGGGTGCATAAGGTTGAGCAACTGTGCAGGGACACTGACACAAGAAACTTTTTATGATGGTTTTTGTTTTTTAACCAATCTATGAGGATTATGACTATTATATAACAATTTTTTGTTTGTTTGTTTGAAACAAGGAACAACTCATACTCATACAAATTTTGTAACTGCATAACAGCGTGTGTGGTCTTCAGCAGAAGTGGAGCAGACTGACAGGATGTCATAGAGGAATGACAGGCTGCATGGATGGTCTATTTTTCAGCCACCAATCTGAACTCCTGCCACTGAACTGCCTGCAAAATGTAATTCTGGCATTCAGACGAACAGGGCTCTAAGCGTGGATTAGTAGCAAACAAGCTATTACCAGCAGCCATGGCCAATCCTGCCAATACAAGACTGCTGACTAAGTTGGCAGAGCCAGTGGTTCACTGGTGCCCAAACTAGAGCAGTAGGCAGAATGCCTTCTTGACTAGGTGTGGATGCTTCTCCCTAGATCTTTCTGTCTGCTACAAAGTGATGTGGGAATGTTAAAGTAAAAAAAAACTTAGGATGTGCCGATATTAAAATTCTGTCCACTACAGATAGGCCAAGAATTAATTTTGTCATGGCCGATTACATGGATATTATCAAAATGCTGTAATATTTTGTCGAAATAAAATAAAATAAATAAAAACAAGATTAAGTAAGATAAATTAAGTCGGTGAGAGAGAATGGGCAGTGTCTAAATATGCTGCTAAAAATGATATTTGGAGCGTTAAACTGCAAACAAATCAATTCAAGGTTGAATAAGGGTAAGAGCAGATCATTGAAATGGAGGTTGAAGAATCACTCCACTAAAAAAGGAGTTCATAAAACTGTCGAAAAAAATTCCACATAACAGCAACAATGAAAACAACCTACAGCAGAGGATTCATATATCAACGATCATTACTTAAGTACATTTCATAAAAAGGGCCTTAATTGCTTGTGAAACTAAGACAAGGTCACCTTGAATCTTTATAATGGACACTTTTCCTCTTGTCCAGTTTATTTTTCTTTCTTTATATTTAGATTTGTTTTCCTCTTTAGGCATTATAAACAATGAAAAAGCACCATCTGAGAGCTCTCTATAAATAATGTTTTACAATACAAATTACAGAAATTCCTAAGACCTCTGTGGATGAGGAGGTTCATGTGGCGCTTTTACAGCGAAGGTGACTATTCAGCTTAATGCAGTCCTCTAGGCAGGATATTTTCATTCATTAGAGCGGTCACAAGCACTTAAGGCACTTTGAGGATTGTTAGTGAGAGGAGAGATGGAGATGACAGTCTGGTTTCACTGACTTGCGGTATGGTTCTAATAGGTCTGATTGAATTTGAGAGCGGTTGACTTTTAGGGCCCTGGTGCACATTCAATTAAGTGTGTGTAAAGACGGGTATGAAGTACAGTGTGCGTCTATATGAAATGCAACCTTTCAAGTATGTCTGAATCTACGTCTCCTTGACTTCAATCAAGAGACACTGTTTTTTGCTGCCTACACAATGCCATTCTCAAAGAAGAAAAGCTTAAAGGGGTCATATAATGGTACATGCACTTTTACAAGTTGATTGTACTGAAATGTGTTGGCAGTGCCTGTACACAACCATCATATAATGATAAAAATCCATCCAGTGTTTTTGTTTTAATCTCCTTACATGTTTTCCCCTGCCTCAAATCGAGCCGTCTGATCGTGTGACGTCACACCGTCGGACGCCCCTCCCATGATTGTTGATTGACAGCAGCGTTTCAACACAGACCCGCCCTGAGCGAGCTGTCATCATTGTTGATGCGCTGGAGCAGAATGGCGTCTAAGCGATTGTGGTGTTCTGTTCTTGGGTGTAATAACGAACACAGCAGTCATTTTGATGTTCCTAAATCCGAACTGCTGAAGACGCAGTGGCTGAGTTTTGAGATTACTTATTTACTTTTTATTACTTGTTATTGATATTTATAATCTATGGTTTTATTTTGAAAAAACAAAGCATTTCATCCTTTCCTGTAGCACATATTCGTTGTGAGGTTAAAACCTACCCCACTACTATATATTATGCAAAAGGCACTACATCAAATGGGTAATATGTCCAAATGTGCCGTTTTTAAAAACAGTATGAGAACAATAATCAGATGACTTACTATATCAGTTGTCTATCAAACGCAGTACACGATTTCGGACACAGTTCTAGTGTGACCGCACCTTAAGCAGGGTAAGCTAATGAAAGGTTACAGTTGTTCCCTTAATAACAGGCTGAGATGAGCAATATTTTTAGCTTGTCCATTCTTTGCCTCACATAACATAACGACATGCTTTGTCGTTAAGACAACACATGTCTCTCTAAATTGCTTTTGGAGTCACGCAAGGGGTTAATCCTGACATTTGAGGTTCTGCGGGCATGAAGATTCCCCTTACAGCTGCACCAAACTGAGACGTCCTCAAGGACGCAGAACCGCTCCATTTCAGCATCTCAGCACTAACGTGTTGAACTCTGCATGCCTCTTGTGTCTCTCAAGTTCAGGAACCAATTTCTGTGCAAAGGGGGAGATTGTGGCGTGAGGTGTGGAGGCATGAGGTCGGCTCTGTCTCCATTATTAAGGGCAGATTAACACAGCTGTACACTAGAAGTGAAGCACCCTCTCCTGCCTGCACTAAACATACGGGCCTTCAGGATTACGAGCTGCACTTGACCATTTAAATTACAGCAGCAACCGGCCATACCAGCTGGGGCTCATTAGCATAGCACCCTAGAACACAGAGGGCTGAGAGCGCATCTTAAAAATACCTTACTAGAAAAAAACAGGAGCAACCTATGAGAACACCAGCCCTTCACACTACCTCTGGATACCATTAAGCTAGAGATGCAGGAGAGGTGAGAAAAAAAAATGCATCAAAAGATTATACAGGTTATACAGCAAGTCACTTTAAATACTATTTCCAAAACTGCGTTTTGTTTAATACGGCACCTTAATTGACAGACAGGCAAATTATAGGTGGAAATATTTTTAGAGGAAAAAAAAATCTTAAATCAGTTCACATAAATTTAGATTGCTGTTAAATTATTTCATTGCACCGCCCCACAAAATGAAGCCCCTTTATGATAATGGATGGCTTGTCATAATTTTCTATATCAATTATGAATATGAAAATATTCATGACTGACAGCCTCTCACTCAGATTTATTTAATTTGTCCTATTTTCTTATTCAAAATATTTTTCTAACCCTTGGCGATAATGAAACCGACCATAAACAAATACGATTAAATTAATATGAAGACCTTCACAGAAAGGGAGAAAAAAAATATGTGAGGAAAAAAAGTACTTTTAACTGAATTATGGCCTAATTTATTCCTCTGATCAAGTGTTCGGGCTAAGAGTTCCCCAGATGCTTAAATGAGACTAGTATCTCCCCAAGGAGCAATACTGTCTGAGTGTGTGTGTGTGTGTGTGTGTGTGTGTGTGTGTGTGTGTGTGTGTGTGTGTGTGTGTGTGTGTGTGTGTGTGTGTGTGTGTGTGTGTGTGTGTGTGTGTGTGTGTGTGTGTGTGTGTGTGTGTGTGTGTGTGTGTGTGTGTGTGTGTGTGTGTGTGTGTGTGTGTAATTTGATTGTATAGGTTTCTGCTTTACACTAATTATGAGGAGAGGAACCGTTTCAGCAACTCTTTCTCGTATTTGCTTTTTATTCCCAGAGGACTCGCTCCACTGCGGCATGATCTGCATCAAACTATTCATTAATTTAAAAAATAAATAAATAAATAAATAAAACACAATAAAAATAAATTGTATCAATTAACTTGATTCTCCTTTTAGTCATAGGACTGGATTTTGACTTTTACCGAACAACTTGCTGCAGAAGCTACAACTTATACCTACCCAAATGCATAAATCCTTCATATAATAAAATTATTACACAATACATATGCATTTTATATCTTTCAAATGTAATTGCCCAATCCGTGGATACTTCTGGGCCCTAAACACATGGAAGAAAAAGTGTTCTTGGAGCTATTTGAGTTGGTCTGTAGATGAATTTTGCGGCATGAATGCTGTCGTCTGTACTGAAGAATAAAAAGGTAATGTTCCTGGCGTCAGGTCGTGGCGTGTGTTTTATGGTCTGAGAGTTTGGTTTGGCATCGCCCGGAGACCACACTTAAGCTGAGGGGTAGTGCCACCCACTCTTTGTCACACTGGACTTGGTTCAGAACAAACTGGAAAACATAGCCACGTCAGTCCTCCCTGATTAAACGACGTTGTATGTGTGTGTGTGTACAGCGGGAGAAAAGAGAAAGATTATGTTGAATGAGAAAGAATATAGCATACAGGAGGACAGGCGAACGAGGAAAACAGAGTGACTGAGGAGATCGATGCACGCCAAAAACCGCTTCTCGCTAAGAGGAAAAAAACATTTGCTCTCACACACGTATATTCCTAAATCTAAACACACAAACAAGCTGAAACCTTCTGTACCGTCATGCTCTGTCTTTGTCATCTCCTCTAGTTTCTTCTGTTTCAGTGTGTCCACCACATCGGCCAGGCTTCCTTTGCGGCGCTCTGGCGTTCCGAAGGCTGAGCTGCTCAGCAGGTCGCCGCGCTCCCTGGCCCCCTCCTCTGGTTTGTGTGGAGAGGTAGAGTTATTCCGGAAGGAGTATAAGGAACATACTTTATTGCTGTCCGATTCCTGCAGGAAAACACAAAAGAGTTTTAGAGAAGATTTTTTACTTTATGCCAAAATGGACATTAAATGTCAAAGTACAACAAAAGATAGCAACATGATCACATTTAAAATGTAATAATTGATTTGAAAATTAAGAAAATGCTGAAGACATACTATTTATATTAGAGATAGTGAGTTTAGGACACTTTAAATGATTACAGAGTACACTACTTGACAAAAAAAAAAAAAAAAAAAAAAAAAAAAAAAAGGGGGGGGGGGGGGGGGGCCAAGCTTAAAATGGCAAAATATTCAGTGGTCTTTTACTGGTCTTAACCATTTTAAATCACAAATCACTGGTCAGGAAATTAGCAAGAATTGCACAAATAGTGAAGATAAAGTAATTTAGCATGGAATAGCCTTCCCCAACTTGCAGACAGCTTTTTACAGGAAGAAAAGTCAATGTTGTTTTAATCCATGTTAAGCAAATGCACTACTTAAAAAGCAATTGCTGTCTTAGAAAAGCATCAAAGACAGAATTAAGTTTTTGCCAGAATATGGGAAGTTGTGTGTGGAGTGATAAATCACAATGAAACACGAGTTGCGTGGTGATGCTCCAGAGTGGTGCCTTCGAAAATTTAGTGTGAAATATAATAATAAATGCATCACTACCACAGTGAAGCATGGTCTTCCTGATGGACTTCAGGCTTATGTTTTGGCCTGGTCAAAGTCCAGATTTGAACCCTATAGTGAATATTTGGTCTCACATTAAACTCAATTGAACTGGGAGACATTTTTCAACTGCTCATGAACTGGTTGAAGCCCTTAAATTTGGCTAATGTCCTGACTTTGTGGTTAAGACAATTAAAAGCTTAGATTAGTGTAGATGAATGGTGTTTAACAACTCTTTTCTCAACACAATAGTCATCGCTGTAATTCCTTTGCAAAGGTTACGAGTGCGTGTTTGATCCGAGCTCGAGCACAGTGTAATTTGTTGGTTCTCGAGCAGGCGACTGTTCCGCACGGAACCCTCCAAGGCCATCGTAAATCTGGGCCCCGTCTCAAACTGCTGTTGTTTTGCGGTCCCACCTGTGTGTGGTTTAGTGGTTAACTGAGCTTCTGTCTGCAGCTGATAGTTCAGTGTTCCCCGAGCGAGAACACAGAGAGGGAAAACAGAGCGAAAGGGAGAAGCGATCTGTTTGTCTGATCCTAACTCCTAAACACTACTGAGTGATTGTAAAATATAAAGTGCAAAAGCATATTAGTGAGTGGAGAGGGAGTCCTGAGAGAAGAATTTGGGCATAGGATTGTTCCATCAATGAGAGGAAAACTGGCAGGTGTATGTTTGGAGAGCAGGGCACAGACGGGCATTAGGGCAGTGTGATTATGTGGCAGCAGTACACGAATGAGATCACACAAATCAGCTGGCACAGACTTGAGGGTTCTGCTAACACACACATGAAGTCAAATTTGCAGGTGACATATAGAATATCTCAATGTTTTGTACAAGACAACAAGATTAATTGGAGACTTTTGATATTAAAGTCTACAATCAAAAGTCAGCGATACCAATATGAACTCAAATATCTCATCAAATTCTTCAATGACCAAACTGAAAAAAATGTATATACTCTTACTCTATTGTCTCAAAAAAAAATTATCTCAATTTATACGAATATGCTATGGTTCAGAATTTTTGGGTCAGTAAGATTTAAGAAGTGATTTTTTTTTTTATTCAGCTATGATGCATTAAATCGATCAAAAGTGACAGCAAATACATGTATAAGATTGTTTTAAGCAAAAATGCTGTTCTTTTGAACTTTCTATTCATCAATTTATCCTGAAAAAAATGTAACGGTTTATTTTCCACAAAAAATATTAAGCAGCACAACTGTTTTTGATATTGATATTAATAAGAAATGTTTCTTGAGCACCAAATCAGCATATTAGAATGATTTCTGAAGGATCGTGTGACACTGAAGACTGGAGTAATGATGCTGAAAATTCAGCTTTGCCATCACAGGAATAAATTACCTAAAATATATTAAACAATACATTAAAATATATTAAAATAAAAAATAGTTATTTGAAACTGTGATAATTTAACAATAATGTCATTTTAATAAATCCAATTACACCAATAGCAGAGACAACTCTCTGTCTTTCATTTTATACTCTGGTTCAGTATTTATTTACTGCCAACCTCCAAAACTCATTATCAGTGCTGGCATTCTTATGTGTATGTTCGTACATCTTCTTTACCCTTTTTATCTTTTATTCAATGCCATTCTCTACACTTATATTGACATACCAGATCTAAAGGCATGACTCACTTCACTATACACTAAACATAATGTCAAATGTATACAGGAAGAGTTTGCACAAACATACTTCACATTACATTTACATTTTACAGACGTTTTTATCCACAGTACAGTGAAGTTTTTATCAGGTGAGAGTTAAAACAAACTACAACCCCACTGAAGAAGAAAAAACTCACTCAACAACAGGACGTCCTGCTCATGTGAAGACAAGCGAGTGCAAGTGCACCGCTCACTGCAAATCAAACACAAGCAGCTGCACTTGAACATCAAATGAGCACAATTAACTTTTCATATGCTTTCCCTCATTATATCAAGAGGAAACTGAGAGATCATCCCATGCATATCCAACCACAGCAGTGCGGTAACAATTCTTTGAAATGCTCTTCTAATTACACCAATCACAAAAGCTCTCTGTAATCCAATTAGGAAACAGCACCACCTGAGCAGTGTTGAAGTCTTGGATTTACATGTGATGAAGAGGTGAAGACAACCATTATTATATTATATTATATTATATTATATTAATATATTTTAGATAGAAAATTGATTAGAAATGTTCATATTGAAAACTTTTGATATTTTGGCACATCTGAGCATAGAGCATAGATTGAAACATTGTGGATGTGAACTTCTACAGGAGAGAGATGCAATTCTTTTCATGTGAAAAATCTGAAAAGCTGTTCAGATAAGAAAAGTCTCCATTTGACCTTTATTTAATCTCATCGCTTTCTAGGGAGAAGTATTTGAGTTAAAAAAGGGATCTCATTTCTCATTTTTCCTTCCTATGGGTGCAAAAGTGCATCCTGTTGTCCCTAACATACATTTGATGTCACACCATATGCTGTGGTGTTGCCACCAATGGAATGCAAACTTTAGCTAAAGAGAAAGGCAAAAATCCTCTCATGACAGCTGAATTTTTAGGCTAATTAAAGTGGGGTTTTGCGCCTGGATGCTGCTGGGCCAGGGGAGTCCAGACCCCGGGGGCTGGTCAGAGTCATCCTAGCTCTGGGCAAGCAGCCGCAGCAGAGGGAAGGTTTATAGAGAATTCCCTTTTACAAGCATCGAACAATAAGTGGCTGTCAGTCTCACGTCTGGGCTCTATGCCTCTTGGTCTAGAGAGACCACCACGGAGGAAGGGGGGGCTCCCTCAACTCCCTCAAATTCCCACTCCTCATCCGCTTTCTCATTGTCTCTCTATTTATAGATTCATAAAATCGCTCTGACATGAAATGCAATTCAATACGTGGTTCTCCTGCACTTTTACAGTGTGAGGGATCTCCAGGCGCTTGTGGGGGACTTAGGCTTCAAAGCCGAGTCCTTGGCAAATCGCAAAGTCTTAAGTCTTCATTCAAGTGTTCCAGAGAGGCCTGCTCCCTTCTAGCTGTGTCCTTGGGTTGAGGATTCCTCTCTGTAGGAGTACAGAGGGTGTGTGTGTGTTTGTTTTGAGAGAATAGATGTGGGATACATCTGGAGGTTTACTCCATGACATTGATGTTGTGTTAATGTTGTAAGATTGTGTCGTAAACGGAAAATATCCAGAGAGTTCTAGATGAATAACCTCGACCAGACGGTTGTCACTCTTTGAATCCTGCAAACTATCTTGAATAATGCAATATTTCATCTACACTTCATTAGAAAATAAAAACAACACACGTAGCCTGTGTTAGCACACGTAAATGAGCTATGAAACGCTGGCAGTGGCACTCACCATGCGCTGCTGGGCCGACATCAGGCTCTCCCAGTCGGATTCGGGCGGCACGCTGCTGCTGATTGCCTGAAGCTCCTCCAGGGGAGGTTTGTTGTGGAGCAGATTGTGCAGGGGCAGCTGAGGGGCGACTAGCGACTCAGAGTTCTCTTCCTTCTCCCAGGACATGCGCTCCTGATTCAATCCATCCTCACCTCCGTCAGGGGTCGAGGCAAATGGAGAAGTGGCTTGCTTGGAAGACATGATTCTGCTGAGAGAAGAGCAGAGGAGAAGTGTCAGACAACATATTCAAACTTCCAATGCAACAACATAATTCAGAATAAAGAGTCTCGCAAATGTCAGACAGGAAATGCTGAATCTCGGCTTTCATTCTCTACGAGTGCTCTCACATCACATATATGAAGTTGGCAGCCGTTCTGAGCCTCCGCGCCACATCTAACCCCACGATTGAACCGGTATCAGAGCTGGGGAGATCCTATCAATGGCTCTGAGCTTGGTGCGGGGAATACGGCATACACTGGGGTCCCTCTTAATCCTTTGTTTAATATAAATGGACGTGCTGAGCTACGGCTGGAGAGCTGCCTGAGGCAGGCCCGATCCCCCCGCCCCATGGCTGATTACCGCACTAAGAGGGTTACCATACCATATAGCACGCTCTCATTAAAGCACTAACCCTGCCACCAACCACTAAAAGAGCGGTGACGCTGAGACGCTGACACTTAACGGGAATTTGGTCATTACATTCATATCGAGTCTATAAATGTGCCATTTTCCTTCATTTTGTAGTAATTGTGCTATTCTGCTTTTGCAATTGTACTTAGGAATTAATGCAAGTAGGCTGCTGTGGCAGATGGGAGGTAACTTTTAAGATTTATAGCAACTTTCCCATTTCACAAAATTGGGTTGGTAAATGCATTTGTTTCAAACAAAAGTCATCATGTCATATAGCATAAAACTCAACCAAGTTTCTTTAATCCCACAAACTTTCAGTGATAAAATAAAATAAAATAAAATAAAATAATCAACAGGTCATTTGTGTTTTATGACAATTAATAAAATCACTCTACTACTGCTAAGGAAATGGAAATGAATACTTAAACTGCTAATTGAATTAAAAGCTTGATTTAAATACTTAATCAAAAGACTCCAACTGATCTAATGAGTTGAGAATTAGCCAGCACACAACTTTTCTGCCAGCCTTTAAATTGTCTACTCAGAGATAGTAATTTACACTAGACAGCCAGCCCCCATCATGAACAGTGGCATACACACGACTGCTGACCACAGTGATGAGCATTATTGTTTTGAGTCTGAGATATCCAGAGTCTACGAAAGGCTATGGAAGTTGAACGCGCTGCAGCTAGCCACATTAGCATGGACAAAGGGCATGGGCGTTCTAGGTCAAGGGCTGCAGGTGAGCTAATGTCCTTCCACTGCCCACTGAGACTGCAGAGAGATGAGAGAGAGGCAGGCTGGGTAATGAAGGAAGCCCAAGGTGCCTCCAGAACTCCATCTCCAGCCCTGCCAAGTTTTCCAGCATGTGGCTCATCGTGGGACGAAAACAAATTTGACACCGGGAGAGATTATTTTAACACCAAACTGTGAGTTAATCTGTTCATGTGCGTGCGGCGGCCGTGCACTCCGGCGCATGAGGGATGTGTGGGTTGCAACGGGCTGTCAGGCCCAATTGCTCTCAGGCCCTTTAAAGTATGACTACTTCATTTGAAGATGTGCCATCAATTTGCACACATGGCTGAGCACTTAAGCCTCACACTCTCAATATGAATTGTTTAATACAGTTCGGTAAGCGAGCTTTAAAAAAAAAAAAGCCACAAGCTACTATTGTCTCATGCTAGCTTCAGTAATATTAAGTGTGTTATGCTTACCAAAGAAATATATATAAAAAATAATACATACACATCCGCAAAGTCTTGGATGAGCTCTGCGGAAGCCAACAGAAGTGGACAATGGAAGTCAATGGAAGTTAATCAAGCGGGATATCGCAGCTGTGCAAACAAGCTAAGTCTGTTAGTTAGCGCAGAGGAAGGCACCAGAGACCTAGACTGCTCCGCACCCCTATTTTCTTTAGCGAGACCAAGGCCTCAATTTTAATCAGCCAATAAATTGTTTCCTGTAATTATATCAAACAGAAAGTGATCTCTTAAATTGTGGAGCGTTAATTGAAAATCAAATTTAAGAGCAAAGTTCAGAGCGCCGAACGGTGTGTGAAAGGGGCACGCAACGGCTAGAGGAAGAGAAAGCGAGGGAGAGAGAGAGAGATTTTTTATTCATGGATCCAAAGAGCCGGAGCTTCCAGCACAACAACCCCCACCTTCATCTTCAATGGACTGCGAGCGAAACAAAGCACTTCTTTTGTATTACACAGTAAATCAAGTGGTATTATTTTACCTCTAAAATATTCAGTCTCTCAGGCCTTTCCCTCCAGTCTCTAGCCATCAGTCAAACTGCTGAGGCATGATAGTGAGAGAGAGAGAGAGAGAGAGAGAGAGAGAGAGAGAGAGAGAGAGAGAGAGAGGGGCTGACTCCATCCTCCTGTAACATGTGTCTACAGCAATTTTACTCGAAAACGCAACAGATCTGAGCCAAGGCCCCGTAACAGTATTTGTCAGTTGGAGTTAATAATTCATTAGGAGAGCTGGGAGGGCAGCTCAGCCCGTGAGTGCTGGGGTTCATGAGTTTTGCCCCCCATTCCCTCCCAACCATAACACCCCCCACCCCACTCACATCCACCAAGCTAATCTGCACCCACGGCTGAGAATGGAACAATGTGGCCGCCATTTAACTGGAATAAAGGCCTGATTCCTAGAAGGGTTTTTCCTTTAAGCGCACTTCAAAATCATTTAATTTCTCCCTACGACCCATAAAACAAAAATCAGTATGTGGTGTATGACGGAGGAGGGGAAATAGCCCCGACGCCATCGTATTTCATCAAATTAAATGGTGTTTTACGTTGAGAGAAACACCCATGGAACAGTCCTGTGAGCCACCGCAGCGCTTCCCTTTATTCTTATTAATAATTCAATCTGTTTCTTCAGTAAATAAGTCCGATCCGTTGGCCTTTGTGCATATTAAGCAGAGAATATATCAGCTAAGCTAGAGTGGCCTCATATGAATTCCTGTCAGCCCTCTCCCTCTCAGGCCTGATTACACAATAACAATGGACAGCTAACAAACCAAACCAATCAATAAGTATAGGGCAGCACAGCTTGTCTTTTCGCAGTCCAAGGGAAAGAGAAAGGCCCCATGTATAGCCGACAATATTGCGATACGTTTATGAGGATTAGGAGTTAAGTTCTCGGCATGAGTTCTCATGTAGCCTGGAATGCTTCGACTCATGAATTGTTGCCGCTGCTAACGTATCATCACGCACTGACCTCTGTTTAATTGGTTAGTGGCATTAGAAGACACCCCGCGCTGGTGTTCCTCAGGGGGTCTCATGACTGGGGGCCATGTGTTTTGGGATATCCGCTTTCGCCCCTCTCAATCGTTAGAAGCCCCCCGCTCTTCTGTCTCTGCCGTGTCTTTCTGTTGCCCTTTTATAGACAATGGCGATAAGTAACTCCTGAGCTATGGTGTCACTGCTGCCCCCTTCCCCTCGGACATCCCACACCCCCTCAAAACCACAGGCCTTAGCAGACCCCCTAAATCACCAGCCACTCCTGAAAGGAAATATTAGAAGGCCGCTTTTCGCTCCGGCACCACCACCCAGACCTACATGAAGAGAAATAATCAAATAAAAGGGGGTAAAACAAGAGGGCCATTGTTGAAGGAACTAATGATTGGTGAGCAGAAAAATGGCAAAAGCTGCTTTATGACAGGGCTTCAAGTTTCCACGGGTAACGACACACACACACACACATACACACGTGTGTACGTTCATGCTTGAGCATACGCACACACGCTTTCAAAACATAGGCTAATAAGAAATGTAAAGGTAGGGCGAAGAAAGTTACAGGAATGTAAAATGGTGCCTTTAAAAAAAACTTTACTTGTGAGATTTTAAAAGGCTAAACAGAAATCTAAAACAGAACACTCCAATGCAATTATTCAAAGTGTAATAGGAAGTGTTTGCATCTGAAAGGAAATTGTAAAAAAAAAAGAAAAAAAAAAAAGAAATGAGCAACTGTGTATTGTGTAGTATTCCTGCAGTGAGGATTATAATAATACGCTTTTATGTTAATTGTGTTGGTATCTTGAGTGTAAACAGTGAGTAGTAAATGATCAAACAACACCAACAAAACAAGGAAAAAGAAAAGAAAAAAGAAAACTTTGCACTGGTAAATACACCCTGACAAAACAATTTCTGAGTAATACTGATTTACGTTTATCTCTTTTTTTTTTAACAACAGCAGCTGCTGCAGCCATAAAGACCGGTGAGTGTTCAATTACTAAGTCATCGATACTTAGTATACATAAAATGAAGATAATACTCTCGCTCATTAATACTAAAAATGACTGCAGAGATTTCTGTCACGAATACGCACACATGAACTGGTTTCCCACAGGGAGTGAGAACAGGAGTGCGAGACATACAGTGGCATGAGTTTGCATATGTGACTTTGTGTGAGTGTCTCTCTGACAGCAGATCACACAGGTGACAGCACAGACTCTCAAGGTCCTCACCTCCTATAATCATCCCTCTGTCACCTGTGAAACCTGGGCTGGAAAATTATCATCCCTGCTGTAGCTGTTTAGCACCTTCAAATTATCACCTTCCATTGTACCTGAGCAGTCTACCGATCCATGAACAATCATCAGGACAGAAGGAAAGAACAAGGGCTTGCTTCTCTAAACAAGGGCTTCTGATCAGAAAGTGCTACTGAGTAGAAATATCAATAGAAAACAAGCATTTATTCTTAATCTATTTTGATATATCCTCTTATGGCATTATTTATTGATTTATAAGTAAACAAACAACTTAATAAATATAAGTATCATTTAGAATTATTATACAGAAGTATTATTTAGAATTGTTTTATTATTATTTATTGTTGTTATAATTATCATTGAATAAATAAGAATAAAATGTAATAAAATCACTTTTAAAACCATCAAACATGTAAACAAAAATAAATAATTATTTGTAATAATAGTAAAAAAAAAATATATATATATATATATATATATATATATATATACATGAATAAAAATACAAATATAATAATTACATAAAAATACATAAAAATATTGATTTATGAATAATATAATATTTTAATAATAATAATATTTTTTATTACCGGATGGGAGTGTAACACACTTATGGATATAGTGAAACTAAGATGCCTCTGAGAAATACCTTAACTTTTAAAAGCTGATTTTTTTTTTTAAATGTACCCCATAAATGTTAACCTTACAACCCTTAAAGTCAACTATGACAGCTCCTTCACCACACATCACTCACTCTGTCTTTACACTGTTGCTTCATATCCAATCTTAAAATAAAATACAACACACTTGAATTTACAAGAAGTACCAAGTAAGTCAGAAAAGTAAGAGAATTGTGAGGAAAATATTCTTTGATCATTAGCTCAAGCACCCTGCCACTGTCCTCACTGTGAAAGTGAGATATGTGTGTGAATGAGCGTGCATCAGGTGTGTACACTCACATACTGTCTCCCTCAGCCTGTTTGGCCGCTCCTGTCCTTCTCTGTTCTTCACACACCACTTCAGAGCTGGATGGCATAACACTTCCTCAAATTCTGGCACACACAAACACACACAAAAACACTCGAGCACAGACAGGCCGTTCGTCTCAGCCACGGCACGTCTTGTCAGAACACATCCGACGGCACGCTGAACGGAGTACGCTCTCGCACATGAACGGAGCAACCGGCAGAGCAGCTGTTAAGCTCCTCCGCTCACACACACACACACACACAGTCTCACTCGCACGCGTGTCTCTTTCAGTCCCTGCACGGCCGGAGACGATTCCGAGACGCAAGAAAAGCAGCTCGCCGTCTTTTCTGTCTCTCTTCGTCCCTCGCTCGGGGCCTTACGGGGCGGCAGTTCCCAAAGTGCCTGGTGTCAGTGCTGCAGTTAAGCAAACTTTACAGCCACTGAAGCCATCAAGCAACACAGCCTATTTGCTGAGCAACAGTGGAGCTTTGTGGTTTCCCTCACAGTTGACAGTAAGTTATGAGCCCTTTGTGAGTGCAGGGGAAGGAAAACAGAGATCGGAATTTGGCAGGAAAATATAATACAGAATTCTCCTGTCTGTTGAACCTGTTTTTTTTTTCATTCTTTCTGTTTGTCTCTCTCTCTCTCTCTTTTCCTCTCTCTCTTACTCTCTCTGTCCCTCTCGTTTTTTTTGTGGAAACAATCAAGCATTGTTGGGGGAAAGAAAAGCAACTCTGACAGATGAAATATAGTGGGGGCCCCTTTTTGGAAAAACAGTAAACAAAGCACCATTCAAGGACAGGTCCTCTCTGTCATTTATAAAGATACTTTTCTTCAGAGCAGCCGAGTCAACAAATCGAGTGTAAAATCTCCAACAGCCCACTGTGACGAGGACAGAAGACAGAGACCGAATAAAGTGATAATGCTAAAGATAGACAGAGGATATATTGCTCTGTTGCACAATAAACAAATTAAACAAGATGGAGGGTGATAGACTGGGGGAAAAAGGGCAAAACGGGAGATACACAAAAGTGACTAGCCAAAAAAAACTTTTTTCCAGACTAGCCAAAAAACAGGGACAATGGCTAATTATGAGGGAGTAATTTTGCCGCCAGAGGACTGGGGAGAATGAATGGACGCATGAAAGGCTGAGGGCTATTCAAGCCCATGTCAGCGAGAACTGTATGCCTACAGTCTTCAGCCTGGAGCGCATGAGGTCATCATTGGCACCACGTGCCCAGAAAAACTTGGGCTGGTACAACTGCCGTTTGGACATCTGGAATGCCGGCACACAGTGCCCTGCTTTTTCCAGCCACTGTCCCCCTAATTCCTTTCTTTTCCAAAAATAGGATTTTTATTTTTTGCACCAGTCGCTAGTCAACCAAATTGGAAAATTTGCAGCATCTAATGAAAAGAATAGCAGTTTTGTTCCCTTTCATTCTCATCTCATAAATGGGATTTCTGTGGAGCAAGAAAACTAAAGAAATTACCTTTGATGCTGTGCTATTCAGGGTGGACAACAGCTCCTTGATTATCGCTAGTCCCATCCCTAACTCTTCCGCATGGTTTTTTTTTATTTTTATTTTTTTATGCTGTGACCTAAACTGCCCTTTTTTCTTATGCTTTCCAAATTTTGATATATATATATATAGGGAGTACCGGGAGGAGATGCCAAATCGGGCACAATTCATGTGACACGTCATTTGGAAAATCAAAACAGGGGCCGTTTGTTCGCTAAAGTCCACCCAGATGAGGCCATGAAAAAGACGACTGATGAATTCATTCATTCATTCATTCATTCATTCATGAATCGCAAGGGTTAGCCAGGACACATCTTGAAGATCTATGATTAAGCCTTATTATGTTGGGGCAAGTGACATTGATTGCCGATTTAAACCTCTGAAACTAATTCATTCGCCCCAAATGTTCAAATGAAAGCATGGGCAACAGTGTGTGGCCACGGTGACAGGTCGGACGAAGGCGGCTGAATAAAAACCCCTGCTAAACGAACGGTTGGCACTCATGTCTGTCAGGAGGTGGTTAGAAGTTCCCAACATGACTGACAGCTGATACAAAAAAAAAGAGAGAGAGAGAGAACAGAGAGGGTGAGAGGGAGAGTCCGTCCATCGATCTGTGTAATTGCCATGAAAATCTGAGTCAGAGAGTACATGAAGGGTTGATGTTTTAGCAATGCTAAGATGGAGCGGCACAGGGAAAAAGCGGTAAAGTGAATACGAAACATGCTGCACCACGGACTAATAAAACCGGGAGCTGATAAGCATGGTTGAACAGAAAAATGTGCAGTAGATTTGTACCCAGGCCAGAAAGCAGGCACATTACTGGATTAGCCGCTGACTGATACAGAAAATGTCTCACCCGTCTACTATTAAACCGTAAGTCTGACCAACTCACACCCGCCCGTTTCAGATGAAACAGCACAGTAGTGTCTTAAAAATGTTCTCAACAAGCTGGAAAAATATCTGACTGGAGACAAACTAAAAAAAAAAAAAAAAAACTCTACGGTCTGTGACGGGCTTCCTCAGCATGTTGTAAGTAGCATTACATCGGTCTGCTCCATTCTGTAACACGATCCGTGCAGCAGCCGCAAGCAGTTAGAACTTAAGTGTAGTCATGTTGACTAACACCTTCGTCTCTCTTTCTTTCCTTCTTTTCCACCATGCTCTCCTTTTCCTGGCAGGGGAAGACACATGCATCATGACAGGCTTTCAGAATGAAATCATTAACTAAATTGCTTTCTTTTAAAAAACCACAAGTGTGTGACGGGGTGGGTTGTATCTGTCTCTGGCTGCTGTCCACCGCTTTTGGGTTCGGGCTCGGCCTCTGTTGTGGTTCACGTCGCCACAGCCATCCCACTCTGTGCGGCGGGGACCGGGCTCTGTGATTTTCCTGGGCTCCTGTATGAAATAATCGAGTAATCTCAACCCCACTCCCCGAATTCACAAGCCCTGCCTGCCAGCAGCACAAAGAGGCCTTTTGTGCTCCAGAATGTGTGTGTGTTCTCAATACTGACTGTATGGATCATCATCCCTGAATCAATCAAAAACATATTAAACAAATACACATTTTGAGCTGGGCCATTCAGCAGAGGGTTTGTGGGAAGAGTGAGTGAGCAGTGAGCAAATTAACACCACTTCTGTTTGTCATCGAAGCAAAGAGCAACCCGGATCGCTAACGTATTTATGAACGAGAGTGTGGTGGTGTATGATGCGCTTTTCAGTCAGAAAAAGGCTGAGAGAAAGAGAAAATTGAAAGCAAACTATAAAACAAAAGAAAATGTCCATGTGCCCTCTGACAGCAAGGAGGTGAATGACCCAGGACAAAAAAAAGAGACTGTAACATCTAGTCTTTGGTAACATTGTATCTGGCACAGAAAGACTTGAATAAGCAAAGCAAACAGAGGGAAAGTAAATAGGTAGCGAAGGCCAGACAAATATTTGATAAGCGGATAGGTATTGTGGCAGTGTGGGACGTGTGGCACAGGTCTTCCCTCCCCTCCTCCTCCCCTTTATCCCTCTCAGTTTCTGCGTGCGAGGCAGCAGATGTGTCTTTCACAGCCTGCGGAGTGTGCAACCAATCGGCAAACAATAGCTAGCCACTGACAAAGGTCATCTTTCGCAATCCGCGCGTTATCAGAGACTAAAAAAACAGCGAGCACGCAGCAAGTCTGTGCTCAACGCACGTCGCATGGCACCCTGACTGTGTCTGTGTGTGTGTTTTAACCCCTCACTACAATGCTACTTGATCCTTCTTAATAAGCCAATTACACAAGTTTAAGCCACCTCTTTGACCTCGAGTTAAGCTAACAGTTGGTGTAAACAAGTGAAATCCTATTAACCTAATAATATACACGGAACCAGGCGGCAGCGGCCAGCAGTTCAGGCGCTAAAGCCTCTTGGAGTCTTAACTACACCGAGTTTGGTCCACCGGAGCAACAGTGGACATGAGCTTTGTGCTCCCAAAAAGGGTCATAAGTTAATCCGCAGCGGATATTAGAGTACTTGTCAGAATGGATGTGCTAATTTAGCTAGCCTGTATTAAGCCTCTCCACTTAGACGCCTAAAAACAAACACGTCCTCTGTCATTACATTAATACACATTTAAGACTGGAAACTCCTGAAATGAACACTAATTAGAGCTTAAATAGAGCCCATAATTCAGCAGTTACAAAGAAACAGAGCGAGTGCCTTTTATCTCACTAGTGCTGTGGCTAACAATTTAGCATTGTGTTGATGAGCTCGTTTCATTTACTGTGGCGGCACTTAACTTTCTAACTGTTCCTCTTATGATCATAGAGGAAAAAACTAACTTGGGGATTTATTTTTTATGAATCCATCTTTTAAGTGTTTCCTCTTGAAATCGAGAGCTGCATTATTCATAAAAGTGCTGCATTTTAAAGGCGACAAACAACACATTTTATGCAGCGTTATGAAAGCATAATGCCGGCAGATGCTCCTTCTGTTTTGTTCTGATGTCACCTCCACAGCAAATGGAGACAGTTTTAGGGTAAATATTTAACAGTGGGCCATTTAGCTACATACAATTTAAGCATGCAGGGAGTGTGTGTATGTGTACTTCCCACCAGGAGTCATTTCGGGGGAGTACTGTATAGACGGCTCACACACTGTATTCTTACATTTTAGTGTTAGTGCTGGTTTAGCTTATTTTACTATAATGTTGTAGTGCTAGAGGCATACATGTATTCAAAGCACCATAACTGCTTATTGGTGTAACCACTCCCTGTGCGGCTGTTTTCAGTAATAAAAAAAAAAGAAAAAAGTTTTCTAACATTGATAAGAAGAGTTTTGGGTTGCAGCAAATCAATATATTAGAATGATTTCTGAAGTGATCATGTGACACTGGATGACTGAAGACTGGACTAATGACAGCTGAAAAATCAGTTTTGCCATTACAGAAATAAATTATATTTTAAAATATTAAAACATAAAATGGATATTTTAAATTGTAATAATATTTCACAATATTACTGTATTTTTTATCAAACTATTTTTTCACAATAGTAAGGAACAAATCAACATTTTGGGGTTGTTATTCACTGAAAATCTTCATGAATTTATGAAAAAAAACTGTTATAAAAAAGCAGCGTGAACATCCTTCAAAACGTCTTCTTTTGTGTTCCACAGAAAAAAAGAAAATCATACAGGTTTAGAACTAAATGAGAGCGAGTAAATGACAGAATTGAAATTTTTGGGTAAACTATCCCTTCAGCAGCTCTAACTGTTCTTGGCTTAAGGGGAAAAAAAAGTTAGAAAAAAGTTTGTGACTGACAGGTTAGGTAATTTAATGCTACCACTTCACTGGGCCGTCTACTTTTAACACTGAGTATCTCTTGGCCAGTTAGTGAGCATCTGTCTGTCTCTGTGTAATGTGGTATGTCACATTATGAGCTCAGGAGTCAAGTGTAGATTACAGCACTCTGTAGCACCCTTGCTATTAAACTGTTGGGAGAGCAGCTTGACATATGCAGGGCGAGAGGAGGTGTGTTTGTGTGTGTGAGTGATTATGTAGTGGACCCAGAGGCCAAGGTTTGGAGACAGAGAGCAGCTTCAACAATGTTCAAGCACTTACTTTATCCTCTCTCTCTCTCTCTCTCTCTCTCTCTCCCCCCTCTCTCTCTCTCTTTTAAAACCGTGACACCCTTCCCCATCCAACTACCACCTATCAGTCTCAGAGTTTGCATCATGGTCCCTTTAAAAAGACCGGTCAGAGCGAGCTGGGGAAAATACCTCATGCTGAACAATTTATAACCTCCCAGCAGAGACCTTATTGTGTGTTTACAGTAAAACCGTTGGTCACAATGCTTCATCAGCTGACCTGGCCTGAAACTGAGCCAGAAAACTCCATCTTATAGCACACACACACACACACACACAGGCATACACTCAGGGAATAAAACAAAGGCACCATAATGGGATCGCATAGGTCTTAATTGAGTTCGCCCCTTTCAAGCGTGCTATTATTTCCGGCTAATGGCATCCACTGGCCCTCTCTCATTACTTGAGTGGGTCTTGAACAAGCCTCTCGTTTGATACAGTTAGAGTTAATGCACTATGAACAGATACACTGCTAGTCATCAGCGATCTGCATATTCAATAACTTCCGTAATTACAGCTGCAATTCATCAGATCCAATCTGATTGCAGAGGGGAAGAGAGAGAGAGAGAAAGTGAGGTTTGATTCCTGGAGGACACAATCTAATCACAAAACTAACATGATAATTGAAATATAAATTGAAAGGGTTGGTGAGCCATGCACAACTGTGTTGAGGTAGAAAGGGCGGAAGTACTTGTGCCTTGAAAGCAGAGGAGAGGAATAAAAGATTCTGATGCAGGGAGAGGGAGAGGGGGAGAGGGGGGGGGGGGGGGGGGGGGCTGGAAGGCAAGCTCAAGGACCAGTGAGTCATCACAGAGCAGTTTTGTTAAGACTTATTGTGTT
The DNA here is from genome assembly GCF_029890125.1 of Rhinichthys klamathensis goyatoka. Taxonomy (NCBI): domain Eukaryota; kingdom Metazoa; phylum Chordata; class Actinopteri; order Cypriniformes; family Leuciscidae; genus Rhinichthys; species Rhinichthys klamathensis. The sequence goes on along the minus strand of NW_026606794.1, from coordinate 2,926,840 downwards.
GAACGATGTAAAGGACAATCATGAACCATTTGGCACGTCACAAAATATTATTGTGAGCCAAAAGCCATTTTAATATAGTTTATATTTATATTGATTTTGATGTGTGTGTTAAAAAAGGATTTGATGTCTGTGTTAAAAAAGGCATATAGATACAAATTTAAAAAGTATGATGAAAAAGGAGATACAAATTGAGAAAAAGTCTTTTGTCAAGGCCCTTGTATTCTAGGGTGGCTTAACTAAGAACTGTTTTACATGCCAAACTGATTCTCTCAAATGAAAAGTAATCATAAAAATTCCATTTAGAATTTAGCTGAGTCACGCTCAGTACAGAAAACAAGAGGTTCACACAATTGTGCAGGTGGGTGGTGGGGTTCATCATGTGTTCACATAATTTCCTTTCCAATCCGTTTTTCAACCGTCGTCATGCAAAGCAGAGAGCTTTACAATCTCTCCCATCTGCTAGGCTCCTCCTCAGCCCTCAATAACAGTTACTCGGTAATGCCAAATTCATTAACCTGTGCTGCTGTTACAGTGGCCCTGACCATAAATTAGGTTAATGTGAGCAGACATATTCCACTGCTAATAGGGGATATAAAATGAAAGAGGGACACAGAGGGACAGAGATTGTAGATCATAAACATATTGTCCCTGACAAAAAGCTCTAATGGTTCTTTGTTCGCTTGCATGACAAATGTTTTTTGAAGGACGGACAAACAGTCTGGAAAGATTAATGTACAAATAATGTAATATTAATATGATATATATATATATATATAATTAATATACATATTGTGGGATTAAACTAAACATTTTCGCTTTTATATATTCTTACAGAAACTTTTATTGTATAAATTTACTTTAGTATAAGTCACACTCGAAAATGTGGGATGATAAGACAGCATTCAAATTCTGATAAACTACTACAAATGTGGGATGTCAGAAAAATATTATTTGTAGATACGCCCCTACTTATGTTGGACAATTGCTGTAAATATAGAAAGAGGAGGGAAAAAGTTACGTGCAGGCAAGAAAACTGCTAAGGCCGCTGTTATAAGGCGAACAAAGTGCCAGGAACACACAGAGCCATGCAGAAACCTGTTCTCTCCTCTGCCCTCCCTCCCTCCCTCCCTCTCTACACCACTGCACTGGGAATAAAGATGGGAATGACTGGAGGACGTCCAAACAACATCTGACTGCTCCTTCTAATTGGAGAAGTTATTTTCTTCCAGATTTTAGGCATAAATCTAGTCTATGTTTATTCAGAGTCAGTTAGGAACAAGTAGGTTTTGGCCGTGCAGCACTTTTGTTCCTGCTTGCTAAACTGCATCGCTTCCCTCTGTTCCTCCCTGTCCATCTCCTTTCAAGAAGTGTCGAAAGGAGCCAATCTGCAGGTCCCACACCCATGACGGCGCCGAACGAACGTAACACCCAAAACAAACTGCTATTGTTCGGGGAGACACCGACATTTGCTGTCCTTGGATTACATGACGACCTCTCGTCTCCTCTATCCTTCTCTAGTCTTACCAAACAACTTTTACCAAAGAGCCTATTAGGCCAGAATTCCACTTTGTTGTTAAAAAGGGTCTTGTCCTTTCAGAGCGCTAGCTCTTTCACTTCTATTTTTCAATCAAAGGTGGTGGAGGAACACAAGTTCATTGTTCGTCTCGCAGATGGAAGCTGGAGTTACTACGGCAACAGCTCTAATCCCTCTTTTTACCACCTTTCTTTATATTATTGGCCCATCAAGTGGTACCTTTTAACTCAGGAGCTGGAGGGGCCAGCGGCGAAGCTCCCTCAGTCTAATTAGCTGTGATTCTTGCCGCACAGTTCATGTTGAGCTAATCGAACATTTGCAAAATAATGACATACCGGGAGCAGCTATTCCTTCTCCTGAGGCCCTGCTATAAGAATAACAATAATGATTCTATTATGGAAGAGCGGACTTTAAAACGCCATTCGGACACCATAACAGAGAAGGTAATTGTGCTGGTGTTGTCCACACAATCAACAAGCTATTGTTGGTGACTTGAAAAATAAAGGAGCACAGAATGGGTGCCACGGTGATTGGTCTGCTCTGCCATGCAGGGGCCCATGCTGAATTGTCTGGCAAAGAAGGTCCTTGATAGAACACTGAAAAAAGGGCTTGGATGAAGACAACTGTCTGGCTTTTCTCTTTTATTGTGTGTCTGGGCCTCTTTCTCTCACCGCTTAAATAACCACCAATCCGCATTAGACCACCACTATTCATTTATTAAATGGGGCTGGGCCACTGAAGAACATATTTTGGGCAAAGGGGGCTTAGGTTGTCTCCTTGTGCTAGAACCATGAAGATCTGAGCCCATGTTTACACAGAATTATCTCTGTGTAAACTAGTTTCAATAAAAAAATGACCCTGCCATTCTGATCTATTCAACAATAAAGCAATATATGGGCCTAGGTTACAAATTTCCAGCCCAGCTGTCACAAAAATAAGGCTCATAAGCCAAACTCAAACATGTCAATGAAATGACTGATAGCTATAAACAAAATAACTAACCATAGAGAATAATATCAATTAATCATCAGCATGCATGGCAAATGAGCGACAGTCCAGAAGTGCTGGAATCCGATTAAATCACAGCACATTAAAAACTTAAGAGATTTTATTTTCAGCTGCTTCTTTTTTTTCGTCTTTCAAATCTAGGTCAATATGGGCCTGAAAGTTTGAGTCAAATCTGAAATGAGTTTTTGAGAGTGATGAAGGCAGTTAGTCATTTGAATCATGTGCTGACTAGTGTGAGAACGGATCTTTGTTTGCGCGAGCAGAGGCTGAGGGGAGAGGGAATGCTAAGTGGGCCCCCTTTGCCTAGTCAACCTTCAGTGTGCTTCATTTATCTTCATCTTGTTAGAGTAAATTAATTAACAATCTAGCTGTTACACACTTTCTCCTTTCATTACATCAAATAATGGCAGAGATGGAGGAGGAGGTCCTCTCCTCTGGGATTAGCCTAGAACTGCTGGAGACATCTCTCTCTCTCTCTCTCTCTCTCTCTCTCTCTCTCTCTCTTACACTTTTCCTCACTCTATTTCTCCCTCACTCACTCATTCCCACCCGTGGGCAAAACTTCCCAGCTATCAATTATTTGACCTGATCAAAGAAATAAATGTCACTGTCCATTATGCATGTCAATGAAAAATAAATAATTCCATTCTGCTTCTTTTAAAAATTAAATGAAAACAGGGCCTTCACGTTTCTCTGTTTTCACTGTCAATGAAAAAATGCAAATAACTTTTAAATAAAATATTATGTGTGTGTGAGTATTGCTCAGGAACAAATTCTCAGCACCTAATGGAATTCATTCGAAATTTCAAGATGACTATATTGAACACATGTGAAACCGGATTGGTTGGGAGAGTCTGACTCTGACTATTCATACTATTCGTACAGTACACAAATGATTACAAACTAGAAACTATTACTAGAAAGTCATTTTCTGTTGTCAGATTTCATGCTATGACATAAAAAGTTTTTTGACTCATTTCTGATCTCTCAGGGAGAAAAATTATCACTTTAAAATGACATTCTTATCTACATTGGCTTCCTTATGTTGCTTCTCATTTGCACATGGTTACACATTACCTTCCAATGTGGCAGGAAGTGCATTAGGAGCATGCAATTATACATTTACTTCAGTTTAATCACATGATTACTCAGAAAAAGAATGAAGGGAAAATGTAATCTTTAGGATGAACTAAAATTGGGTGCTCCATGGTAAGGGTTTTGAACATCTTGAAGGATTAGCGATAAGGTGTCACTAACTGTCCTCTCTCAACCTACTGCCCCGTCCCTCCTCTTTAGCCTTGCCCCAAGGTATATGGTTATCCTCCTGCAACAGGTGGCTGAAGTCAAACACAATCCTCCATTCTGTAGCATTAAAGGAAGAAGGCGGGCAGATAAAAGCATCAAGCTGACAATAATCCAGCATGCTCAAACAGATCCCGCCAACGGCGATCTAAGTGGGTCACATGTATGCCAACAAATTTATCAGCTGGAAGAATGCCTGAATGACAACCTAAAACTATTACAATAGGTGAATTTGAACTTCCAAACTGATGTTACTTTACAGATTCATTCATTTTTGCCACAGACTGTCCAAAAAACATGTGATTACTTGCAAACACACCGGAAAGACTCATGTCTCGGGTCAAAGCCTGCAGCCGTCTTCCATGTGGATATGCAGAAGAGATCAGAGATCCTACCGTCTATTCTTCTCCTTCAGGGTCAGTGAGTGCAAATCAGTCTCAGTAATCCTCAAACGTTCAACTAATCACTATAGTGGTGTCTCTACCTACAGTAATACTTCTCTGCTATTATTTAAAAACATATTGGTATAAAAAAGTTTAATAGAAATGAATTAAAAAAAAGACAGTGGCTTCAAAAAGGCATATAAAAAGGCACAACCCAATTCACTGCATTTCTGTAAAAAAAAAAAAAAAAAAAAAAAAAAAACCTTCAGAAGACCAGGAACTTGTATTAAATATTTCATGTGGATTTTGGGGAGAGAAAAAAAACATTGTGTTTTTATTTTATTTTCATTTTATTTTTATCTGAAATCAAAACGAATAGCTATTAAAACAATTGAATAGCTATTAAAAGAACTAAAAATTAAATTATCATTAATTACTGAATAACATCCATTCGTTTTTATGGATTCTGACATCTTGGAAAGAGAATAAAAAATGCTATTCATTTAATCAACTAAATTACCTTTTGAAAAAAGAAATCAAAGGGGATTCATTAGCTTTAGCAAAGTTTGGCTGACAGCAGCTTTGAAAGGCAGATGTTGCTGCTGCTGTTTTTAATGAGAGATCACTAATTAGGGTTGCTAGCTATTCAAGTGTGGGGACGGTGCTTTGCACAGAGAGAGAACAGCCAATGGCTAACACACTTGCTGTTTTTTACTTCCTCTGCGCAGTGACACACAGACACGCAGCACAAATTCTTAATTAGAATCACAGGAAGGGGAAGGGGTAATGACGTCCTTACTCGTTTTGACTGCGGTTATAACACAAACACACAAAACAGGAAATGGTGAGAATCACAAATTAAGCTCTGCCCTACTCCCAATCTGACCAATCAGTGAGCTGGGGCAGAGAGGAAGGTGACAGACATGTGCATGCATTAACTGACTGAAAGGGTCTGGGGTGGGTGGCACAGGGTGTATGAAGGGTGTAATGCTTTAGGTCTGATTATCTACAGGGAGGGAGTGTGAATGAGTTACACTTCTGAGCTAAAACTTGCACACATACACAAACACAGACTGAGACAACACATCATCCCACAAGTTGGCTAATAGTAGGAGGTGTGATATCGGAGCTGTGAAAGGACAGATGAATTCAGCCCGCTGGACCCCCTGTGGCAACAACAGAAAAACTAAAGCAACTAACCTCAGTAAAAAGCTGCTACGCAGAAAGCCCTCCATGTTCAGCATTTGGTTTCTGTAGCAGGAGAAATACACAGAGAGCCATTGTAACTGAGCGAGCACAAGTTAGCATGGCAACTTTAAAACAGTAACAGAGGGGAGAAAACAGACAAAACCACCAACACATCCTCGACTGTCCCTGAAACATTTTTATCTTCCAAACCAAACGCAAGGACAAAGATGTAACACTCCCCACAGCTCCACTAATAGCTTTTCATCCGTCTTTTCAGAGAAACAGACATTTGTCATTAGTGTACATGGTTTTCCAGTCCCATTTTTGATGATATGTTATCGTATGACAGTGGTTCCTGGGCTCTGCTCCTCCCAAAGCAGCGTGTGGTGGTCCAGCTGTGGACCATGTGTGGTGGGGCCGTGGCGGCTTCTAGAAGCTGGACCACAGGGGCCCACACGGGCCCAACTCTGAGCCAATGCTGGGCTGCGCAACCGCAGGGAGGCGGGATGATGTGGTCATGATATCACTACGCACAGAGGCTGTTCTAAAAGTCTAATGCCCCAAATTTGGGGGCACATGTTTGAAAATTGTCTCCAAAGGGTTTGCAGTAGTCTCAGTTTTTGGTCCTTCCAAGACATACATACACATATGACTTATAAAGATCAAGGGTGTGTTTGTATAGTAAAATAACTGTTATGCAAAAGACAATGTAAAGAGTCAGTGTAATGTGGCCTAAGGCAGAAAGATAAAATAATAAAAATTATAATACAATTATTTTAAATATATATATATATATATATATATATATATATATATATATACATTTTTAGTTAAATAAATAAAATATCAATTATAGTATATAATTATATATAACTAAAAATAGTGAAGCTTCACTCTGCATCAGTCCACTTTGGTCCCTCCTGGAGCAACGACGAGAGATGATGCATTTCAGAGCTGTTTTTAAAAAAATGCAATACTGCAGAACCGGAATTCATCAAGTGCTGAAACTAATTAGCGATTTCTCTCATGCTCTAACACCCCACTCCCTCTCTCACATCATCATCATCATAAATAAGAGACACATCAGAGTCAAAAGACATTCAGTCTTCTGCCTCCTAAATGCTTTCGCTTTCAGTGACATGGGTGTAATTTGCCCCATGCCTCTCCCCTCCCTTCATCCTCTCTCTCTCTCTCTCTCTCTCTCTCTCTCAGTGGTGAGTTGTGCTGCTGTGGATGGGTAGAGACAAAGCCACTGAGAGAATGGAAACAGTGAGATCAGAGAACCCCAAGGACACTGCGCCTTTCAGGCCGGCCAGCACTTAGCAGGCCAGAGGACCCGTAAGACCCTCCGAGACTTTTCTCACAGTCAGGTGTCTGGGGGTGTTGGGGGGGATGGGAAAGGAGTGTTTTCGGCCATGGGCGCTCTGCTCACATAATACCCAAGTGCTGCCACAGCAGTGACAACGCGAGAAAACAGTAAAAACGCAACAGAGGCAATCAAGCGTGTCTCCTCACTATTCCAAAGGAAGTGTTAAAAACACACACACACACACACTCACACGCCCCTCCTCTCACACTCTATCTCTCTCTCCAACTCTTGCTTTTGTTGGGGGCAGTAAGAAGACAGCAAAAACACAAGCATTCTGACAGTGTCTGTCTCTTTTAGACAACATGCTCATAGTAACGAGTAACGGTTAGATTTAAGAGTGTTTTGATTATCAGGTCATTTTAATAAAACAGAGTAAGGGATATGAAACATGCATCTAGATTTTCTAGTTAGAATAACACTATAAATGTTAAGTGAGATCTGGAATAACTGGCCTACATGGTAAAGGCCTAAAGCACTTTAGGAAATAAGGGTTTTTCCATTCAGTTTGAATTCTACACTTAATGGGTGAATCTCATGAAAATGTGAGATTCATTTTGACCCCAAAAAAATGTAATGAAGAAGATTTTTTTACACTGTGATAATGTCATAGCATCTGTTTGTTTGTTTGTTTGTTTGTTTGTGGGGGGGGGTTCCCCAGATTGTTCTGCAATTATCAATAGTGAATCTAATTTATGCGATTTAAAAAAAATACTGTATTTGTGTGCTTAGCTGTCATTAAAAAAATGCCTTAAATATTCTAAAACAGGCTTCATTTTCTTTAAGCAAAACGGAATTTATAATGAAAATTTGAAAAATGTAAATGCTAAAATTATTATGATTATTATTACATTTAATAAAATAATAATAACAATTGTTATTTCTAATTTAAATATAATAATGGACAATAATAATCATTATAAAAGAACAATATGACTAGGAGATGTTTTTCAACAGGTTTCATGAGATTCGACTTGAAGACCACTCTGCGCAGTAATACCTCTTCTTGCAGTGTAAGAGTTCATCACTGTAACAGTAGCGTTCAAGTGATTCGTTTATGTGTCCCCCTCAATTTTCTTACCCTCTGACTGCTGCGTTACCTCAGCTCTCTTGCAGCTGAAAAAAAATCGCTGTAGAAATTGAGACAACTACGATCCCTGTGTGTGAGGATTTTGCTGCGGTTTACAGGCCGAGCTGAGGAAAAAGTGACTGAGCCACACAGTATTGTCTCAGCATAACGAAAAGAAATAAATAAACAGAGTAAAGCGAGGCTTAAATTTAGAACAGACCGTGTTTCAAGGGCAACGGTTTGTTGAATGAAAAACAGCGAAGATCAACATCAGCGTTAAAAGTCAAGCTCCATGCGCCTTTTTCTCCCAAGACCTGCCAAGAACCGCTTCTGCCCAAGCGAAGTCTCCCACCATCTGCAACAAATGTGCTCCATTAAAACAGTACCATATGGACAACAAGCCCTCGCTATTAACACGGCTTCTGTACGGCCTCCCTCGCTAACGCAGTGCACATTTCAAACTTTCAGTCAAATTGACTGGCTGAATTAATGTAGTGCCATGGAAAGTGGGTGGGCTAGGGCCAGAGATGGAGATCCCAGCGATTCCATGACTAAACTTATTCTACATATTACAACAAATCTCCTCTATAGATGTTTTCCAAACAGCAGAGGGGGAACGGAGAACCAGACAAATTCATTTTCGACAGTAAAGACATCTTGCTTCATCTTCATACACAAGAAAAGGCCACAAACCAGATTAACGGCTAAAGTCTTACAGGACTAAAGTTTCCAAAATTAATCATTTATTCCATGAAGAAGATGACCACGTCTTCCTCCAGCATGTCAAGATGGCACTGATTAAACGCAGAGGGTGTGGGATGTGATAACGGGACGTCGTGGCGCTGCCCCTCTTCAGCGAATCAGAGCGAGGCAGACTCAACCCGGCTCCACCCACAGACTATAAAGCTCTTCTATTCTTCAGTGCACATGACGTCATAATTTGGAGGTTCTCTTCTGTAACACGCACACACAGAGGACACACATCAAATCAATTAGGCCTTTGTGGATTTAACCCGACCCAAAGGTTCACTCGATTTTTGTTTGTTTATTTTTCCTGTCACAGAGCCTTAAACACTGTTCATAACTAGAGTGGGGGGGAAAGGGGGATAGGGATATTTTTCCTCAGAGTGCCGCTCGCTGACAGGTATTAGAGGACAGCACGTGATGTAAAACACACTCTGTGTTTTGACTCATTCAATTTACTGTTCCTTGACTGGTAACAGTAATACTAATCAGAAGCTACTGTGACACAACTGTGCCCTGGAAAAAACGGCAAAGTGAAATGTTGACATGTGGCAATAATAAGGGCCCACATTGTCATGTGATCTCACAGTGCTGACTGGCCTACACCCGAGTGCTCAGGGAAAGCACACTGTGCTTGGGTGAAATGCAATAGAGAAGGTTTAATTGAGGATGTAATAGGGAGTTTACGCTTTTTTGTCACACACAAATACTCAGCCTTGCCCATAATACAATTATTTTTACCATTATTATTTTACTACTATGGATGTCTTCCGTTCAAAAATATAAATTCTTATCTCAGAGCCCTTTTTGTAGCTCAACTGGTAGATTTAGCAACATTGAAATTGTGGTTTTACTTCTCAGGGGACACAAAAGTAGTTATGTACCCCTGTATACCTTCTACATACTGTAAGTCCATTTGGATAAAAGCTTCTGCTAAATGCATTAATGCACTACAGAGAAAAACCATACGTTTCTTTTTAAAAAGGCAGAAATAGATTCGATAGAAAAGCCAAAGCACTACAGTATATATTGAAGTGACTGATGACAGTCTAATTAAATTAGCATTTCTTCCCCTCTCATCCTAGCCACTAAAGGTGTGAAAAGGTTTTGACAGTGCTGGGAACAGGAGAAAAAAAAAATCCCTCTGTCCACAGATCCAAACACGTCTCACGGGTGTCCTCCTGTCACACGAGTGCATACATCTCCAAACGGCATCACAAAAGAAGACGTGACAGAGAGGGGCTTCCTCCACCTCCCCACCATAGCCCACCGGTTAAATACACTCTCGCTAACAGCACCGGTGTCCCATCCCTTAGTCTCAACCCCCCCATGCTCACCCACCCTGATGAGTAGTGAATTAATTTGTGCAGAGCAACTCAACATTAGGAAGGTGTGTTGAAAGGTGTCTGCTCATGTTTCAAATTAAACGCACTGCTGGTCAGCATTAGCACCTAGATGCCCGTCGAGGCTGCGCGCCTGCCTCTGACACTTATCAGAGAGAGAGAGAGAGAGAGAGAGAGAGAGAGAGAGAGAGAGAGAGAGAGAGAGAGAGAGAGAGAGAGAGAGAGAGAGAGAGAGAGAGAGAGAGAGAGAGAGAGAGAGAGAGAGAGAAAAACTGGATTTGCCTGTTCACACTGGAATAATTAGAACATGTCAGGAAGAATTAATTTCCTCATTTTTCAAAAGGATACACAGAAATTACCATGTTATTATATGACAGGGTCCCTGGGAGGATTGTATTAAATTTGATTTCCAGCGCAGCCCACACAACAAATTAAAGTCATAAATAAGATGGAAAGAAGCAGGGCACAGAGCATATGTTTATGGCAATGAGTGAAGCCAGGGGACCAGGAAGAACTATCTTCATTTCATTTTATTTAAATCAGGCCGACACTCTGTGTCTGAATGACAGCGCTTGCTAATGAGGGCTCAGGGTCTCTTTTATATTAGCAAAGAGAAACAGCCACTTAGTGGGTTAGACAGCACGCACCTTTCCTCTACAACTCAACCAGCTGAGCATCTGACTCCCCTAATGGACACATTACCGTGTGCTTACAAACTTACAAGCCCTGCAAAAGGTGAGGTCTCTCTTAACTTGCATCTGCGCAACAAATCAATTAGATCTCAGAAGCGGTTCCTCGTTTCACAGGGGTTTTCTTCCCCTCAGCGCTTTACGCTTCATTTGCCGTTTGGACTGTTGAAGGAGACTAGTTGAAAAAAGTTTAAACGTAACAATGTAAAAACTACTTTCAAGATCGCTGTTCATTCATTGCATGTGAGACGTTAGATTATGTAAAGGTCGTTTAGTAAAAGACTTTAAGGTTTTTTGCAGAAGAAAAAAAGACAACCTGCATTCATTAATGAAATGTAATAAAAAAAACTCCAAAATAACGCTAGGAGTGACTCAAGGTGAATAATATTTTCATCTCAGTGACTCACTAAGCGTTGGGGTGGGCAGTGCACTTATGAATGAAAGCATGAGGGAGAATCTACCCCATTATATGCAGCAGAGGAGCAGAAGTGCTAATTATATTCCTACGAGTCAAGTGGTAATCAGATAGCCTCAGATTAATGCATGGGCATGTTTAATGTGTGCGGATGACCTCAGCACCGTATGCCTTTAAAATCTACATGGGCAAAAATAAACAGATTTCTTTAACAAGTCACATTCCCAACTATTCAACTATTCCCACCTAAAAATATTCTCCTTATTACTGGAACACTTATTTGTGCTGTGGTGATCCACAAATAAAAAAAGAAATAAGATAAGTCAAGATGCGTAAATGAGATAAAGCCAACAATGATATACGCTCTGTCTCTAATAAAGTTTGAGAAGTTGCTGTGAGTCCAAATCAACAGAACAAGCCGTCTTTTCAGATATGATTAATGCAGGTGGCTGGCAAATATGAAAAAATAGCACGACTTTGCCTTTATACATTCAATATAATTAGCAGAAAATATGTAAAAAGATAAGTGAGTGTGGATCGTTTTGAAATGCAGCTAAAAATACATCATATAATGCATAGTTTTGAGTATTACCTTCATCTATAGAAGATTATAAACAATACAAGTTTATTTAGTTAATTATTACTTTTATTATAATTATTAATGAGTTCTGTGTGTATATATACAACAACAGTTAAAAAATATAAATTTGTAAAAATGTATATATTTTTCATAAATATCATTATGATTCAAACATATGTAAAAAATGTATTCAATTATATTGATACTGACAATATATTGATTTATATGCACATTTATTTATTGCATTTTGTTATATTAATGCAAAAAAATGAAAATAATATATATATAATATAATGCAATTCATTAATAATAAAACAAATAAAACTACAATTATGCATTTCTTTCTCAATGTTTGGAAACATTTGAATAAAAAAAATCAGGATTTATATACTGTATTTAGAGTTTCTGTGCGAAATGATAAATTATTGTCAACGTTTCCTTCTCATTCAAGCTACAAGACTTCAAAATTTCTGCTTTTTCTATTAGGGAAAATGCGCTTTGAATCTTTTATATGGGTATTACCTTATAACAATCATGCTGAGTAAGTGTAATATAGAGAGAAGCAAACTATGGGAATGGGCATCATTAGAGCCAAGTGCTCCCTTGGGCCCCACAAACTTTAAATAATTTGCAAATCAATTAACTGGCAACTCTCAACATAACAAGGATTTCACACCCCAGGGTCAGAGCACATTATCAGCTCTGGAGGATTCATGGCATTTTGGGAGAAAAGTTCATGGTTGGAATCAATTCATTTTACAGGACTTTTAGTTATGCATTATGCCCAGCTGTGGAAGCCAGGAGATTAATGTCATGTTCCTCAGTATGTCTATATATAGTCAATAAGAGAACGCCTTTTTACCTTGGTTACTGTCTTTACCTTGAAACAAGGGAAGACTGCCAAGTTTATATTATGTATAATTCTTCTGAAAATTAGATAAAGCACATCAAGCCATCAAAAGGACGATATATTGAATAAACCTTGGCAGAAGTCACTCCCCCAGCCAAGACAGCGTGTTGTTGGGACGTTAGGTCATAGCGGGGTGATTGAAGACTATTGAAAATAGTCTTGCTCTAGATGATCAATGGTCAATTCTCAGACGAAACCAGTCTGGTCTGCTAGACTATACCAGCCGAATGTAGTACAAATAAATGGAGTGTATTTCATTTGAAAAACGTATCCCTTACGACCCTGTGGATTGAGAGGGCACACCAGTATGCGTGCAGAAAAATAGGTGCAGAGCCAGAATATGATGCTCTTGGCGTCACAGAACAAAACCTCATGAGAACTAATAAGAAAACGAATAGATACTGGGTCTTAAATACTTCAGCGAGGATCTCAACCATCACAGATGTCTCAAGACCTTAGGACTTCCTTTCATGACAATAATTCAATTTCCAACAATTAAATCTTATTCTAAATTCACACTGATGAAATTTTATGTTCCATTGGGCCTTTCGGGTGGAAAGAAGAGAACGAAGTTTTTTTTCTTTCTCCCCAATCAGGCTGATGAAATTAAAATGCCGACCCCTTATTGAACAGCCACTCTGACAACAATCAAAAAGAGGGTCAGTAAAGAAATGTAGCTGGGGAGAGACTGTTAATAGATGGGGAAATAACCACCCAAAGGTTATTCATTTTCATTAGGGGTCCAGGAGAGCTGTTTATTTAATTCTTTTTTACAGAAAATTATTCCTGAAGACACTGGCCCCACAGAGACATCAACAGCGAGACACGCTAAATGCAAAATGAAGGAAGGCTCCGGCAGCTTTATTAGATGAATGGCACACACTGACAAAGAGTGTATTCTGCCTGTTCAAACAGATGCCGTCGCCTCTTCCTCAGGTGTTTCCGAATGACTTTGCGCAGGAGTGATTAAATGCCGGGCGCATGCAAGCCACGCGTTTGCCCAAATTACTTACTGCCTCATTTTGTGATTAATTAAACATGCAGATTAAAGTTGCAAAGGAATTTAGATTAATACATGTGTTATAGGTCTGGTAAGAATCAGAGCATTAGGGGAGGAACGATGGACGGGTACATTTCTTCTCTTCCTCATATTTAAACATTGTGAAAACTGAAATGAAAAAGACACTGGACATAGATAATATAGCTTTAATATAGCTTTATCTCTCTCTCTGAAAGCTTGCCCTTTATTTCAATTGCATTTAAATGACTGACATATGTCTTGAAACATATATTTTTTTAATTTCAGATAGTTTGTGTACATAGATTACATAGTTTGCTTAAAATTACTATTTATTTATTTTTAAGATTTAGGTCAGGACTAACCTTAAATCGCGGTACTTCAAATGTCTATTATTACCAAAATGAAGTAAAATCAATTAAGTTTTCAATACGGGAAAAATACAATTTAAGCATTCACTCTTACCCACCCACATACACACACTCGCACTGGTCTAAATGCTGACACAATGCCAACCTGATGTACAGTACAAGGCTTACACTGTTACCCTCAGTGCTGGAGCTGGGCCAGAGCATAGGTCTGATGTTTACTGTTCTAACTCAAGTGGTTCTTTCACCTTCATTCAGCTTAACAATCAGCGTTTCATTCCCTAAATAGAGACCTGACCCTGTGACATATCAATGTTAATATCTGTGTTCACAGGACCGTAGCTGTTGTGTAGTGGTAACACAGACCATGTAACCTCATCCCGAATGGTAAGACTACCACCCGTGGCACTCCAGAAACCACTGATGTTTTAAACATCTCAAACACCTACTCTTACTCAAAGACAACGACACGCCCACTGAGCAGAGGTCAATCTAAAAAAATAAAAATAAAAAATGAAAATAATCGAGGGCGGTATCGTATTTACTCAAAGCACAATTTTCCAATAATAATGATTCTAATAATGATAACGCATGATCGTTCTCCACTTCAGGCTCAGAAATATTAAGACTCTCTCTTCCAGAGTTACAATTCGGGCAGACAAAACCTGCAATCACTTCCGGCCCCTTTCTTATTTCTTTCCTCTGACATCCATTCAGTGCGGACTTAAAACGCCATCGACACACACAACAACCATAGCTTAAACAAAAAAGCGCCTGTAATAGAGCATATTGATCTGAGCCGAAGATGCTGTTTGAATTGAAATCACGGGGATAAAGCTTCTGATTTAGCGTGCGGCCTTGAACTTTGAGCTGGAATATGCCATTCTAGGTGGCCTAATTATACAGGGCCAACAGTGGGGCTTTCTGCACACTAATATAACTCTGTCCTGCACCTCATATCGAAGTGACATTTGAAAAAAGATTAATATGAACTTAACTTTCAGAAAGCTTGTTTGCTCAACATTACCAAGAGCAACACTTTGCCAGATATGATCTTTATTACTATGCTGGAAAGAGAAAACTCCCATTTAAGACATATTGTGGCAGAAAACTGCAGCCGTATATTGACTGTTTACTAAGACCCTGTCTGTGTTTCTTTAAAAGGGGCTCTTTCTTCATTGCTGTGAATGCTCTTATTGAGGGCGACTGGCAGCCTGAAAGTACCAATAACATAGTTGGTATTAGCATAGAGAATAGATTCGCTCTATATGCACCGATGGAAGTGTGTGTTTGAGCGGAAAGTGGAGGTAGGTGCTAACAAGCAAACCAGTTCTTTAAATTACTACTTTATACCTTTTAAAGTAACAAAAAAGGCTATAATCTGCATCTAAATGTTAATATGTAGACTTTTATGTAAGTCACTTGTGCTGTTTCTAGGAAAGTGACACAGAACAGAACAACAAACTCATCATTGCAATCATTTGTGTAAGGCCACCATTTCCTGTGTTGATGAAGCATGTACAGTGGTTTAAAATCAAATCAGACAGACGTAAAGGGATAAGACAACAGCAAGAATAGGACAAAAAAACAAGTGTTAATGGAACAGTGATACACAATGATCATGTTGGACAAGACACATAAACCAAAATATACTGTTTGTACTTACATAAACAGAAAGACTTTATCCCCAGCTCCCAAAGATCACTGGTGAGTTGATTTTGAATTCATGAAAATTACCTACAACAGAACAAAAACAAAAACAACAACATGGTTTAAGTCTGCACAGCTTGCTTTAAATGAGTATATCAGTGTTAGGCAAAATTCAGAATTGGCTTCATTTCAATTCATGAATTAGAATTGGCCACACCCCACAACTGGAATTTGAACTGGAATGATGGGAAGAGGAATTTACTGAATTGAAATTCAAACCAATTAGAGCTGATGCATTCTGGGTAATGAAGTGTTCTTCCACTCATTCTCAAAACTTTCAATTATGATTAAATATATAAAGTATAAACTATTAAATTCTTGCACTCAAATTGGAAATGGAATTCTGCACCTACAGCAATTCAATTCAAATTCAGAAACTAAATAGATACAGGCTACATCACCGTTCAAAAGTAAAGATTTAAAAATATTTTTGAAAGAAGTCTCTTATGCTCGCCGAGGCTGAATTTATTTGATTAAAAAAATGCAGTAATATTGTGAAATAGTATTACATATTCAAAATGTTTTCTTTTCATATTTTTTCAGCAGCCATTACTCCAGTCTGCAGTGTCACATGATCTTCCAGAAATCGAATATGCTGATTTTGTGCTTAAGAGATATTTCTTATTATTATCAATGCTGAAAACAATTGTGCTAAGTATTTGTTTATTATAAAGAGTAACAACAAAGCAGAAGAACAGAAAATTGTGAGAGAGGATGTCAGACGAGTGAAGTAAAGTGAGGGTGCAGGCAGGCGGTCAGAGTCCCAGCAGATGAAGTTAAACAGTCGTTACGCCGCAGAGCCTCCAGTTACTCAGCTCTCTCCCTGAGGGACTCAATCCTAGACAATGTTTAGAGTCCAATTCTCTAATACCTCATTAATCTGTCCCTGCACTGTTTGATTCAACTAATAAATGGCTTTCATACAAAGTACTTGTTTTCTCTAATTCCTCTCTCTGCAGAGCACTAATGATTTATTTAGTTACACGCTCTGCTAGTTCTAGCAGGTCTTCTGAGGTCCTCCAGCAATGCCGGGCCGGCACAACCAAGGCAACACAAACAAACAGACGGTGTACCCAAATCACCGACAACATCCAGGTTCAACATGATCCGACCATATGTGTAGTGTTACATTTCCCTTTTACGTGACAGTAGAAAGAGAAAGAGAGAGAAATAGTGCTGCACAAACCTCACTGATGTTCATTTCACCACATTATTCTGTTTTTCACAACAAGCAGGAATCTCATTACCAGATGATTTATGCAATTAGCCTGCCTCAGCATCACCAATTAAACAAGGACACAGGGGTTTGAGGTCACAGCTAATTGATCCGCCTGCAATTTGCGCCATGTCTGCACCGGAATCTGCCCTCCCGTACGAGCGCTAAAGAACTAAGTCAATGCACAGAGACTAAGTAAATGGCTGTGTGGGAGGGTGGGTTAATAGAATAAACTGAGAGATCTTTGGTCTCCAATGGATCTGAATGTGGCAACCTTGAGGCTGAAAGTGACAATGGGAGAAAAGATGCAGGAGGTCTGACCCTCGTGTGAATGGAAAGCTGTTGTCATCTTAATAGCACCTCTGAGCTGACAGTCTATTCCACGTTCTCAAAAGACCATGCCACAGGCCTGACTGCCTCCCAGTTCACACCGCACACACACAGTGTGTATCTGTGTGCATGCGCTCATGCATCTCTCACAGAGTTAGGCCCAGCTCTCTTTCGTGCCACACACACTTGACAGTGGTGGTAATTCTATAAACGCTTTTCTCTTTGTGAGCGATACAACATCTGACCAATTCCTGTTGTGCTTTCATAAAAACAGCACTGTTTTAACTGCAGGGGGCCAAAAAATAAAAAGGAATTTGAAATTATAATTTGATGCTATGTGAGAAAAATGATGGAAGTAAAAAAGCTTGTGAAAAAGAAAATGGTGCAATTTTATATTCATGTTTTTTTAAGCTAATCATTTGTTTAGATGGGATTGTTTTTGTTATTATAAATAAGATGACAATGATATTAGAAATAAATAAACTAGCGAAATAAGCCCTGACCTACTATATAAATGACTGTGGCAGGCCACTGTAGTGCTAAGAAGAGCTGGATTAAACAGGACTTTCTAATTGGGTGATCATGAATTCATTAAAGAGAGTTCCAATCAGCACCAGCCTGTTTTTATTAGTCACCCAACAGTTTTATTACCGATTCATTGCGTCCGCAATTACCGCTGCGGCTTTCTAACATGTTGAGCTCTGTTTTCTCTCTCTTCCTGACAATGACTGCAGTGATGAAGTAGCTGCGGTTGTACAAATGGGAGCTGAAATAAAGAGAGATGAAGAAAGGAAGAACTGTTCGAGTGGCCGAGCGTCTTGGCAAATTGCTAGACGAAAAGCTAAAGCCCATTAAACCCCATGAGGACAGACTAGGGGGCACCCAAAAACTAATGATAGGGTTTCCTGTGAAATAACCTTTACGCCACATTGCATCAGATGAGGAATTGACCAGTTTAAATGAAAACAGATTTTATTTTTTAAATGTGCTGAATATTTCAATGGGGATTAAGTAGGGTGCTTAAACTCATGTTGGTGAGGCTAATCCATCGACCATGACAGTGACTCCAGCTAGCCCCTCCAACAAACACACTACCACAAACTGACTCCAGGAGCACAAGCCAATGGATACACACAGAGACACACAGACACACAGACACACCTACACACACACACACACACACACACACACTCACGAGTAACTGATTCTCCAAAAAGCCTCCATTCTACATTCAATCATTTTCAAGCTCATAGCCAGCATAAAACAAATGTCTTTTCCTTTCCAGAGATAAACTGTACATTCTTTACATTTCACTCAAGAACAAGAATTCAGAATCAAAAGAAAAGTCCTTTCAGAAACCCAATGAGCCTTCAAATACCAAGCATGTGTTCATCTACAGTAGGTTCAGCTGATTAAATCAATCCTCTACATAACAGAGCTGTGTCTTTGACCATCATATGACGATTGGGAATCAGTGAATAACCTCACATTAGCAGACATGCTTTCGCACGGCATACGCAGGCAGCTTGTTTTAAATATACTTGCAAAAGTGGGAGAAATACAGTAGCGTGCTTTACATAATGCGCTGTAAATGTGTACTGATAAGAGAGCTTTAAGAGGCTGAACTGTAAGGCAAAGTGGTTCAGATGGGTCAAATATAGATGAAATCCTTCATCTTTCTGACCATGGACATGCTGCACTCTCCTAAGGAGGGAACATTTTCATTTGCATCAACTTTGCCTTGGCTTTCTTCTGATCCAGCAACCTGCAAAAAATAAAATCACTTTAAAAAGTCCTATTTCCCCCAGTCCAGAACATGTTAAGAGGGGATTTAGGGGAAGTAGTTATTGGGACAAAAGAGGCAATATCCCCCATCAGCAGGACGGTCTCTTACTTGGTGGAGGACAGGTTATCTCTGTACTAACAGCAGGGCCACTGACAGGGTCTGGAGGATGGGAGAAGAGGCGGGGGTGGGTGAAAATAAGGCAGAACTGAGCCGAAAGACGGGCCACTCACACCAAGCAGTGGCCGGAAGAGCAAAAGAGGTAAAGTGGTGTTTTTGTCAGATCCAATATTCCTACTGACAAAAATAAACTAGTGCGCAGCTGACATATCTGTGTGTGTAAAGCACGAGACCAGTACAGTTGTAAGGCTAGTGCGCCATCATAGCTGCCAGCTCTCACGCATTGGCCGTGAGACACCCGCATTTGATTGGTTTCACACGCTCACACGCCACACTCCCGATTTCTCACGCTGAAGTGTCAACCCGGGCGGTCAAATGCCTGGAAGATGAGTTTATCTATATATCTACCTGTTGAGCCACTCGTGATCGACTAGTTATACCGCAAATTCGTAAAAAATCTCCCGTTATCTAGAGCGAGCGTGCATGCGAGACAGAGATTGTGCTCCAAACCGCGTAGAGCGAGCGAGAGACCTTGCGCGAGCGAGACCGTTTTTTTTTTATTAACTGTCATTTTTAACTTGACCGTTAAAAATTTAAATTTTAAAGAAACATTTTAAAAGCTTTGATGTTTTAAGGTTTATAGAGCGACAAATGCTAGAGAGAAAGAGAGCAAAAAACATGGATATGAAATGCCACCTATAGAAATATATGTATAAGCCTTCATCCATATTTAATATTTATGTTTAAATATATTTTTTCATTTAATAACATTTATTTAACATCCCAGAATGCATTACCTGCGTCGAAATTCTTTGAATTGTAATTCAGTCTTGTAATTGCTCTTCATTTCAATTCAAATTCCAATCCTGTCATGTGTGGCCAATTCCATTTCAATTCAAACTCGCAAAGGGAGAAAATTCTTCAATCTGAATTGTCTCCGAAGACCAATAAAGACCCAATAAGTGAGATTCATGTCAGAAAGAGCAGTGGATTCAAAAAGACCAACTTTCTTTCACTGAAATAAAATAAGACACGTCCCATTTCATTGATCTTCCTCTTTGAATGTGCACATGCTTAGTTTAAGAGGGCTTGCTTACAGCCGAGGGTGTTTATAAAGCGTATTTCACAACTCCCATCATGGATGGGGGAGGTTGAGCTGTTTTTAAATCAAACATCTCCTCTCCTTGGGCTTGCAGACAGCACCGCGACCAAGCCAGACTTTCATGTCTGACAGTGGAGATACATTTCATGTGATTTACTCTGCTGTGAAATAACAACAACGAAAGTCCGTATTAGGGGAAGAAAGGGTTGACCGGCGACCACGGGCCTCAAATCCACCCCGAGAGGAATTTGACTCCCAGCTGATAAAATACAGTCATACCGATTCTCTGTGAAACACACACACACACACTTCAGTAAATGATTAGAATGCAATTGCAGCAAAAGCGGAAAAGCAGGTCCTTGTCTTTTTTATCATTGATTTGGCATCAGTCGATGGAGTTTATTCCCTAGCCATGACACAAAGCACTTTCCCACCCCCCTATTTATCCGTCCCTACTATTGAGTTGGGTTATGGAAACAAACCTGCTTCCCTCTCTCTCTCTCTCTCTCTATTTCCCAGGTAATGTGTTTATTCTCCTGGTCTCATCTTCTAGTTTACGGGGCTGCCGGCCGTTCTCTCTCTCTCTCTTTCTCTCTCTCGCTCTCTTATCGCCCGTGCTCTCACGGGGCATTTTAGCTGCTGAAATCCGGTTCACCACATACCGGTTTTAGAATCTGTGAAATGAGTGGCGAAGAAGCGTGGCCACAATGTCTGCCTGTGTTGCCAATGGCCTCGAAAATGGGTCCGGGAGCTTTTTGTCCAGGGAATGCATAAATGGAAGTTTTTTAACACCTCAAAGAAAGGCTGTGCCTTTGTGTGGCCAGACGAGAGAGAGCCCTGGCTCTCCTGAGGAGGCAGACATGCTGAGTGCTACAGGACAAAGAACCCAGAGCCTGAAGCAGCAGGAGCACACATACACACACCTGCCTTGCGCGCACACACACACTTTTATGGTATAATACGCACACAATGGACATGAGAAACATATATGTGGATAAAGGCAAGGACATGCACAAACAGGTCCAGTATGTGGGATAACACAACAAATGATTGCTGAACGTTTGAACATTCACTCACTCACATGAATCATTTCAGAGAGAATATTACTTGTTTAGTTGTTTTACTGTATGGGCTGCAAAAAAAAAAAAAAAAAAAAAAGGTTCCATCTTCTGGTGTGTCAGACTTTTTCAATTGACAGCACAATTTTTTCAGCAGTTGTGCAAATGCCTGATAAACACTAAATTGAGATATGCAGCAAAAATCTTAAAAAATGTTGTCACAAAAAGCTTTTATTGATCATATCCAGTCCATTTGTGATATTCAGAACTTTACACAGTTTAGCCAAATAAAATAGGTATTTTATTATATAAATGATATACAATGATTGTGCAGCCACAGCAAATATTAAGATAAATTACACAGATGCCGATCAAATCGTATTCATAAAACATAAGGAGATGAAAGACATTATGTGACTGACTGATAACTAAAGCCTGAAAACAAGTTAAAAGAAAATTGATTGATGTGCCTTCTACCATTGGAAAAAATTATTCCCATACAGATTATCCCTTATTGCAATTCATTTGATTTTGTTTTTCAGACAAATATAAAAAGACAGGTCGTGCAGACAATCAGAGTGGATATGCTTCGGCTGCCTACAATAAGCATTTAAATGCAAATATGTCTGATGCACAAAGAACCTGCAACTTCTGTCAGTGGCAACATAATCAACCTGCAATTGTCTCCTGACTCAGAGTCATTTCCAGTGACAAGGTCTAAGCAGCAAGCATCTGTATTCAAATTACTGCGCTATTTAAGGCCGCAGCCTGTACAGGGATATTTTTCCAACGGTAAGCCGTGCTGAAAGTCAATCATATGGTGAATTACACCAGAATGGAATCAATCGATCCAGAAAAGATCAGGTTACATCCAGGCCCGGCGGTTGCACACAAATTATTTGTCTTGTTCTTGTTCAGACGCAGGAGCATGTGTATGGCAAAGTCCCATTTTTCAAATATTACATTTGCAATTGAATTGAAACCTTCATGGTTCACATTCTCTATGAATGAACAGAGACAATTTAAATGAAGAGACGTGGTCAAGAACACAGAAGGAGAAAAAGGAGTTGTGTGCAGAATTCTCCATTAGAAGAATAGAAGAAACCTCAATTAAGTATGCCAGGAGAGGCCTTGGTTCCCCAAGGATTGGTTTTGTGGTATGTAAAATCTGAAAAATATTTCAGGTCTCAATATGAATGATGGAATAACAAAAAAAAAAAGAGGTTACGTCTCATTGGTACTTGCATTCTTCCTGCACAAGTTCACTTTTAATTCTTTTACCAGCAAAGCAGGGAGGAGCACATTGTGCTCTAGGGTTTTGACTAGTGGCTTCATGAAAATCCAGAAGCATTTTGCTGTGTTTTTCTCAGGCAGAGCAAAGGTTAGAGCAAAAATAAAAATTTCAAATTCCTGTTTTCACTGTGTTTGATACAGTACAATGGGAGGATTTGTGCTATGAAGATGATTAAATAATTCATAACACGTTTAATTTTTTCATCTATTCTCTCTAAAACTCTTTTTAAAAAGTCTTACAGCAACAATGCCAGCACAGATGTAAATCTTAACCATTGAAAAAATCATTTTCTCTTTTATTTCTAAAAAACAAAAATCACCTCAAATCAAAATCCACAATCACTCAGCATATGCAAACGAATCCATTAATAAGAGTGAAAAATAAATTGTTGGCTTGAGAATTCTTCTTCGTTCTTAATTTTCTAGAGAGGAAAATGATTTAAACGATGGACACAAATCTCAATTGACATAACTGGGAGTCACACACTCTCCCATATATACTACAGCTTCTCTGACTGTACGAGAGAGAGAGCTCTTCTCTTCTCTGTATTTCCCTTCTTCCCCCCTCAGAGAAAACAAATGTAGTGTTTGAGTCACTGATCGGTGGTGTAATTGAGTTTAACACTCCTTTTCTGCAGGAAAAAAAGAGTCTTTGAAATGAGGAGGTCAAATTACCTCTCCAGTCAGGCAATAAATAAGTCAAACAAGGTAAGGGCTCCTGCCAGCATATTTTAGTGGAGAATTCAATTAGTGAAAAACAAGAGATGGTTCTTCAGTTAGCTATTAGATGCACGTCCTTTCCCATGATGCTCTCATTTTGCACAAGGCAATCAGGCTGGAGTACACCGCTGATGGAGGACAGCTTTAAAGAAATCCACTCCGTCCCAGCGATCGTGTGAGTCTTGGCCAAATTACAGTCACATGACCAGTGCAGGCAAGTCGGAGGGTGAGATTATTGTTGGGCTTTCTATGCCCTCTCGCAACAAGCCAAAGAGCTATAATCTACCAAGCCTAATATTGTTAGAAAGCCACGAACTAAATAACAATGCTGAAACTGCCGTTAAAGGGAAAGTTCACCAAAAATTAAAATGATGAAATCAATTACATGTATGACCTTAAGGACAATAAATCCTGTATGACCCTTTTTCTCCTTAAAAAAAAATATATATTTTGAAAAATGTTGTTTTGTACCCTATTAACTTTCCTTGTATGGACCAAAAAAAAAAAAAAAACTTTGTCTTCTGCAGAAGAAAGAAGGTTTCGAAATGTTCCTTTTTGAGTGAACTATACCTTTTAAGACACACTCTATGTTTCCATATAGTGACTGAGGTTTAAAAATGGACAGGCATAATATAATGTTTTTTCCATTATGAAGCTGATATACTTTATGGAACAGTTTCCATGGATTTCTGCACAGGAGTGGTGTGATGCACGTCAAGTGTGTACTTGAGGGTAGTTGGACAATGTATAGAATAAGAAAGTGAGCTGGGAGGCACACAAAGCGCACATACACGGACCCAAGTTGCAACACACCCAACTGGCTACAATGTCGCCTTTGTGACATAATGCTCCTCGCACAGTGGATTTTTGGAAAATAATCCAACTTTTCCTATCCTACGCATCCAGTAATAACAACTGACATCACAGGTTCAACCATATGCCCTGTGGTGCTCGTGAATGTTTTGCATTTTCTCAGCACATAGGCATGTAAAAGAAACACTGTAAAATGGTTATTATATTCCAATCATGCCCAAGGAACCTATTACAGCATGGCACAGGCCACATGAAACCCGAGGAACCTTGAGGAACCATGAGGAACCCCAATGCTCAAAACTACACAACAGTTGAGAAGCTAACAAAAACAGAGGGGGGGAAAAGGAAAACTGAGAAGAAAATAAAGACGGAAAAACTACCACCATGAACCATGTGTGTTTGTGAGATCTGTTTCTCTTATGAGAAACAGTCTTTCCCTGCGAGGTCCATGAATGTGTGTCAAATGCAGGGACTCTACCGAGATGAGAAGCTTTCCTGGTGTCAACACGCACATGCTCTATAGCTCTAGTGGCCGTTGATGGTGACATAAGGTTAACATCATCACCGCTGAAAGCACGACAGGTGGGTCACATGAAAGGTCTCAAATTTTCTCATGCAAACGGGACACATGGTTCATATTATTCTCTAGAAAAGCTGACAACGCTCCAATGAAAATATCAGGAGGCTTCCACCACCACTACTGTTCGCCACACATTATTTTCAAATGTATCTTAGATTATGTAGCAATGCAAATTTTCCCAGCCTACTGGGCTTCGGAGGGTTGATTTGGAGGGAACCCGAAACGTAAATAAATAAATGTGGGGATTTGAGGAGGCATGTGGGAAAGTGTTTAAGAGCTGGGTGTGATGTGAATACTACATCTAAACACGCATTCGATTCCTGCACCTTCCGAAGAACTCAAAGAAATGTATATGAAAAGAACATCAAAATTTGCCTTCACCTGAAACATCGGCACATCACTGCTGTTTACATACCATATCTGTGTGTGCATGCAGAAAGAATCCCATCTCTATAAAATATCGATGCTGCACTACTTCTATTTTGTGCGGCTCACAACAGAGCCGAGGCTCAAGTACACAACAACACAGGCGGGAATTTTTTGAAGTGAGCTGAAAATACAACTCTTTTCTAAAGTGTTTGAAAAGGCTGCCAGATAAGCAGCATTTAGCCATAAATTCAGAGTCGGCTCTAAGCTTTTTTATGTATAGCTCGCCGAGCGCAAAACCATGCCCTGCTGAAATCAAAAGCGGTAATAGTCAGGTTAGCCACTGTCATTCTAAGAGGGAAGTCGGTTGTGAAATTGTAAAATTGTAAGGCTCTCGCTGTCTATTTCACAGCCTACATTTTATGAACGCTCTCTGAAATTATTCATAAAAAGAGGCTATCACATGGCAGTCAGTGTTTGAGGCTCACAAAGGTGAGGTGAGAAAAGGCTCAAGCAATCCTAATCTGCCTGCTGAAGACGGCCACTAATAATACGCTCCTTTATCTCCTTTGCTTAAACAGTGCATACCTTGAAGTTCACAAAAATGTGTGATTCTCATCGAGCTCTCCAAGCGCAACAGAGTGGAGAGAGGGAGAGAGAGAGAGCGAGAAAGAGCGAGAGAGAGAGAGAGAGAGAGAGAGAGAGAGAGAGAGAGAGAGAGAGAGAGAGAGGGGACATTTTCCCCTTCACATTCCTCACCGATTCAAGTCCAATTTGCTCTGAAAGTCCTCTGCATTAAGCCCGCATGCCAGGCTGATAGAATACAAAAACAACAGTCAAATGCCGTCCATCCCACCCTTGTCTTCCCTGATTATAATTGGCAGCCATCGTACATTGGCCATACAGAACTTAATAAGACACTACAAAATAGATCAAATGAATGAATAAATAAATAAATGTCCTAATGTTCTTTTAGCATCAAAATTACTACATAAAAATATCATATATATTCTCAGTATATAAAAATATATTCAATATTGCCATCGATTTAAAACACACACACACCATGAACAGTCCAAAACACTATATAAATTAAAAGATAGGCCTACTTGAAGAATCATGGACTTCAGGGCCTTAGACAGTTTGAACCTTCTGGAGAATCTCTACCTCATGAGGGTGCCTCAAATATCCTGGAATGTTCTCCGAAAAGGTATTCCATGTGCCGTTTCATTTTTAAAGTGTAGAATTATGTGAAAGGCTCGAATGTAATCAGTCAAAGTGGTCTGGAACACAGTTTAAATGATTTAAAATTGCTTCTAAACATCTAATATAGACAATGCAGGGTTGCCTACTCTCACGCATCTGGCGTGACACTCACGCTTTCAGCATCGTTCTCACGCACACGCAAGAAATGTCACGCCAAAATCCATTTTTCTCCCCTCTCAATCCGTTAATATACTGTTGATGACTAGACTACCACAGCGTATTAATGACAGGCAGGGGCAGAGAGGCAATCTGGAGAGTCGGGACTTTTCCTGGTGGGCCGGTAGTTGAGGCCATGAGGGCCGGTCTGATAATAGTTATACATTGCAAGCAACACCATCCGGCGGCCTGGTGGGCGGCCGCTGCCCGCTGGTTAAACTGTGCAGCCTTTCTGCTCAACCCGTACATAAATGAATCGATCCGCAGATTTCGTTCGAGTTCTTCAATGGTCTAGTGGGAGATCTTTTGCCAAGCGTGTCAGAGGTTACGGGTTCTAATCCGCACTCGTATATTTTTTTTTTCTCTCATCTAAACCGAATATGCTCATCAGTGGTTACAGTCTATATCAAGCAGGGACACGTTTGTGTGCTTTTTTTTGTTTTGTGATTTCAACGGAACGAATAGAGTCTCCGCAACAGCGATAGATTGAAGCGCGCGTCCAAGTGAAGATTGTGCGCGAGCCACAAGAGAACATTGTATCCATGACACTGATAGCAGCGGCAACGAGCGCTCCGCTTGATTAAAAAAACAACAGATTTAAGCGCTAGATCTCTTATTTAATAGCGAACTAAATTAATGCTTTGCTACTTAACTGGAGATGTTTTATTTATTTGTATTAGGTACATCCGTGCCTCAATGTTTCAAAAAGTGGTGGGGGACAATATCGATCCTGAGAAAAAGTGGTGGGGACATGTCCCATCCGTCCCACCCGCAAATTACGCCTATTACACGACTTCACTGGATTTAAACAAATCAATCGAATCATAGATGTGACTAGCGGTGGCTTTCTTAATCTATTTTAAAAAAAAAAATCTTTATTTTTTTAAAGTGCAATCAATAAATTAATTGTACATTTTGAAAAAGCGTTTCCATTCTATTAGTTTTTTTTTTTTTTTTTGCATAAATCAGGGTTTATACTAAGTAGCTAAACAAGGACTGACATTTTTTAAATTAGTCTCACTCCAGCCAAAGTCCCAAAGTTGGCAACCCTGCAATGCCATACATCAGAGGGTTAAGAAAGAGAGAGCGATAAGCTGAACATTAATGGGCCGATATCTGTATGCACATTTTCTGCCCAATAGCTAGAGCTGAAAGGGCCCAGATGAAATCTGTGTGGTAAAGATGATATCATAGCATTGTGGTTGCACAGCAGTCTGGCAGACACATACCTCACTCTAGAGAGAGAGAGAAGAAAAAACAAAACTCTAAATAATATTTCTCCTTGCCTTTCCCATTTGAATATTCATCCCGTTTCCACGTCCCCAGAAACTCTTCTAATCAGAGTCACTTCCCCTTTAATCACTGGGGCTGTAATTATGATTTGATAAAGCATTTTAACGCACTCTTCAGTGTCACTCACATATCTATGCTTGGAATACCGTATTAAGAGCTGTCAGCCCTTAAGGGGAGCACTTCCCAAACAGTGCTGATCCAAATATGGCAAACACGCCCATCAGCTCTAATTGAAATTATTACAGGTTTGAACATGCTAACGCTACAGCTAATGTTCCCCCTGAAATCGAGAGAGTCTAGCAGACTCAGCTAAGATTCCTCTACCTCCCTCTCATGTGCAGTAATTGTTTAACCCTGAGTGGAAGTGGATGAGTGCCTTTTTTCACCCTACGCCAAAAAAGAAAGAAAAGAGAAACAGGCCTGTGTAGCACTTTCCTATCCTGCTTTTCGCTTTCTAATTCAGTCCAACACAAGGGCTGAAGGAAAAGCCTCTCTGGTTCCATGTTCATCTTGGAAGAGCGAGCGTTCTAGGATGATCGTTGACCACAAGTTGATAATGATGACGATTTAATTAGAAGCCTCTCTCTGGTCTGGAGTCAGCCCAAACTCCTCCACCCTACAGATGGAATAAATTTAGCAACAGTGAAGAAGAGTAGGGCCATCTTTTGCTCCTTTCTTCCACCGCTCCCTCCCCCTTCACAACTTCTCTTTCTTGTCATCTAAGTACCACCTCCAATCAGAGACAGAAAACATTCTTCCCCTCTGACACCACACCGCAAGTCGTTCATGCGCCATCATCGCTCAAGCTTGTATCCCCTAAGTGCGCATGCACCTCAACGCTCCCCAATTACCAACACGTGGCACTCTGAAATATTAATGCAATGCTTAAATAAAGTTTTAAGTAACACTCTAATGGTAGTAGAAGCTGCTAAAAATGGTCCAGGAGGAGAGAAGTGTTTTCAAGGTAACAACAGGAGCAGCTCCCGGCTCAAGTACCAACTGGAATAAGGCGAAAAAGGCCTGGCTCTAGGACGACCAGTGTTGTGGAGAAAATGTCTTCTTTGCATCCTGGCAGGTCTCGGGGGTTTAGTTTAGCCCTGTGTCATAGTTTCGGTTTCTTTCCTGCTAGAGAAACTGTGTGCTATGAGTGAGCTTTTTTCAGCTGCAGGCCCATGACGGAGCGCCGCAGGACGACATGCCCGCCGGTGGAAAAAGGCTGGTGGGGCTGTAAGCCTGCCAGGATCTTCCCTTTATTCCAGCTTCCCTCTCTTTTTGTGGAGTTCGTATGTTCCTAAACTCTGGCCTACGATGAGTGATTCAGAGTGATTTTTTGAGTGCCCGTGTGGGTATTCTGATAGATGTCAGAGGCTCCAAAGATATGCAGGGGAGGCAAAACCGCAATATTTTCTCCATTATTTCAACAGATTTCTGCCATATATATATATACAAAAAAGATCACTACATTACAGCCCTTTTGACACCACAACTACTCATAAGAAAAAGTAAGGCTTAAATTATGTTCGTAGACCTTCCTGCCCAAAGATTTAACATGACAAACTAATGAAAAAGGGGGTAATTTTTTTTATTCAATTTCAATGTGTTTTCCTCGGCAAGAAAACATTCACTTTTTCCAGCCTGGTGTTTTCACTTTGGTGTGGTTAATACATCCAGGCAAAGCCAAAAAGAGAGAGAGCGGAAGAGGAAAGACTTCACTTTGAATATATTGCAGGACTAAACTGCAGTCACACTAAGTTTCAACGTATAATAAATGACCTCAACAACACCACAAAATTTGCAGCTTTTAAATGTGTCCATACTTTAAATTTGCAGCTTTTAAGTGTGTCCATACTTTAAATGTGAATTCTCAAGAAGATGAGATGTCTTTGCTTGCGTATGTATGGATGTGAATTGAGAGTGAAATCTATAGTGGGACTGAATTAAAACTACTTTAAAATTTTGACATTGAGGTTTAGTCACATTAATGAATGTTCATTACATTTCACAGGCAAAAAAAGGTCCATTGTCTATTGTCAGTTGTGTAGCGATGTATGAAGCACGGCTCCCATAGAAGTCACTTTCAAACCAAGAAGTGATGTAAACTTGAACTCGAAATCTAAAATATTTCACCCTCAAGCGAAATTCCTGATTATCTGGATTGAATTTCGTGTGGACTGGATTTTGCACATGAGAATTCACCAAACAACGGTGAATTGACCGCACCTTTAGAGTTTTCATGTCCACTATCGTAAAGCCAGTAGTGCCATGACCCCAGGAATGATGAATGATCCCTATGGGATCTTCTGGAACCTTCTTCACTCCCTACAGCTCTGCAGCTCTGAATTAAGACCAACATCATTAACTGCTGAGTCTCTTCACGTAG
This sequence comes from Rhinichthys klamathensis goyatoka, assembly GCF_029890125.1. Lineage (NCBI taxonomy): Eukaryota > Metazoa > Chordata > Actinopteri > Cypriniformes > Leuciscidae > Rhinichthys > Rhinichthys klamathensis. Next base: position 2,896,737 of record NW_026606794.1, on the reverse strand, counting down.
AGACCATTTAGACAAGCCACTCTCTAAACTGTGAAGGCTAGAATGGCAGATCAAGCTAACACACACACTCATCACATCAGCTGCTGTCACCACTTGACCCATCATCAAAAGCGGTTCATGGACACATCCATAATGATAGTCAAGGGCTTTCTCTCAATCTGTCTGTTTGCTGCTGTACTACATCTTATTACACTGACAGTCAGGTAGCAGAGCCTTTTACTTATTCAGAAAGAAAGAAAAGAGAGATGGAGATAAGTGTGAGGGAGAGAGAGAGAGAGAGAGAGAGAGAGAGAGAGAGAGAGAGAGAGAGAGAGAGAGAGAGAGAGAGAGAGAGAGAGAGAGTGAGAGAGAGAGAGAGAGAGAGAGAGAGAACACTTGTGGTTTGGTCTGCTGAAGCCATTTTCTTGTGACGCACATGTACACCGACGGCAGAAAGCCTTTAAAACTGCAAGCGGGTGCACATAATCGCAGAATGGGAAACAAAAGGGGCTGGTTTCAAAAATACTTCAGTTGAACTACTGTCAGACACACAGCCACAGCATTCCTCCCTTCTCCTTACCAACCTCCTTTGTCACTTTAATTTGCTTCTGGCATTTTGCATCCTGAGTTTCCACACATACACACACACAGAAACTGTGGGTGATATGATTTTGGCATCAAATCTCCTGTTTTTTCCATAAAAATTCCCAGACTTTTAGATGTCCTATCAAAAAACATGCCTGCAATTAGCTCCAAGCTTCAGCATTTCTTCATTCTAGAAGATTCTCATTAACACAAAAAACAAAGTTTAGTTCATTACAATACTGTTTAAGAAGATAGCAACAAAACAGAAAAGTTTTTCTTTCACAAAACAGAAAAGTCCTGGGGAATTCAAAGGCCCTTTTGTCTTCAGAGGAACTCAACTTCAGGGTGGATATTTCTCTGACACAGTTCTTAACTAAAATCATTTTCTATGTTGTGAGGGCTAAATCATGCCTTCTATTCCGAACATGCTGGAATGAACAACTGATTGAAGTACATCAACTATATAAAATATATGTAAAACATTAAAATATGTATATCAAACATTTTAAACATTAGATTATGGACATCATGTGTACCATCATGTACTAACTTACTGTGGTTTGTGATCCATCACATAAGACAGACTTATAGGAACTGGAGCATCACATATTGACCTGCTTAATCACATGCGTACTATGAGAGTTAGGTAGAGGGCAATCTGCCAGCTTGATCTTACTGGCTCACACTTGATCTAATAGCAGAGCATTCAGAGTGGGCGGAGTCTTCTGCCGGGGGCTGCACAGATCCCTTTGTAAAGGAACGCATAGCATCTTAGGATAATGATCAATTATTCTCTACCACGAAAGGCCAGGATTATCACAAATCTCGTACTAAAAAGTGCCTAGCTCCCAACACTGTCTTGATTCCCTAAATCTGTGTTTGACAATGATTTAGCTAACACAGCACACTTTCACCATAAGATAATATGAAATTCACATTGTGAAAGTGATAAATATTAGAATAAAAAGCCACTAAATTAGTTGTTTAGTGGAGTTTCAGGCATGTAAGAGGGAATTACTGAGTCTCAAAAATGTAACACTTATTATATCTAGTGGAATCTGAGATACTAAACTCAATACACATCATTCCTACCCCAATAAAGCATGATGAATTCATAGAGTACCTCTTATTAACAGTAAAAAATGAACATGAAGCCTATGCAAAATCATAGTACTTTCCAGTTAAATTCTTGATGCCTATATAACAGTACAGCATCTGCAGCATCTTTTTTCAGCATCTACAATAAAAAAGTGACAAAGTCTAAAAAGTCTAAGATAAAACACAACATCTACCAATCAGTTTACTACTTTTATAAATTACATTATATATATTAATGATAATTACTTATAAATGGAGGATGAAAGAGGTGAAGTAAAAAATGCAAGGACAATTGCGAACAGCAAAGAACTAGTCCTAAACACAGAGTCCATATCAACAGATTTATTTTTATTATTTATTCATGCACCAATTAAAGGTTAAGCATGTGCCAAAGCCTGTGTGTCAGAGAGCAGCTGTAGTGAGCGAGAGGGAGAGAGCGGCCACAACAAGAAGGTTAAGGAAAAAGCAAACTAACTTTGTCTTGAAATGGTTTTGGCCAGAAGACAAGCTCTCCACAAAAGAGCACGGACTGGCATAAACATTTGTACAAAATTATAAGTGCATTTGGAGACGCATGCAGGAGTCAACCGCCTGCACACGGTTCCCTACGCTCACTCTCTCCCACCAAACCCTCCACCCCAGAGCGCGTGTGTGTATACAGGCTCCAAACCACTGCATTTTAATTACTGCCAGCAAGCACAGCAAACCTCTTTGAAATGGAAATGGACTCAGAATCTTTCTCTGCACAGCAGAAATCTTCTTCTGATTTAAAAAAAAAAAACAATATGCTACACCAGAGCCTAGACCTGATAATGCTGATTATAACCACCAAAAAAGCCAGTGTCAACAACCTCAGAGTCCCAGGGATCCCTAGCATTAAATCTACATATTCATGTGTGCTTATAAAAGAGCTAGGAGAGAGAACGATAGGAAAATATTTTATAATATAGAAGGCATATTTGTCATGCACCTAATTTCAAAGAACTGTAGGCTTTATGTGTCATGCAACACTAAGTTCGGGACATTTTGATTTAAGAAATAGTGTGTATTGATGGAACACATCCAAAGAGCAGCTCTATTAGCACATCCTGTTATCAGGCAAATGCTGTGAGAAGATGAGGAAAAGAAAGCATTTAGTAATATTTTGGAGTGAAAAGCATCTATCTCTCCAGTTCATTGTGCAGCATCAGGCCGTAGGTGAACATGCGTTTTCAGTGGAGGGCAAAAAAGCGTGGCCTTCATTTACAAAGAGTGTCCAAGACATCAAAGACGTCTTTAATTTTTTATCCTTGTGCGATTGTAACGTCTAGCCCTGAGGTTGCAAAAGGGCAAAAAACTAAACGTTGCAGGGGGAAAAAAGGCCCTTTCAGCGTAGACTGTCGCTGAAAGACACGGCCATCTGTATTGGCATTTCACAAGGCCTCCTAAGCTATAGCTTCACTATCTTTTTTTCAGAAGCAAGACTGCAATTTGGGCGTGTTGTTAAGCCGCAGATAAGTATAGGTTGGAAATTTATACTTGCTCAGGAGGAAAGAAATAGTTAAGTCCTAATGTTAAAGGTCTTCACAAGACTAAAGTAAATATCTATTTATTTACTATCTGTCATTTGATTGTTACAGCTTTGATTTCATTTCGGTGTGTCCAGGGTCAGCATTCCGGCTTATGTAAATCATTAAATCATAGAAGATACTGGCAGCCCTGGGGATCTCGAGCAGCTGTCAGCGTGCCATCTTCCTTGATGACAATGGATCTATCATTCTGCAGGAACGCAGTGGACGGCCGCGAGAAAAGCCACTGCATGCACTTAAACATCAGCATGTGAATAATAATAAGCAGTTGCAAAAAGAAATTAATGCTTTATGTACAGTCATTCAAGATCTGAATATCATCGACAAGAAAACGCCACCTTCCTAGTGTCTTCCTTATTTCGCTAATTAGTAGCCAAAACTATAATGCTATTATTAAAAGTGCAGCAAAGCTTCAATAACACATTCCAGAAACTTGAGAGATTCTGCCACAAAAGGGGAAAAAAGCCTTCTAATAAACATGTTGCCATCGGTTTTGATCATTGTTGAAATATTCCACAGCAAATTAGCTAACACTTATAAAGACAGATGTCACAACATGTGCTGCCACATTTCCTCCTCATGCATTCCTCCCCTACGGCTGGCGTGCTGCTTACCTTTACCAGGCCTGCTGTTGTTTACCTCCAGTGTTGTTTATCATTAGGATTCTGCTGGCACTCTTCTAACCCCTCCAATACAAGACAGAACTATATAGGCGACACTTACACCTGAGCATACCACAACCTCAACTTGCTCTTTTCCATTAAATACTATGTTACTGTACACTGGGTTACGCACTACTGCACAACAAAAATAAAATAAAAAATTAACAAGAGTTAAAACAAGAGTACTCGTTTAATAAATTATTAGATGAAATATCATTTTGAAAGAATTGGCTCTGATAAGAACGTGATTGTTCATAAATAAACTGCCTGAGCTCAAAAAAATTATTCGCTACACTCACTTCATCCTTTACTTTATCTTCAAGATGTACATCCACTTAAGACGTATAAACAACATCATTTCAAAGATTAAAGACATACTGCTTTACTAAAGTAGGAAGCGATAAGCAAGGCCAAATTAGGTCAATGAAAATGTAAATAATAAAACAGGCAATAAATAAAATGCCAGCGCTGTGTAAAACCATTGAAAACTGATTAAAACTCAAAATTACTGGTAGAGAAATCTGAGACAATATTTCTCAAGTACTAAAACATATGGCAGACAACCTCTAGAAACAACAGACTGTGGCACATGAAAGAGAATTATTCAAAGTTCATTTACTGTCCAGATTTTAGGACTGATAATGCATTCAACTGATGCCAGCTCTGCAATTAATGTTCCCAAGAAAGTAATCAAAAGTCCCTTTATAACAGAGAACTAATAATAACTAACAACTGAACTTATTATATCCTGCATGCACAGAAAAGTGATTCTCTCATTTCAAAATTATTTATATATGAAACACTGAGTATCAAATAAAGTGGTCTGATATCTTTTATGTATCTTAAAATTAGGAGATCCCACAAAATAAATACTGTGGGGGAAATGTTTTTGCACACTCAAAAAAAACTTGTATGCATTTAAAGATTAAAAGAAATGCATTTTGATGGCATGAAATTACAATCACTCAGTCACTGCAAGGTATCATAATGACACTCTGCGAGTGTTTCAATGATTTAGAGCCTCATGATTCAATCCCTTAAACGATGAAATGCAAAACTATCATCACTGCATATAATCTCTAATAAAATGAAATTAATCAGCATGAACTGTAAGAGAATGATTAGAGTATTAAAGGAAGAAGAAAAAAAAACTAAAACCCTACTTCACACACTATGTGTTAAAATACATATTCCAGCTGTCAAGTCTCAGAACATAAGATCTATTCAAAGACAAGCGAGGCATCGCAGAATAGAATACGGTCCAAATCTCTGAACTTACTGGCACCATAAGCGTTCGTCTGCGATCTGTCGGTATCTGCTCGCCGGATCCAGTTAGGAAATGCTCTTTACTTGCACAAAACCACAAGTTCCTCCCCAAATCCACGGGCAGAAAGTCCTGGAAAAAAAAAAAACATCAACGGAGATCGTCATTATCTCAAACGCTTTAATCTCAGCGAAAATGAAAGTGCATTTGTCTGTGAAATATAGTTATGAAACTGCGCATAAACCTTCAATCATACTTAATTTATGTCCATAAAGAAAGTTTTTGGAAAATCCAGTCTATGCATGAAAAATAAGCTTGCATGAATACTGCGTTTAAACTTGAAACAGCGAGCCGTGAAGTTAAATAAATAAAAATAAAAAACACGGATGCGTAGACTATAGCATACATTTGTGAAGTGTGTTAACACTAATAAAAGGAGGGATTTTTATAAATTCATTAAATTCTGTATTGGCAAATAACACATTTGATTGCTTTTTAAATCTCGATGAATTAATACAGGTGACCACGGTCTGTCTTTTAAATGCATGACTTGTAAATAAATGTAAGGGAGGTAACAGAGACCCTTTCTCAAAGGCAGTGAATAAGTCTATCCCTATTGAGTGCAGCACATCCCTGTATAGCAAACAGGACAATGTGCTGAACTTGCAGTCTAATTATAAATGTTCCATTGGGCTCCAGTGCCATCTTACCTTATGAGGGAACAGCTAACAGCAACTGCTCAAAACAAAATGCCATTACGGGCTCAACTTCACCCCAACAGAGGGACAAGCCAAGGGGATTGTTTTTCAAACAGCCCCCTCTCACTTAAGACAAGAATGTATTATTAGACACCCGGTTATCCTTACAGACTAGACACAATTTCAGGAAAGAAAAACTAGCAAAGTTAAGCTGTGTTTAATTAAGGTGTCAGGTTGCGTCCCTGACGGGAACAACAAAGCTTTTGTGTTTCTGTTATGAGGTTTAGAAAAGAAAAAAAGGAGGAGAGTGTTTCGCTTTCTAGCGCCGGAAAAGTGTTTAACAAGAGGTAACTTATGCGTCTTAATTTTTGAAATATTTTAAATGTCCCGTTTGACGTGTCTGAGGGGCTTCAGGAGTTTTTAAAAACCAATACATTCCGTCATAGCCTACGTCGGCGTGTTGTGTTAAGTTCCTTATTAAAATATTATCGCATCTCGTGCAGCAGTCGAAAAAAGGGCTTATCTCTGTGGTATGAGGGTCTACTTTTGGGAAACACCCATGAGATGAGGGCTATCGGTGTCCCACAGACTGAGTCCACACACATTGCGCTCCATTTGTCCTCTCAATACCTCATCGCTCTGTTTCTGGAAATCTCAAAAGCATCATGTAGCACAAAACTTAAAAAAGAGGCAGAATAAGGATAATGCAAAGTTTAAATCGCGTTTAACGGAAAATAAACGCTAAAATTATTTTACTGGATTTATTTTGAATAGACATTCACTGTGAATGTAATTTTAAACTACTAGCTATTTGATTTTGTTGTGTAAAGATTTTTTTATTACACATAGCCTATCTGTTTGACGTTTTAAAACAAAAAAGATTAGTAGCCTACGTTAACAAAAGGCATTTATTTTTAATAAGCGCCGTAGGCCTAATTTCTCACATAAAATATCACACATACTGATAAAGAATAAATAAGAAATAATTCCCAGAGTTCACTTACTTTCAGTCTGAAATTCAGAGCACCTATGGAGATTAAAAGGAGTCTGCTTGTCCAAGTTGCTTATTGTCTCTAAATGGTTCAGCTTTAGATGAGGACTTCATTTTAATTTATGGCTTATGCATTCTTCAAAGGTCAATATGCCTGACCTCGAGCGAAAGTTGAGAAACAATTCCCATGCTCGCTTAGAGAACAATTTTGCCTTCAAACCTTTTTTTTTTTTTTTTTTAAACTAAACTACCCGGTCTTTTTTTACCTATCTCTCGCGGGCTGGAAAGGTGTCTGATCTTAAAAAAACACAAAGCAATAAAGCATGTCCAGTTTTTAATAGAGAGAAAGTTAAAACGACGTCGAATCGGATACTTGCCAGTAGGCTACTGTACCTAGCAGCGCTTCTCCCGTTATTGTCAATGAATAGTACCGCTCTGTGGACAAAAGTGAAATTACCTCCGGTGTAGTGAACTTATCCGCCGTCCGGATGACAACTACATGCTATCTATTACTAAGAAATAAAACTGATTAAATAGCACTGCACCTGGAGTTATTATCATACGCACATTGTTAGAAATCAAACCTGCGCATTGTTTCCTTTCGGCGCGTGCGTTTGTGAGCAGGCTAAACAATAGTTCAATAGCGGACAATGAAGTACAAACAAAACATTATAACTGCTGGGAGACCATACAAGAACCGCGTGGATAATGTCTGTTTAACTTTTTTCTGTTAGTCGACAAGATTTTTGCATTTTTGTTAAGAAATAAGCTCTTAATCGCTCCTCGCCATCGGTCTACGGAGTAGGCTATCATGCGTCACTCTTCGTTGAAAATTACCGTTTAGACAAATATCAATCCTGGACAAGCAAACCCTTTCAAATAGTTTGGACACTTACTGTAAAGCTTCTGTAAATAACACGTGAATGTATCGATACGGAGCTGCGGTGTTACGACGCCAAAAAGACGATAAACACAACATGACGAAAAGACACGAAATCACGGACGACAGGTTACCAATGATAAAAGTTTACCTTTATGTGAGCAGGGTACCAAAACAAGCGCTCGTCTTCGCCGTATCCCGTTATTGGTTTTGAAACAGGTTAAAGATAATGAACACTTAAGTGTAGTAGAAAAGAAAGAAGAAAACTGAAGTGTGTCGCTTCCACTGACCGTAGAGGGAATCCCGCTTTGGCTGTATGAAGTTGAACTGTCAAAGCTGCTGAGAGCAGTTGTAAGTATATTTATCGCGATTTCCTCTCTACTCTAAAACAGAAGCGACAGAAGACGATGGTTACTGCTGTCAATCTTGGCAATCAATGCAAGCGGCCATGTCGCAAGTATTCAAAGCATTTCCCGTCGTGCAACATCAGAAAGTGAGTGGCCAGGGCATTGATCTGAGGAAAGAGGCAGGGCTCCCCCTCCCAGACAACACATGAGAGTAAGAGAGAGAGAGAGAGAGAGAGAGAGAGAGAGAGAGAGAGAGAGAGAGAGAGAGAGAGAGAGAGAGAGAGAGAGAGAGAGAGAGAGAGAGAGAGAGAGAGAGAGAGAGAGAGAGAGAGAGAGAGAGAGAGAGAGAGAGAGAGAGAGAGAGATGTGGGGTAGAATAGTGTATTGTGAGGTGGAAAAAGAACTCAGGTGATGTAGCCTACATTTTCAAATGTCAGGATATTGTTAGCCATATAAAATTTCGCGTTAAAAACATTTGTAAATATTCACGCGTCAGTCATCTGTTAAAGTTAGCAAGCTATTTAAAAATAAATGGGTTATATGCTAATTTTGTTATTGGATTAAGCTGGAGCTATAGATACATGAACATGATATAAAAGGTGAAAATGTAAAGATTGTGATTTCACTGCTTTACATTACTTTTGAGGATAACATGTCGAAAAAAAGTTCTAAGCGACGGCAAAAAATAACTGAGCATTTTTATGGAATTTGAAGTTACTTATAAGCTAATGTCTTCACGCCAGAGGAAAAATCGTAATTTATCTCTCTCAGAGACGTTTATATTACGTTATAAAATTGAAAAATGGTTAGTTCCGCTATAAGAATGTTTACTGCGTATGCTATAACGCGCCTTCTTCTCAAAAGATTGTAAAACAGTGTTTTACACCTGGAACGATTATTGAAGTTAGTCTTGTGCCAACAACCAAAGGCCATCTCAGGTCATTCTACAAAACCGAATGTAGAAGAATCATGTTTAAAAAGCATCATATAGCCTACAGTTAGGCTATTATAGCAAATTATTTGATCGATATATTGATGAATTAGGGCATTGTGATCAGAATATAAACTTATCACCTCCAGTGTCTCCCTGGAACTATGGGGAAATAATTACATTATCTCATTAATAAAAAATAAATAAAAACAGATTTTCTTTTACACAATAGGCTATTTAAAATTGTAGGCTATTCCAAATTAATTTCACGGAGACAGGCATGATGATTATTCGAATTCAGGTCAACGATTTTGAAAACACACAAATGTTTTACAAACCTGTTTTTTTTTTCGCGAAGCCTGTAATAAATTATTATTTTTAAAAAAGATATATATGTTTGGCTTAACACTGTCTGATTTGTTCACATCTGTGAAACGGTTTCCTTTACACTTGTATAGACATAGCTATTTAAGAAGTTAGGCTAATAAAGTGCATGAACAAAACTACGGAGACATCCCTTTCCAGACAGCTTTTTAGACGATCCATCGTATAATTATATTAAGTTGTGAAGAAACTGTTCGCTCTTAAACGGACAAAGATCAGGTCAGATGATTTGAGTATAGCTATTTGAATGTGCAGCGCACTTTAGGAATGCTGGTTGGTCAGAATGTGAAGATTTAAAAAAAATACAAATCTACAACACTGACAGACTTATGCAGAGATCGGAAACTATAAATACAGTTCTGTTCAGCAGTTACAAAGACATGCAGTAAAAACTAAAGTAAGTAGTTAAAAAAATCGCATATAGCCTATAATAACTGTCATCTGTCGCGGGTTTTTTTTAAATAAAATTGCCTGCATTTTAAATGTAGGCCTATATTTATTTTGTGGTGAAAATATCAGAAATTCTATACGAAAGAAAACAATACATAATACAATGTTGTACTTACAATGATAAGGGCAGATGCAGAAGAAAATGCTGTTTGTTAACTGAAGAGTCACACAGGGCTAAAGAAAGGGGGAGACAGGGAGGGAGGAAGAGTGAGAGAGAGGGAGAAAGAGAGATGGAGAAAGAGAGAGAGAGAGGGAGGGAGTGAGGGAGAGAGGGAGAGGGGGAGAGGGGGGATTAAGGATGTAGCGGGTATGCCAGAATAGATATCCTTTCACAACATCTCATCACATCTGTTCTGGCTCTTGTCTGTCTTTCATTTTCACATTCCCTTTTTTCCTGAGAAAAATCCTATCCACGCGTCACATCTTCATCCCCAGATTCTATCTACTACACCAAAGAGAAGATTAATTATTCAAACAAAGCCTTGCCTTTAAGGCAATAAAGCCACTGCACTGAAACTTTTCTCTTTTACAGCCTATTCCAGCTGACACCGAAAGTATTTCCCAAATATTGTACAACAATGTCAAAAAGTTTCCCTAAACGCCTCATTTTCAAACAGTGACAATCATTATGCTACTTTTCAATACGAAATTCGTTTGGCTGTTCAGCTTAATATAGCGAAAAGGTGCAGACATATTTTCTGACTGGTTCATTGATGTCGATGTTCTCACACAAGCTGAAAATGTAAACAGGCACATTCAAACTGCCACCGCGCAAAACACTTCATAAAATAAAAAATGCAGCCAACAGTCTTCAGACAAGCGTTTCTCTGAAGGTAAACACATAGGCTGTGTCTCAAAACCAAGTGAGCTGCCTGACTAGACAAATTTTTAGGGTCATATGCGTATTCACTGTCTAGCCAGCTCAAACGGGTTTCAGACCACAGAAATTTAGTTTATGCCAGGAAGTAATTATTTATCATTCAATTTTAACATGTATTTTGGTGGTTAGTATTTTTTTTAGCCACTATTACCCAGTAAAAAGAACGTCTTACTTTTTAGGTAGAGTTGCGCTGAATAACAACCAGAGCTCGCGTGCTCCTGCAGAAGGCAGGTACAGTGTCAGTCAGGTAGACGCCGCTCATCGATGTTATGTACAGGGCTAATGCGCCACCCATTGATTACTCGAGGAATTACACCTCTGGGTTGCTTCTTAATGCTTGCAGTGATTGTCAAGTGTTCTTGTTTTTGAAATCTTTTAATTTTAAGCAAACGGTTAGATATGGGATTGAGCTTCAACGGCATTCTTAAACCTAACAATTGTATTTATTATTTTTATGCATTTCTTTTAAATGAAAATGAAAAACGCAAGTGGCTGCTACTAGTCACATTATCAGAGGACCAACAGTACCAGTAAGTCTCAATTAAAAGAGAAATTCTGACTAATGAGCTTCTTCAATCTGCAAATTTGAGTCAATTTGTAAAAGACCACAACGTTTTAGAGAGCTGTAATAAAACTGCTTTTAAAACCAAATCCTATTCATGAATATATTGGAAGTTTGTTTTATTTAATCCTTGGTTATTGCCTCTGATGTAGTTTGACCTTGACTGTGCAAAACAGTCACTCAAATAGGCCTACTTATAGGTTTTAACAAGGGCATGATTCATTTTTGTCTCTTTATTGTTCAGGTCTTAACTAATTAGCTCTGAACAAATGTACAAGTCATTTTTTTGCAGTCCCTTTGCCAAAATCCTAAAATCACAAGGTCTTTTCTGAACTATGAGCCTGTAATTAAGTATTTTGCGGGTGTGAGCGAGCGGGTTCAAGCCTGTAGGTCTGGTCTGGACCAATGTTCTGTCCAGCTCGTTAGAGAAAGAGGCAGCATTCATCACATTAGCATATCATGAAATGCTTTGATGCATCGTGAAATTCAAGCCTAGCCTATTAATATTTAAAAAAGGCCTGCATAAAAATCAACATTTTTGTTACATTAAATTAACATGTGTTCTTCTCCAGTTCTGCATGTTTAATTAGGCCGCACTCTTCTGTCAAAAGAAATATGGAGGCTGCCATATGATTTGCTGTGATTACTTGAGAACTGGCAAACAACACTTCACAAATATATTTGTCTGGTAGATTCAAATGCCTCGTAGAGAATGTGCGTATGAGAAGCCTCTATTAAAAACTCATTTCAGACATTTCCATATCTGCAGGAGCCATGGAAATATGTCTGATGCGTTTAATTAATGAGCGATACATTTTTAGCCAAAATCTACAGAACCGTGTCAGTGTTGCTCAATGAGACTTAACACACTGGATGAAGATTCCCCACATCTTCTATTTAAACCTTGCACGAAACAGCCCTGTTGTAGTCTGGAGGGTTTCAGCATCACTCAAGGGTCTGTGTTTAAAAAAAAAAAAAAAAAAAAAAAAGGAGCGAGAGAGAAAATGACAAACTGCAAACCATTATGTGGCAGGAAACACAGGAAGAGGTAATTTAAATGTCCGTGGTTGGAAAACCCAATCCTTATTACGTTTGTGAACATTTTAATTAAATATAAAAGTATTGTAGAAAGGACATGTGCATAGCAGAACTTGTTAAATAATCTAATAATGATCTTCAATATTAATAATTAAGATTCCAAACTCTTTGGTCTTTGCATCTTAATCTGCATCGCTTGCATCTCTGAAACACAAAGGCAGTCATATGACATTTCAACTTATTACCAAAACACCAAGCAGATACAATTACACCCTTAAAGGGATAGTTCACCCCAAAACAAATTTTGTAATCATTTACTCACCATCATGTCATGCGAAATCAGTATGACTTTCTTCTGTGGAACACACAATCATTTATTTCAAGACAAAATTGGGTCCAAACAACACTGGACCTCAAAGTTTATAGGGGGATATCTTCTGAAAAAAAGTAAATTGTAACCATTATTGTTGCACACATTATTAGTAGTATTTTGCCTTGTATTATCACTCATAAAATGAACATAAGGAGTGTGTTCCATCAAGTGTTTTTAAGGTTTAGTAATCAAAGGGTTTTAGCAGAAAATAATAGTGGTTTGGATTCATGAATGAGCTGTAAAATTGAACATGTTTGGTAAGAACAGTAAATAACATTTACAGATATTTTTTGTAAAGGTGTTCTTTAAAGTATTTAAAGTATTACAATTGTATGTCCTTAAAAAAAAAAGACTATTTAACGATATGTCCGTTTTGTTCTGTAAGCACAACCTCTCTGTAAGGAAACAAAAGCAAGAGAATAATGGCATAAGAGCGCTGTGAAAGCTGTCATCGTAAATCAAGCATGTTCCACAAGGTCAAACATAAAACAGTTTTGTCACTTCGAGTCGGAGGACAGAGCGCTCCATCTACCACACACTCCAAAATACAGTAAATGCCAGAAACTCAAAAGGAAGAAGAACAGCCGAAGTACTGCACTTGTACATTAAAGTTATGTAATTAAAACATGCCTCATTTGCATACATGCAAATCACCCCAGTCCCATTTGGAACTGCAAAGTGGGACACTGTTCTCATTTGCTGACCTAAATATTACTTGTCACTCTACATTTCATCAAAGTTTTTTATTAGTATTATAATTTCCTTTTAAGTTAACAAGGAACAGTTGATTAATTAAACGTTTAAATGAAAGAAAGCTACATGCTCTTAATTACATCATGACTGTGAGCTTCAGCTTCTTTACTCTAGGCCGGTTTATGAATATGTTCTTTCCAATTAGTGTAAATCTACATAAATGTAAATCTAAATGACTATGTCCCAGATCCCCCGATGAGACTTTCGGATTTGATTTGACTTTGATCAAACACCAATGGTGCAAGACTTCCGTCCAAGTTTTACATTGGGACAAATCAACTCGCCCTGTGGTTCTGATCTGACAAATGCAGATTCAAGGTTCAAACATTGTATTTATAACACCATAACAGAGTTAATGGTTAACTGTGAATAATACATGGTAGATCATTAACATCTAATACACACACAAAAATAAGCAGCAATATGACATTCTTAATTGGGCTTCTCAAACTCCTGAGGTTAACTTAAAGCAAGGCTTTTAATATTGACCCTGGTAGACAATTTTCAATTCAGCAACCCACAGTCTTTGTTAATGGAGGGTAAATATGCACATGAACTTCCCAACCCATTTGAAACCCCCCTAAAGAAACATGTAGCGCAGAGCTGGTGCAGAACACAACACTAGAAGCTTTAGGTGAGCCTCATTAAATGGTCTCATCAAAGATTAATTGGCAGGTTTCGCAAACACAGCAAGAAAACGAAGCCGAAGTGTTGTGTTTTTCTGCCTTGAGACAGTGCTTCGCTTTAATTCGATGTGAGAGGTGCAGCAAAAAAGGCTTCCTGAAGTTAAAAGAACTATTGGATCAACTGAAAAGCCCAAGGACATTTACCTCATTTATGTTTACAAAAAGCCCAATTCACTGTAGGTATTGTAAATGCCGGGCATTTAGGGAAAATGTTTCATTGCTTTGTTGCGCACAGCACTTTTTACGCATGCAGAGGTAAACGTTTGTCTGGAACGATTACGTTTTCTCTCTCATCTTGTTTGAAGCAGAAAGCCAAGATGTTAGTCTCGGTGAATATTAACATCTTTATTGTTGTCGAGAACAAACAAAGGCGGCTTGACATTTCAGATCACGAGTAAATCTTTGCTCTGCTGTACTACTGAAGATGAGGCAGGACTCTGAGGTATTACCCGCCTACATTCTGTTCTAGTTTTATCTATTCTTCTGTTAGATATGCAGGAATCTGTAAAAGAACACTGAATGATGTTAAGCCGACCTCCTCAATTATTCAGTGTCTCTCACCAAACATATAGATAGTAAATCAATGGTGATAAAAGAGCATAAGATACCATTTTAGATTCAAAGTACCTTTTGTATTAGAATCTCATCCTCCCTTAGGTGAATGCATAAGTCAGATGGAGAAGCTACGAGGATCCCTGCCGTGTTGGGAATGCCATGTCGAGACAACACAAAGTCTTAAAACACGGTAATTGTGTGCCTTTGAATTATTAGCACCCGGAGAGACGTGGATGGATCTAGAAAGGAGTGAATTTGTTGGGTGCACACAATGGATATCATAGTGAATCGGTGATGTCCCTTCACATCTAAGAGTCAGGGAAATGAAATAAGAGAGTGAAGAAAGGGCGCATGCAAATCATTGGCTGGCAGAATGCCTAATGTGGCATGTATAACAATGTGGCTTCTTCTCCAGCTCAATATGCTCCTATTCACCCATACAGGTTTGGCTACAGGTGACCCGTTTCACAGTTTGGAGGCGCTTAGGGGAATGGAGAGAAACTGAAATGGAGTTTAGAGAGACCAGACAGGGATTCTTCATCCCCAAAAAAGTTTTCTGAAGAGCAATCCCTCCTGGATGTTTTCTTCCTCTAATGTGAATTTTTTTTTCAATACAGTGCTTTATATGCATCAATCCCATGCCACATTTGATCAATTCATCAACATTTTATGTCCTTATTTTCAAAACAGGAGCTGACATCCCCAATTAAGTTTGATATTAACCACCTAATGTAATTTGACAAATAAATGAAAATTCTGTCATTAATTACTCACCTTCATGTTGTCCTCTATTGACAATCTACGCGACTACCACTTTGTGATTCCAGTGATTTAACCTCAATTTCATGAAGCGGCACAAGTGCTGTTTGCACAAAACAAACAAACACATAATTACCACTTTATTTACAAAATATCAATCTCCAACACATTTTAACGAAAGCACCACGACGCATGAGTTGTGTTGACACGAGAACAAAAGTCGTTATGTAAATGCACGTTGAAGATTAATATTTTGTAAATTAACGAATGTCTTACGGGTTTGGAACGACATGAGGGAGAGTAATTAATGACAGAATTACATTTTTGGGTGAACTTACCCTTTAAGCAGCACAACTCTTTTCAACTGTGAAAATAATAATAAATGTTACTTGAGCATAAAATTAGCATATTACAATGATTTCTGAATGATCTTGTGACACTGGAGACTGAAGCAATGATGCTGAAAATTCAGCTTTGTCATCAAAGCAATCTATTAGGCTACATCTTAAAATATATTTAAATAAAAAAAATGTTATTTAAAATGATACATATTTCACAATATTACTGATTTCACTGTATTGATCAAATAAATGGTGAACATAAGAAACTTTCAAAAACATAAAAAATGTTCAATGGTCTTTTATGTAATAAATATGAAATACATTTGAGTAATTGTATACATTTTTCAGGAAAATGAATAAGCAATATAATTGTCTATATAATAAAAAAATTGTTAACAGAATATATTAAATGTATTTAAACAACAAATGTGATAGACTTTTGAGGATATACTAATATTTTATGAAGAAAGAGCCCAATTGTATATTGTATTTTGTCACAATGAGTCAAATTTGGTCCTTTAAATAAAGGCTATCATGAATAGAGTGTTATGAAAAATCACTTGCATTTGTACTGCAAAACCAGGCCTAAGTTTGTGTAAACATTTTTTGTTTTGTTTTTTGGGGGGCATACGGTTGCGTCCACACATTAGGTTCATGGATTGCATTGTGCCTTTGACCTTACAGGGGCCATCTGTGGTTCTTCACTACTAAACACACTTTGGCTTCTTTTGTGCACTGTTTTATCTCTGTTTATTCCTCGGCTGAATAGTGGAATGAACGACTGGAGTTTTGTCAGCATCGATTCAAAAAAGCAAAAAGCAGAGCTTTAGGCCAAGCTGTCAAACTCCAGGGTCAACATAGCTTTCATTCTTAAGACAAGGTCAGAATAGTTCAAAACCACTCGGGCCGCTCAGATTTCACTTTGAAACAGGTGGCTATTTACAGAATGGAATGATTTGAGCCACTCCAAAACACATCACGTTTTGACAAATTTATGGAGACTCGTAGAGAAACGCTGCACACAGTTTTAAGCTAATTAATTCAGTCACTTCTAGACATTTAGTAAACAGTCGCCTCCAATTCACCAGAGAGCATTTGGAGTAGTACTGTGGAGAGAACACCACCCAGATTCATGTCAATATTGACAAATAGTCTATACTCAACTGCATATTTGTAAATTATTCTTGGCAATGACTACAGCTCTTTCCATGGACATTATTGCTGAAAATCCCCACAACCCTCCTGAGAGTTTTCGCAGTCAGTTGGGCGGTGGATAAAGAGCAATAATCCCCCCTTCTCTTCAATCTATCGTTCATTCATTTAAATGAAGGACATTTACAGTATTCACATTTAAATACAGCATTCCTTCTGCATTTCAAAAGGAACATCTATTCTATTCTAAACAGCCATGTATTCATCAAGAATTGAATTACATCAACACAATAGCAGGTGACGTAGCCTACCAGAACTTCGCTATGGAATAACGCAGTAGATACTCAAATGAATTGGATTGAACAAAGGTTAAATGTTTTTCAAACACTCAATGTCACAGAATCCTTGGATGACAAAGCGTCTAAATACAGTTGGAGGCGTACTTGCATATGTGTCTTTAAACTTCTTTGAACGAGTGTGAAATATTTTGTGCAGCATTAGTGCTCGAGACATTCAGTGCATTTAACAGAACAGGACAGAATTTGCATAATGGGTTTTTTCTTATTCTCTTTGAAATCCAGAGTGCGGAATAACAAATGTATATAAAATAGCAGCCAAACATCAATAAATGGAAATGCCACAATTCTCTGTGGATGGTCTTGGGTGGATTTCTGCTGGAGGAGGAAAAACAGCCCGCTTATTGCAAAATAAGCAGAAAAGCGGATGTGATCAAACTCATGCCCACCAGGCTCGCTAATGCGTGCACACGCACACACACACACACACACAGTAGCCCACCTCTCACTTCTTCTAATCAGATGCAGTGAGATGTGGCAGCTCCTGCTGTGGAGCTATGGGAGGAGCAGCATGTCTCACAGGTGCTTTCAAAGAACAAGATACAGCAGTGGAGAGACTGTAATTACTCTCCAATTACAGATAAAGATCTCACTTGAGGGCTGCAACACAAAGTGTCCTAACAGCCATGCAGACCCACTTACACTACGACTCAAAAAAAAAAGTCCAATCAAGAGTGTCTTAGGAAATGTCCTTTGCAGGTACAATGATAATCACCATCATGTAAAGGATGCTTTTTTAATTGTGGTATTCAATAACTAAATAATTATAATACATTTAAGAATGAGACCTTTATACGCATTTTAATTTCACATAGCTTTCTACATTTTTGATCAGAATTTAATAAATAAATCCAGAAGGACTGTGGCAGACTTTTTCACAGTATTGTATATATTAAATACTGATCAAAACTGTAGAAAGTTGTGTGAAATTCAAATATTAAAATGCTTATGTTTGTAACCTTATTCATCATATGGGCAAAACACTTAATGCACATTTTAAAGGAAATCCTTGAAGCGATGATGAGAGCACCAATAAATAAGTTTCATAAATTT
The DNA here is from genome assembly GCF_029890125.1 of Rhinichthys klamathensis goyatoka. NCBI lineage: Eukaryota > Metazoa > Chordata > Actinopteri > Cypriniformes > Leuciscidae > Rhinichthys > Rhinichthys klamathensis. The sequence continues at coordinate 2,878,392 of NW_026606794.1, read as the reverse complement.
CTGTCAAAGTCATTTCAGAGATTACTTTGGGAGACTGGAGTTGATGACTGCTTTTAATGCAAACGTAAAACCCTCAAATCATTTCACAAATACCTTATTTGACATCACTTTTCCTCTGAAGATAAAAACTTGAAATTGTTATCTCTCTTTCCTTGATAACACAAACAGAATAAAAGACAAATAGCTTGTTAATATCTTTAATATTTACAATTTCTTTTGAAAAAAAAAGAAAAAAAGAAAAGAAAAGTATGTGGCATATCCCTCCCCAACCTGTTTCACACAAATCCTGTCTGAAAATATTATTTTGTTATTTTTTCCCCCTAACTTTGTCAACAAAAATAAAATGCATTTGCAAGCTAACTGGAAACTGGCAGTGCTGGATACATAAAAATAATATTTCAAGTGATTTGGTGTAAGAATATCATCTGAATTGACAAAATACAATTAACATTTGACATTTTTGTACCCTTCATGTTTATAATGCGTCACATTTATAATACTTTTTTTGTCATTACATTACCATTGTATTTCAAACTGAAATCCATCCAGACTTCCGTCTTGCCTTGTGAAGTGAAACATGAGCTTTTAAATGTTCTCTACAATACGGTGCATATTAAAAGTGCAATAATGTATATAAAATGGCTCTCTTTATCTGGGTTATCATGGTTAGATCTTGTACAGCATGTGCACAGCAGTTTCCACAGCAAAATGTCCATATCAAATAAAAGCTCTACAAAAATGCTTGTCAGAAGTGAGTTCCCATGTGAGTCCAAAAGTGCGCTAACGTCATCTCTAAATGTGAGCGATGTGATTCGATAAGCAGAGTTTAAGTTTGTGGGGTTTTCAGAATGTGACAGCACCTCAATATCCAGACACAGCTTTGGCTAGAAAAGAGATAAAGAGTAAGAGATGTCAAATGTAAAGAAACAAAGCGAAACAAATATCAATACACTTAAGGGAAAAAAAGGACCCACAAATAAGGGTGTACTAACTAAAGTAACAAATTTGTCAATGTGCTAAAAAGAAAGAAAAAAGTTACAGATGAAACCCATGTTTTGCAAGTACTTAGTCTGTTAAACTCAACTGCCTTTTTTAAATAACATAAGCATTACCTTCAGGGGCGGATCTACCGGGGTGGCGGTGGGAGCTGCCACCCCAAGAAAAATCATTGGCACCCCAGATTTATCCCAGTATAAAAGCTGCACTTGTCATGTGATGACAAAAAAATATCAACACGCACTGTGCAGTCAACTTCCTTAACAGATATGACTCTTATGGTTCTTTTTCATCCACTTTCATCATGCATATATTGTACATCCGACAAAATAAAATGAAACCAATAAGTAGATCCCGATCACAGAAACCAATAGCAGAGTTAGGTAAGAATCTAGTTTGAACTGGATTTACATTTTTGAAAGACAGGTTTTAAATTGGCTTGACAAGGTCTTTTCTTAAAATGTAAAACAGTTTGAAGGTGAGGATAGACAAACAGATGGGTGTTCTGGGTTGTGGTTCAAATGTTGTTGCTATGTGGTTGAGGTTCTGGGTGACCTTCTGTAATGCCCACCACATGCAGACATTTCCACCTCTGTTAAGAAGTCTCAGATCTTTGATATTTAATGAGCTCAGGGACATTTAGAATGAGTTCTTAGTGCCCTGGATATTGATATTTTGTTATTTTGGGTCCAAGCACCAAAGTTGAATTGGATACCTAGTGAATTTATGATGCTAACTAACTACAAATTCTAACCTATCAGCCATTTCAACTGAAAGAAGGTTGTGATATTAATGTTGTCCATAGAGGACAAGGATTATTAGAATAAGGATTATTTTAAGCCTAATGATTTTCTATCAGTTTTCATTACTTAGAATGGGGAAAAAATGCATTGATTTAGTTCATTTGTATAACTATGGTGTACAGACAGTACAGTTTTATTTAATTTGGTACATAGAAATCTGTGAAATGCATATATATTTATCTTTTATAGGCCCCAATAAAAAAATTTTTCAAGTTGCCAGACATGATTAAATATTGCTTCCCATTTAAAACGAAGAAACAATTGTATTTGTCTTTTTCAAGATATTCACTTTCATTTGAAATTGTCCTGTGACATCCTATGACATGTGATTCATCTAAATTGAAATGTTAAATAAGTCCACACTACACATATATTATGATCACGTGCCTTACAACAGTAAACATTTTTAAAGCTGTATTTTTTACTTCTTGTTTAATCTAACAGTATGAGAGTGATTTCCTTTGAAAGTCAGTTGCCCTTTTGACACATGTGTGTTGCTGTAACCTGATTCATCAAACCCTAACTTTCAGTGAAGATTAAACTTTTCTGTAAAAACAACATCATAAGATTCATTTTAATTGGACTGCTAATCATCCACATGGGCCATTGGTGCTTGGACCCTGATGATTGCCTTTTGTGGTTATATTTTGATTTTAACTATAGCAGATGTAGTATAGATGATATAGTATAATTTAAGTATAGATGATTGAATGCTTGTTTGCTTTGGTGTTGCCACCCCTCACTGTCCTCTTGCCACCATATAAATCATTTTCTAGATCCGCCCCTGATTACCTTACTAAATAGCAGACAGGTAAACACTCCACTCTCCTTCTTTCAGTGCAACATATTACATAAAGACAATGTTGAGCTAAACACACTTCAAACATGCATGTGCATGACATGCATCATGCAGCTCAATTTCATTCAAATGCTGCTGAAACAGCAGAATAACACAGGCAGCTCAGGCATTCAGTGATTAAATGGACTGGCTAATAAACGTATAAAATGTACAGCTATGAGGTGACTCGAATCTCTCGTACAGTATAATCATGGTGCGGTCCACAAATAAAATATAAAACTGGGTTTAAGACTTAAAAAATTAAGATTTTTTTTGAAAAAAATGATCTGAAAAAGGAGATTTTTAACATTCAGAAAAGTTTATTGTTAACCTAATACTCAGAGTATTAGTAGACTGTCTGCTTAATATCTCCTAACACTTTATTTTAATGGTCCCTCAACTGACATTCTACAGACTATAACTTTGCAAGTACGTCAACTTATTCTACTAACCCTAATCCTATACCTAACTATAAGCTACTAATAGTTAGTGAACGGGGGGATTGCTGTAAGGCTTCAGGTATAAGGTAAAATGATCTACTTTTGATGCTAGGTTAATTTAATTGTTAGATAATGGTTTATGTAATAGTTCTCATTGCAAACAACAAGACATTTGAGCCTTTAACACCTTAAAAAAAGTAATGGGACCCAAAAGTGCACCGTATTTGTGGACAGTGCCTAGTATATAAAACAGCTCACGGCAGGCATTTGTCAAATGAGAAGGCATGGCAATGCACTGATTTAGGGCATGCTGGGAAGCAGAAGACACAAGGCAGGCCAAAGTGGAACAGACATAGTGAGCCATTCACACTTTTTCATGCACTGAAACAGCTTTGTAAAGAAAAGCACATCTAAAGTACTTCTAAAGTTTTTACGAAACCCTGACTGCCATTCTGTTCTTTATTTCAGTCACACACATCAAAATGGCGAAGCTCTTTGCAGATGGCAAAGCAAGTGTTGTTTGGCAACACAACGATAAGTGCTGCCTCCGTGATTCCCAGAGTCTTTGTTAATTACAAACATTTCACAAGACAGCATTTGTTTATGGCTTTTTAGGCTTATCAGTACACAAAAAGCCAATTTGCACACAATTTACACACCTCTCTATCTCCAGATGTGGAGGCAGTTGTTAGAGGGGGGCCAATCTACACTACTCATGAAGTTACTAGTACAGCACAAGCCTTGATGAAGCACAATCATGCAGCATGCAGACAGAAAAGGTGTCAAAAACACACACGGAAAAATTAGCAAAAGCACATTAGCGTGCTAAGCGGTTAGTTCTTACTTTGTTTTTTGTTTTCTCTGATTAGACAAAGGTGTAGTGAAATCCATTGCTCAGGGGAGGGGGAGCAGACTGAGCCGTAGAGACGGCAGCAGGAGTGGGGGGAGGAAGAGGAGGAGGTGGAGGAGGTTGAGGGAGTGAGGTGGGACTGTTAACCGGCGGTGAGGCTAAAGCAGAAACAGGAACAGAGGGGTGTACAGTAGTAACACAGAGAGCTAGTGACACAGTTAACTGCTGCTACATAATACAAACAGCTTTTTGTAGGTACATAAGACTGGTCTGAGGTCATCAACGTGGTCAAACTTAAAATGATAGTTCATCAAAAAAAATAAAAATCCTCATTTACTCACCTTCATGTCATTCCAAACCTGTATGACTTCCATTCTAACAATGTGTAACGCAAAGGGGGACCTTTTAAACAATGAGCTGTACTGGTTGCTCTTGCTTTCAAAAAGGAAGTAAAAAGCACAATAAATGATCATAAAAATGGACTGTATGATTTGCGAGCTTAATACAAAGTCTTTTGAAGCCATACAATAACTTTATGTGAAGAACAGGTTCAAAATCTTCTGCAGAAGCTCTCATTGGCACATTCATGAGAGAAAACCAGATTGAAAAAAACAAAACAATTTGTGTTAGAATTAGCCTACTTAATCAAACATGACAAAAAAGTATTTTACATTGTTACAAATATTTCCGTTTCTACTTCAAATAAATGCTGTTTGTCGGAACTTTATTCAAAGAATCCTAAAAAAATATATCAGGATTTCCACGAAAATGTTAAGCAGCACAACTGTTTTCAAAATTGATGTAATAAGAAATGTTTCTTGAGCACCAAATCAGCATATTAGAATTATGTCTGGAGAATGATGTGCCATCAAAGGAATACATTACATTTTAAAATATATTAAAAACTTATTATTTTAAATTATAAAAAATATTTCAGAATATTACCTTTTTTACTGTATTTATGATCAAATAGATACAGCCGTGGTGAACATATGAGACTTTTCAAAACATATATATATATAAAAAAAAAATCTTACTGATCACAAACTTTTGAACAGTAATGTATTTTCAGTTCACCAAACTGAATGATCTGGTTCTCGAGTTCAACTCACTGCAGTGGTTAACAGAATATTCTCACCAAATAATGACTTACGTTTCGGTCATCTAAATCCAAAAGATATAGCACACAAGTCTCATGGACCACTGACGGTGCTTTTGAAACCTTTTTAAAACATGAAATCCCAAGTGCTCATAGGCACTAACTCCTCCTTTTGGTTCCATGTTAGAAATAAAGTCATATAGGTTTGAAACGATATTAGGGTGAGTACATTTACATGTTTGACAAATTATTCCTTTAACCAAGGTAGTCTACCAGCTTTAACCAGGTTGACCTTGGTTGATGTTGGCCTTTCTTCAATTTTTATTGATAGAACAGACATGACATAAAACAATGTTGCAAAGAGGGTTAGTGGAACCAGGCGATGTCACAAGCCAACGCGTGTTACCCTCATGTGCACAACAATATGCTAAGAGAATGCACTGTAAATATCAGAAGTTGAGAAAACTTGAGGCAACCAGCTTCAGGACAACTGACATTTTTGTATCAACATAAAGTTGCCCAAACAATATAAGTAGTTCTGTAAACTCAAAATGAATAATGTTTTTACTTGTGGATCCCAAGTTTTACATTACATTAAGCTGATCATTAATATTGCACAAGTAACATAAAACTTAGTTTGTTGTATCAGTTTGTTGAACAAACTGAAAAGGTTATACTTCTATACACCGAAACAAGTCGTACTCATTGAAATGGAAGAAACTTCACCAAAGAGAACACTTATCACTCTGATGGTGACATTAGTTTAAATTGTACAGCAAATAAATAATTAAAAACACCAAATAAAGCTAAAACTATTATTTCTGAAAAACTAATATTTTTGTCATCACATGCTTTGACTAAAAACACAATTATTCAAGTGCATCATCAGTGATCAAACTGAGCATGCTCAGCAGCCTGTTAGTTGGACTCTCACAACCAAACTTGACATTGTAAGTTCTTGCTGTTTAATATTTTAAGTTGCTCATACTAACCAGCGTAAAAACGGTCAAAAACTGTTTGTCACTTTTTCTACATTCAATAGTTCATTCAACTTTTAAAATAAAGTTTCTTTAACAAAAAGAAAGTTTTTTATATTTACTGTTTGCTTAAAGGCCACAGCTCTGACTACTTTAGTCTTTACTCAAAATAAATGCACAATGATGTGCAGAAGTTGATCAAAACCCAGACCTGCCTTCACAGATGAGGTATTCTGACATGTTCTCCAATGATAATTGTTGACTACGCCATACTGTCTTACACATTATGATCCATCACGTCAGGACGAATTGACTGCAAATCTGTGTGACTAAGAGAGACACGCTGCTCTCTGTCTGAAGGTTAGACCTGGCAGAAGTGAGTGAGGCCTCTGTAAGAACTAAAGATGAAACGATGCTGTGCTTTTATGCCATTTCAGAAAGATGTTCAAAGTGCTGCCACGGGATGCAGTGAACAAGCCCCAGTGCATATTCAACTGGGTCATTGATCGGCTCTGAGAAAATGCCCTCATCAAGAGATTCCTCCCAGCCTGAAAGATCCGACATGTCTCCCAATTAGCAAGCATCTTTACTCGTCAGATCTGCGCTAATAAGGAATAATGTTCAGTTATTAACGTTGCGGTTGATAGGCTTGGCGTTGCTCTTTCTTCTTCCTCATCACGCCTCCATTACCGATGTTTTGAAACGGGGTGGACCGTTTCTCAGAGCGTTCACAGTTATTCCGTAGTTGTCAGAGTGACGGTTTAGGAAGTTTTATTGGCACTGTCAGATTAGAATTACAAATAACTGTTTCTGAAGGGTTTTCTTCACATTGACCTTGATCTTTTCAGAGTATTTGAACTGTCAAGGTGTACTGCAGACCATATCTGAATTTAATCTATTCAAATGGAGCTCTGGCAGTCATACAAGTGTGAAGTGATTGTATGGTTATTAAGGGCTTCTCATTCATCTTCCTTAGCCTATCTTAACACACACACTGTGCACTCCCTGTCCTTGTACTTGCCATTTAACATGATTTGTGCTTTTCACAGTAAGTTATTACTGCTAAAAACATAAATGTGAATGTACAGTCTGTGATTTGACTAATAAATGCCATATAAAATACAGGATGTGTTTCCATAGAATATGGAGTGTATTAACAAGATACAAGTCATTTGAGGAGATCAATTCTCTGTGTAGAACAGTAATCCTCCTGGTTAGTTTACCTGCCACTTGTTTGCTCTTGAGTGAGGCCTCTGATGCTAAGGCATAGGACATGGTGATGATTCTCTCCTGCTCTTGTAGAGCAGAGTCTATGTCTGGAAGCACTGGCTTGTCTACTGCTGCTGGAGGAGGTATATTCTGAACACTTATGTACACACAGACACAAAAACAAAAAAACAGGTACACCAGAATGAACTCACAGAGAAAAGTGTAACAAATTTTTTCTCAGCATCAGCAAGGATTGAATTGATCAAAAGGCACAGTAAAGATAAGCATACGATTTCTATTTCAAATAAATGCTGTTCTTTTGAACTTTCTATTCATCAATGAATCGTGAAAAATCACACAAAAATATTAAGCAGCACAAGTGTTTTACACACTGATAATAAGAAATACCCTTTGCACTAATTGTATAGGGCCACTGCAAGATAATGCTGTGCAATATGTTTACATGCAATACCTAATTTCTACGGTGGCCCAGTAGTGCACAACACAACGAAATTTAAAAAGCAAACATAAGTTCACAACACAACGAAATGAAGCCACAACACAACGAAATGAATCCACAACACAACGGAAATGAGCCACAACACAACGGAAAATGTACAACACAACGGAAATAAGCCACAACACAACGGAAAATGTACAACACAATGGAAATTAGCCACAACACAACGGAAAATGTACAACACAACGAAATAAAGCCGCAACACAACGGAAATGCTCCTCACCAGAGGGCTCTCGGAGTGCGATAAAGTTAGTTTTCTTTGCCATTGTTATAGAGTTAGCAGAGTCTTAATATATCAATACCATGATTAGTTTTAACAGTATTGTAAATCGACATAAAATATACTTCAAAATCACCTACACAAGCGTATTTATACTCGAGAGAATGCTTTGACGCGCTACCACAGCGCATGCTGCCTAAGGGAACGTCTGGCAATTCCACCAAGTGGTTAAAACGTATAATTTATTATAATATAATTTGATGAATAAAAATATAAAACATTTGGTGAATTGCAGAATTACAGGAAGGCATTGGCACAATTTCACCAGTAATAAGTCAGTCAGGTCACTAGGAACCTAACACAAGCTTTGGGACATTACAGTAGGCCTAATGTTTCTATAAAAAACAAATTGTGTACTGTGCATGCAGGGGGCTATTGACAAAATTTCACCTGTTTTAAGGTTAATAGGAACTACAACCTTTGAAACCTGATAAAAGAAAAAAAAAAACTTTTAAAGAAATTTCCTAAAAAAATATTTGTTTACTGTAGGCTATATACATGAAGGGAGGTAGGTATTGGACAAACAGTCAGCTGTAGTAAGTCAGTCTACTACCAATACAATCAAGCTTTGGATTTTGAACATGTATGTTTTTGAATGTTAAAAGTAATTTTAATTAATACAAATGATACGTTTAAACAACTTGAAGGAATTGGCAGATGTTCCCTAAGGGTTACGCTGTGGTAGCGCGTCAAAGCATTAGATTGTAAATATGCAGCTATAATGCAGTAAATGTAATAATGTAACTTATAATTAATAAATGTAGTTACAATGTTTAGCTATACTGTTAAAACTAATCGTGGTGTTGATATTTTTTAGACTGCTGAATGAGTGCTGACTCTATAGAACAGTGGCAAGGAAAACTAACTTTATCGCGCTCCGAGAGCCCAGTGGTCGGGAGCATTTCCGTTGTGTTGCGGCTTTATTTCGTTGTGTTGTACATTTTCCGTTGTGTTGTGGCTTATTTCCGTTGTGTTGTACATTTTCCGTTGTGTTGTGGCTTATTTCCGTTGTGTTGTACATTTTCCGTTGTGTTGTGGCTTATTTCCGTTGTGTTGTACATTTTCCGTTGTGTTGTGGCTTAATTTCGTTGTGTTGCGGCTTTATTTCGTTGTGTTGTACATTTTCCGTTGTGTTGTGGCTTATTTCCGTTGTGTTGTACATTTTCCGTTGTGTTGTGGCTTAATTTCGTTGTGTTGTGGCTTAATTTCGTTGTGTTGTGAACTTATGTTTGCTTTTTAAATTTCGTTGTGTTGTGCACTACTGGGCCACCGTACATTTCAGTTGCCAAAGTTATTGTACTGAATTTTATTATACTTATTGTGTCATAGTTGTACAGTACCTATTGCTGTTGTGCTGTTATGCTTTTATGTGTGGATGCACCGTAACTAATTTTGTTGTATTTTAAGCAATGACAATTAAAGGGAAATTAATTGAAATATTTATTGAGCATTAAATCAGCATTATGTGATGCTGAAGTCTGTTGAATATTCAGCTTTGCAATCACGAGATTAAATCACATTTTAAACAATTTAAACAGAAAACTGCTGTTTTAAATTGTAATAGTATTTCACAATATTACAGATTTTACTGTATTTTTTTAATCAAATTCATGCAGCCTTGGTGAACATAAGGGACTTCTTTCAAAAACATTAAAAAATCTTACCAACCCCAAACTTTTGAATGGTGGTCAATAGAGGGTATGCATGTGCCGTCACCGTCGGCCGGAGTGACTGCTGTAACGCGCAAACATTGGTTTTCAGCATGAATGCCACGAAACACACACAAAAACACATCTAAAACGGGAAAGAGCTTTGAGATTAATTGTATAGATAGATCTGACAAGAAATCTGAGGTATATTTTTACCGACTGCAGGAAGCTACAGAAAAGAGAAGCAAATGGATCGCTGCAATTCACAGAAACAACTGGACTGAATCTTGGTGTAAAATAATACCCTATATATTGTATTGTTATATATTGTATTGACAACTCATCAATTAAACATTTACCATCATAAATTCTCAATAAGTTTTTAAATAAACACAGTTTTAGGGCTGGACGATATGACGATATATATATATATAAAACATTGATAAACGATCACCCGGATTTAGCCCTACCTATATTATATTTATATAAAGCGTTCACGGGCAAATTTTCTTTATGCATTTTCCCGGGGTCGAAATCAGGCACATATAAATGTCAGGAAACACGATTTCTGGCTGCATGTCAATATCCATGGATCACTGGATCTTTGGTAAGTTGTAAGGAACACTATATCGAGTCTAACGTTTAGTTTAAACTGAAAATCATTTGTTTTACTCGCTTTGTTTTCCCCAATTAAATCTAGTCATGCAGCAGCTCTTTTGCCACTCAGTCCAGCTGAGGGGGCGTGTTCCGGCAGGAAAGTGACGTCAATGCATACCCTCTATATAATGTCAAGAAAACATCTATAAAGATGACTGTGTTAAATGAGACTGATCTGTCAGTACCTAGACTTAGCCAGGATGCTCTTGATTCGTTCCACTTTACGATGCCGGGCCTCCATCTCCTGAGGGCTGAGGGGCTCTTCTGGATCCATGTCCACATAGCGCTCAGGGATGGCCACCTTTTGAGGCTTTGACAGCTATACAGGCATTGAGACCAAACATTCCCCATCAATCACTTTAATCTGAAATCTATTGTCCATACTTTTATTTGTAATATTTTCTTTACTTTATTAATTTTTCATTCTTGTAAAAAAAAAAAAACTTACATTATGTATAATATGAAACTATAAAAGGCTAAACAATTGCTGTAAAATAATGAAACTTTTTTTAACATTCAAGTGTACTTTGCAACGGTTACTGAGATTGCCCTTTAATTAAACTCAGGATAGTTCAACCAAAAATGAAAATTCTGTAGTACTTTAGAAAAGGAAAATGTAGGCAAATTTTAAGAGGCTGCTCACTGCAGAGCCGATGGGTGGACCTCGACGTTCAAACCACACCCTAATTCTACCCATAACCCTATCGTTAAGCATAACTCCAGCCATTAGGTCCATGGAGGTGGAGCTGGACATCATACGGCTCTGCAGTGAGCACCACTTGCATTTTAACGGACTCAACATTTGTGGTCTCACTCAACATTCACTTTTTGTACATACAACACAAGTGCATTTTCTGATTCAAACAAGGAGGAAATCATGTCAGAATTTTCATTTTTAGGGGAATTCTCCCTATTAGTAGTATGGTACCTCTTTGCTGAGGTCCAGCTGGTAGTCCAGAGGCTCCAGATCCAACTCTCTCATGGGTGTGCTACTCAGGGTAAGCCATTCGTCTGAGTGAGAGCGCTGTCTCTCTTTGTGTTCGACTGGTCTCTCCTCACCCTGCACGGCCCGCTCCAGTAGCTGCAAATCAAAGTCTTGCTCTCTTCTCCACTGAAGGCACACAAACACACAGAGCCCTGAGACAGCCAATCTAGACCTTACACACATCCAACTCAGGACATGAAAATTTTAGTTCTTCTCATGATTTACAGGACAAGAAAAATGTAAAAAAAAAAAAATTCCCAGTTACACTGTGTAACGCTCAAGAGATCTTAACTATGGAGAAAGGATTTTTCTCTGAACCTTAGACACTATTAAAGCTAAAATGACCTTTGTGCTCCACATATCAGTTTACATCCAACATTCATTCTTTACATGAAAAGTTTAAAGAGGGCAGCCCTGCACAAAAACAACACACAAAACTTGGTTAAACTGCAACCATGAGCATAATTACATATTGTCCCAGTGCGCTCCTGTACCTCTGTACCATGTAAAAGTGATTGGAGTGATTGCGTCTGAAGTGTCACATGTTCAAGCTCTCAAACCGTAGCGTACAACACTCCTGCAGACCAAGAAAAATGCAATAAAAAGCTCCATCTGCGACTTCATTTACATGCTTCATTCCCAGGCTTTATTGTGCTTACTGGAAAGAAAATAAATCAGTGTGTCGTGAAATAAACTGCGGTTTCACATTCACAGTTGACAGAAAAAGAACAATTACCTCCTTTTGCTTTTTTACTAGCAAAGTGTTTATTTTCTTGTGCAAAAATCTACAAAAAAGACAGAGGAAATTGCTGTGCAATTGATTTTCTCTTTGCAAATTATGCTACAATTCGCCGTTATATTATTATGACCATACAAGTGATTAAAAAACATGTTCAGTAAGTAGTACAATTATAAACAACTCATTCATACAATCACCCAGGCCAATACATTTTGGTAAAACAAGGAGTAAAATTATTAAATTATTAAAAAAATAAAATAACAAAAGCCAGGGTAAGTTAAACCAGCTCTGGTTTTGTAAAATTAAATGCAAAATATGATCATGTCATTTATTCTGTACAAAGAAGGCCATAACTTGCCTCAAGTCAGATCCAAATTGCATGAAAAAAATATATATATATTTTGCAGGTTTTGGAAGAATTGTTATTAGAAAGCCGGATGTGAAAAGTGAAATTTGGTGAAATTAGTATAAGTAGTATGTATAGTATGAGTGAGGTAAGCACAATATAGTCTGGTTTCACACTTTAGTTATGCTATAATTATTATGGTTGAGTGATGAACAGCTAAAAGGCTTGAGAGCTTGCTGTGCTTGAAATTTAGTTTAGTATATGAGTCCACTAATACAGCAGACATTGTTTCCCATAACTTTTGAGCATTGGGTTATTGTTATAGAGGTTAAAAGAGCATTTGGATGTTAGTGCTGCCTTTGGCCTTTTCATACACCCCCCCCCAACCCCCCAAGTAAAAGCACACTACTTTGATTCACTATTCCAGATGAACTGCTCCTTTGAGATCCATGTCCCAAGTTTAAAATTAAACACTCATATAAGTCATTAAAACATTTTGAACCTGTAATGAGACTCAATAGCACATCAGCTTTCATTTTTAATCCTCTAAACACATTAGCCCATGTCTTTCATTGGCAAATAGTATAACTCCCATATGTCCTTATTCTGTAGCCCATCCATGCGGCCCGACAACATATGATAAAATCTCTCCCGTCTCCTTCTGTAACACCTCCCACAAACCCACTTAAATGCAGCAGACACTACTAGGGTAAAATGCTGATCGCATTAACGCAAAATTTTACAGTTCTCCATCAAAACAGTGTAAATAGCTGAATGTACATTTATGTCAGGGTGATAATCCTCTCTGGAAGAAAACATGTCATTGTGCTCTAACGTACTGATCCCAGGTCTGCAGACACGGGTCTGGATGCAGAGGAGGAGGAGGAGGAGCGAGATGTGGAGGCCTGCCGCTCGCCCTGGCTGAGCGTTCTCTTGCGCTCCCGTACGAGAGCCTTTTGGTGACGCTTCATCCTCTCCAGCTGCTCTTCGGCGCTCATGCGTCCGCGCTGCTGCACGATCTCCCCAGAGTACAGCCGCTCCAAGGCACTCTTTGGTCTCTCCTAGGAGACACCAGAGGATGTGTTAATAATGCTGAAAGAAACCGGACCAAAGCAACAGCGGGGAGAAAAACATGCATCACTGTTTCCTCAAAAATATTAAACAGCATTTTCAATATTGATAATATGAAATGTTTATTGAGCAGCAAATCAGCATATTAGAACGATTTCTGAAGGATCATGTGACACTGAAGACTGCTGAAAATTCAGCTTTGCCATCGCAGTAGTAAAAATTGGTAATAAATTGTAATGTTTCAGAATGTTAATGTTTCTACTGTGTTTTTGATCAAATAAATGCAGCCTTGGTGAACATAACAGACTCCTTTCAAAAACTTTCCTTTAAACCTTTTCCTTTCAAACTAAACTTTTGAACAATAGTGTATATTTAATCACAATACATTATATATTTTGGAGACAACTTAATTTAATTGACTTTGTATGATGTGTTGTTAATGATGTGTGAAAAAAAGAAAATAAATCAAGTAGAAGAGTCCATTTCGAAGCTCTGCTGTGCTCATTTCTGTTAACATTTTCTGCATGAATCCATCCGGGTTGGAGACACACACTGTGTTCACAGTCTGGATGGCAACACTACGGCAGTAAACTCATTCGCAAAGTACAGTCTGGCTCAAGCCCACACTGGCTGCTTTTATTTCATGTGCTCAGCAGTTTGTACTTCTGCTGCATCTAATCAACCTGCCAAAGCAAACTATGAGAGACCCTTTATGTCCCTCTGCCTCTCAATAGACACTTTCAGGACTTGTTTGGCTTCCTACCTTCAAGCTTGTGGTGGTGAGTCCTCTTCTAATGGTGACGAACGATGAAATGTTTGATGACTGGTTCAGTCTTGAAGATGAGCTAGTCAGACCTAACAGAAGTTGGACTGGATTAGACAAATCTTTCAGACCATCTCAAATTCTGAGCTGAGAGATCATACTTTTAAACATCAAACATCACTGACCACTGAGTAACCTGAGCCTTCACATTCACATTCACACTTGGTACGCAATTAGGCAAGCGTGTTTCTTCAGCTATGGGCACTTTTGTCCCTGTGGACACTATTAAAGCACAATTGTTTTTAGTAGTTTTAATTTGCCTGCTAACAATGTCCAACAGCATTCAAAAGTTTGGGGTTGGTAATATTTTTAATATTTAAAAAAAAAAAGACTCTTATGTTCACCCAGGCTGCATTTATTTGATCAAAAATAAAATAAAAACCGTAACATTGGGACATATTGGAGTAAATTAAAATAACTATTTTTCTATTTTTAAATGTAATGTTATTCCTGCGATGGCAAAGTGTCTCATGATCCTTAAGAAACCATTATATTATGCTGATTTGATGCTCAAGAAACATTTATTATTATTATTAATGTTGGAAAAAAGTTGTGCTGCTTAATATTTTTGTGAAAACCATTATTCTTTTGGATTATTTTGGAAACATTATACAAAGGATTCTTTGATAAATAGAGAGTTCAAACGAGCATTTGTTTGAAATAGAATTTATTTGAAATTGATTTAATGCATCCTTACTGAATAAAAGTACTAATATCTTTAAAAAAGATATCTTACTAACCCCAAACTTCTGAACGGTAGTATCGCTGTATCAAAGGAAAATTCTGTCATTTTTTTTCTGAAAGTCATGCACATTTTCACCTCAGTATAATTTCACATCACATCTCAAATTATGTATTGTGTTTAACAGCATTCTTTGAAGAAAATGATGGTGGTGGAAATTATATTGTTCACCTATTTGGCTCTTTTGCACTTCGTAATGTTAAGACTAAGTTCACATTCACAACATCTTATGTAGCCAAAACGCATTCATTAATATTTACACACTTGAAATTCTCCAAATGGGAATTATGGAAAATGGGAAGCACCTGCACAGGCTATAAAGCAAATATACATTATAATGAATTAGTTGTTAATAATTAATAATATTACTTGCGGATTGTTTTCACATCACCAATGACATGTACTGTGGTTTACATGAACCAAACCTCACATTCCCTTTTCAGCGAGTGTGGTAACCTTGTGCAAACCTGAGTCTGACTGTGTACAGGTCTGTGTGTACCTCTGTTTGGTAGAGTTTGGTAGCCACTGTCACGGCTCAAGCCCCCCATTTGTCCACCAACTGCCAGCAGTTCAGGCTCACTGAGGAATGCCCGGATCTCAACCTACAGTCCCAGAAGAATAGAGCTCAGAACTATAATAACATTTAACCACTAGCACCTAGCACAGATGACAGCTGGCCTTATCCGGGTGCCATTGAGTGTCACAAACCTTATGATCTCCGTTAGTGTACTGCCCGATCTCACGGTCACGTTTCCGCTCATCAGACTGTCGTTTCAGGCCCCTGACTGATGTGTGGCGGATGACGGAGGTCTCTTTGGGGAGAGGGGGAACAGCTGGGGGGTGTTCATCTGGGCTGTAGAGGTGAGGCAGGGGGGGTCTGGGTGGAGCATCTTCCTCAAGCTGCATATGTAAACATAAACATCCATAAATACAGATAAATAGAATAAAGTAGTATCTTGATTACCTAGTTTCACTCACTCACTCACCCATTGTTGCTTGTGGGCTGGGTTTGAGAGCTGCAGGGGCTGCTGGGTAGACTGCACCGGGCTGAGATGGGGACTGGACTGAGCAGCTTTCAGTTCACCCATGGATGGAGTGAAGAGTGAAGGCACTGCGGACAATGACGCCGAAGGCACGAGCTTCCTCTCTGGGACACGCAAATATCCCAAGCGTCGACATCACAAAGCAAAAAACAACAACACATGTATGATTATCAGTAGCATTTGTACGCAGTAAGATGCATGTGGTGATGTTTGACCTCAGTACCTCGGTCTGTGCTCCAGTGCATGGGAGTGATGGCAGGCAGGGGCCCGCTCTCACCTGGATTACGCACAGAGTCAATGGTCACTCTGTAGTTGGCTTTGCTGGAGCTCAGGCCTGCAAGCACGTCCTCGATCCGCCACAGCTCCTTCCTCAGCTGAGATTTCTCCTGCTGCACAGTAGCACAGAATTTAATAATTTTGGATGAAATAAAAGAGTCCAACTATTAAACAGAATAAACTGAATAAAAGAGTAAATATAAGCCTGAAACAGGAGGGAATAGAATACAAGTGTGCATACTTCAGTACATAATTATATGGATTACATTTAATTAAATAATAAAACTGAATATATTATTTGATATGCATATATACACACAAATTAAGCTTATTTGAACAGAAAAATGCATATATATATATATATATATATATATACACTCACCGGCCACTTTATTAGGTACCCCATGCTAGTAACAGGTTGGACCCCCTTTTGCCTTCAGAACTGCCTCAATTCTTCGTGGCATAGATTCAACAAGGTGCTGGAAGCATTCCTCAGGGAGTTTGGTCCATATTGACATGATGGCATCACACAGTTGCCGCAGATTTGTCGGCTGCACATCCATGATGCGAATCTCCCGTTCCACCACATCCCAAAGATGCTCTATTGGGTTGAGATCTGGTGACTGTGGAGGCCATTTTAGTACAGTGAACTCATTGTCATGTTCAAGAAACCAATTTGAAATGATTAGAGCTTTGTGACATGGTGGAAGTAGCCATCAGAGGATGGGTACATGGTGGCCATAAAGGGATGGACATGGTCAGAAACAATGCTCAGGTAGGCCGTGGCATTTAAACGATGCCCAATTGGCACTAAGGGGCCTAAAGTGTGCCAGGAAAACATCCCCCACACCATTACACCACCACCACCAGCCTGCACAGTGGTAACAAGGCATGATGGTTCCATGTTCTCATTCTGTTTACGCCAAATTCTGACTCTAACATCTGAATGTCTCAACAGAAATCGAGACTCATCAGACCAGGCAACATTTTTCCAGTCTTCAACTGTTCAATTTTGGTGAGCTCTTGCAAATTGTAGCCTCTTTTTCCTATTTGTAGTGGAGATGAGTGGTACCCGGTGGAGTCTTCTGCTGTTGTAGCCCATCCGCCTCAAGGTTGTGCGTGTTGTGGCTTCACAAATGCTTTGCTGCATACCTCGGTTGTAACGAGTGGTTATTTCAGTCACTGTTGCCCTTCTATCAGCTCGAACCAGTCTGGCCATTCTCCTCTGACCTCTGGCATCAACAAGGCATTTCCGCCCACAGAACTGCCGCTCACTGGATGTTTTTTCTTTTTCGGACCATTCTCTGTAAACCCTAGAGATGGTTGTGCGTGAAAATCCCAGTAGATTAGCAGTTTCTGAAATACTCAGACCAGCCCTTCTGGCACCAACAATCATGCCACGTTTAAAGTCACTCAAATCAACTTTCTTCCCCATACTGATGCTCGGTTTGAACTGCAGGAGATTGTCTTGACCATGTCTACATGCCTAAATGCACTGAGTTGCCGCCATGTGATTGGCTGCTTAGAAATTAAGTGTTAACGAGCAGTTGGACAGGTGTACCTAATAAAGTGGCCGGTGAGTGTATATATATATATATATATATATATATATATAAATAATGTCAATCAGAATATATAAATGCTATTCAAGTGCATAGACTATTGAAAATGAATGTCTGTCTTTCAGTATTCAGATCATTAATATAATATAATATATAATTAATATAATATTAGAACAATATTTTCAACAGAAACGGATGAAAAATCTAAATTAAACAACAGCTTAAAAATATAATATAATATGATATAATAGAATAGAAGTACTTTCTTACTGCTGTGATCACTGTTCAAAAAAAATATGACCCTGAGGCTTGTCTTTGATTTTCTAAGAGGCAAATTTAGAGCTCAAAGGGCCACTGAAGAAAGGATATGATTTTCTCTTATTTGTATTTTCAGAACAAGCCATAATTTATTGACTCTGTCTGTGTGCGCTCTCACACAAACACTTGAGAAATCAATAATCTTAGACACGGTATGCCTTGTTCTTAAGACTCTATCACGCTGATCAAAAACTAACATTAGATCTTCACTCCGCCTCTGAGAGCTCCATATCTCTTTCATTACTTTGTTCTTTCTCTATCAATTACCGGACTGAGAGGTGCATGCTGAATAGAAAAGGAGACACGGTTTAACATCTTTTGATACATTTTGCTCAAACAGTATTGATACTTTAGTTTGGAAGCATGCATTAAAGGGATAAAAGCTGAAATACAATTTTGGGTTTGAGTAAAGAAAGACCTCTGTCCTTCATTTACATTTTGAAAAGTGTTAAATCAGCCTGGTGTCATTTTCCTCTGGGTCTGACCTGAGAGAGAGCACTGTGGGTCATCTGGTCTTGAAGGACTGAACGCAGTCTGTCCACATCTCTCTCTAAGTGGTTGTATTCTGCCCAAGCGTTCTCCATCTCCTGTTTAACAAAGAACAGAAGCAAGCCTCAATACTAGTGCAATAAGCTGATATTAGTATTGCATTGATATTCTTGAGTCTTCTGTCAGTGTATGGACACGGGTGTGTGTCCTCACCGTGGACACCTGTGAGATGTCCGCCCTGATGTGGACCACATCCTCCCGTAACAGCTTCTGCTGATAGGCGATCTTCTCTGCATGGGCGGGCTGGTCCTGGTACTGTTCCATCTGCTGATGGGAAACATCCAGAACTGACTCGAGCTTGTCCTAGATAAGGTGTGAAACAGAAGACGATGCAGATAAAGAAGTTAGAAAGAAAAAGAACTAGCACTAGGGACCCGAAACATCAGGTTGGACACTAGGTTCCTCTGTGATTAATGAATTCTGAAAACAACATTTCATTTAGGTCAAAATTTGCTTCATGTAATAACATCTAAAATTAGACCTAAAACCGGTTATTTAATATGGCTGAATCAATCTGACTATATTAGGTTATAACAGCAAAAGTCATTTTAAAGGCTTAGATCACGTAGAAATAGATCTTCAAGCTAACAATTGCTTTTTGGCGTCTGTTAGATTTTTAAAAATGTTTTTCAAATAAGTCACTTTTCGCTCAATATTCCTTAATATATTCATGGAAACCATGACACTTTTTTTTTTTGATGAATAGAAAGTTCAAAAGAACAGCATAGAAATATCTAACTTTTGTAACATTATTTTGTAATATTATAAATGTATTTACTTATGCTTAGGATCAATTTAATGTATCCTTGCAGAATAAAAGTATAAATTTCTTAAAAGCAAAATCTTACTGAACGGTAGTGTATAAAGTTGACATTGTGCAACACAATATAGCATCAACGCCTGGGTTACAATATGGAATTTAGATGAGGAAAAGCACCTTATCTTCTTTGAGTGTGCGTATACTGGCCTCCAGCTCCTGTAGGATCTTGTCTTGCTCACATAACCTACTAAGCTTAACCTGGGGAGACAATCACAAACAGCAATCTGAACTGAATCCATTAAAGTATACAAAAATCAAACAGAGGGCCGACGGAAAACATTCTTCCGCTATTCCATATTCAACATTTTCCACTATTGAAGATATCCATTAGCATAAACTCCATGCACCCAAGACAATTTTGGTGTCATTATTTGCAGAAACAAACAGCATTTTCTCAGTGAAAAATGGGTTACAGGGTACGTGCGCGCGTGCGAGAGAGACGGAAGCGGCAGAAGTGTCTTGTTTACGGTCTTCTTCACACTGCCTGTTTATTCTCCACTCTGTTTATCATTCCCTCCAATTAATTATTAAGCTGTTATTATTTTACAGCCATATATTGTTGTTTTAACAACATTAAATATTCATCACACTGATAAATCCACCAACAAAATTCGTATAAATTGTTAAACCGAAACAATGTTAATGATGAAAAGCCAGGACTTCCAGATTATTTACCTCCAATCAACTGAAAAACAGCGAGAGCACTGGAATATAAAAATCAAACTGAAATATTTACACGCCCAAAGTATAAAACTCCCATTGCATGTATTTTTCTCTTTAAATTGAGCATTGAATATAAAAAACCCTCGTCAATAATTTCAATTTCTTCATGACACCGAGAGAGCTTGCTTCTCCCCACAGTGCGTGCAAATTCAGGCTTGAGTAACAGCTTTTTGTGAGAAGCAAACAGAGAGAACGAAAGGGGAGGCCATGATCAGAAAGTGGGCATTAAAAAAGAGAGAAGAGAACTTACATCTATGTCACTTTCAGCTATTTTAACAGGCCGAGGTGGTCGATCTTTAAGAGAGTCCCGTCCAGTTACCTGTTGACAAAATGCAAAAGCTCAAACACTTTCACCAACATTAGCATCCACATCAAGGCTATGTTGGCTGTAAGGTTGCATCGATCAAGCAACCAACAAGACTGCACATTCTATTGACAAAATGTTGCTGAAATCATGTAAACAAACTGTGCTGTGGCAAACTAAAAGAACAAGGCCGTAAAATCTCAAGATGAACAAACAAACAAAAAAAGCATAACAAAACAAACCAACACTGTTTTTGGAAGCTATGAGATGTGTTTACGAAGAAATAGCAACTGGGGTATTTGGGGAGGGCCGCAACGATCCACCCAAAGCGCTGTTCTGTCTTTGGCAAAGTATCAATACTTTCATCGGCAGTGAACTTGACATGAACTCACGTGGGAGTGAATCATTTAGTGATAAACAAGGGTTAGCTAAAGGATACTGCATAAGTAAGAGCAGCTGTCAGTAAACGTTCACTCATTAACAGAAAACCTCAGACTCTAGAATAATTAATGATGCTTAATGTTTGTACTGAAATAATTCACATAATGGTCACAATTACAATGCGATCTCTATGACAAACCCTCATCAGTGCAGTATTGATATTTTACCAAAAGAACAACAACAAAACAAAAAAAGCACATGCATATGAGTATGGCTCCACAGATCATGTGCAATGCACACAACGATGGTCACATTTTGTGCACACGCCATCCTTACATTCAAACAGAACGCACTGTGTACCGAATAGATGAGAGGTTCAATACTTTTCATCTGTTTGAAATGAAGATAAAAAGGGTTTCTGTGAACTGTAGGTATAAATGTAGGCATACATTGGAAATATACATTTGAAATATGAATGATTAATTAAAGCAAGTAATGCACTCCACTTCAAAGAGGGTCGGAAAAGTCAGTGACCATAAAGTTTGTGACAAAAGCGGAGAAACTCTATATAAGATATATAAAGGCTACTAGGGCTGCACGATATATTGAATTGATCAAAATATTGCATATGTTCAAATCGTGATTTGCATATTGCAATGGCTTTATGAAAAACCTGGTACATTTAGCAATATAGCTGGTGAATTATGTATATGATGTACATTACAATGTTATGATGAACTATATGCCTTTCTCCACTGACGTTCTGATGATCAAGGCCTTTCTTAGGAGATGTGTTTTAAGGGATAAAACGATTGACTACAGGGGGACACATCACATAATCGCATTATTTAACAAGTTACTCTATATCACATTTTTCTTCAATATCGTGCAGCCCTAAATGCAACTGATGCCACTGCACATACTGTACTGTCATCTGACCTTCAATTGACAAACTCTCCTCCTGGACTCTTAACATTTGCAGACATCACTAGTCACTACACCCATGCATCCGCCAAGACTTTTATAGCTAAATTGCAGCATAAAATCAGATTTTTAGCAATAAAAGCTTAAAATGACGCATTGCTCTCTGTGAATATTGACTGATGTAAATGTAATCATCGGTTTCAAAATTCACTCTACACATCCTTCAGGGTTAAAGAGCAGAGCAGCCGTTACAGAGAACAAGGAAGGGGAATAAATCAGGAAGAGTTTATGCCTTGAGGAGAGAGGGAGAAGATGGGCAGAGGAAGAAGGTGAAGGCAGGTCCACTAAAGCCCACCTTCAGGTCTAGATACTCCAGGTCCTTCTTCAGCTGGATGTAAGTGTCATCTGCCTTTAAGTGGGAAATGAAGAAAGAGGTCACATGACTCATGGCTAAGAGTACATCATTCAAGAGTGAGACTGATTTTCATTGACACTGTAAAATGCTGATACATTATAACACAAGTGCATGTTATGGGTGATTGACCCATTTTTTTTATTCCTATATTGACAACAAGCATCTTCAATTTGTACTCGGGCTGATGCACTGTTGAAGGTGTGCCATAAGTTTATTGAATAAATAAATGATTTGTTTCTTCACTCTAAAGGTCTATACTTATTTAGAGCATGCATTTTTGTAAAGATGTGATTTAAGAAAACATGAATTGGACCCCTTTTACACAGAGTGCAAAAATCTGTGTGCAGTAAACCATTTTATAACAATGCTGTACATGTTGTAGAATACTAGTTAAGTTTTAATGCGCGACCCTGCAACCGACAGAGATCTAGAGTGTGGAATGGGAATGGGACACAGCTTATGTGTTACTATTAACCAAATGTTTATACTAATTTCTGAGTACCTTTCTGACACATTTCATATATACAATTCCATATACACAAGTAAACCAGTGATGTTTTTTATATTTTCTGTTCATGGCAACATTCAATCATGTGAATGCAGGCAAGTCAACAAGCAACATGCTGTTAACATCTGAGAAGCAATCTGAGGATCCAAAATACAAGAGAGGAAGAAACTACAAAAAAAAGTCCAAAAAAAGCAAAATGCAGAGGAAAGGTTCTTCAAAAACACTAAACAGGCTGTTACGTCAAATTGTGCAGCCCATGCTAACGGAGAGCTAACACCAAACCAACGCAATCACAACTAGAACCAACAGCGCACAACTTTAAAGATGAGCACAGAATGGGGGTTAAGGAAAGGGGGGTATGATATGCTCAGGGTGGGTTGAGGGGGAAATGACCCTCTAACCTGCAAAATGGGCCCTGAGAGGCCGTTGTGCTGGTTCTGCAGGTGTGTGAATGTGTCGCTGTGCACGCTGGCCATCTTGGCCTGGTGTCTCCTGAGCTGGATGAGCAGCAGGGTCAACTCCTCCGGCTGCAGGACAGCGGGGAGACGGGAAAGAAAGCACTTCAGGAGGTGACCACCAGGGCAGCGGTGAGATGTTGTGAAATTTGGCCAATAGGAGTGGCGAAATGTAACTGCCAGGCTACAACGGCATATCTCAGATCACTTTCTCAAAACTAGAAAGCAAAACGCTCCTCGTGGCCGAAATGTGATCTACCAAGCAGATCTTCTGTTTCCCTGTGTTTCTAAGATAGGTCTGAAAAAGTCTGTTCTTTATGGAAGTCTTACCGTTTTTCCATGAAGACTTGGTGCACTGACTGTGTGTGTGATGTAGCCCATCATTGGCATGGATCTCCTTTCTATTTGCGAGGTCTGCAGAGACACAAAATTATACAGAATGGTGGCATTGATAATGACAATGAAGAAATTCACAGTCCACTAACTACTATTCTCAAATTCTCACTTTTAGTTACGGATATACTGTACATTTTTGAAGTCAAGTAAAAGTCAGTTTCAAAAAACTAGGGCTCAGCAGAGCACATTTTACTCATTCATCTGTTTCTTTTAGTTAAGAAAGTGTGTGCTTGATTTCAAATGTGCCACAGGGCTTTGAGGGTTTGACAGTTTTGCTTAACATACAAAATTCTTCATCTAGGCCCATCATAGCACCTCAAAAGGACACAAACAACAAGAGATTTAATTAACTACACATAAATTATCTCCAACCTGCTTCCTTAAAATAACATTTGTTTGCTACCAGCAGAGTAGCACTGTAGACTCTGTTTCCAATGTGAATCCCACGGCACTGCATTTTTGCTGTATAATAGGTTTTTTATTTAAATACAAGATCAGAAGAAAGAGACCACTGCTAAGGCGGTTTATTGGGTGCTTTGCTTAGCCTTTGGCGAATCTTATCAGCTAAACAGTCTAGTGAGCCACCGTGGAGGTCTATAAAACCCCTCTACGAAACACACTTTAGTCTTTAAGATGCATCTATAGAGAGGCTTCTGCAGCTGGGTAATTGACATCACAAGTCGAGCAGTGACAGCAGTGTCTTTCTGTGTGATATATTTAGTTTATCTGAAACTAC
Organism: Rhinichthys klamathensis goyatoka; assembly: GCF_029890125.1. Lineage (NCBI taxonomy): Eukaryota > Metazoa > Chordata > Actinopteri > Cypriniformes > Leuciscidae > Rhinichthys > Rhinichthys klamathensis. Next base: position 2,853,958 of record NW_026606794.1, on the reverse strand, counting down.
TTTTGGAAAACATCAATTCTCTAATTGTGTACATGCAGTACTTACTACTCCATATTAATTGAGAGATTACAATTCTGTACGTTCAAAAACAAACATGTTCAATATTTTTTTTTAAACAAATATTAAAATACTTTGGGGGGGGGGGGTCACACTGCAGAACTATTTCAACTTGCGTGTTGCGGGGGCAAAAAAAGTGACTAAAATGGTTAAAACTTGAAATGGTCACAAAAGCGACACCACCAAAATAAACACTTTCCATATTAAATTTGATGTATACATTTTATGTACAATACTTTTCAAAAGTTTGGGGTTGGTAAGATTTTTATGTTTTTAAAACGAGTCTCTCATGCTAACCAAGGCTGCATTTATTTGATCAAAAATACAGTAAGAACAGAAACATTTTGAAATATTTATATAATTTAAGATAACTGTTTTCTATTTTGATATATTTTAAAATATAATTTATTCTCGTGATGGCAAAGCTGAATTGTCAGCATCATTACTCCGGTCTTTATTGTCACATGATCCTTCAGAAATAATTTTAATATATTGATTAGAAAAAAAACTGTCTTTACTGTAAATTAAGATAAATTTAATTCATCCTTGCTGAATAAAACTGAAAAAAAAAAATGTAATTACTAACACCAAACTTTTGAACATTAGTGAAAGGCACTCATCTCCACTCATTTATATACAGTGGGATTCAAAATTATGAAGAAATATTTAAGATTTCCAAGTCAAAAATCAAACAAGCAAATTTGTCATCGGGTTTTAAACAAACCTGTGGAGTTTGTGCAGCTTAAATGCTGCTGTAAGTAAAGCAAAAGGGGACATTCTAAAATAAAATGATAATTTTTCCACTTAATTTATGCTGATAATTGTTACGTCAATTGTTAATGTTATGCTGGCAATATAATATGTAATGAAACCATAGTGAAAGCATTTTCACTAGTAGTCTCAGATTTTCAGATCCCACTGAGATGTTCTTTGTGGTATCACTACATTGACTGAAGCTGTGTTTTTCTTTCTATCTGTCATTTGACAGCTTCTGTGAATCTTTCTGTTGGAGGCATGTAATTAGTGAGTTCACACGAGTCCCAGCGTATGCAGAGCAGAAGTGGGTGACAGTATGTTAACTTGTAAGAGGCACAGAGGCTTCTGTGACTGTCGCTGCGTGTGAATGTGGGCCTGGGAGCGCTGCTCTCATGTGGGGGGTGTAGCCGGCAGATGCTACTATTTGTCACACAAACAACTTCAGCGACACACATAAACAAAAAACGCTCTCTTTAGACACACCCTCTGCACCTGGGAGTCAAATCCTGAGAGAAGACTGTGTGAATCCTGTCACAAAGTCCAAATCAAAGCCTGAGTAGAGAGAAACTCAGTTTTCCCATAACCCTTCACGCCTTTGGTGGTCAAAGCTCCTGTGGTCTGAACAAAGAGAAGAACTTTCCACAACTAATTTAAAATTGTGAGATTATGTGAACTGCTCCATGTTCCCTACCTTTGAGATCTGGGAACATATTCCTCTGGGAGAACCCAAACTGGGTGTGTCCACGGTGGCAAGATCATCCAGCGGGCGCACCGTCACCCTGTCGGAGGGCGTGTGGGGCCTGCGTGGGGACAAGGACCTGGAAGGGTGCCCGGTTGGGGTCATGTCACATGGTGATGGTGGCACAGATATGGATCGTGGCATTTCCAGAGTGACCCTGAAGCCAGACGTGTCCATGTAGTCAGGCCCGGTGTAGATTGGCGCGGTGGGGCTTCCGTGGCGGAACTGTTGGCGCTGCTGCCACTCGTACAGCTGCCACACCATGCCTTCTTTAGTGGCCATCCTCTCGTCAGTGGACATACGAAAGTGACTGAGACGGTCGTGGGCGTACTTGTAGTCACTAGGCAGGTTGCGGGGCACTGGGGGGGAACTGCCTCCGGAGTGGTGGCGAGTGGTCTTTGGCAACGACTGGTACGTATCCATCATGACGGACTTAGGCTGGAGAGGAGGTGTCCGTCTGGGTAGGGTGTACTCAGCAGTGGGATGGCTGTAATTTAAAGTTTTTTACTGTTAATATTGATCCCGGTCAATTAGCATACATATGCAATACATACACAATATTTATATAAAAACATTATTATTATTTTCCCTAAAATGTTTTTATTCTGAGCTGAGAAACACTTTGAGCTGCAAATTAAAGTATTATTAATATTATTAATAATATATTCATATTTTATGTCTCATATTTGATATATTTATTATTCTTCCTATTCTTATTCTAATTTATTTCACTAATAAAAATAACACAAATAAGAACATATTTTAATATGTTATAGATATTTAATATTTGAAAAACTTAAAAATATTTAATATATGCTACAGATATACAATTCAGAGAAAAAAACCTTTAGGGAAAGTTCTGTTTAATACAAAGACGTTTTTTAAAGTATTCTAGACTAGAGGATGGTTCTTGTGAGTGCAAAAATTTAAATGTAATTTCATTTTGAGCTACAAATTAAATTAATAATAATGATAATAATAGCATTTAATAAAATAATACTTGAAAACATAATATTTAATTTTTATTATTATTAATATTATTAATATTATACATAAAATATAATAAAATAATACACTGTATAACACAATTGTAAAAATAAGAATATAACTTAATATATATATTATAACCAATATACAGTATATTATAGATATAGTTAATATATATTGTATATATATATATTTTTTTTTAAAGTTTATTCTAGAGACTGACTCTTAATGTAAGTGCAATAATGTAAATGTAATTTCGGTTTTTGCTAACTTAGGGAGATGACATTTGTTCAGTAGTAACCAAAATCCTGTTGCTAGAACTACTGAACACAAAACATTCCCTTTAATATTCAGTGCGTTTTTATCACAACCACTAGAGGGAGCTCCTTTATAAGAAGCAACCATATGGATACAGAATCCCACAATGGCTCAAGTCCTCAATGTTACATCATTTAATGAGCTTATTACACATAACCCTGTATGATTTCCTATCATTTCCCCCCATCACAGCACATATAAGGGTGTCTACGCAAACAAAACTGACCTTTTGGGGTCTCCTTTCTGCACCTTCACCCAGTGCTCGACCTGAGCCAGCGCAGTTTTCCTTTGTACCTTTTTCTCTGTGTCTGTACGGGGGACGAGACCCCTCTTATACACCACGTTCCCATTCTGATCAGGGGGCATGCCTGAGGAGGGCAGCCCGTTCCTGTGAGAGGGCACCGTGGACGACGGGCGAGAATGGGCACCTGATTGGGAAAGCCCCTCCATCTCTCCAGGGGAAATGGTTTTAACAGAATCCTCCAACACTTCCTTGCTGTAAACATAGCACTCGTCCCCATCCCGCTCCGGCCTCAGCTCTGCCACCTCTACATGCAGCGTCTGCTGGAGACCCTCGGTCTGGGAGGAGCTTTTGATGCTGCTGCTGAAATGGTTGGTCTGAGGGACTGCGTGCTGCTCGAGTTTAGAGCTTCTTTCGGCCTCTCTGTGGAGTGAAAGGGAGTCATTTGTTAAAGGGAGTAGATTGTTAAATACTCTGAATGGCAAACATTAGTATTTTAGATTTATATGTACTGTTGTGTGTTCTTATTTCATTTATTTGTTTTGTTTTATATTGTGGTGTGTATTTTATGTATATGTCTACTACGCTGTGTCCACATTGCCCGCAAGTTATCTTAATAAAGTTGAACTTGATTTAATAGTAAAAAAAAAATATATAGTTAATATTTAACCTTCAAAATGACCTGTGACTTATTGCTGATGTATACTAGGAAGTAAAACACAGAAATGAGTTTAGACTTTTGAATTAATTCTCATAGAATCTACAATTCAATGTGTTGATTTAATGTGCTGATAACTGACCTTGAACTGACTGTCTCTTTCTTTCGTGGAACATCAAAAGAAGATTTTAGCATTATATCTGAGCTGCTTTCTTCTACAAAATGAAAGAGGAGGGTACAGGGACTGTCACGCTCCAAAAAGGACAAAAATGCACCATTAAAGCATCATAAAAGTAGCCCATATAACTCATACACTATCTATTTTATACATATTTCAGAATTCAATACGGTGTTCCTAAATTTGGAGTTTAGAATTTATGTTTTTGAAATAAGACTGCAAATAAGGCTCAACAAGGTTGTATTTATTTAATCAAAATTCAGTAAAAACAGTAATATTGCAGAAATATCATTACGACTTAAAAATAACTGGTTATTTATTAATTATTAATAAATTGATATAATATTTAATATAATTTATATATTATAATATATTATAATATTATAATATATTATATAATTTATATAATATTTTTAATAATTATTTTATAATTTATTCCTTTGATGGCAAAGCTGAATTTTCAGCATCATTACTCCAGTCTTTAGTGTCACATAATCCTTCAGATATTATTCTAATATGTTAATTTGGTCATTAAGGAACATTTATTATTATTATTATTATCAAGTTGTGCTGGTTCCTATTTTTGTAGAAACAGTCTTGTATATGATTACTCTGTGAAGAAGATGAAATGCAAGAAACGAAAATATGCCTTGACATATTTTCCTTGAATATGTTTGACAACTGTGGTCACCATTGACTTTCATTCCATGGAAAAGAGCAGCTTAAGCATTCAGCAACCCTAAATCTTTTTGTGCTCAATGGAAGATAGACAATTGGTTTCAAAAGACACGTGTAAATGGCAATATTCATTACCAATATTCAAAATAATTTTTTGGATGAGCTATTCCTTTACGTCACATAACCTGATAATTAAGTATAATTTGACCAGATATGGCATAATAAATCAATAATTTAGCACAATTAACTCATTTCAGCGACTTATTTGCTTTATTAGATCAGACCAATGGTCAGCTGCATAAAATTAAGAAATTATTTTAAAAGTCAATATTTAAAACACATTCGTGAAACAAACAAAAAAAAGGAGATCTGAAATGCATCAAAACACTTCACATGCGATATTGTGAAAATATCCCTAGATGGTGCTGTTATTTTACATTCAAAATCTCCCTCAAATGAACCAAGGGCCTATAGCAGAAGGTCAATTAATTACAATACAGTACAGCAGCAGCACTAACTGGCATTTTACTCCTCGTCATGATCAGACACGATGTCTGGCATCAAAACGACACAAATAGTAACACTGCCAACAATCCACATGCTTCTGTGAAAGCCTTTGCCTACAAATTGCAACAAATACAGCCACTACACTAGTCCAACCAACCATAAGCAACATTATAAACCACCTTCATGGTTATTAACCACCTACTCCTCTTTTTTATGTACACTATAAAAGCCCAGCGATAAGGAAAGCCCCAGGGACAAAGCCTCATGTAAGAGAAGAGCATGGGGGAAGCACACTAGCATCACCCCCAGTCTGAGTGCTGTGTTTGGGCCGGCGGCCCACAGTCAGCAGCGTGCCGCAGTGATACTCCCTCCCCAGAGCTGCAGTGTCAAAGTGTACACAACTATGGCACTGTGCCTTATGCACCAGCTCAAAATCAGCAGGTGAGTGAGAACCCCACACTGCTTTTGCTGTACCCCTGATCTGTGGATCAGACATGAGCTTGAATCACTACAACACATCTACAGTTTATGAATGCCATGAGTCCTTCGAGTGACTTAAAACATTTTTATTTGTTTAAAATAATATAATAAAGTTTCTTTATTTGGATTCAAAATTCACATCTTAAAAAGGATCCAATCATTTTTGGGGACAAAAAAAAAATCATCCCCAAAATGACTTTTTAAAAAGTTGCTGTGTCACATACACAAGTCAGCACAAAGAGTAAAGCTGCAGTCACACTGAGTGGACAAAATTACTTAATGCAAACCATGCAACCTTTGAATTCGTCGTGTGCTTTGAATTCAGCCAAAAGGTTAATATGTGATGTTTAATTTTAGATGTGGTTTAGGTCCGCTGTAAGACTAATAACTTTGTGCTATGTAAATTTGCAGGTCAGATTTCACCAAAATTTGGTACACATTGAAAGATAACCATTCTTTGAATTGACTTGTGTTGCCAGCCTCCTGAGTAAGAAATGAATAGAGCACAAAGTCAAGGGTTAAAGTCAAGCTTTAACCTTGATCGTCGGCTGATATGATGTCATTGGACTGCCTCGAGATCGATTGTATGTTCCAAGTAGTGCAGAAACCAGTTGAGACAACTTCAATTCTGTTGTGCATGAAATAATAGAAAATATCAATCCTCACATTACATAAAGACGCGTAAAAACATATAACATTAAACATTAGGTGACAGTTTAATGAGGGTTTAATAGAGGAAGTTCTAGAACAGGTGGAGAGAAGAATTAATACTCTACTGGGTTAGTGCTAGTTCTTAAAGAAAACATGAAATGGCTTTCATAATGTATTTATCCTTCTAATGTGTCATATTTCCGAGACAGAATAATGTAAGGTCTTTGTAGGGACAAAATCCATTGGGGTTTGACTGGACCATGCAGGACTGAAAAATATTACACTGATATATTTGGGTAATATTATTTTTCTCAAACCATGCAGCCCTGGCCATGTAAGATATAAAAAAAAAAATTAAGTTGTTTTAGAGGCCCTTTTTAATAAAATAAAGTGCACTGCAATGAATCCATTAAAGATTGTATCAATCTACTATACTTTTGTATTGTTGATGTATTTTAGATGATATTAAAATGCAACCAAATTACATAAAATACATTTGCTGCCTGTGGTTCCTAATCTGTTTTATGTCTGGCAAATACAATTATTGTTTAAAAAGAAGTAAGGGTTATCCTACAGTTTTTAATAGAATATATTTCCCATAGATTTTAAGACAGCAGCCCTGAGAGAAGAGTTGTTGCAGCAGCAGGAAGGGACTGACCTCTTCACGCCATGGCTTTGCATCAGTGCGGACTGGTTCATGGCCCGGATCCAGCCATTCATGTCCTCTTGTGTGTCGGCGCTGAAGAAGTATGTCCTCATGCCACAGTGCTCGGCCTGCGAGCCAATCAGAGAATTCTTATTGTAAATGTAGGAGCGCATTCCCGTGTGGCAGGCCTGAGGGAGAGACAGAGATACAGAGGGGACCATAAGCTTTGGCCACGGAGGTTACACGTGCATGTGAGGCCCCGGACCAGCGGGTGCCCAGTATTGCTGTGACAGCATTACTGTCATTGTAGCAAGCTCAGACGTCATGCTGAACTGCCCTGTTTATTTTGTTGATCTGAGCATAGGAAGAAGATTACCAACCAATGATAACTGCATTATCATTGTTACAAATATTTCCATGCACTTCTGTCAACTGATCTGCACTAGTGCAACAGGTACAGTGCAAGCATTTGAGACTTTTTTGTTCAAGTAATTGTTGTACTACAGTCAGACTACGCTTCAGAAAATGGAAGCACAATATGCTTCAGAGTATTAAAAAAAAATTTGTGAGAAAATGCAATATAAACTTTATACTTATTGAGATAGAAAGTCACAATTGTGAGATGAACGCGACCATTTTTGGTCAGTAAGATATTTAAATGTTTTTGAAAGAAAACGGAAAAAAAGAGATTTCGGCTTTTTTCGTTTTTTAGTTCACAGGCAAAAAACGAATACATGACTTCAAAATTCGTTTTCCATATGTGGGCGGTCATGAGACGCCCCCTTCCGCTGATTGGTCAAGTAAATCTGAGCATGTGACGTCATCAATCGTCGCCAAGGGGGTAATCCATCAGCCGGAAGTTGAAGCTGCCTCCGGGGGCCGCCATTGTAGCTGGCTATCACCTGCTGTTAGCATCCCATTGACTCACATTCATTTTGGCGTCACTTTGACAGCGAATAACTTTACATCTGAGGCGTCCAAAGACTCCATTTGTCCATTATTTATTTCTTAAGAAACACGACAATGTATAAAAGGCTCCATTACTTTGTATCTTACGTTATGGCCCCGTAGAAGCCATTCTTGTAAAAATAGGCTAACGATTGTGTCATAACCACGGGACGCTCTGTCGCACAGTAGAGAAATGACCGTATAGACAGAAGTAGAAGCTCCTAGGCAATCGTTTACTGTCTATGAGGCAATCGGGTGGACATGGAGGCATAAAGTCAAGGGAGAAGACCATAGATAGAGAGTTCATAAAAGCAACGGGACAAAATATTTCAATAACAGATTTGTTTCAGATTTCAATTCAGATTTGTCCCGGCACAGCTACTAGAAGGTCAGAACGGTTGCTCACGTGACAACTACGTCGTCAAGCTCAGTTTGAGCCTGCGCAGAACGCTTGGCTATCAGGAAGTGAGTGCCCATGTTGGGCTTTAACTCTCTCCGTTGAAATCAACGGGGTCACTGTGTCCATTTCTTTTACTGTCTATGGTCGTCGCTCAGGTCTGTTCAACACATAGAAATACAGGCTGATGGTCGACCTGCTGGGCATTGCTGCCTGACGCACCTCCACCAGTGCCTTTTGTGCAGGTGTGCTCCACCTCTTTGGGTATAAAACGGGTCATCAGCTGGGGACCACCAGTCATGGATGTTTCGCTCCTTTAACCCCAGTACATCTCCTGGTGGCGGAGCAATGGCAGGGATCACTCCCTGCCACCCCCTGCTGATGCCCTAGGTTTTACTTGGCCCCCATCCCCTATGCTTCCTCCTTAGCCAGAGCCAAAAGCTGCCCCTCTCTGCCTCCTCTGCCAGTTCTTTAATAGCTTTTCGACACCCTGCTCCTGTACATCCCATTTCGCGGAGCAGGCGAACCGTTGAGGACCCAACGAAGCCCCTACATCCCACTTCAACGGGGCACGTGGTGGCTTTCCAGCCAGCCTCTCTGCAGTCTTCTACCAGATCTGCATACTTGGCACACTTCCGCTCGTTGGCAGCCTCCATTCCCTCCTCCCATGGGACAGTAAGCTCCACCAACAAGATGGACTTGCATGACTCTGACCACATGATCAGGTCTGGCCGGAGCAAAGTTTCTACGATCTCCCTGGGGAATTGGAGCTGCCTCCCCAGGTCGACCCTCATGTTCCACTCACTGCCAGATGAGAGGACTCTAGATGTTGCTCTCTGGTGAGGGTGGTTGATTTTCTCTCCGGCCCTTGCAAACAGGATGGGACTTCTCGTTGGCTCAGAAGGTCTTCTATTAGCTTCCTGTCTACATGACTCTGCAACCTCTGCTAGCTTCCTCAACACCAGATCATGTCGCCACCTATAGCGGCCTTGGGACAATGCTGTCTTGCAGCCCGAAAGGATGTGCTGAAGGCTTGCATTGCTGGTACTGCAAAGGGGGCAAAGTTCTTCAGTGCCAAACCACTGATGGAGGTTTCTGGGACAAGGTAGGGTGTCATAGGTAGATCTAATCAGGAAGCTGAGCCTGGCTTGGGGGATCTTCCACAGATCAGACCATGACAAATGCCTGTCTGTGACGCCTTCCCATGACATCCAGCCTCCCTGCCGGCTGGATGTCTGAGACACCGCCTTGATGTTAAGGCGCTCCTGCTCAGTCCTTGTCACTTCTGCCACCACCATGGCTCTCCGCTCTTCTTTGGAGGCCTTTGACCAGAAGAGGGGGGTCTCGCTCCTCCCAAGGCCTGCTCGACCCTCCTGGACTCTGCCGACTATTTCACAGTGTTTCAGCCTGCTAATTGCCATGTCAACCTCTTCCTGGGCTTTCCACTTCCTCCCTGTTTGTATCTTAGGGCCAGCTGCTCTCACCAGTCGATCAGTGGATTCCCTCAGCTCCAGCACCATCCAAGCCTTCTCCTGCTTGTAACCCAGGCCAATGGATCGCAGTGGCAGCTGTAGTGTGTTCCTGCCAAAGAGGCCTACATCTGATAGGCATCTTGGCAGACCCAGCCACTTCCTGATGAATGAGTTTGCTAGTCCATCCATCTTGTTTGCCACCGAGGAGGGAACTTCGCTCATCTTCAGAGGCCGCATCACCCTTGGGTACAGTATGAACTGGTAGCTCCATACTTTATACTTGCCGGGGAGCTGGCTCTGATTGATCCTGGCGAGGCCATCTGCGAGCTGCTTCCTCACTGTTTCCCCCATCTGCCTATCAGAGAGGTCTGCTGTATAGATACGACCCAGGCTACGGACGGGCTGATTTGCCAGCAAAGGAATTTCTTCACCGCCTGCGACAAAGATGGTATGGTCATTTCTAACCCCTTTTCTGAGGGACAGGCTGCGTGATTTGGCGGGTTTGATCTTCATCCTCGCCCACCCCACAAGCTCATCAATCCTCTTCAGCAGTCTTGTTGTACAAGTGATGGGGTGGTGATGGCGCAGTGGATAAGACACATGCCTTTGGTGTGAGAGACCCGGGTTCGAATCCACTGTGAGACACCAATGTGTCCCTGAGCAAGACACTTAACCCCTAGTTGCTCCAGAGGCGTGCGACCTCTGACATGTATAGAAATTGTAAGTCGCTTTGGATAAAAGCGTCAGCTAAATGAATAAATGTAAATGTACATGCTGCTGTCTGAAGAATGGTGGTAATGTCGTCCATATAGCCTCTCACTGGTGGTAGCCTTTGGCCTGATGGTAGCTTCATACCTTCAACCATCACCCTTGCCCCCATCAGGATAATCTCGAAGGCTGCTACAAATAGGATGGGAGAGATCGAGCATCCCATGGCAATGCCTACTTCCAGCTGTTGCCAGCCTGTCGTGAAGTCCTGATGAGTGCAACACATCTTGATGTCCTCAAAGTACTTGGCCACCAGGGCACGAATGCAGTCAGGGATGTAGAAAAAGTCCAAGGCATACTCGATGAGTTGGTGGGGGACGGACCCGTATGCGTTGGCAAGATCCAGCCACACCACATGCAGGTCAACTTTCTCTCTCTTTGCTCTCTGGATCTGCTCCCATATGACTGCAGAGTGTTCCACGCACCCTGGGAACCCTGGCACGCCTGCCTTCTGGCAGCTAGTGTCGATGTACCCATTGCTTATGAGGTAGGGGGTCAACCTCTTGGCCAGGATGGAGAAGAAAATCTTGCCTTCTACATTCAGGAGTGCAATGCTCCTGAACTGGCTAATGGTGGTAGAGTTTGTTTCCTTCGGGATGAACACTGTAACCGCTCGTCGCCACTCTGAAGGGATGACCTTGTTCTTCCAGGCCACTCTCAGGAGGTTCCACAGATGTCTCAGGACCCCTGGGCAGTACTTGTACAGCTTATACGATATCCCATTGAGGCCTGGAGCTGAGGCTGCTCTCGCTTTCCGTACCACTTCTGCTACCTCACTGAGTCTGGGGAGATCAGTGTTAAACAGGGAGGATGGGGGGGCTGGACGAGGAACGTAACCTGGTGATCCCAGCGGCGTCGACTTCTCTGGGTCACTGTACTGCTCCCTGATGAAACTTTCCAGCTGTGATTGTGTGATCTCCAGCTTCCCGTTTCTCTTTTCCTCCAGTAGCTGTCTCGCATGCTTGAAGGGGTTTTTGAAGAAGTTGCTCCTCTCCTTCTCCTTCTGCCTTCTGCGTTTGCGGATGCGCTCTGCCCTCCGAAGGCTGGCTAGGTTCTTCTTCACCTCCTCCCACAGTGGCTTCAGGCCCTCCTTCTCCTCTTTGCTTGCCTTCCTTCACTGCTTTCGGAGCTGACGCAGCCTCTTTACCAGTTGCTCGATCTCTCTCTCCCTCCTCCCGCTCTGCTTTAAACCCTTCTGCTTCTCAGCCACTACTCCGAACCTGCTTCTGCACTCCTCGTACAGGATGTCTCCAATGCGATTCAGCTTGGTTTCCACCTGGCCACGCAGTGATTGCTCCAGAATTAAGCTTAGGTCTTCATCGAGCTGCTGCCACACAGCCACCTCATTTGCTTTCGGCCATTTAACTAGCTGCCTCCGCCCAGGTTCGTTCCTCTCTGGCCTCTGGCCTGGCTCCTGATTGCTGGGGTTTAATGATGATGGTTTCCTAAAGGTGTTTTCTTGTGTGCCACCCTCAGAGGAATACATATCAACCAAAGACTCTCCTGTGTCCTCTTCCTGCCTTCCCTCAGCAACGTTGGAACCCTCAGTGCTGTGGTTAGTGACCTGGCTTTGGGCTCCTCTTGTCTGACCTGCAGTTGCAGAGCAATGTTGCTGCTGGCCCCCCACTTGACACTTCTTTCCCTGGTGAATCCTTAAACCTCTGAAGGTAGTCACCTTCTCCCATCCACACCTAATAATAACAAAATAATAGTCCTCAACGGTAATCTACCCATTAAGGATGTAATTTGTCTTTTTGAAAACCCAAACAAATCTTTAGAATCTACAGGTAACTTCCTTTTCCTTGTGGCAAACTTTTCCTTTCACAAACAAAGGTTTCTTAAGAAAATTCCTACTTTTAAAGATTTCTTATGTGAAGTAAAATATTTAATCAAATTACTAAGAATAATTGATAATAGCAAATGTACTTCTTTTTTGAAGAAATATAGAGATAGTTTATGTACCATGATTAATATCTGTTTGCTGTTTCTTTTTTCCCCCTTTTTTTTCTTCTTTGTTTAGCTCTTTGCATTTTTGTGCTATGATTGTGCACGAATGAGTTTACTTGTTTAATACATTGTTGGAAATGTTTTAGAGTTCTAAAAGATGTGTGTTTGCACTATTGTATTTTTTTTTTTATTAAAATAAATAAATAAATAAATAATAATAATAGTCCTCTACTACCGCTTCTTAAACTGTACAGGGCAGGTCCTAGATTGGGCTTTCTTCTGTGCAACTTAACGCGTTTCACAGAAATATTTACATCAGAAATGTTAAATATTAGTCTGCCACCAGCCTGTTTTATCTAGCTGTGCGGAGTTAAATCTGTATGGTGCTACGCTAGACAGCGCAGAGCGGGTGAGGCACAGACCAGTGTTCAGTCAGCAGTCACAACTTTTCTTTTAGACAGTATAAGCTCCGTTTTGGACACGGGATGGTCATTGCAAATACTGTAATTATGCCAATCGGCTGAGGGTGGGTACCGATGATGGTGAAATAAAATTTTACTGAAACTGCAATCATAGCTGCGACCCGCGATAATGAGACAGATGATTGACAGGATGATGGCGGAGGCAATTAAAGGGGCAAGATAACTTCTGTTAAAAAAAGAAGTGTTTAATATAAGTGACTTTGTCCTTCTTTTATTGTTTTCAATAAAATAATAGTGAACGGTTGACCACAAACTGAGCCTTCATTTTAAAGGGCAATTTCCCAATATATTTTATTTATTTGTTATAATATGGGTATTTTGGGTCACCCGTCTTATTAATAGTATATTTGGTAATAAAAAGGTGTTGGTTTTTTTAAATTGTGTTTTCATTAAAAATATAGGCCTATCATAACAACTTATAAAGATCAAAATCTACAGAAGACATTAACATTTTGATGTTAGACTATGTAGACATAGATGTTTGACATTTTGAACAATTTAAATTGAGTTGGGCCAACTCAATTTTGGAAAAATTAAATTCTAAATATTAATTATTGAGTTTGGCCAACTTAGTTTTGGAAAAATGAAATTGAGTTGGGCCAACTCAATTTTGGAAAATTTTAGTTCTAAATATTAATTATTAAGTTGGGTCAACTTCATTTTGGAAAAATTTAATTCTAAATATTAATTATTGAGTTTGGCCAACTTAGTTTTGAACAATATAAATTGAGTTGCAAATACATAATTACAGTATTTGCAATGACCATCCCGTGTCCAAAACGGAGCTTATACTGTCTAAAAGAAAAGTTGTGACTGCTGACTGAACACTGGTCTGTGCCTCACCCGCTCTGCGCTGTCTAGCGCAGCACCACACAGATTTAACTCCGCACAGCTAAAACAGGCTGGTGGCAGACTAATATTTAACATTTCTGATGTAAATATTTCTGTGAAACGCGTTAAGTTGCACAGAAGAAAGCCCAATCTAGGACCTGCCCTGTACAGTTTAAGAAGCGGTAGTAGAGGACTATTATTATTCATTTATTTTTATTCCAAAAAAAAAAAATACAATAGTGCAAACACACATCTTTTAGAACTCGAAAACATTTCCAACAATGTATTAAACAAGTAAACTCATTCGTGCACAATCATAGCACAAAAATGGAAAGAGCTAAACAAAGAAGAAAAAAAAGGGGGGAAAAAGAAACAGCAAACAGATATTAATCATGGTACATAAACTATCTCTATATTTCATCAAAAAAGAAGTACATTTGCTATTATCAATTATTCTTAGTGATTTGATTAAATATTTTACTTCACATAAGAAATCTTTAAAAGTAGGAATTTTCTTAAGAAACCTTTGTTTGAGAAAGCAAAAGTTTGCCACAAGGATAAGGAAGTTACCAGTAGATTCTAAAGATTTGTTGGGGTTTTCAATGGGTAGTGGGTAGAGGGGGGTAGATTACCGTTGAGGACTATTATTTTGTTGAACAGACCTGAGCGACGACTGATGACGTCACATGCTCAGATTTACTTGACCAATCAGCGGAAGGGGGCGTCTCATGACCGCCCACATGTGGAAAACGAATTTTGAAGTCATGTATTCGTTTTTTGCCTGTGAAGTTTTTTTGGAAGAAACGAAAAAACGAATAAAGGTGCCGTTTTCTCATTTCTGCTCATTTCATTTCAAATTGGAAATCAAATGATCGGATGATACACGGACCAATCGTCTATCTACTCCACATATTCTTAGAATATTATATAATTTAACACAAGCTTACAAACAAGAGTCTATTTTTGTCCTCTACCTCTTTATTTTGTAATTTATACAAATAAATTCTTGAGAAGACTTTTTATTTAATAAATACATTTAAGTACACATAAGTGTTCAAATACGTTTCAGGGCTACAGTACTAGTTCCAAAACACACCACACAAATGTAAAACACATAATATTAGAGATGCACACAAATACTAACACACATAAACAAAGCTGTTAAATCTCTTACTGGTGTTCTGTTTAATGCCAGGGTTAACAGCCCCCCCCCAGCTTAACTTGCTCCGTGCACCTTCTGTCCTGCTAAATCTGCTACTGCCAAAATGCAACTGTTGGTCTAATCTCTCTGATGGGGGTACGGCCACCGCTCACTCATCTAAACGCTTAAACAGAGTCCAGCTCAGCGCTTTTGCCAGGCCCACCCAGACCCAGGCAGCAGACCGTCCTTCCAAACACACACACACACAGAGCTTACATCTGGTAACATTGACTCATTCTGTGGAAAGTCAATGCAGCAGCCTCTGGGCTACATCGATGGCGTCTCTTAATTCACAATTTGACAGCTGCATCTCTGCTCACGGCACATCTCTTCAGCCTCTCCAGGAGTCTATTATCCCGCCTGTCATGAACTAATGGCTAATACAGCCTATCAGATATCTGCACCTGAAGTCTTCATATTACCCTACTCTGCTCACATAGACTTTGTTTCAGTTCCTTTACTGATAGCACACATACGTTGACCAGAGAAGTCTATATGTTTGATTGTCATCTGGAAAACATCTCCGCAAACCTGAACACTTTAAATGATTGGCAGACTAGTTAAAAAATAGTGACCTGCATTTTTTCATGGTTTACAGACCTGTCATAGACAAAAGTGTGTGACACTTGCTTCAGTGATCAGTCAGGTAGTAGAGATATTTTCTGTATGCTATTCCAGAAAAATAATAGCTTTTAATCTAACTTAACAGAATATCTCACTGTCTCATACATACACATACAAATACAAATAAATGGCAGAATGCACAAAAAATGAAAACAAGGGAAAAAGAAGGCACATACTGTGTCTTACAAACATTAATCACTTTTTTCCTGGTGACAAACAACAAGAAATGTGAGACAAAACTTGGGCAAGAGAAAATTGATTTCAGTGCGTGTTTTAATTTATCAAGTCTCAGCTACTGAAGGAAAGCATGTCTGCTGATATATATTCTTCTCACATTCCTGTCTTTAAGAAGTTAATGACCTCAGATTACCCATCAAGTCCTGGGCTTTCATTCAGGGTTATCCCACTAAGAGGGATATGTGGTAATTAATCAGAGGAATTTGCTCAATCGCTCAACCTCTTCAGAGACTTAAGGAATATTCTGGGTTATTTACAACTTAATATCTAATGACATCTGTGACAAGAAATTGTCTCTCAGTTTGTGAAACTGGCCAAAAACACAATTGTAGCTTAACAGTTATGGAGGCGAGATTTCCAAAACATTTAAATATACAACTGTTACAAAAGAACAGCCATAAGAAAAAAGTTATTGTGTTTGTATTTATGTCCAATAAAAATTATTTTTATGTCCATTTTTAAGAACTGAGGGACAAATTGAAGTTACTATTTAACAACATGCCACAAATGCTGTCCATTGATATCAATTTGGAACCTGGAATATTCCTCAGAAAGTTAAACATTCAAGAATACATACATTTTAACTATATCTTTTTGAGAAATTAACAATGAGCTTAACACAAAAATAATAGTACAGAGTAACAATTCAGATGTGTTATACGCTACCGTGCAAAAGTTTAGAGTCAGTGATTTAATAAAAAAAGAAAAAAAAGAAATGAATACTTTTATTCAGCAAGGATGCATTAAATTGATCAAAAGTGACAGTAAATACTTTTATAATGTTACAAAAGACGTGTTTCAAATAAAAACTGTTCATTTGAACTTTTTATGCAAAGAATCTTGGAAAAAAATGTATCACAGTTTCCATAATAATATTAAGCAGTACAACTGTTATCACCATTGATAATAATAAGAAATGTTTCTTGAGTACCAAATCAGCATCAGAATGATTTCCTAAAGGATCATGTGACACTGAAGACTGGAGTAATGATGCTGAAAATATAAAATGTATTAAAATATATCATTTAAATTATAATATTTAAAATTATAAATTATATACTGCATGTATGTAGTAATTGTTTTACTATATTTTTGATCAAATAAATGCAGCCTTGGTGAGTATGGAAGTAAAATAATGGCAAATGTTTTTGAAACATAAAGCCTGTTGAATTGTACTACTTGAAAAAAACATGCATTGCATTAACCCTGCTTGTATTTTAACGCATTGTATTTTTATGGGCTGAAATTTAGCATGGTTGAATATTTAAGCTGTGAATATTTAAGTTCAAAATATTTCAAACACATTTTCATTAGTAAAATTTCAATAATCCATATTCACCTTTCATATTTCACTTCCAAAATATTCAAACTGATTAAAAATGCAACCTATAATATTCAACAGGCGGTTTTCAGTTCAATTTATTTCGCTTTGCAAATTCGCCTCCACAAATTCAGTGGTTCAAATTCGACATTAAATTCAACGTTGACATCCAGGAACTGCAGGAATAGCAGTAGATTACCGAGCATAATCTCCATCTGCTGTCAGTCGACCTCACCAGCAGGGGGTGCAAGCACGTGTTGTTGACGTAGACCAGAGCAACAGTTAGAGCAAGCCATTCATTCATAAAAACTCATTTACAACAATTGAGCATGCATTAAGTTTTTTGTGATGATTATCTGGGTCCGTATATATGCAGAAAAGATGATAAAGGCACAAAAGCTGTTTTTATGTTTCATTCATTAACTTCATTGTTACTTCCCTGTGTAGCCTTACATGTTATCAGCTTTTTCTACCATGAACGGGATTATAATCGGTTTCCCTCAATACCTCATCATACTCAGGGATTCCCCTTCTGTCGGGACAAAGCGCTTAACGTAGCTTAATGGACTAATACAGTGATATAAAAGACCAAACTCGCACCTTATTGGGGAAGTATGCCTACATATATGTACTGCATTAGATTAAACTGGGAAGGGTCATAGCACTTTCATATTGTTGACCTATATTGTTAGTTTAACTGTAAGTCGCTTTGGATAAAAGCGTCTGCTAAATGACTAAATATAAAATTGGCTTGGCGTTCGCACATTTAGGGACCGTCTCTAAAGTAACATTGGTAGTCCTATAGGCCTAAACGTTTCTAACTTCAATAGCAAACTTCAATTTATTTGTATAAATTGCACATTATGCCTGACACCTACATGAACACTTTACAGTTGGTTTTATGACTGTAAGTTGTTTTCTTCAAATGCTATTGAAGTTAGAAACGTGTATACCAATGTCGTATGTAACTTTAGAGACGGTCCCTAAATGT
The DNA here is from genome assembly GCF_029890125.1 of Rhinichthys klamathensis goyatoka. Taxonomy (NCBI): domain Eukaryota; kingdom Metazoa; phylum Chordata; class Actinopteri; order Cypriniformes; family Leuciscidae; genus Rhinichthys; species Rhinichthys klamathensis. The sequence goes on along the minus strand of NW_026606794.1, from coordinate 2,835,843 downwards.
GCGAATGTCCAATGTCAAGCCAACTTTATGCCAGTATCACTGAGAAACGCTGAGCATTAAACTTTGCGCATTAAGTTCATATTCTGAGTCCTTCTGCTTGCCTGCGAGTTTGGTCTTTTATATCACTTAATTAGTCCATTATGCTACGTTAAGCGTTTTATATGTCCAGCAGGGGAATCCTGACTTGAGGGAAACCCTAGTAGTTAAGGCAACTAAACAACCAAGAGAAATATGTCAAACTCAATTGTAACATTGGATCTGTACATCCGCTTCGGGGGAATAACATTATAATCTTGTTCACGGTAGAGAACACAGGAAGGCTACACGGGAAAAGTAATCGTGAAGACACTGAATTTCACATAAAACAGACGTCATAATAATCACAGATACACTTACATTGTTGTAAATGAGTTTTTATGAATGAATGGCTTGCTCTAACTGTTGCTCTGGTCTACGTCAACAACACGCGCTTGGACCCCCTTCTGGTGAGGTTGACTAACAGCAGATGGAGATTATGCTCGGTAATCTACTGCTTTTCCTGCAGTTCCTGGATGTCAACGTTGAATTTACTGTCGAATTTGAACCACTGAATTTGTGGAAGCGAATTTGCAAAGCGAAATAAATTGAACTGAAAACCGCCTGTTGAATATTATAGGTTGTATTTTTAATCAGTTTGAATATTTTGGAAGTGAAATATGAAAGGTGAATATGGATTATTGAAATTTTACTAATGAAAATGTGTTTGAAATGTTTTGAATTTAAATATTCACAGCTTAAATATTCAACCATGCTAAATTTCAGCCCATAAAAATGCAAGCCCTAAAAATACAAGCAGGGTTAATGCAATGCATATTTTTTTCAAGTAGTACAATTCAACAGGCTTTATGTTTCAAAAACATTTGGCATTATTTTACTTCCATAGGTGACTTTAAACAATCCTACCAATCCCAAACATTTGAACGGTAGCGTACTGTATCTAAATATTTGTATATGTTAAAAATCTTAATCTAAATACAATTACAATTTAACAACAGACAACAGTTCATATTCGAGTTCAGAGTACTGATGACAATTGAGCAGCCGATGAGAGTGGAGAAATGTGTGGATAATAACCAACACTGGAACTACTGATGCAAGTGATGAAGTGATAAGAGGAAAAGAGCAATGCCAGTCTGCAACAGTCCTCATCTTTAATATAAGATTCACACATTCATAAGGACATGTCTGCATTTCCAATATTCACATCAGGGAGATTGGATTGTCGATCTGGCATTGCCTGTTCCTGAGGAAGCGGGATGAGTCGCATGCATGCGGAAACGCAGCAATGCACATGGGCTATGTGCATATTTCATCTGCCTAGGAGAATGCCATACACGGGATGGTGATGGAGTGGAGATCCGCTGATAGTAATGAATGGAAATTAAAATACCTATTCATGCAAGAGGCTGACTCAGGAGACGGCCCTTCCACCAGATGCACCCGGTTCAGCTCCCATAATGCACCAGGTCACAACAGGAAGCAATAGGCAATTGGAATGAGAGAATCAGAGTGAGTTGTGCAAAAAAACAGAGGGAGGTGGATCACGGCCTATGTGAAAAATGTTGACAAAAACTAGAAGATGTGTTGAAATGTCCCTGGTTGTGAAATATCGTCAGATACGGTAAGCAGGGTGAGCTGAAATGCAATTAACATTAGAGGCAGCAAAGCTAAGCAGAATTACGCCACTGGGAGAACAAAAGTTCAACACTCCAGAGAACAGGAAAAGATCATTAATAAACATCAAAACATTTAACTACTGTAGCTGAATAAATGAATCAACTGAATCAATTGAAGCTGAGCATCAGGAGTTTTCCCATGCGTACTTGAATTCAAATTTATGCCATATCATTTGCTGAACGAAATTTACAACCTTTCATGACTTCATGCCATCTTTTATATTCTCAAATGGCCACAGATCAGGGATGGGAATCTTAAAGAATTAAACAATTCCAGTTCTTATTACTCTAACAATTCCAGTTCCTTAAAAGCTCCATTACCAATTATTTTAGTGCTTGTAAGGAATAATTTTTTTTTTTGGGGGGGGGGGGGGGGGGGGGGGGGGGGATGCAATTCTATCACCAAATGATTAGATCATTTCTATAATAAATAAATGTTAACAATTCTGGCAATTCTTACACAGAATTTTCTGTATTTTTAGAGATGGCATACATGCAATCCAATTGGCCTTATCTAGGTGTTAATCAATAACAAATAAAAAAAGTGGTAATATATTTTCGGAACCCCGCACATGACAGGAAAAAAGATATGTATATCGTGAATTCACAATTCGTTCCTATGACTTACTAATACGTCAGCACATTTAACTAATTTGTAGTTGTGCATGATATAACAGTTTGTTCCCTCATTTTACTAAATCGTGGCCACGTTGTAATAATTAATTCCTTTGTTTTAGTTAAATCGAAACGATGGAACGAATTAGTTCAATGTGTCAATAAGTTGTGGGGACGAATTCACAATATTGTGGCCACAATTTACTAAAACGAGAGAACCAATTATTAATTCGTGGCTATAATATAGCCTATTTTTTCTGCATGTCATGTGCGGGGCTGTGTATATATTTGATTATTTATTATCTATTAAAAATACACAATTATGTTTTTGATTCTCTAAAAAACTGCTCATGCTCATAGAAACAAACTTTGTTGTATTATTTTCATGTTATCACTGTGAAGCTGCTTTGATACAATCTGTATTGTAAAAAGCGCTATATAAATAAAGGTGACTTGACAAGAGTCATTTGTTCTGTAATCTCGGTTCCATCCGCAGATATGCGGTGTATTTAATAAAATAAAAAACTACCCTTACTACAGAACTTACTACTAAAGAAATCTTACAGAAAATAAACATGCAAGACTCTTCACTGCTGACTAAGAAGCCAGTAAGAGTAAAAACATTATACAAACAGCATACCTTGGGGTCTAATTCGCATGAAAATAAAGCAGGCAGATGTTCAAATAGCTGCTGGCTAGTTTCACTGATGGAGATCTCCTGACTAACAACTTGCTAATTAACACCCAGAGCACCAATGCGAGAACAAGACCCCTCACCTTGCTCTGGTACATTACAGACTTTAGGGCAAGTAAGATATTCCAAATAGAGTAGATGTATAATTAATCTCCCTGCTGGCACAATAGTCAAATAAATTCCAGCACTGGGGAATACGAGCAGGGAAAGGGAGTTTGAACGATGCATCGCGTACCCATAGGGAAGGATGACTGAGCGATGAACGAGCTGCAGTGATGGGATGAAACATTCCTGGAGTATTGTTCTTCAGAAGAGCTTTGCTTCAGGAGGAGACTGGGATAAATCGCACACAAAATGCAAATGGCTTGATACAAATTTCAAAGTCTTAGTAAGTTATCAGTGAATTATAGAATAAAGCTGCAGATTTTTTCCACCTCCATGGTACAAAAGGTTTAAGCCAGAATTGATTTTTCCAGTGCAGTAAGTGTAATAGAAATGGTAAGAACTAAGCCTTCTGGGATATTATTTCACTGTCCGCCGAACCGCAGTAAACAGTGGGAGGAGGTTTGTGAGGCTCAATGGAAGCTTGCCATCAAAAGGCCTCACTCAGAGAAGGGTTTAGATAATGATGAGAAGAGAAGAGGGCTGTTGAAAACTTGTTGAGCGAGTTGGGTGGAAGCTCAGTGTGAATTCCTGTGAACAAACAGCAGCTTCTGTAATGACAGCATTGTGCTGACAGACATTGAGGGGAACAATACCGGTCAAAAAGAGATGGGCTAAAACAAGTTTAACGAGAGGGCTGCAAGATACAGTTTTACAGTTAAAGCATGCTGTTAGAGCTTATTACAAAGATAAAAAAAAAAATGGTGGTATCAGCAATTTGATTAAAAAAAACACCAATTATTAAATTCAATAATTAAATTATAAATATTTTTCATTATTAACATAAATACATTTAATAATCAAATATTACAGTATTTAATATAATAATTAAAAATACAAATAATTTTTAATTATTGTGGTAAGCAATATAGTTAATTAATTTAACAGTAGGCTGTTGATTGCTGATAAGCATTTTAATGGCGATTTAATGATAAGCTTTTCAACAGACACTTTGAATGTGACTCGTTCTAACAATTTTTAGAAGCAAAAATATCATTTTTAAAAATAATTATTCCCTTTGTAACCAACAAAAATTCTCAGGTATTTTTGTCTCCTTGAAAAGAATATTTTTGGAACTCAGTAGAGGAACACGATGCTATTAGTGAAAACAAGCAGAGATTTAGTTGAGCCTGTTATGAGGTTGTGAGGGCAGCAGTAACTGATCTGTGTGGTCAGAAGAGGGCAGAGAGAGGAGTCAAACAACTGCCACATTAATCAGTCATCATTGACTGCTGCCCACACAGCACCACTGATAATAAGCCACATGACACAGACTTCCTGAGGGCTTAGTCAATGAAGGTGAGCCTACACGCAGGAACCGAGTAGCATTACAGTGCAGATCATTATAACACTCTTACCTTAAAGGTGTACTTGCGGCTGATGTGGTCCTCGGGTCCCACGGGAGAAACGACATAGCTGGGAAGAGGAATGCTGCCCAGAACAGTCTCCTCTCGACTATCTGTTAGCAAAGTAGAGATGTTAGTTGAAAAGTCTTAGATTATAATTGAACAACGGTGTAATTGGTTTGTTAGCAACACTCTTAAAGAAACGCATATGACAGCAAGTAAGTGATAATCCACCTTGCCCACCAAAATGATTAAAAATGCTCACATGAAGTATTACTTCATTTGAACTGTTAAAATAATATAATTCAATATGATCTGTGTAAGCAATAGGGATAAAAACAGGAAATGAGAAACCTGCTATTTCTTATTAAATTATAGGAACTCTCATAATGCGTTACAGAAAATGTGATTGTGGTGCAATAAAATTAGAGACCGTTCGAGATAATTGCAGCAAACTAATTATAACTCTTTTTTATGTTGAATAACTCTATTATAACTCACCTTTATAATAAAACAAGCAGTAATCAGACAACACAAACCATTTCCTCTTCCACAGTCTCATGCCTGAGCTGTCCTGAGGATGGAAGAACAATAACAATTCAGCCTACAATAACATTTTCATATGTATTGTGCGTGTAAGAAATGAAAATGTACACATAAAAAATGAATACCCTACAAAAACTATATTTAGAAGCAAATTTAAGAACGCTAATTTTTTTTATTAATAATCAACATGAATTTATTGTTTCATGTTATATATATATCTTCATATTATCTTTTAAAATTAAAAAAAGATAATCATCTATCAGTACCAACCAATGTAAATATTGTTATTAGCGTTTAATTAGAGGCCCCTCTGTTCATATTGAATATTTATAAAATATTCTATGTTGAATAACATGCTCAGTTAATCAGTTTATTGCCTGTGGGGTCTTAGTTCATCATAAGGTCTAATTAAGATCTAATCTAACATCCGAACACCATTCAGTTCAGATGAAAATCAGACTCTTTAAATCACTCACACCAGGGTTTCACTTTTCAGGGCCGCACCTGTTTGTAGAGCCATCCTCTCACCACCACTGGGACATTGGGGTTCCTTTTGATGGAATGGTCACGCTTGCCAAAGCAATGCACCTTCCCACTGGGTTTCAAATTCTGACGTATTTAAAAGAAAAAAAACACTTGTATCATTTGATTGAATTAAAATTGCATTTTTGTTTGTTGCATTTATTAATCTTGATCCATATGAAGTTCACAGAGAATAATACAGAACATTTACAATCAGCTTTGCATTTATTAAAGACCCCCTGTGGTGAAAGTCAATTTTTAATGTTGTTTATATGTCTATGTGGTGTTTTTAATATGATTTAAGACAAACCATGTGCAAAGTCTACATCATTTCTGAGTCTTTTCTCCTTAAAACTGCGGTGAATCAAAGACAGTCTCAAAAACACGGTTTGAATATATATAATTTATATTAAGTTGTTGAAAGCGTTTCTAAGGATGCTGATTTTAAGAATAATTTTAATGAATTCTGGTCCCTGTGGACAGCCCTGGGTCCACACCTGTGTTACTTAAAGGCACACCATGTAACTTTTTTTTTTTGTTAAAAATTAACCAAATTTAAATAACGAGTCAATACATCATCAATCCTTGATGGTGTCCCAAAAATCTATCCAAAACATATTTTAGACCTGTCAGGATTGTTTTCACAGGACATTGTACATGTCACTTGCCCATGTGTGTCCCGTCATATCCATAAAAAGACTTCCTCCAGCTACTTTTACACATGTATGGTGTGGGAGTGGCATAGGTTAGTAGCGAGAAAGGTTGACATGGAGCATGCTCAATCTTTACCCTAAGGGGAATCACCCGTTTAAAAAAAAAAAGAAGAAGCAGAGCAGTGGAGAGTCTGACTCTGCTGGCAAAAAGAGATCTAAACTGGTTATATCTCTTAAATCTAGTAAATGTTTTATGAGCAGTTGGATAATCGCTCTCTTTTTTTAGTTATGAGAAAGCACCATATTCATCCGCACAGTCACGCAGAGTCTAAGCACAACCCAAACAATGTTCTTACGCAAAACGCATGCAGTTTTGTTTGACCGCTAGAGGGCAAAAATTTACATTGTGTACCTTTAAGAATAGAATGAAAGACATTTCATTAACTGTTTAGAATACACAACAATGTGATAAGATGCTTTGTTAAAAAGAACCAATGCTGGATAATGACTGATGCCCACTGGGAGCCTGATTCTTGTCCCAGTAAAGTGTGTGTCCAGAGACAAGGGCCTCTGGGATTGATCGATTGGTTTGTGAAAGCTCATATGATGCTGACACAGTGCTGTCATTGACAGGCCAGCATCAGACTCTCTACCACACAGTGACACAGCCAATGTGTGTCAAGCCAGGCCACTAAAACTTCAATGTGTCAAAAACACCCTCTAATAGGGAGAAATACATTCGTCTCTACATTTCCACTTCCAGAGCAGATCTGAGGAAACAGAGGCTTTTACTGAGCTGATATGAGACCAACGGGTCAAGGCCTGCCTAGAGATTGCCCTGACGTTTAGCCCTGAACCAAATATGGGGTGTGTATGCAAAATGAGTTCTAACCATTATAATATTATTCATAAAAGATATTATAGCAAATTATGAAAATTACCATTATTAAATTATATGTAAAACCAAAATATATAACTATAATATAAATACTACACACACATATACATATATATATATATATATATATACAAAATATTGTATACAGTAATATATATATACTGTATATATCAGTGGCGGGCCGTGCATTTCACACCTAGGCCTCTGTCCTACCTGAATTAATAACTTTTAATAGTGTAGCAGCGCAAAGACTCTCTATAATTGTTGTTTTTATTTTGCACCGGCAGTTATAGGGTAATGCTGTGAGTTCGGAAAAGGCCGGTAGAGAGAAACGAGCGCGTGAGTTCGGCTGGTGCGTTTGTGTACAGTTGTTCTTGCGTTCCGATTATAAGTTCAGAAACGGAGCCTCCCTTATCTTGTCGTTCAAGGGTTACAATAGTCCCTTTTCAGACGTTACAATAGTATGGATGTTTGAAAAAAATTAAGCTTTGATAATAAATTTAAAAGAAAAATTAAGAAGAAAATCATATTCACCACGGGAAAAAAAGCATTATACTCACCAAAACTACTGATTATTTTTTACACAAAATCCATCCTTATTTCTTTCCTCAAGAAGACTTGAATTACTCTGTTGTACAGGTTATCTGTGCGTTTCAGTTCCAACAATAACGAGTCTAATGCTGAAAGTCGAGTCCCGTCATATTTTTAGCATAAGTTTTAATTCGCTTTAGAGAGTGTCTGCTCGACAGAAGCAGTGGACACAGTCACCGCATAACCTGACGATGTGTACCGCTGTCGGACTGTCCCATGCTCTCACACAGAGTTTTGAACGAAAGCAATGAGATCAGCGGGACTTTTGCCTTCAAAATCATTCGTGGCATAACTTACATTAGTCAGTTTTTACCCGGACAGATCGAATCGAGTTCCGTGACTCTGCGTTAAGCTCAGGCTGAATACGGGATTTTTTCCGGTAGGTTTGAACCTGCTGGGGGTCGAGGAGGGAAAGAAACATTAATTTGTGGGTTGAAAAACTATTAAATCTACAGGAATATATTTTAGTTTGCAGTTCGCTACAGATGCGGATACTGACTACCAGTAATAGTACGCGCTCTGAGCATCCAATCAAAGAACGTGAAAATGCCGACGTTATTGTATGCCTGCTAGATGGCCCCGCTGGAGTCAAAGCGAAATCTGATTGGCTGATTAAATCTGACTGCTTATCTGATTGGTTAAAGCAACTGTTTCATTGCCATTCATTGTAAGCTACAGGCGCCCGCACTGTCGATTCTGAAGGCCTGAAGGCAGATTTCTTTGACCCTGGCAACGCATGATGGCTGAAATATGATTGGATAAAAGCGCTAAAATAAACATACACTACTGGAAGCAGCGCAACCAAGAGAAAAGCTATGAAATTAAGAGAATGAACTATTGGGAATAATTTAATACTCATTCATGGAAAAAATATATTAAAGTGCAAGTCAGTGATTCTGATAGTGTTTAGGCCAGCAGAGAAGGCCTTGCTGGCCCTGACGGCCCACCACTGGTATATATATATACACTCACCGGCCACTTTATTAGGTACCCCATGCTAGTAACGGGTTGGACCCCCTTTTGCCTTCAGAACTGCCTCAATTCTTCGTGGCATAGATTCAACAAGGTGCTGGAAGCATTCCTCAGGGAGTTTGGTCCATATTGACATGATGGCATCACACAGTTGCCGCAGATTTGTCGGCTGCACATCCATGATGCGAATCTCCCGTTCCACCACATCCCAAAGATGCTCTATTGGGTTGAGATCTGGTGACTGTGGAGGCCATTTTAGTACAGTGAACTCATTGTCATGTTCAAGAAACCAATTTGAAATGATTAGAGCTTTGTGACATGGTGGAAGTAGCCATCAGAGGATGGGTACATGGTGGCCATAAAGGGATGGACATGGTCAGAAACAATGCTCAGGTAGGCCGTGGCATTTAAACGATGCCCAATTGGCACTAAGGGGCCTAAAGTGTGCCAGGAAAACATCCCCCACACCATTACACCACCACCACCAGCCTGCACAGTGGTAACAAGGCATGATGGTTCCATGTTCTCATTCTGTTTACGCCAAATTCTGACTCTAACATCTGAATGTCTCAACAGAAATCGAGACTCATCAGACCAGGCAACATTTTTCCAGTCTTCAACTGTTCAATTTTGGTGAGCTCTTGCAAATTGTAGCCTCTTTTTCCTATTTGTAGTGGAGATGAGTGGTACCCGGTGGAGTCTTCTGCTGTTGTAGCCCATCCGCCTCAAGGTTGTGCGTGTTGTGGCTTCACAAATGCTTTGCTGCATACCTCGGTTGTAACGAGTGGTTATTTCAGTCACTGTTGCCCTTCTATCAGCTCGAACCAGTCTGGCCATTCTCCTCTGACCTCTGGCATCAACAAGGCATTTCCGCCCACAGAACTGCCGCTCACTGGATGTTTTTTCTTTTTCGGACCATTCTCTGTAAACCCTAGAGATGGTTGTGCGTGAAAATCCCAGTAAATTAGCAGTTTCTGAAATACTCAGACCAGCCCTTCTGGCACCAACAATCATGCCACGTTCAAAGTCACTCAAATCACCTTTCTTCCCCATACTGATGCTCGGTTTGAACTGCAGGAGATTGTCTTGACCATGTCTACATGCCTAAATGCACGTAGTTGCCGCCATGTGATTGGCTGCTTAGAAATTAAGTGTTAACGAGCAGTTGGACAGGTGTACCTAATAAAGTGGCCGGTGAGTGTATGTATATATATATATATATATATATATATATATATATATATATATATATACACACACACACACAAACACAATACTGTATGCAGTATATATATATTTTGCTAAAAGTAAACTAATATATATATATATATATATATATATTAGTTTACGTTTATTATGTATGTGACTGTGCCTCACAGACTCAGATTTGATTTGCGAGAAACTTTCTGTAAATTTCTCAATACCCTCCAGATGTTCTATGCAGTATTACCTCATGACCTCTGCAAAATGCAGCGACCCACACAGGAGATTAAGTCCAGCTTCTCTGCGGCTAGAAAAATCAGTTACCCATTCCACCTACTGCTTGGGTCATTTGTCAAAATTGAAGAAATATAGCAAAAATAGATGAGGCCAATTTACTCTTCCCAAATATCTATAAAACATTATCAGTTTTCAATATGATTTCATATGAGATACACACACATGCACAGTTCACACACACGAAACAGTGAGGCTCTCTAGACTATTAGTCAGCCTTGCACTTTCATGCACCTGAAGTGCTCTGCACTGCATGAACATTTCCCTTTATTGAGAATCAGCACCATGACAGAAAACATTAAACCAGTCTCAGATCAGAACTGAACAAAGCTGGGCTTCTCACCCTGGATCCTGAGGTGGTGTCCGCTGGGGAAGAGGAGATGGCGACAGAGGACTCGCTGACCATGCTGGGAGGCCTCAGCTCTGGTGGTGGCTTGGACATGCGTAAATTTGCCCTACAATAGTAGAAGAAAGACATGATCTCTGACACCAACTATAAGGTGTGGTTACTAATTCACTATGAAATTAAGAGTGAAATAAAGATTTGTGTGTTTAATAAGAAACAAAGTAAAGCAGAGCCCAGGGACACAAGTATACAAGAGAGTAAGAGACTCAGAAGCACACTCCCTTTTGAACACTCAAGTAACATGTTGTCAAACACATTCCCTAAAGGCAAACTACTCACAGACCAGGACATGAAGAGTAAACCAACAATATCACCACTCAGCAGACGCAGCTCTGGTGATAGTAGTGTCAGGTGACCTGGACATAGTAACAATTACAAGACATTAACAAAATCCATCCATCCATCTATCTATCATACATATCTATTTATCTACATAGTTATATCTAACCAGTGGCAGAAGTTTTATACATGGGGTGGCCAGTGGGTGACCTGACCAACGCTAATTCAGAGGGTCCATAGACCATGACAGAAAATTAATTTATATAACCCTAACCTGGCATCAAAAAGCATGGATGAATGATCGCACGATTACTTCACATTTCCCCACATTTGCTATACACCCCTATACTGTAACTTAAGACACTGTGACCGAATTACATGTATTACTAGCACAGATGTAAATGTAATGAATGTTAGGCTACTGGAACTCTCTTAATTCTCTTATCTGATTTACCATTAAGCAAAAGATCTAATGTTAACTTAGTGAATTTCATAAAAGTTGTTCAGGAAACCTAAAGCTTAAACTTACTTCAAACGGGGCTGTCAACTTTTGATTTCAGCTTGGAATGAAAATTATTTATGTGGGGGAATACTTATTCATAAACTTACGATTCAATATCGTTTATTTGGACATAATGTGTATACAGTACATGTTACTTTTTCTCAAGGAAAATCACTCAACTAATGTTGTAAACTATATCTAATCTATATACCTAGTTATCAAAAGTAAAAATTAACAACTTAATTGTATACAACTGCATACAAGACCATTTTTTATAATAATATATTTTTAGTTATAAACTGTAAGAGTAAAAATATAATGAATATAATATAGTGCATCTTTTGTTTGCAAGATGCTCCTCTCTAAAGTAACTTTTTCTAATACAGAGTTTATGGACTGACTTAATGAATGGCTTTTCTAAAGTAAATGTGACGTTACGTGACATTGTTCTTAAGCTGGGTTTTTTTTTACGTCTTTCCACAGTTGAAACATTGAGTGATTACGTGAGACATGATTCATTTCAGCAAGTTGTACAGTTTCTTTCAACATTCTTTCTGAATTTCATTCTTGTTTATTTGGTGCTGCAACAAGTAGTAAAGAGATGATCGGTTCACGTGTGCTTTGGCACATTATTAAAGAGTGCCAAAACTTTATTTATATTCTCATTGTTTGAATTTTGAAGTAAAACTTACAGAATTTGAAAGCTGAGACTTTGTTTTATATCAAAAGTAACATGCACTGTCTTGTCTGTCAGCGCGTTGTCTGTGTCATCTTTGCTCAGCAATGTTTTTCACTGGGTGGGTGTGTGAAGGCTAAAATAAATAAGATGAAATGAAAACTTAAACTGCCAGTAGTAATTACATTTTGGACTGGCCAATCAGATGTCCAGTGCCACCCCGGACACCCCTCTGGCCTCGCCACTGTATCTACCTAGCTACTTAACTATATCTGTCAATTTACCTACACATCCAATTATTGATTTGTCTATCCATCCATCTATCAATCCATACATTTATCTACATATATTTATCTTTGTATCTACATATTTATATCTACCTTTCAATATCGATCTATCTACCTACCTATCTATCTCCCTATCATACATATGAAATTATCTTTGTCTCTACATTTCTTTTTACCAATCTACTTCTATTAATCTATCATTAGCTCTATGGGCGCATTAGCTCACTTAGCCCACTACCGGAGAAACCGGCATATCTTCTGTTTGTTCTTAAAAGCTGAATAATTGCAAATGAACTCCGTTATTTGGACAGGAAAATACAACAAAGAATATAATTTACATGTAGAGTGTCGATTCTGGGTGGTATGTAAGACTCTTGCACGCTCGCTCGCACTCTCAAATGCACAGTCAGTCAGAGTGTTTAGGGAGTGAAAATATATATATGCTAAACTTATACTTAGCCTCTAACACAAACACACGTGAGTAAAATCTAAGAATTTATTAGCCAATGGCTAATGATAGACAATATTTAGTCGCACAGAGTGAAGATTTAGTCACATATGAAAGTGATTTACTCGCATTGTAGAGGGTTGCTACATTACCACCTATCTAACAACTAATTTATTCCATCCATCTATTCATTTGTAAAGCACCAGAGTAAACATCAATGCAGGGACACATTCATACACTACTTAAACACTCCGCACTTATACATGTCAAGCTGCTTCCCTTCTCCATCCATCAACATTACCTCCGCCACAGTCACAACAGGATTAATATGAAGTATAACAGTGCCCGATTTGGATGAGACAACCCATATTTAGCTAATCTGTTTGTGGGTGCTCTGTGGATGAGAAGATTGGAGGAATGCACAGCAGCTGAAGAATGCAGGGCATTTGCAGAAGTCACATCACAGGCCACGGTCACTAAACAGTCTGAGTCAGTTTCACTGGAATTACAGTAAAGAGAGTGTAAACACTCAGGTATGTCATCTCAAAAGCAAGGCTTGTTAATTATGTGGTTAATAATAAATGAGTAACCAAACGTTTGCGAAATCTCAGAGCCACGACTGCTGTGATACAAATGTCTTAATGCCAGCCTGCTCCTTTAAAGTATTTGGCTCCATTTCACTTTCCTAATAAGGACAACTACTGTACATAAAAAGCTGCAGTGAGATTCAGGTAATGCTAATGTAACATTTTGGGCACGTCAGTAGAGAGAAGGGATGTGGGAGAGACTAGGGAGAAGGGGGGAATAGAGGACAGAAGAAAGGTGAAACAAATTGTCAAAGCTGCAGGCAACAAATAAAAAACTTCTCCCAAACACTGTCAGAGAAAAGTGTCAGATTCAGAGACTGCAGGGAAAGGTATAACCTAGAGCGAAAGCCACCAATGAGCTCCACAGTTCAACCAAACATCCGTCACATTTCTAAATCTCCTTCAAGGAAATGACAAATCATTTTGGTACCCAGGGAGTTATTATTCATTGGGTACACTGTTGCCTCTTCCCATCAACATGCAAAATGTCTTTGTTATTGTGTAAACAGTGTTTTTATCCCACAGTGTATAAACTATGAACAAATTCTTAAGTCTCAAAGCCAGAAGGCACAGCCACATATAGAGTGCCTATAGTCTGTTTGATGTATATTGCACACAAAAATCTCAAGTGCTGGCTGAAATAACCGAGTGCAATCTGATTGGCTGACTCAACACAACTTCAAGGAGTAAGGGTGCATAGGGTTTTTTGAGACTGCTTGGAATAAAAGTTGTTTACAAGGTACCGGACTGCTCACATCTCCTTTGTTTTCCCTTCTTCTACCTGGGATACCCATTCTGTGTAAGCTCTAGCTCTGGTTTCAGCTTCATATTCAAACTTACAACAAAACAGGTTTCATTCATGGTATCTTTCATTCTGGTCTGACTGTCTCTTCCTGTCTAATTGGACGGCTCTTAGCTAGAATAAATAGCAAAAGCGCACCAGACAGTCAAAATACTGGCTAAACATTACTAAGGCCTGAAGTAGGTGAAATAAAAACACATCTACTGGTACTGTAGCATAGAATATAATAGGAGTCTATAAAATGATGGGAGTCTATAAAATGTAGTAGACTCTCAGAGGCCTTTAGCGTGGCAACAAAAAGCTCTCTTAGTGACAGCCCTGCCTCTCAGGCACACTCCTTTAGAGAACCATCTGAAACTCACACCATCTCTGACATCTAATAGAAAGTGTGGACACATATAGTGAACTCTGATGTATGAGTGGGTTGAATCTAGAACACGCTGAGAGGAGCAGATAAGTGGGAAAACGTACTGCTCTTAAATCACCAACTTCATGCATCAAATAACACACTTGGGACATAATTGACCCAAAGTGAGGGGAGAAACTTAGGTGTAATACCCCAATAGAGCTGTAGCAGGCAGAATATAATCTATTCGACTTTGATTTTGTAGATAAAAACATTAATTTTTTTAGTATTTATTAAATGATTATATATATATATATATATATATATATATATATATATATATATATATATATATATATATATATATATATATATATATATATATATGTGTGTGTGTGTGTTATATTATATATATATATATATATACACACACACAGTATATATATGTGTCTGTGTTATATTATATATTATGTATCAGAATTCATAATTTTAATTTCTGTTGTTTAATTATTGTTAATAATTATTACTATCATTTACTTTATTTGAGTTTTTTCCACTATGTTGCCTGCTTTTAAGCAAGCGTGTTGTTATAACCCGATAAACATAAAAAAAAACTAAAATTATATATTACATATTTCTATCACATCAAACTTGAATCTGAGGTTTTAACAGTTTTTGTTGGTACCAAGCTACAAATACGAGTGCTGATAATGGAAAATAAACCAGCGAGAAAATGCATGATGAAATGCATGATGCAACTTAACATGGTTATCAAACCCCCAAAAATTTTTTGATTATTCTGCTAAAACTCACCAAAGCCAGCAGATTTCCAAGCCGCATGTCAGGCTGACTCCACGCTTTTCATGGCTGCTGGAGCTTTCGGTAAAACACAATAACCCTGTCCAAAATCTGAAACATGCGCACACAGACATCCCCCTCAATAAAACCATAAACAGCTTTTCTTCCTGAGGAATGTGAGGAGTTCCTGTAGTGTGAAAGAGTCAGGAGGTGTTTGTGGCCCGTGTACAACATCAAAACAGCAGGAAGCTACAGCAGCATTGTCATGGAAAGTGCTGCAGACTGGAACAGCACTGCTGTCTTTCTCACCCTCATTTTTCACTTCACAAACTGGCTCCCAACCAAAATTTCTCAAGATTCTTTGCACCCTGGGACTTACTAGTGTTTTATCTAGGCTTTCATATTATTTACCTGCACTGTCTTTTGAATGGATGGGCGCAGAGGGCCTGGATTTCATGCTGGAGAGATGAGAAAGATCCCGGCTGAAGGCCAGCAAGAACTCAGGCTAAAAAAAAAGAGACCACATCTGCTCCCAAATGCTCAGAGCTCCACAGTGGGGGAGCTTCAGACCCACTAACCTGGTTAAGTTATATAATACATAGCATACAGCAGTATATAATAATAAGCTCCACTTTATTTACACAATGACAAAGCAGTTTTTGTTAGACTGCTACCAAAAGAACCATGATTGATGGAATCACATACAGCAGTACTTTGATGGGTACTAAGGTACTGAATGATGAACAAATTCAGAAATCATGGTATTTAACAGTAATTTTTGGTAGTGATGACATTATTCAAAAAATATTATCAGCCAACAAAACTGAAAATTAATTATAATTAATAATATTTACTATAAAGTCGTATCATTCAATATGATGACAATGATAATATAGCAGCATGGTTTTTTGTTCAATAAGTCATTAACAAACACTACAAAAGGCTTAACTGACACATTTAAAGATGAATATTTAAGACAATTTCAAAAATGAAATTAACTTTTTCCAAAATATTAATCTCCAGCGCACGTTCACGCAACAACGTCTGCTCTCGCGTCTACACAACATGCATGCGTAATGGTGCTCTCGTGAACGCGCGTTGGAGATTAATATTTTTTGTTAAATAAAGTGGTAAATTATGGTTTTTTGTGCAAACAAAGCACTCGGGTCGATTCATAAAATTGAGGCTAAACATGGATTACTTTTATGATGTCTTTACTACTTTTCTGGGACTTTAAAGTGGTAGTTAGTTAGGCTGTCAATAGAGGGACAGAAAGCTCTCAGATTTCATTAAAAAGATCGTCATTTGTGTTCCGAAGATAAACTAAAGTCTTATGGGTTTGGAACGACATGAGGGTGAGTAAATGATGACAGAATTATAATTTTTGGCTGAACTTACCTTTTAACTGAGGATCTGTTAAGCATTATATAATGTCCTAATCATGTTTGTTAATTATGTCAATAAAAGTGTAGTGCAGTTTGGTCATTAAAGGAATGAATAATGCATACAAAAAAAGCAGTCAGCCTTTGTGGCAGACAATGCACCATGCTTTAGTGTTGTCGAGATATGCACTGTGCTCAGATTAGCCATTCAGATCAATAGTACTGCACTACCAGGGGATCAGAACACTTCTATCACTGCACACATTTCCACTGAAATCCCCACCAATGGGATCGCAGCACACATTTTAGCCCTTCACTGAGGAGGGGTGGGAGTATGCAGCGCTATTAAGGGCACACAGATGAACTGAAATATCAGAATACTACATATTTAGATAAAAGATTTTGATATGTCTCCTGACATATTTCACAAGGCTTTTCCCACAGATCAGCACTTATCACAGCTGTTAGGGTGAGGTTAGTTTCCACTGTTAGATTCCTAAAGGAAAAGGCTGGGTTGATGGGGAGAGATGACCAAATGAGGCCGGACTTGTGCTTAAAATAGCTCTTATGAGCAGCCAGGAGTGGTAAGTATTCCAGTTATGTCCTGTAACTTCACTATCTCTCACTTCTACAAACCACAGGCATGAGAGCTGACACTACATTACAAGTCTTACTGCCTTATCGACAAAGCTGCAAGTGACAAACTTCCTCTCTTACTCTTTAACACATGTGGCCATGATCTTTATCTCTTGGGCACTCAAACAAGAGGTTTGTAATCTGGTAAACTAATAACTAGTCAAGTGACTCTTCTGGCTTTTCCCGATGGTGGTTAATCGGAGCCTGAACCTGGCACAGGTCCTGCACACACTGTGCCCCTAATGAGAAGCATCAATCAACCTTGGCAGCAACATTTACTTACCTGTCATCTGCATGAGAAATTGTCTTGACGGCTGTGTGCGATATTCCTACAAGAGCCCAACATTCTGAATCCATGAGCCCACCTCTATATGGAGCACATGGAGTGATAACAGGGAAATCGAGGCAGGCGGCTGAACTTCGTAACAGTTTTCACCTGGGTTTGCTTCAGCAGGCAGCAGAACACTCAAAATAAACAGCAAACCCTTAGCCCGTTCTTTCCTCGTGCGTTAGCGAGTTAGTCTCAGCGGGGCATGTAAATCTGAGCTCTCTTTACCCTCACAGCACTGATGAGGTAGAAATCCCAGCTCAGCTTACTGGCATATGGGAAGACATAGAAATTAATGGAGAGGAGGAGGAGAGGAACAGGTGCAGTGGTGCACATTTTAATGGAATAGTAAAGAAAATTAGCAATTCTTAATACTATTGTACTATGACTAACTATAATTGTTGATAATGACTAAATCAACAACACTTAACACAAGACTTATTCTTATTGATTTCATGAACATTCCCCTGGTTCTCAGTTCATTGTGAGTTGGACATTAAAGTATTTGTGGTTCAGTGAGTAAGTCAAGAAGAACCACTCTGAATGAGTCACTTGATTGATTTAAACCGGTAACTAAGGCTGAATCCGAAATTGCAAGCCCTCTGGATACATTCTCTTTTTGAATCAGTACTTCCTTCATGGCTATATAGTATGAATGTAATCTGTAAGTACTACATTCGTAATGTTGTCATTGTCACGTGACCTACCAGCATTAGTTGTGTCGCTTTAATCCTCTCCTGTGGGCTCATAGGATCGTTACGGTAGTTGTCCATTGGATGCGCACTTCACAATCTCGCCATCTGGGTACTTTTTGCTAATACACATGTATTCGTATATTCTTTTCACATACTGTTTCTGACCTACTATGTAGTATGGAAATATGCATTTTCAGATGCAGCCTATGTTTGAAACTAATTTGTAAGTCTATTGATCGATTGATTAAAATAATCTCTTCATAAGAGTCATTTATTTACAATGCAAGACAACACTAGTGTTGTGTTTTACCTTCGAGAAGAACACAACAAAAAACATGTTGTCTACTTACTGTACAGTCTTTGTATGACTCCCAATCATAACAAGCAATTCAATCTGAAAACTTTTTTCCCCCAAGGAATTTAGTTGGAAATAGCAAAATGCAGTTCACTAATTTCTTTTAATATTATATTGTGTAGGTAGAGTTTCAAATTATCTTCCTCAACACTGTATGTACCTGCTTTGCACAGATTACCGGATGATCTTCAATTTAAATCAAATTCAGTAATGTAGCTCCAAGCTAGAAAATGCAACACCAGCAATGGTCACCATTATCTCCGGACATTTCCAGCTGATTTGCAGATTCCAGCACAGGCATATGATATCAGTGGCTCATGGATCATTACTATACATCCCATTACTCACGCATATGTTAAAGAACAATTCAAAACTCTTGCAGCTATTCATTTAACCAAAGCCCCTTTAGATCTTCTTAAACATGGTTAAACATACAAACAACCTGCATTGAACACATGCCCTCAGATAAAACATGGAGTGTGCTTCCTAAAGTACATTTCATGCAAATTAAAGGAAAAGAAGCACTCACTGGTCCTGTAAAAGGAAGTCAGTGTTTTCTGAGGAGATATGTCCCGTCACAGGATGCCTGAACGTGGTCGTCCTCTGGTTGTGGCTGCATTAGAGAAAAAGAAAAAGTCAGGAGATGAGGGAAATGGGGGGAAATGACAAGAGTAGAAAAACAAAATGAGCAATCCAATATTAATCATGTTTAATTTGGCACTTCCCTGCTGTGTGTACTGTAGCCGTAAGAGCAACATTCTATAGGAATACACCAAGTTTGAGGAATTCTGATGACTTTCCCGCAAGAGTGCAGAATGTGTGGCACTGGCAGCGCTGAAGTCTGGCCAAGCCCACTCATATTATTTAACACAAAGTGTGGTGCTAAGCACAAACTGCTGCAGAAACTATTGATTTCAATTACACAGGGTCGTTCACTGTTTTAACTAGGGCATTAAAACATCTCACTGTCATCAGGTGTAATAAGACAGAGACAGGGGGGCTTCTAAGGGTGAAAGCACTGTGAAATAACACACATAATATGCCTGCTGTCATCGATTCAGTTATTCATTTTTTCTTCATGCCGTTTCTTTGGCTGAAAGAGAGGGAGTGGTAATTTGATGACTAAGGAGACACCCCCCAGTGAGTTAATATGCTCCTATATGAGGATAATTCAAGTCACTTATCTGCCTATCATCATTTCCATTATGTTTTTAAAAAAAAATCTATATTAAGTCACATTGCCTCAGTGACTCTCTGTGGACTCAAGGCTTATATATGCAGTTAAAAGAACAGGCATAGTCATGCTTCAGGTGTGCTAGTAATCATCAAGCCAAGTGAAGATGTCCTTCACGGAACACAGAGGTTTGAACAGATGTTAGCACAGTTCTCTGTAAACGCTGTTCCCTTTTGCCTCTCTATAGAAAAGTAAATGAATAGTAAGTCTAGGCAGTAAATAGTCATACAGTAAAAAGACATATAAACAAGAACTTTAACATTTCAACATGAAAGTTTGACATGAATAACATTTCAGAATGGTGGAGAGCAAGATTTTCCAGTGAATTAAGTCTGTTCCTGACACAAATATCATACAGCTTCAGAAGACAATATAAGGTTTGAGTTTCATGGAAACGTGTTATTATAACTAAAACTATTAATTGTTTTTGAAAATTGAAACAAAACTTAAACAAAATAAAATAGAAATATTAGATGAAAAATGTACTAAAGAACTAAAATTACTAAACCTGAAACAAATAGAAATATTTAAAAAACAGTTATACTATTTGGTAACACTTTATTTTACAGTATCCTTGTTACAGTAATAACTATATATTATGCATAATAACATGCAACTAACCCTACAAAAAACCTAATCAAATGTAAAGTAGTTAATTAATATTACTCAGTGCTTAAATGTATAATTACATGGTAACAAGAACACCTTAAAATAGTGGGTTACACATAAGGTGTCCTTGTTACTGTGTAATTATAATCGCACTGAGTAGTATTAATTAACTACATGTACTTACTATAGTTAGGATTAGGTTTGTTGTATGGTTAGTTGCATGTAATTATGCATAATTTATAGTTATTACTGTAGTAACTACATGTAACGTGTAACAAGGACACTGTAAAATAAAGTGTAACCAAAAAAAAAAAGAAAACATGACCAGAACATATTACTACTATGGTCTTATCCACCATCAGTGTACAAGGTGATTTTCAGTCCAGGGCAGCAACAGCACTTATTACTCTGGTTAGAAGATGTTTAAATACAAGGCAAGCAACACTGAATAGAACAGAACTTATTCTTTTCTCTTAGCACTTAGTTGACTGGAAGAGTAGAGAGAGGAAAGGAAAGTATATGAGCTGGACTCGAACCTTTACTGCCTGCATGAGCAGCATGGCTCAGAATGCTCTAACCACTGCACAAGAAATGAACAGCAAGAGATCTATGTCAGCATTCCAAAAATAGCCCCTTATTAGCCTTCCTAAACTTTTGGTGGTGGCACGTTCACCATGACCAATAAACTCAGGCATGCTTCTTTCACAGTACACTGTCAAATTTAACAGGCTGTGAAAAACTCTTCTCTGCCTCGGCGGAACATGTCATCGTACACCCCCAGTGACACAACATTGTCAAGTTCATTCTTTAGTGAACAATCATACCAGAGGAATCCGCGGTACAAATGTCCTCAAAAGATAGTTCTGCTGAATGCAAACATGTGTCTCCAAACACTACAAGCTTTTATCTCTAATTGAACATTTAGTGCATCAGCAAACTCTGCTGCATAAAAGCTTTTCAGTGGTTGCATCAAAGAACGCTTGACATAAAAGCATGTACTACAAAGCCTTCACTACAACAATGGTCTTATCTATCTTGTTGCAGCCTGATTCAGTTCCTGAATAAACATGATCCTGAAGTCAATCCTGCTACCTCATCTGTGAAATTAATTTATGTAATGATCAATAGCATCACAAGAAAAGCAAATACAAACTGAAATGCAACAAAAATATGCAATGGAAAACCATAGTAACACAATGAAATTCAAAAACAAATCAATAAAACCTATATAAAAAACATAAATATAACAAATAATGTTCGCTAAAGCACGGGAACCAACGGAAGTGCTCCTAAAACGCTGCGTCCCCGGTTTCCCAGTAAGCTTGGTCCGTCCATCATTGTAATGTAAGTTAAAAGACCCTCCTCTGAAAGGTTCTTCATCATTACAGGCCTTTCAGCCCTTTCTTGGGCAGCCTGACTGCAACCAGGGCTTTCTTTTTTATGTTTGCCATCCACATCTGAGGGGAGTCAGCCGCAGGCCTGCCATCAGACTCCATCAAATTACATTTGGCATTACGAAGAGAATTTTCCAGACTTTATGCACCTATGGAGTCAATGTGAGTCAGGTATAAGAAGCTGAATAAAGCATTTTGATAGATTATAATAGCTGGATTTGATTTCACAAAGTGATTTAAACCAACTCCTGTGATCCCATAATTTTGATTGTTTTAAGCATAAAGAGTCTGTTGTCATCATTGTATAAAAACTCTTCACATTGTAACACAATTAACTGCAATAATTAGGACATCTTTCTAATCTATTTTTAGACCACCAAACAGAACAGTTGATTATCTGAGAAGCAGAAGTGGAACCTGTACAAAAAAAAACAATGATGCACGCAAGATTACTGTACCTCGCTCAGTCGTCATCAGCCTGTCAGGCACAGATTGGTGCACCTTCCTGTAATGGGCTACAAAAACACAAGCACATTTCCTGATTCCCTCTTGCCCTAGCTTTTTTCCAAAAGCATCATGCACTTTGCTAAACTGCATTGGCCCTATACACTACTTTTGCTATTTTCTACTGTTAATTAGGAATCTGCATTCTTTAGCTCTTTGTTCTCATCATATTACTTCCGAACTACTTGCCACGGAATTCCCTGCATTAGCATTGAGGATAAACAGAATAGCAAACAGTAGCGCTGTTTGTTTGGCCATACTGCAAGTTTGAGTGAAAGCAGCCTATGACATTATGAATGTTGATCATGAATAATCTCTCATTGTGTTAGACTGCTACTTCGCCATTTTTCTTGTCACTAGAATCACCCTTTATAAATTAAACACTGAACAATTTGTCATGACAATATGACAATATATTTTTGTTTTGTTTTTCGATAATGTTTCAAAAACATTTAATAAAAACCACAATGTGAAAATGTGACAATATTTAGAATTTTATTATATTATTATCATTTTCTTTTTTTATATAAACAACATTTACCTTTTGGGTATGTAAATTGTTCATGTTTTGCCCACTGGTTCAATTTACCGCTTGACATGACAGAGCTGATCACTAATGTAAAGAGATGAAGTATGTAAAGTATACCCCAATCATTTTGACATTTTGTTAAACGGACCATTAGATTATTGGGTAAAATCATTCATAACAGCTTTGCTAAAAAGACAGACAACATGTAACGTATATTACATCCAGTTATGGACAACACAAGAATGCTGACAGTCAAAATGCAAGAAGTTGTGTAGCGGTACAGTCGGGCCTGTTTATATTCAGTAGATTAGTCCACAAGTATTACCACAACTCTCAACTCCCCTTGCACTATGACAGCTTTTACCCGTGGGATGAACATATCCTTTGGCATCTCACAAGAGCAGAACAGGCAATTGTGAAACCAAAAGCCATGTTTATATAGAGAAAGAAGAACACATTATTAAACAAAACTGCTGATATAAGTAGTATAGCTACACAAAAGATATCGATTTATCATGCAATTCAAGTCATAACGCAGTACTAAAACTCAGTATCTCCATCAAGAACAACTTGTATTGTAATCTTAAGGTCTGTATTTTAAAAGGGAAGACGATCTGAAATCATTATCTGTTGTCTAAAATGTTGGAATTGTTTATACATTCTTCTGGTTTTATGGTCTTAAAACTTTAAAAAAATAAATGTTCTTTATTGGTATTTGGTTACATGGAGAAGCTTTAACATCCATGATGGAACCTTTCTATTGCACAAAAGATTCTTAATAGTTGAAAAATGTTCGTGAGATTATTAAAATGGTTATTTTAGGAACAGTTTATTGAAGGATCTTTGGGGAATGGTTATTCTATGGTTCTTCTAAAAATCCCCTTTTGGTGTTTGTTTAAATGATGTATTTCTACAATGGTCACCTCAATGCCACATGAAAACACACTATAAAACACATGTTCAGTGCCAAATCAAGATAGCATTATCACAAAGCACTATCAAGGGAGCTAATGAATCAAATGTGGTTTCTCTGCCTGATTAACCAAATTTCACTCCCCACCCAACTTAAAAATAGCAATAACAAAAAAATAACAGAGAAGTATTTAACTAGAAGTTTTAACTATATGCTTTCATGGCACAGTCTATTTTATCACGGTAAAATTCTTTCACTACGCAGGCTGCACAGTTATTAAATTGTTTCAATAAGATTTACATTTTGTCCTTTCAGATACTCAGTCCAACGTTCAGCTAGCGGGCTGTACCAAGTTCACAACGAACAACATGCTCAGAGGTAAATCTTTATTAAAATTAAAAGCTCAAGCAGCAGCACCATGGCATTCCCACCTTTACTTCATGACTTCGGCTGTAATATACTAGGGGAACAAACACTTTTTAACACTATTTAAACACAAAGTTCTGGATGTTCTCATTCAACCTTGTTTTCAACTCTTTCTTTATGTGTTGCCCTAAAGTTGTCTCACCTGCCAGAGTGCAGTAGATTATCTACTTCCTTCTGGGCTCATTCCGCCAGTCGGGTTTGTCCTCCGAAACGGTGGCAGGATAAGAGAAGAGCTCTGATGGGAAAGTTGAAATCCTGTTGAAGTGAAGCAGCCAAAGCTCTCCAATCTACACAAGTTCTCCTGAGAACATCCTGCCAGAAGTTTCACTTACCGCAAAGTTTTTGACGGCCGTTCAGAGATCAAACTTTTTCATGACCAGAACCGAGCTCAGCCACACAGCTTATCAGATAATATACCCTCTTTTCTCTAACCTTCCCTCCCTCTTTTTCTCTCTGTCGCGCTCTCTCTTTCTCTCTCAAACTCCCACCCTCTCAGTCTCTTGCCAAACTACAGCCCATTAACTGGGAGGTGTTTCTGTGACAAAATAAATATTTCCCTATCTGAGCTTCATAACACAGAACCAACCCAGCTTTATCGCACTAGACGGTTGCCCTCCCAGAAAGCATCTCTCGTTTCTATTGTACTGCCAGGTTTTCTTGGCAAAAGCGTAACAGCTAAATTTTTATTGTTTTGAGTTTCCTGTGAAAAAAAACGACTGACAATTGGAGGGGAAAACTCTGATAATTTGACAACATCACTGCAACAATGTAATTTTACTTTCAATTTGACCATATATGATGACAGTCTGCAGAGGAATGTGTTTCCCCTCTGTTAACCAAAACCTTGTTCTGAGTCAAGGCACACACCACTGCACCTGCATCAGATTCTCTCCAACCTACTGGCTGTAAATACTAGTAGGTTAGCTCACAAGAGATAAAACATGAGGTATGCAGACCAGGAAAGCAGGTGTTATTTGCACAGCTCTAAAGCAAATATTGAATCAGAAACAAAAAAAAATTTCATCTCAATAGAACAATGGCCATAAGGCCAAAAGGTTTAAAAATGCACTTGGATGTGAAACTATAAAGAGTTTGCTTTGATAAATATGTATACTTGTACAGTACAAGGATTTGATTTTAAAAAAAAATTGGTGCAACAAGAGCACTGAATAAAACAAAACCTGAGTCAGCAGCAATAATAAACACTTACGCAACTTTGTACAAAACGCATCACATCAAGCATTTCACAAAGTAGT
Organism: Rhinichthys klamathensis goyatoka; assembly: GCF_029890125.1. Taxonomy (NCBI): domain Eukaryota; kingdom Metazoa; phylum Chordata; class Actinopteri; order Cypriniformes; family Leuciscidae; genus Rhinichthys; species Rhinichthys klamathensis. The sequence continues at coordinate 2,810,240 of NW_026606794.1, read as the reverse complement.
AAACTCAACACTATAATAATCTATAGCTTTATGAACATTATACATCTTAGTTGAGAGGAGAGACAGAGAAAGAAAGGAACTGTAACTGTAAGAGGAAAGCAGCACTGTGGGATTTGGTTACTCAGCCTTGCAGTCAATTACTTTGAGCCATTTTTCAAAAGACAAATTGTCCAATTGTAAATCTTTTTTTTTTTTAACAGGCCGGTTTCACTGGATGATTTTAAAGGTTTTATATAATGTATTCAAAAAGCTATTTTACGAAGTACTCGATAGGTCCTATTACTCAAAAAAAATATATTATTCTCCACATTAAGGGCTATGGAGGAGTTACAATATAATCAAATAAAAATGTTAAATGCAAATAATTACATGGTTCAAATGAAGATAATTTAGATTTTTTATATTTGCTAAGATTTTAATAAATTACACTAAATTAACATGTAATTAATATTTTAAATACATATATTATAATACTTAATAATAATAATAATAATAATAAGTTACATTTATATAGCGCTTTTCTGGGTACTCAAAGCGCTTTACATGGAAGGGGGAATCTCCTCAACCACCACCAATGTGCAGCATCCACCTGGATGCTGCGACGGCAGCCATATCTTCAGCCGTTTCTTTGGATAAAGGCATGTGCCAAATTCATGAATGTAAACATTAAACCAGCCGTAATATATCCGCATGATAAAACTTCTCTCTTCAAAATGTTTGACCCTTTTTTGAGTCTAACCAGCACCAGTGACTGCTCTTTTCCTGCTGGTGGCATCGAGCACCTCTCTCTGAACACACTGACCGTCCTTTTATTAACGGCCCCTAATCTGCTGCTTAGTGACATCATGATCCCGGCCCCTCATGAGTGAGGCATCCCTCCTAAAAAAAAGGTTTTGCAAGGTGCTGTCACTGTGGTACAAAAAAAGCAATCCTTCCATTCTGGCTACCTCAAGCTTCCTTGATACAAAGGAAGGTTTCCAATATAAGGACATAAAGCACATAAAAGACCTCACATGCCCAAAAAAGCCTCGGACTTTAAAGAACATTGAGAGCTCACAGTGTTCATTAAACAACACATTTCAAAGGATAGCCCCCAAAACTGAAGGGCACCCCAGCAGAAAGCTAATTAGAGCGAAGTGAAAGGACAAGGGTCACGGAACAACGAATGGGAGGTTTAGTTGAACACAAACACAAATGTTGTTCGCTCCGCCTGGTTGCTCACAGGCTCAGCTGCAGTACCCAGTCCACCGAGCAGCATGACGGACTGATGATGATGTATCAAGAAAGCAATGACTGTAAAGAGAGACTTAAAAGAGAACCAATGCTAAGTGAGACATACAGTAATTACCAAAATGATTAGGTCAATTTCCTACACAAACAAACAGTTAAAGCAATGACAACTACCCCATCACGACTCATAAAATATCAAACCTCTAATTACGCAGAAAATAAACCCACATGTTTTTGATGTAACCCATTTAATTTCAGACAAAACAGATTAAAATGAAAATCTGATCCGGTGCTTTGCTCGCTAACAGAGCATTACCATGACAACATTTGCTCAGATGAACTCCTTTGGATTTCAAAGCCCCCAGAAAAGCGCGTTCCAGAGCGCCTGGAGGCGAAACTCTGGAAAAATCTTCAAAGTTTGAGAACAGCTAACCAAACAAAAGTTGAAGAAGTTGAACCCTTGGCCTTGAAACAGTTTACGTCCTCGTTTATGAGATAGAGCTTCCTATGGTCAGCACTTCTGTTGGGCCTTTTAATAGCCTAATATTAACAAGCCCATCAAACGGCTTGTCATTAGTCGGCAAAAAAAGTCTTCGTTAAATAACTACTGATCAACAAAGCATTATACACACCCCCTTTGTCCATATACCGAGATCTTCACAATGGCCTGAGGGAAAAGATGCACCCATAAGAATATGGCAGCATCAGCACTTCCATCACTTCACTGGCACAAATTTAGCCTGCTGATAAATATTTATAAAGAACAATTTCACAGCAATTTATCACAGAAATCGCTGTTTTACAGCCACCCGGACAGTCACAATGAAATGACTTTCAAAGGCACTTAGAAGATCAATAGCGACAGCAATTTGTGTTGGGGGCTTGGGGCGAAAAAAGTTGAAGTTGTAACCTAAAATAATCAGAAGGAAATAATTAGTGAAACACACCCAAACCTGCTTTATCTAAACCAGGAACAGTGACCTGTGCTGGGTTCATTAAAGAAACTCTATCTGTAGCAACCCCAACAACAGCCTACAACATGCCTCGTGAGTTCATCTCAGCTCCGCACAGCCTCTCAACATTGATTCAGTTTAGCTAACTGCTCACGTATAGCAGAGGCATAACTTTAACAAAAACGTCATGTAACTTTTATGGGCTTTGCTAACACATATGGCAAGATGGGACCTAATGACAGGAGAGACAGAATGACATGGACATGAGTGGTTTTGATAAGTAAATCTGAGACAAACAAATGTCAGACAGGGGGGAAAAACAAATGAAATCACAAACCATAAAGTTTGCACGTCAACAAACAGATATAAACCGACAGATGCCATGTCTAGGTTTAGTACCTCAACATCTGCAGTAATAGCCGCAGGATAGAAATGATGCCCTGAGACTGCAGCAGAGCAGCAGCACATACAGATATCTTCAGTTAAGTCAACATTTACATTCTAAATCCATAGAAAAGAATCTTACAATTTATCAAATAACAGAATACCACTGAAATGTCATTATAGTGGTGACTATTCAAAATCATAAACTTGTTCCAAGCATTGTAATAACAAACTTGTTTTTGGAATCAGGGCAGAACATGAGATGCACAAGTTTGTGATACTGCGTTTGTGTTCCTTCCTTTGGGACCGCAATTAATCATGGTTGATAATGCACACACAACATTTTTTGGCTTCTTTCCCTTTTCATGACTTGTTACCTATTGCATGATGTGCATACTAAACTATTAAAGTCAGCTCTTTTACTTCAAAATGTAATGTTTGGAGTATAACTTCACCGATTTTCTACTCTCTTTGAATTGTTACAATATCGGTAGAATATGATAATGCACAATGTTTACTCTTTCTCTCTCGCCCACAGACAGTCAGATCGACAGAGGGTTATTAACAAAACAGTTATTGTAAGGTATATGTTTATCACAGAAAATACTCACTCCTGCTAAACGTTCATTCTTTGAATTATTGCTCCCAGGAACAATACAAGTCGACTCCATTATGACTAAAAGTATGCTAAGAAGCATTTCCTACTAAAGAAAGGCGCTATTTGACTATGGTCAACTGTATCCATAGTGGCCTGGGCATGGCCTTGGAAGGCAACATGCCCAGTGCATTATGGGTGTTGAAGTTTTCTGTTTTCTCTAGCCAGATAGCATATAATTCACCTTTCTACTGCAAAGGCAGCCATGTTTTATTGAAAGCACACTTTGCCAGCTCTGAAGTACTTTTTTTTAATTCAATGTGTTACTTGCACATTTTTGTTTAATAATTATTTGTGAAATTTACGAGCAATTTCTGAGTGAAAATTGTTTCTACACCTTTATATTGTTTCATAAAGCCTTTATATTGTTTCATATATTGTTAACACGCAAGGACAATCTTCTTTACAACTGCATTCTCTGGGATAGAATAAGGTGCTCAGTCTTGACTATGTGCTGTTTTTAGGTTTGGAATTGAGAGATTGTGGTATTTAGTAATCTGACGCAGCCAACCAGTAATGACAAACTGACTGGGCCGCACATTTGTCGCAGTAACAAGGAAGCGTGTGGTCTGTAGTCTTACACAGCCCCAGGCACCACATCACCACAGCCATCCAAATGAGGCTGTCATAGAGCGAAATTAGAAACACTGATACTGATTATAATGCTGCAGATTAAATTCACGGGTGCTGTGAAAAAAAAATTGGAAAAAGTATCAAATTCTATTAAAACGCAAACACCCAGGTTAATTTTTCTTTGTAAATAGGACTGTTCCTAATAAGATTTAAAGCCCCCTGTGTTTTGCACGAGCCTGAGAGCACAAACTATTATTATATTTTCTTTCGAAAGCCAGGTAATCAACAGCAATGAGACCACTTAATAAACATGGATCAGGAATACACACAAGAATAAGGCACAAACAAAAGACAAAATTTCTCTTAAAATGTCTGGAAATCCTAACCTATTGGTGTGGGACAAAAAGTCACACTGGATGAAGTCATCATTGAGACAATCAGCACAATTACACACAGCACTACACTACCTCCCGTTTTAATTGGACTAAAGTGACTGGAAATTAAAAAGTAATAAACCCAGACCAAATATGCACTAACCAAGAATGCCTTTCCTTGTCTTTTCCATCATTATAGTTTCTTATCAGATGTGGGTTTCATGTTATAAAATAGATATGTACAACACTGAGCATTTGACTGCCTCAGTATTCTTAGGATCTGTGATCTTGGGAGTGACCTGACCTGCAGTGACCTAAGAACATGTTAACCTGAGATTTAACTTGAGATGCAATACCTTCTTTCTGACTGTCAGAGGGAAAATGAGACAATGATATGAGACAATACATTGTCAGCAGGGTGCTGCAGAGGGAAATATTGCTGTGACAGTTGTTCTTTGGGCATAAACATCTTCCCGTGGACTCCACGCAGTCGAAATCAGAGCGGCCCTGTAATATCTGCAGCAAGGACAAACTTCAGGATCAGGATCATACTGTCATACAGGAAAATGCACATTCCTCTCAGGCCACACTCTTCCTAACAAGAGCTGTCAACTGCCCATCCAGAGAGCACACAGAGAATGCTAATGGTGTACCCTAAATTCAACAACTCAAAATTCATAACAGATTTCCATTTTTAAGGCCATTTTGTAGGTCATAAAACATAAATAGATAAAGTTCCAAAGTCTGGGGTCATTAATATTCTTTTTCTTTAGCAAGGATGCATTAAATTGATTAAAAGTGACAGTAAAGACAAGACATACATGTATAATGTTGCAAAAGATTTTGATTTCAAATAAATGCTGTTTTGAACTTTCTATTAAAACAATCCAGAAAATGTATCATGATTTCCCAAAAAAAAATATTAAGCAGCACAACATTAATAAGACATGTTTCTTAAGCACACATTAAAAAAGTCACATAAAAAAAAGAAAAATCCCATATCAGAAAAAAAGCATCAAGATGCATTTATAATCATTTCATCATCACATTGCAGCCCTCTTTTCGACAGTGATATATATTTAAAAAAAAAAATTAAAAAGACAAAGACATTTTTTAAAGGAGATTTTCAACTATTTCAAAGGTTAACTCTAGGGAAAATTGAAGTCGAAGTCAAAGCCAAATCAAAGAAAAGTAACCCAGGGACAATATCAAAGATGCCTAAAGCAGCACAGGGAGAATATATTCCTCCTGCCATTCCTTAGGTCAGATGAAGGCACTAAATTATCTGAATTTCTGTAACTTCAGACATCTCATAATCTTACAAGAGCTTTGCTTCCGACAAGTCCTCTGAGCAGTTTTCAGCTCATCTCTTTAGATTAGAAATGTTCAGGCTTGTGCTATTCTCAGGACACTCTGCAGTTGAGGCTTCGACAGACGATGGCTTCAGTTCAGCCAAACACTTAGCTGCATTTATCACTGATGGTTCTCCTCCAAATGTAAGCAACCTTGTCACAACGTTAGGCTCCATGTGCACAAAACAGATTTACAGCAGGCAGAATACATCAATGGCATTAGAGCCAGTGTTCTGCTATGCCAGAAAAAAACGGTACCTATAGTAACAACAGTTGAGTATTTTATTCAAAAAGCTTTTAATTCAGATGAGCCAAAAATTTACCATTTAGACTGTGACCTCTTATTTGTGGCTTTTAAAACAAGTTACTACTTCCTATTAACCAAGGCAACGGGTCATTAGACTTTCTAGTAGTAGCAACAATGCCTTAAACAACCAATTATCAAGTGGAAAAAGGGGAAACCCTTGGTTTGTTTTCCTGCATCTAGGGACAGCTGTGCTAAACAAACCCTTGATAAAATGCTTATATGTTGCATGTAACAAAAGGACATTGTTCTTGTATTATTGCACATGTCACAATCCATTAGACACTGATGCCATTAGACAGAATCCCCAATGTGGAAGGAGAGGAAGTTATTTTAAATGCAAATATTCCAGTGTCAAAGAACAAGCAATGACTCGCATGCACTTATAGCTGCACATTGTTTTATCTACATGATGCCATACTGAGTGCTGAACAGCTGTTTTCTTCTGGTTTTGTTTTTAATATGAAAAAAAAATGAACTCCCGTGTGTGATAATGACTGACCAAAGGAATTGATATATGTGTAATGGTGCACTATAAAGTTTGCTTAACATGATGGTGAAGACTTTCCATCGATCTCAATGTTTTATAATAGCAATAACTGAGCTATGACATTTCAAATTCTAGATCCTATCCATAAACTTAGCTCAAAGAAACCTTTCTGCATTTTCATTAAGACACTATTCAGAATGTTTATTAAACCTGGGTACAGTTGACTGGTCCAGGCAAAATCTGACCCACACACATATTCAAACACTAACCAGTGAGTGACCACATATGTTCACATCTGGATTATCCGTTTCATCTCTGGTCTAAATCTAAAGCTTATGGTATGACCATAATCCCAACAGAAATCATAAGCCATTCCAATTTCCAGAATCTTAATAAAGTCTAGAAAAAGCATTGTTATATTGTTGATACTAAAAATGTTCCTCCAGCAATATCCTCTACACATAAAGGCCAACACAATCCATTATGCATAAGGAGATGTAGCTCACTCCAAAGGCCCGGACTCTCTTCACTGGAATATAAATAATCACTGAGTTCAAATAGAACTGGCACTAACAAGTCAATTAAAAAAAAATCAATACACTACCAACTCAGGCTTAAGTCAAAGAAGCCATAGGACTCTTAAGGTATATTACAGTCTAATGTTTCTAGTCACTGAAACTTTCGAAATAGTCTGGGTTCTAGTAACAGAATTTGGATTCTTCTCCTTTTAGCATTCGGCATCAGGAGTTCACCTACATTCACCGCAGAGCAGAAGTCTGGCATCTCCTGCAGTATAGGGCCAAGGGTGAGTTGTAGAACAGACACAGCCTCTTTTAAACGGGCCTTAAAGGACCGAGGCACAGATAGTAGGATATAGCTGTCAAACACATTATTCATTACAGTGAGAGTGCCCAAGGTTTCTCTGTGTACCCTACATCTCAACTACAAAAAATACAGAAAAGAAAGGAGAAAGATCGCACCCTGGAGGCGGGCCCTTTATCTTAAATTATAAAAGGTGAAATGTGAATTGCTGTGCCACTAGATACAAAATGCAGAATTGCATAAATACTGAGGAGTGAATTTCCATAATTACCTGTCTATACCATTGGTCACACAAACACAGTCCAGCCCTAAACTAATGCCATTGGTTCAGCCAACAGTACAGAATGCAATACTATAAATGAAAATAAAATAAAATACTATAAATATGCAATTGTTTTGTTTTTTTAAATTAGGGCTACATAGTTTTTCGCAATACAATCGGAATCGTGATATGGCTTAGTGTGATTATAAAATATTGTTGTTATTTTTCTTAAATACTAAAATACATTTTGTATTTTACCATTAAATGGTAGTAATATTTCATTTTTTGTTTAATATTTTTATTAATAATAATAATAATTGCTACTATTATCAATTTATAATTGTTTGGGCAAATTGTGCATTCTGGAGAAAATTGCAATCACGATTTTTATTTTAAAAATATATATATATATATAATCTAAAACCAAATATTTATATTTTATGAATACATTTAAAATATCTAAATGTATCACATTTTCCCCAAATTGTGCAGCCCTGCTAATGTGAATAAAAAACTCTGTTTTCACTTTAGTCATAAACAGGCAACTCTGGTTTCACTTCACAATAAAACTACACCTAGTATATAATGTGTAACCAACTGTAGCTATGAAACAGTCATGCAGCATTACTGAAAAACAATGACCATATGTCCCACACCACAACTAAGAGAGGGTTTGAGAACATAGGTATTGTGGTATTTCTGGGCTGTTTTCCATAAAGATTTAAATGAAGATATTATGAATAATCAGTCACTTTTTTTCCATCACAACTGTAGAAAAGAGAGATAAAGAGTGAGAGAGACAAAAAAAAAGGTGGGGAAACCAGTGCTAATGGGCTCTAAAAGCAATGAAACTTGCACAATCCTATTTGGTTCCAGGAGTCGGCCTTCGTCCTTCTGTGACCCCACAGTCAATATGCTCACACAGACACAACACACTGAGTGCCATATGCACCAATCCAGTTATAGGACTGCTAGTCTGGTTTTAAAGCATATATATGTATTAGCCTTGTGAACACCCTGCCCGTACATACAATCAGCTGCCTAAAAACAGCACCGATCAGATAAGGACAGGGACACTATAGAAAGAGTAGTCTCTGATAACAGAATCATGCAAATGTCTACAGTGGTATTTAAAATAAAATAAAAATTAGTTGTATAAAAACCAAATGCACACACATAAATCACACCACTGAATCTGATACACCAAAATATGGTCAGGACGATAAATATTTGGTCATTCTGAGATCATCAGCGATGGCTGATAACGATGCCCACTAAACAGATTATAATATCTTCCAAAAGCTAACAGCTGATCCATACTTTCTTTCATAAAACTTTCAGTGAATATCAAGAGAATTTACATTAAGAAAACTTTTACACAAAATATCAACTACAAAAATTGAATTAGTATATGACGTATTATCCTATACATAAGCATTTTTTCGACTGCAGGCAACCCCACTTTCTATTTAAAAAAGACACACTGTTTACATATCACACACATGCATCAATATTATACACATGCAAATATTTTTAGTTTACATATTCATATATATTATTATACGTATTACTCTTATATATTACAAATATTACTAGTTTACAACAAATACAATATTTTCTGCCCGATTCTAACATCAGGATATACATCAGTTAAATTTTTCCTGCACACTCTCTCTCTCTCTCTAATGTGTCATCAGCTAATAAAAGGAGAGCATCCACACAGATCAGTGACACATCTTCACATCTCTCTCTGTTCTCAGTTTAGACTGCAGTGGGGAAGACATGTTCTCCTTCCCAGAGGAATCTATAGCACGCACTGTTAACTCAACCTGTGCTCCATTAGTCAAGAGAGCAAATAGAATTGAGGTGCATGGAGAAGATAATAAATACAGGGGTAAGCCAGCGTGACATTAAGAGATTATTACTTTAACAAGTGAAGCTCTAAACGTACGGAGGGGCAGACCTGGTGAACTGACATGAATGTGTGACAAACTCCTGAAACAGAGAAAATGTATTTGAATGGGCTGCCTTCCAACATAAAAAAAAAAAAATCAACCCAATATTTACTAAAAGATTCACCAATAAAAACTGCCAATTTCTCTTTTTTATGCATATAAATACTTACAAAATACTATTAAATTTACATTTTTATTGCATATTTAAATGCAACTAAATGTAAATAAATCGTCAGTCCAAATCTTAATATTAAATGTAATTCTACATGTTAAATATAAATCTCAAATACAAATCTAAATCTTTGCCAGTGACGTAAACAGTGCTAGAAGTGTTGTTTTATGTAATGTGCTCTATTTTACATTCAGCACCCTATAATAGTGTTGTCACAGTGAGGCTCTGTGAAAAGGACTCTTATTTTGTCACTATGACTGTGAACATACTTGCATACATACACTTCTCATTGTAACATCATAACACACAGGCAGAATCCAAAATCACCCCCTAAACCCTCAATCACAGTTGAGTGTACATCGGCTGTAGACTTATTATTGTGGTGCAATGTGGGATTGAATAAGTGTACTCAACGTCCACAATAGTTAAATTCGGACACCACTACAAATGGATGTCCCCTCAAATAATGCCCAATTTGAGGGTATAGGGGGTGATTTCAGATTCAGCCACATTATCTGTTAAGCGCAAATTTGAACACCATGCAGTTAACACATATTGTTTATTGTTGTTCCTGTCACCATTATGCCATTTGTTACTCAGTTTAACGTTTAATGTGTTGTATGCATTTAGAAGTAAAATAAGACTGGTAATCATGTTAAATGTTTATTGTTTCCATAGCCAGTTACATAATAAATAGTCATACTTACGTATACTTGAACATTTTCCCCATCCCAAACAGACAGTAAATGCTACACCATTTTGAAGATCTCATTCCCGCCAATGGAAGGCACAGTTCATTGTTCTAGTGTATGAGGGGGAGATTTGTGATCTGTTTATTAAACATTAAAGGGTTAGTTCACCCAAAAATGAAAATGTCATTAATGACTCACCCTCATTTCGTTCCAAGCCCGTAAGACCTCCGTTCATCTTCGGGACACAGTTTAAGATATTTTAGATTTAGTCCGAGAGCTTTCTTTCCCTCCATTGAAAATGTATGTACGGTATACTGTTCTTGTCCAGAAAGGAAATAAAGACATCATCAAAGTAGTCCATGTGACATCAGTGGGTTAGTTAGAATGTTTTGAAGCATCGAAAATACATTTTGGTCGAAAAATAATAAAAACTACGACTTTATTCAGCATTGTATTGTCTTCCGGTTCTGTTGTTGATCCGCGTTCAGTGACGCTGGGGACGTAAGACGCTGCTGACGTGTTCTCTGTTGCGCCCGAGTTTCTTTTACAGTCTCTGAGGGAGACGCACGCTGTAAACAAAACAATCTTCGCAAACATGTCTAAGGATTTCGACACAGAGGAAGACTTGCATTTTTTTGCCCAGCCATATTTATTTGAACCCGAATACACGGACGCACCAGATAACACGTCTTACGTCATCAGCGTCACTGCGGACTCGTGAACGCAGATTGACAACAGAACCGGAAGACAATACAATGCTGAATAAGGTCGTAGTTTTTATTATTTTTGGACCAAAATGTATTTTCGATGCTTCAAAACATTCTAACTAACCCACTGATGTCACATGGACTACTTTGATGATGTCTTTATTTCCTTTCTGGACAAGGACAGTATACCGTACATACATTTTCAATGGAGGGACAGAAAGTTCTCGGACTAAATCTAAAATATCTTAAACTGTGTCCCGAAGATGAACGGAGGTCTCACGGGCTTGGAACGACATGAGGGTGAGTCATTAATGACATAATTTTCATTTTTGGGTGAACTAACCCTTTAATAATTAATTGAGTATGTTTTGTTCCAAATGTTTATATATTTTTGTATTATGATAACAGTTTACATCTTTGATACTGTTAAATCACATTTCTTTGTCTTTCTTAAATTTCTTTATTACTTTTAATTTCTAAATGGTTTAGTCCAAGTAGGAGGGGCTCTGCCTTTTTAAGATGGCCTCTCAGAGTTGTTTGGAGGCTCGTAGATTGAGTTGGAGTATAGTTGCTGCTGTGTTTTGGGTCAATTTATTGGCATTGTTCAAAAGTTATATGCAAATGAACTTTTGGCTGTTTATTTATTTATTGCATATACTTTAGGACTTCCACTGTAAATACCATTTGCACACCATTGGAAAACCTTTATTTTTGCACTTCTTGGAATAAACACTCTGAACCTTTGAGTTCATCATCACGACATTTTACGCCTCAATCTGCCGGAACATTCAGAGCAGTGGTGCTGCTACTATTCAAAACATCTTTGGGTTTGCCTTTTTTGTTGCAGTTGGGACACCCCTGTCACTGTTACAACTGTACTTGCTAATATAGTGGTTGGCTTTTATGTTACAACTGTGCTTGCGAATATAGTGGTTGGCTTTTATGTCCAAAGCATATAAAAAGTCTAATGAGGATAATAGCACTTAATCACACAATTTCCAAGTAGTTTACTGTGAGTAATGCACTATGAAGTAAAGTTAAATACTACATGGCACAGACTGCATAAAGCCAAAACAACTGATGCATGTGTGTAATGATACTAGGACAGTCGACTATTAAGAATTTCAAAACGGAATGGCATGTCATCTCCAGCTACATACTACTCAGGGTCTTTGTTCACAAACAATTCCCTCCCAGGACCTAAGCAAAGACATAGTGGTATTTTGGACAATTTCCTGGAACTCCAGATTCCAGTGTTAAATCACTTGAAACAAACAAATGAGGTTTCATGATTCTATTCTAGGAATGTCAGATCCAGGTTTCTCTGTCTCAACCAAAGAACCCATAACTGATTGACTGAACTTCCCCCAATAAAAATAGTCTCTGCAGCTCCTTCCAAGGTCCACATTAAGACCCAGTGGCTGTACCACAGATGATGCCTGGAAGATGACATGCAGTCTAGGCCAGAGCTGTCACAGGGTTTCACAGTGAGTGGAGGTAACAGGAAGGGCAGCCAGAGGGGGGAATGATAAATAGATGGATGGAGACTGTTTTTTCATAATCCCCTCTGACACCAAGACCATTTCAGCATCAAAACATCGAGCAGGTCACATAATGACAGAGTAGACAGGTTAAAACTGTCAAAGTAAATCATTATACTGTACTACGATATTGTGCAGATTTTAAACAATGTCAATATGAGACATAATAATACACTAAAACTTTGGGAATTATAACCCATTGTTAAATTAAGTATAATTAACATATACTATTAATATTAATATTAAGAATATAACAGGTTCATGGTTAAACATTGAACATATTATATTCTTAATATTAATAGTATATGTTAATTGTATTGATTTACAATATAATTAACATATACTATGTTAATTAAATAGATTTACAACAAACCATGCTTGTTTGTTGTAAATCATCATCCTCTTAAAAACTATAACAAGTTTTATAATGCATAACTGCTGTTACGATTATTCATGAGATGATAAAACATTATACAACAGGTTTTTTATAAGAAAATATTCATATTAAGTTAAATACTTTCTATCATATCAAAATATGAAAAAAACATATGTAAATGAAAATGCGACTATAAGGCGATTAAAATATTGTGCTCAGCTCGGAGTTCAGCCAATGGTAGTAGGTAGAGTGTTCAGGAAACCTTATTAAAAACATTAACTATTTATGCAATCCCAACTGACAATATTAGTTATTGAGGTAGCTTTAAAGTAAAAATTGCAGTTTAGATGTTTGCAACATTAAATAAAAGGCCTATGCTTTTAAGACGATAATTCAGAAATCTGTTTCTGTCCTATGCAAATATGTGAGTGTGTGTGTGAGAGAGATCATATGAGAAATGTGTGTGAAAAGCTCCCAAACAAGAAACCAGCTCAGCTCGAATCTAGATCTGCCTGCATATCCCAAGAGTATTTCTAAACTAGAAGCCTGAACAGATCCGACACAGATCGTTCTGCAAATGACCCTTGAATATTTCACTTGAGGATAACATATTTCAAAGCAGATAAAAGCAGGGAGCACACAGCTACAGCAAGCATTAATAAACACAGGCTGCATTCTTAAAAGAAATCCTTGAGTCAACATCAGCAGTGAATCAAAAGCTTAACAAGATCCATCCTAACACCTTCCTCTATGACGGGACAGTCGTCAACTTGTACATATAAATGCATCATGCATAAGTCAGTATAACTGATACAGGTCTAGATCTGCAGATCTGTGTTTCTGAAGCAGGAGAAACAGAGCAGATACACACCTGTGCGGCACACTGCAGTAGGGCTGCCCGGTTTGAGGGATGTGCTCAGAATAACTCGCCCGGTTCCACATGCTTGCCGCAGATTTGCTAGCTTACGGGAAAACACTCCTCTGAGCGGAGCACAGCTGCCGTTACTGCTGCAGACAAGCACTGCCCAGCTCACGAGTTTCATTTAAACGGCCTTCCCGCTCCCGGGATCTCCCACTCACCGAGAGACACGGGGGGGATGGGGATGGTGCACAAACAGCTAGCATGCACATCCAATAACACAAAACCGTTTTTTACCTCTGTTGCACCTTGTACCCTTTCATGTTTGTCACGGTCAAATGACGCAAGGGTCTCTACTTAATACACATTTGTGAAATGGAAACGACTTCAGCAGATTGGGATGATAGAGATGCAAGAGGAGGAAAAAGAGAAGGGGGAAAGGATAGAGAGGTGGGAGGCAGGATGGGAAAGAAATGAAATGAGACAGTGATAAAAGGGATGAGACGCAAGATTAAAGTAGGCAGGGAGAAAGGTTGAGACAAAGAGAAAAGAACTGATTAAAATGGACAGAAGGAGAGAACAAGAAAAAGACAATTTAAAAGAACAAAAATGCACGTTTTAAAGCCTCAAAGAAGGGAATTGGCACGGCTCCAACTGGCGAGACTGATTATAGGCTGTGCAAATGGGTGCTATCAGCTAATGAAAGAGCGGCTGCAGGTGAAGGATGAGTCTTGAGCCTTGAGGTAATCCAGAGGGGTGACTGGAAACAGCCCTCCATTCCTCATGCTCGTCACAATCCCCCAATGAAACCCCTTCAACCCCAGTTCCCGTTCTGTTCCCACAGCCCAGATGTAAAATGAGATTCACTAAGAATACCCAAGTATGGGGTCTGGCCTTCAATTACAGTGGGGTCTAAATGTCATGGAAAACCACTTTGAAAATCTGGGATGCAGAATTATAATTTAAACCTGGAAATAAAGTTTCTGGGTTTTGAAACGTTTAAAAAAATTGAAGCATTATTATGCCAAAATGACTAGGAAATCTTGATTCTGCACTATTTCAAGGTCACTAGACCAAATATGCAAATAGATATCAACCAATATTGCATGTTTAAGACCATTAACAACTATTTTTTACTAGTGTAAATGTTTAATAACTAACTAACTAACTATTGAGGAAGAGGAACTGATTTTTAATTATTGTTTTATTTCTAGGGGGGTTAATTCGGTCCGGTATTTAATGGATACATGATACTTATGCATCCTGATTAAGTTCCCTTGGCCTTTGGAATTAAAATAGCCCCACATCATCGTGACTATGACAAGAAAAAAAACAGGTATGCTTGAGCATTCTGTCCTTTTTTATAACCGCCAAAACCGTGCTATTAAAATATTTTTTACAAACATTTTTTATCATAGAGAATGTTTAAATACTAATATCATCTTACGAGGGAAACGGAGGCGGAGTTAGTGGTGCTTCGGAGGCTGATTGCTGGAGATGATTCGGGAGAGGTCTGTGCACCTTTACCGATCAGAGCGCGCGCTGACACGGAGTAAAGCCTTGTTTATACTCGACGCGTCCGCACGAGCGCAAGGTGCGCACGGCAAAAAATGACGCGTTGGGTGCGCAAGACCGGCAAGACCCCATTTCGCTTCGCTGTGTGCACAGCTTTTTTTGTAACAGCACGCGCGCGACGCCGCATCCGAGGATGAACGACTTCAAGCCGAATCTGCCCGAGCATGCTACGTCTCACGGCACCGGCACGCAGTTTGCGCGTCTAAATTGCAAAGTTCATTGCAAAGTTTTTTTGTTAAGGTTTTGTTTACTGTGTGTGATTTATTTAAAACAAAGCACGTTCATTGCAAGTTTTTTTTTTTTTTTTTTTTTTTTTTTAAGGATTCATTTAATGGAAAGCACATTCACTTCTAGTTGTCTTGCTGTTCATTTTAAATAAACGTAGAGCGAGTTATCCTATAACAGACGAGGAACAGTTATTCAACCGAACGTCTAGCTGCTATCAAAAAAAAAACCCGGCAAAATCTAACGAATCAGATTCGACTATGAAAATCCTTAGTCGAAAACAGCCCTAATGTATATATATATATATATATATATATATATATTAGGGGTGTAACGGTACATGTATTCGTATTGAACCGTTTCGGTTCGAGGCTTCCGGTTCGGTACGCATACAAACCGAACGATTCCTTGGACCATTTTTCCTGCCGACAAAATTCGCGCTGGCGCGACCACCACAGCGTTGCGCAACATCAAATGGCAAGCGTAAAGAAAGCGGAACGAAACTGCGCTACTCATTATGTGCTTCACGGATCGTTTATCAGTTCGGAGTTCGGACCAGCATCTGTGCAGCGCGAGCCGATCTCGATCAAGCGACACTGTCACTACACAGCGCTAAGATCCAGTAAAGAAAACATTTGAATTCGCCACTGAAGTAATAACATCGCTGCGAGATCTAGTGAGAAGCATTCACATTTCTCTGTTATTAACCGTAGATCTCTATTAGATCAAACAGCGCTGACGTGGACACCAGGAGAAATATTGTGCCGTGAATGAACTAAGTTAGTAATAGCCTACTTTACGTCCACAGACCAGCAACATTCACCATAACTGTAAGCAGTTTGGCTGGAATAGTGAAATGCTTTCAAGTACTTCACACATCTTTTTCCAGCACTTCAAAACTCAAATATTATATAAATAAATATATGAAGAGTTCAGATGCAAAAGCCTCTAAGTGCCATTTGAAATTTTCTTCTAGAATGATCATTTTTATGAAGCTTGTATATTTCAGTAATTTCACTCAAATGACAATTAATAGGTAATCTTCATTGCCATTTAAGTGAAATTACTGAACTTAAATATACAAGCTTGATAAAAATAAAGAAAATTTCAAATGGCTTTTGTATCTGAACTCTTCATATATTTAAATGTTATTTTTAATGTGATGACCAAAACATTATTTGTTCATCCTTCAAAGATGACACCCATTTATAAACCTGAAAGTTTCAGATGTAGGAAAACTCAACTTATTTAAAAAATATTTTTTCTTTTAACAAATAGGAAATTTCTCTGGCATTTCTTACTTTTTGCTGTATCGAAAACGTACCGAACCGTGACTTTAAAACCGAGGTACGTACCGAACCGTGATTTTTGTGTACCGTTACACCCCTAATATGTATATGTATATATATATATATATATATATATATATATATATATATATTATTTATATATATATTATTTATATATATATATATATATATATATATATATATACATATTTGAAAAACAGAAGCATTTTCACTAGCGGTCTTAGACTTTTGGATCCCACAGTATGTAATTTTGAATGCAAGGCAGGTTGCACTAAGACTGGCAAAGGGCAGAAAAGGGAAAAATGAGAGGAGGAGCTCATCTGGTTGAATTATGAAGGATGCTCAATCATGCACATGCATTTGGCACTCACCTGAGTGAGTAATTAAAATCAAACATCACATATACAGCTCACTTAACCAATTACGGTCTCACAGCCCAAGGGGACCTTCAGCCATTAGCAAGGTGGCAGCCTCCTCCATATCCGTGCTGCAAGCCACTAATGTATAGGTAATTAAACAGCAAATGAGAGGTTGTGAAGCAATTAGTCCCACATATATGCGCCATAAAAACACATTCTTCAAATTACATACAGTTCATTGTAATAACATCACTGTTAAAAAAAAATGTTTTAAGCTTTCCTAAAATTAAAAGGGATTCACTTTCTCCTTCCCAATATTATAAAATACACTTAAGTTGAATAGTAACTCAAAAAGTTGGAGCACAAGTAGCAATTATTTTACTTTGCAGTTTTTTTCTTCAATTAAAATGTAATTTTTTAAATTACAAATGATATCATCCGCATAAAAAAATGAGTGGAAAGTTTCATTAAAAAAATTAACATGAATTTCAAATTTTCTTATAAAACCTGATAACATTGTCCCTGGTACTGTAATGGAAGTATAATGCTTTAGTCCAGATGATGATGATGATAAAGATTCAAAAGGTTCCAAAACAAAGGTATTTATTATATTAAAAAAAGTGTGTAGCACGCGACAATACCGGACAATGAACTGCGAACACAGAGGAACTTAAATATACAAAAATAAAGCGCTAAATGATGAACAAGTGTACAGAATGAATTGAATGAGTGTCCATTGAAACAAATAACTGGTGGGAAAAAATGGAGCAAAGGAACACAGGAAACCGCAAACTGAAGAGAAACAAAGTCCATGAAAATGAAGCACCATCCGAAATCTCATACTTCCCTACTATATAGGCGAAAAACAGTATGTGACAAATGAAGTATGGCCAAATTCACAGTAGTCATAAGAGTAGGCAAAAAGTACCCAGATGAACATGACCGTTTATTCAAAGGAGTTCACATGATCAATCTGAAAAATTATAAGTGGTTTAAAAGTTGCATTACATTATGTGTAATTTTACTATAAAATACTGTCAAATTTATGGTTTTTGTTGATAGTCATACTGTTGATAGTCATATTGTTGATAGTTTACTTATGATTAGTGACCCAGAAATAGTTCATAATATTTATCTGACTTTTTTTATCAAAATACTAAAACCTTTAATTAATTAGACTTACATTTTCAATGTGGTCTCAGACTCGCAATGTATTTGTCATGCTTATCATTAAATCAGACTTTAGTTGCCCTCCACTGACATCTGATGTCTGGAAAAGCAAGACAGTTGCAGATCTAAACTCTTGGATGCCATGATGAAATCCCAGAAACCTCCATTGATAATGCACCAAAAGCTGCCTGTTCTTCCCATTATCATCTGAAAGCAAACCTTTAACCATTCAAACTAACCACTATACAAGATGTCACTTAGGGTGCTTTCACACTACCACTTTTGGTGTGCACCCGAGATGTTCATTTGAAGGACGCTGTTTTCTGAACTCGGGTGTCTGCAAAGAATATTTGCAGTACATTCGTTATGTGCTGATGCTTTTAAAACAAAACTAAAAGGTTCAAAAACCAAAACATAATAGTGAGGTGAGCAATGCTATACATTTTGCCACCTTCTTTGTCGTTGATACCATGCAACAGGGGTAAACAGCTGCTCCTTTGATGACTCAAGCGTAAAGTGGAACAGACACACATCATTTTAAATATTTGTTTGGGGGGGGGGAGGGGGGAGGTTGCAATCGAACTTCAAATTCATTTTACTGAATCGCCCTCATTCTCACATCACACAGTGTTAAAATATAATCATTATGACGTTAAATTCCGTATCAAATCCCACAAACTTGGTGTTAAAATGTTTTGAATTTGAATTTAGTTTCTTTACATATACTGTGCAATATCTTATTTTACTTTATTAGAAATATATGAAGCTGGATCATTTGTAAAAATTAAATATATTACAGTGTGTCCATCAATCTCATGTTATAAGAGAGGCTTTAAAAGATGCCAAAATAAGTTCAGACATCATAATCACATCCTGAATCACCCTACCGAATCTAATTTTCACAATAAGAACACTAAGTTTGCCAACAGTACACAGTTCTTCTTTAACTAAGCATTTTACATTCTTGCAATCCACATTAAGTGTGAAATAAATAGATAATGGCTCCATTTAAAAACTGTGTGATATATTAACCATTGCCATAGACTTAATGGATTTTACAGCATCCCTTCGAAATTATAGTCATAACCATAACTTAAACATGTTTATTGGCTATCTAGTTAAGCTGTGGCAATATTGAGCTATAATAATAAAATATGACTTCCATCATGACTGCTTTAGATCATCTTTAAAATAAAAAAAGTAACTTAGTCAGTTGGTAATTAATGATCATTTGTTAAAAACAATCTGCTGAGTCGACATCTTCCTGTAGATAAATCTGTTCAAGGGAATAACAGAAAAACTCATATAGCTGTATGGTACTCACCACTTATTTGGCCTTGAAGACCTAAAGACACTCCGGAAAAGACTTAACTTTTCAGTTTCTATTATGTATGTGCCTCAAGAACAACTCAGGATATCTGAAGATAGATTTTATCCACAAATCATTATTCCCTCTTCCTTGAGGTATCTTCTGGCACGTGCTCTCAACACCCAACACGACTAATATTTCGGAGCCTCACAGTTATCTAAACTCACTGTAATCTTACTGAAGGTATATGCCAGAGTGTCTTGTGTGCCAAAAATATCCCGGTGCTAATTGCTCATATGACCTCTGTTTGCTCTGGATCCTTCCTTCTGTAGAGGGTGTGGAGTGCAGAGTTGGACGGGTGAAATTAGTGCTGGATCAGCCTGAACTGAGCCGCCCCCAGTCAGCCAGAGTCAGGCTGTCAGCACCTTCTCCATCTCCCCTGTGAGCTTCTACAGGATGAGGGGGGACAGAAAAGAGGTCTCATCCCTAAATTGAGCAGAGAAAGAAGGGTCTGACCAATCGCCCCCATCCTCAGTGGTCTCAGGTTACACCTGCTGCAGCGGGCCGCCTCAAATCAGCAGTAACTGATGAGCTTGCTGTCCAGATGAAACCAGAACCTTCCTGTCCTGTGAATCTGCCTTCAGGTTTACAGAGCTGATCAAATGGTGCAGAATAGAGATATGCAAGATTCTGAATTAAAAAGTACTCGTGACTGCTGCAAGTCATGATATGGAAAGATTCATATCTGATCAAAAATACAGTAAATTATGGAAGCTTGTTTCCGCCACTGAATGAAAAATAAAAAAGGTAATTGCAACTTTTTATCTCACAATTATGACTTTTTTGTTTTTCTCACAAATGCGAGTTTACATCTCGCAATTCTGATTTTATTTCTCAGAATTGCGAGATATAAAGTCAGAATTGCGAGATATAAAGTCAGAATTGCGAGATATAAAGTCAGAATTGCGAGATATAAAGTCAGAATTGCGTGATATAAAGTCAGAATTGCGAGATATAAAGTCAGAATTGCGAGATATAAAATCGCAATTGCGTGTTATAAAGTCAGAATTGCGAGATATAAAGTCAGAATTGATTGATATAAAGTCGCAATTGCGTGTTATAAAGTCAGAATTGTGAGAGATAAACTATTCTGAGGGGGAAAAAGTTAGTCTTTTTTCCCACTTAGAATTGGCCTGATAACTCGCCAATTATTGTGAGTTATCGCAATTATTATCGCTGATAACTCGCCAACTCAAACATTGTGAGTTTATATCTCACAATTCTGAGAAAAGATGTCAGAATTTCGAGATATGAACTCGCAATTATGTGTTATAAAGTCAGAATTGCGAGATGTAAACTCGCAATTGTGAGAAAAAAAGTCAGAATTGTGAGATAAAAAGTCGCAATTCTCTTTTTTTCTTGCAATTGCGACTATTTCTCATAATTGCGACTTTATATCTCGCAATTGCGACTTAATTTCTCACAATTCTGACTTCATATCTCGCAATTGAGATATTTATTCAGTGGCGGAAACAAGCTTCCATAGTAAACAGTAATACTGTGGAATATTTTTAGCACCCATTACTCTTGTCTTGTGTCTCACATAATATAATATAATTCATAAATAATATAATTAATATAATATAATATAATATAATATAATATAATATAATATAATATAATATAATATAATATAATATAATATAATATAATATAATAATAATGCAGTCTGATTAAAGCCACAAGCTTGTATTTCTTATAAAGGAAGACCTTTGACTTTCACTGTGTACTTTATAACAGTTTTTTTTATATTCATTATTCTTCACTGCCTTTCAGATTACTCCCCTTATTCTCCTTACCAAACCAGAAAAGGAGACACAATATTGTACAATTGATGGCATTTCTTTCAGTGCTTAAATTATCCTTAATTGTTTAGATGGCAGAATGTGATTGAAGTAATTATGCATGATAATTGCGATTCGACTGAATAACCACAATCAGACAATTAATAATCATGACAGGCTTATGCTCACAAGAAACATTTCTAATTGTCACAGCTGTAAACTGGTTGTCCTGCTTAATATTTTTGTGGATAATGTAAAAAAAAAAAAAAGTATTTATAGAAAGCATTTGGACTTAAAATGCATCACTACAAGGCCAGAGGTCAAAGCCAGGACAGACATGATGACATGAGCCTTGATGGCCTGCTATCAGTCCTGTAAACACTATAGCATGGGCAGTGATGCGAAAGAAAGAGCCAGAAAAGTATAATCCAAGATTACTTTTTTATCAGGGAAGGGTGAAAGACTTTAACACTCTATGATGAATTCAATAAACTTGATATAAATTATAAATGAGCAAAAGGGAAAAATCTCCACAAGCTGTCCATTTAAATCCTGAATGAGATTTGGTCCATTGAAAGAAAACTAATCCCCCACCTCTCTGGTGCTGACCACGTGTGACCTATGAAAGTCAAAGATTCAACAGCATTCCCTGGTGGTTGTCTTGAGCACAGCAGAGTGTTACTACATTATTACGCTGCTCGGGCCCAGCAGAGGATCATTGACTCTGACAGAAATAACTTCATCCTCTCACCGTAGATATTTCATTCAGGCTTTAATGTGGGCAAGGTGGGAAACTGCCGTAACTAGTGCTTGGGGCTATTTGTCCTGTGATCAGTCCTGGCAGAGTGAGTTAAGAACGTGTGTGTGTTATAGCTGGACCTGTCGGGACATACATTTCATGGCTATAATTAGGCAAATAAATTGCAGCAATCAATGTCACCATTACAGCTTGTTCTAGTATGGAGAGCAGTCAGACTTGATAATGTATGGATAGATTTAGTATGCAAAGACAGTATGTTACAGTTAAATGTGCTCCACAATGAGCACAAAAAAGCGAAAGGAGAAAAAAGTAGCCTACCAATAAAGTCAAATATTGACTATTATTTATATACTTTATATTGACTTTTTTGTACCTCTATGTGGCTTGTAAAAAATATATATC
The DNA here is from genome assembly GCF_029890125.1 of Rhinichthys klamathensis goyatoka. Taxonomy (NCBI): domain Eukaryota; kingdom Metazoa; phylum Chordata; class Actinopteri; order Cypriniformes; family Leuciscidae; genus Rhinichthys; species Rhinichthys klamathensis. The sequence goes on along the minus strand of NW_026606794.1, from coordinate 2,787,585 downwards.
CTGAATCGATAAATTCATACTATTATATTTAAAATATACAGTGGTGGACAGTAACGAAGTAAATGTAATTCGTTACTTTACTCAAGTATTTAAATTTTGGGAGACTTTTACTTTAACTCCACTACATTTCAAAGTCAAATATCTTACTTTTTACTCTACTACATTTTCAAAATCAGTCGTTCCATTTTATTTATGAGTGGATACAAACGTAACTGGTCAAACGAGCCTCCAATCGTTTTGAACTTGCCTTGGCGGTATCTACTAAGCGCGAATCAGAGCCGTTAAAATATGAGAGTTGCGAACATAGATGGTTGTGACAGTGATCACGCCGCCGCGCGGTCACGTTATTCGTGTAGCTCTCAATAGTTCCAAACAAATCGCGTTGACAATGATTTTAAGCGGGACAGAGAGCAGCAGCTATTATTGCAGCAATTATCGGTAAGTATTGACGCATAATGTACATTGCTTACGTTGCCACTAAAATGACTTGCATATAATAGCTTTTTTCTTACTTTCTGGGGAGTAGCCTAGCAGAAACACTGCATTAATACGTTTGTGTGTTTAATTTTAGAGGGAAATTAGCTGCTCCCATAACATAGAATATAGAATATATATATATATATATATATATAGGCTATGTGTGTGCGTGTGTGTGTGTGTGTGTGTATCTATATATATATATATATATATATATATATATATATATATATTTAATGGCGTTGTGCAGGTTTATGTGAATGTATCGTAACATTAAGATGTTAATAATTATGACCATAGGCGCTGGAGAAAAATATATACAGTAAATACTGTAAATGTTTTATTTGTTTTATATATGGGAACAGAACAGTCCCCTTCCCTCCAAAATTAAACACACAAAAAATGAATTCAATTCAAATATATAAATATATATATATATATATATATATATATATATATATGTCAGCCTAATTAATGTCATTTCATTAATAGATTGGTGTGCCAAGAGTGACATTAGTCTTCACTTAGACTGAGTTAAGCAAGAGTCTTGTGACAAATTATAATAGGACATTATAGCCATAAAAAAATCAAAGTACTTGGATACTTAAGTACATTTGAAGGCAAATACTTTTGTACTTTTACTCAAGTGAATGTTTAAAGGCAGCACTTCTACTTTTACTTGAGTAATATTTTACCTTGAGTATCTTTACTTTTACTCAACTACATGGTACATGTGTACTTCGTCCACCACTGAAAATATATATAATCTATTTAGACAACTTTGGAGTTGATACAAAAGTTTGATGATAAAAAGGAGTGTCCAAAAAGCATCAGGGTGAAAACTATTCTAACATACACTATCGTTTAAAAGTTTGTGGTCAAGATTTATTTCTTTTAAGATATCAGTACTTTATTCAGCAAGGATGCATTCAATTGATCATAAGTGACAGTGCATTTATAGTGTGACAAAAGATTTCTATTTCAAATAAATGTTATTCTTTTGAAATTTCGGTCACACTTTGGATTAGGGTCCAATTAACTAACTTGACAACGACTTTTTCCTCAAACTCCTAATTACTGTTTAGTAAGGAAGGTAGTTGTTAAGTTTAGGTACTTGGGTGGATTAAGGGATATGTGCTTTATAAGTACTAATAAACAGCGAAAATCCTAGGAATATGCAAGCTAATAAGCAACTAGTTAATAGTGAGAATTAGACCCTAAACTAAAGTGTTACCAAAATTTATATTCATCAAAGAATCCTGAAAAATACATCATGGTTTCCACAAATTTATTAAGCAGCAAAACTGTTTTCAACATTGGATAATAAGAAATGTTACTTGAACACGAAATCACCATATTAGAATGATTTCTAAAGAATCATGTGAAACTGAAGACTGGAGTATTGGCTGCGGAAGGCAAAAATTTAGATTTGCCATCACAGTAATAAATTACATTTAAAAATATATTAAAACAATTATTTTAAATAGTAATAATACTTAATAATATTAGTTTTTAATAACTGCCTTGGTGAGTATAAGCAAATTCTTTTTAAAACATTTTAGAAAAAATCTTACAGACCCCAAACTTTTGAACAGTAGTGTAGACTTACTGAATCAACCTGACAAAATGTATTTTCTTAGTCACTATTACTATTGTTCACACTTCGGCATGTAATTTTCCCAACATAATTTCTGCTACAGATATGAATGATAATTCAAATAATGCAGCTCAATGAGGCGTGCTTTCAGACTTAAAGGTACAATATGTAAGAATTTTGTATCAAAATATCCAAAAACCACTTGCACAGTGTTATATATTTCTTTCAATTGTGTACTTACATTATCCAAAATGTTTCCAAGAATTTGTAAATTCAGAGAAATTCACAATTTTAAATAGTGCCCGTCCCTTGTCGCCTGTCAATGGCGTAATATCCGCATTATACCTTGTTTACGCTTGTACTGCCATAGTAACTATGGCGACAGACGTGGACAACTGCATTACGTCTAGCGGCATGCTCACACTGTTGTTGTTTCGTTCAAACATTATGGACCATGGCAAGCAGTCTTTGGGACAAAAGTAGAAATAAAACGAGGATCAATATCGGCGTGGCGTTTTCGAGATGCCGAGAGCTCCACGTCCACGATAAACTTGGACTTGACAGAGACGCCGCTCTTGCATGTACTTTATTAGACAGGTGAGCAAATGTACATAAAACAAATCAATGTTATATAGCTCAACATGATGAAATGTGATCAGTATGTTATTCTAATGTTGATCTAGCTTACTGCTAGTCTCATACAGCCAACAAACTAAAACATAGAATAACATTATAACTAGAGCTGGGTTTCGATTCAAATTTCAAGAATCGATTCGATTCCGATTCTCAAGATCTTGAATCGATTATCATTATTCGATTCGATCCAATCCGATCTGATACGATTTTCGAGATTTAGATATGTGTTTTTTGGTTTTTCCAGCTGTTACCTGAATTACAGAACTGTAGTTATGCAACATATTGATACTATTAGGCTATTATAGACATTTAACTGCTTGTTTTGAACTTCATGCATGTCTATTGAATGTTAAACAAGTTCATAATGATAACAAACAAGACTGTTTATCGTGGTGATGTGTAGCCTACAGAGGCTTCGCACAGACAGTGAATGAGAGAGATCGACAGAGCGCGTGCGGATTACCTGCGTCTGTCTTTGAAGTCATATGTATTCGTGAAAAAGGTTGCCGTGTCAAAGGAAAGCGAAATATTTGTCATATCATCCTTTTAACGTTCACGTCACGGGTATTTACCATAAATGCGCGTCAGGAGCAGCGCTGGTCAGCATTCCACAGCGCGAGGAAGCCGCGGGGAAATAAAATCAGCGAGTCACGCATTGAATCAATGCCATATTGGTCTCTAATAAGTGAAGCATCAGCTTCAGCGTTACCCATGCGAGGCATTGCTGCTCAGCTGAGCCTTGAAAAGTGGAACTCAAAGTTAAAAATAATTAACACCTTGTTTCATTACATCTCTTTTAATGAATCAGCTTTTTTGAACGTGTTCGTTGAATGAACGAATGACTCCTTCAAAGCCCGTTGTTGTAACAGTGTGCGCGCTGAGTGAAAGCCTTTGCATACAGGGATCTTCACGGGGTTCACGGGGAAAATGTTCACGGGGAAAATGTAAGCCTATTATTAAATCGATCCTCTGAGTTACGGATCGATCTTTAGAAATTAATATGAAAATCGATTCAGAATTGGTGAATTGATTTTTTCAACACAGCCCTAATTATAACTTTCAACACACTCAAGTGCAGTTTAGTATGATAGTGTAGACCAAGTGAAACAGCGCACAAGTTTACCTCACAAGTTTAATTCGTCAAATAAAATGACCTGTGTGAGTAGTAATTCAGCACTTGCGGGTATCGGTAGAATTAAATGTCCTCATGCCTATATATCTGCGGGACTGCTTCATTCTACAGTCATATGGAAAAACAAGAATGTATTCACTCATCCATAAACATTATTAGATCCATCGGCATGACGACAAGTTCCATGATTCCGCTTATCACTGCGTCATCAATCTGCGCCTTTATTATTTTAAGAGGTTAGCAACCTCTAGCGGCGCAAAAAATTACATATTGTAGCTTTAATAATATCACCTGTTAAATATCACCACAATAAAACAGGCAAAGAAAGGAGACAGACATGAGTAAAATAGACTAGAACTAGAGCCTAGATCAGCGTCTCCCCTTGTAGGCTGGAACCAAACTTATTACACTAGTCCCCTGAAAAAAAATTAAGAGACTTTAACATTACATTGTATACATTATTTTGTTATGACCACCTAAAAATAGAATTGAAACCATATAGGAAAATGTTAAAAATAACAGTGAACATCTTAACAACTGCACAGCAACATCCTACTCTAGTACCCTGTGATTTTGAACATGCAAGTACTACTCGTTTTCTTCAGAAAATGTACAAATCTAGTTCTGGTCACCTTTTTTTCCATGACAAAAGCCCTATTCGCACTGGATTAGTATTACCTGGTGACATCTAGTCATTTGTAATAATTGCAAAGGTTGTCTGTGATCCTAATCCCGCGCGAATCGGCCATGTCTGTGATTTGTAAAGTACAAATTCCCCCACAACTGACCTACCATATTTCGCCGAAAACCGAGGTCCTGTGATAATATTGGTCCCGTGTGTGAATAGGCGTCTCTGTGATTTGGCGGGGTCGTATTTAATTTTTTCAAGGTTTTGGTTTCCTGTATGTTTTTTTATCCATCTTTGGTGAAGAATGAAGGCTGCGTTGGAGTGTTTTGAGTGCTGGGTCATATCGATATATACCTACACCATATACAACTATACAATTTGCAGAAAGAGAAAGCTAAAAATCATCAGAAGAGCAAAAACAAAAAGAATGATTAGATGGAGATGGATGACAGCATGCACGACAAGACATTTCCAAGCAATAGCCTATTGACATCATATCCGGGAGATACACTATACCGTTCAAAAGTTTGGGGTCAGTGAGAATTTTATTTTTATTTTTTGGAGGAAAGAAATCAACACTTTTATTTATCAAGGACAGTAAAGACATTTATAATGTTACAAAAGATTCTATTTCAAACAAATGCTGTTCTTTTGAACTTCCTATTCATCAAAGAATCCTAAAAAAAAAAAAAAAAAAACTGTACAACTGACAGACCAACAACTGTTTCAACATTGATAATAATAATAAATGTTTCTTGAGCATCAAATCCTCATATTATACTGATTTGTGAAGGATCATTTGACACTGAAGACACTGACACTGGTGATGCTGAAAATTCAGCTTTGATCACAGGAATAAATTACACTTTACTATATATTCACACAGAAAACAGCTGATTTACACTGGAATAATATTTAATACTATAACTGATTTTTGTTGTATTTTTAATCAAATAAGCGCAGCCATGGTTAGCAGAAGAGAATTATTTTAAAAGTATTTAAAATCGTACCGACCCCAAACTTTTGAACGGTAGTGTAAGTCAGTAAATTCGAGTAAAATCACAGGCTTCGCTTATCCCTATCCCTGCAGTGCAAAATAAAAAAAATAAAAAAGTTTTATTTAATCTTTGCAATCTGGCAACCATACCAACATGCTCTCTCTGCACTGCGGAAGCAGAAAGGATGATGTGAAAACAGACAAATATGTAAGCTGGATTTTAGCAATCTCCATTGAGATATTCTGCTCAAATGAAAATGTCATTCAGCAAGTCTGTGTTCATGCGACTAAATCTGCGATCAAAGATTCTCAGTGGTGAACTGTAATAAATACAAACATGGATCTCGAATAAATTTGTTTGCGATTGTGGTTGCGGAATAAATCCACCTACTGTACGCAACCCACAATACAAAGTCTTTTTTGCTGTCGTTTTAATATAAGAAAAAATCTCGTTCTCTTGATTAGTGCTTATAGGTGAAAGTGTAATAACTCTGATGTAAAAAAAAAAAAATTCTCACATTGACAACAATTGTTGTGATTATAATTTTGAGCAAAACAATTTAACCATTATGCAGCATGACAAAATTGTGAATAAGTTTTCATTGACTAAGGATATGTTTATATGACAACTATGTACTAAACACAGACGACAACGTTGTCCAAATGATCCCCATTCACATGGATCTGCGAAAATGACTAAAAAGGTTGTATTATAAATGCCAGGCCTGTAGTTAGCGATATCACTTCGTCAAGAAACACACCGTGAACACGTAATATGTATCCGTGTCATTGCGTGAACATGTAATTCGCATGCGCATGACGTCACCGTTTTCACAAATTCAAATTTATTTTTGTTGTTTACATGGAGACGGTAAAGGCATCGGTTTCAAAACCTTGCACTTTGAAACCCGTTTTTAAAAGTTTGCGTTTTCAGGAACAAGGTTGGCTAAATATGATTAAAAATTATTATTATTATTTTTTTAAGTACATTTGACACAGGACTAAATTAAATATCTGACCAAATTAACACTATATTAAAAGGCACAACTTCTCCTAAAACATTCAACATTCCAGTAGGCAAACATATAAATAGCATGAATAGTATGAAATTTTAGGCTAATCGCATCAAGACAAATATGCAGTCCTCTCAGTGTGGTTGTCCGTTTTTGAGCATCAGTGGACAACTTCACCACTCTCTGTAGAGCCTTGCGGTCAAGGGCAGAAACTCTGCCATGCAAAACAAGGCAAGAGTGTTTTTACTCTTTGCATCAGAAAAAGTAGGAGATGGTTTGAGAAGCCGTCTAACCTTTCTCAGCATTTTGAAGAGTGCATTTTCTTGTTTAGAGAAGTATTTGTTGACTCAGCATAAGAGTTCCGCTAATACTGATTGGTTCGTGTTTCTCCGCCCAGCTTCCTAGAATCAATTACCAGATGCTTTGAGGAAAAGGTTGTTGTTCCTACACCACACTGCCAGCAAGATCTCTTTAAATCATGTCTTTAAATCACTCCAACACAGGACACAGCACTACAAAACAATAAAGTCCTGCCCGAACAACGACTCCCTTGCAGGACGATTGCTCGCTCAAATGTTACTTGGATAAATCCCAGGTAACGTGACTTCCTACAAAAGGAAATTAATGTTTGTTTTGGATGTATGACCTTCCTAAGAAACCAATACCACATCCACCTGCCTACTCTGACAATATATCCTCCAGAGAGTGTCTATGATTTAGACTAATTTTCTTTGAAGAGTCAAAGCAGTAGTCATCAATAGCTTTAAAAAAGACAAATGGTCCTTCACACCATTTCAGAGAGAGCACATTGATTTTTATCTTTTTTTATTCAGAGAGAGCTCCTAGGTCTACATAACATTCAGCCAGACTTTTTAAGGTATCAAAATATTAAGAGTTCACATCTAATTTGGAAACTTTGTTCACATTCAGAAGAGAAACATGTTTAAAACAAAGGCGTAATCTGCACAACCCTGCTGTTCAGAATAAACTAAATATTTGAGGCTTTACTTCAAACACGCACCCGTAAGACTGTGAAGATCATAGTTCGATAGCAAAATCTCAAGTATTAGCCATTGGAATTTCCTTTTCCTTCAAAAAAGGAGGCCAGCTTCATGGTCTGAATAGCATAATTCCTCGTTCTAAACCCCACAGACTGAAACATCTGGAGCAGAGAGCAAAAGACATTGTTTACAAGCTCAAGTCATCTCAGCAGCTCCTTTTATGTTAAGTGAAGGAGAGAAAACGGCATCTCTGCAGTCATATACATTTGCTGGCTCACTTCTTACAAAAATTCTGCATGTCACCTGACATCTGTGTTCAGTTAGAGAAAAAAGAACTCTCCAGCACTAGGCTTTTTGGGTCCACATAAGTGTTGTTATTGCTAAGTATGCTAACCATTAAAGTTACTTGAAACTATTAAAAATTGTTTTCATCAGTTGAAGTAAAGGTAAAATAAAATATAAATATTATATGAAAAACTTCAAATTGAAATGGCACCTAAAAACTAAGTATTGAAATTACTTAAACTGAAATAAAAACTAAGAAAAATTACAAAAGCATATCCAAACTAAAATTAAAAAGAAAATATGAAATAAAAGGTAATGTAAATATTAATAAATACTATAAAAGTACATAAACAACTCTAAAATAACACTGGTCAACGTCATGCAACCTGAGCAATGAAAATAATCATTCGTAAATTCTGAGAATTTGCCATCTGATTAATTCTGATCCTACAACTGCCCTGTTTACTTTGCCCTTTATTAACCTATATTAACCTATATAATATTCTCATTACCTTTCCTCCGCTGATGTAGTTTCATCCTCTTCCTCACTGATAGTCTCCAGTTTAATCTCGGTCCACTCACGTCCAACATCCTGCTTGGTCAAACGGCCCAACGGCAGGCAGCTGCAGCAGGTACCCATGCTGGCGGAGGCTTTAGCATCTCTACGTCTGCGGTCTCTTCGGTCTACAAACTTTCTCATGTACAGCAACACACATCGTTACATCTCAACCATGATTCTGAGTTTAGCGCGGGCTGCAGGGTTAAATACGACAAGTCAATCTGAATGGCCCTGGTGACATACTGCAAAACATAAGCAGCCACTGTCCTCTCTCTCAATCACCTCATTGTTTTTCCTCTGTCCCTTCCTCCTGTCAATGCTCTGTTATTACACCAAGTCCCATTTGTTTTGACCAGCACAAACAATGTGTTTTTAGCCTGTCATGGCTTTCATCTGTCATGGAAGATGTGATGGTACCATGGCACTTTGTGTCTGGTGCCTACTTCTTTCTCAGAGGAAGTATCATACAGTATACTATCTGGACAATATGGATGGCTTGAGGATACAATACAACAGTTGTAAGCAGCAAATCAGCACGACTGGTCTCCTACACTCCAGATTAGATCAGAATATGGCTGCCCTCAGGCAAGTTATTTGAACTGGACTCACAGTGGTACTCCCGGGTTGTGTGTCATTCATTTTGATTGCACTCTGAATTGAATTTAGGTAGCACAGGATGTACAAAGAGTGCAAACAATGTGACACAATCAAAACATTTTGTGATTATCCCAAAAAGCAACAGAGTTTGTCCAACTAATGGAAAATGGAGTATTCAGAAAACCTTTTGGGGGGGGAGCCTACCATGTGCCATTCAATTAAATGTTTGCTAAAAAAAAAAAAATGTTTATATATATATATATATATATATATATATAGTGAATAAAATATTTTTTATAAATACACTACTGTTCAAAGGTTTTGAGGTCTGTAAGATTTTTTTTTTGAAAGACATTAATACTTTTATTCAGCAAGGATGCATTAAATTGATCAAAAGTGGCAGTAAAGACATTTATAATGTTACAAAAATTTATATTTAAAATAAATGTTTTTTTTTTTACTTTCTATTCATCAAAGAATCTGTACAAAAATAATTCTTGAGCACCAAATTAGCATATTGATTTCTGAAGGATCATGTGACACTGAAGACTGGAATAACGGCTGCTGAAAAAAAAATTCAGCTTTGCCATCACAGGAATAAATTAATTTTTAAAATATATATATTTTTAAAAAATTAAAAAAAAGAGAGTTGTTTTAAATTGCAATAACATTTCACAGTACTTCTGTTTTTATTTTATTTTTGATAAAATAAATGGAACACTGGTGATTATAAGTCCCATTTAACATTTAAAAAAAATAACTCTTACCGAACCCAACCTTTTGAAATAATCCTTTAAAAAATACAATAACATAAAATTTTGAATACATTTAATTTTAGGGACAATTATGGAAGGACACTACATTTCTCTGATGAAGAGTTCTCAAAATTTTTATGTCATTATTTATTTTTATAAATTTATAGTTATTTGAAAACAGTGTGTAGAACATACTGTATTATATTGTGTGAAAGTAATCTACATAACATGGAATTAATAGGCATAGTCAGACTAAATTAATGATGCATATAATTAAATAAAAAAATAAGAATTATGGTAGATTTTAAAAAATGTGTTTAACTACTGAAATTCCTCAACTTGCAAGACAGCTTATATTTATCTTCCTGTCATTCTGATTCAAATTCCAATTCAACATCCTGTGGGACATGACCAATTCAATTCTAATTCCTGCTCATGAATTGAAAGGGAGCCAATTCTTACATTTGGCCCAACCCTGGAATTCTCAAGACGATCAGTCATGCCTGGATTCATAAGCAGACCCCCCTGCTGCTGCTGGTGAGATACAAATAACACGATTTCCACAAGATAAATGATTAATGCCGCAGGTAGTTCAAAAAGAGCATTTCTCTTTTTTTCCTCATGAGCAGTTCAGTCCACTGCAGCTCCACTGCGCACAGCCCCCACCGCAACAGGAAAACATTAAGCAGTCCCGTCACAGCGAAAGGCTCCTGCCTCACTGAAAAACGCAGCATAATCACTTTATCCCCTATTCTCTTCAGAGAAAGAGGGTAAGAGGGAGAGAGAAAGAGAGAGAGAGAGGGGTAATACTGGCACAAACATGCTGTCTCATAATGCCTCATGCGTATGCTGAGAAACATCTGAGGGATCAAAAAGAACTAGTGAACAAGTCAAGACACCTCAGATTTCAAATCAATCTAATATAACTGAAGTGAGCATCTGCTACTGAGTAAGCATCCATCCTATGTAAACATTATGGTATGAAACAGCTGACTGAGATAAGCCAGAAAAAGCCACTGCACCTATAATATTAGCATTTTTTACTTGCACTGCAATATTTTGTCTGACGTACTGTGACGAAGCACAACCACTGCTCAGCGCTGAGGCTGACTACAAAAGCCAGCCAATCACACTTAGGGATTACACAAAGGAAACAAACACCTTTCAGTGGAGCGGATGTCATGTAAAGGTCACACACACACACTCATAGTATTCATGACGAGGCCAAAACAAAACGTCTGACAATGTATAGCTATAATAACACACACACACACACACAGAAAGACACAAAATAAATCAAGTAGCTTTAAAAAAACATTTGAATCTGACTGATAATAAACTGATGATGTTACAGGTTGTTGTATAAATCGCACGAAGACATCTCAACAAATCAGTCTTTAATCCAAACAGAATTATGCAGGAGAAAACAACCACATTAGCACAAACGATACCATCAACTACCTCAAACTGAGGGCTTATATACGCAGAGCAAACAAAGTAACTAAACAAGGAACACCTGAACTGAATGAATCAAACAATGGTGTAACCATGGAAACAAACAAGCAGGGAACAGAGAGAACATAACTAATTAACATACTAGAAAACTAACTATGAAACTCAGGCATGAATGGAACAGAAAAACATGATAAACAAACTCAGAATGTGACATTACTCCCCCTCCCGGAAAGACCGTCCTTGAGGCAAAAAGAGTCCAAACTGGGAGGGTGGGCGGGCACCCTGGAGTAGTGGCGGGTAACGGGCAGGTGACCAGGGTGGTGCAGGTGGGCTTGGAAGCCTCTAGGGCAGCACCGGCAATACAGGGAGCCAGGGAGGTACTGTCAGTGCAGGGGGCGCTGGAGATGTAAATAGCAAGGGCTCGGTCTTCTTGAGATGAGGGAGCTAGGAACAGTATATGGGTGCTTCTCAATTCTTATTTGTGCATCCTCGTTTCCTTTCCTCGCGTCTCATCTCCACCCCCTGTAGGATGCGAGGGAAGGCTGCAAGGAGAGAAAATGAGGACGGAGGAATCGAATAAAAGCTTTTTTATACATTGGAATACTTGATAACTCGAGCGTCACTTCATAGCGTCACCAGCTGCACTCAAAGGATCCATCCTTATGTTGTATTAGTTTGGTTATTTAAGAAATTCATAATAAATAATAATAAAGCAAGATACCCTGTTGAAATATGTGAGATGTGTGGTTTATATAAACTGCAAAGGTAAAGTATACATTAAAATTATTGTGACCGATGTGAAGGGGGAAAAGAAGTCCCTATTAGTCAATAAAGCTATTCCGCAAAGGATACACCCGTGTATCCTCGCTCATAACTCCTCAGGAAGCCTCCTCACTCCTCGATCCTCGCCTCCTCGTGGTGCAATTAGAAAATTGAGACGTCCTTCAAGATGGCTGAGCTCGATTGGTTTTCGGGTCATAGGATGGAAGACGGAGGAGCGAGGAGACGAGCAGGGATATTGAGAAGCACCCAGTATCTTTGGAGATGTAATTGGCAAAGGAACTAGGGACATTGGAGCTTAGAACACTGAAGACAGGAGCTAGGGACACTGGAGTTATGAATGGTAATACTGCAGGAACTCCTCCACATATTGTTCCAGAGGCTGACCGCTCTGACAGAGGAAGAAGAGGAGATGATCATCAGCCAGTCCTCTTGCCTCAGCCAGATCCATATTTCCCCTTCTTGTTTTAGGGTCTGGTATTGTCACGTAAACTGTGGTTGTGATCAAAGAGCACAACGATATAGAGTTCACAATAGTCCCTTTATTTAACCCAAACCATGAGAAAAACCAAGAGATAACAAAGGGTAAATAAACAAGGAACACCTGAACTGAATGGATCAAATAATAGCCGTGTTTCCACTGTTGGGCCAAAAGTAAGCATGCTAGTGCGTGCCAGGGCCAGTCACGCTTCCACAGTCACTTCCGGGGCTTGATCGGCCCTCATCCGGGCTTCCTCTGAGCTAATGGCCAGGGGCTTTTAGCCCGCCGAATTCCTTGGTCTAAAGCGGGTCAACTGGGGTTTGAGGACTGGTCATGAACAAAGGCGGAGTTTACCTTAGTCATGAGAAGGTCAACAACGCTGCTCATATCCCATGTTATTATCAAGCTACCAGCTAACATAACATTCAACGCCCTCCTCGACTACATCAAACTGTCAAGCACCTTAACATCCTTCAAACAGGCCCTCAAAACTTTTTTTTTTCATTTCTTGTGCTAGTTATGTAACCATGTCTATATACCTTGTTTGTTTGTTTTATCGATGTAAACCAACAACTGTAAAGCGTCTTTGAGTGTCTAGAACATAGGTCGGCAACCCGCGGCTCTAGAGCCGCATGCGGCTCTTAAGCGCCGCCCTAGTGGCTCCCTGGAGCTTTTTCAAAAATTTGAAAATGGAAAAAATATTTTTTGTTTTAATATAATTTCTGTAGGATGAAAAACATGACAAACATTCTTAAAGTTTTTCAACGTTGTAAAAATGTGTATAATAAATATTTAATTTCAACATTTCTGTCAACGAAGAATTTACGTCATAGACAGACTGTGACACACGTGTCTGTCAGATCGGCCTGCCCTGATGCCAGACCGGTGGCTGACAAATAATCAAACAAACCGGCGGGTGTGTCATGGGCCATGGATCCCAAGGGGAAAAAGAGAAAGATAGCTGAGCACTCCCAACGCAATAGAGTGCGGCGCGGGACTAGATTTGATGGCCGAGTGCGAGCGCGGGCGGTAATGCACTCACTCTACTAAAACAAAATAGAAACGATTTACAGGCCAGAATTTCTATTCATAACATGTTTGCAGCGTTGAGCGATATAGCCAATCACAGACATATGTGTTGATTTCTTGAACGCAATGGCCAATCAGAAGTAGAGCCCGACCGATATGGATTTTTGGGGGCCGATGCCGATACCGATATTAGGGAGTAAAAAAAGCCCGATACCGATATATCGGCCGATATTATTTATGTGTATATTATAATACAGTAGCAATATTATTTATGTGTATTATAGTACAGTATACCAGTCAAAAGTTTGGACACTTTCCTATTGGTGTGTTCAAACTTTTGATGGGTACTTTACACAGTAGCTATAGCCTAAACAGAATAAATATATTTTATAAACACGTTTTGCAATGATCACTCAAATGTGGTAATCAAACACTTGTGTGACACAGATATGTAATGGAGGCAGGGGGAATGATAGAATGAGAATTATACAGCTGAGCTGTAACCAAACTAGTTTGCATTGCATGTTATATTATATTATATTCTAAATACTGTTGCATAATCTTCACTAACGACGACTTTGTCTTTTAATTTAGTCATAACTTGTATCAATAAATATATAAAAAGTGTCACTGACAAAACCTTATTATCTTCTATTTTTACTCTTAATTCCTCTAATCTCTACCAGTGGAGGAAGAACTCAGATCTTTTTACTAAAGTAAAATGAATAATATCATAATGAAAACGTTTTTAATTACATATGTACAGTACTTTTATACTATTTTAAATAATTAGTAAGCAAAATGTACTAAACGTGAAACTAGGCTACTCTTAATGCAAAATGGCCCTATATAAAGTGTTATAATTATATACATTTTTGGAATATTGCTTGATGTTGTAACGTAGCTTATCAGGCAGAATGAGCTTTAACACTGTGTCTACACCGGACGCGGCCGTTACTGCTCGCGTCGCAACAGCTAGACAAAGCAGAATCAGTTTACTGTCGGAGATCGCTCGCGCCACGCATTTTAATCAATGTTTCATCAACCAATTGCCTTAATAAATAAGAAGTAGGCCTAAATATAGCAGACAATATAATCAGGACTTCTCAGCTGCGCGCTTGCAATAGTCACAAGCTCACACAATACGTGACAGAGGCTTGTAGCAGAGAAATCAATTCTGTGAATTACACCGCGCAAATCACAAGTAGGCTACTACCCACCGGATGAAGAAGGGTTGGCTCTCAGTCTCCACAGGCTACATAAAATATTCATTTTATTTTATTTTATTTTTCGTGTTCGCATTTATGAGGAAAAAACAATGTTACAGACGCGACAGTTCAGCACTACGGACGTGAGCGCTCTGAAAGCGGCACTAATGCTTTGAAACTTTCACATAGACATCAAACAGAAAGCACAAAACCTTTCGTTTCAAAGTTAATTTCGTTTTGTATTAATTGTATCTTAATTTTAATCAATGTTTCATCAGCCATTTGCCTGGATTTAATTTATAAGAAGTAAATTTAGCAGACGATAGATAATCTCGACACGGAGGCGCCTGCGGGTGAACTGGAGCTCGTCTCATGAACCGAAACTCAGCGTATAGACCTGAGAATTGAAATATATCTATATTGAAATGTCTACTTTTAAACAGAACAATTCAAAACGAAAGACAGACAGACTCATGTAATCGTATGAAATGTGCATTTCTCTCTGGCGCGCGGCTCACTGAAGATCGCGAGTCAGCATCGTCAACTTAATCTTTGGCTGACACTGACTGAAAACACTTGTTTATTAATAAACAATTAAAATGTCTCCTTGCTATATTTGTTGTATTCATAATCATTACTTTTGCCAGTTCTTGTGACAGCTTTTAGGTGCTTTATTGGCAGCGCCACCCTTACATGAATCACCGCACCCGCATCTTTTTAAATATTCATTTATCGGCCATTATAAATGCCGATACCGATAGTTAGGAAAATGCCTAAAATCGGCCGATAATATCGGCCCGCCGATATATCGGTCGGGCTCTAATCAGAAGCATTTAAGATAGACTCCCCTCACGCTCAAAACTGACTTTTTTGTTCCGTGCTGAATTCTGTATGCTGGCAAATCCTCCAATTATAACGAACAACGTGTGGATATTATGAAAGATTCATTGTGCAGTCAGCTTCATTGATAATAACAGAGATGTGTGAGATCGCGATGAACTGTCAGCTTTTTAGGAATTATTAGCCTAAGAGAGCGCACTTTGCGCGCATTCAGTCATGCCAAACCATGCACGCATAGTAAACTGCTTGCTTTTATGTTAAATTAACAGTGGTTTGTGTTTTAATGCTTTAATAACAAATCATTTATCAGGAGGATGTATGGTGGCGACACGTAGGCTAACTTGAAAGTATTTGGAGGTACAGAAAAAAGTCTATTTTGCGGGCGGGAGCGGGACAAAACATAAATGTTGCGGGCGGGAGAAAGAAAGTTGAGAACGTCAGTTATAACGACCCACGCATTAAAAAATGGTCGGGTTAAAATCGGGCTCGGGCTTGATTTTTTGGGCCCGATCTAAGCTCTAATTTGTAGCCTACTTATCATTTTGATACTAGAGGGCTAATATAACACTTACAGCATGTGTTGCCTTCATTATAAGGCTTATATAAAGCTTTTAATTTTTTGCGGCTCCAGACAGATTTTTTTTTTTTTTTTTTTGGTCCAATATGGCTCTTTCAACATTTTGGTTTGCCGACCCCTGGTCTAGAAAATCGCTATAAAAATTAAATGTATTATTATTATTATTATTAACATTTAAGTCATTTTAAACAATTCTCAGCTCAAAACTCACTTTGACACCAGCGAGTGTTTGAAATAACTTCCTTGTGATCCGATGGGGATTCTTATCGCAGTATGAGGCAGAAATATATTTATATGCGATGCTAAAGGCTACTTATGCTAACCATTGCAATAATAAATACATATACCAAATAGCAGAGTCTGTTGAAGAACGTAGACAAATCATAATTAATTATAATTGTGTATTTATTTGGTTTCATGTTTTATCGGTCTCTTCCCTGTGCCTTTGTTGATACCAGACAAATGCATCTGCATATGTAAAAAAAAAACATGTATAACTCCTGACTCCTGTTTTCTTCTCATGAGCTCCCTCTGTTGCTCTGGCTGAAAGGAGGTGTGTGGAAGCTAATGTATAGCGTACTTGCTGCATGACATGGAGGTGCCAACGCGATAACTTAACATTCTCTGTCGTTTTTGTTCACACAGATAATGAGAACCAGAGAATCAGAGTAATACATCATTAGAAACGGTAAAGAGTCTTCTTTTATAAACTCTCATTTACAACAATACATGCTTTTGTAAAAGAAATAAAACAAACAGGATGTGCTTTCTGCCGTCTCAGCCTCCGTAAACTGGAGCGCGTCACAAAAATTAACAAACTCAGCGTATAGTCTACTTGGCTCACAGACACAAGAAATATATCTATAGAAAGCTTGAAATGTCTACTTTTAAACTAACCAAATAAAAAAAAAAAATACTCTCTGATTATGTAATCCGCATGAAACGTGCATTTCTCTCTGAAGTAACTGCTCTTTCAGATATTGTTGGATTTCTGCAAAAACAACTGGTTCAGAAAAGACTGCTCATGTTTACAAATACACTTATTCCATGGATGGGACAAAAAAAAAAAAAGTAGCGATGGGAAGATAATGCACCAATAGCTAACCTCTGTAACTAAATGCTGTACCTAAGCTAAACTGTACGTGTATTCAGATTCATCAATTGGAAATATTTAATTCCAATTGAAACTAAAATAGTCGATGTAAACATTGCTATTGTCTTCTGATGCTAAACGAAAAATACTTATATATTAAAATTTATAAACCATTGCTTCCGGTACACTGCCATATACTAGTAGTACGGCTATTATAGTAGAGTGCCATATAGTGCTCACGAAAGAGACGTTGTACCATGTGACATAAGTGCGTTGTGAAGTTCAAACGAGAAGGGGCGTTCCTCCATGCTTCCACGTTAGTGCTCGCACTAATTTCACAACACACTTACATCACGTCACAACGTCTCTCTTTTCAACACATCGGGGATGGCATGAGTGTAAGTAAATTTTAATTATTTGGGTGAACTATCCCTTTGAACGTGCATCCAGGGGGTTAGTGAATAAGCTATTTAGTGTTCTGCCCCTAAATACAACCCTATCAAACTATCAATCCTCAGTGTTTCAAGTCTAATCTCAAGCATCATTTATTAACTGTTAAATGTGAAGAAACACAGGAAGGTATGGGCCATCCCAATAGGTCATTAGGTTAAAATGAGCACATATGTCTACAGTAAATATTCTAATTAATATATAAAATATGACAGTAATTCACCCCAAAAACACTCAGTAGTAGCCTAATCTGGAGTGCATCTCCACTATATTTCAAACCGATGTGACAGCAGGTAATGTAGCATGACTCTACACCATCAGAAAGTAGAAAGTCAAAAGGTCATTTGCAGGATGAGTGAGCTTTGCCTCTGAAATAAAGGTATGGGACTACTTAAAAACACATCTACACAGGAACAGTGACGCGTGGAGGGGGTTGCTGGTTTGGCACAAATGCTGCTCCACTGACATTGCTGGGAGATGGTGCCTATAGGGAAATCCATCCTCTTTAATCAACATTTAAAGTGTTTTGCCTCCACTCTACTGAAACACATCATGGTTAATTAACTCATTGCGTCCCAAGAACTGCAGGAGACTGAACCAATAGTGTGTGTTGGGGGGGGGTGTCAACACACAATGAGAGAAGAGAAAGGGCGATTGAGGTAAAAATGCCACAAACTGAAATTCTACATTTTTTCCCAAGAGTTTGAGCTGTGGGAGTGCCAGAGAGCTGGTGTTTGGGAATCTGAATCTCTGTAGGCGGTCAATTTAGGGCTACAGTCTCATGGAAATACAACACTTCCACTGCAGCTCTAGTGGGACGTAAACCCAAATGACAAAAAGGATATTGTCCCAATAGGACACCATTGTGTCTAAGTGCCTTTGGGGAGATATAGAATTGCACAAATTCAGTACAGAATAACTTTTCGGAGTATCTGCTGGCTTTTTGGGGAGGAAAACTGATTCTCGTTTCACACGTGCTCGTACGCAAAATTCCAAATAATCAGAAGCTCTAACAGCCATTCACTCAAGTGTAAATATATATATATTCTACTGTCCAGAAATTTGGGATCAGTATGATTTAAAAACAAAATGTTTTTAAAGAAATCTCTTATGCTCACCAAGGCTGTAATTTATTCAAAGCTGATTTTTCAGCTTCATTACTCCAATCTTCAGTGTCACATTATCCTTCAGAAACCATTCTAATATGCAGATTTGGTGTTCAGTAACATTTCTTCTTTTTTCAACTTTTAAGATAATCAGTTGTGATGCTTAATATTTTTCTGGAGAAATACTTTTTAGGATTCTTTAATGTTCAAAAGAACAGTATTTATTTGAAATAGTAAAGACATTTGTAATGTTACAAAATATTTCTGTCACTTGATCAACTTGTTCATTAAATAAAAATATTATTTTCTTTCAACAAAAAAAAGTTGGCTGGTAATGTATATTCTTAAGAGGAGGATATTTTCTTCCTCCCTCGGGGCTCATGTAAATGAGTTTGATTTTACTACGGCCGCTCACATTCAACAGTCCTGCCATTGTGTTGACGACTCTTATTTCCAAAAAACTTGCTGCACAAGCAGTGGCTGTTGTCACGGCAGCGACATGCAGACTTGGCCTGAGCTCAGGCTGTTGGATGAGCAGTGAAGTGAAAGAAGGGGGTCGGGGGGGGGCTTCCTCAAACAGAGTCACCATGGACCTTACCATCAGGGTAGACGCCGTATTTAATTTGATGTGAATTCTGAAACGAACGACAGAAGTGCAGTTTGTTCTAGGGGTGTGCACAAATATTCAAAATATTCATAATTATTATTCGAAAAATAAAGATACTATTCAAATTTTACTACGTTGCTTTGCTTGCCGTAAATGCAGTGAATCCATGACAAATTCCAAGCACGCAAACTAAAACCCCCAGTTATAATGAAATGCACTGGGTGGCGCTGTGGAGCGTTTAAACAAGTTGATTGTATTTGATCATAATGTCGTAGCCTGTCTTGCAAAGTTTCGAATTACTTAGATGAAAATGATCTAACTAAATGATCTTACAAAATGGAATTACTTTTTGATCAAATTAATTAATGAAGCGGAGTTATCATAATATCACCACCACATGAGAAATCGCATGAAATCCAAACACCAGTCGAATGACTGCAGGTAAGACCAGCTGTACCCTAATGAGCCGAGAAGATAACTTATAGACTCTGATAGAATGATCTCGAAACGTGCTTCCTTTAAGTTTGGTCGAGGGAGACAGATTTAAGAACAGAAAACACAAGCTGTTAGAAAACCTCAATATACATAACGTAAGCTTGTTGTGTAAATTGCCTAACCGTAAGCTTGTTCAGAAATGGTGACAAAAACTTACGCCTTTCTCGTTAAACGTCATTTTAATAAACGAATATTCACAATATTTTTTTTTTTAAATGTCCATCCCTAGTTTGTTCAATAGTTTTTTTTCGAAGCATCAAAAATATTCCTTTCTAAAAAAAAAAAATTAAATCAGTAGACAAAGCACTCCAGAAAACATTGGTTGTGAAAATCAAATGACTTCAGCTAGAACAAATTCTACTCCAAATAATCTGGCAAACTTATTGTAAGAGAAAGATTGAACTAACCAACTGGCACAAAAAGCTTTCAAACTCAGGGCAACCCTGACTGTCCTATAGGAAAAATCTCTTATGTGTGAACCTGCCAATATGAGCTCTTGGTAAGAGGAAGGACATACTGTCACTCTGATAAACAACACTGACCCTCGACCCTTCTGAAAAGCTGCTGAAGCGAGACAGATGTAGAGTGGAAAGGACGTCTCCGCACAGGCACTATTCCTCACACGTCTGATCGTCCAGGCTGGAGCGGAGGCCTGCTGAGACCACCTGCCATTCACTCTCTGAGACTGAGAAACCAATGCGGGATACAGAGATGAATCACCTTGACTCTTTATGACTCAGCCAAACCCTTCAGATGTCCACTGAGTTCAATAGGTTTTCCTCACGCTGAGCTGACCTACGAGGACCTTTCAGAAATCATTTGTCCTGAGTCACAACCTCCTAATAAAGTCATATAGGTCATTCTAAGAATACAGGTGCCCAGTGTCTGTCATACATGTAGGCCTACATCAGCTAATATATTATGCATATTGTGATGAAAAAATATATTATGAAAATAAAAGCTGGCATTTTATCTTTCCCTCTCTACACAGTATATATTCAGATTTAATTTGATTCATATATATTAACAGTAATATAAACAGTAATATTATAACTATTATTACAGTTTTGACAGGGTTTTTTTTAAAGTAATTTATTCCTGTGATGGCAAAGCTGCATTTTCAGCAGTCATTACTCCAGTCTTCAGTGTCACATGATCCTTCAGAAATGTAAATGTCTTAAAACGGTCACTTTTGACCAATTTAATGTGTCCTTCCTTGCTGAATACAACCATTAATGTAAAAAAATAACATTAATTCTTACAGACCCCACCCGTTTGAACAGTGTATATATATATGGATTGTAGATTATATAATACATTGGATTGTTAATAATTATATTCCAACATGTTAAAATGTATTCATTTATCTTGAGATTGCACAATAACACTAACAGAATGTTTTTAATCTGTTTAAAATTTACTTTAAAGAAACACCCTATCAAACTGGAAAAGGCACCGGTTTCACAGAATGACCTCTTTAAAGGTCAACTGAAGATCCACCTGTCTCCTGCATACAGTGATGGAGAACATGTGCCTCTCCGTCTCAAAATGAGTGGGGACATCTGAGACCCTTTTTCCCCATTCATATCACTTAATTAGATGGATGCTGGATGGATACAGACATACACTAAATCCATTAGCTATACGTTTTATGGGACTTATTAAATGTTTGGCATAATTCAAGCCTGCAGTATATCAAACATAATTTGGATAATAATCCAGTATGCCGGATACAGAGCAGTCCCCCATGAACAACAAAAATAATAATCACATCAGCAGAAATGATGGTCTCTGAGAGTGGCTAATGTAACGCAAGCATGCTTTGTCTCAAGGACAGTCTAAGCATCACTCTCTCCATTCTGCTGCACATTTAACAACATCCAGTACTCTACTGTACTCTATACTGTACTGCAGTCTACGGCAATGAATGTTGATTTATAAAACCACAAGAGGATAAAGAAAAAAAATATCTTCTCATAAAGTTTGAAGTGAGGGAAAGCACACAGCCACTTGTGACTGCCAGTCTTTACACAAATGGTGCATGATAAATTCTTTGGCATAAGTGAGTCAAATAACCACAGACAGCAAACAATGCAATTTAAACCACAAAATGGGCCGATTAAAGCAGTGGAAGGCTCTCTCCATACCTAAAAAGGCAGAAATAAGCAACAAAGTATGCAGGCTTTTCTATTCTAGCTTTCTTTGCCTAAAAAAACAATCAGCTCCTTTTCTAGCACGTTAACACAAAATGACACGAAGACAATGTCCAGCAGGATCAAAACAGGAACTATAAATGTCATTTAGCCCACAAATAAGTTCATTACTTTATTACAGTCTTGACATTTCAGCTCTCGAAGGCCTCTGAGCTGCACTGTTCAGTATTTGACTGTGCCCAGATGCAGCACAATGAGTCCCTTCACATGCCCCACAATAAAACTGTCAGCAATAACACATTTCTAAAATCATTTTCTTTGACCTTTAAAACACCCCCCTCACTACAGCAGCATTGTCGGGATGCATTTTTCTGGTCAGACACCAGTGGAGCATTGAACTGACAAATAAACAGCTTTATGGGAAAGTGGTGCTTTTTAGATGCAAAGAAGAGTACAAGAAGACTCTAAGGCATTCTGGATTGCGTGGGCTACGTTGGTGGCACATCAAGATACCGTAACTGGGTGATTGTCATGTATTCTCGTTGGTAGGTTTCTCAGATGCAGAGACTGCATGATATTTTGGCATCTGTGTACGATCCATATGAGACTTATGTTGAATAAAACAACTAATGAGTAATACAGAGGAAGGTCACATCACAAACATACAATTTCAATAAAGAAACTGAGTTACCACAAGATGCATTAGGTCACTGTAGGATCATGTACTTTATATAGGCTACTCTGGTGAATGTGTTCAAGGACTCTCCTAAGCTATTGAAAAAAAAGCCACAAGTAAACATTATTTTCACTGCAATCCTGCAGCAAATCATTGCATGGCAATTGTGTAGAAGCCAGCAAAGATGGACTCTACACAATTCAGACACGAATCCGTGATGGGGAATATCTTATCTAGTAGCTTCACATTGCCTCTCATTTGCTTCTGCTGCCCCAATTGGTTTGTTAATGTGCGGCATAAAGTGCAATCACATCGGTTGTTTACTGCCAGCTGCCGGGTTGATTTCTCAATTCAATTAAACAAGTTATCTGTCAGCAAAAAAAAAAAAAAACGTTCTTATACGTCACATGAAACAGTAAAAGACGTTGAACGACTATGAATAACTAGATACTTTGGCTATGATGATGATGGTGGTTTGGTTGTGGTTTCCACAGTAGTGGAGCTGAATGGGTAAAGTGACTTTGGAAAGCCAAGCCACCATGAATTGGCTGTATGATCTCGCCATACATCTCTGTCATTCCACGGGCATATGGGCACATGCACAGACAGAGTACAACATCCGCTAAACGGGGAGGGTTAAGGTCCTGCACATTGCCGTACATGAGGAGAATTTTAATGAGAAAACCTCATCCAATCCTGCTGGGCAATGCCCTTTATTTCCAGCATTAAATGGGCACAGAGAGAGGTAATGGGCTGCATGGGTGATTGTAAACAGTAGTGAGGGCCCTATAATCAGAATTAATGATTCTCTATGTCAACATATAGCTTAGATCAAACACAATCAGATCTCCTTCCCATTATCACTTGTAATTTAATGTGATCCAAGAAAACTATAGACAGATAAAGCTATAGGCCTAACAGAAAAATGCTGTGCTGATCTCAATCTGAAATTCTACCAAACTATACAAAGGTTAAAAAAAAAAACATGTTAAATTAATAACGGATTGTTTTAATAATGTAGGCTAATACTGAAATATTCCTGATATTCCAACATTAATACACTCCATTCAGATGAAAAGCTGAAAATAGCATCTAATGGTTCCAAGGGAAATCATCTTTTACAGCATGAGCTGGCTCATTAATACAAACGTATTTAATACATTTGTACAGAATTACCTTGGGAAACATTATCTAGGGAATACTGCAAGTTGCAACGCTGTCGCTTATGACATCTTATTGCCGAAATGATGCTTTTATTTCTGTACTATTATTCATGCTACCAATTCACAATAGCACCTAGAACAACTTTGTTTAAAATGTAATCACAACTGAAGAGGATGACATGTCAAAAAACACATTTTTATACAATATCAATATACATAAACAAAAAATCGTTGTCCTTGACAGGCTAAGCCAAGCCACACATCCCGTCATATTCAGGCGATATAGGCAACATTCTATGCAGCACCACTGACCACAGCTCCCACAGTTAATATTCCAATACTCAGCACAGGCCCACAGGGCTTCTCAAACCTGTCCTGGTGACCCCCACCACTGCACATTTTGTATGACTCCCTCATCTAACACACCTGATTCAACTCATCAGCTCATTAGTACAGACAGAGGGACACATCCAGGCTGAATCCGAAAACGCCCCCTATATACCCTCATAAAGGGCGTTATTTGATGGGACAGGCATTTGTAGTGGTGTCCAAAATCATAGTGGACAATATTGAGTGCACTCATTCTATCCCACATTGCACCGAAATAACCAGTGTACAATTGATGTACGTTCAACAGCTGTCCGAATTCGCAAACTCGTTTTCATTCACTCCTTCAAGTGAACAGTATTTGTGGACTAACGTAGGTAATATTGAATGAGGGTTTAGGGGGGGCGATTTCGGATTCAGCCCCAGAATGTGCAATGGTGGGTTCCTCTGGACAGGTTTGAGAAGCACTGTCTAAGCAGCTAATGTTTCCAGGCAGCTCACTTAGCTGTACTTCTCTCCCTGCCAAAGTCCACTTCATCTCACTTCTGCTGCTCACTATGGATGTTGACATATGGATAGATTGACTGATTACTAGATAAATGAATAGACAGACAGACAGGCAGATAGACAGACAGGCGGATGGATGGACGGATTGATGGACGGATGGATGGACGAATGGATGGATGGATGGATATCAGATTGATCACTGTATAAACAATGATAACTGGACAAACCAATGGATTAACAGACTGATAGATGGAAATCAGTTGTCTGATTTCATTCCCACAATCTACACTCAAGAGCAATTCGGCAGTAAACATTCAAACAATCCTCCGACTGGATTCATATTTGTCTTTTCTTGACTCATGGAGGCTCGAGCAGACAGCGGACACTGATCACTGCGAGAGACGGGAGTGAGTGAGCGCTCGTTGGGGAGGGCTTTGCAGTTGCACTCGCATCCTCACGGTCTCACAAGGACAAAAACAGAAATTTACTATCGCTTACTTTATAAAGTAGCTGGCGCCTTCCTCGGTGAAGCCCTCTTCCCATCCCCGCGGTAAATCTAATGGGAGAGAAATATTTATACAAAACTCCATTAAGTTTTTAATGAAACAGAAAGTAGCCCTCCATCAATTATGCAAAGGACATGTTCCACAGCTTACTTTAAACACACTCACTTGCAGTATCCGCCCTAAGGATTCAAAGTTTAGACTAGAAAGCATGGTTTATTACTGTACCTGATCGTATCATGTGTCCCGAGTTGACAGGTTCACCAGTGCGGGGATGGAGCCAAGTAGTGCCGCGAGTTTTGTCGCTGGAAAACAGAAACACCTGTTACGAGACCCCTTGGAAAATGTGCAGATTTACCAGAACCACAGTACAACGCAACGACTGTGATTAAACCCCTAGCATGCTGCTTACTTGATGAAAAAAACCCTGCCATCCCTGCACACTCCGTAGGACCAGTGATCAGGTAGTGTGTCCCGCCCGAGCGGAGCCGCCATGATCCCGGTTTAAAGTGAGAGCTGCGCCGCAGAGTTTCCAGGGAATCGGACAGTCCGATAATCACCACTAGGGCTGCACTGCTGTTTAAAGGGGCAGGCCAAACTTGGAGAAAGTCTTTTGTCCCAGTTATAAGCCGACAGAAAAGAATGAGGGCATCACTATTTGGGCGGGATGTTGATGCTGTGAGTGCAGTCGCCCTCGAAATTCTACCTTTTATTACAGCAAAGCCAAGCTGTAAAATTTGCTTCATGCATAGCCTTTACTCACACATATCCGAGTTACACGTTGAAACCTGAACAGATTAACATTCCCGCAAATCACATGCGCATTCTGAAACAGTTGGATAATTGTTCAACTTGTCCGATTTGTATTAAAGCCAGATTGCGTTAAAAATGTTGTGCTCATGACAACAGAGATTTGAGCTTCTGTAACAAGTATAGCCTCGAACAGTGACTAATGATTTAAATGACAATATTACAAGGTACGTGATTATTTTAGTCAGGTTAACCAAACCCTAACATGGTTATCCTATGTGATTCCCAGCCAAAATATCCAACTGAGACACCATATCTTGCCGATTCAACTTTTTTTCTTGAATTCTAGACATTCTGAGAAAGTTCTCCTTGCTGACATGACGCGAACGTTGCTTTGTTTAGGCCTAGCTGTTCGAGGCACTCTACCTGCGCGCGCTATTCTCCGAAGCGCCAGATGGCAGGCTAATCATCACGTAGGCCTAGTTTGATTACCAGATAATTCATTGATGTTGATAGTTGGCTATATTCAAGAGTGGCCAATATCCAATATCTACACTGACTGTTTCCCATCAAGTTAAGATATTAAGGTTTTTTCAAAAAGATTTTTTATGCGTATGCATGGGTTTTTAATGGCATAGTTACACATAAACCTCTTGCATCAAGTAAAATCTAAGGAGTATTTTCATTGCTAAATTTACCAAGTATTGATTTTAGATTGGGAGGAAACTCTGATAGGCCTACTAAATTGGACATCATGCATCACTAGTTATATTTCAACTTACAATACTATTACTGTGGCTGTTGTAGCTACTTGAAAAGACTTCATCTGCAGTCATTTTTTGTCTGTAAAAAATTATTTGTTAATAGAATGTGATTTGCTGTTACATCAAAAAAGTAATGTGATTACGAAAAAGTGTGTAATGCATAACTTTACTCGTTAGACCAAAAGCAATCTGATTACGTAATCCATGTTACTAGTAATGTGTTACTTGTTACATCAAAAGTAATCTGATTGCATTATGCATGTTAACTGGTTATCTGACTTAAAATTAACCAACTCTCCAAAACATATGCTGGTAAATGAACACATGAGCTTGAGCTAATATTTGGACAAGAATGCACTTCCTCGTGAAAGCAAATGTGCCAATACGTCTAGTATAAGAAATCTAGTCACGAAACTCATACCTACTCTCCCATACATTCTTGATGATAACTACAGGAACACACCCGCTCAAACTTCTCATTACTAAGGCAGGGCAGAGTCACAACAAAAGAAACAATCCAACTGCAACAACAGCTGATTATCCTTCCACTATGGGCTATGCTATTTATAGCCAAACACAGTCTTTCTTCTGGCTGACAGTTGACGATTGACCTTATACTGTAAAATACTTGTGTGTGTGTGTGTGTGTGTGTGTGTGTGTGGGAGCAAAGGGAATCAAAGTGTTTAAAATGAATGACATTATTTAGAGTGCAGCTCAAACAGCAGGTGAGGATATTTCATTGGATATTGTGCTATGGGATCAACCACTAGCAAGCATATATTCATAACTGTTTCTGTAAATAAGCCCAATTTATTTATTATTCACCTCACAAAAGTGTCTTAAAATCAAGGTTAACAGAGAAAAAATAAGACAAATTCAGCTGGTCATTCAAGTTTAATATGTCACCCCCTGAGAGGCAATGGGCTTAATGTAAAACAAAACAACTTTTTATATACTATGATGTGACTGGAATCTTCATCTCATGAGTGTGACATCGTTGTAAAAAGAGCTCCTCCTTAAATGTAACATATGGCAGAGAAAGGACTGAGTGCACCTCTAAAGGTCATTCAGTGCTGGCAGCAGTTAATGTAAGGAAGGTCATGATGTTTTTTCTTGTTTGTGTGTGTACTAGAGTGAATAAAAATGACACAGCTGAGGGTTTCGATCTAATAGCTCTATACTACTTTGGCTGAACTGAGAATGAGCCATCTCAACCAGCATTACAATAATGCTTACACTGCGTCAAACCGGACTTGTCTTCTCATGCCATTCAAATTTCATCCTTAGTGTATAAGAGGCACCGCTCAAAGTCACGCTTCATATGTCACAATGTATATGTCAATCTACCAAAAAATAAGGACTGTATTTCTGGCAAACTGCTGGAACCTTTCACAGTGGGTTCCCTATTTTTAAATTCATTGTCTTTATAAGATTTACATTCTGGTTCGAGTGATATATTGCATTTTAAAATACAATAAACATCACTACATATTCAGATGTGTGGTTTTTAATTTCTCATAGAAATATCATACGGATGAAAATGAGGTTGTAATAAAAAATATGTATTTTCCTGGTAGAACATTCTTGTAAAAATGAGAAAAAGTAGTACCTTAGAAGAATATATATATATATATAAAAATATATCAGTCTACACTCCATAACCATAATGACAAAGCAAAAAACAGAAAATGAAATACTCTCTTGAAAAACTGAAATAAGTACATTGCATTAGTATTGTTCTGCCATTCTTCTCAGATCCTCTCATGCTCTGTCAGGTTGGATAGGGACCGTTGGTGGACAGCCATTTTCAGGTTTTTCCAGAGATGTTTGACTGGGTTCAAGTTCGAGCTTCGGCTGGGCCACTCAAGGACATTCATAGAGTTGTCCATGAGCCACTCTTGCATGGTCTTGTGCTTAGGGTCATTGTCCTGTTGGAAGGCTTCTGCTTAGTCTGAGTGCTCTGGACTAGGTTTTCAGTAAGGCTATCTCTATATTTTGCTGCATTGTGCTTTCCATCTACCCTGACGAGTCACCAAATCCCTGCCTCTGAAGATCACTGCCCCCAACAAGATGCTGCTACCACCATACATTACTGTTGGGATGGTATTGTGCAGGTGATGAGCAGTGCCTGGTTTCTTGTTTCTCGCAGTCTGAAAGAGTCCTTTAGGTGCTTTTTTGCTGATTAAGTGGGTTTTTTTTTTTCATGTGTCTTCACTAAGAGAGGCTTGAGCCACTCTGCTATAAAGCCCAGATCGGTGGAGTGTTGCATTGATGTTTGTCCTTCTGTAAGTTTCTCCCATCTCCATATATGCTCATGGAGCTCAAGAGTGACCATCAGCATCTTGGTCACCATTATAACTTCTCCATCGATTGCTCAGTTTGGCCAGCTCTAGGAAGAGTCCTGATTGTTCCAAACTTCTTTCATTAAGGATTATGGTGCTTCTGTGAACCTCAATAAAAGGTCTAACAGCTGAAAATGTATATCAGAGCAAAAACCAAGCCATGAGGTCAAACGAATTCTGAGAGCTCAGAAATAGGTAGTTCTTTTGACCTTATGGCTTGGTTTTTGCTCTGATATGCATTTTCAGCTGTTAGACCTTTTATTGAGGTGTGTGACTTTCCAAATCATACCCATTCAATTGATTTAGCCACAGGTCAACTCCACTGAAAGTGTAACATCTACAAGGAAAATTGGAATGCTCCTGAGCTACATTTCAAGTGTCCAAGGATGCGAATACTAATGCACTGTTATTATTTCAGTTTTTTATTTTAAGGAAATTTTCAAAGTATCTGAAATTTTTTTTTTTTTTTGCCTTGTCATTATGGTGTATGGAGTGTAGATTGATGGGGGGGGGGGGGGGGGGGGGGGGGGGGATTAAGGGGCACGAATACTTTCGCAAGGCACTGTGTATGTTCATATTCTTTTTTTCTCTCCTTTTTTGTGTTGCTCTGCAATTCATCATAAATATTTTTACATAAAAACTGTAAAAGAAATGTTGTTGCAGGATATTGCTTTAACATATACTTGGCAAATCCATGGTCACCATATCATATAAAATGGAAAAGAGGCCGCACTATGCATATATTGTTTATTTTTGCACAATTTTTGCATTTGTGCAAAAATAAACAATATATGCATAGTGCGGCCTCTTTTCCATTTTATATGTTATCTTTTAGGCCAGCACTCTTAAAATTCATCAGAGTGAAGCCTGCTCCTATCCTCACCACCATATCATATGAATTGGCTGGGATAAAAAGCAGTCATTGATGGAAATTTGGCGCAAAACACGTGATCTTCCCTTGTATCCCTGATTTACACTCTGTTTTTACACTCTGTTCTCACCAAGAACAGCCATTTGACTCCAGTTGTGTATCTACATCAAACACTTCAGAGCCGTATAAATATTTTAGCACATAATCCCTTTGGAGTTGCTTTTGTCGGCAAGCCTTTTGTTGGTTTGATGCAATGTTTCCCCCTAAGCATGACTTAAAATCCAACAGAAGAGACACTGATGATACAGAATGGAAAAAGATGCTTGTGGCTGCAGTGTTGGTATTTGCTACAAAGGCAGCTGTGGGTTTATTCTATTTATTTTCTGACAAATCATTTCAATTCTTTTACTGATCTTAATAATAAAGCATTCAGCTACTGAAATACATAAATAATGGATTATTTCGAAAGAAGACATTGGGATTCGTAAGACCCCTAAAACTCTTGTTCATATAAAAATCAAGCAAAAAAAGACATCTGCAGAGGGCACTTTGATATTGTGTCAGCAGTTTTATGCAGCCGAATCCCTTGGCTTTGACTGACAAGCAGTTCATGTTGATTTGGGATTAGATGTGATTGAGAGAATGGTAACCTTACAGAGGCATACCAGCACCGTGGGACCTGACCGCGTTCCATGTTGTGCCCCCAGTCCGCCTGAATAAAACGCCATATGCCTAAAAAAAGAGCACAGCACATGTTCAGCTAATAGGCTTGTTTGAATTAGGGGCTTTCTGTAATACCACTTAAAAGGTCTTCCGTCTACTCTGTCTTATCCCTTGCAGTCGCACACATTCAGTGATGGGGTGCAGTCCTGCGCAGCTCTGCAGTATTGCACTGCTGATGGTTTCCTCAACACTGCCAGCAGCTCACAAATGCTGCAAGGTGACTCAGTGTTACTTTTCTCTCACAGGAGAGGTTCATACAGAGGCAACTGCAGTTAAATCGCTGCATACAGAATAAAGTGATCTGCAGTGGGCGACTCTCACGGTGTCTTCTTCCTCTGTTTAATGAGGTTTTCTTAAACCTTTGAAAAAATGTGCCTCATACATGTAGCGCATGCATTTTGATCTCAAAATGCATGCATGTCTTAAATCTGCTAAGTGATTAATAATGAATATATTTGCAAATACATGTGCATTTAAAACAGTTTCAGTAGGCTACAGCATATGAAACTATTCAAAATATCTATGTTTATTGAAATAAAGCTGAAATAAAATATGATATTTGAAAAACTTAAACTAAATGAAAAATAGAAATGAAATAAGTTTAAAACACTAAAATTATGAACTGGAAATCAATAAAAACTAAAACAAATTAAAACTGAAGTAAATTAAACCTACATAGCCATTTTTTTTATAAATAAAAATGTGCCGAAAGCACATAACAAAATGACTAAAAATGTTGTCTAAAGTTTAAAAACTTGAAAAATAAAAATAGAAAAATAAAAGCTGATTCAAAATACAAAAAAATATCATTATGTACACATCTAAAAACAGCTTTTAAGTGTTACACTGTAAAAAAGTGATCCGTTGACAACTTAAAAAGTGAGGAAAGCCACTGCCTTAAAGTTATTAAGTGAAAAAACTTCATACGTAATTGACTAAATTAAGTTATCAACTTGACAAATTTTTCTTCAATTACACATGAAATTTATTTACTTAATAACTTTAAAGCAGTGGCTTTCCTCACTTTTTTTAAGTTAAGTCAACTGATCACTTTTTACAGTGAAAGTGTTACACCACACTTTCCATAAAGTGTATTTTATTTAATTTCACAACTAAAGAAAACTACCTCATCTCAGTGATGTGACCTCTGTCAGCTCTTAATTTATTTTAATCAAACTAAAAACGGGTTATGGTGCTGTTCATAATAGACCATCACAGCTTTTCAGAGCTTTACAGAAACACCTGCTTTCCTACAGTGATGATTGGAATGGCAGCAAATGCTTTTTGTATAAAAAACAGACTCCATTCATTAAACAAAGATAAATGTTTAAAGCATATAAAAAGTGCCGGTTATGAAAGGCTGACTGAAGACATCCTTAACCATTTCAAAAATGACAAAACGAATATGTCTATTTGCACGTCTTATTAAAAAATACTGTACAACATGTGACTATTTCATTCAATATATTCTATTATACAGCCTTTATTATTGCAGGAGATTTAATATTCATTACTTCACACTTTGGAAGAATTTTAGGCCACCATTAGCACAAATGTCTTATGGTGAGTGAACACTGACCTCTAGTGGACAATGAGATTCTTAACGCTGTCAATTTTTCAGGCAATTTTTGATGTTTTATCAACATATTGCAACTTCTTAAGCAGGAGTGGGCAAATCTTGCCTCCTTATGATGCACATTCCAGCTCTAACCTTAATCAAACACACCTGAACAAGCTAATCAAGGTCTTCTGGGTTACCAAAAAGTAACAGGCAGGTGATTTTGATCAGGGTTGCATAGCCCTGTTCTAAAGCAGTTTTCCTCTGTGGTCTTTCTCTGCACGTAGAGTTACTTATCATAATCTAATTCTAATTTAATAATATGCATATCATATTCTAAGAACATATCTACTGAATCAGCTTGCCAACTTTTATTATTAAATTTACTGGGCCATGCAGATATTCCTGAAAATAGTAACATTTTAGCTCCATCAAGACGGGTGTATTATGGTGAACACAGATGGAAGTTTGGAATTTCTGTCTAATTTTCAGTGGTTTCACAATCCAATACAGGAGCACAAACATTTGTTGTGTTGTAGGAATTCAGTCTAGATCAAAAATTACCATTTAATTTTTTTTTTAATTTTTTATTAGAGCCAGTTAAATGACAGTTGTAATTAGATCTCTGGCCATTCAGTGAATTTCATGTCCACAAGACAATAGCTACTAAATTGACCTGCTTTCTCTTCTAGCTTTTCTGTTGTAACAATGGCTACGCTTGCCATTTGTTGAGCAGTGATTTAACCCATTTAATCTCAATGTCCTTTATACATGCTTTCTACAAATTTCAAAATTCCATACTTTTCCAGACTCAAATTATTTTTGGTATATAGTAGTCATCTGTAAATATTTTCATTTTCTTCCATTGGTTTTCTCGAAGTGATAACATGCTTACATAAGAAACCAAAACGCTTTATAACCTGCACATATTTTTGCTTGACAGATCAGTTTGATACTGTAAATGTGGATGTTACACGATCACGAAACAGCAAAGTACAGTCCATTTTAGATGATTGTTTTCTCCTTTATCTGCTGCTGAATTGAGCGGAACACGCTCTGCCTAGAAACCCTGTTAATAACACTACCAATAACACAAACACATGCACTACACAATGTTGCCAATACACTACTTTTAATGTTTGCAAAGTGATAAAGTATATAATTCAATAGCTCAACTTTGAATCTTCACAACTGCATCACCCATAAATGAACTTTGTTTGAACATGCAAAAATACAAGTGAATGTTCAGTTACAATGGATTCTGAATGAGATGTTCAAATGAATACAGGCATGTGGCAGCTGTATTCTACTCCGAAACATCAATTAGGATCACAACAGTTCTGTACCCAACTTGAGGAAAGAAAATCAGTCTGACAACACAAACATATGAATTGATCCAAATATCTTTATTTGTCCAAAAAACTGCAAATTTATGCCACCAGTGCAGAAGCTGTGGAGGATTCGCTGTGGATGAAAACAAATAAATCAGTTAAAAGATTCAGTGGAAAAAAATTCATTTTGAAAGACAAAGCAGCTTTTTTGTGTGAAGGGGACTGGCAGTGGTGGCACATTCAAGCCAAACTGCTAATTTACCTCCAAAGTTTATCTAGCACATAAGAAATATCTCAGTTCTTAACAAGTGAAGAATGGGACAATGAAATGTGCACATACAGGAGGGATTTCA
Source organism: Rhinichthys klamathensis goyatoka (assembly GCF_029890125.1). Classification (NCBI taxonomy): domain Eukaryota; kingdom Metazoa; phylum Chordata; class Actinopteri; order Cypriniformes; family Leuciscidae; genus Rhinichthys; species Rhinichthys klamathensis. The sequence continues at coordinate 2,753,766 of NW_026606794.1, read as the reverse complement.
ATTTTGGTTCTAAAACGACTCAAACACTCACTACTTCCAGTTGGGGGCAAGTACTCTCTTGGTCTTGTAGTAGCGGGCAAGCCTGTGGATTCTGCTCTCAACCAGAATCAGGCGGAACTTAGCATCCTTGTCCTGCAAAACAAGTGACAATGGTGAGAAAACTGTTGAAGTGCACTGAATAGATTTTTCTAGAAATCTCCGAAATGATCTTGCATGTGTTTTAATTTCATTACCTTTCTGTTCCTTTCCAAGTGCTTCCTCACAGCAACAGCCTTCTTGATAAGGTGGTAGAGATCCTCAGGCAGATCAGGGGCCAGGCCTTTGGACTTCAGGATCCTAAGGATCTTGTTGCCAGTGACAAAACGCACCTGAGCAACACCATGGGAATCCCTCAGGATCACACCTAATGAGAAGAGCAAGAGATATCAGCTTCTTGATAATGAAATTGTGCAGACAAAACACAATGTGGGCTGCTACATTTAGTTTAGAAATATGAAAACTTGAAAAGTTGAATTGTTGAAGTGCCCATTAAAGGGTTAGTTCACCCAAAAATGAAAATTATGTCATTAATGACTCACCCTCATGTCGTTCCAAGCCCCTAAGACCTCCGTTCATCTTCGGGACACAGTTTAAGATATTTTAGATTTAGTCCGAGAGATTTCTGTCCCTCCATTGAAAATGTATGTACGGTATACTGTCCCATGTGCGTCTCCCTCAGACTGTGAACGAAGCTCTTTCGCACCAGAGAACACGTCAGCAGCGTCTTAAGTCCCCAGCGTCACTGAACGCGGATTGACAACAGAACCGGAAGACAATACAATGCTGAATAAAGTCGTAGTTTGTTATTTTTGGACCAAAATGTATTTTCGCTGCTTCAAAACATTCTAACTAACCCACTGATGTCACATGGATAACTTTGATGATGTCTTTATTTACTTTCTGGACAAGGACAGTATACCGTGTATACATTTTCAACGGAGGGACAGTAAACTCTGACTAAATCTAAAATATCTTAAACTACTGTGTTCCGAAGATGAACGGAGGTCTCACAGGCTTGGAACGACATGAGGGTGAGTCATTAATGACATAATTTTCATTTTTGGGTGAACTAACCCTTTAAGATGCATAAACAAGCCTATAAATTGACAACTGAACATGAAAGCATTCTCTCTCTCTTCTATTGGAAATCAGATTACAAATGTAAAGTGTGCCTCAGCTGTAATTATTTTACTAATCCGACTGCATTCATTTTATTTATACTAGTTGATTTTTAAACGTGGTTCCTTTAATGTACTGAATTGATTTCAAACTTGTCTTTGCATGACCATTCTGTATGAAATGTGCTATAGAGAATCCTGTGAAAATAATGTTATACAATGGACACGACTTGCAGTAACATTCATTTTATATCAGTCAGAACTTACCAATCTGTGAGGGGGTCAGACCCTTCTTGGCCAGTTTGAAGATTTGTTCTTTAACATCATCGGATGTTAATTTGAGCCACTAAAAGACATAATAAATGGATATTTTAACAGCCTTGACAACTTAGAAAGGCATTGTACTTCCATATGAAGAATCAGAATCAATGGACTTACTGTGGGGACACTTCGTCTATAGGGCAGTGCCGACTGGGACAAACCCTTGCTGAAAAATAAAACGTTCTTCCATGTTAAACGTGTCTTCCAGAATGAAACATTAAATTACAACTTAAACAATTCCACTTATTCTGCAGTAAGCCAAGCTGTAAACATGTTAACTGACAGCAAGTAATATAAAATAAAGGAAATATAAACTATAAGCGAACCTAAAGGGGTTGTACAATCAAAATAATCTTAAAATGAATTGGTCCAGTATATAACACTTGTATATGCAATAAACCAACATGTAACTATAAGACCTAACGAACCGCCGAACACATTTTGACACCAAAACGTAGGTTACGTGAAACTAAACGACATGATACCCGAACCGACAAACTGTCGATGTTAGATGAATCAGTGTATAAAGATCGTTCATTTATCCATCCTGCAGCGCCTCATTGTACATGTGCTGCCATCACGCTACACAGAGGAAGAGAACGTGGGACTATATTCTGACTTCTCACAAACTCTTTTCTAGCTCGAATGAAATACATATTCCAGGCTCAGTCTATCTTATAAAGAGTTAACTGTATTTTGGGTAGGCAGTATGGTCCATAGACGGTGTTTTTAGCGTAAAATAAACATTTACCCAGGAGCGTGCATACGACCCATGATGGCGGTTTAGAGACCGAAGAAAGAGAAAGACCGAGCCTAGGCCGAGAGGAAGTGAAGTATGGTGGCGGAAGTGATGTAGAATATCATTTTCCGTCTGTTGATTCAAGGATCATTTGTTTTTGGATCTTTGGTTTTATATATTGATTTTTTTCAGACTATGTTGTTTAGTAAGTTTAGTAGTAAATGACTTAATTTTGACCTAATCTTTACGTGTTAGTTATCAACCGCCTTTTTCAATCTGGTGTACAATTCCTTTGCTACCTTAATAAAATATGGATGAAGAGAGATATTGAATGCCTCTGTTTTTTTTTTTTTTACTTGTTATAATGTACTTTTTGAAATATCTTTTCCATTTTGTTTTCTGTCATCTATGTTTGAACTGAAAAAAACCCCATCCTATTAATTGTTTATTTCCAATAAATCCAGATAAGTCCTTCTAAACATTTTGCATAAAAATAAATGTCAGTGATCATATAATTTTTAACAACTTTAAAAAAAATATTTGTAATAATGTAAATTATGAGCCAGTGGATGATCTTTCCTCTTTCTAACCTAACATTTTGGGTTCAATCTACATTTAGCTAAGGTCTTTGTCATACTCTAATTTAACATTATGTGATGTAATGTTCACAATTGTATTATCTTATTTATGTTTGTATTTTCAAGCATTTACTTCATTGCTGTCATCCTATGTTATATCTGTAATGTAAAATAATATAGAAAAAACAATAGAAAAAACTATTAATTTAGATATTTTTCCCCATCACTCTTCTCATATTCACCAGCTGGTGGCGCTCCAAGAAAAGACCAACTGCTGTAAGCGTGGCTGGAGCATAGAGGGCTGGAGTCTCTAGAAATAGAATAAGTGGATTGAACCGGCGCGTACAACAGAGTTATGAAATGGGCGTATGATCGGGTTTAAATTATTATCCATACATCCATTATTATTATTATTATCCGAAGACATGATAACTCTTTACGTCGTATTTTTATCGGTTAAATTAAAATTTTCAGTGCTTGTCAGAACGGACCAATCATACACGTTTGTGATGAATGAATAATGATTTTTCTATACATTTGTTATACATTTTATAGAATGTTCTGAAACTTACGTGTAGCAAACAGTATACTTATCAAGTTTTAATCTATAATGTTTTAAGTGTAAAAATATTTCAAAAAAAAAAAAAACGCCAGTTGATCATTCGCCTTTCTGAGCCGCCATGCGCCCCCTTCAGGAAGTCGTATTTGCGTCATAGGAAACAATATCACTCAAGCCCAAACACCGTGCGCTTGATCTACGTGGACGAGCTCTGACTCCTGCTGCTGCACTCGGTTAGCTCGCTAGCTGCTCTGTTACTGTTAGTCATCATCATCAGTCCAAGATAGCGGATAGTCAGGAAGCCAGCGGTAATGAAAGGAAGCAGAAAACACCAGAGATAGCTCGATAGAAACCGACCTGACACCGTAAGTGCCATTATTTAATTGTGAATCGCTCCGGATACATTAACCCAAATAGAGCATCAACAATTCAACTTTTTTCACGTATAAAATGGACAGCGAGTTTCGCTATAACGTCTGGCATATACTTCACTGGCAATGGAAAGCTAATGAAATTAGCTTCTATGTATCGAGATCAGCAACCCTTTCAAACCACATCTCTGTGTTACAATTATAGCTTGCCAGCAAAACCACGTATATTTGCAGTGTCTCTGTAATATAGTGACCCGCTAACTGCCTGATAATGTCGTTTATCCTTAGTAACGGATTTATTGGAGAGCTGAACTGCCAATCAGTGGCTGTGTTACAACCCTAGTAGTGAGCCGCCTATCTAGGCTAGACAGATTTTTTTTTTTTTTTTTTACTTTCAGATTTCCAAAAGTGGTAGACGGCTCATTAGGTTTTGCGATACAAACAATATAAAATATGAAAGAGCTGTCATCTCCGGCTTGATGTCTAATCCATATGTTTGCTAATTTTTCCAGATGTCCTGTTTAAAGGGACTCCTCGCCAGCTGCCTTGTATTGGTGAGTGTGATGTCCTGGGCCAAGGCAGTGCCAATAAGTTTAGATAAAACTAAGGTGAAACTCCCAGAGGAAACAGTCAAAGAGCCTCCCCAGAGTGTGGTAAGAAACATTTGATCAGCCAATTATATAACAAACTTTGGCAACAAGTTATAAGTGGCCTTAGAGTGTCAGGTTGCATAAATATGCATGGTGATTTTTGAAAACACTTCATAACACACTTTTATATTTGACATTATATAATTATGTATTTATGTTATTTTTATGTATAATATATTTATATTATATTTGTAGGACACCGGACTACACTATGACCGCTATCTCAGAGAAGTTATTGATTTCCTTGAAAAAGATCAACATTTTAGAGAAAAGCTCCACAACACAGACATGGAAGATATAAAGGTAAGAAACAGCATGGCTTTATTTGTGTTGTATAATACAAAGGTCACACATAGCTAATCTGTTCATTCCTACTGATTTCAGCAAGGGAAGTTGGCTAAAGAGCTTGACTTTGTCAGCCACCACGTGAGAACCAAGCTGGATGAACTAAAAAGGCAAGAGGTCAGCCGTTTGAGAACCCTGATCAAAGCCAAGCAGGACATTGAAGGAGGGAATGGTAAGAATAGCTGTCAAAATAATTATAGTTGAATAAATGCTTGAGGTCATTTTACATACATAAGGTGAAATTGCATATTAAAGTTGGCATGAAACGGAAGTTGCAATCATCTTTTCTTCCCCATTGTGACGTATATCCGAGTAAAATGGCATGAAAAAAAATGTAGGGCAGGACTTTATTTTGTCCATTGGGAATTGATTGGATAGTTGGATCGTTGTGGTTTGCTATAGACCTTATGCACCAGAGAAACGTGGGCGCCGTCATCTTTAGAATATTGTCTTTGAACTTCCGTTTTTGCGGTCGCTCTGTATATGTCTATGGCATCGCTGTCCAGGAGTAATTAGCTGGTGAAGTGTATTTACTTATTGTAGAGTTAACAAAAGTTATCATGAGCATTGTAATGTTTATCATAAGCATTGTAAAGCAGATGTCTTAACAAATGTAGACCGGGAAATTTTTTACGAGCAGTTCATTCATACCTATGCAAGATCGCTGTGAAAATACAGACCGGAAGTCAAAAGACAACGAGCGCAGTGCTGAAAAGGGGCGGGGCTACATAAGGTCTATAGAGTGCAACAGTGCCTGCCCCTCTTTTTCAGCGGCTCTAGTTCCGGAAGTATAAGTATAAGTTTTTCCTATAGGGATTTTAAAATAGTCTTAGTTGAAGAGTTTTTAGCCATGAACCAAGCCAATCAGCTACGAGGTGAATCACAACACTACAAATTTTGATTTTAAGCAAAAGTTTTTGAAAGTTTGACAAAAAGACAAAGGTCCAAGACTGTGTAGTACTTGACGGCTTGGTGAGGGGAAAGAACTACAATCCAATGAAGCATTGCGAACAGCATAATCAAATTAAAAAGGAGAAATGAATAAATATAAACTACTCATTTACAGATGTTGATTATGTATAAAAACAATATTTTTTAAATTTTTATTGCAAAATATGCATATATATGAAGACTTATATAAGTGTAATTGTTTTGAGAGCGTAGGGAGATCAACTCAATTACGTCATTCCCAGTGCTTCATGGTAGTGGGCGGAGCTAAAGAGCTATTTTGGAGCTTGCTGCTTTTTTCAACTTACTGATTGATGTAATTTTCTGTACAGCATCATGGGTAATGTAGTTTTTCACCAGGAATTCCACTGTTAACCCTCAGACGGTCCTCGGTCATTTCTGACCGAATAATTTTCTGTTTTGAATTTCTAAAAATCACAGCTTCATCGGAATGTTATGAAACTTGGTGACTTTTATGGCATTAGGTATGTAAATAGAAAAAAAATTTAGGTCATGATCCGAGCATGCTAAGTGGGCGTAAAAAAAATAGTAAAGATTTTGGTCTTCGGTCAAAAATGACCGACCCATAGGAAATGAATGGGAAATTTACAAAAACACAAAAATTCTCAGAATTTTTGTCTGTACAATCTACAAATCGGCCACGATTCTAAAAAAAAGTACACCGCAGTAAAGGGGTGACACTCTATAACATCAAGAGTGCAAAAAATTCACACCCACCCATACACACATACAAACACACTTTTATACACATAAACACTAATAAATTCAGATTACAAAAAATATGTTTGAATTTTTAAAAATCACAGCTTCATCGGAATGTTACGAAACTTGGTAACTTTTCTGGCATTAGGTATGTGAACACAAAAAAAATTGAGTTCATGATCCGAGCATGCTAAGTGGTCGTAAAAAAATTAGTCACGATTTTGGTCTTCGGTCAAAAATGACCCCCATAGGAAATGAATGGGAAATTGACAAAAACACAAAAATTATCTACAAATCGGCCACGATGCAAAAAAAAAAGTGCTCAGCAATGAAGGGGTGAAACTCTAAAACATCAAGAGTGAAAAACATAACATAATTAATATTTATAATTAACATGTATATATAATTAATATAATAATTATTAAAATTATTTAAATAATAATTAATAAAATGTTATAAACCTTGGCAAAAAGTATTATTTGAGAATTTCTAAAAAAATACATTCAATCCACATCTTAAAAGTAAGTAATTTGGTCCAAAAACAACTAGAATTCACAAGCATCTCCATTTAGAGCTATACAGGCATCTAGTGGTAAACCCATGGAATAACATGATTTATTTAATTTTATGTTTAATAAATTGATTTTTTTTTTCTTTTTCTGAAAGCCTAGTCTCTATTTTAACCGAAAATACTGCATAGAAGAAAAATAAATAAAAAATTAAAATAAAATAAAACATTCATAATTTTCAATGGCAAAAAATTTACCATAAATATTGCATAAATATTAATAAGTTCAATCAAATTGTCTCAAAATACTAAATTAAAAAGAATAAATATTATAGAACAAAAATAAATTGCATTGGTTTCACTGGGATGGAGGAAGTTTCATTTTTAGGTGTCCGGTCACTTCTGACCGGGAAGGCCCAGGATGTGACTCCGAAACGAAGACCGTCTGAGGGTTAAGCACGATTATTTTACAAATAAGCTGAAATCATGCCGGCGGATAGCTTCATCAGAAGCATATACCATTACCAACCTCGTAGCTCACAGTAGGTCTGTCTTTAAAGGTTTATATATTATCGTTCAAAATCTTTCTCCTTATGGAGTTTTTACTTCCGGAACTCAACTGTTGCACTATATTGCTGTGATCTCATGTGAGTGATGGGTTGTCCCAAACCTCATCGGAGAAGAGATGTCGCTGCAAGTGGGAGGGGGCGGGGGGTTATTCTGATTAAAGATTACGAGGGCACATGAATTAAAATAAATGATGTGCACGGAAAAATCATTTCTAATAAATACTGCAATATTCCATAAAAAAAATACGAATTGTCAATTTTGATTTCATGGTGACTTTAATGAATGAACAGACCACAAACACCAAATAAGACACAAAGTCTTGTAGATTCATAGATTTTTTTAGAGCTTTTAAGCATATGGGTCTTGATTTTCAGAACATTCTCTGAACACAGTTCTCTCTCATATTTCACAGATATTGCGGTAGATCACCAGGCGTTACTCAAACAGTTTGAATATCTGAACCACATGAACCCGCACACATTTGAGGTTGAGGATCTGGACAGACTCATCAAATCGGTATGTCATTACTTACAGTTACCCAGCTTTCATAATCATACATCATTTGATTCTGTCACTTTGAATGCTCCTTTCTTTTAATACTTGATTTTGGTGCTTGTAATCTTTTAAGTCAATAATATATTTTGCATTTAAAATACAATTCATGTTGCATAAAATTAAGTCAAAAAGGACAAATAATTCAAGGTTTCCACACATTTTATTCAATACATTTTCATGACTTTACAGTCATTTGTGATTACAAGATAAAATAATTTTTTTTATAAATCATTTCATAGAGATTGCACGCACAAAGAACAAGAGCTGAACATAATTAGAAAAATATATAGTCACTAAAGAAATTTCAGTGACATTTACAGGCCTTTAAAATTCCTTTGTATTTGTAGGACACAGTTACTAGCACATTCTGTTTATTTTTAAAGGAGTCATAACCTGTAATTTTCACTTTTCCACGAGAATCAATGTATGTTATGATTGCCTAACGATTATACATTGGCCGGGAAGCCGATATTCAAAAGTGAAGCGTTTGTTTACCCCAGGGTTCGTAAACCAGCCCACGTGCACGCGCACTCAAATACGAGATTTAAATTTCTCCCCCGACTTGACGTCAAGACGGGGCAGGATATACCATATATGGACACCGCAGACATATGCTGCAGGAAGCCCGCCCTGCCCCTCTCCCCCTCATATTCAGTCAAGAAAGATATGCAGAAATGTAGTGCACACGTGAGTTGCTCTGTAGTTGACTGCCAGAATCAACATTCAAATGTGTTTTCTCTACCAAAAACGGACCAAACTACCAGGGACCAGTGGATTTATATAAAACCACAACGTGAAACAAGGCAAAAACAACACATGATAGCAAACGTTGATCTCTATAACCACTGTAAGCTGATAAAAAAAGTAGACTACATCTCCGTTAATGTAATCTACATTAAATAACAGGTAAACTTATGTGGGAGAAAATAGCAACAAACGTTTTAGCTCGTTACTGATGTTAATGTATGTCTCAGTCAAAATGATTGTCTTTACCATTCAGAGACATGTTCATGTAGACGTCCTTCCATTGACTCTATATCTTCCGTTTCCAGCTCTGGTTCAGAGTCTGGCTCAAACATATATGGTTGAATTCCGTAGGTCGCGGCCAGGTCGGGTTCATTCACAACTTGCGCCATGATGTCATTTTGGAATGATATGCTGAAGTTACCTGCGGTGTCAAGCCCCCTCCTTCCTGCCACCAATCAACGCGCCCCTCATTTGCATTATTAAAATGACCGTCCACGACAGCCAAAATATCGCATCAGATCTCGCGAGACAATAATGCATTCAGAAATAAGGGTCAGAGGAGCTCTGTGTTTATTTTTTTTCCACTTTTCTTTTTTAGAAGGGCCTGAAAGACTATAATAGAGCGTGGGTATCCAAGGTAATACTAGGTTATGACTCCTTTAAGGTAAATTCCCACAGAAAACCTGAAAGTACCGTCTCAAATATTTCTGGAATCTTCCATACACACTTTAAAAGAACATCATGTAATACTCTATTGTAAATCCAAGGTCTGCATGCAGCATGCGTTTCTCTTCTCATTTGGTCACTGAGCAACAGCAATAAAAGACCTTTTATATACATATGATAAGACCAGAACACACAAAGCTATTATCATTCAGTTACATTTATGATCTTGCAATATAGGCTACAAATGATCTGGAGAACTACGACAAGGAACGGCATGAAGAATTTAAAAAGTACGAGATGATGAAAGAGCATGAGAGACGGGAACACCTGAAGACACTTGATGAGGAGGACAGGAGGAAAGAGGAGGAGCACTATGAGGAGCTGAAGAAAAAACATGCTGATCACCCCAAAGTCAACCACCCTGTAAGTCTGCACGCATTAACTTCTCTTGATGTTTGATTTCATTGAAGATATACTCATGTTTCTCTGACGTTTTGGTCCATAGGGTAGCAAGGATCAGCTAAAAGAAGTGTGGGAGGAGGCTGATGGCCTTGACCCTGAAGATTTTGACCCAAAAACGTTCTTCAATCTGCATGGTAAAAATTCTTGATAGCTTAGCCAAATCCTGGAAATGAGAATGCTGAAATTACATACTTAATATTATTACATTTTCGCAATCTTGTATTGCAGACTCAAACGGAGATGGATTCTTTGATGAACAAGAGCTGGAAGCCCTATTCACGAAGGAGGTACACAATTGCATATGTCACCACGGAAAATAATATATATATATATATATATATATATATATACACACACACACACTGTACATTCACTGGCCACTTAATTAGGTACACCTTGCTAGTATCTAATTGGACCCCCTTTTGCCTTCTGTTTTAACTAAACTGTTTTAATTCTTTTTAGTATTGATTCAACAAGGCGTCTCAAAACATTCCTCAGAGATTTTGGTCCATATTGACATAATAGCATCATGTAGTAGTTGCTCCAGATTTGTCAGCTGCACCTCCATGATGTGAATCTCCCGTTCCACCTAGGGCTGTGTTGAAAAAATAGATTTTTTTTATTAATTTCTAAAGATCGATCCGTAACTCAGAGGATCGATTTAATAATAGGCTTACATTTTCCCCGTGAACTTTAACTTGCCGCGACTGGGAGATCCCTGTATGCAAAGGCTTTCACTCAGCGCGCACACTGTTACAACAACGGGCTTTGAAGGAGTCATTCGTTCATTCAACGAACACGTTCAAAAAAGCTGATTCATTAAAAGAGATGTAATGAAACAAGGTGTTAATTATTTTTAACTTTGAGTTCCACTTTTCAAGGCTCAGCTGAGCAGCAATGCCTCGCATGGGTAACGCTGAAGCTGATGCTTCACTTATTAGAGACCAATATGGCATTGATTCAATGCGTGACTCGCTGATTTTATTTGCCCGCGGCTTCCTCGCGCTGTGGAATGCTGACCAGCGCTGCTCCTGACGCGCATTTATGGTAAATACCCGTGACGTGAACGTTAAAAGGATGATACGACAAATATTTTGCTTTCCTTTGACACGGCAACCTTTTTCACGAATACATATGACTTCAAAGACAGACGCAGGTAATCCGCACGCGCTCTGTCGATCTCTCTCATTCACTGTCTGTGCGAAGCCTCTGTAGGCTACACATCACCACGATAAACAGTCTTGTTTGTTATCATTATGAACTTGTTTAACATTCAATACACATGCATGAAGTTCAAAACAAGCAGTTAAATGTCTATAATAGCCTAATAGTATCAATATGTTGCATAACTACAGTCCTGTAATTCAGGTAACAGCTGGAAAAAACAAAAACACTTATCTAAATCTCGAAAATCGGATCGGATCGAATAATGATAATCGATTCAAGATCTTGAGAATCGGAATCGAATCGATTCTTGAAATTTGAATCGAAACCCAGCTCTACCACATTCCAAAGGTGCTCTGTTAGATTGAGATCTGCGGCTGTGGAGGCCATTTGAGTATAGTGAACTCACTGTCATGGTTAAGAAACCAGTTTGAGTCGAGATGATTTGAGCTTTGCGACAAGACGTAATCCTGCTGAAAGTAGCAATCAGAAGATGGGTACACTGTGGTCATAAAGGGATGGATATGATCAGCAACAATACCCAGGGAGACTTGTGGTGTTTAAACAATGCTTATTTGGTACTAAGGGCCACAAAGTGTGCTAAGAAAATATCCCCCACACCATTACACCACCACCACCAGCCTGAACCGTTGAAACAAGGAAGGATGGACCCATGCTTTCATGTTGTTTATGCCAAATGCGTACCCTACCTTCTTAGTGTCGCAGCAGAAATCGAGACTCGGGCAACATTTTTACAATATCCTATTGTCCAATTTTGGTGAGCCTGTGCGAAATGTAGCCTCAGTTCTTAGCTGACAGTTTCCTTTCTATCAGTTCGAACCAGTCCGGCCATTCTCGTCTGACCTCTGGCATCAACAAGGCATTTCCCCCACAGAACTGCGTTTACTAGATGCTTTTTCTGATCATTCTCTATAAACCCCAGAGATGGTGATGCGTGAAGATCCCAGTAGATCAGCAGCTTCTGAAATACTCAAACCAGTCCGTCTGGCACCAACAACCATGCCAATGTTGTAGTTATAACATGCTCTGCTATTTTATAGTAGCAACGAAAATATTTTCTGATTTTTTTTTTTCAGCTGGAGAAGATCTATGATCCAACTAATGAAGAGGACGACATGGTTGAAATGGAGGAGGAAAGGCTGCGAATGAGAGAACACGTCATGAACGAGGTTAAATGATGATTATAAATAATGGACCAGTTCTCTTTGCATGACCTGACCTGGCAACTTCAGGAAAATTGACAAATCTAACAAAACAAAGAAAAAGTTTTTTTCTGTATCTGTAATCATCTGGCCTTTACAGGTTGACACCAATAAAGACAGACTGGTGTCCTTAGACGAGTTCCTGGTTGCCACAAAGAAAAAAGAATTTCTTGAACCAGACAGCTGGGAAGTGAGTGTGACACGCTACAGATACATAATTAGACCATTGATCAATAACATCTAATTCATGCATTCAGTAACAGTCTTTCATGTTGGATGATTGCGTTAAGTTCAAAGTATCAAAGTACAGTCCTGGTCAGAATTACTGGAAACCTTGGTAAATATGAACAAAGAGGCCTGTGAAAATAAATCTGCATTGCTAATCCTTTTGACCCTTTATTACAAAAAATACCAAAAATCTAACCTTTTATGGAAGTAAAACAATTGAAAATGGGGGGAAAATCTCGTTATGAAATAAATGATTTTCTCTAATACATATTGGCCACAGTTAATGGCACAATACATTTGCAACCTCCTTTTTCCAAGATAACAGCTAAAAGTTTTTTAAAAGCTGATGCTGGAGTTTATTCCAAACAACTTGTGGTTATGTAGGTGCTGTTTTATTTTTATTTTTTGAGGGGCTTTCCGACACTCAGCTATTTTCTGCTATTCTCCAGCTGTGATCCTTGGAGAGTCTTTGGCTACTCATCGCCGTTTATTAAGACAATATAGACACGCGTCCTCCTCCATGCAGATATGTAACATCTTTAGTTGATTGGAACTTTTTAATTATTGCCCTAAAGGTGGAAATGGGAAATTTCAATGCTTTAGCTATTTTCTTACAGCCACTTTCTATTTTGTGCACATCAGAACTATATGATGGATGATTAAAGCAGCACTAAGTAGGAATTCCGTTTTTGTCAAACAGCGACCCCTAGAGTCGCTGTGGAGTACTTGTACTGTCGTGAATAGCACTCACGCAGAGATGGCTTGCACTCACGGCCGGATCCCCTCCCCCTGTACGCCGGTACCTGATCAGTAGGATGGACGCTGTAACGAGTGGAAATAAGGTATGGCCCCTTTAAGAGCTGCGCGCGCCCTACCACATGTATACGGCGCCGGGTTATTTCTGTTTGATGCTCATTTTATCAGGATTTTATCAGATCTGTTTTTTGCCGTAAAGCAATTTGTTACCTCGCAAGACCTGATATCACACGATACTTCCTAACTCTCAGGCCGGCGGCACGCCGGGCCAAAGTTGCAAGGGTGGTTTTGCGGCTCACAGGCACCAGGGGGGTGCGAGACGACCACCATTCAAGACGAAATCAGTAATATAAACATTACAATGACTCCAAAGCTGTTCGGTTAAGGTAAAAAGTTACTTAGTTCACCTTTAAGGGAATTTGACATTTTAATGAATTACCAACGGTGCCAATAATTCTGACCACGACCTCTATATAAACCTATCAATTATAAGAGCGAGTGAGTAAAAAATGTAAACAATGGCATTTAACCTTCATGTTTTCCAAGTAATAATTATCTTGGGTTTTCGGATGACCTTAGACTCTAGAACAGAACCAAGCATATACTGATGAAGAGATGAGAGAGTTTGAGGAGCATTTGGTCAGGCAGGAGGAAGACTTAAACCAGAAAGCTTCTGACCTTCAGAAGCAGAGAGAGGATCTAGAGCGACAGCAGGAGCAGCTCAATGCTCAGAAAATAGAACTGCAGCAGGTAACTGAACTGATTTGTCTTGTATCTGCTCATTGAATGAAAAACAAGTCATTATAACAAGTGAATGAAAACCTATTCTGTGCGTCTTTTTTTTTATCAGGCTGTGGAGCATATGGAACGGTTGAAAACACAGAATGTACCGTCTCCACCTGAGACGCATTGTAAGTTCTACTTTCATTTGTAAATTACATATATAACCAGATCATGTAAAGATTACATGGGTAACTTGTTACATTAGGCCCTCAATGTGATATCACCCGACATGTTTTTTTAGTTTTACATTATTCTAGAGAACGTTAAAGAAACATGGGTAATTCTGTTCAGTGGGTTAACAGGGTTTCCAATTTCGTGATTACTACGTAAAGCATTCGATAAAACTGTATGTTTGTGTGTTCTCGCTCACTCCACTGACAAGCGTGACTGATGCACTGCAAACAGAGAATGTATTTCTAATTTCTGCCGGACTCCCGCGCTAATGGAACATTTGCAGTACATTTGCAGTAGATAGACGCAAGTGCCATTATGTGCTGATGCGTTGAAAACAAAACCAAAGGTTCAAAGAACAAAATATTAAAGTGAGGTGAGCAACTCTAAGCATTTTACCGCCTTCTACTACGTCGTTATTATCATGTAACAGGGCTAAACAACTGCTGCTTTGATGACACAAGTGTATCGCAGTTCGGACCCAAATAATAAAATGCAAGCACAGTCCAGCAGGGGCAGGGGAGAGTTGAGCAAGTGAACTTGGGTTCAGACCAGGCAATCAAACCAAGTGTGAAAGCACCCTTAACCTTCTGGTGCTCTTCGCCTGGCCGTCAAAAATTACATTTTTAAAATCTTTATTTCAATTAAATTAATATACTATAGTTTAGTTTGATAATGTTTTTTTTATTTAATATTTTGTGGGATTTTAATGCTACTAAATTATATTTATGCAGTAATTATGAAAGACCTGAAAATGAAATTTCCAACTTAAACTGTCATACATCTTGAATGCTTTGGAGCACAGACTTAAGTTTGGTCTTCTTTTAAAGACGACACTTGGCAGAAGACAAAAAGTTAAAAAAAAGTTATAGAATTTTATGTTTATTGTTATGAAAAAACCCAGAATTCGTTTTTCAATTTTTATATGAAATATATATTTTCTAAAACACGTTTTACTGTTTTAGATTCATGGCTTTGATTTTCTCACAAAGTTGTTTCAAATTTGAGGTAGATATTTCTGAAAAATGTTTCCATTAGATGAAATTTGCTTCCCATTCGTTTCCAACAGGACTACAAGTGTGATTATTTTTTTCCAGGACCATTTAACCTTTTCAAATCATGTCCATGATTTTTTTTTGTGTGTTCACATAGCAAGTGCCAAACCTTCACCAAGTTTCATACCATTCAGATGAACTAAAAAATTTTTTTTTTAAAGCATCAGAGGGTAACATTCTTGGCAAATATATTGTATTTCAAAAAATGTTAGTGCAACATGTTATTTTAATAGCAACATTCCTGGCCAAAATACTTAGTTTTTAAACATTTCAATTTGAATATAACACATTTTAAAAGCAACATTCTTGGCAAATATACTTGAATTTTAAACTTTTTAATTTAAATGCAACACATTCTTGGCAATGATACAACACTTTCTAAATCTCTCATAACAGGGGAGGGAAATGCTGTCCCTGAGTCACTAGGACATGACCAGCCTCTGCCCCCAGGACACCAAAATATTCCTCCAGAACAACAACAACATCATGATGTACCCCCGAATCAACAGGATCTAGGACAGGAACACAAAAATATACCCCAAGAAAACCAGCCACTGCCTCCAGGACACAACAGCCCTCCCCAAGATTCTCCAAAGATGCCCCTCGACCACAACAACGTGCCATAGGACCGTCATATGGCTTTTGTGGAGAAATTTACCTAGCGCCAGGCTCACAGAGACTTCAACAAACAGTACCTCCTGTCCAGTACTAGTCAATGATTATCTGCGTTCATGTGTGTTGCGGTTTTAATTAGTGGGAAAGTGGCTGGTTTCATAAGCCTAATACTTTTAATGCAGACTTTGCTGTTTGGTATAAGTGTGTTTGATTTCTTTTTGTTATTGAAAATATCTTTCATACGTTGTGGATATATATTTTTTTCCAACACAGTGGATTGGATGTCCGTGTATAAGCTTTTGTTTTGCACATTTAGTTTTCTGAAATTTTAATGGCCATGAAAAGCTACTTAAAACCTAGTTGTGTGGTATCAGAATATTGTTGAATTGTACTGGAAGATTTTAAATGATTAGGGCTACTCTGAATTTTAACCGTTGCTTACAGTGGGAACTTTGAGAGTTAAGTCAGACATCAATAAAAAATCTACTTGGAAAAAAAGAAGTTTTTTTAATGAGCAAACAAATATTTACTTTATGTAAAAGAACAGTGCTGGTTCAGTACAAATCAAGCTCAATCAAAAGCAAGAATGAAGGTTACAATGAGGCACTTTTATCAAATGTGCTTACATTAATTCGGTTAAATCTGGCATATTATTTGCTTGTAAAGATGTTTAAACAATAATTTTTACATGGGTTTTTTGGGTTTAAACTTTAAGGCATTGTGTTTTCATAGCAACAAAGATCAAAAATTGGATATAACTACACCGGAAAAGGATTAGGTTGAGCTAAAAAAAAAGATGATGCCACAATGCTTTCAATTTAGCTTAACTTGTACTGAACCCAGAACTAGTATAAAGTGGGTTCTAGGTCACAAGTTTCCGGTTGACCCATCAAAAACTCTTTGTGACCATCATATCAATCAAGCACTAATAATCCCAAAAAAAATAGCAGAGTTTAAGATATTAAATGCACAAGTGTATTTGGCTTCAAAGAAGATTCGATCTGCTCTTCACACTAAACGCGTGCAGAATAACTTTTAAAGTGGCTTGTCCTTCAAAAATCATTTATTTGTTAGCATTAAGTCTAATCAACAGTAATAGGAAGAAATACAATGAAGCAGTCATTCAGCCACATACAGTACAATGCATTTCCTGTAAACCATTTGGCTGAGCCAAAAAAGAGAAAATAACATGATACAATACAGTACGTACAAGAAAATTCTTCACATTCACTTAACAGTTCGTTTGGCCAAAAACTAAGTGCCTTTGGTATACGGTGTACTTCACATTCAAAATCTAGTGGCTGTTCCCAGCTACCAAGTCATTATTCCACCAAGATCGATTAAAATCCAGACACCCATAATCAAAGGCACGTGTTCTGTCTCAAATGTGTAAAGGCTGTGCAATAGCATATGATTGAGAGAAAGCTTTGAGAGCTCTGAGCAATTACAGTGCTGGGAGTGCTATAGTCTCATTGATACTGTACTTTCCCAAAACCATAGATTGTGTCCTTACTTGCTAAGATGCAGTCATCTAACTACATGGTCTGGAGTGGCACGGCTCGAGTTTGAGAGTCCAAATGAGTGGAGGAGATAAAAGGGTGGAACAGGGCTGATATTGGCTAAAGGACTAGGTTTAGCTGGTCTGTTGGGCAGCCATGGGACCCATTCCTCTGCTGGACCGATATGATCCCCCACGTCCTGAAACCCAAATACATCAGAAAATCAATGCTGAGTTAAATAGTCTAGTCGCATTCAATGATTTCAGTGCCAATTACAATGAGCACTTTCCCTGCTTTTGACATGATATAAGCTGTTCCTAAATCACCAAGCAGCACAATAAAGTATGCACATTATCTACATTTATACTACAAGTATTAAAATGCAAACTGTAAATCCTACAAACTACAAGAGATTCATCCGAACAGCTCCAGAACTCATTATAGCCCTCAAATACTCTCACATTTACTCAAGCCTATATACAAGGCTCTGCAAATGTAATAAAGCTAAAACATCTTTAGCAGTTAGAGAAAATGTCAGTAGCAACATAATTGCGCGCAGCAGGATTCTCTGATATTTGCATGACTTTTTTTTCCAGATATTTCTTTGCACATAATTTTAGGAAAGCTAAAACAGATTTTTACAATCCACCAAACGGCTGCTAATCTTCAGGTCACGCAAGACCATTTAAGGGACAAGTCACCCCAAAATAAACATTTTGCATCATTTACTCACCCTTATGCTATTCCAAACCCATATTTTTCCTTGTGTTGACGGTATATGCCAACAATAAGGGGATATTATGCCAGATGTTATTTTCTTTCAGCTTTTTTCCATACAATGAAAGTGAATTGTGATCAGTGAGTCAAGTAGTCTATGCAACTTTTAGATTTAATATTTAAAGTACTCCTATATTTTTCTGTCATGGTCACCATTCACTTTCATTGTATAGAAAACAGCAGTGTCAACATTGCACTAAACATGTTCATATTCCAAGGAATAAAGAAAATCATAACAGTTTTGGTATGACAGAATTTTTTTTTTTACTTAAAGCAGGAAAAGCAGTGCATCAGCTATGGATTGATTTGGAGCAATGTCATTTATCGCTTCCCCGATTGGAGGTAATCTGAGAGCCATTTTGTTTGATTAACTCTTCACACCCAATTAATACAAACTCTTAAGCTTGTTGAAAAGCAGGATATAATAAATGGCGCAAGGGGCAGGAAAGCAAACAGCAGAGTTGCAGAAAATGGACCGATAAGCGGATCAATCACCTGCCTCCCATTAGAAGACTAAAAGAAACAGTCAACCTCAAACACTTTAGCAGACAAAGGGTCACAGGAGAGGTGAGAGGACTTCTCAGCATGGAGAGCAAAAAGGAAGCAGCGGCAGACAAGCAGGTAATGCAACACATCTTTATTGAAACATTCTCTCAAGGAGTGACATGAGCATACAAAGGGGAGGACAGCAGAAAACAAAAAATCTTCAAATGAAATGGGGTGAAAAAACAACAAAAAAAAACCAAACAATTAATGCCTTCAGTACCCAATAAACAGGCAAGAACCAAGTGTGGGAAAGGGAACAGGCCAAAAAAATATCAAAGAACACTCCTATGGATTGGACCGACAGTGGCAGTTAACTTTTTGCATTTTCTTTTATAAAAAAAATAAATTAATGAAAATCTTTCAAGTTTACAGGAATATCTATGTTTTAAACACAACCTGGCTGAAAAATCACAACACTGACAGTTTCAGCTCTCCACTGTGTCTCTGTAAAACACATTAGTATATTAAAATCATCAAAGTGGGCTTACTTGAATCAATAAGCCAAAACAATAACAAAACCACTGATAGGAGTAAAAATATGGGCTAGGGGAAACATTCTCAATAACTGAATGTTCAAAGTGGCCAAAAAGAAACAAGTCTTCCCAAAGATTTTAGGATCGCATCGCTTGAGCATTACCTCGAGAGCAACCTCGAGGTCCCTGGGTAGCTCCTCGCTTGAAGCTTTGCTGATATCCGTCCTGTAAAGAAACCACACGGAACTTCAAAACATAACCGATTACAGAAACGCATATTTAGGACTTCTCAAATCTCCACAAAGCTACATGGTATTCATTTTCTTGAAGTTACCCGTTGG
Organism: Rhinichthys klamathensis goyatoka; assembly: GCF_029890125.1. NCBI lineage: Eukaryota > Metazoa > Chordata > Actinopteri > Cypriniformes > Leuciscidae > Rhinichthys > Rhinichthys klamathensis. Next base: position 2,734,236 of record NW_026606794.1, on the reverse strand, counting down.
TAGGTGTTGTTGGAGTAATCTCGTGGAGTGCTGAACTGAGTTTGCCCATATCCGGTGTTAGGAGTGTTGGGGAACGGAGCACGATATCCATCGTATCCACCTAAACATAAGGGGAAAAAAAGGTTTGATTGTATGATTTCGTACTGGAGTTCAGACTAGAATGTCTCGGCACAGATTAAAGAAGTCTGTCTCACCTCTAAATCCATTTGATGGTCCACGGTAGCCGTTCAAAGCACCTCTAGGATTTCTGGGTCCAGCTCGTGGCATTGCTCTGTTGCTGTAAAAGGACTGACCTGGCCGCCCAAACCCTGTGCCCTGCCCCGAGGGCTGCTGAGGTGCAGACTGGTGTCCCCCTGCAGACGGAATACCTTGGTCTTGAGAATGGAAAGGGCCAACTAATAAGAAAAAAAGATATTTATTTGTACATCTTTACACATTACACAAAAACAATTAGTTAAAACTGTAAAATGGCACAACTTTAATGGCAAATCTCTTACCTGACTGCAGGGCTTCTTGAGGGATTTCCTGCTGCTCAGCTGGAAGGTTGGCCTGTGTGCTGTAGCCTTGACCGTAACCGCTCTGATATTGGCTAGAAATCTTCTGTGAGTCTATCTCACTGGTTGGAGGAACTGGAGCATTCAAATTGAACACCTAATGGAGGAGAGAACATGTAAGCATATCAAAACTAGCATGCGGCATCCATTTATTTGGACGTTTGTGCCATGTCAGCCTTTAAGACTATTAGGTCAATAAATGTTTAAACGGAGATAAGGGATAGACAAACAGGACATCATTTATCTACACAAGTACAAAAACACTTGACATTACTAAACACTTTTTTTTAAAATAAAAATCATTGACTGTTAGTTATAGTCATGCAAGTGACTGTAATGGCTCATCCACAAATGGTGGACAATAGGCTTGAACATGATAAACTGAAATGCTGATGTTCATAGAAATGTATCTTTTTAAACAAAACAAGCCTGTCAGGGGCCATTCACACGGTATGCGTTTTTTTCCCCCCGTTTAAAAACATGAGACGCACAGCACTTCAATTAAAAAAAAAAAAGGTCCAAATGCTAATTTTTAAAAAAGTTGAACTTGACTTGAGATGCGAGACGTGATCGCAATGGTCAAACATTTCTGTATAGCACTTGTTTACATGGAAAGACAATGGAAAAGCAGCACCATGTAATGCAAAAATGTGTTCTGTGTGAACGGCTCCTTACGCAGCATGACAAACAGAACAGAAGCAGAATGGAGACAAACTCTGAGGGGGTGAATTTGGAGAGGGTGAGGTAGACAGGTTGAGGCCTACCGCTTGCATGGACTGGAATGGAGCTGCGTTAACGTTGATGCCGCTGTGAAGGGGTTTGGAGACAGGCTGAAACACCTGGGGCTGAGAGGAAGGGGTGGGGGGCTGCTCAGACGACAGAGGCATGGAAACCTAGGGTGTATATCCTACGTCACTCACATATCTATGCCATAGTGTACACACAGCATCTGTGAAGACTGTGGTGTACGACGTTACCTGCTGGGGGTCAATGGAGTCTGTCTGTGGTCGGGGCTCAGAGTTATGAGGGGGCTGATAGAGAGGGGGTGTGGAGGAGTAAGCCTCTTTTGGAGCCGAGACCATCGGGACCTGGAAACCAAAACGGAAAAGGGTTTCAGGAACGCCTGAAAGCATGTCTGAAAGCATGTTTTTGGTCATTGAACTTACTTGCGTGTGTTCAGGCTGCACAGAAAGAGCATTGTGTTGGGGGAGTCTGGATTCTGTATCAGCAGAAAACATTGAAAGAGTAAAATTTTAGGATATTAGTGGCATGAACTGGTTTTGGTAATTGAAAAAAAAAAAGCTGAAATAAAAACTATTGGCAACTACCTAAAACAAGTTGAAGTACTAAAATGACTAAAACTGAAAGCATTAAAAGTTTTATAAAAAAAAAATATATATATATAAAAAATATATAAAAAAAGACAAGCCCATAAAATTACTGAACCTTAACACTGAATATATATATTAGGGTTGTGCCGATAGACGATAGTATCGTGTATCGACGATAGTATGAGATATCGCCGATGGCAGATGCATTTGATGATATCAATATGATAATTGGCTCGTTTTACCATTAATGTATTAAATAATAATAATTATTATTATTACTATTATAAAGATAGTATTGTTATTAAATTAATATTAGGATAAAATTGATTTGCCTTGCCTAAATTCATAACAACATCACCACATAGCCTAACACTTGCGACAACACCGACACGCACGTATAAGGACTCCTCTAAGAAAATGTTTTTAAAACAGACTAAAAAAACTACATCCCACATCAAAATTGAATTGCAAGGTGATCCATTCATTCACAAATTGTCAAGAGTGCTTGTTTTAACAGACGCATCATTCTTATACAGATCCAAGATGAAAACGGCATTGTTGTTCGTCAGCATTTTGTTTCCATAGCACATTAACAAAACATTTAATGACACTAATAACACTAAAAACAATACAATTAGGCTACTAAATATTAATAATAATAATATCACTAAAATGATATAGGCCTAATAACAGTCTTTAGTTCACGAGCACAGCACAACTCTGCCATCTGTGAAAATCAAAAGCAGCTTCAAACACTTGTTTAACAATAAATATTCTTCTATTTTTTTCACTGTCATTAATGTAGAAATATTAAGCCAGTAAATTAAGATAGTCGCTATACCGTTATATCCATCGTCGTCTCTGAGAGAACACGGTGTTAATGCAGCGACAGATGCCGAAAGCACAGTCCGCTTTTACTTTCACTTTCAGGGAATGAGCGCGTTTACATGCACGTTCTTAACCCGATTATGCTGAATAAACTGACAATGCATGTGGTCATGTAAACGCATTAACCCGTTTTCCTTTATCGGAGTCAAGTCATAAGTTTATGTATAAACCGATCGACTCGATTTTTGCCCCTTACTCTGATTTCTCCCGGCATTTAAAACGCATTAACCCGCGTTCTTTAGGCTTATTGAAGTGTGCATATGTGAAGTGCATCCAGGCAGAGAGAGCACTGGTAGGAGAACATATCGCAAACTCAGAGTCTTTCTTGACCCAAGAAATTATTAAAACGTGTTTTCATCTCGTGCAGAAATACAGTCAAAATGCTGCATCAGCATGAGAGGATAATGTGTGTCTGTAAATTTCCCGCTGACATGTTGAAATACTCTGAGTCAGATACAAAAATGATTAGGATCTTTTTTTTACCTCACTATACCGGGAAATAACCTAATCAAGCCTATTAATAAACACCCCACCATGGCTAGCAAAATAGGAAAAAGATTCTCGTATATAAAACGAAGTAATAAAACAAGCAAATTAATGAGTAAATAATCAAGTTAATAATAAAATAAGTAAGCCCCGCCCCCCTCACGATAATATCGTGTATCGCCGATCTCACAGGCTGACGATAAGACGATATAAATATGGAGCATATCGTCCAACACTAATATATATATATATATATATATATATTAGTGCTGGGCAACGATTACAATTTTTAATCGCGATTAATCGCATGATTTTCTTGCGATTAATCGCATTGTTACGCGCAAACTTTAATAATGAATTCTAAAGTAGTGTATTACTCACTTTTGATTTAAATGTACTGCTATACACACAAAAGTGTAATAACATGTGGTTTGCAAAAACTTTAAACAAATAAGGTGCTTTATACCAGCAGTATTCCCTTTACACAGCAATAAAATATTTATTGTAAATCTCAACTTAAACATTAATGTAATCAAATCAAATATTAAAACAAAGCTATTTGCCACTGCCAGGGCATTACCTTGTATCTAGCTTGTTAAAACAAGTCCAGTTTTCTTGGTTTTTTTCTTAATAGGTATCAACAGGTGTCTTTTAGCAGCAGAAACAGTCTATGTAGTCAGAGGTCATGAGATACAAGTCGACCAACGTTACTTCTCTGATAGTAGTTTAGGTTTGGTCATGCCATGGTTTCCCACGTACACTAAGATTGCATTAAACAGAGGTAAAGCCCAATTTATACTTCTGTACCCTGACGTGCACCTCTCCAAAAATGTAACAACGCATCAACTCTACGCGCACCGCAAGCGCTGTGATTGCAAGAACCGCTCCACGGGTTTCACATGCTCCCTCTGCATGTGTAATTGCGCGTCAACGCGGACAACGACGCAGAAGTAAAACCAACCAACGCGTAGTGTATAGCGTAAGTCCGACACAGAAGTATAAATCAGCCTTTTAGTGGTGAATTGGTCGAGCACAAGGTGCAGCGACAAGCGGGTGCGTTCTGTGAAACTGTTGCGGTCATGCTCGCCTCACGCACGCACGCGCCCGCCCGTTGCCGAAGTTGAATTGTCTAAAAGGACTTTGATTGTCTATAACTTTTTGTACACGACGACGCGCAGTACAAATCATTGGAAGAGAGACTGATCCTCGGCTCGCTGTTTGTGAGTTTCCAATATTTAAATAGTTATCAGGACATCAACAGAAGGGAATTCACATTGCAGAGCATCCCCGCTAAACTACATGCAGGCACATCAGGTAAAGTTATGTATAATTTTAATTTAAGTTAAAAAGACTACAGCTGCGTAGCGCACAGAAGCCGTTGCCATGGTTACTATCCATAGAGCGCCTGTCATTCACTCGCGGAGCGCTGTCTCCCTTTCTGTTCACCTGAGAGAACCTGCCAAAGCCTCTCTCCACTGCTGGTTTGGGTGGGTTATTTGCCGGCTGACCAACATCCCACCCCTCCTGTGATCCATGGTTTGACTGTAGGCCTATGTCCTATTCAGAGCCAGTGAGCAACGGACTTTCAAAATAAAAAAAATAAAAAAAACTGCGTTAACGCGCGATAAAAAAATTGTGGCCATTAATTAATAAATGCGTTAACACGATAATAACGCGTTAACTTGCCCAGCCCTAATATATATATATATATATATATAATTCAACATTTATTTTCTAACAATATTACCATTTATTGTTTTTTATAATAAACAAAACAAGTATTAATAAATGCTACAATAGTAATGAAATACCATAATCGCACTAGTGCAAAGAATCTTTGGACTTCGCCATAGCTCTCAAACCAAATATGATGCCAGCCATTGAAAAATCAACATTATTTGGTCACAAGTCACAAAAACCAATGGCATCAGATGATGTCAATGATGCCCAACCTGACATGATGCATCGAAAGTTGCCATTTTCGAATAATAAGAAAAAACTCCCATGAGAGTATAAATTTAAAAATTTTTGCTTTTAGAGCACACTACTACTTTAAAGTTTGTATACCAACCTGGTGGACAGACCATCTGAGCAGGTTTCATGGGCTGCGCCGACACAATTGCAGGATCTAAAGGCGGTCCCTCAAACTCTAGCATGGAGTCCTGTCCACATTACACAAGTTAGAAAAGGCCACTGCTACATTTGAAGAGATGAATGAAACATTCTGCAGTTTACCTGCATAAAGTTGAAGGTACCCTGCATTTGAGCCATGAGATCTTGTACCACCTGCTTTCGGACCACGGGATCTGTTGCAGGAGTAGGGAGGACGGCGTTCAGTGTGTGTGGTTCTGAGCTGACCAGAGCTGGGCTCATGGCTGCAGGGGGCTGCTGAGGTTGCTGAAGGGCACTGACCGCCTGAAAACCAATGATCACATGGTGTAAACAAGAAAATAAAAACCGTTTGGCCTTTTTTTGACAAATGAAGTCAGGGTTCCTACAAATTTCCAAACCGCTCTGTAAATTTCAGACCTTATTTAACAAATGGTTAGTTCATACAGCGTTATTTTCAGCTTTATATTTGGTATATAGTACAGTCATCTGTAAATATTTTTTTCATTTTCTCAGGGGTTTTTTCATTGATTTTCTGGAGGTGACAACATTTTCTTTTATAGAAAACTAAATAGGGTCAATAGTCTGAAAATGCAAATATTTTTCCACACTCTGCTTTCTTTTTTCCATACTTTTCCAAGCTGTGTAGGAACCCTGTGAAGTGCATCGTACCTGAGAGCTCGTGTTCCACTCTGCTCCTTGTTCTTTGTCACTGCTGGAGTAGGTGGTTTCTGGAACGAACTGTCTGTTTACAAACTATTAGGAACAAAAGAGGTGAAGAGCATTAAGAATGCTATGGCGTAAGTAGTGCAGTCCAGGAAATGTTTACACAAAATTAAGGTTTACTCCGAGCATGTACATAAAAAGTATAGTAATATCAATTCGCACCTCTGTTGATTCAACCTCAATAGTTTCTGTGTATTCTTGAGCTGATCCCTCTGTGAAAAGACAAGAACATCAACACAAGCCATCAGCTGTGCGAGGAAGCATTAATTTTCTCTGAAATTTGACGGCTTTTGTTTTTACCTGGCTCAGCGGGGCGGTCCTCGCTCTCTGATGACTCCGCTGCTGCTGCCGCAGCCCCCGTCTCTTCTTCACACACTCCATTCTGATGTGTTTGAGTACGATCAAAGTACCCACTTAGCAGCATCTTGTCCAAGGTTTCCTTAAGGGCTTTGTCTGTTAAAGTAACATAAAATGCAAGGGGTCAAGGTTTAGCATGGTCCACAGTTAGTCTCTAATCATTTGGACTCAAAAAACATCTTTCTTCACAGAAGGTAATTTCAACTTAGCCCACAAACACTGTTTCAGCAACAATATCAGCAAACAAATACAGCAATGTCTCATAAGCTGAGTTTGCACAATCTGATACTATCGTGATTCCCACCCTCTCTGTAGGAATATGCAAGCAGGGCCTGTCCATCATTGAAACCTCCAGCAGAGAGGCTTTGCGCACACTACTGGCTGCCTGCCCAGCTGCTGACGTGGGTCACAAGTCAGCATGAAGCACTGCTGACCCTCATGGGCCCGAGACAGAGCAAAGCTTTCAAAAGCCATTGCAAGTGCCACCATTCACAGGGAGGCCAAGCGAGGGAGAGCAAATATTAGTTTGATTATACAGTTGACAATGGATCAAGAGTCAAGTAAATTTTGACGATTACAAACGCAATTTTGAAACAAACAAATAAACAAAAAAGACAATGACACAAGCAGTGAAAACAAAAACAAATTACACTTACGAAATGGTTCTTTTTAAAACATTTACGAAACAGCCTTAAACTCACTCGTGTTAGCGGTTTGAATCAGATTCACTCATCCTGTAAACAGTTCTAGTAGGGATTGTTAAAGTCTCACAATCCTAAAATATACACCACCCTTTACTGACTGGTTGTTCAGATGACAGTGTTATTAAAAGTGTTAGTGAAGATAAACATTCACAATAGAGCTTTGTTATTAGGGGTGTAACGATACACAAACCTGACGGTTCGGTTTGTCCCACGGTTTTGAGGTCTCGGTTCGGTTCGATTCGGTTCGGTTCATTTCGGTGGGGTGGGGGGGGGTTTAGAAAGCTAAAATTGCTTTTATTTTTTATTAAACAGTGCTTTAATGAACAAATTGTGTCCTTGTCTTTAAATTAATTCAATTACAAGTAAACGTTTCTCAAGGATAACAAAATTATCTGCTAATGCTGTAAACTACAGCCCTTACTTGCACATTACTTGCACATTACTATAACATTAAAGCTTAACAACAGAGCCTAGACTTTTAGCCTAAATGATATAATAATAATCAACACTCAAATAACAAATTGTATGAAAACATGTAAACTGCACATAAGGCAATTTTTGCATTAACATGTTTTTACTCTAATTTGTTATTGTTATATAATAATTTACACAGTTGCTGTTATTTTCATGACAACTATTTTAAACATACATTAATTAATCAAGATATCATAAACAGGTTAAGTAAAATATAATATATAGGCTAATATATAGCATTTATTTAGTGAAAGAGTTAGCAAACCAGCAAGCTGTGGACACTGAATGACTTGCCTGAGGTAAATATAAAGCTATGTGAAAAACTAAGCGTTTTATTGACGTATTTCCGCTGTTGAAACACTGATTGAGTGTTTACACGAGTTATGATGCCTTTCAGTAAGTATACTGTATCTTTCAACATACCTTCGGGTGTCCATTCATGTTTATTCTGTAACTGAGGAAAGATGATCGCGCTCCGCGCTGCCGCATGCATACAGTGATATCTGTCACGCCACATCTAAGAGCGCCAAAACGGCATTTATTGTTTGCATTTCGTGATCAAATAGACATAATTTGAAAGATTACACCTTGCTTATTATCAAAAGTAACAAAACACTGAGCTTATTGCGATTATATGTGGTTAATGGTGGTTAGGCAACAGCCCTGTATTCGTTGTGTACACATAACGCATGAGGTGCAATGAGCCGGGGCTGGGCGGGGCCGCAGGGGGCGGGGCGTGTTCGGTTCGCCATGAGAGTATCGCGATACGTATCGTGGGTGGTGTATCGCGGTTTTTCGGTTCGGTTCAAATATCGTTACACCCCTATTTGTTATATATGACTATTACTGTCATAGGAATAATATTATAACATTATTATTATTAGTAGTAGTGGTATTATAGTATAGTAGTATATAGGGGTGAAACGGATCGCAGTTGATCCGTACGGACCAGGCCCCATGTTTTGTCTTGCCAATTTACACATTTACACAACTTGCGCACGGCCACACAGACAGAGAGAGAGAGACAGAGAGAGAGAGAGAGAGAGAGAGAGAGAGAGAGAGAGAGAGAGAGAGAGAGAGAGAGAGAGAGAGAGAGAGAGAGAGAGAGAGAGAGAGAGAGGAGGCAAGTTTCAGACAGCGCCCGAACACCAAATTAATTCCTCTTTCGCGTTTACCTGCACTTCAGCGGACACATACACACAAAATTATGTCAAAATACCCATCTCGGCAAGTATTCTCTCGGTTATGTCATAAGTGAACAGTAGAAAAAGAAACCGGATGTTTGTCATTTTATTCGGTCCGTGCATTCGGTCTTAAGACAGAAGATGAATAAAGATGATAAATATATATATATATATAGGGCAAATATGTCCACCCACCAGTTTCACAAAATCCTGTGGGAAACAGTATTCTATAATACTGGCACTCTTAATATATACATTACTAGGGGTGTGACGAGACACTTATCTCACGAGACGAGACACGAGATTGGGTTCACGAGAACGAGATGAGATTTTTGCACGATTTTTTGTACATGACAAAATTCATGACTGGAAAAATAGTATGCAGGTGCATTTTGAAATGTTTTAACTAATTATCTTCTAATGCATGTTATTTCAGGTCTACTTTATGAGTATGAATTATCAAATGCATTGAAAGAAAACAATATACAAGCACTGTAAAAGGTTTTTACTGACTGGCTTTTCTCCTGTATGATTTCACATGAGTCTCTTCAGACCTTACTGTACATTTATGAGCTTTCAGAACTTCTGATTGAGGCTGTGTGTGACCCAGTCCAGAGATGGGTATTGGGAGACAGACTATTGTATTTATACAGCCTTGTATTTATGCATCAGGGAGCTTGTGTTTTACTTTTACTTTCAAATTCGCGATTACGTGTACTCAGTGTATAGGGAGCGGCAGTGCTGCAAGTATCTTGTGCGCATTCTACAAGATTAGATATTTATCAGATGTTTAGGCTCTGTTGCGCAACGAATCCTCCGCCATCGTCACGCGATCAGTGAACTGTGATTCTTTCTGCACTGATTGCGACGGCAACTCGTGCTGGATGAGCAGAGCAGACTTTTACATTAGTTTATAATGGTTTTTATTTTTTATAAAAACAGCAAAACGACAGTTGAGACGAATGTGAGTGTAGCGGTGGAATATTCTATGCTTATTTCACCCTCACGCTTTGTCATCGCGAGACAGCTTTTCACTCGACAGGAAATCTCATCACATTTTAGTCTCGCGAGATCTTGTGCCACACCCCTAATATATATATATATATAAGTATATAAAATCAGGGTTCCTGCACACTTTTGAAAGTCAAATTTAAGGCTTTTTAAGACCTTTTTAAGACCTGAAGAAATCAAAATTAATACCGTACATTAGGGCTGTGCAGTATTGACAAAAATATATCTTGATATTTTCAACGTTTTGTTGATAATAATTAGATGATATTTTACTGATTGTGTTTTTGTGCTGGTGCCATGGCTGGTTTAGGTCTGTTGTTGACAGCTGACTCACGAAGATATTCATATTTTTCATATTCTATGCAGTGGTCAGTTCACAGCAGTGACAGAAATTAATATTTTAATTAAGGGGCAATATTTGCCACTTTAAATTGATTTTTTCAGGGGCATTTTCACCTATATATGGACATTTTTTCTAAACTTATTTAGAGTTATGCATCACCTTTAATGTCAAATACTATCATTCAAATTAAATTATACAGTAATTATACAATAATACTTAATTATCTAATAATCATACAGTACCACTGTTACAGTCAAATTAAATCATTCAATCAAAATCCATCTTTGCAGTGCAGAGGTGACAGAAGCGGCATCAGAAGTGGCATTAATTTATTTACACTCCATTTACAACTGCATAAATAAAGCTATGAGATATATATTTTTAAATCAATATTCAATATTTAAATATGAAATGATTTCTAATTTTAACATTTTATTTAAAGGGTACTTTAAATATGAAACCGCAGCGGCAAATCACTGTCTTAATAAGTGAGTTGAGGGAGTCATTCATTCAACCGATTCGTTCAAACGGCTGATTCATTCGGGAAAGAAGCAAGTGATTCGTTCAAAACGCGGATTTCAGTCAAGAAATAATCGCTGTCGGTTGCATTGAGACTCTGCTACGGTTTCATTTTGAAATTATAGTCGGCGAAATAAAGGGAAAACAAACAATATTGACAATATTGTGTCTAAAAAGTAACTCAATGTTAACTTATTGTTAATTTAACTGTTGTATAACATAAATATCACAATTGGAATTGTGCACGGGAAAACGGCACTCTTTCTGATGTGATATTCTAATATAAGAACATAATATGATATAAATATAAGACAAAAACTAACTTGGGGACATAACAGTTACACTGCACACATCACGCAGTGAAAGCACGAGAGACAAATGCGATGTCAGCTCGCAGTGCCTCGTACATTGTTAAAACAATGATTACAATATCATAAAAGACAATACACATCGCACACCATACGCACATAAAGAATGAACTTACAACTGAACTGACATTTACGAACTTTCTTCTCCTTCTCTCCTCTCGCGTGCAGGAGACAGTTATGCTGCCGCGACTCGCGAGTGACGCGAAATGTCACGTGAACTAGCAAATCCACAAAGATAGAATAATAAATAAATAAATAAAAATACGTACGCTAATTAGATGGTTTTAATTTGGAAAGCTTTTAGATATGTCTAAGTCAAAGTGTCATCTAAAATTTAAGACCTTTCATAAGTAAAAATAAGACTTTATGACTTTTTATGGCCTTAAATTTTAAAAATCTAATTTAAGACTTTAAGACTTTTTAAGGATCCGCGGGAACCCTGAAAATGTACCCCCAGAATGATACTCGTGTGGCAAACGCTGTCAGAAAACGTTACTTACATGTGGTTCCAGCCACAGCTTTATCCCTTCCTTCCATAACCTCCCACAAATGCACGGATGCTTCCTCAAACTGCTCAGCCAACCTAGAATCAAAAGTCATTTTGATAAAGATATCCCAACATGCCGAATTTTCTAACACAACTGAACTGTCCTCACCTTACGCTAGAGTCCCGCTCAGGCCCAATCAGCTTGTAGAACTCGTCCAGGCCCGTGAGTTCTGACTCTGTTAGCAAGGGGGCTTCCCCACTAGACTGAGTCAAGTCCTGCCTCACACTCTCCTCCCCCAGCTGCTCCAGCAGGTACTGCACCTCCAGCACTGCCTTCAGTCTCTTGCGCTCTGCCTCTTCCCTCTTCAACTGCTCCCGTCGTGTCGCCTTTTTCACCGTTTTCTGCATCTGCAAAAGAACAAACTTTAATATCAACTGGTCGAAACAAACTGGAACTCTGCGCTGAGGTCAAGACGAGACTGATTTTGTTGTGTCCCGCAGCATTTTTTGCATCAAAGGTTTTAGCCTAGATGGCGGGAGTGAGAGTGAATGTAAATGCTGAGATGACACTGAGGCAAACTTTAATAAAAAAAAACCACTTACCTCCACATTTAAAGCCAGGAAGTTCTTCTGCAACTCACGGGCAAAGTCCAAGTTGTGAGCCACCTCCGGAGCTTTAGATAAAGCCTCCTACACATATAAAACAAAATAGCATATGCATTTAATATATAAAACAATACCTGCTGATATATTGTAGCACAGAAAACAAGCGTTGAATATAGGCCACATACCAGCTGATCCTGGTTGAGGCGTTCTCCTTTGTTCTTCCTTGTCTGGTAATCATCCAGCTTGCTCTTAACAGAGAGTTTGCTCATATTAATGGTGAGGAGTGAAATGCACATGCAGATTAAAATGTAAAGTTGTCATCATATTTTATACCATTAAATTAATACCACAGAGTAGTCTGTTTTCACACTATATTATTGGTTGAGGTTCATAGTAAATTAAGATTCATCAGTCATGCACATTTCAGAAACCTAACGCTGTCTTAAAAGTCCAAAACAAATAAATTCTTGTCAGTAATGCAGTTAAAGATATTTATTACACGGCTCTGTGGAATACTTGATTCTGAATGGTCAATAGCGCCATCCAGTGGTAAGTTATTCCCCGATAACAACCGCTGAAAACAGATAACGCTGGCTCATCCGGGTCACTGAGTCAGCAGTACTACACACCTGCTAGGAACGTTTTTTCTACGTGGAAGTTTTGTGTTTGATGAGCTAATAAAATATTGAAACTCAGTCGAATCAATATTTTGTGTACAGTTATTTTATTATGCCATTCAGTATCGTGGACTCGCTCTCTCTCGTTGCACACAAACGCAGCTGCTGCCATTTTGTGACTATTGTTTTGTACACTGTTGGATTATGAGATACAAACAGGTACGATTTTAAAACATTTTAATCTGAAATCAATATATCTTATCCCCATAATTATATATGTAGCAAAATGCTGTGTAATATGAACGGCTGTATACCGTATCTCTTAAAGGGACAATGTGTACTTTTTTAAGTATTTTATTATTTAAAATCAATATTTTTATTCATAAATATGTCCTCAATGGTGTACAAATACCTCTGCCAATTATCTGACTTTTCCTCGTAAACGAAGAATTTATTATCTTTATATATATGGGACGGGTAGATCCACGGAGGCTTCCATGTAGTTCCGCCATCTTGAAAAACTATAATAGCAGAGAGGGACAAAAAGTACTAGGCCAACGCGTTTCCACAGCGCGTTTTCGTTCAGAGCCAGCGTGACGTAACTGAAAGCAGCTGAAACGGAGGAGCAGAGCAGTGAGATCGAGACGTTTGTCACTGCCCCGGCAAGTTTAAAAGGCTGCATTGCAAATCCTCGTCGCCAGGAAAGTCCAAAATAGATCGTAAAAGGAAACGTGACCGGAGATTACAAAAAACACGAGTTAATGTCGGGATAGCTTTTTCCAGGTGGATAGAGCTAATGCAGGAGAAAGATTTCAAAAGAGACGCTGAAGTCCTGCTTTCTTCTCGACAGGTAAGTCAATGTTACAGTCTTAATTACAAGCTTTTTTTCATTGTTTGGTTGTGTGCTTTATTTTATAGAAAGATGAACATTTATAGTTAAAGTTGATGATGATGATATCTAACAATGCACGTACTTCAGAAAATATAACGAATAAAGGCATAACTGCTTATTACAATAGTTCATGTTTTTCACAGTCAGTAATTCATACTGCAACATTCGTTTGTTCGTTGTGTCAAGTTGCTGTTTGTTTGAAATAACAAACCTGTTCACCCGAAGGAACACTCGACGAAGTGCCATTAGAAGACATCCTGTCATAGCTTTTTGGTACATAATGGCTACCGTAGATGCAACGTGCATTTGAAAAAGCGAGGCGCTGGAGAGCACAATTCGTTTGAATGCAAAATACATTTTCACCGCTAGATGGGAGAAATTCCTACACATTGTCCCTTTAAATGTCTGTTTAGTTTGAACTTGCCGCGGTGCAACTGCTCTTTCTGCGGAAGCTTTGCGTTTAAAGACCTAATAAAATATTTCAACACAGATCAATATTTCATGTTTAATTATTTACTTATGTGGCAAGTAGCCGTGTAATAAGCGGGATAATGTACATCCAGCCGGTGGTTCTCTCAAAATACCCCCCTTGAGGCTGATCAAGACCGTCCTCATCCTCCTGTCGGGGGTTATTTTGAGAGAACCACTGGCTGGATGTACATTACCCCTCACGTGACATGTAAGACACTACATCAGTATTAAGAAAGAATTGTGGCAGATTTCAAGTAAAACAGGATATTCAATGAAAAGAAAAAATGAATAGGAGAGGACTAGATTTTTGTTTGAACTGATTTGATTATAAAATATGGCCATCCCATACTACAAATGAAGCCAGTGTTGCAAAAACATTGACTGCATTTATGTCAATCTACATTAGATAACTAGCATGATTTCTGTGAAATTTTTAATGAAATATTACAAAGACAAACATTTTCTTTGGAATTACATGCACTGATAAATAGTGCACAATAATACAAGGATTTTGTATGAAGTAAATAAATAGGGTCCAGTAAAAATTAAGTTACCTTTTTCTTTTCCATGTTGCGAACCTTCTTGTCAATCACACCAAGAACTTGCTTGAGGCCATCAGATGGCGCAGAGCCCAAATCCGGACTGGAGGAGTGAACAGCATTGTCGCCAGTGGTCACTGATGGCATCTGTAAAGATAAAGCCAATGATGATTTGTTGTCATATTTTTCAGATGTCAAATCATTAACAAAATGCATGGAAATGTATAATTGTATCTGAAGATATTCAATGATATATTTGTACATGTCAAAAAGAAACGAGATTCAGCTCATTTAAAACTCAAAATGTAAGCCTGCATTTTTGGTCAAGAGAGCAAACAAAGGTCTATCAGGAATTCCAACTGAAGGCACTGAAACCCCCACTTGTCTGGGATGAACCCCCAATTTTCTAAATCCATCAATTCTTATATAAACAAACTGCCAATCATCCACAACAGAGCAGAAGGAGATTGTTATCCTTGCAGCACCTACAGTATAATTCAGCGTGATCCTAAAACGCTTTAAAGTCTAGCAGACTCAAATCTTTCTTCTTGGCCGGATGGTCCGACTGCTGGCCAAAAGCACACCCCTGCTTCAGCTCTAATACTAATAGCTATACGTATTAACACACAACAGAATGAATGAGCAATCAGACGTCATATAACACATAAATGTAAACATATAAACACAAAACTGCAGTTAGAGGTTCAAACTTTAATCGGGAGCTATTAGATTCTCTGACTTAGCGGAATGTGAGCGTTAGCCGCTAGCTTGAGCTGGTCATCGCTTTCGTGGATGCAGAACATTGACAATTCTTATAACCGTGGCGTCTTACCTTTACTTTCAATGTTTTGAAAGATTTATTTGTATAATACAGTTGGATTTCAGTGTTTTAGATGTTATTTTCTACAAGTATAACAGACGCTCCCCGGCAACTCCAGCAGCTCCGCGAGTTTCGTCTTAACAATGCAGAAGCGCTGAAGGACCCTTGTAGGTGTCTGTGTCTGTGCCTGAACTCATATCCAAAATAAGGTATTATTTATAAACAAACCCCTTATTTATAAACAAGGTCATTCTTTAAAAAAAAATATTTTATAGATATTGTGTCAGATATTTGTCACCACTCTGTATACTGGGCCTGTCCGTCCAAAAACATATATATTGATCCCTTGACGGTTCTCTTAGTTTTGACCGATTAAATACTTCTACAGTGAACATTATTGAAAAAAAGATATAATATAAGTAAAATAAAAACAGAACCAAGTGCTTCCAAACTTGTGGAAGAATATACTGACTTATTTTAAATCTCTGTCTGTCTGTCTGTCGGTCTGTCTGTCTGTCTGTCTGTATATATATATATATATATATCTATAGTCACCTTCATTTGGGCTATGTAACTCGTAATTACAGAAAGAGCTTTATTGCCAAGTGTGCTTGCACACACAAGGAATTTGTTTTTGGTACTGAGGCTTCCAGTGGACATATACAAATACAAATACAACAAGAAACATAATACTACAAATTATAAGAATAAAAAATAAAAATATAAATATATGAGAATAAAAAGTATCACAGTTGGGTTTAGTCAGAATAGACATTTTCAGATTTACAGATTATGAACATATTTACAGTGTTTTGAATATTATAAATAAATAAATCTACATATAAGTATTACCTGAGTTGTAGGGTATTGCACTAAACAGTGGGAGTATTGCACTTAAGGCATATGCCTTGGGAGGAGTGTTAACTGTTCAGAAGGGAGATGGCCTGTGGGAAGAAACTGTTCCTGTGCCGAGATGTTCTAGTGGCCAGTGATCTGAGTCGCCGTCTTGACGGTAACAGTTCAAACAGGAGGTGTCCAGGGTGAGTGGAGTCTGTGATGATTTTACCTGCTCTCTTCCTCACTCTGGAAGAGTACAGGTCCTGGAGGGTTGGCAGGGGGGCACCAATGATCCTCTCCGCAGTCCGGACTGTCCGTTGTAGTCTCCTGATGTCTGATTTGGTAGCTGAACCAAACCAGACAGTGATGGAAGTGCATAAGACAGACTCAATGACGGCTGAGTAGAACTGAATCAGCAGCTCCTGTGGCAAGTTGAACTTCCTCAGCTGGCGAAGGAAGTACAGTCTCTGCTGGGCCTTTTTCACAATGGAGTCAATGTGATTGTCCCACTTCAGGTCCTGAGAGATGGAAGTGCCCAGGAACCTGAATGACTCCACTGCTTCCACAGTGCTGTTCATGATGGTGAGTGGGGGGAGTGCTGGGCTGTTCCTCCTGAAGTCCACGATCATCTCCACTGTTTTGAGCGTGTTCAGCTCAAGGTTGTTATAACTGCACCAGACAGCCAGCTGTTCAACCTCCAGTCTGTAAGCAGACTCGTCACCGTTCCGGATGAGACCGATGACAGTGGTGTCGTCGGCAAATTTCAGGAGCTTGACAGTGGGGTCTTTAGAAGTGCAGTTATTAGTGTACAGGGAGAAGAGCAGTGGGGAGAGAACGCACCCTTGAGGGGCGCCAGTGCTGGTGGTGAGTGTCCTGGATGTGAGTTTCCCCAGTCTCACTCGCTGCTGCCGGTCCGTCAGGAAGCTGGAGATCCACTGACAGATCGAGGATGGTATGGAGATCTGGGTCAGTTTGGCTGTGAGAAGACCAGGCATGATGGTACAGAGCATCTTTACAGTGATAGGGAAGATAATGATCAATGATGCAAAAAATAATCCAATTCTGCTGTAAAACATATCTAAAAAGGCAATAGTATTGACATTATTCAGCTCAATTCCGTTCAGTGTTGATTAAGTTCAGTTCAGTAACTGTAAAGTTAATCAATAAGCCTAAGCCGCTCTGCAGAACAGTGATGTCATCATCCAGCTCAATTCTCAGCCTGTAGTATAAGTTTCCTCCACTAGAGGCCAGACTTGAGCTGTAAAGTGGCACTCCAGGCAAGAGCTTCTCTAGTGAACATTTCTCATTGATGGCTACAAACTACAGTGACAAATGACCAATTTGGAGTGTAAGTGAAACAGGGTGTACTCTCTCACTTTCCACCAAAGCAATCTCCTTCACATAGACACTAATAATAAATATATATTATCATCATTTTAGTGTCTAAGGATAACATAAAACATATATTATTATGATATCAGTGTTCAGAGATGATAGTTCAGTGGCTTGAAATATTAGAAATCTTCTATGAAAATCATGTCTTGCTTTATTTTCAGGGATACTCTCTTTCCTATATTCGGTATGTCTGATGGCCACAAGCTTAAGTTGCCCCACCATTTAGTGTGCTATAGTCTCACCGCAAAGTGGAGTGGCAAGAGAACCCTTTCGTCTGAGGGGTAAGGAATTTATTTGCACTGACGGGAAAGGAGACTTTTTTTGAGCATGTAGAAAAAGGACAACTGAGAGTGATGTAGCCACCCACAAACACGCAATGCACACATGCATGTGTCTTGCATGTATGTCCTCCTGAACTGAAGCTTTTATGTGGATGTCTGTTTTTTTAGAATAATTATCTTTGTTTTATCAGTCAAAAGCTCAGACCAGCTTCAAAAATCACTCAGCTATATCAGGCCACATTTTTATACAGAGTTTGGCACCATAAAGATCAATGGTGTTTTAGCGAAGAGCTGTTGAGCTTCTTTCTGTGGACCACAGGTCATTTAACAGCTGTCTGTGTCTGCATCTGTTCCATTCGAGTGGTTGTACTGATGTGCACAGAGTTCTCTAGTAGTGATATCACTCACAGATATTGTTTTTATGAATTTTGACACAGAGAGAAAACTATACTGTCCTACCAATGTGAAATATTTATAATGCTAGATAAATCATTCTCCCATTAAGCTCAAAGCTCATCAGATGATCCCATCAGGGGATTTGAACAGCTCTGTGTCTCTTCCATGATTCAGTAATTTATGTTTTTGTTATTCTTCAATATGGGCTGGTTTTGGCTCACCATTTCTTACGGTCTCATCTCTGAAGAAGACTGCTTGAGATATAAAGAGCTGTGTGTGGGATCTACTGTCACTATTGACATCAACACGTTATTTATGGTAAGACCGTACACATAAAATTTGTAGATAAACTCGATTGCAATTTTGGCTCTATACAGCAAGGCATGTATTTTTAGTGATTTAGGAATTTAGTGAGTGGTAAAGAAAACTGTCTCTGAGGCCTTAAACATTAATAGGCCCAGACAACAAATTTATATTTATAAATGGGTGGACTCATTTTAGATATTTCGGAGATAAGATTCTAAGACAATGATACTTTTTTTTTTTAAGGACTAGAGAGACAAATAAGTGCCATATTGTAACAAGTGAAGGTTGCAATTGAAGCCCTTGCCAATAGATATAGTATTAAAATAATTTGATTTGTTAACTTTTATTCAGCAAGGACTGAAACATGACAGTAAAGATTTTTACATTGTTACAAAAAATATTTTTCAAACAAGTGCTGTTCTTTTGTACATTCTATTAATCACACCTGAAAAAATGTATCACGGTTTCCTCAAAAATGTTAAGCATCACAACCGTTTTCAACTTTGATAATAATAACATAATATGAAATGATTCTTGAGCCCCAAATCAATAATGATTTCTGATGGATCATGTGAAGAGTAATGACTGCTGAAAATTAAGCTTTGCCATCACCGAAATAAGTTTATGTTGTATTTTTGTTTAATGCTATGTTATACTTAAAAAAACTATAAAAAAAATAAAAAAAACTGTTTGAGATCAAACAATAATTGGAGGACCACTGTGATAACAGAGTGGCACTGTGGCCCATAGACATAAGGATAAACTTCATAATTTTTCTTTCACTCTGTTATCTCATTTTCACTAATGCTAGCCGATGGGAGAGATCTGCAGACTGGAATACTGAAGAGGAGGATAATTGCATCCATGGCAGCTATCGTCGCCATGTTATTTCATTTGCGTGTGAGGTCCCAGAGAGTATTTAAATCTGTCTTAGTCAGGAGTGGGAGAGATGGCAGCAAAAGACACAAACAAATGGTAAGCGTTTGGATTGTGAAAGGATCCCAACCACATGAAAGAGCATGATTACTGGTCTCTCTGCACAGTTGATGAGCCCAGAAAAAAAAGTAAAGTGAATGCTGGGATGAAAAAAGCAAAGAGAAATGCAAAATCGTTGAAGCCACTCCTAGCAAGCAAGACTTGATGATGGCCAACAAATCTCCAGGCAGCGTATTGACATATGGAGCTACAAACAGGCTGACTCTGAGCCTGAGCCAGGAGTAGCGTCCCAGACGGTTATGATGGTAATCAGCACTGTGTCCAAAAATGTTTGCTTCATGCTTCACATGGGAGACAAGAGACAGACAATGACAGAGACACCATAGCGAGTTCAAAAGTTGTGAGTTTATTCATAGAATCATAAACCTATGATTCTATGAATAAACTGAAGATTGTCAGTGTTGCCAACAGGCCTAGAATTGTGTCCAGACCACATGTGATGATACAGTATTTCAGCGTGTCCTTGAAAACACTGGCCTCAAATCTGAACACAAAACAACTGTGCAAGCCAAACACGGATTTGCTTGAATACAATAATCACTGGAGTTCATCAAACTAATATGCAGCCATGTGAGAGCTGTTTTTATCTTAGCAACCTGAATGTAAACAGAGAAGAAACCTTTAATAAACTGTATGAGAACGTCTGGTTTCAATGCCTGTTCCATTCACCCGGTATCCCCTTATTCATATCAAAGACAGACTTCTTGTAGTACCAGTCCCATCACAGTATCCATTTATTGGTGAGCAGTTGTTCACTGCATGAAGATGCTCAGATGTGAAGTTGCACACCTAGAGAGCATGGGAAGTGTAATCTGAAACAGAAGATGGCGCTAATCTCTCAAAAGACATTTACTTTGGAAGAATGTAAACAGATAAGCAACAGGGTAAAATGACTATGATCTTGGAGAGTAAATAAATGTATAAGAAAAATACATACATACTGTATGACTTGAAAAGTCATTGTACATTGAATATTACATCATGGTTCTCAATCATTGAACCAACTCCAAATAGGGGCTCTCAGCAAAAGTCTACAAGCTTTAAAACCAGCTGGAACACCTTAAAATTAAGACATTTCTTAAATTAATTCACCCATAAACTTCTGGAATTTTACTATTTAATTATTTAAATTTGAATCATAATTATTAGTTATTTTAATCTATGGACAATTAAAACTAATTAAAACTAATTCAAGATAAGGGTGGCTTTGAATAATGTTGTGGACAGTCAGGCAGTCATTAATACAAATGCATTTGGTATACACTTTTACCCCAAACAAATTACTTTGCATTTAAGATATACATTATATCAGCATGTTCTCCATGGATATCAAACCTGTGACCTCTGCATTGCTAGCAGCTGGTAGGCTACCAGCAAAACAGGTAAACGGAAGATACTTGTGCTTAACAGTGACTAATACATGACGAGAAGCAGATAACAGAACACGACCTGTCGGTCACGAGTCATGACCCGGAAAACAGTAATAACTTCCTGTGATTGGGTTCAGGTAATGACATGGCTGTGCTGATTTTAGACCAACGTTACATTGCAAGAGTGATAGTGTTTTAATAGAACAGTTAAATAAACACTAAATTAATATTGAGTAACTTACATTGTAAGCACAGTATTGCTAGTTAGGCTACTTTGAGTGTTTTTGCACTGCAAAAGAAAAGTCAAAACAGTGACAGTCAAAAGTCACTTTCAAAAAGACTTTGGTGACAGTAAAGTTGTTCAGTGATGTTTACGAGCAACATGCATTAGTGTGTTTTGTTCCTGAACGATCAGTGTTTTGAACGAATCCATTGAATAAACGATTTAATGAGCATGTTTACATGCAAACCGGTACGTGGATAACACCCTTTACAAGACTTTATTTAAAAATCAGGTTATTTCCCAGTAGAGACGTCAAAAGATAATCATTTGTTTATCCGATTCAGGGTATTCCACTTGTTATGTTGGTTGTGATGTTAAATAAAGCATTAAAAACAGAAGAGTATTCCAGAGGAAAAAAAATATGGACTCATATATTATCCTCTCATGCAGTTACAGATGTGGCATTTTGATTGAACCACTTCTACATCAGCTGCATGAGATGAGAACATCTCGGTTACTCTTGTAACCCTCGTTCCCTGAAGGAGGGAACGGAGACGTTATGTCAATACTGACGTTATGGGGTCTCACTTGGGAGCCCAAACACATTCGGTTAGTAAGAAAACGGGCCAGTGAAGATTGCCAAGTGAGATTTGAATGGCAAGCCACTCCCATGGACATACGGGTATAAAAGCTGGCTGGCAACCCACTCATTCAGGTTTGTGCTGTGGAGCCGAGATGGTATTCCGGCATTCAGCTGGTGTTACAGAGTTGTGGCAGAAAGGACGTCAGGGAACAAGGGTTACAAGAGTAACCAAGACCTTTCCTTTCAGTCAGTCGCGTTTGACGTTACGTCGATACTGATGCTATGGGGTCCCTATAGTAAGCATCACAACTACTGACCCTTCCCAGCGCCCCATGTAAGTCAAACAGACCTCTGTACCTGGTGGGACAAAAGGACCGAACTTTCTGAGGAGAAGGTCGATAGCTGCTGTTCCTTTCTGTTTTACACTATTTAGCCATGACTGGTTTGATAACACTGGGGAAGTGTACTGAATCCAGATAGAAAGAGATGCTACGGAGGCCACATCCTGCCCGTAGCAAGGTAACATGTGGAGAATACACATATGGACTGACCTTTGGGGCAGTACTACATATAGAAGAAATCTCTGTGGTAGATCCTACCTAGAAAGGGATAGGATGACTACAAATGCAGGGCTATGACAGAGCAGACACTGTCAAAGGAAAGACATGGATTTACCAACGAGGAAAACATACCATGGAAAAATACACATATGGGATTACCCGAGGGGAATCACTACATATGGGCTCTTAGCACAGTACAGGGGCTGACCACAGGGGCATGCACACAATTACTAGGCCTGGCATCAGACTCATTCGCTAACACCCAGGGGGAGGCTACACTCTGAAGGGGCAAGGCATGCCTTGAGTTTGGTACTCCAAGGCAATGGCATCCACCATCCATTGGGCCAACCTCTGTTTGGAGACAGCCTTTCCCTTCTGCTGACCTCCAAAGCAGACAAAGAGCTGCTCTGAGCTCCTAAAGCTCTGCGTGCGATCCATGTAAATGCATAGGATTTAGTCTCCTGACGCCTCTTAGGAGCCTGATGACCAGGTCCTGCCATTTCAAGGGGCCAGCCTTGTGCCAGTGCATCCGTGCCGAGGGTACCTCGGTCAGGGTGTAAAAAAGCTGGCAATTGGAGGATTCTGGAGAGGCAAACAGGTCTAACTGCACGTCTCAAAATCGATTCAAGATCAGCTGGACCACCTAGAGATGGAGTCTCCCTTCTCCCGGGAGCTTGAGCTGTCGTGGGAGCGTGTTAGCCGCACAATTGAGATTGTCCGGAATGTAAATGGCACAGAGCAACCTGAGCCGCTGCTGGCTCCAGAGGAGGAGATGGCGGGAGAGTTGCTACATGCGACGTGTACGTAAACCACCCTAGTGGTTGATGCATGCCAGAGTCAAAGTGTTGTCCGTCAGCAGCAACGGTCAAAACCAGCGCAGGGCCAGCAGTATTGCTAGCAACTCGAGGCAGTTGAGGTCCTGTCCAGGAGCCTGAAGCTGCATGCCCGTTGCATACAGCACCCCAGGCCAATCTGGAGGCATCTGTTGTGACAGCAACATGCCTGGACACTTGTTCTAAGGGAACCCCTGCCCATAGAAATGCAAGGTCGACCACAGGCTGAAAATGCGGTGACAGATCGACGTGATGACCACCTGATGTGTGCCGGAGCTCGGCCATGTAGCCAGTGCTGAAGCAGTCTCATATGAATCAATCCGAGAGCCATGACCGTGGCTGCGGATGCCATATGTCCAAGGAGGCTCTGAAACTGTTTCACTGGAACCGCTGTTCTGCCCCTGAATGAGTTCAGACAGTTCAGCACCGACTGAGCACGCTCGTTTGAGAGACGTGCCGTCATGTTGACCGAATCCAACTCCATGCCGAGAAAGAGATACTCTGCACAGGGGAGAGCTTGAACTTTTCCCAGTTGACCCAAAGCCCCAAACGGCTGATTTGCTTGAGCACCAGATCCCTGTTTGCACAACATATATTGCTAGTGAGCCAGAATAAGCCAGTCATCGAGATAGCTGAAAATACGGATGCCCACTTCCCTTAAAGGGGCAAGAGCACCCTGCGCGACCTTCGTGAAGAAGCGAGAAGGGGAGGACTTTGTATGCCCGACCCTCGAAAGCAAATAATAGGAATGGTCTGTGTCGGAACATGGAAGTACGCTTCCTTTAGGTCGATCGCAGCAAATCAATCTTGGTGGTGACCGCACGTGAGGAAATGTTTCTGTCAGCATCTTGAACGGGATAGTGTGAAGGGCCCGGTTCAAGACTCGGAGAACCTAGATCGGCTGTAACCCACCGCCTTTCTTTGTAAAACCCTGACTTCATCTCAGCTGGGGGGACTGGCTCTATTGCGTCCTTCGCCACCTGGACCACAATCTCCCCACGCAGGACAGGGGCATCTTTGTTTGCCACCAAGGTAAACAGGACTTTAGAGGTGCTTTAATTGAGTGTGTTATGACTCTTACCTGGCTCCACAGAACCGTAAGGAGGCATCGCATCCTCGAAACACAAAGAGTGAGAGTGAGAAAGCACAGCGTCGCTTACTGTCAAATGGCGCCTTATGTGAGCCAGAGGGCCAGTGGTACCCAAAGTTTCAATGAAAGAGTAGAACAGAAATAAACCCTTTAGAAACAAGAGATTCTCTACTCAGCCCTCTTCCGGGGGAAGTTCACCGCCTCGTGGATAAGAGTAGTAGAGTAGTTCCCTCCATCTCTGTGTCGCCTTCCTGTGTGTGTGTGTGTGGGGGGGGGGGGGGGGGGGGACTGTGGGTGTAGATGCCACAGGGGGACGCAAAACTTCCCCTCTATAGTAAAGGCAAATGGCAGAGAGCTGTAAAGACAACCGCTCAGTTCCGAAGCAAAAAGCTGAATGAGTGAGTTCACCTCACTCTTAGTGCTTATCTAACCTTCTGGCAAAACAATGTAACCTCCAGAAAGAGTCAGCGATAAATCCCTACTACAATAGATTCTATGAACGCACACTGTCTATTTATTTCCGCTAAAATCTCAGTTCTACACGAGCTTCCGGTATATTATTCTCCAATAATTCTCCAACTTATTATATTGAGATCCGTTAGCTTTAAATACCCTAAACATCAAGGTGGATTGCTGTTTCCTGTTTGAGATTTCCTCAAGATTGAATTTTCTCACAATTTTCACACTGCACTGGAAATCAGTGGTCACAGAGACTTAATGTGGAAGCATTCATGCATATAGTCCATAGAGTCCAGCAGCCTGTCACTTCAGCACCGGAACTGAACTGTTGTAAAATGCTAAATGAACACAACAAAATCTTAATCAACAACTAGCTGTCTGAATAGACAAATTCAAGAGATCCAGCTTCTCACAGTATAAGACATGCTCTCTCCCTCATTCTTAGCCTTAGAAAGCTAAGAATGAGGAGAGTGTTTTCTTAGAAAACACTCTGTGAGCACTGGCTGTCATTTAGGTTATATGTCAGTGGCCTGAGCTTCAGGAGATCCATTCCTTTTCACACCTCGGCAGAGCTGACCGTCTGCTCGCAGACTGAGAAAGAGGAGGGAGTTGACTGCGCCGTCCCAGGCCAAGGTCTTCTCTCAGATGTGGGCCGCTGAGTAATGGCCATACATCCTTCAGCACTCCTCTGCCTGCACATTCTGCCCGTATTAAAGACATGCAGTGGATTTATTGGTTGAAAAACCACAGGGGCCCCACAAACACTTCAGCTGAAGCCTCACTCCCGCTGCACTGCAGACCAGCACTTGAATTCTCCAGATGCCCCTCTGATTTCTGCACACTCTTCATCCGTTCTCTCTCTCAGCGTCCCACCACGTCTCACTCTCCTTTTCCATCTTTCCGCTTAGTCTGTCCACTTCACCCCCATTGACCTGCCATCCATCTGGGCCTGTCTCCTTATCTGTACGCATCACTGGCAACACGGCTCGACTGGTTTCAACTAGACATCTAACTACACATCAAATGGTTTTTTTTTAATAGTTTTTATATTGTTTTTCTCTTTCTGTTTCTTAATCTTTAGTTAAATTAAAATCTGTAGTTTGTTCTTTATTCTTATATAATAGCTAAATAAATGTCACTGTCAGCAATTTGGAGGACACTAGTTTATAGATGAAAATTCTGGGGGTGTTTAGGTCTATTGTTTAGTTTTCTCTGTTACATAATCATTTTTGTCCTTTTATTGATGGCAAAAGGTAAGCAATGCGAGAGAAAGAGAAAGAGAGATAATTTAATTCCTGTATCCAGCAAGGATGTATTAAATTGATCAAAAGTGACATTAAATACATTTGTTATGTTACAAAAGATTTCTATTTTGAATAAATGCTGAGAAAAAAACTTTCTCTTTATCAAAAAATCCTGAAAAAAATGTATCATGGTTCCCACAAAATATTAATCAGCAAAACCAATCAACTGTGATAATAATAAAGAAAGTTTCTTGAGCACCAAATCAGCATATTAGAATGATTTCTGAAGGATCATGTGACACTGAAGACTGGAGTGATGATGCTGAAAATTCAGCTTCTCCATCACTGGAATAAATTACATTTTAAAATGTATTAAAATAGAAAATCTTTCATTTTAAAATAAATTTATTTAAATTTTAATTACACAATATTACTGTTTTTACCTTATTTTTAACACATAAATGCAGCATTGGTGAGCATAAGAGTCTTCTTTCAAAAATATTTAAAAACATTTTTACTGACCCCAAACATTTTGAGGTCTTGTAGATTATTTTTTTTTATTACCTTTTTCAAAACACTGGCCAGTCATAACCATATCCGATCCAAAATCTGCATAAGCAGTGCATTATTCTACAGAGGTCTATGAGTCTGTGTGTGTTCAGATGTCACTGCATCCAGCTGTGGGGGTTATGACCTCTCATAATTAACATGGACATTCATCGGGATGTACATCCGTCCATGCACAGGTGGAAATGATGGTTAGCTAATGGTCAGCTACCTTTTTTGTTGCTGTTGCTGCTCTTTTTGCTCTTTCTCTTTCTGTGTGAGGATGTTTACCCATACGGGAGAAAGGAGCTGTATTTGGTGCCAAGACTGAAATCAAAGAGAGAAATATTCTTTTCCCCAGGAGGGACCAGAAAGAGAGACAGAACGGCAAAAGAGAGAGGGGGGGAGAAAAGAGGCGCTAGCTGGAGTTTTGACTAGACGTCTGCTCGCCAGCTGCAATGAATGCAGATCTGCTCTTCAACACTACTCAGGGGTCTTCCAACACCTCAACAATCTGGTCAGCTCTCTTCCCTTGGTGGCCCTGTTTGTCACAAGTGTAGACTTACATGCCAGCTGACTGCACAATTTAAATCAAAGACTTTATATAATTTAGTCTTAAAGGGACTTTGATTTAAATCAGGGCCATTTCCCATTTGATATTTAATGAAAGGTCTTTGCTTACAGCCATGATTCACAACATGTGTCATGTAAATTTCAATGACACTTTCTTTCCTTGTCGTGCACACATGGTGAGATTACAGCCTGGGAGAGGATGGAACATAAACGCTTTTCATTAGAAGCACCTATTTTATTAGAGATGGCTAGGTTGCTTTCTTACTGTGGAAAATGTTGTTGAAGACTTCGAGAACCATTTGGGACTTTTGATGTGCATTGAGCATGGACTCCAGGCCAAAATAAAAGTTCTACAGTGCTTTAAAAGTGCTCACCTCGATAAGGTTGTTAAGACACTCATGGTTTGCCAGATGAGTTGGCTTAGTCCTCCACATGCCCCGCACTCTTCATCCATGGCCCTTGAGAGCATACTTTCCACTGGCAGTAAAGGTGGAGCGACTGACATTAAAGAAGGGAACACTTCATTGTAGAGCACATGGTGAAAGCCTTGTTTTCTCTCTAGGGTCACATGGGCCCACCTGTACATTAAGGATCAGTCTCATAAAACATTATGTACAGCTCATGCACTGTAACATGAACCAGATAGCAGAGCACTTGCTATATATTACAAACATCATTTTCAGAGAAATTTTAGAATCTGCAAAATGTTTTATTATTGTTGTTGTTATTATAATAATATCATATAATACGTTTTGTTGTATATTACTTATTTCTCTTATAATTGAAACTACATTTTACAAGTGCAACTTGCACTCACCGGCCACTTTATAAGGTACCCCATGCTAGTAACGGGTTGGACCCCCTTTTGCCTTCAGAACTGCCTCAATTCTTCGTGGCATAGATTCAACAAGGTGCTGGAAGCATTCCTCAGGGAGTTTGGTCCATATTGACATGATGGCATCACACAGTTGCCGCAGATTTGTCGGCTGCACATCCATGATGCGAATCTCCCGTTCCACCACATCCCAAAGATGCTCTATTGGGTTGAGATCTGTTGACTGTGGAGGCCATTTTAGTACAGTGAACTCATTGTCATGTTCAAGAAACCAATTTGAAACGATTAGAGCTTTGTGACATGGTGGAAGTAGCCATCAGAGGATGGGTACATGGTGGCCATAAAGGGATGGACATGGTCAGAAACAATGCTCAGGTAGGCCGTGGCATTTAAACGATGCCCAATTGGCACTAAGGGGCCTAAAGTGTGCCAGGAAAACATCCCCCACACCATTACACCACCACCACCAGCCTGCACAGTGGTAACAAGGCATGATGGTTCCATGTTCTCATTCTGTTTACGCCAAATTCTGACTCTAACATCTGAATGTCTCAACAGAAATCGAGACTCATCAGACCAGGCAACATTTTTCCAGTCTTCAACTGTTCAATTTTGGTGAGCTCTTGCAAATTGTAGCCTCTTTTTCCTATTTGTAGTGGAGATGAGTGGTACCCGGTGGAGTCTTCTGCTGTTGTAGCCCATCCGCCTCAAGGTTGTGCGTGTTGTGGCTTCACAAATGCTTTGCTGCATACCTCGGTTGTAACGAGTGGTTATTTCAGTCACTGTTGCCCTTCTATCAGCTCGAACCAGTCTGGCCATTCTCCTCTGACCTCTGGCATCAACAAGGCATTTCCGCCCACAGAACTGCCGCTCACTGGATGTTTTTTCTTTTTCGGACCATTCTCTGTAAACCCTAGAGATGGTTGTGCGTGAAAATCCCAGTAGATTAGCAGTTTCTGAAATACTCAGACCAGCCCTTCTGGCACCAACAATCATGCCACGTTCAAAGTCACTCAAATCAACTTTCTTCCCCATACTGATGCTCGGTTTGAACTGCAGGAGATTGTCTTGACCATGTCTACATGCCTAAATGCACTGAGTTGCCGCCATGTGATTGGCTGCTTAGAAATTAAGTGTTAACGAGCAGTTGGACAGGTGTACCTAATAAAGTGGCCGGTGAGTGTATATTATCATATAATACACCAACATTCAAAAGTTTGTGGTTAGCAAATATATAAACATTCATCAACTCACACATTAGTTGTGGTAAACGGAAGCTCAAGCATACTTGCTTGATGTGCGAGAACCAATGAGGTTCATTCTTGTGTGTTTCGCAGCACATTTAGGCTTCCGCAAGAACCAATGAGGTTTGTTCTCGCGCATCAAGCAATTCTGTTTATGTATGCTGATCAATGTTTATATGTGAATAAAAGCCTAAATTCAATCTGTTTATCATATTAAGCAATCCAGTCTCTTCAGAAAATTTGGGCTAAACTGTTAATTTTACGGTCTCTTTATGAACTTTTTGAAGGGTCAAAGTGGTAGTTGAATGGACTTTCAATAGGGTCAGAAATCTCTTTAAAATACTTTAATTTGTGTTTTGAAGATGAACGAAAGTCTTACGAGTTTAGAATGAAATGAGGGCGAGTAAATGATGATAATTTTTTGGTGAACTTTTACAGACCCCAAACAAACGGTGTGTGTCTGTGTGTGTGTGCGTGGGTGCATGCGTGCGTATGTGCGTGTGTATACACTTCTGGTCAAAAGTTTGAAACCATTTTTTGGAAAGAAATCTCTTATGCTCACCAAGGCTGCATTAATTTGTTGAAAAGTACAGTAAAAAAGAGTGATAAAAACATCACTCAGTGCCTGACACATAGTAGGAGTCCAACAGTCGTATCTGTTACACACATTATGAATGCTGGTTTGGTGAGCTACTGTACAGTTGTGGAGCTGATACATGCTGGAGATGTGAGTTACTAATGCTTGTGCACGTGTGTGTGCAGTGCACCTCACTCGTGACCTCCCTCTCCTCTCTACCACACCTCCCCTCCGAGGGAAAGAGCTGCAAAAGCCCGCACTCACTCGTTCTATCTTTCAGTTACAGCAGCTGATGTTCTTCCTTTGAAGCAGTCTCTCAGGACTGAGACTGACAGAAAGCAGACTACTTCTGTGAGGCCGTGACGTTACAGCAGCAGCGCATCCATCTCCCCGTGACCTAGAATGAGTGAGGGAAGGTACTTTTGATTCATCACTGCAAGCAGGACCATTTAGCAGCTACCCATCAAAATGGACACAATGAAATGATTTTGCATATTATTCACATATTCAGCACTTAGCCTATTTAAAATGGGCCATCCAGCCATAATTCAGTTCAGACATGATACATTTTCAAACAAACAGCTTTTTTTCTGGTCAAAAAACTACTCAGAAGCTAGTGTTACACAAACTATACTCAAAAACATAGCTGAGTTACTAATCTACAGAAAATCATAGAAAAACTAAACTTGAAACTGGACAACACTGTAAGCTACATAGCAAAAATAGCTTGCTACATTTCAGCAACTTTTCATTTTTTTTATAAATATTAAAAAACACTACCGTATTCATGTACCATTCTACTTCAAAGAAAATTAACTGGAAACCACGCTAATGCGGATATACTGTTAGAGTTTCAACACTATAATGTTTGGAAAATGTCTTTACCTGCAGTTCAAATGATTCAGACAGAATCAAGAAGCGACTCACACAGGTTTGTTTATTCCTTTGACTGATTCATTGAAAATATTTAGACTCAAAGGAAGTGCAACCTTTGACCTTGGGTCCTATTTTTGTGTAGCGTGACTGGCTGTAGTTTAGACTGTAATGCACTTGGCCCTCAGATGTGGTGCGATATTGCATCTACTCTGGGGGGTTAGCACTGAACAGCGCTTGTTGCTGTACAGAATTCACACACACCTGATCTTATCTCCCAGTACGAAACCTGAGCACACCCGTCAGTCTGCTAAAACAGGCCAAAGCACAGAGGGCATTCTGGGAACTCCTGGGACACTCTTTCTTGAGCAAGGAGCTTCCCAGATGTCTAGAGTCATGTGACATAACTTTCATAGCCAGCTGTCACTCAGGATCACAATGTCCTTCAAGGTTGGGTTACTCTAATATCAACTGCTAGCTTCTGTATCATGAACTTGCCATTTAATCTATGCTGAGGCACAAGACCATGAATAATGACTATGAATAAAGCTTGGAATTTAATGATACTTTTGTGGGAAAATAATTAGATCAATCAATCAATCAATCAATCAATCAATCAATCAATCGAAAGGATTGTAAAAATAAGAATTATATATTTATTTATTTAATTATTTAACCCCCTAGTCTTCACCATATTGTCCTCAAGCATTCTAAACATGTGAGTGATATGGAAATATATGGAATATGTATAGTGTAGAGTAATTTTTAATTGAAAAGTTAAGGGCCACGTACACAGAGTTTAGAAAAAAAAAAAGCCTAGGCCAAGAAAAAAGGATCTATGCTTGAGAGGACAGGATAAGTCAAAATAAAAGTTGTTAACAAAGGACTTTTTTAAAGCATTCAAGAATTTCATCAAACTCTCTCCACTCTACATATAAACAGATGGCGTCCGCCATGTTTACTCTGAATTCAGATGAAAATCAGTTTAGATGGAAATCTAAACCCAAACTTGGAGCAGAATCGCTTGCACTAGGTCCATGTTTGTCTTTAGGCTTTATGGAGGGTTTTAAGCTCCCAATGTTACCTAGGGTGAAATCTATCCATATTGGAAAAGCAAAATAGGAACTGATGAAGAGATAACAGAAATGGACATTTCATCCAAACAACACAAACTGGAAACATGTTTGGATGTCTCCTCCTTCCTGCTGAATGTCATGGTATCAGCCAATCACAATTACGTCAGAATGAGCTTTCAGCCAAAATTCCGATCTATCTTTGTAACGAGATCTAGGAGAAAATGGGAAAGGGATGAAATTGGAAGGAATGGATTCAATACATTGTTTAGACTCTAAAGAAATTCTTCCACTTTGCAATGACAGTGGAGGAAGATTTTGTTGGTTAGTATGGGCTAGTTAGCCCCTGCTGGTAAGTGCTGTAACTACAACACTATGAGGCAAATAACTTTTTCCATTGATGGCCATTCATAAGTATCCTTGATATCTGATTTTTTTTTTAAACCCACTTTGTTCCCATGGGAAAAATAAATGTGTGTACTTGGATGTGCACTTGTAGTGTACTTAAAATCTTATAAAAATATATATTTTTAGGAAACTGTAATTGCAAATAATATAATATTAATAAAATCAATGGCCACTTAAAGAGACACATTAATGACTGTTTCTTGAAATATACTTTTAAATGAGCACTTATGTCAGGCTCTAAAGTACACTTATTTTGATGTGTTGACACATAATAAACCACATGTAAAGTACTTGATTATAACTTGAACTGTAGTGTTATGCAATATTGCATTTAAAGTAGTTAATATACAGAGAATGTACAAAATCACAGATTCATCATTAGAAATGTGTAGGCCTAATTGCAAATATATTTAAATACATAACTTCTACGTTTCGATAGTATAGTGTATTTTAGTTTTTGACATTTCAAAGACAATAGTGGTGATTATATGAAATTACATTTAAGATTACATATAGCCTACATAATAAATATGTAATTAAGTCCTGCTTAAGTGGGTCAAAAAATCACTCTAAAGTTCAGCTGACATAATTTAATGTAAATTTAAACTACAATACGTTAATTTAATCGCAAGTTTCATTTAAATGTCCGAAAACATTATATTTAGTTTACACATAAGTAAATATCTATTTGACTATCTGTTGAAGAACAGGCCACCAAATGTAGATGCCAAATGTTTCTGTGTTTGGCGAGAGAGTGTCCACACTGGCAAATGTGAATGTTTTCTTCAGACTTCAGGAAAAAGTCATACCACAGTGGTGTCTGTCACTAAAGAGCCTCTGGAGTCTGTCACTTGCAGAGAAAGTTCAGTAATGAGGCAAGTTTAATTTAATCAACCGGGCCTGTTGCTGAACTCCTGGCAATACATAAACCCTTCATCCTCCCAGCAGGTTTAAGGTTGAAATGACGAGAAGAACCCTGTCTCGTTCTCCACCCAGCCCAGGCAAAGCAGGGCCGCAGACTGTGGCTTACTAATGGGGATGTGGCTTGACATGCCAGGGCTCTGTAGACGATCTAGGGTCAACTGGCCGATTGAGTATGATGATTCAAACAGAGCTCTGCGTTACAGAAAGGTAAGAGAGCAGAGCGATCCAGACGTGCAGAACACCCCCACAGGCCACAGGGGTCATTGAGTATGACACGACATGGGTGATCTTGAGAGATGCCTTGTCAAGATGACTTCAGATTGATACAGTTGAAATGAACATGACACCGCTCAGTGCAGCAGGCATCAAGGTTTACTTCAGAGCAAGAACAATATAGGTCTGATTACTCTCCAGAGAAAGAATTGTACATTGATGTCTCGTAAGGAGGACTGTTTGGAGCATGTACTGTGAGATCATGTTTGTATGCATGCTTGAAAACCGTATGGCTTAACATCAGAGGTCTTTTCCTCAATTATGTCATTATGGCTTTTGGTTAGAGTCTTGGTACTCTTCTGTGCTTGTGACTGTGCATTCATTATGTGGCCTGCTGTTCCCAACAGGTAAAGGAAAATAGCAAGCAAATTTTGGAGCAATTCAAAACCCAGCAAAAATCCACAGCGGTTTCCTCAATTTGTTTAGTCTTGTGCAGATATAAACATTTTTAAGAAAGCCCTCTATAGCTATATTTCACAGATTAAAATGAAAGATTTTTCTCTGCCAGTAGCTCAGATTTGAGATTTATACAGTTATTACAATAGCCTGTACATAGGCTACACACACACACACACACACACACACACACACACACACACAAATATATATATATATATATATATATATATATATATATATATATATATATATATATATATACAAATAATTTCAATTGCTAAACATTTTATTTTGCAATAAAATCTGACATTTTAAGAGTTATAAACTCATAAAGCGAAAATGAGTTTTTACGTGCATTTGACACGCAGCTTTCGCCTGCATTTGATACGCAGTTCATTTACGTGTAATACACACGCACCCCACACCACTAAACGTATAATACACACGCACCCCACACCACTACTAAACCTACCCTAACCAACTCATGCTATGCACGTAAAAACTCATTTTCGCGTATAAATTACACGATAAACACACTGCGTGCTATAGAGACGCATTTAGTGTGATCGGGTTGTTTTTCACAACTGTGAGACACTCATTTTCGACAAATCCTCATTTTTATATCCAGCTGGATAACGTTACTTTGGTGAAATTTTGAAGAATACGAAACAACAATGTTTACTATATCACTTGGTTATCCTTATTATTGTGACGTACTTCAGATGTACAATATATAACAAGTATTTCAAAATTATTTATCATCATGATAAATATAAAAATATTATTCAAAATGTTTAAAAATTACAAATAAGTATGTGTGAGACAAGTTTTGCTATTCCACAAGAAAAAAGGAGAAACAACATGACGTCTCCAAGCAGACATTAGGATGCATCATGCTGTTGTCATGGCAACACAAAACTAACAATCAGCAAATAAACATAAGTGCAGTCTCCCAGATCATGTTGGAAAAAGGAGATAAAATGTGTATTATCTCTGAGAGAAAAAAATGCTAGCAACCATTACATACTCTCACAGGCTCTTCACATTAATCAAAATTCTGCAAAACATCCTCACCATATGTATACATAATGGCATCATGCCTTTCTTGTTTTGTCTCAGCTATTGCTTGAGGTTGTGAGAGGCATATTCTATATCTAATTGTTCTGAAAATATTGGTTATATGCATATGGATTTCATTGACATAATCATCAGTGTACACAAATGAGAATTGAGAACTAAATCCAATTACAACATGCTGATGAGGATCAAGGATGATCTGCATGTAAATGTCTAATCACTACAGTTAGTATCAGCTCAAACACCAAGATAAAAGATAAATCTTTTGAGGGCCCCCGAGTTCAGACCCCAAAGAGTGGCAACCGGAGGAGAGTTTTAAATATGGCACTGTTCAGCCAGGCCAGCGGCAATCTGTGCAGCGTAGAGAATGCACAAGATGACCCGCTTGCCAGCAGAGCTTTTTTTTCCCTTTGAAAGTGAAAAAGAAGGTCTATGAAAAGCATAAACAGAGTACTTCCTCTCATACTCTGGTTTTGATTCTCAATGCAGCTAGTCCTCTGACATGTGGATCAGCTTAAGGGCATACTGAAGTTAAGTGACCTCTGACACATAAATACACAAATACGCACCCTTGCGGAACCTTATGATGGGCCTGTTGTGAACAAACGTGATAGAGGAGGCATACAAGTGTCCCTTTAAAAAATGTTTTTTGGGTGTCCACATAAACTCCCCATACCCACAGAGTAGTTTCTTTTGGGCATTTTGGCCCCATGGACTTCTTAGAAAATACATTTTCTTAACACTCACTCATTTTTAACATTTGTCGACTACAATGTCCAACAGTGTCAATTTTTTTCAGTCATGAAATTTCCACCAGACCTCTTATGTTTTGTGTTTAGTATACACTATAAAAATTATGGGTTGTTTCAACCCAAATTTGGGTCAAATATGGACAAACCCAGCCATTGGGTTACATTTTTAAATTGCATTTTCAGCCCAACAGTTGGGTTTGTCCATATTTGACCCAAATTTGGGTTAAAACAACCCAGCATTTTTTTGCATTATGTTATGGAACATAAATTTAAAAAAAATGTTTGCAATAAAATGACCTTAATAAAATGAAAATTGATAGAGCTTGAATTGGTGGAAATATCAGAACAGTAATATCTTCTTTGTAACTGATAGAAATAAATATGAATGATTATTACACGGCACTGTGGAATACTTGATTCTGATTGGTCAATGGCGCCATTCAGCGGTATGTTATGTAAGGGATAATGTACATCCAGCTGGTTGCTCCGCTTCGCGTCAGGGTCTTCATCACCCTGTCAGAGGTTTATTCTGAGATAACAACCGGGAACCGGCTGGATGTATATTATCTCGCTTATTACACGGCTACTTGCCACATAAGTAAATAATTAGACACGAAATATTGATCTGAGTTGAAATATTTTATTAGGTCTTTAAACGCAAAGCTTCCGCGGAGAGAGCAGTTGCAGCGCGGCAAGTTCAAACTAGACGGACATTTAAGAGATACGGTATACAGTCATTCAAATCACTTATTACACAGCATTTCACCACATAGATAATTGTGGAGATAAGAGATATTCAGATTAAACTGTTTTAAAATCGTACCTGTTTGTATCTTATAATCCAACAGTGTACAAAACAATAGTCACGAAATGGCAGCAGCTGCGTTTTTAATGCAAGGAGAGAGCAAGTCCACGATACTGGATGGCATAATTAAATAACTGTACACAAAATATTGATTTGACTGAGTTTTAATATTTTATTAGCTCACCAAATGCAAAACTTCCACGAAGAAAAACGTTCCTAGCCAGTTTATACCGCTGCTGACTCAGTGACCCGGATGAGCCTGCGTTATCTGTTCTCAGCGGTTGTTATCTATTATTTCACTCGGTTTAGATTTTTTTTTTTTTTTTTTACATATAATTAATATTTTTAGTTTAGAAAGTCTGTAACATATGAAAAGTATTTGAAAAGTATATAAATATAAATATTGCATTTCAAAAAGTCTCCAAGACTTTAAAAGGATAGTTCACCCAAAAATAAAAATTCTGTCAGTAATTACTCACCCTCATGTTTTTCCAACCCCGTAAGACGTTCGTTCATCTTTGGAACACAAATTAAGATATTTTTGATGAAATCTGAGAGCTGGCTAGGTAATTTCATCTGCCAGCCCAGCAAAGTTAGTAAAAACATTGTTAAAATAGTCCAAGTGACTACAGTGACTCAACCTTTTATCAAGCGACTAAGTTTATCAAGTGACTAGAATACTTTTTGTGCGCAAAAAAACAAACAAAAATAATGACTTTATAGACCCCTTCACGGTTGACGTCACAGAAAAATTCGCTGTGCGCAGTGCGCATGTCGGGGTCAGAAAGTTCATTCCATCGTGTTGTAACCATAGACTGTTTTAACCAGAGAATTTCTCGCCAACATGGCTACTTGTTGCGTCGTGGACTGTGCAAATCGCACGAGTTGTGGAGTCAAATTTTTCTGGATTCCTGGAGGATCTCATCCTTTTAAAAAAAATAGACGACATGTGGCTGCAAGCCATTAAACGGGCAGACTGGGACAACGCAATGATCAAAGAGGGTCGTGTTTGTTGCGCTCACTTCATATCAGGTAAAATCATCCTTCATCATCCTTTTCTATTAGATTAAACTCGAAAGATTGCATGAACAATTTTCTGTACCCTAGCCTATAACATTAAGCTATGTTTTCTGTTCAAGATGAGGAGGAAACTGAAGGGGACCGCCCAGTGTCGAGAAAGGAACATGATGATCTTTGCTTTAGAAATCATCAACTGCAGGAAGACTACTAGGGCTGTAATGAACATCGAATATTCGAAGCTTCGGAATCTCTTTATGTCTGTCTGTCCGTTTGCATTTTGATTAACTTTTAATAAACTACAGAACAGCA
Organism: Rhinichthys klamathensis goyatoka; assembly: GCF_029890125.1. NCBI lineage: Eukaryota > Metazoa > Chordata > Actinopteri > Cypriniformes > Leuciscidae > Rhinichthys > Rhinichthys klamathensis. The sequence goes on along the minus strand of NW_026606794.1, from coordinate 2,696,489 downwards.
CAAGCGGGAAGCGCGCGCGCCTCACGCGAGCAGAGCTTATATGCTCCGAGAACGGACACTGCACTAGTGATATAAAACACACACACACACACACACACACACACACACACACACACACACACACACACACACACACAGGTCTGTTAACTTAAATATTAGACTACCTTATCAAAAATATTGCTTTAGTTAACAGACCTGTGTTTTATATCACTAGTGCGTGCAGTGTCCGTTCTCGGAGCATATAAGCTCTGCTCGCGTGAGGCACGCGGCCGCGCACGCTTCTTTATTTAAATCTACCCTACTTTGTCAGTAATTTGTTAGTGAGAAAAATATTAGACTACCTTATTAAAAATATTGCTTTTCTCACTAACAAATTACTGACAAAGTAGGGTGGATTTAAATAAGCGGCGCACGCCGCGCACCTCACGGGAGCAGGGCTTATATCGTATGCTCCGATAACAGACACTGCACGCACTAGTGATATAAACACACACACAGGTCTTTTAACTTAAGCAATATTTTTAATAAGGTATAGTGTTATAATATTTTTCTCACTGAAATTTAAATAAATAAAAACGAAATTTAAATATAGAAAAACGAAATTTAAATAAAGAAAAACGAAAAATAAATTAATGAACTGTAATAGCCTAAATAAAGAACACGGTAGCAATAACAATAACAATTTCAATAACATCACAAATTTCAATTTATATTTCGCAGTAGATTAATTTAGATTGATAATAACAGGTAAAAAGGATATACATTTTGTTTCTATTATTCTATTTTCCACAATGTCAAAGCAACGCAGCTTAACCTAAAACACAAGCTCAGGCATGCACTTCTGTCCATGATACAAACTCCGCTGTTCTGCGCTCTAGCCAGAGAATACTCCCGTTGCAGGAACACTTTTAGTAGTCCAAGAAGAAGCAAATATATTTATTAGGTAGCTATAAGTAGCTATAACGAAGTTATATGTTAAGTATTATATTTCACCAGATTTTATAGTGTAAAACATATTCAAGCGCGAATGAGAACCGTTTCGAGGGGGATGCCAGGTGCGAAAAAACAAAACAAAAAAAAACACGAATATTCGAATGTTACATTTTCAAATCGAATACCAACCCACTGAACGAATATTCGAATATTCGGGTCCAGCCCTAAAGACTACATCAACCTGCAGCAGGACTGTTTTAAATTACGCAGTGAGAATGAAGAACTAAGACATGAGTTACAGAATTCCAAATTTTCATACAGCAATGTTAAGAGTAGCATTGGACAATTACTGTTTTTCACTGTTTTTTAATACGGGATGAGCTTGCAGCTTGCGGTGCCACTCTTCGTATCCCTCATTTTACTAAAGGGAAAAAGCAACTGTCAGCACTAGAAGTAGACACATCCAGACAACTGTCTCGGGTTAGGATTCATGTTGAACGAGTCATTGGTCGGTGGAAAAACTTCAAAATTTTACAAACTGTTATTCCTGTGTCTCAGGTTGATATGCTAGATGATGTAGTGACTGTGTGCGGTGCTCTAACAAACCTCTGTAAAAGTGTGGTTCCTAAATAAGTAATTAATTTGAAATATTTAATGATTAAAGGATAATTCCGGTATTTAGCAACAGAAATCATGCGATTTTACAAAATGCCAAATAAAACAAAGAAAACATGACAGAAACTGTATTTCACTACGCTACTTGTTTTGGAACATCAAAGCACAGTTTTGAAAACGAACGTTAAGGGTTGTTTTAAGGACATGTTTGTGGATGCCCATAGACAGCCTCTCTGAAGCGCTCAGAGGCGATTCTAAAAGAGTCAAAAACTAATTTATAGTTTTTTATATTTTGTCAAAATATGTCACTTGTTTTATTTAAGCTCTTGCATAATGAAATGGAATTGTAAATGTCTTAAATTGATGTGCATCTGCATACAAACAAACAATAAAAAGTGCATCTGTATATAATTTACATGTCAAACAATTATCCTTCATGTTATGAGTGGGTCTTGAAATTAACCCTTGCTCTCAGCAAATGGATCTGCAGTGACATACTAGACATACTGCAGAAAGCACAGGCTACTATACACTACGCATGCTTGTTCTAACCGTGTGTTGTGTCCTAATGACATAACCGAGTTTTTTTTTTTTTTTTTTTTTTGACATAACGCACTGACGCGATTTCCACGCATCTCCGCGATAATTGGTGAAATGAAAGACACACGTTTAGTTTAGCAAGAATGACCCTGGAGGAAAGGTGACGGATGCAGGGTAAGTGATTAGTAGCCTAGTCGTGACAGTTTTCTAGGGAAATATAACCATCAAGTCAATCAGTCTACAGTGCATCCGTCTCCAATATGATAAATACTTAACGTTACCCTGCCATGCAGGTGCAATTTGCAGTATGGAAGTAGCCTATTTTTCCCTTGGCGCTGGCTCGGTAAAACCTCCGCTTTTAACACACAAAAGTCATCGCCTATATCGCTATATAAAACCGGCTGAACATGCCCACAGACTATGTAATTATACGCGTCTAGCGATTTGTAGGCTTTGAGTTTTTCGCGTGTGTAAACACTCGGCTTGTCCACCAGATAGCTGTATATTGCGGGCCAGTGAATATCTGGCCACTTGCTGACGTTGTCTACCCATTCTGTTATGAGCTCGGGATCAGGCAGACAATCGCCATTAACTAAAACAAGTTTGTTATGGTACGGTTCCCGTTCCTGTGGTGGTAAAGACCAGTGGCGTCATGCCCATTCAAAGTGAGGGGGCACGTGAGCCTTCATCTGAGCCTCATTGGTCTGTCACTGCTCGTCAATGTCAGAATATTTGAGATGACCAATCAAATCAAAGTAGGCGGGCTTTATGTTCACAGAAGCTGAGTGCGAATTTTAGCAGTGAGGCTCGACGCTTCAGTGTACAGTCAAGTGCGAGATGTAAGTAGCTAAACTAAACATTTCATATTTGACCGTTTTTTTAGTTCATAAATGTTAAACGAATGACAAAAATAATCAGGCACACGAATATACTTTTGTCTAATTTCGCCATTTTGAACTGAAAATAGGCCTATGTAACGTGACTCGTAATGTAGGCTAATAATTAGTTTACTGTGATTGTGAGGGGAAAAGACGTTTTCATTGTTAGGCACAAGATTAATAAAGAATGTGTACATATTGAGAATTAATATAGTACAATTTGTAGCCTTAAGTAAATTAAAAAAGCTCAGCTTTAGGAGGGGAAGGCAAGATCAGGAGACTGAGAGAAAAAGAAAGTGATGGATAAGAAGTGAGAGCAGGTATTGACAAATAATCTGCCCACTGACATGTTTTTAAAGCTATTTCTTATCCTTTTTTTGGCCTTCAAACGTCTTGAAATGCACATATCAGAGAAATAAAGAAATTTGAACCCCCTACCCACCTCAAATTTAGGACCTCTGTGATTATAAAGCCCTGTCTACGGCCCTGTATTAGGCATAAGATCAATAATGAATGTGTACTGTGAATGAATTTAATAAACTTAGTTAGGCTACCTAGCAGCTTTCAGTAAATAAATTCGTCTGAGAAAATGATTCATAAATCAACCTATCAGTTGACCCTATGTTTACTTTCTTCACTGACAGACAAAAATGAAAAGCCTATCAGTCAAAGCTCAACTTTAGGAGTTTTTTTGGCCTTCAAAACATCTTATAATGCACATATAAGATACACATATACTTTAACTTAGTCCTCAGATAGAGGAGGGTTGCTGCTAGCTCCGTTAAGGTATTTCTGTCCCTCCCAAACTGCATTGAAATAGTATGTTTCGCAGCCAGAATTAAAAAATTTGCAGGGGGAGAAACCCCCTGACCCCTAACATGATCCATATCACCCGTCAGAAAACAATTGCAACGTCTCAGATTGTGCCCCCCCAGAATTTTGGCTTGCATGACGCCCCTGGTAAAGACAGTGCATAACTCGACACAATATATGCCGGTCTATTAGCCGCGCCATTTTTCTGACCCCATGCTGCGCGCGCACCCAACCTAGGATTCCAATGTTTACAAACATTGAAGGGGTCTATTCAACTATTAATTTTCTTCTGTGTGGGTCTCTGAGTGAGTTCACGAGAGCGCCACGACGCATGTGCGAAAACTGAGAAGATGACGCAGATGGGTCTCGATGTAGTGTTTAAAATGGATCTAAAGTGTGCATTTCCTGATGTCCGAATCGTGAGAAACCAACGAGTCTTACTGGGTTGGAAAAACATGAGGGTGAGTAATTACTGACAGAATTTTCATTTTTGGGTGAACTATCCCTTTCAGTGAAATTATTATTATTATTGAAATTAAAATCATTTTAAAATTATTATTATCAATGTTGAAGAAAATGGCCTTCAAAGATGAGAGCAGAAATTATTTTTCTTTAAAAAAATATCTAAAAGAGGTCATCAGAAGAAAAAAAATCCTTTGAAGACAGACTACATAAGCATTAATTTCGATCGCCAGCTATATCTTGCTTGAGAGTTTTAGAGGCCTCTGGGTTTCCAGCTCATGCTTGCTGGTTGTTCTGCAAGACAAACAAAGCATTGCTGGGCAGGGGCATGGATTAAAGTTCCCAAACAAATCAGGCACAGGAAGTGATGGCATGGGCCTCTGGGCCGGATCATGTTGTTGGGAAAGTGAGTCAGGCAATGAGGTTTTCAGCTGAGGGGGTGAGGTGAGGGAGTTTGGACGAGTGTTGTCAGGGGCTCTGAGAATTAGAGGTGTGAACTGAACACTGCAGTGCGGCCCGGCACCATTCGCTATATCATGTCCGTCATGGGAACATCATCTCTATTTTCTTTTCATTACAGGACCAATCCCTCCTCAAGCCTTTCAAACAACAGTGGAATAACAGCTTATTTGTTCTGTGTGGCCTCTGCAGAGGGCGGAGGGATCGTGACGGCGTGCTAAGGTCTGTCCGGATCCACTTCACTGTGCCTCATCCCTCGCTGAAGGTGGAAACAATCTTTCCTCTTAGTGTAAACTCAATCAGTGGAGAATAAGCCAACCATTACAAGATTTCATTTTTTTCCCACGTTAATAACTCCTATCTTTCCTGGCCCACGTTTGCGCTAATTTAACTTCAGTTGTCCGCTTTAACTTGATCAAACAGTCTAATCATGTTTGAGGACAGATGAGGAGAGTATATATAGATTAGTTAACATGAACAACAACAAAAAAGTACTTTTCTTAGCTCTGAGACTGTAAAAAGAACCTGTGTCAAATATTTGTTTTATATTTCAGACAAATTAACTTTGTTTTGATAATACTGTACCTTTTACATATTGAGCTAGAAGACCAGGTGAATGAAGGGAAAGATCTTGGCAGGCTCATTATGTTTGGCACAGTGCTGGTTGGAACATGTCTCCCACCGGCGGTCTGCTTTAGATCAGCCTGACATGATGAACGGTGCGGCGGCGGCCACAGGAGCCCATCTCCACACAGTTGCAGTGAGAATTGGTTTATGATGCGTTTAACTGCACAGGCGAATTTGGCTCTGAAACCTGGCAAGAGAGGATCCAGCCTATTGAAAGAATATGACCGCTGCTAGTGTATTACAGTAGAAGCAATGATGTTAAGTGATGTCCGTCGATCATATTTCAATAAAGCCATGATAGGGTTTGAAAGCTATGATCAAGAACATCCTGCCTCCAGGCAAGCATTATTGCTTCAATGTAAATGAAATATTACTTAATTATTGTTCTGTAAAATTCAGTTTACATAAATGTTAGACGTATTATCACTGAGCAAATTATACAATGACCTTTAGGGGAATTTGAGTAACACTTTACAATAAGGTTCCATTAGTTAACATTAGTCAATGCATTAACTTACATTAACAAACAAATTATCAATATGTATTAACGTTAGTTAATAAAACTGTTCATTTTTAGTTCATGTTAGCTGAGTTTTATCAAATAATTGTAACAAATAATAACGTATTAGTAAATATTGAAATTAACATGTATTTTTTATTGTTAGTTCATGTTAAATGATATAGTTAACTAATGTTAACAAATCAAACCTTATTGTAAAGTGTTACTGGAATTTATCTGACAAATTTTTAAGATGCAATCTTACAAATGTTTAAAAAAAATCTTATCTTGTGCCATACAAAGGCGTTTCTACTAAAAAGCAGACCGTCTTAAAGACAAAAGAATTTAGTCTTCTATGATATATTTTTTGTGGTATCTAAAACAAAGTGATAAATAATTAAAGTATTAATGTTTTGTCCATGATTTATTTTTTCTGAATAAAATCCTAGGCTTAGGAAGTATACTGTTGCAGTCAAGAGAAAAGTCTGACCTTGACTAACCTTCTAATCTCACTTATCGAAATGTTTGAAAAAATATATATATCACCTATTTCGCACCCATAATTCACACCTTTCTTATTAGTAAATGAACTCTGCATTCTGACGACTGAGCATGATGATCTATGAAGCGCTCATTTTCTCTTAGAAACATTAAAAAAAGTAGTTGAAAGGCAACATTATTTCCATATATGTAGGCCTACTGTAATTGTTTTTCAGCAGATTGTAGGATTATACTGACAATTGTCACTATAGAACCACATGAAAAAAGCATGCAACGAAAATAAGGAGCAGATCTGGAAAATATCTGTTCAGCAGTATCACGGGGACAATCAAAGGCTATTTAGCATGCTTTTAAAACTCCCCTCAGTTTTAATATAGGCAATCACCACAACAAGATTTTTGAAGCCCGGCCTTTATCCTTTCAAATCCCTTCAAACGTGAGTAGTTTTGGAATTCTGGAATGCCATCCCAACCGTGAAGCCCCTCTGCCTCTCACCCGGTACTTCGTGGAGGGCAATTTTCCTCTGGCTGAGCCTCCCAAAGCTGCCTCACCTGGAACCAATCTGTAACACAATCGAAGTGTCCTAACTTGAAAGCCTGCTCCCTTCCTTTGATAGTCTCCTCCTGGTAGTCTGCGTGGCGCTGGAAATAGTCCCTTTGTAATCTTCAGATACAAAAGAGAGCAAAGATGGAGAGCTAATATATTGCCATCAAAGTGAATTATGCAAATGGTAATGCTACAAAGCTCAGACACTCTCTGAGGGAATGGGAAACGGGGCTGACTGGAAATTTTCAGCGCTGTTGTCATCTGCAATGTTCCCTGAAAAACATCAGGACTTTGCCTGGTAATTGTTGAAGTTAAAGTGAAGGATTGTGCTGAATGTTCATTACAGACAGGTGTCGATAACCTTGTGCTCAGCCTCTTTTTGCCTGCTACCTCTAGATAGCAACTTCATTTACTTTAGGGGAACACGTGATAACTTCCAAAAAGACAAGACAAGGCAAGCAATTAAACTTCAATAGCTGTCCATTGAGGGGTCCTGGGGGATTTTCTCCTGAGTCAACATGCCAAGCCCCATTTCCTTTTCCTCCTCTCTTTTTCTCTCAGCAATCTCTCACTAGAACTGCGGTTTTTAAGGAGTTTATGGCTTTTCGTGAGCTTTATGTCCTAGCCTTTAGCGAGTCTTAGTCATACTTTTGCGTTTGAAAAATGTGTGAATTAGCACTAGCCTACAGTCTACGTATATACTGCATTGCACACATTCACTACCATTTGGGGTCAGTATAAGATTATTTAAAAATATATTAATACTTTTATTAAGCATGGACACATTATGATAAAGAGTGACAGTAAATACATTTAGAATGTTACAAAAGATTTCTATTTCATGCTGTTCTTTTGAACTTTATATTCATCGAAGAATCCTGAAAAAAATGGCACATACCGTTTCCACAAAAATATTAAGCAGTGTTTAATAACATGTTTATTGGACAGCAAATCAATGGATCAATCAATGGATCATCAATGATTTTGAAGGTTCATGTGAAATTTGAAGACTGTAGTAATGGCTGCTGAAAATTCAGCTTTGCCATCACAGTAATACATTACATTTTATAATATATTAAAATAGAAAACAGTTATTTTAAATTGTAATATGTTACAATATTAGTGCTTTTATTGAAGTTTTGATGCAGCCTTGGCAAACATAAAAGACGTCTTTCAGAAACATTTAAAAAAAAAATCTTACTGACCGCAAATTTACTGCTAGCACCTAAATTATAAGAGACATGCAGGGAATTAAAAATAGATGAATAAATAACTGCAGAAATGCCATTGAGAAGCATTTGAAAACTAAAGGTTATCTTGTGTGACATTCTGGTAGCTTAATGGACATTGTAACTATGTCTTTATGTTTAAAAGTTTTGCACCGATTGGGATGTTTTTGACCGGTGCTATAGATAGAACAATGACCTGAAGCCGTTCCCTTAACATTCCACCAGCAGAACGTTTCAGAGGAAAACAACATAGTTTTCAGTCTCCGGGTTTCTGGCCCATCGAGAGGGCCTTATTGACTTGCTGGGTGCATGTGATTTTAATTGTGTGATTAGCGGTTATTGAATTAGCAATTGAAGGGCAGAGTGCATGGATGTAAGGGAGAAAATAAAAGTAAGTGTGGTGAGTGGAGCCTTTGTCTCCCAGTCACAATCGTTACCTTTGAGCGCAAGTCACAAGTCTTAATGGGCACATGGCCAGGATGACCAGCTACACTCGAGCACAGCCCCTGCACCCCCTATACAGGCCTAATCTACTAATGACTCCCACTTATATTTCTGCCGCTGTACACACACAGACGGCCCAACTTCTCTCATCTGAGCGCGATTTCTCTAATCGGGTTTCATACTTCAAAGTCTAATTAACTCGTGCAAAGTATTAAATTAACATTTGACCAAGCTTTCATCCAGCTAACCAACGTATAATGCCTACATGCCTTTAATTGGTGAATTAACATCCTATCTTGAGAAGATCCAAACAGGAGCCCCACTGAATTTATCAATGTGTAAAAAAGACCAATCCACTAATTATAAAAAAAAAAAATCTGTCAAGAAGCAGTCATTATGGCAATATAAAGTTCTAAACTACTGGTCACTGTTTTACTAAATCATAAAGTTGTACAGTGAAAACATGTGTTTCTAGATGTATAGCTCATTACAGTAATGGGTAGCATGAAAAGTAAAGCCCGTTGTGTCTGTATGCATACGGCAAAGGCTTGGTTTTTCTGACTGGCAGTAAAATTTTATTTCAAATCACTGCCACTGATTCCCAAGCAGGAAGTGGGGCTTGTTACAACAGTTGGTGAGGAAAGGAAGAGGGCAAAGTGGTATGCTAAGGCACCACATGCTGTTTTGTTTAATTTTCCTTTCCTGAGCCAGAGAGAAATTATGGAACCTTTGTTTCTGAGTCAGAGTAAATAAAAAAATGTCTCTTTAAGACAAAAAAGGTAATTGTGACAATATAAATAGTCACATTATGAAATATTACAAGAAACAAATTTGCAATTTCAAGATATAAAGCCATGTTGCGAGATATAAAGTCGCAAAAGCATTAAAAAACAAAAAACAAAGCATCAATTCACTATTATAAGTAACTACATTACTAGATTGTGAGATATGGGGTCACACTGGGAGACATAAGTTACATTGTGAGTTGCAGTTATCCTTTGAATATCCCCCTTCTAAAGCTGAAATGGTATTCAATAAGAAATAACCTTGCATATTCTTAGGGACAGTTTACATTACACCGTTTTCAACTAAAACGGAAAACCTTTTATGCGTTTTGGAAGTTCATTTACACAACAATGGAGTTTTGGTGGCCTGAAAACACAATCTTTTGAAAACAGGTTTCAAAGTGTAAGTTTTGAAAACGATATTGTCATCGTCTCCGTGTAAAGTACAAAAACGCAAATTTGTGGAAACGGTGACGGGCACCTGTTTATTACGTGTTTGGTCTATATGCCATGCGCGTTTGAATGCATTTGTCCACAGGCGCATTGTCTTTCTTTACACAGTGACTGACCGCCAACTGCTGGCCTGGCAGCATACAGCGTTTTTAGTCGTTTTCACGGATCCGTGTGAACGGGGATCGTTTGATAATATTGTCGTGTTAACGTATCCTAAAATGTCTGCTCCAGCATTTACTGTCAATAATGTACAAGTGCAAGAAAACTCTGCATAAAACAAAGCTTGAACATTTCTAAACGTAAAAATCATCTTTAAAATGCCCTAAAGATTATCAACGCATCGCATACGTGTCACATCACTAAACAATAGCTCCATAGAGAAGTTGTTATATTGGCCACTAAGTGGACAGGATAAGCTGGAGGGAGTTCTTCAAACTCTGCCGCTGTAATGCCCCGGGTCCTCTGCGACTGCCACATCATATTCCGTTGTTGACAGGAAGGCCTGTAGCCTTCAGGCACGGCAGACCCTTACCCCGGCCTCCTCTCTTCTCTCAGGCTATCCCACCTCTCTCGCCTCACTGGCGGAACTCTCTGCATGCTAAAACAAATTGATTTTTCTTGCCTCTTGTGCTCTGAGGTCACATATTAATCTGATTAATTGGTTGAGATTGTTCTAGCGCTTTGGGAATGTTGGTTATATTTCAAAATACTTCGAGGAGGAAGTGGGTTTTGGAGTTCTTTTGGGAAGCAGGGGTGAAAGGTCAACTGAGTCTCTGAAACTTTTCTTTTTCTGAAGGATGTGGTCTGATACACTAGATGTTGCTCTGAAGCAATTACAGTGGAACATCCATTCATCCATCCTTCCATCCTTAAATATCCGTATCTGTGTTTCTTTTATAAAAAAAAAAAATCTATAATGTCAAAATGCTATATTTGCTATTATTTGAAGAACTCAATATGCGGTTTCTCCAGAAAGGGCCCCGTTCTAGTGCTCTTTGCTACTTTGAGGATCAGACATTGTCACACATGACCCTTCGACCTCAGCCAGTAAACAGCACTTGTAACTATAATTGGAATCACTTGCACCTAAGCAAGATGAAGTGAGCTTTGTTGAGAGCAATCTCTCTCTTCACTACCTGCATCATTTCAGCAGGATGCACCATGTGAAAGGCTATTTTTATCATATCATAAAAAGAGGGGAAAAAAACATCACTCCAACTGTTCACATTGTGAAAGGACAAATTAAGTTTGTTGCATATGATATTATAATTAATAGTTCAAAGAAAAATAGTACAACTTCTGTCCTCATTTACACTCTTAAAAATAAAGGTTCCAAAAGGGGGTTTTGGAACTCTTTTCAGTCTTTAAAGGTTCTTTATTGGCATTGATGGTTCCACGAAGAACCTTTAACATCAGTTTCCATTCCACAAAAGGTTCTTTATGTTCTTCACACTGGGCTGCTAGTTTAAGAACTGTTCACTGGAAGGTTCATTTGGGGAACCAAAAATGGTTCTTCTATATGGCATCGCTGTGAAACCCCCCTTTTGGAACCTTTATTTTTATGGGTGCAGAACCATTTTTTTCTTAGTGTGGAAAACATTTTAATAATCTAAAAAAACGTCATAAACCGTATAAATAACATTTTGTGGAATGGAAAGGTTCAATGGATGTTAAAGGTTCTTCATAGAACCATTAAAGCCAATAAATACCTTTATTTTTTTAACAGTACTCACCCTCACGTCAATCCAATCCTGTGGGACTTTCTTATTTTTATGTATTTATTTTATTCATACGGGTTTGAGAGTGAGTAAACGATAACAACAATTTCATTTTTGAGTGAACTATCACTATAAGATTCAGGTTCTGCTGTTTTAAAATACAGGATGCTATTTTAGAAAACAAAAAGGATTAAAATCCGTTTATTTTAAGCAGCTCTCACCTGACACGCGCTCTTACACTGAACTCGAAACATTAAGAATAAAATAAAGCAATGGCTGAAATGAATGAGAACAACTTCAAATAAATATGTATGTATATGTGAAAAATATGTACCATGGGATGAATATAGCTTTATGGTAGATGGGTGTAGTAAAACCCCAAGTGTTCATTATTGCCATCCTCTGTGAATGAATGGAGCTGTGAAGAAAGGACAAGTTCTTCCATGCAAGTGTCCTCCTAAATTAAATAAGGAACATGACTCTGATTAGGACCCTATTTGAAAGAGCTTCTTTCTGTCCATTCCAGGACATTCTGGTATGTTAGTGGCAGACAGACTCCCTTTGTTTCCTGCTTTGGATGACCTCTGCCATGGGAGCTGGCGCTATTACAAGCCTGACAGCTCCGGTAAAACTTTGGCAACCGGGGCCACAATAACTGCATGAGCCGCACAATGTGGTCCAGGCGAGCTTCCGAACAACAGTATTTCAAAACATTCTGGGTTAACTTGACTCAGGTGCAGGTGATCCATGTCACACCGTCTAAAATTCAGAACAGAGACTGAATTTCCTGGAATCATTGTTTATAAGACTGTATTTGCTATATATTGCCAGATGCAGCAGAGACCGCATCTGTTAGACAGAATCAAACAGGAGAAGATTTTTTTATGACACAAACAAAAAAATACAAATAATTCGATCCATCCCACATCTATCGTATATTATTAATGTTTTTGTTCTTGCCTTATGTCTGTCTAAGCCAAAAACGAATTAACTTTGCTATGAGCTTCAAATGTAAAAAGCTGTAAAATTAAACAATTCAATGTATTAATGAAGTTTTATAATAATAACACTAATAATTATTAGTACTAAGGTCCGTTTGCACCAAGAACCCTTTCAAAAAAGTTTATTCAAGTTTTCTTCTAATGTCTACTTTATAATACTTCTCAGAAATATTCTTAATATTGCACTTAAGTATACTTGACTTATATTGACAGAAAAAGTAAGTTTAAGTATATTTGGCCTTTAAAAAAAGTACAAAAAGTTGTACTCAAACTTTTGATCGAGATATACTTAAAATTATTCTATTTAATTATTCTACAAGTATTCTAAGCAACTTGGCTTGTAGTTGTGTTTACTCTTTTGATGGAGTAGCCGATTAAATACTTTTTTCACATAGTTTTACATACTATCTTATAAACTTGCATTATTTGAAAATATTGATTTATAAAGAAAGCAGATATGTTCGTAATTCTGAGTATCTGAATTTTTGTGTAGTTGGTAAAATTTACATCAAATCTACTTAAAGTACAGTTTTGAGTACAGGTATATAAAAATGAATACCTAAATAGGAACATATAGTATTGCCTACTTAAAGTGCAAAAATAATATATAAATAGTAAACTAAGTATGATGCCAGGTTCACTTAAGAAAACTTACGTATACTTGCAGTGTAAAACTAAACTAGTAGTTTTCTGAGAGTGTACTTCAAAGTGTACTTTCATAAACAAAAAACTACAAGCATTTAACTAGTAAACGATCATATACCTATAAGTTCACTTGTAGTATAGTTGCAGTACAAAAGAAAAACATAATTGTAAACAAGTTGTGTACTCAAACTACTGTTAAGGCCTGTCACACCAAAAACGACAACTATAAAGATAACTATAACGATAACTAGCGTCCACAACAGTGGAAAATACTCGTTCTGTTTAATTTAAGTGTGCACTGTCTGCCTCTCAAGCTCTTTAAAGCAAGATGGATTCTGATAGGCTGCCAATGTTTTTGTTGTTCATCAGCTGGAAAAAAGCCTATCTGCACAAAATACCAATAAATATTTTTTTGGGGGGGGGGAAAGAAAATTTGGACTAAAATGCTCAATTCAAATGGATTAGTTTTACGATCTCTTTATGATCTTTTTGAAGCATCAAAATGGTAGTTGTGTAGACTGTCAACAGGGGGACAGAAATTTATCTCTCAGATTTCATCAAAAAGATCTTCATTTGTGTTCCGAAGATGAACGAAAGTCTTATGGGTTTGAAACGACATGAGGGTGAGTAAATGATGACAGAATTTTCATTTTTGGGTGAACAATCCCTTTAAGTACTTATTTTTTGGAAGGGTAACTATAAAGATAACTCTGGCGTTAACTATATTAGCGTCCATACCAATATAAGCATGCACTGGAGTTTTGTATTTGTCCTTTAAATGCTCAAGCTCTTTAAAGTCTGTTGGATTCTGATTGGTTGTCAATGTTTTGAACGTTCATAAGATGAAAAAAATTGTTGTGAAAGTGATGCCAATGATCGTCCCTCTGTGCTGTTAGTTATAGTTCTCTGCTATTTGTTTGCATTACATTTTTTTTTAAATGATATCATTATTGGCCTTTAAAATTATTCATATAATTTACTATTATTTTATATATTATGCATATCATTTTAAGTGATATATCATTATTAGAAAACCAACAGGTGTTTGAAATGGACCTGAAGGCATTATGGAGATAAGATTCAGTTTATAGGTTTTTATTTTGGTTGGTTATGTTATACAGGATCCCGAAAATAAGTTTGGAAACTTGAAACACATATAAAAATGTATGAAATTCGATACAATAAGTTCCACTAAAGTTTGACAACCAAAAAATGTTTTGTGATTTAAATATCAAAACTTTGTTTTAAAAAAATTCATACATTTTAAAGTGTGAGTTGTATCCAGATACTCTTAATGTGCTATCTATTTGGTTTTAAATTGCTGAGGAACTTGTAGATATTTACAGACCCAAAGGGTATCCAGACAGCGCTTAGTTTCAAAAATCTGTGATGACATGATGGCAAAATGATGTCAGCACCATTTGCAGTGGCTGACCAGAGAGACTTGTGGTCCATTCTGAGTCACCAGACAACATTGATGTCACACACTAAATTCACTCCAGCCAGTATATAAACCCCAACAAACAAAACGTTTGCTTCGAAAAGTGTACTTTAACTGCTTGTAAGAATAAAAACAGCAGCTAACCATGGCCAACAGCTTCTACCATCATGAAGAGTTTAATAGCAGTGTTTTATGTCAGAAACACCCACTCTATCATTAAAACACAGGCAAAGATATCCATAAAATTTGCAGCTTGTTGGGCTTCCTACAGAAGCTCCTAAAATTGGAGTAGCGACATTTCACTGTGTCCACACTCTGAGAAGACCTTATTTTTTTTGTCTTTCCCTCAGTCTAGACCCAATAATATCACTGCACTTGGTCCGCTGAAATTAACCCAGTAAAGTGAGTGATGTGGTCCAATGCTTGTTAAACTGGTGAACATAGTAAGAGCACATTGAAACACCAGTCTGATGCCACTTGGCCAAATCTCCATCTCCTCACCAAATACTGTAAGCCTTTTTCTTTGGCATCCCTTTTGAAATATTTCATGTGGAAAGCCATGTAAATTGAGATTGTCATTGAGAGCTTATAACAACTGTTTCTCTTTTTCAAAATAAATGTTCTTTTGGTCATGGTAATTATCCCACAGCAGGACCAAAAGAAAGAGTCCATAAGCCTTCGGTGTTACTGCAGATGCAAGACAGACAGGCGTCTCTCCTCACCACCACACAAAATGAACATTCACCGAGAGAGAGAGAGAGAGAGAGAGAGAGAGAGAGAGAGAGAGAGAGAGAGAGAGAGAGAGAGAGAGAGAGAGAGAGAGAGAGAGAGAGAGAGAGAGAGAGAGAGAGAGAGAGAGAGAGAGAGAGAGAGAGAGAGAGAGAGAGAGAAAGATTTTGTAATTATCTTATGATTAATTCCTCACTTAACTGAACCCCATTATTACAAAATATAAAAGGTATAAATATAATATAATATAATATATAAATATATATATATATAAATAAATAAAAATAGCATGACTTGGAATCTGCTTTGCCGAAATCATCAGCTTTAGATATTGGTTCTTGTGAACATGATGCCATTGGACAAAAACAGGAATTTAAAACGATCTTTTCTTTTGGAACAAGACTATATTATATATTTTTACCAAGATCAACGTATTATTGAGAGTAGACTAATATACAATAATAGAAGACAGGCTATTGTAATGAGGATACTAATTAATCAAGACAACAGGGCAATCTTAAAATGAGAGGGGAAAAAAACAAGTTCCCTTAGAAAATTGCTGTTTTCAAAAAAATAATGAGTCATTGGAAACCTGCTTGAGACTATAGTCTGGAAATGACTGGAAATTAACTATCATAGCCAGAATTCCATGGCAGAACTCAGATTTTCGTAAAAGACTAGTGTAGAAAGACAAGATTTTAAAGACAGCCTAAAGTCAGATTCAATAAACCATAGATGGTTTTAACTCTCTCCCACAAAAATACAGCCAGAAAAAAAAGGACACCTTACTGACTTCTGTTGCTTTAACCCTTTCAGACCCTGCATCTATCAAAGGACATAACTTTGCTCTTGCTTTGAAATGAAGCATGGCCTTGATACAAAACTGAAAAAAATGCATGCAGCAATTCTATTATATTTCTATCTTAAAATGACATCATAATAATTTGAATAAAAGTAAAAGTTGACATTAAAGGGATAGTTTACTTTGAAATTAATTTTTGGTATGTTTTAGCTTACCTCAAGGGCATCCAAGATGTAGGTGTCTTTGTTTCCGCAGTAGTTTCAATTTTGATATTTTTAGGTCAAATCGTTCTTGTCTGTCAGTCTGCAGGTCTATGGTCACCACCTCAAAGAGCAGAGAAGTCCAAATTAAACATGATTTAATGACTCGTAAATGTAAGTACACATTGATGGCCTAAAACACAAAACGAGCGGTTTGTGTAAGAAAATGAACAGTATTTATATCGTTTTTACCTCTTGTAAACACAGCCACGTCCAAGTGATCTGAGGGCGCGGGCGCTTTGGTCTGCGCAAGCGCCGGAAGTGATCTCTCGCGCGGTTGCGAAAAAAATTCAACGTTGTCTGTTGATATATCGATTATCGATATCGATTTCCTGTATATCTAAATATGTTTAGATCTTCACGGTGAAAGGTAACACTTCCGAAATCTCTGTGTAAACAATGAGTGACGTCCACGTGCGAGAGATCACTTCCGGCGCTTGCGCAGACCGAAGCGCCCGCGCCCTCAGATCACTTGGACGTGGCTGTGGTTACAAGAGGTAAAAACGATATAAATACTGTTCGTTTTCTCACACAAACCGCTCGTTTCGTGTCTTAGGCCATCAATGTGTACTTACATTTACGAGTCATTAAATCATGTTTAATTTGGACTTCTCTGTGCATGCTCTTTGAGGAAGTTACCATAGACCTGCATTATATGACTGACAGACAAGAACGGTTTGACCTAAAAATATCAAAATAGAAACTACTGCGGAAACAAAGACACCTACATCTTGGATGCCCTTGAGGTAAGCTATACATACCAAAAATTTATTTCAAAGTGAACTATCCCTTTAATACAACAAAATTACATTGCGGAGTTACATTTCTCATTTTGGTTACTTTATTTCGATAGTCCACTTTAGACATTCTACTAACTATAAGTAACTTTTCAACATGTCAACTAACTCTCATTAGAGTATTAGTAGACTGCAGTAGACTGGTAGGTTATGGTTAGGAGAATAAGTTGACTTGTAGTTGCCAAGTTACTTATAGACAGTAGAATGTCTGTTGGGGGAACATCACAATAAAGTGTTAGCAAATAAGCAGCAGTCTACTAATACTCTAATGACAGTTAGTTGATATGTAGTTGCAAAGTTACTAGTAGAATGTCTAAAGTGGACTATCGAAATAAAGTGTTACCCTTATTTTTTATTTGGACGACTGTAATTGACAATGGTTCTTAATGTTGTCCAATCATCACCAAAATTGAGTCAGATTATCAAGTGATTTCTACAATGAATCATATTAGTAATGGATTTTTCTCTTCACATTTACAATTTTCTGGATATAATTTTCTGCCCCCCTGCAACATAATTTGGGGTATGAAATGGTCAATGATTATCGTTACCATATCATAAATACAAACTATACCGTAACATGAAGAGTGAGTGACCACAATATACAGGATAAATGTGTGTAGGTTGAAGACATTGAAAAAATGTGCATTCACAAAAACATTAATGTAATATAAAATGTAAATGAAAAAAATTATCTTCTCACAAGGCAGGCTATTATCATTGCAGACAAAAGCATGTATTCAAGTAGCATGTATTTATATATAAAATATTGTCCAATTGCAAAACGAAGCTGAATTCCTCTACACAGAGGCAGTTCAGTTTGGCTACATTCTTTTGCCCTGACCTGTCTGTGACCAGCCTGTCTCTTCCTGCGTGATCCTCTTAAACGAATGTTTAATTGAATTATGGTCAAGTGCCCGAGGGGACGGCAAGGACAAAGGGGAGACACAAACCCCAATGATAACATTTCCACTCGCAGCCCCGGTGGCAGAAGGGGCATGAGAAGGGCACAGAAAGGAAGAGAAAGTGTAATCTAGTTTATAACTACCAAACGGCAGGTGAGCGACCGGTCTCAGATAGGTCAACGTGAGCATTGGCTTAAAGCTCTGTGACTGACTTAAAAGTTTGACCAAAATTCTACAGGGGGTGATTGAAGTAAAATCCTGCATAAACACACATGCAGCACAGATTCCTTGCTACTGTTACCTTTTCACCTGATTCGCTCATTACAGGTTTACTTTAAACGAAAGTCTCAGATTTTCATTTCAGCAGAAACTAGAAATGAAAATACTATTTTAGCTAAAATATGGCACCATTAAAAAATTTGGGGAAAGGTTTTTTTTTGTTGTTGAAAGAATAATGCTGTCATTTAACCTAAAAACAAAACATTAATTTAATCAAAAGTGACAGTAAAGACATTTATAATGTTACAAAATGCTGTTCTTTTGAACACCAAATCAGAATATTAAAATGATTTCTGAAGGATCATGTGACATTGAAGACTGGAGTAATGACTGATAAAAAATGCAGCTTTGCATCACAGGAAAAGAAATATATTTAAAAAATATTTGAAATTGTAATAATATTTCACAACAGTATACTGTATTTGTGAAATGCAGCCTTGCAAAAGAGCAAATTATCAAAAACATGTGAAAAATCTTACCGCCCCAAAACCTTTGAACACCAGTGTAGATTTAAACACCATCAAAAGGCCACCACCAAAGGCTGTGAAAAAAAAACAAATTGTAACAAACAGTGAGATAGTGAGAAAAATTTACCCAAAATAATATGTTGTTTCACCCTAATAGAAGTTACAGAGAGCTAAAATAAAAGTAAATAAATACAAATATGTCCACAGATCGAGATCTTTGACCCCTATATGAATATCAGTCATTGGTCATCTGCAATACTGCCTTCAGCCTCAGGAGTCCTGGGTCTGCCCATCAGTGAGTTCAGAGGTCACAGTGATGACAGCGGGCACCTCACTGTGAGAGTGTGGCCCACCTCACTAAGACAACAGCAGCCGATCTGCTCACCAACTTCCAAGAGCAGAACTGAGGATCAGGCCTGCGCTTGAGAAAACAGAGACAGGGTCACCAGATGACCTTTGAGATCACACTGGGCTTTCATCCCTTCCAAATGCACGGAGAAGGAAAGCTGCCTCAGCCAGGCATGCAGAGACCTACCCTGTTTTTCTTGCAATGGAATCATGTTTGACACTGGCAGAAACAAATTATTTATTCTTCACTTCACAACATTACCATGCATTCGCCAAATTCATGAAACTTCCCATTTGAAAGACTAAAAAGAGAAAATGATCTTAAACTGATATTGTGATTCAAAATGAAATGGCCATCACATTTTTACCTTCTTTCACGGACATTGTTTAATTGGGATTTCAAACAAATCTCAATGCATATTATACTGCGTGTCCTCCTGCAACTATAAACACAGCAAATCAAAGCCAATGTTTGTTTAGTTGAACTCTTCCAAAAGCCCAGGGTTCTTAAGGATTTAGAGATGTTCAATGGGCAAGACTGCAGTGAGAGCGCCACGGATGTAATATAGTCTTGGGATACAAATAAAAATACACTAAAGCTTAGCCAAGTCTATGATTCTCCACCCACAGCTAGATTTCTAACGTCAAATCTATGAGGGAGTCATTCAAGAAAAAAAGGTCAGATAAAATCAAGTTCTATAAACTCATGTACGAAAGTCCCTAATTGTGACAGAAATGCCCTGAATATGTGGTCTCAAACGCAGTTCTACTATGTGTGAATCCATAATCTCCCCGAGGTTAGCACACAATAAAAGAACTTGCACAATGTTATACACACCCACCATTATTGGCAGCTCAATGGACAATATTTTTGCGTGATACCACTCAAATTCTATGGTAGTAATTAATAAATGTTTAATTCTTAACAGTCACAGTCGTTCACGGTTGAACCAGAATTCTTGAAAGGCAATTCTATAATGATGCTCACGACCCAAAGACAAATCCATTCCAACTGAAAAAGAAAGTCCGACTGGTGGTCATGGAAATAATATCATTTTGTGCCAGGATTCCTCCTCTCCAATGAGGTTTTATATTGCGTTATGGAGCAAATGTGAAGACACGTCAGAGCAGCCAGGGAATGGTATCATTTTTGTGTTCAATATACCAATACATTGTATAACAACTCTATTATCAAATATGACAAGCAGCTATTAAATATAGATTTCGTCGTTTTGTTTTCTTATGGGGGACTTGGATTTTTATTAAATTATAATAATAATAATAAACTTTTGACCATGTCAGTATGTAACATACATATGGGGCCTATAATTTCCAGAAAATGGCACATGAACCTTATTTACACCAAATTTCATGTTGTTCGTGTTCAGCATGAGGCACTTAATGATATTTTCTTTTTCGGTTTTTCACCAAGTGTAAAAAAATAACAGCACCTAAAAGTTAATGAACCACCATTTATCTAAATTTTGACTTCAACTAGAAAAAAAAATCTAATTTATAGTGAGGAGGCAGTTAAACGTGCATTAGGCCACACACACCCATTTGAACTAGCCTACTTCATGAGACTAAATGAAGTTTACTTAAACATTTAGGTTCTTGATTCCAATAAACCTATTTTCCAATAAACTGGCATTCCATCTTTTAGACTAAAAAACAGTCAGTGTCTTCATAGCATTTCACCTAATTCCACACAATTTGAACCAAATTTGGGCTCATTTGAACATTATGGGCTTGTTTTTCTTTCTCAAACGGAGGGAATTGGCAAAACCTTAATAAACAATAATAAACTTCAGAGAGTAACAGACATGAGCACAGTGACAAGTATATTACTCAAGAATAAAGAGCTAAAAACTTTATTAAAAGCTCCCTGCATCCTTCAGCTAAACAACTCCTGTAACAAAAGCAATATAGACAAAAATATATACCAACAGATTTTGTCTCATGCTCACATAAAATGCTCTGGATAGTTTAATAGCAAGACTGAAAGTGCCATTGTCAACATGTTGTAAGTCAAATGGATCATTATTCTTCTCATTACAGGTTAAATGTAGAAAAACATAACAATAGTTCCTTCCTTCCTCCAGAACCTCAATATATAACAGGAGTGACAATGGCAGCTATCTAGGCATTTGAAATCATGGCAAACCATTATTGCTCATAAATGCAAACAATAAGTATAAATATAAAGCCATTATGGGTATAGATAGATCTGGAGGAATCAAGTCAGATTTAGATCAGTGTTCATTTGAAAATATGAAAATACAGTATAAAATTACAGGAAAGACAACAGATGGATTTCTTTTAAAATTTCTATAATGTACAGATAGAGCTGAGAGCGCCATGTGTCCCGGTTTCAAATTGAAACCAATTAGCTGTCCTTGGGATTGAATCTGTTTTTAAAGAAAATTCAAATCCTGGTGCTGGTTAGCCAAGCCTTGTCCTATGACTATCATAAAAGGCATCCTTGACATTTCACAACTCCATGCACATAGCAGACTGGACTGGTTCTGATTGATTATATCTTAAAGATAATTCAATGCAGATCATAATGAATTATGATCCTAGTCAACACAAGCTGAACACAAAGCAAGAGATCTTTTTACAATAAGAATAGCTACCAAATCAACATAATAAATGTCTACAGAACCACAACTGTCGTTTTATTATCAGACGCTCAAACATAATAGAACCAACCACAGCACCCAACACTCCCACATCTGGCTTTTCCCAAAGGAATGAGGGAAGAGAAGAAAAAAAAAGACAATTGCTGGACATTTGTGTAATTTATTCAGAAGAAATTGCTACCAAAATTGCTGTCTGCAAGCCATTTACACAGCATTATCTGTGAGAAATATTTGGAGATTCCCTCTACAAGCCCAGAATGCCTTTTGGGGTGTCATGCACTCATACAGACTTCAATATAAACTTTTTTAATTTCTTTCAGAGAGCAGCAGAATGGAAATTGTAGCATGCACTCTTAAAATGCAAGATATAAATAAATAATGAAAATGAATATAAATATGCTAAATATTTTATTTGGCATTCTTCTGCTTTCACATACTGGTAAAAGTCATCTAACCCATGATGATGAAGTGGCTGCCATGGGATAAAAATTAAACGCAAGACACTCACAGCACTCATAATTCTGCCCAAGCATGAGAAACGCCAGTTATTTACATACCAGTGGTCAATTGTTGGATACTTTTGGTATGATTGGTGTTCCTTGATTATAACTGGAGTCTTTCTATGCATCTTTCGCAAGAGAACTGCTGATACAATAACATACTCTGTTTTGAACCAAACATGTTAGATTGACAAATAATTGCAGTGACAATGACTCATGGAATGTGTCTAGTTTTGTCCATAGCATTGATGACTCTCATTCCCTTTCTTCAGAACACTGGAAGTAATTCTTTTGATCAATAATAACCCAGAAGAAACTGCGGTGCTTCTCTTATCCTGCTTCGGAATGATGAGAATAATCCCTCCCGCTTCTTTTTTCTCGTTTCCATCGCTCTTCATTTCTCTTGTGCTTTTTTCCTCTCTTTTAACTGCCGTACAGCTCATGTCGGGTGTGCTCTGAATTTGATGAAGGGGCATAATTCACCCAACTGATCATATCACTAAAGGAGCAATTGTAAGATCAAAACCAGATTCCAGCATCAGTCACATATGGGAATCATTCTTTATAAATCTTAATAAACTTTCATCTACAGATTAAGGGGTCCCGGGCACAAGCACGAGACCTCCAGTGTGATTAGCAGATCCGAATCCAGTGAGGTGTCACAAAAACACGCCTGGTTTTGGATAAAGGATGAGAAAATCACTCCGGTTTGATTCTGTGTTCTCCAGCATGTGCACCAGTGAATGATACTGAACAGCCAACACTGGGTCTAAAAATTGAAAGAGAAAAATGTAATTCCTGAATTTCTCTCCACGGATGAAAGATGACACTTATCGTGCACACATCTGATGGCTCTTTGGTCTTAACCACAACTTTTTAAAGTCTGGCTGAAGCCGGTTAGGATGGAGTATTGAAGGCCTGATCATTCTGCCGCTGGGGGTTAAACTATCTTTGACCAAGAGGACAGTGGTGAGAAGGGGTACTGATGACTCTCTCGCCTCCCTTCCTCAAGTCCTGTTTATTCAATTAAAGATCAGTACAACCGCTGCCTTTCCCCCTCTCTTTCACGGTTTAATTTGATCAGAAAATCTGCTGATGCAGGCTGCCCCCAACTCATGTGAAACCAATTTCAGCTACACATAAAAATCTGGAGCAGAGCTCCAAATAGACAAGGCTCATCCTCGCCCATGAAGATGTTCTCATGTCTGGGCGAGTCGGAGAGCTCCGTACCCACGTGACCGTGCGGAGGTCAGGAGCCAGACCCGGAGCAGGCTTGGGTTCAGCATTTGTGGGGTTGCATCTCAGAGTGCACAGACACCGCCACAAAACACAACGAAATAAACAAGCCTACAGCCAAGTCTGTGCGTCATGTTGCATACGAGCAGGACCACAGCATGACTGTGGTGGAAGAACACCATCTGGTTACCATGGAGAGGTGATGGCAGTGATTCCGCTCCTCTCTCCCAAACATTCTCTTCGCCTCACACAGAGGAATAATTCTGATGGGAAAAAGAATGCCTTTCGAATGATTCCAGGGAAATCCAGTAACTGATCATATAAGTCCCTGTATTAAATGTTGTTGAACATCTGCTCTACCAGTGTGACATTTATCAGAGGAAAACAGGTTAAAGGGACAGTTCATACCTAAATTAACTGCCCTCATGTCGGTCCAGGTCATACAGGTTTGGAACGACATAAAAAAATAAAATGTTTGAATTGTTTTTGTCCATACAATGAGTCATTGGAGACCAAAACAACACTAAACATCACACTATCAATCTATCTTCTATCAGTAATAAATGTTTGGAATGACTTAAGGGTGACTAAATGATGATAGAATGTTCATTTTTGGGTTAACTATATCTTTACATGTATACTTTGCATCAAAGCAATGTTATTCAATGTTTTTGTGTCCTCTAGATAGCATTTTGAATAAATACACTTTCCATTGATGTATGGTTTGTTAGGATAGGACAATATTTGACCGAGAGACAACTATTTGAAAATCTGGAATCTGAGGGTGCAAAAAAATCGGAACATTGAGAAAATCGCCTTTAAAGTTGTCCATTTATGTTCGTGATTTTGCTGCATGCACTCAATATTAATATCCTAATGATTTTTGGCATAAAAGAAAAATCGATCATTTTGACCCATACAATGTTGGCTATTGCCACAAATATACCCGTGCTACTTGTGACTGGTTTTGTGATCCAGGGTCACATTTGAGCACTTGAAAGACCATAACATGTGTTACCTCAATGAGAAAATAAAATAAAAGGATTATTTAACATGCATTCAGGTCCATCACCTCAAGAGCTGTCACCCATTGAAACTAAGTTACAGGAGCCGTTTTCCGTAAACCGTGTGAAGAGCAACAGCATAAAAAGTTAAGGTTGATAAAGCATAATATACTAAAATAGAATCGTATATTTAGCAGCCAGCTAAAACAGACAAATATAAAGACACTCTTCACAAAAGTGAAATAAGTTACACATTTTTTAAATTGTACTATTTGATATTATCCAATAACACCGAGGGCTGCACGACACATTGACATTGCAGCTTTCAGTGTTGTGTGGACTGTTGGTGTTACCTGTGATTAGGAAATTAGGATAAATTACAAATCAAACGGCGCACAGCAGTGTATGCTGTCAGAGCGGGCACAAATGATCAGAGCAAATTTGGGTCATGTTCTGAATGAATGCATGGTGTGCATTGCACATATGCACATGCACAGATGAAAAACTAAAACGGGGCCTGCACTTCATCTGAACATTGAAACGCATGTCAAGTTTGTTTGATGGCCAATTAGTGTTGTTTATTGCCTCAGAATTAAGGCATGTTTGGACTCTGGTAGAGATGCACTTGGGTGTACTGAGCACTCTGGTAGAGCAGGGACAGGGGCAATTTAAGCACAATGGCATCCTATTTCCTCTGCCCTCGGCACATTACTCAGACAGATTGATTCGCAAGTACTAAAATAAAGTGAGGAACTGCTTTAATGTTATCAACCAAATCGATTAATAAAGCGTGAAGTGACTCTTCCAAACAAAAAGACAAAGATCATTTCCTTGCTTGTTTTTCCTGCTGTCTGTCTTCGCTGCATCTGCACTGAGAGTTATTGTGAAATGCTGTTACTGAACAAAACCATCAATTATGACTCACTTGTCACACCAAATTAACATCTTCAAACGAAAGCATCCACTGCCTTTGCCACAGGCCAGTGCCCCCTGTGACCGATAATGTATTTTCATCAATGGTCAACTTGAAACTGCTTCCATAACTTTTTATATGTCTGGAAAAATATAGAAATAGATGACCCCCAAATAAGTCTTAAATAAGTCCTATTGAAAACAGTCAAAGGTCGTTTGCTGACATGGTGACCCCTCTCCTATCAGAGCGAGGAAACACTTGATAATGACAGAGTGAAAGCATAAATATTATAAAAATAGGTGCAGCAAGCATTAAATTTAGAGGAGAGTTACATTTGTCAGCTTTTGAGCCCATCTGTCATAAATGTTGTAAAAGAGACGTTCAGATGAGAGCAGAGCATATAATTAAATAACCCATGGCATCTCAACATACTAGACTATTTTACCTCAATGCAAACCAAACAATAAGAAGCAAATCTGTTATGCTTTATGCAATTTAAAAGTTCTAGTACACATATGGTAAGGTTTTCCAGAGCACAGTCTATAAATACAAGATTCATAACATGGCCTGAATCCATTCTTTATCTTTATGTCACAAGGTTGACTTTTTATTATGAAATTCTTGACCGTACCTTTGGTGAAGCAAACACTATTTTTCCAGCTTGTGTTTTTTTGTCATTAAAACTGTCAAATTTCAGGTCAGGTATCCTGGAAACAGTCAATTTGTTATTATCTAAAGGCCTAATTAAAACATTCTTTAAACTGAGACTTTAGGCTCAGTATTTGAGTATATTGTGCAAGCCTACGAAAGCACATGTTGCACCATAATAAAATGTAACATTTATATGGACCATGGCTTAAATAGGATATTTTAAAAAAGCACTAAACGCATGAAGAATTAAGAGAGAACAAGTTCGCTGCGTTTTTTGGAGCAAAATATGAATATGATTAATCTGACAGAATGAGTCATTAAATTTATTTTATTTTTTTAGTGATACAATGATTTTAATAATATCATCTTAATGAAACAAAATGTGTTAACATTTCTGTGTGCTGCTGTCAGACCGAACTGTGATTAAATTAATCTAATAAACATGCATTTTCACTCTCTTTGCAAAGGCTGATAAAAAGGTTTCCTCCTTTGATATTTAACCCCTTTTGTCAAAGAATTCCACAGAAAACAGAGTGAAATTCCAGGATCCAGGCTTTCATGGGGTTTTGCGCTACCACAGTGGTATGGTTTGTCACTTGTGTGGCTCAAACAAAGTAATATCTAGTTTTAATATATCAGCAAATTTGACAACATTTCTACCAAGCAGTCCTTTTAATGTTACGCATAGTTAATGCTGAAGAATTTCTATTGTTTCCGAACAAATAATTTGACACTTAAAAACAGATGCAGTTAATCAAAGACTTACTGAGGAGACGACAAATAAAATTGAGAAAAAAAGAAAAATGACTAATTAAGGGAAAAGAGAATGGTTGAATGTTTTAAACAAAATGTATTTGATTTAAATTAATCCACATAAAACTTTGGATTGGACAACAAGAAACAATCATTTAAAAAAAGAACAAAATGAACACCAATTATTCACTTAAGCTTTTGATGGCTTATGCATAATGCACACATTTAAATTTTTCCATAAAATGCCACTGAAAAACCGTTGCAAAAATTATTTCGCCTGTAAATATATTCTGTGTCACTAAAATGCCATGCTCAATGCACTAAATTATTAAAGGCATGCAGGTGGATATGTGGTTTAGCCTAAGCTTTCCAGAAAGCTGAATCTTTTTAAACAGACAGTGTTATCTTTCACTATAGCCATTTATTCTGCTATAACTCGCTTTTATAGAACATGGTACTTAAAACAATTACAGAGAATGAAGCTGGGCATGAGAGCAAAACAAACCACTCTGAGTGTAGCACTACATATATGGCCTATTTATGGCCTATATATCAGACAGATGTGCATGTAAAATGATATGAAACACAAATATGGTAAATATAAATGCTATTTACCTACATTAAATATATTTGCATTGTCTAAATATGTTACAATTTCACAAAGAATGAGCAGACTTTCAAAAGTGTGGATTAAAGCTTGTAAAACGCATTAACAAGCAAATAAATTTTAGTAACTTCTCTCCTGCAAAAATAAATCATTCTGGATGAAATGGCAATCATTACAAAGGAGCCATATGTAAAGTAGACAGAGAATAACTTTTTAACAGCATTTTTCACTTAATTGTAGTAAATTAGGAAATCATAAAGTTTGAAAGCAGAGTAAATGATTCCACTATTCACTATATGATACTAAAAAGATAATAAAAAGATTAGATAACAAATAAAAAGCAGCAGTTTTAACAGTCACTCGCATACGGTCCAAGGCAATTAATTTGAACGCCCATCATTAATCATCCCTTAATGCTGTTTGATTGCAAATTCTTAAATAATTAATCAGTTGAATGGGTGGAATGACTTATGAAAGGTGAGAGCAGACTGTGCTCAGAATAATCTGCCCTGACATATGCAGACAGTGATATATACATTTACAGGCACCTTTTCAGTGGACTAACATGCCCTTCATATCCAATCAGAAGGAGAGAGTGCTGGAAACAGACTGCATGGGGCTGGTTCACATTTGTTCTGCTGTGGCATGTGCTCTACATGCAGGATATGAGAAGCAGCTCTGTCAAGCGACTGAATCTATAAATGTCAGGTCACTGGAACACAACCTGATGTAAAAACACATCTGACATCATGTCTGCTATACCTGTCCACAGGGGCAACCACATCCTGCAAGCATCCTTAAAGCCATCATGTGGTGCAAACACAGCATTATTCCTGCACACCCTCCTTAGACTTTCTATTTCTAGTCGTCTTGCCCAAGAGCCATCTGTGGAGGCATGGTTCAGACAGAGAGATGCGCCACTCAAATGAAGCGACTGTTTTATTCTCCATCTGATGCCAGTTTTGTTTGGGCCAGCGCAGCTGTGCTTTAATTTTCTGCAGGGCATGAGAGACTGGATAAAAAAAATAAAAATAAAAAGTATAAAGAGGGCTAAATCTGTTTGGTTTATTCAGCGTGTAAATGATTGTTAACATGATGCGCGGACAATAAAAAGGGAGGCCTTTAGTGCTTCAGTATGTGTGTCCAGAACGTGTGCTTGAACCTATTGCGTTGCGTTAATTATTATGATCGCAGGACGTTCACAACTACCGATTCATAAGGATGATGAATATTAGATTCGGTAAATTAATTAGCATATATGGAGTAACATGAAGAGGCGCTTTTTTTTTGGCCGTATATTAGGCTATGTGAAAAAAAATGCATTTTCATATAGGCTAGGCTACACTTTTCTATGTTACTGCAGGTTTTCAATTTATGAATTAAAATTGACAATAGTTTGGTATGCTATTGCATGATTAGCCTATAGGCTACCTATCTTAAAAAGCAGTGAAAGGATTTAAATGATTAATATTTCAAACACTTTAGCAAATTAGCAAAGATTTATATTTGGAGTTAAATACGTTTTTCACTTCGGCCTAAATAAAAATTAAGTAATTTAAAGAAGCCTACATGAAAATACATGAAAATGAAAAACATGAAAAGGTAATAGGCTACAAAGCATATTAAAAAGAATGACATTTAGGCCTAAATATAGCAACAAAGCATACGTCAGTCTATTTAAAAAATAGCCCACTTTAATGAAATGATCCTAGACACGTGCGTAGTGAAACACTTGATAGCCATAAATAACTCAAGAGATAATAGACCAAACATGTTAAAAAAAATATCCAAGAGTGTTCGACATGAAAATTGAGCCGGTTCTAACGGTTCTATGTTTATCATTCACGAGGGCAGTCTGAAAATCGAGACCTTAAACCTGAGTTAATGAAATTAGGCTACATTTAGCACTGGGTTTGAAACGAATTTAATCAATGCACTTTTTTCTGAAAGTGAACTTTTGCCCATGAACTAGAGAGTCTGCTCATTGCTGAAAATGTGCAAAAAAAAAAAAAAAATGATTCCACATTCGATCTACACTGCGCTGGTAAATGTGCATTCAAACAATCTGACAAGTGAATGAGTCGTCAACATGGGCTTAAAAAATCCGTAATTGCAAAGGGGAAAATATTATAAAATAAGCTTTGAGAACATTGAAATGTTTAATAAATAAATCACAATGATCAAAACTGATTTAAGTGAAAAATTATTTTCGTTGGCATTTAATTACACTCGTTAAAGCTTAACTGTAAATCAAATTAAAACATGAAATAATAATAAAAAAAATAAGTCGCAATATCAGTGGCAGACAGGTAGGCTAATATTAGCAGTAGAAATGCTCATCTCAGTATTGTTACAACAGCAAGCAACCAACCAATGTGGTGCATTGCAGTCAGAACTCCAATTAAGCTCATATTTCCTTTATTAAGTCAAATATCTGGTTGCGCTGGACTGAATGTTCAGTTTCAGACGATAGCGCAAGAATTGATGTAGGCTACGAAAGAACTTCAATGCAGCACCAGAAATAAATGCTCTATTGAATTTTATAAGGAACGCAGCTTTAGCTGACACCGTTTTATGGCGTTCTTTAGTTCCCCTCACTAACGTTTTCAGCTAGTACTGCCTTCCAATGCCCCTGAATACAAACACTTGTGTAACCTACTTATAATTTGTTTATTTGTTTAATTTGTTTAACTTATTAATATGGAACTATTATTCTGCTGTCTTGGCCAGGACTCCCTTGAAAAAGAGATTCTGAATTTCAATGGGACTATTTCCTGGTAAAATAAAGGTAAAATAAAAAAATAATAATAAATTATAATCAAGGCGTCAAAATAATTGATAATGAAGCCATCGCAAAACACTCCAAAATAAAAACATTCGGAAAATGAACCATATTTTGACACACATTGCTGTGAGATATGCACTTTTATCGAATTACTCACAGCTGTTTCACTTTGCTGTATCAGTTCTGCATATCGCCATTGCTGGAAATGCGTGTCATTTAGACAGGTTTGTTATCCTGACCAGGCTTCCCCTCAGCTTTTCATATGCTAATTTAATGCAATCGTGCTTCACCATACTATACCATCACCATTGAGTGGCAAGCATGATGACGTACGTGCTGCGCAAAAATCACACAATAAATGAGATTTTACCGTTAACTTAAAATGATAGCTCGCAATTGTATGGCTGTGTTGTTTTGAAAAGAAACTTGGATAAAGAACACGGCTTATATGTAATTAAAAAATTTACATTTTGGTGGTCGCATAGACTTCTCACATCTCAAAAAAAGAAGAAGATGCTGACCATGAATAGGCATCGGGACTGCTCTTTTCTATGGATTCGGATAAATTGGGTCTTAACCTCTAACTCAAGATAAAATTAAGAACCTGCAAAGATGTTGTTGTAAATGCATCGCTTAGTGGAAACTTCAAATAAACAAGAGTGAGGACCGCAAATAATCGTTACAATGTAGGCTACCGCAGCAGAATAAAAGAGAAAAAGAAAAAAAGAGAATAGGCTACACTTAAGAACGGCATGCACTTTTATAACATGACCCTATGATATCAAAAAGTTTTTGTACGCACATGAACTTATTAAATGTTTAATTTGCATAATTAAATTACAAAAAGTGGATGTGTTTTTCATGACTGAAACTTTTGCAGGCCAAACTTGTTCGTCATCATATAGGCTACTGCGTCATATTTTACTGCCACCTCGACCAAACATGTTTCTTCAGCAAGGTTTGTTATTCCAATAGAAAAATGTAAAAGCTAAAATCATTCGTCATTTTTTTTATTTATTAGAAACTAAATAATTTCATGCTGATTGTTAAATAAAAAGATCTGGCAGACCATATACCAACAAAGCTAGGCTACACGAAACATAATATAGCTAGTGTTTGCAAGAACACCTTCAAGACAATAAATGAGAATTAATTTAGTGAGGCTACTGTGGCCTCAATCTTTCTATCTGAAAAGGTTTACAGCAATCTATAGATTTAAAATATTTTATTCGAATTTATTCGGGTTGCTTTCAAATTGCATTCAAATATTTAAATGCACAATAAGGCATACGAAGTCGATCTTGACGGTGGCAAAGGCAAGATCAGACCTGACAAAACAAGATAAATGTGAAAATATATCTAAGAAAAAGAAAACCATAAGATTCTAACAGCGAAACACATCAGTGGCTTAAACACAACAAACATATAATCCCATATAGAGCTCAAACTTGTTTCTTTGTTGCAAAGTCTTAGTTAAAAAGCATTGCGAATCAACCATTAAATTGCTCCCTCCGTTCTGCCCTTCACATTCAATCAGTTATACATTTCATATCCTAATGACATTAATGTCATGTGTTAAGTCCCCCCACATATTTCCAACAAAACACTTTTTTCTTCTTCTAAGCAAAGGTCTGACCTCACCCATTCATTGCATCTACATAATAACCGAGGAGAGGTCTTGACGTGCGTATACCGAGGAGATCTGGGCTGCATCTTCAGAAGACGCATTTTTCGTTACTCCTCTAACCTTAAGGGGGCTTTTTAGCTTTTGGTTAGCTATCCGTTTCTGGAAAACATCTGAATCATTGTATAACCAAAGCCAGCTGCTGCACAAGTCTATGCGTGCGTGTGTGAGTGTGTATGTGTATTGGTTTGTACGAGGAAGAGGGAGAGAGTGTGAGCGTATCTGCTCGCCTTGCTCTCCAAAAAGGAAAAGAAAGAAAAAAATCGATTGGACGTCTTTTTTCTTCCAGAAACTTTTTTTTAGGAATGAACGCCGAGACGTGCGTTTCATACTGCGACATGACATCCATGGATTCATATTATAGCCCATCTGCACCGCAAGGTAGGGATCACCAGGCGAACCCTTTCAGGACATTCCAGGCGAGTGACACCAAATACAGCCCCGCTTTCCTGACCAACAAAGGTCAGGCGTACGGGGAAAAAGCTGGGAGCCCGTTCCAGCAGGAATGCCAGTCATTGGATGCCACTGCTGGGGAAGGCACCTTTAACAAATACCACCTCTTCATGCAGAGGTCCTCCTGCAAAACTCCCCCAGACAGCAGCAAACTCCAGCAGGACAGCGGACACAACGGAGGGCTCATCGCCTGTTATGGTGAGTTTAAAATCAAGCATTTGTAAAATAGTATTAGTATGCAGAGAAGCAACTCAAGATGTCTTTTACTTTCTCGTTTCAAATAAATGCACAGTTACGTTCAACTGCAATGACATTAATGTTTTTATGACTCTGTTAAGACAGGATAATCTGCAAATCCCTCTAATAAAAAGCTACAATTAGACCAGGTTATTTTACTTGAGAGGCGGTTATTCATATTGATAATCACATCAGAGTGAAGTCCATCAGTAGGCTAATATTTACAAAGCAAATGCAATTGACTTCACAACTTACTACCAATATAACTGGCTCAGCTCTTACAGTAACATAATTAGGAAGAGGCATAACTCCCCCGTTATTACATTTTACCTTTGAAGACTGAATCAAATTATATTTAATGCGATAATCTGAATTACAATTCTTAATACTGGATCTGAAGCAGACAATTTAATTAACACATTTTGGAAGGCAAACGAAACTAATTTTAAACACTTTTACAAGTTGTCGACGACACTAAGGATTTTGACAAATTCTCTCACTCGATCTATATGACCGCAGGCTCGGATCTGTACCAATAGGCTACGCAATACGAAAGCCCTCTGGGCTAACAAAGTCAAGACTTGGTGAACATTTTGCATAACTATAGGTTATAATATAGGTTACAAGCATGTAGGCTAGCTCGTGCATTCGGTGAATTAAGTGTTGTGCTTTTATTTGGAAATAGTTAAAAGACACTGCCGCGAGATCATGGCACAAAATAAAACACTTAAAAAATGTGCAGCTTCAATTATAAACTGTAAAGGCATTTAATTTTCTACAAATGTAACAAAAATATTTCTTTCAACACGTTCTAGCAATCTGTGTACGAAGCTATTAGTGTTCGTGGATGGAAACAAAATAATTAGCTACACGAGAGATTTTTCACAGGATTCCCGTCTTCTAATAATAGGTCTAATAATTAGAATAGCCTAATAATAATAATAATAATAATAATACAAGAATGAACATGTTATAAAAATAAATTCTAAAACAGGAGGGACAAACTTTTAAAAATGTTTCCGGATACGGACGCCAAAGAGTTGGTAGCGGTAGCCCATAATGAGGTTGGAAAATGTTTCAATGTGTCCATTAAAGTCTTTTGCAAATGTTTGTTTTAGTTAATGCATTTTTAACAATGCACATATTTTAAACTGACACTAATGTGTTTGAGATTAAACGATTTTTTTCGACGTAACAAGAAAAATGTCAGGTGTGCTGTGCGACCACATGGCTAACGCTGTATGAGCTGTCTCGAGTTTTTAAAAAAAGAAAAAAGGCTAAAAAAAAAATTCACAAAATAAGTAGTTTATGACTGCATTGTTTTTGGATTATTCGAAAGAGGAAATATATTGACCAATTTAAGAAAAAATGTAGAAGAAAATCTTTGGAAAATAGAAAATTTAGGCTACCGATAGTCATTAATCAACTATTATAAACAGCCTTTAAAAAACAAGATTCGACTTTCAAGAGTAGGCCTAAAGCAAAAATGCATCTTCAGACATCGGCTACAATCACTTGGTATTTTTCACCCCTGAAATTACCAAAGCTTGCAATAGCCTAAATATATAGCAGGACTATCATAGTAGGCTAGTCTACCAGAAAAACATAACACTGGCTGCAATAAGAAAGGGCCAAACGAATAGGCTGCATCTCAATCTGTTATAGGCCGAAACTTGTGTCCTCTGAAAACTAAGACATGACCTACGACAATTTTATATGGGGTAGAATGCCATACGGGTTCATCTCTTAGTTTTAGTTGTCAAAAAGATCGGAGGACACAAGTTTCTTAGGCCTATAACAGATTGAGATGCAGCCTATTCGTTTTGCCCTTTCTTAATGCATCTCAATCTGTTATAGGCCTAAGAAACTTGTGTCCTCTGAAAACTAAGACATGACCTACGACAATTTTATATGGGGAAGAATGCCATACGGGTTCATCTCTTAGTTTTAGTTGTCAAAAAGATCGGAAGAACATGGCGATATTATTGTCAGTTGCAACATCGAAGAGAGGGGAAAAAAAGAAAGAAAATAAGTTAACTGAAGCAGCAGTAACACAATAACAACGGGATTAATAGTAGGCTAACACTTTTAGAGATAAAATAGCCTTATTACAATTGTGACCGGATTGACACTTTCATACGACAAAATAGCCTACAAAACCATGATTCGTTTACATCTGCAGCTTTCGGAACGCGCTGCATAATAAACAGATGACGCAACGAGATATAGGCTACATTAGATTTAATAATGGTCTGTTGTGCAGATGTTGTCAAATAAAAGTCCTATTTCCCAAACTATAATTAAAACCTCTCTGACAGAAAAAAAAAATACCATAGGAGTTGATTAACAGAACCTTACAAGTAGGCTAAATAGCAAAATTAGCCAGTTTAATTTGAACTTAGCATATGTTTTATTATGCCATTATTGATATAACATACTTGAAGTTGATTTGATTAATAAAGGCCTAATTGAATCTTATATGAACCAAAGTGTTATGACATTTCAAAATATATAAATGTAGGCTATTAACAAAAGACCTGTTACATTATATAATAGTGTTTGTTCATAAATGAAAGTTATTATAAAGTGTTACTTTGTGATGGTAAGAAAAAATGTTCCAATTAATCCTCCATAATATTACTGCCAGAAAGTGTCAGTGATAAAGTGATGGATTTACCATCAGCAGCTGGCTTTGACATATAGCTCATTCATGAAAAATAGCAAAAAGCATCACAATAGAAAACAGAAATTGAAAAACACTTACTTGTCCGTGTAAATAGGTTGCTGAAGAATGCATGCATTTGGTGGCATCCTGTAAACAACAGCATCTCCTGAGTCTCAGTTTCAAAGGGATAGCTTATTTATGTAGTAAATGTAATTGATCTAGAGGTTAGTGAACACCAAGTAACTGACTTTAACTGAAAACACATTTCATCCATTTATATCTACACAGATGAATGGGGTTATGACTGTTTGTGTGCTATTTTTACGATATTAATATATTTCCAATGAACGTTGCCACAAATGGATTGAGATCCATTTCCAGTATGTCACTCATATAATTAGGAAAAAGCAACTTCGAAGCACAAAGAATAACAATGCATTCTGACGGGATTGGCCGATACAGATAACTACCGTTCATTAGGGCAATGAAATTACAACATGTGGACTAATTTGAAAAACCACTTTGATTATCAAATAGTAAATCACAATTTAATATTCAGATGTATATTTAAAACAAGAGCTTGTTAAAATGTAATGATTCATTCTGCTCTCAAAAGACATCATTACAGAAACTCAAAAAGTGCCACATACAAAGTGTCCTGCCAGAGAAATTCTTCAGGCCAAAATGAAAGTTGCTAAGTAATTTTATGATGTGTGATGCCTACATAGAGGAATTATAATAAGTTAGTGATTGAATGAATACATAAATGCCTATTTAAACCAAGATACTTACCAATGTGAGTGTGGCTTACATAATTCTGCAGTCACAGACTAACACTTGGATCAACTTTACACTTCCCCTGGGCATGATTATTATATGCCGAAGAGGGAATGTGGTTTTCAAAACAAGCTTTTGACTAATTCCTCCTTTGTGGTCAGCAGTAATAACACAAAGAAAATGACACTCTTAAAAGGGAGCCCTTCATCACCTCGTCAGTGAAACCCCAATTTTACCACAGCATTGTCCTTCATTAGTGAACATGAACACTATTGTCCTTACCAACAAAAAAAAAAGATCACTATAGGTCAGATGTACATTGACAAGGTCCCTGTTAATCAAGACTAAGGGAGCCCATGAAATGTCAAAGGATGATGACTTCATAAAACCTTGTAAAACAAATGCCTTGTACACATACACAAAGTGTCATCGCAGCCTTTGCATTTGGCATGAGATGTTGATGGAAGAGATCACATAAACTTTTGGTAATGCATTAAAGGCAACAATTAAGGATGCACTCACAATGCAATATGCTTTAGATCAGGTCATGATGAAAAAGGTATTTAAGCTATTCAGCTTTATAGACTACTGATATTTGAAATTTATAGGCTAGACCGTATTCATGGGCTAATTCGTGTTTACAGTAGAGATAATCAGATAAGAAATTATATTAGTTTGATTGACAACCTAAAGCACAACAGGCACGACTTGCAACTTGTGTTTGGGTTATCACTACTTTTCCAGTATTATTTTGTACTTTGGTGGTTGCTCATAGTTTGTTTCTACTGGCTCTGCTGAGAGCAACAGCAAAAACCAAAATATTCTTCATAGTAGGTTTTTAAAGTCTTTGTGTTTGATCCTCATTCAGTGGACTTTTGTGCTCTCAGTTTATCATTCAGAAAACCCCCAAAAATCATTAAACGTGCCTAAAATAATAGTTGTAGATTACATTTCAATGATGGTGACTTTTTAGTTTAAAAGCCTTTTAGATTCCTAGGTTGTGTTCGTACGCTTTCATATATTCTCCCTGTTTGCAAATCTTTTTTAAGCACTCTCACTAGTGCTTAAAAAACGCTTGGCGTTTGGCTGATATGACGAATAACTATATGAAAGGAAGTAGCTCAACTGAATTCATTTAATGAGCATTCACAAGCAGAAAGACCTTTTTCCGGTTGTAAAACACAATTAAATTCTGCAGGTAGGGATAAGAAAATTTCTAAAAAGTAAAAAAATCCACTTTTTCATATAAAAATAAATAGAAAACCATATAAATAAAAGTAAAGTATTAATGAGATATCGCATGAATATAATGACATACTATGCTATAAAGAAATCATAGTTTTATAATATTATAATTTCTAATGAAAGTCATTTAAATTTACACAACATCTGAAGTATAGGCTACCTTAGTAGTAGTAGTAGTAGTAGTAGTAAAAATCTTTATTTGTCCCTTTACAGGGCAATTTAAGTAGCTTCAACCTCACAAACATACACATTTTTATAAAACAGAAAACAGCAAAACATCACAAAACCTTACGACAAAAAAACAACAACAAAAAACATCACAAACTTTTAATGATATAAACTGTATGAATTATCACCATGTATTATATGAGTTTACATTGGTATTAATTTGCAATGTCTGTATTACTACACTATTGTAATTTGAAATAATTATAACATAAGCATGGATATAGTCATAGTGGAACAGAGGTGCACAAAGAGGGGGGGAAAGCATATTCCCATAGTCTGTTGATCTAAGGAGAGGTGACAAGAACTTGGGATCATTTTACCAGTTCAAAATTTGGCTTTGCAGTTTACATTAGCCTCAATGGGCTTGCCTGAGCGCGGCAAGTCGGCAGTAGGTTTCAAAGACAAGGCCTCTATTTAAACAGCATAATCGAACCCAAATAGATTCCCTCTAATGGGTCTTCAATAGTGAACGGATGAGCATTTGATCAAAGGTGAAAGCAATTTTTATGTGAGCAAATTGAAATGTGTTGTTTCAAATCTTTACTATTGATTTGGAACTTACTGATAATATGAAATGTAGACACATTCTTTCTTTTTTGAAAGGGATAGTTTACAAAAAAAGGGAAGATACTGTTATTTACTCACCTATGTGTTTTTCTGAACTCTGTGAATTGCAAAGTAGGATATTTTGAAGAATGTTGTGATAACACCACCGGACTCCATTGACTTTCATTGTATGGACATTTTTTCATAATATCATCTTTTTTGTTTTCTGCAGAAGAAAGCATACAATAAGTCATGAGTTTAAAATGATAGTAAAAGTGAATAAATGACAGTATTTCCAATTTTGGGTGAACTAACTCTTTAAGCAAAAAAAAAAAAAAAAAAGTGTTTCTAATGTCTCTAATACAGTAATGTATGCTTTTATGCTACTAGCTTTTGGCTCTTCTGTATTTTTTCTTGACATTATTATCTTACGAGACAGTGATTAGTTAGGTTTTTACAGCATTCCATAGTGCTTGTTAACTAGAGCACCGCTCCAATGTGGTTTCTAATGCCATCCAGGAGATTCCAAACTTTACAGAGGGTTTGGGAAATGCAATATCAACTGCTTAACAAACAAAACAGTACAATAAAAAAAAGAGAACAGTACAAGGCAAGTTTTTGCAACATATTTAAACTGATTTAATTCGGTAACCCTTACACCAGAGACAACAGAGATATATTTGTGCCCAAGGAAGTTCACAGCCGAAGCCACAGCCGAAATCACTAAAATACTGCACTTGCAGAGTACTTTAACTCGCTATATTTTTTCAGAAAACCACCAAACTGTTAGAATAACTGTTAGAAAGGCAGCAACCAAACCAAGTAGCCTACTAGTGTTAGTAAAACCAGCTCAAAGAGTTTTGATCCGACACCCCATGCTTTCTTTTTGACGGTGCATATGGATTCAAACTGCATTTGATAAACATCCTCAGGTTTAAGCAGTCTTGAGTTCAAATACTTTTTGTCCCGACACTCCAAGGGAGCCGGAGGAGCGGAGCGAGCTGTGATTTATCGCGAGAAGCAGCTTAAAGGAAATGCTGTGTTTTCTTGCCCAGCATGTGCTCTTTGCTGCAGCCTGCTGGGATAAATCGTCCTTCAGGACTAGCTGTGCGTTTGGACTTCTCTGCGGATACCCGTCAGAGTCTCACTACCGGGCTTTTTTTTTTTTTTTTTCAGACTGCACCAGCTGAGACGCAACTCTCCCTCTGAAACAACTGCTGTCTTGTGCATGTATATGTCTAT
Source organism: Rhinichthys klamathensis goyatoka (assembly GCF_029890125.1). Taxonomy (NCBI): domain Eukaryota; kingdom Metazoa; phylum Chordata; class Actinopteri; order Cypriniformes; family Leuciscidae; genus Rhinichthys; species Rhinichthys klamathensis. Next base: position 2,657,145 of record NW_026606794.1, on the reverse strand, counting down.
TGAATAGAGTCATACAGTTCTCTCAGAAGTACGCAACTTCAAGAACGAGAGGTGACACTAAAACGTAAAGCAAGTTATAGGAGGAGACAGTCCCTGTGGTTTGGTTGGGCTAAGTTTAGAATCGCGCGGCTGTTGTCACATCTGCCTTTGAGTATGTGATTTGCTCTGGTTTTGCAAATGGCTGCACGAGTAGACGTTTACTAATGAGGCTCCTTCTCTACTAATATCTTGTGGTGTCACGCTCACAATCACCAATAAAAAAAGAAAATCTTTCACCATTTCCATATGCCACCAGCCAGAGTCATTCTTTATATCACAACCTATCAATCTCTTGCCGTGTCCGTCTGTAAGAGCCTGAAATAATTAGATGGCGGAAGGGAAGTTCAGACTGTTGGCCTGGCATCAGAGCACAAAGCTGCCTATTACAATTCAATCCATATTTTAAGCACAGAAAACAAATCTAATTACTGATATAAATAAAAGCTTAGATGAGCAAACAGTCTTCCCCGATTTCCTTTACCATTTGCTTTTTTAGTCATAATAACGATGAAACCCGGCCTGACTACGTCTTATTTATGCCTTTTAATTTTGGCATATTTCACCATTAACCCTTCACAGAGACCCCAGGTAGCCTAATTTATAGTGTTTCTTTTATTTGCCTGCTGCTGACCCTAACAATCAGATTCTGTAAAAAAGCATAGAGGATGCCCCGCCGCTTTACAGCTAGTTAAATTACACTTTGATGTGTTCCCCCGTTTTCAGCTGGTACTAAATGACTGCCCCTTGTAAAGATCTGACCCTTGCTAACTCACGGGGTCGAGCACCGACATCCTACAAAGCTAGGAACCACTGGCGTCTCCCATCGAAGGCAAGGCACCTTTTTAGTGCAAGTGGATCTGGAACCACTGTGCTAGCCATTCATGCATATTTTATGAAAATATATAGTGGTGCCCTTTCCTCTAGATTTATAGGATATATCAAATGGCGACCCATTTGAAGATATTTTACTCTGGAGTCAGAGGTAAAAGTAGATGCTGTAAAGTAGGTTTACAAGCCCCATTCTTGTTACGCATACAGGTGTGAACCTACTCGGGTTAAAATGCCAATTAGTCTTTTTCCTGAACCTCACCGTCTCCTAACCTAGAGCTGAACTTCTTGTCCTGCCCTGGTAACTGATGCAATGACTCTCTTACCTCGTTGCACTGGAAAAGTAAAAGACTTCACACATCCCTCACTCTGTAAGGAAGGAGAAGTGTGCCATCTTGGAATCAGTGTTATAAAACTAGATGGAAAACACACAAATACCATTATGTCCTCGTGAATTTTTAAATAAATAATCGCTCACCCATCACCCAATGCTCGCAAAAACATAAAATGCATAATATGTTCAACGCAAATACCGTTCTAAAGTTTGGGATTAGAAGTCTGCAAAGATACTAAATTGATCAAAAGTGACAGTAAAGACATGATGTTACAAAGGATTGCTGTTCTTTTCATCAAAAAAATCCTGAAAAGAAATATATCTCAGTTTCAACAAAAATATTAAGCAGCTCAACTGAGCATGTTTCTTGTGCACAAAATCAGCATATTACAATGATTTCTGAAGTATCGTGAGAAACCGAAGACTGGAGTAATGATCCCATCACAGGAATGAATTACATTTTAAAATATTACAATTTAAAATAACTGTTTTCTATTTTAATAAAAAAATTTCAGAATATGTATTAAAATAGAAAACAGTTATTTTAAATTGTAATATTTTTTTCAGAATATGTTTTAATCAAATAAATGTAGACTTGTTAAACATAAGGGACTTATTTCAAAAACATTTATAAATCTTACCAACGCCACACATTTGAATGGTAGTACGTTAGACATTCAAAAACATTTAAAATATGTAATGAATAAATCAGAAAAATCAGTGATCGATAGCAGTGAAAAAACAAGTAGCCTAAAGATATGTGTAAAAAAAAAAAAAAGGACAGTGAATAGATCCCTTGTTCAGTCAATTTAGGCTTTTGCAGGCAGTGCCAAAATTCAAAACATTTTTTTTTTTAAATTCTGCTGAAATAGTGTTCTCATTTGCCCTTCACTGGAAACAAATAGGTGTTTTTTCTGGTATTATCTGTGGTAGACATTTTTCCTAAAGCCAGATATGACCTCATGAAACTTCAGTGTGTCTAACAGTGCACCACAAACAGGGTAAAACAGCATGACCATGTTCTGCTCTGCATTTTTTTGTTGCAATCTTCAACCAATACCCCCCTCAGAGCTCCAGTTCAAAACTTTTTCTATTCTGACAGAAACATTTTGCCGTGAGATTTCTTGCCCAGAAGGCAGGTCATGTTACTCGCCCATATGGTGGAGCTACGGGGCAGCCAAGTCTCTGTTCACCTTGAGCAGCGGAGAGCCTGGGTTGAACCCTTGGTGGACTACGAGACTGTCACAATACTCTAGGTCTGCCAAAAGCCATCAGTGACACGAGGTATAAACAAGAACCTTTGATCGCTAGGCCCCGATTTCAAACAGGCTGTCAGCTTTTCCGTGTGAGGGCAAAAGGCGTGAGGCATCTGAAGGGACAAGCTGAAAATATTTATGTTTGAGTAAATTCGCTGCTCTCACTTGCTTAACAAGATGTGTCAGTCGTGGGCAAGAGGCAATGTGGGAACCATTATACCCCCAGGCCTGGCTCCATGTCTGTCATGGTTGAGCCCATGGTGCCTGGAAAAGGCAAATAGGGAGACAACCAAAAGGAAGCATATACAATGTGCTATGTGGTCAAGAACAGGAGCAGTTCCTAAGGCATATACCTACAAAAGGTAAAGACAAAAATGCTATATTTATCAAGCTGAAAGTCTATCTAAAAAAAATCTAAAACGAACAATATGAGTTAAAGGGATAGAGTTCACACAAAATGAAAATGGTCATTTACTCACCCTAATATTGATCCAAAACCATATGACTTTCTTTTTTCTGTGCAACATAAATAGAAATATCTCAGTATCTAAGTTTATGTGCACCCAAAAAATCTGTTAGTAAATGGATTAATGGCTCAATTAAACTGAAATAACTTCATATAAACATCCCAATCGATCAGATTGAGCTTGACCCAAATTAAATTTTGATCACATTGAAAGGGGTTGTGTATAATACGATCAATACTTTTTTCCCAATCGGATTAAAAAATACCTCGCACACATGCGCAGTGCTGTGATACCCATGTTTACCAGACCCCTTTTACAATAAGTTTACATGTTTAACTTATTATGAACGTGCAAACTGTGTTTATTTACGTCGTAGGAACTGGTCAGTGGAGGAAACCGAATATTTACTAAATATTTGCAAAAAAAAAAAAAGAAAGAAGCTTTTTTGGCATATTTGTTAACTTTCCATTAAGGTATGTCATCAAGGCAAAAATGACATTTATACTCACGGTAGCTCCGGTGACATTACAGCGGTGGCTTTCTCTAGTTCCAAATGAGGATATAATATAAATACACGCGTAAATGAAAATGTGAATCGAGTTGCAAAGTTTAGGATTCTAAACAGAACTTTATGAATCTGAAATCAGATTGGATTTATTCGGATTGAGGAAAATTAGCGCATGTAGACATATCTCGATTTTTTTCGTCCATACAATGGAAGTCAACAGTAACCAAACAGTTCCGTACCAAACATTCTTCAAAATATCTTTTGTCTTTCATACAAGAGGTTTGGAATGTCACGAGTGATTCATTTATTTTTTTAGTGAACTATGCCTTTAAGAGAGAGATTTGACCAAAAGTCAAATGCCATTAAAAAAAGCTGGTTCCATTTTATGGAGTGTATTATATATTAAGATAATGTTTTTTTCCCTAGGCAGAATCAATTTTCAAATCAATGACACCACACAAGATTCACAAAGCCACAAACTGTTGTCTTGATCACAGTTCACATGGTTATTGGCAACTGACCAATTAGAACTTGATGGAGGAATGGAAAAGCTGGTTGTGCCAATATGCTCTCTTGTTGGGTACATTACTAGGGCTGGAATAACCGCATGGGCATTTGGGCATGTGCCAAGGGGCAACATGTTTAGGGCGTGTACAAATCAGGGCCGTACAAATGGTTTCAAATAGTGGGAAATGTGAAAGAGTGCAAAATGTTTACATTTGGCTTGTTAGGGAGTGCCTTCAAAAGGTACATATGTGTGGCTTATCTAGCCGTAAATGAATTGTTTACCCAAAAGTTAAAATTCTGTTATTATTGTTGTTTCAAACCTGTATGACTTACTTTCTTCCTTGGAACACGAAAGAAGATATTTGAAGAATGTTTTAACCATACAATGTAAGTCAATGGGGTCAAAAACAACTTTAGTTGTCTTGCATTTCATTTCAAAATACCTTCTTTTGTGTTCCACAGGAGAAAGAAATTAATACAGGTTGTCAGATGCCAGAATTTTTATGCTTTTAAAGGGATAGTTCACCCAAAAAGAAAATTAGCCCATGATTTACTCAACGTAAGCGCAAAGTAAATTGTGCTTTAGGCGCACGTAGACCGCGTATGGCCGTTTGATAGTTATTTTACTTTATAAAGTTTTAAATATGGATATTTTTCTTACACAAACGGATCGCTTCACTTTAGAAGGCCTTTATTAACCCCCCAGGGCCGTGTGGAGCACTTTATGATGGATAGATGCACTTTTTTGGACTTCAAAACAGAAACGGTGATGGCAGAAACGGTGGGGTGGTGATGGCGCAGTGGATAAGACACATGCCTTTGGTGTGAGAGACCCGGGTTTGAATCCACTGCGAGACACCAATGTGTCCCTGAGCAAGACACTTAACCCCTAGTTGCTCCAGAGGCATGCGACCTCTGACATATATAGCAATTGTAAGTCGCTTTGGATAAAAGCGTCAGCTAAATGAATAAATGTAAATGTAAACAACCATTAACAGCCATTATAAAGCTTGGAAGAGCCAGGACATTTTTATATATATATATCTCCGATTGTATTTGTCTGAAAGAAGAATGTCATATACACCTAGGATGACTTGAGGGTGAGTAAATCATGGGCTAATTAAAATTTTTGGGTGAACTATCCCTTTAATATAGTAGCCTACCATTAGATGCTAATATGTACCCTGTTTGGGGATAAAATACAAAAGGAGTACTTTTGAGGGTTACAAGCCGTTGACAATCTCTCTCACAGGGCACCACAATACCCTAATCTGGCTCTGTACATTACCCTACATGGTTATGTGAGGAGGTGAGAAAACCATGTGTACCAGTAGCATTTACCCATCTGCCCCTCAGCTCAAACCCGAGAAGGCTTTAATCAAGTCTCACATTAGAAAATGAACAACTCAACACTGCATCACCTAAAATAACTTTCTGTCACTGAGCGCTGAGCTAAAGTAAGACATAAAGCTCAGGGTCGCCACTGGATCACATAAGAAGGGAACATTCCCCAAGGAACTCTAATCCAGCTTTACTTCTCCTTGCAGCTAAATGAGTGAAACAGGGAGAAACAGCCAAAAGTCTGCCAATACAGCCATCAAGTTTGTAAGCGTTCCGATTTGAGTGAGCATGCCAATCTTTGTAGCACAGCTTTTCCACAAAGCACAGACAGGTAATGAGCACTGAGAGCGAGCTGGAGAAATGACCTAATGTACTGGAATCCTCACATTCATTGATCTGACTGAATTTATGACCGGCACGCTGACTGGGGTTTCACAGCTGAGCTGCTGTGTGTTTCCAGTGGCTTGACGCAGAAAATTACTACTCTAGGGCCGCTAGTGCGGCCTCATTACGAGCCAAGCTCCATTTTGCACCCTTGCCACAGACTGTGTGTATGTTTGAGGCTACACTCATCAAGCAGGGCAGTAGTCTTCGAATTGTGCCCAAATGGGAAACCGGTAATTTTCTATCAGTCTGCAATTACAGCCATGTTGTCTGTTACACATGAGCAGCTGATTTATGAGTGGAGACTGACAGCCGTTACTACATCCATGGGTCTTACAGATTCTCATTCCACACACACTCAGTACAGACCAAATAAAGAATAATCAAGATATTGGGATTGAAGAACTATGAACGACAACTCTACATTGCCTTGGTCAATATTAAATTGCACACAATATTATATGAACCACGTGACAGCCATCGCGGCGACATCAAAGAGCGTCGCAACTCTTTCTCTCTATGGCTATGAGCCTACCTAAATAAACGTTTTCATATGTGTCTCTCTCTCACTCTTTTGCAAGTGTAACTCTGTTACTATGGTTACCAATGTTTATAGTAGCGGATTAATTTCGAACTGTAATCAAACTGACTGGAACTACCTGTGCATTAAACGGTTTTACTGCACACCTTCCAGCCAATCAGAATCGAGTATTTAAACAGCCCGTGGTATAATATATTATATTGACCAATATTATAGCTAACACTTAGATAAGTTAACAGTATTGTTTAATTTGTTAGCATTAGTTAATACAATGCAGGTATAATGAACTTACAATGAACAATACTTTATTAATGTAGGGTAATTTCTACATTCATAATACTTGATAGTACATCTGTTAATAATTAACATTAAAGTATTACAAACAAACATTAATTTATAATGAACAAAAGCATTTTAATTAACATTAACCTATATTAATAAATGTTGTAAAAATTGTTCATTGTCAGATCATGCCACCCAAAAGTATTAAAGTATTACCTATATATATTTTAAATTTCCAAACATCACTGTAAAAAATAGGGATGGTATTAAAAATTAAATTACACCAGGTTAATGATAAAGGCTTTATCCAACGTAACAGTCCACTGGAGTGACTTGGGATGAAGAACACAATGATGATAGGAGAAGAATTGCTGTTAAACCAAGCCTCAAATGAAATTAAATCAAATTCAATTCAATTAAATAATTGCTCACAATATTTGGTGATCAAATGGTTTTACAGAATTGCTTCCCTCACATCATTTTTATAATCAATTGTATTCAAGTAATGCACACAATGACCCTTCACAAATGTCTCTTTTTCTGTCTACAGGTAAAGACAGCACGGGGCTGACAGATTCTGAGTTGCCCCAAAACAGTGATCCTGCAGGGATGGATGGCAGCTACCTCAGCATAAAGGAGTCAGGAGTGAAGAGCCCCCAGCAGCCAAACTCAGATTTGGCTTCTCCGTTGTTGGACAAGGCCGAGGGAGAGAGCAACAAGGGCAAGAAAAGACGCAACCGCACCACCTTCACAAGCTATCAGCTAGAGGAGCTGGAGAAAGTCTTTCAGAAAACACACTATCCCGACGTCTACGCTCGGGAACAACTCGCACTGAGGACTGACCTGACAGAAGCTCGTGTACAGGTGTGAGCTGCATTTACATTACCAAATTAAATAACATGTTTTGAATAACCTTGTACAATGAGGCTAGATCAACAATGAAGTCTCTCTCTACTAATTTTAGTCCATTTGAGCTTTGAAAAATACCCCTTGGTCTATATTAACAGGACTTCCATCCCTCATTTTTCAAAGTTGGTAAAAGAACAGCGACACTAGGAGGAAGAGTGATTACACTCAGTGCAAAGAATATTAAATGTAAATAGAGAATACAGAGAAAAAGCTGTTGAAGTTGGCCGTCACAAGAGATCATAAAGTAAAAAAGGGGCTTTCAGATTAGACATGTCAGGGTCTGCTTTCATCTCGAGCCTCTACCTGAACCTCTGAGCCCAGCTGTATTAAACTCAGCCTAGGTCTGGAAAACAAGAACCTTTATGTGACCCACCCCCAGCCCTACACCTACATTTGCATATAATCCCTCCAACACTACTGCTGCATTCCTGCATCAACAGACAGACCGGGAGATCCCTTTACCCGACCCCGAATGGGCGCTTTACTTAGAACCCCGGATTTACACTGTTTGTCTTTCATTAATGTCCCACTCAGGAAAGAATGTGTCCCTCCCTGCTCTCAAGGGTAGGTGAGAGAATCTAGCCTGAAGTTCCTTCACATGGTGAGGGATGCTTATGATTTATATCCATGTACACGACTGGCTATAAGTAAAGAATAATGGGAAACATCCAAAGAACCACAATGGTTCAGTTCCAGGGACTATGAACACTGTCAAATCTTTCTGCAACTTACAAGTGAAGCCTTTTCTCATCTACTCTCTACTTTGGGACAGCACAAAAAGATACCTAATTTACTGCACATTACCCTAACGCCAACCATACATTTTTTTACAGCAACATGAAAACAAAAAACAAATGACTCATATGGCGAAAAGCAAGCTTAGGTAGTTGCATGTGCTCCGACAGTGATGCATTTGTGCAAGCAATTAGAGTTAGAGTCTGGCTCGGTCATTTGCTGAACCCACCACTCCACCCCTTCTTTTCCCCATCAATTCCTGTTGCTTCTATCTTATTGAAGGCAAAAAGTCCCACATAATAATAATAAGTCAATAAAGAAACAGTACTTTTATAGCATTTTACTAGCATTTTACTATATTTACAGTTCTGGGGGTCAAAAAAAAAAAAAAAATGAATGATTCTGAAGTAGAAGAGGTGAGCTTGAGTGACAGCAGAGTCAGACCATCAATCCTCAAAGCTACTCTGGACTTCAAAGCTGTTTTTTCTGCTAGGTTTAGTTCAGTGTTTCTGTTCTTTCTCCCCTGGTGCTGGAACATAAATAAAGCTCCATAATAAGCCTCTAAGCTGCTTTAGCTGTCAACGTCTTTACCAATTACTGTGTTACTAGCCCGCATGGACAACATACAAAAGATTAAAAAAAGACTTTTGCTACTACGTTTCTAACAGGTGCTGGTCAAAATTAGTTGACTTGTTAATGTTGGCAGCCCTGAACTTATTCACCAGCAACCACTAAAGGGAAAGAATGATTGGAAATATTTTAAAGTAACCAAAAAGCAAGCCCAAGGTTGCACCAACCACTTTTGACCAAAGATCCAAATAACTCGGTCTCTCTTGCTCCCTGTCAGTCTAGTTCAAAGGTGAACTTTTGGTGTAAGCATTATACAACACACCTCAGCATTGGCTCATCAGTATGAGAGGTGCAAGGCAATCTTTCCACCACTCGTCTACACGCCTCTACTGGGTTGGAGAGTCAGATATTGAAAGCCAGGGGCTTAAGAGTCAGGAAATTAAACATAGAATGAAAACAAACTCCATTTTGAACTTTCTTCCATCTTTCTTTTCGATCTCCCAACTTCCATGCTTAGATTTATGAAAGGAAAGACAGTCTGATAAAAAGATAAATATAAAAACGGGAATAAAAATGCTGTGCAGACAATCATATTAAACGGACGTCTTTGCATTTTTAGATGCGCTAACACAGTCAAAACCTAGCATCATTTCAAAACACAAGGATGCAAGCGGAGAGCCACAAGAGTGATGATGCTCTCTGAAAAAATCTGAGCAAAACAAAATGTTCTTTTTTTCTCCAGGCAGTTAAGCTCTACAAACATATGATGTGGAGCCAAGGGACATTGATGTCCACCACCAAATTAAGTGCAAACAGAGCTAAGGTGCTATCAAGTTACGCTTAGAGATAGGCTGACATCTTGCTGGCAATGGATGCAATAACCACAAACTGATTGACCAAAGGGCCATCCCCAGATCCAAGTTCAAGCTCCGTGACAAATTGAGATTGCAAGACAAAAGAAAGAAAACTTTCCACTCCACAAATCAATAAACAGATACTTCTAAACAGAGAAGATCAGGGACCAAAAGAATGGAATTTTTGGCAGCTCTTCAGACTGCGAACCATGAGAAATCACTTTGTGTAATTTGTTCTCTAATTCCCAGATCTCTAAATAACCATCTATTCAGGGACACAATGCATATTTCTATAGCAAAGCAAAGAGGGAAAAATGTGAAAGAAAGTGTAACTTGCCAGATGAAATCCAGTACTAACTGTTTGCCTAAAAATGATGTCATTTACTCACTCTCAACGTGTGAATTTCATTCTTCTGTGGAACACAAAAGAAGATATTTGAAATAAATTTGCAGATGCTTTTGGGGTGCAAAACAACATTGGAGCCCACTTAATTTCATTGCATGATCAAAATATATTCATTTGTGTTCAGCACAGAAATTAAAGTCATGCAGGTCTGGAATGACACAAGGGTGAGTAAATGATTTTCATTTTCAATTCACCTTTTCCTTTCTAAAAGCTGAGCAGCAATCTCCTAATCCATCAAAGCAAGCGTGTGGTGGTAGTGCAGGAGGAGGAGTGAAACAGTTATTCGAAGCCTCTGGACCCGGTGGGTTCCTGCTTTCCCCTCCCTACCCCCTGCTGCTGCTGATAGCTCTGATAGAAAAGAAACTCAGAGGAGGCCATCACAATCTGTCAGCTCCCACAACATCAAACAATGGCCAGGTCTCCCCGAACTGTTTCCAGGAAAAGATGCTGATCTATAATAAAGCCAAATGGCTTCCTACATGAGCTCTAGACTTACAACTAAAGTGGCAGACTTTCTAGGCTATACCATACGAGTAACACAATGTGTTCAAAATAGGAAGTTTGATAATAGATGGTGATTACTCCGTCAATAAATCTCCACTAAGAAAACATTTCCTCTCTATGATGCAACACCACAAGTGGCCAGTTTGCATGAGGTCATTTAATCACTTACTAATGCGATATCCTCATGATTAAGGGTTGATTGTCTTGCTTGCAGGTGTGGTTCCAAAACCGAAGAGCCAAGTGGCGGAAAAGAGAGCGTTTCGGACAGATGCAGCAGGTCCGGACACATTTTTCCACGGCCTATGAACTGCCTCTTCTCACTCGGCCTGAAAACTATGCTCAGGTATAGTGCTGTCTCTCCAGTAATAAATGAAAGTCAAGGAAAAATCAGAAATGAATATTAATAGGTATTAATAATGCTAATTAAGGATGGAAATTGTGAAAAATGTTAAGAAAAAAAGTTCCATTCCTTTATCAGTTGTTTTAGTACTTATAAAAAAAGTGTTTTGTTCATGGCTCTCTTAGTACTTTTAAGGACGATATATATATATATATATATATATATATATATATATATATATATATATATATATATACATATATATATATATATACATATACATATACATATACATATACATATACATATACATATATATATATATATATTTGGAAAATATTCTTACAAAAGATGCGTTTACACAGACTTTTTAATTACTTCACTTTTTTTAGAATTGGAAAAACTGAAAACGTTTATCTTTAACTATACATTCATTGTCATATAAAGAACCAGTAACTTCACTGAATTAAAACATTCAGTTGTAAACTGTATGTGTTTGATTCACTAATTTGAGTCATTTGTGCAGGAACTGATTGTGCTTTATGTTTTTGATTCAGTAAAAAGTATTAATTCTTTCATTCAGGAATCAGACTACATGGTCTCACTTTCTGTTTTGTACTGTAGATTCACTACTGACGTTGCGGCGCCACTTAAGTAGTGCGGGGAGCCCTGTCAGAGTGTTTTATTAAGAACGTTATTAGAACGGACTGTCATAGTCGTTTTTTTAAAAGTTATCTTTATGATTAAGTTCACTTCTTAAAACCTTCAAAGAGTGAATATTGGTGATGAATTTCAAATGAAAAACAGTAGGAAGGCAGACAACTGACAATTTCAAGACCTAAGGAAACACAATGTCGAGGTCAGGTCAGACCAGGGCTGTGGCCGAGGACGGCACGCCTTCACAGGAGCGCCAACGAATCTCCTGGATTTATTATGAATATGTGGCCGGGTCGGAGGGCAGGGGTGGCTCTTTGGGGAGCGCGCCTGCAGCTGTGGAATGCAGCTTTGCTCACATCTGGGCCATCTCCCTGAGAGGGCTTTCATCTCCCTCCACAGCCCTCCCTCAGACCCCCACCTCCCCAGGCCCAGAGCAGAATACAGCCCTATCAATTCACTCTGTGCTCCCTCCGCTCAGCAGAGGAGGTTACTCTGGGTGTTGAAGGAGCATACAGAGACAGGCATTCCTCCTCCACACTAGTCAAGCAGCTCCCACTCAGTACGGGACCAGATGAATGCCCCACAGCTCTTGATATATCTCCACATCGAGTACCACTGAGGATTCTGCACCTTCGCCAATGCAATATTTCAAAACAAGGAGTCAGACTTGATAAATGCTCTCAAGACTATAAGTTACATTAATGTTATTGATGCTGAGATTGCAGAATGTAAATGCACTATACCTTAACTTTCTGCATTTGACTTTGTTGCAGATTCAGAACCCTTCTTGGATAGGCAGCAGCAGTGCGGCATCTCCTGTGCCGGGCTGCGTCGTACCCTGCGACTCGGTCACTTCTTGCATGCCACCTCATCCACATGCTGCTAGCGGAGTGTCTGACTTCTTGGGTGTGTCCAGTCCTGGAGGTCACATGGGACAGACACACATGGGCAGCTTGTTTGGGAGTCCAGGGATGGGCACTGGCATTAATGGGTACGATCTAAACATGGACCCCGACAGGAAATCCTCCAGCATCGCCACACTGCGAATGAAAGCTAAAGAACACAGCGCAGCCATCTCTTGGGCTACATGACTCCCCCAACTTTAGGACGTTATCTCTGAAGTCCCTCAACAAACAAGAGAAGGAGGAGCAAATGTGAACATCAGTTAGCCACCAAAGCATGACCTGGGATCAAGGAGTGTGTGGATTGACAAAGACAAGAAAAAGTAATTGAGAAACCATGAGATTTATTTCACATTTGAAGTCTAGAGAGACTAGGGAAAATCAGAGATCATAAAACTGAGAATGTTCTGGCTTTAAAACAAGAAATACAAGAAAGACGACAGAAACTTGACATTTGAATGCATACAAGAATTAAAGGAAAAAGGAAAAAAAAAAAACAAATGGAAAGAAAACCCTGCACTTATCCGCCACTAGTGTCCCATTTGTAAACGCACGTAAATTTATCAAAACGCATCTGGCTTCGTTTTCATCTCAGCATAATCAAAACCTGTTAAATTCTTGTTCTGTCACAGACTCCTTTTTCTAAATATGCCTGCCTAGACAGTTCCAAAGGACAAACAATACAGTTTCTCTCAGTAAAAAAATTCCCATTGCAGCCTTTATCTAAACAATTATACAATCACCAGTTCCCAATATAAAATCTGACAAAATCCCTCAGTGAACAATCACTACTGCTACATTGATTAATTTGTTCATTTTAATTCATTTGTCCTTTTAGAATTCGGCTATTTGATATGTACTACACTTGCAGCAGTCTGAAAAATAGGTTGAACACTTGAGCAAAAGCCTGTTGGGAATGGGACATCGGGCATGATGGACTTAAAAGGGCCTGGGGGTGACAGACAGCAGGCAGAAAAGGAAAGCATACCTCTCCTGCAGGTAACTAGCAACTCGAAGCAGGCTTCCTCTTGCCTTAATGAATTGTGTCCCTATACAAGTGCAATCTGCCAGTGCAAAGCCAAAGCAATAGCAATACAGTTAAAGAACAAAATAAACAGGTGGCGCTTTCTGTCCACACTGCAATCTATCTTTCTATTATTTGCGGTCTCATTTCAATTTCTCTGCAGGAAAGAGTTGTAATAAAGCTGTTTGGCAAGATCATACCAACTGTCAAGTTGAATGTCAAACTTAACTAAGAACTACAAAAAGGATGCAAAAATAGGATGAGAAACTTTTGCTTTATTTGTGCTTTGAAGATCACAATATTCTTGCATCTTTCAGTAAACTTTTGTGCCTTGGCTGCTCTCCCCTCATTGCACCATCTTAAATGAAACTATCAACTTGCCAATCTAGGCATTATCCACTATGGCTCTGATTGGGTGGAAGCATTACTGGGTTTGGCGACAGAAATATAAAGCGAGCACCATTTCAAGGTACTACGAGCTTTCTACTTTTCCCAAGTCAGATTTAGATCAGGTAAAACAAAGCTGTTTGAAATCTGGAGCCGAATCTGATACGTGCTGCCCTTTGGAGAAGCCATTTCTAATTTGTAAATGAGAACCACATTTCCTTTCCTTCATTCTGCTGTGCAGCTTATCTGGATCCCTGGAGATATGTATATACACACACAACTTTTTTATTATAATACCAGAGCAGTGACTTACCTGGTTTTGGGGGGGGGGGGGGGGGGGTCTTTTTCGGACCGACAGAAACTAGGCTTCATTACTTAACGTTTTTAAACAAAATGCATAAGGCATTGGGCACAATATCATGTTAAAATCACTTTGTAAAAGAACCTCGTTACATAAAGTTAATTAGAGATCACCTCCTTGTAGCTGCTCAGTCTTGTGCTCCATGGCCTGGATATATGATATGTAAAGTGTTCAAGCTTCATGAAGTTCGAGCCATGCTTCATTAATTTTTTGGCAGAAGTCTTCATTGCATCTCATGACTGAGCATCTCATCACCCAGCCTAGCAAGGGACCTGTTGAAAAAAAAGATAATGCTAAGATGCTCTTCAGTAGAACTAAAACTGGCACTTTTTACTAAAGCAGACCCGTCCTGCACCGATCCCATCTACCAGAATGGCAGTTCAACCTCCAGTCCTCATCAAAAGCCATGAGAAGTTCTGCCAGAGCAGCTTTGTGAGTCCTGACATTGTCACTTTTGGCCTTTAAGGGGTTACTGAGAGGGTGAAGTGACTATAGTGTTCCGGTGTTCTGGGAAAGGACAATCCACACAGCTGTGTGCGGGGTAATGCAAAACAAACATGCCTCGCACATGCTTCCCTTCAGCTGTCATGGCTCTTCTTTCAAAGCCCCATGCTGAACAGGGCCCGGCCTGCTACCCAAGCCAAAGCATCAGCCCTCAGCAACTCTGAGTCCATGCACATCCATGCTCTCAGGCAGTCTTTTTTAATTAACACCGAGACATCTGCGGAGAGGGATTCTGTGACAGAACAGAGCAGCCTGGGCTCTGTGTTAGCCTATCTTTAACTATTGTGGAGCCAGGAGGGGCGTCGATGAAGCTCAGGTCAACACTATCATTAGTTTATGTAGTATCAGCGCACACTTACACTTACCATTACATGAGCTAATATGCACATAACAGAACACAATTCATTGCATTTGTTTTTCACACTCTTGTATTTCATTCAAAGGTAAATCCCAACTAAATATGTAAAAAGGTCAAGACAGTTCTGTAGAGATTGTACAAGATTAGAACAGATTGTTCTTGAAGGAAATGTTAATTATACAGTACAATTGACAGTACCTTGCAGATGCCTACGAGTTACAGAGATGCTTAACTCTCTGTCCCATCTCTCAAAACTTATACTACTGAAGTAGGCATATCCAAGTACTAGAATAATATAATTCTTTGTTTTGTGTGTGGTCGCATGTACGGTTTTCTTCGGATTCCTTTCTGGCATAAAATACCATTGGACCCGTTCTTTTGTAAAAAAATATCCTTATTAGAAATATATTATTTTATGTGTGACTAAGGGCTTTTGTTGTATTGTGGGTCTAGGGGATAAAATGCGATTCATTTGGGTTTTTGGTATGTAAATGAACCTAAAATAGTTGTGATGGCTTTAAGCTAAACATATGGCTTTTGAATCATTTTGAATAATTATTTACTTTCAAGCTTGTTTACGGTCTATATATATTGTGTGATTTACAAACGTAAGTTATTGCACTTACATTTTTTTTTATTGTTGGAATTGCTTTGGGAACATCTGATTCAAGTGGAATATCACTATAAAATGTGTGTACACTCAATCAACTATCAAGTACTCTGAGAACATGACGGTGAAGTACCGAGGGCTGGTAAATTAATTGTTCATGTGCATTTTCAGATTTGTTGTTGTTACAAGGTGTATATTTTGTTTAAACTTACCCCCCTCCCCAAAAATGTAAGCCTAAAACAAAAACAAAAAACACAAATGCTGATTTCGAGAGTCACTCTGCTCCAGGACATCGGACACACTGTTCTCAGAACATGATATAAATGCCATTTTACATTAAAGACATATTGAAGACATGAAGTTCCTGTTGGATAGAGACTGCCATTACGAGGCTACATTTAAAAGTTTAACATTACAAGTGCTGGGTATTCTACTATGGATGTTTCATTTCATTTGACATTTTCAGTGTGCTCATTTTTTGTGTTTCTCTAAATCCAGATGAATAAAAAAAAACTAATCACATATGTTCCTGTGCAATATATTAATAGCTGTATTCATAAAGTTCAATCCATGAAGTTTATAAATCTAGAAAAGCAGCATGAAAGTGGGCAAAAATCCTGAAAGCACCTTATTTGTTCTGTTGATATTTAACAGTTTTAATGTTGCTAAATGCCTTCATAATGGTATAGCAAAAGTTTGACCAATCAGACAGTGCTTGATCACTAACCGAGGGCTCTTGGATAGCCCTGAATACTTTACTTTGATGCTGAGCTCAGAGATAAGTACTGAGATAAAGTAGCCATTTTGTAAAAGTGACTGCTGTACTCATATGACAGTTTTGCCTGTGGTATATAAAAAGCTTCACAAGCTGCAGACAATCTGGCTCTCTGTGTGTAATTGGTCATTCAGTGACATTTCCAATACTTAACATGTTGCTGAAACTTCCTTACCAGATTTTCATTTTCTTTAGACAGAAAGAGTCAGAACAAGAATAGATTTCTCTTTACAAGTTCACTCCCCTTGGAGATGAAATGAATTTATCTCAGACGTGCAGGCTCCTGAACCTAAATCACTCAAAGCGCACAGACATCTGCTTCTGGGCCCAGACAACACAGGCAGCTGGGGGAAAAAAGAAGAAGACAATTCATCCAAAATCTACACTAAGTCAACATACCATCGAATTAGGGATGAGCATGAGAACCCGAATACTAGGAAGTGACAGGAATGAAAACATCAGAATATTTCACACCAACTACGCACAAACATGCCAAAATCTGGGCAATTTTTTAATTCTGTGATTTGTTTGAGGTTAGAAAAGGATGACAACTTGTTTCAGCAAGGTGGAGCACAACTGTTGAAGCCAAATAAAGCAGCTAATAACAGGTTTTTTTTTAAAATCGAACTGTTCTTAACTTGACAAACCATCTTAAAAATGCAACACTCGCATTGTGAGATGCTGTAAAGTCGTCAAGATGCAACGTAAAGGCCAAAGACGCATGCATACCACAGTTAAAAAAGTACTATCATATTCAAAATAGCCAAAATGCACATGCCTACATTGAGTATTTTAGTTTTTTCACTGTTTATTACATATAATACATCGTAATGTAAAAAACAAACAAACAACAAAATTCAAAGGAAGAAATGAAGATACCAAAAACAAACGGACTAGAATACATTATGAATGAATGAGTTATTTGCAATATCATGGTATATAACCATGTTGTTATCAGCTGTACAGTATATACAACTCTGCAAATAGTGTCTTTTGATATCTATTAATACACAAAATAATGCTTTGATTAGGCAGACATAAGAGTTTACCTAAATAGGGGACATTTACATAAAATACTTTTTTATCCAGCAACATTCAAAAAGTCAGCAACAGAATATAAAATGAAATGTCAAACTGATATAACTCAAACTGTAGTATTAAAATCACTATCAGTGACTGTGCAAAACAATATCCCACGAACAAACTAATAGCCCCATCCCAACACCCCAGATATTCAGTTGAAGTTATGCTACAATTTGTTCAGCGTAATGCATATCATAAAAAAAGTTAAACTATAAATGTAAAATTACATTAATATATCCTATGCTGTTTAGCAGTGAGCTGTTATACTCCTCTGTGTGTTCACTTTCCTCACACAGATATACTGTCAACCACAAGGAAGGTTTCAGCTCGTGATTGACAGACCGACCTAAGCACTGACCCGTCCTCAGAAATCATCAACCGTCTTGATGCGTCGTCCTGTTTCAGCAACTGTTCTCAAGAATGAAAATATGGTAATAAGTTATACAGTGCATCAGCTCCCATCACACCACCATTGGAAAGGCACTCCTCAAAAGTCATTAGGTCAGATACAGAACAAGAAAGAGAAATCCTGGAGTGCCCATAGCCTGTTTGATAGATAAAAGTGATGGGAAAGAGTCATTGTGGTAGTGTCACAGACTACCAATGTTGGGGAAACTTTTGAGTTTTTCCGGGAAGTCGTCTTTATAGAGTACAGGATCGGCACGGTGCTCCACAACCTTCAGAGGCATGGTGCCGAACACAGAGGCGAATTTGTTTATGCACTCAGACCTGGAAAGGAAAAAGAAAGAGGATGAAAGAGTGGAGGAAAACGGGCAACTTGGATAATACAGCAAAAAAAGCCTTCCAAAAATGGCTCTGTTGAGAAAAAAAAACATACATGGACCATGGTAGAAAATAAATGGTGTTCTAGAGTCATCTGAATCATGAGATACATGCACAAAATATAACAACGGGGATCAGATATTTTCAAAATGCCTGGAATTCACAGGACACATATCAGAGAGAAGCATAACCAGAGGCAGGAAACCCTTCATCAATCTAAACAAAAGTGTGACCCCTGGAAAGGTTCAGCAGTCAACGGAGCCCTTGATTGGCTGCAACCACTCCGTATTCACTTCAAGGTCAAACACTCTCTCGCAGGCTGCTTCACAGTCCACCAGACTCCTGCTTTAATTCCTCAAACACAGCTTGGAAGTATGAAACCAATCATCAAGACTTTGCTTCAGCGGATGAGGAAACGGTTGTGATTTTCAAGGAAAATCAATTCAAGCCTTTCTGATGCGTGCTTCGCTTGGTTCATACTTAAATTGAAACTCAGAATGAATTAATGATTTGTGGTGAACCTCTGACAGAGAGGAAAGTCACAGTTCTTTGAGAAGGAAAGTTTTTCGTAAGGTCCAGTGAATTTGAATGTTTTGATCTCAGAGCACAGGAAAGTATGTCCTGTACTGAGCTACAATGAACCAATTGTTGGTGAAACCCACAATGCGTTTCAGATGCTAAGAATGCTGCCAGAGCCCCCTCTGCCCAAATACAGGGAATCCCTGGTTATACTGTACCTCTCCACCATGTGCGTCTGGTCCAGGGACAACCCGTCAATCGCTGTGCACTCCGGGCACTTGAATTTCTTTCGAGGTGTAACCTAGAGAAAGAGAAAAAAACAAATGTAATACTTGTTTTGTGGAAGTCACAATGAGTTTTGTTTGTGTGTGTGTACGTATATATATATTTTTTTAATAAAAGTTCTCAAACCGCCAGTTTTATTGTGCTGTTGTATTTCAGTTTATTGCCATAGCTGCTTCACAGGCTATTTCGTGGCAGATACAGATTTAGCATTTATATCGTACATAACTCTATATATATTTAAAAAAAAAGTTAAAGTTTTTGTCCTGATAAAAATCATAGCCTCATGACATTAAAAATTGGGCAGACCAAATATATGTTTTTCAGTCAAGGAAGTGCTATAATATTGACATTTGGTGGTTCTTCAATAAATACTATGAGTTAGTCTGGTATGCCATTTAAAATAAATAGGCTATAAAATACAGATGAAATGATAGATACACATTTCTCCCACCACAGGATTAGGTATTTATTCTTCTTATTCTGCTTGCCATTTATCTAAAATAAAATGGTTATTTAAGGGCTAGATGCCAGAAGGTGGCATTGATCATTCTTTGTAAGAGCCTTTTTTGGAATTTTATTATTAAAAACAAAACAATAAATGCCGTTTTGATGCTCATTAACGTGGTGTGACAGATCAAATGCCAGGGTGGAGTCACTCAACTCTTCCACTTTCTCACTAGTTATAGCATGAAAAAACATGATTAACCATCTGAAGGGATGATTAAATATACATGAGAGAATATATTTCAAGTAAGTTGACCTGTAATTGCCTAATAAAGGCATCAACGAAACATTTATCTCAGGAAAGCTGGTTAGCTAAAAACAAAACACTTGAAAAGTATAAAGCTAAAATTGTAAATATGTTAAATATATGTAGACTTTATTATAAATGCAATACATTTTTATTCAAATAGTTACTGATGTCTTAAATTATCTAATGTATGTTTGAATAAATCGGTCAAAAAAACGGCTGAATTGTTTGGAATATTTAGAGGAACAAGTTGACTTTCAAATTATAAGAAAGCAGATACTTTCCTTTTTACATAATGCAAAAAACAAACAAAAAGTGTTTTATCTGTTCATACACCAAAGCAGTGACAAAAACAAAATTATCTGACCTACATGAGTCTATAGCTCCCAATTTAATGTTACGAAATCATGACACACTCCTTATATTAAAAAACAACAAAATCTGACACGACGTCGATAAGGTTGTTTAATAATAAGCTGGGGCTGCAATGATGGGCCTCTGTAAAGAGAGCGTTTGTGTGTGTGTGTGTGTGTGTGTGTGTGTGTGTAGGAGCTGGGTGGGAGGAGATGACTTGATGACAGGTCATATAAGTCAGATGTAATGAGAGAGCCGTCCGTGCCCGTGGCCTAGCTAAACGACCGTATCTGCCGCGCTCATTAGACGAATGATGTACGACCCCTCTGCCCCATTCCTTCTCCAACAACACACACACACTTGACTGACACTCTCCACAGTGGGAGCCTGGGGTTGGGGCACTAGGAGGTGTGGGTGATGTGGGGATGTGGAGGAGAGAGGGGAGAAGGTTCACGGTGTAACTGACTGCAGAATGAATGTGCCCCAGTGAGTTTAGGAAAACAGAGCGAGCAGGAGAAAGGCAGACAGTGACACCCAGATAACAGAGGTTAAGGCCAGGGCTTTACAGGCCGAACAGCACCTGGACAGAGTCACTGTAGACTACAGACTGTAGAGACTGGGGGAGAAGGGCGAAGGCTGATCAGAGACAGAGCACGTTGTCAGAATGTCCGCATTCTTTTAGGGAACGCCCACATTCATTTTTAAGTGATCATACTTTTTTTTTTTTTTTAATCCCAAAACTGTTTACAACATTGATAACAATGAGAAATGTTTCTTGAGGACCAAATCAGCATATTCGACTGATTTCTGAAGTATCATGTGAACCTGAAGACTGAAGTAATGGCCGATGACTGTAGTTTTAAATGATTTGTTTGAACTTTTTTTAATTTTTCACAAAATTAATGTTTTACTGTGTTTTGATCAAATAAATGCAGCCCTACTGCACATAAGAGACTTTTCAGAAACATATTAGAGACCCCTAACTTTTGAATGGGAGTATCTGTAGTAAAATACAGTGAAGATTATGGTTTTTGAAATTCGTTTCTATTAGTGATCGCATTTTAGCACATTACCAAAACTTTGTGTACTCTTATTTCAAAAAAGCATAAAAAATCTGTGATGTATAGTCCCCTTTGTAGCAGAACCAAAACAAACAGGCATTAACAGTCAACAATATCGTTCTCTGAGGTTTTGTTACCTTTATTGGGGCTTTGCCAGTGATGTTGGCAACAAGGAAATTCATGGCAATATCCTCACAGTTCATATGAGCATCCACCCAGTTCTTGATGTCTCCAGGCATTTTATACGTGTAGAGATAGTTGAAGTACTGGAAAGGAAAAATAAACTTATATCAAATCACAGTAGAGATGAGTGAACAAATGGTTACTGAAAGAGAAAGCTGAAAATCAATGAAGGTTTTGAATTACAAATGATGTAACCTCTCTTGATCTCTGAAGGACACCTCTGAGGGAGGATGGAGACACTGAGAAAATTATTTTGGCAGAACACAACCCTGGATGGAGGTGTAAGTCCTGCTAATTCGATCCAAGGGCGGCATTCAAATTAGCGGTGAAGGTCTCAACGCGCGTTCCGTCTCTTCCAATGGCAAAAGGATTTTTTAATTAAATATAATATATTTTGTCTTATGTATTAACTCGTTTCATCTGACTCCATAGAATGAAAGTGTTTTAATGATATCTGTGCATCATTAAGTATACGTTAATGTTTGACTGTTTCTTTTATCTCCAATGAAAATAATATCAAAGTCTGTTAGAATGATCAAATATAACAATTTATTATGTCAGGTAAATGTATTATAACAATTCCATAATCAATTGAAAGATAATCAATGCAAATCATCAAATGTTCTAGAACAAAGAGGAAAATCTTTTACCCGACATGAAATACATGAATGCTGAGTCTCGGCGACTCAGCATCCACGGGCTATCTGAGATACAGAAAGAGCCACGATCCCTTGCTGCATTCCATTAAATAGCCAGAACTTCTTTTCAATGGTAATTTGCATTCAGGTGACACCTTATTTTGGGGGTAGGGGAGAAAGGCCATTTGTCCACCTTTCTTTGTGTGCCAGTTTCTCTAAACTTCTAAAAAACCTTATTACCTTTTGTTTTACTTATTTGGAATGAGACATCTGAACCAGCCACCCTGAGACCTTTAAAATGATACTAAACACAATACTCAATGATAATCATTCACATTAAAACCATACATATATTCTTATGTGAGTTTCAGGTGATCTGCAAGAGTGGGGGGAAGCTGTGTGTGTGTGTGTGTGTGTGTGTGTGTGTGTGTGTGTGTGTGTGTGTGTGTGTGTGTGTGTGTGTGTGTGTGTGTGTGTGTGTGTGTGTGTGTGTGTGTGTGTGTGTGTGTGTGTGTGTGAGAGAGTTGTTCACATGTTAATTTGCAAGCAAGGTCCTTTGTCTTCGGAGACCAGTGGTCAGATAATTTCTCTTTAACCAGTTTTCCAGTCTTACAGAGGTGACTGAGTCTATGACGGTTTTGTGCTTTACCTTATGGTAGAACGCAGCTCCAGTCAAGACCATTGACACTTCATTGGTCCACTCAGATTCATATTTCCACTTGCCCATCTCGTGGTCCCATAAGTGGAGCCGACCAGGATATCCAACCAGCCTATCTGGGAACTCACGCCATACCTAAACACAGACACACAGTATATCTGAGACATAATCTAAACCTTCACAAATGCTAAGACCATAAAAGATCAGTAAACTGTTCAACAATTAGAGTCATTTTAGATAATACTGGCTTCAAAGGATGCTAAACCATGGATTTCAAAGGTTAAATCAATGAAGTTTAAGTCTAATGGTTCATTAATCCCAAAAATGACAGGCAGGCCTACAGGATATTATGTAGAAATTCTTGAATGTCATTCTCGAGTGGCATAAGCAGCTAGTGTTTTAGCCAGGCAGCCATGTCTAAAGCTGTGTACCATTTCATACAATTATCCATAAATTACACATCATTCGCTCAATAGTGTATAAATGCCTGCAGGTGAGCTGAAGGCAAGCCTGTAGCCATGGATAGGATTGCTTGTCCTGTCATCCTTCACATATAAAAAGCTAAATTATAAAAATAGAGACTTCAACTGTAAGGAATGCTTTTGAGATGCCGAGCACACATTTAGGAAATAGAGGATAGTTCAAAAATCGTGCGATGCATGTAAACTCAATTTTAAATAGGAGTGACCCAAAGAGGTTCTGGGATCACAGTTCTCCTCGATCATCATCTTGCATGTGGAGACGACAATTTACCCTTAGTTGCTCCAGATTCTGTGAATTTGGTTTAAAAGCAACTACTTCAATAGAATCCATTTAACTATCAAGATAAAAGGTGTTCATCCAGTGTGATAATCTTCCAAGTCAAATGTAGGCTATATTACATAGTAAGGAGAATGATAAAGCTAGAAGGAATGGTTTTCTTTAACACAAACATCAAATGCTCAAAACAAACTCAAAGGCCCCATCCACACTACTACGTTTTAGATTAGAAACGGAGACCTTTTGCTACGTTTGCACCTCCCATCCAGACTAAAAGGGCAAAAACGAAGACCTAAAAAACAGAGAAGTTTAGAAACGCTGCCGACCCCGTTTTACGTTTTGAATCTCCGGAGGGCGTTTTAGTGAAGACGGGTCAAAACGGAGGACTTTAGAAACGATGACGCGGAGGCTCACGCTCGGCTCTCTGGTTGGGTGTCATCAGTCATGGCAAGCGTTTCTGACTTTGATGTCTTTGCTAGCAGCTGTTGTGAAAGTAAATTCTGCATTTTTCAATGCTATAACTGTGTACATGCGCCGGAGGCAAGCTATTATTCGAGCGATCTGTGACAATTCCCTTTGCAGAGGTAACTTAGCTACTTTCTTCTTCGTCAAATCTGAGGAATAGTCCATCTGTTTTCTGTTTACACCGGCACGCGCATGCCCAGTGTAGGTGAATGGTCACGTGATCCGCGTTTTCAGTCGTTTTAATGTGGACGGATATCAATTCTAATACGCAGCTAAAACGCTGGTGTGGACGGAGATCGTATTCGTTTTAATTCTCCGTTTCTAAACTAAAACGCAGTAGTGTGGATGGGGCCTAAGCATCAAGGGTGAAATGTATTTATTTCTCCCTGAATGCAATTTTTGTGGAAACCGTGATACCTTTTTTCAAGAGTAGGATTTATTTGAAATGGATATTTTTTTGTAACACTAAAATGTACTTACTGTCAATTTTAATCAATTTAATGCATCCTTGCTGGAAAAATACATAATACATCCTTGCTGTATTAATTTCTTAAAATAATACTACTACTACAAATAATAATAATAATCTTACTGGCCCCAAACTTTTAAGCAATAGTGCATGTGATATGTTAGAGGACAGGACTGGTTTGCGACTTGATGCAGCTTCAACACCCAATACTGATGTGCTGACTTGCTTCAAACTACCAGTATGTACTAAACCTTCATCAGTGTAGTACATGCTTTTCATAGCAAGTAGAAGTATGAAAACAGGGATTTGGTGCTTTCACTACCTCATATCCAAACTGCAGCTCATCTGAGGTCAACATGATGATGTCATCATCAATGGCCAGAACAGCTTCCGTCTCGATCTCATCGAACGGGAAGAAGCGATTGCTGAGCTTGTTTTCTTTGGTGCGGACCACTTTAAGAGGTACTGCGACTTTGGGCCACAGTGTCTCTGTTACAGAGAGAAAGAGAAAAAGAAAACAGTGAGCTAATAATAATAATACACTGTCAGTTTCAGAGAAGATGAAAAACTATGAGAGATGGCAGCAACTGTGGAAAAGAGAGCGTGGGTGGATAAATCTAAACACATCACTGAGTAAAAGCACATATGAATCTGACCGCACGCACATTCTTCTCAGGGCAGAAGAGACAACGCTCTTTATTTTCAGTTGTGTAAGGGCTTGGGAGGAGTTCAGAGCACGCAGAAGACAGATGGCACACAGTGTCACCTAATAAAACTGATGAGAGAGTCTACTGGAACTCAAACACAGAAACCCTAAGACTAGGAGAGTCTGCAATTATACTGGTACCCCAAAGCCAGGGTATAGACCCTCGAAATCTCCAGAGATCTGGAATGAGCTCATCTCCGTTAGGATGAAGCATTTCAGCCTACAGTGTGCTTCCACAAGATCACACAACAAACTATGAAAGAGAAAAGAAAAAAGTATTTCCTAACTGCCGGAAAACCTCCCTGGCCCCAGACGAGGGCTGAAAGAAGAGCCAGATCTTCACATGCAAGTAAACTGATACTGTCACCACATCCAAGCCTGGCACAGTGTTTTCAACTAAGACAAAGACAAACACAGACAAGATGGACTACAAAGACAAGTAACATTTTAACAACTAAACCTAACCGGCATGATCCAGAGCAGCACAATCCACAAACTTAAATGTTCACACATCATAAATCTGCACCATAAGAACAAGCAGCAATCTCAACCGCACCGAACAACTTGTGCGAAACTTTTTTTTAATGGCCAGTAATCACTTCCTTGCCCAGTACTGAAATTTCACTTGGGCTGTACTTTATGTATGAACATTTGCTTTTATTTGCTTCAGCAAATTATATCCCCTGTGACACCACCATATAAAATTTCTCCTCCCCTCCGAGTGTATTACGCCAATTGAGAAACTCCCTAGACGCAATCCTTTTGTCAGAGTTCTCCAGCACCTCATTAAAATGACAAACAGTCAAGATTTGGGCAGCTAAGGCTGCTCGATATAAACAAACATAATCAGCGATGGAAAAGGGTGTGGAGGAAATCCATCCTCATCAGGACCTGAGCCCCAGGTTGACCCGTGAACAGACCTTATTAATTCTAATGGGTCACAAAGCTTGAGCCCGACTTCACCGACGCCTCTAATCAAAGGCAACACAGAGCCATTAGTCTACTTCAAAGTATTCCCCTTCATAATGGCATTACTCAAATCTATGGAGAGGATATATTTAATTCCCCATTCCTCTTTTTTTTCCCAGGGACTTCATAAATGAACACACATCTAATCGCCATGTTAAGCAGTATCAGAGGCAGAGCCACAATAAATAACTACTAATATCAGCTTATTTTGACATGTCTAATGGGCCATAAATTTGACCACAGCTGTAGAAAAGGAAGACCGTTATTGAAACGATCCTTTCGGTTTGACAATAAAGTTTAAGGGTGGACGTCTGGTGAAAACAGGCCATATATCAAAATGAATTAAAATACACTTAATTCGTCTAGTCTGGAGTAAGAGGACTCATAGACATTAACAGCTTGTAGACAGTCGATGAGAAAAGCCAAATTTATGCTGTCTCCTCATGTGCAGCTATATGCCAGTGGAGGGACCAAACGCTTGGGTTCTAACTCCATATCTTGAAGATAAACCAGAGAGGTCTGGCCCCAGACCAAGGCACATCATGCTTTCAATTCTCCAACCTCAAGAGGAACATGATTTGGCAACTCACTAGCTTATCATTCATGTGTTCCATATTTGGGGTTTCATGTCTTTTGTGAGAGCCACACGACTGCATTTCATACTGGTGTCACATTCTTTAATAACTAAAGCTGTCAGTACAGCAGTGTATTCAAATAAAATAATTACTAAAATAAATAAAATATGAATATAACAAAATAAGTTTTATTAGCCAGACAGTGTATGGTTCTGGCAGATATCAATAATAATTTTAATGTCAATAATTGTCCTCATGCTATGGCCAATAAATAGATGATATTAAAATTCTGTACTGTTTCTATGTTCTATATTGTCTAAAAGAAATATCAACAATACAAACTAAAATCAATCATTTTACATGCTGAAAGTGCATCAAAACATTTTTATATACAGTATGAAAAAGGGATATTAATCTTTATATTTGCTAAAGATTACATATAACAATGTCAAGTTATGAGTGTTTTAAAGATTAACTTAAGTGAGTATTACATAATAGCAAAAAATAGTAAAAATAGGGGACATAAGCAATATCTAATCTCTGCCAATATGGGCAATCACATTGTTTTTTTTGTTTTTTTTTTAACCTTTATTCAACGAGGCAAGTCACTTAAGAACAATTCCTAATCTGAAACAGCCTGGCAGGAGTACAACAGTATGCTGGAGGACATCCAAACATACAGACATCACTGCACACATACAATTCATCAAAACATAACACAAAGAAAAAGGGAAGGGATTAGTTCAAACATTTACAAATAGTAACTAAAAGGTCCCTAATAAAATTTCTATTTTATAATATAAAAGCAGAGATTGAAATATGTCTCTATTTTCAGTGATTTAACATTACATTACATTTTACCCCCTTCATGACACTAACCTTCAGGGGGGCTCTTGTTCTGGTTGTTCCACACCACCAGCAGTTTGGCCAAGCTTGGCACCTTGGAGATCTCAGTGATGACCCTAAAGAGGCTTTCGATTCGATCATATGTCAACACCACAGCCGTGAACCCAGGAGAGCGTGGTGGTATGAGAGGGAGGAAAAGTGGGCTGTTCACACTTGACCATTTCTGTGGGAACAAAATCACAACCAATATAAATAAATCAGTGGGAAACTCAATTCAATGTACCAGATTTCTTATCTTTACAATAAATGCAAGCACGTTCCATGACTTTTTTAATGACTTGAAGTGCAGTAAGATAATCAGCAGCCTCAGCCAAAACATGGCTTTATTTGGAAACACGCATGGGCTATAAAATTTAAAGATTACTGAGAATGCTAATAACCAGCAGTGGTGGGTAGGCGATTAAAAGTGGCATGGAATGTCGAGCGCACAACCAACAAAGTTTAGAGCAGAGTTAACAAACAGCTGGAGCAGCATGCCATGACCTTTCATTGTGCCAAAGTATTCGTCTAAACCTTCTCCTTCAGTCTTTGGCAAAAAAGAAAAAGATTAAGCACTTTCAGCCAGAGTTGTACTCTATAACCTAGGACTTGAAGCTACCCAATAAAGTATCTCTATCATGACAGTCCTGTAAAACTCCTATCGCAGTTTAATCCACTAAAGGCTTTGTGTGCATAGGTGCTACATTCCTTTTGGTAGACTAAATTTCAAAAAGTGGATGGATTCAGAGACGTGTTTTCCTTAGCTGACCTGAGTGAAATCTGGCGAGAGCAGAAGACGACAATGTGAAGATCCAATACACTTTGGTCAAATATTAAGAGCTAAATTAAATACTTCCTTGCCTCTGGCTCTTTGTCATTCCATAGCATCCATCCATCCTTTTCCTGTTAACTGTTATGTATCTGAATTTGATTAGAATGTTAAACTTCCTGGTGTTCTTCTTGAAATAAAACGCAAACATATGGTATCCTCTGAAGCTTGGTCAAAACATAAACGCTCTTAAGATTTCCCTTCCTACAAAATAAGTATAGAAACTGAGAACTTAATACACGTGCAAAACATTTATAGAACAGCAATTGTCATTACCGTTAGGTGTAGTCAACAAAACCTCAGTACGTTTAATCTTATCAAGAGACCATCAACATTAGTTGTCTATTACTGATGAGCTAGATCTACACAGCTCCAAAAGAGAGATCTCTATTACAGACATTATTTTTCAGACGCAAAAATCCCTCATCAAATCATTCTATTCTGAATTATGGAAATACTCAAGCCATGAGCTGTAAAATAGTTAGACATACGATCTAAACGTGGAAACTGTATTCGGTCTCATATTTGTATTTTATATCAATTCCTGCTTTATTCCGTATGCTTCTTCACCAGTTTATGTATGTATAAAACTTGCTTACAGCGGCTGTTAATCCATTAGACCACCACCAAAGCAAGCTCAAGTTTTAATGTAAAGTGATACATCTATTAATGAGCACAATTCCGATTCTAATTTGGATCTCTTATGTTGCCATGTATCCTGAGCCGTTTTGTCGAGAGTAGAATTTTATGACTGCACTGCAGTGAACTCTGCTGCAGAAGGGGTGCAGATGAGTCCTGGCAGGACCGGGGTGAAGCAGGGGTGCTGGGACGCTATCGGCGTCAGTGGCTGTCTCCTGCCAGTGTGGGGCTTGGCTCATCTTCCTGGCCCGCTTTAAAACAGCCTGTAAACTCCCAAAGATGCACGGACTGGAGCCCAGATCAAGTGACGCTGTAAAGTAAATATTGCGAGTGCTTAAAGGGCCTCTGATGCGGTCACGAAGACTGCTGTTTATTGGCCTGAAGGATAAGGACTGAACACAGACCGAGTACGCAGACCGAGTACACAGACTTTCTTTGCCGTTTCATGGTCTCTTCAACTTTGTCAGTGGAGAAGAGACACAAAACAAAGCGTCAAATAACGAAAAGCTTGGAGCAACTCCAGCAACAACAACAAAAAAAGACTGCTTCACTTTTAATAGGAAGACTCATTCAATTGATATTTTTCAAAAACTCACCAATGCATAAGGAAAATTCAGCATTGGACTTCAACATTTGAAGATTATTTGCATATTTTTGGCCAAATCCAATTAGGTTTGTATTTCTTCCAAGAGAGAAAGAACCAAAAAAAAATTAAATAAAATTTTATTTTATTTAAATTCGTCTATGTAAAATTCTCACTATTGTAGTGAGGCCTTCATTGAACAGTTTACTTAAATTTTCCCCATAACAGTACTAATAACACTTCCTTTAATCAAAACGTGAATTTGATTAAAAAAACCCTCAAAAGGCTCACAAAATGCGACCCGCAAGAAGAGATTCTATGGGACTGATAGCCTACAGCAAGGCTGTGGGCCCATTTCACCCTCCCATACAGCAGCTGCTGAAGGTGCCCGCAAACAGAGAGTGGTGGTTAACCAGATCCCTCGCAGCGTCCGCCACGGTCTGTCACCATGGACACAGCCGTCCTTCATACAACATCAGTCAACCATCCTGCTAATAAAAAACAAACTTTATATGCCAATGGAAATTTCTTTGAGGTGCCTGACACGGACACCAAAAGCAGAGGGGAAATAATTAAAGTACCACTATGACATATAAGTGGTAAGAAGAATAAAGAAGAACACTGGGGTGTGGTGCATATTAGCTCGGTCAGAACGCTCTGATCTAATTGGGCAGGCTCCAGTGCGGTTCGGCCTATGTCAAGTCTTTGTGATTTGTTAAAGGTGCTCTAAGCGATGTCATGTGTTTTTTAGGCCAAAACATTTTTTGTCACATTCAGCAAACATCTCCTCACTATCCGCTGGCTGCCTGTCCCCTGAACACACTGTAAAGAAACGCGATCTCTGTAGACAGCCCATGCTTCACAAACAGCACCAAAAACAAACTGCAGCGACCCGCTCCCCAAAACATAACAAACTGTTCCAGCCAATGACCGACAAGAAGGGTTTGGGGGTGTGGTTTGGGGGGTTAGTGTGCGGATGAGGAGGAGGGAGGGTCTAGCTAGCCTCCGTTTTGTTTGACAATAGTTCGAACGTCAACAAGAAGTGACGTCACCCAGGATCGCTTAGAGAACCTTTAAAGTAAATAAGCAGGAAAACAAGACTAATTTTTTAGTCCGACAGTCAATGCCAGAATATTTGCTTGCGGTTAGTCAGCGTTCACCTGCTATTTGGAACAAGCCGTAAATGATCGGGTTCTCAACTTTTGGCTTGTTTCTGTAAATGCAGATTTGCTCAAACCAAAGCCAACCAGACTCTCCAAAGTCTGAAATTCCACGCCCAAAGTCCCGTTTGAATTAGGGCTGCAACAACTAATCGATAAAATCGATAATAATCGATTATGAAAATCGTTGTCAACGAATGTCATTATCGATTAGTTGGTCTGCTTACGTCACGGGGAGCGTTTACTGGTGATTGGTTGAAACAGGCCAATCAGGATGCTCTGTCTTACACGCGCTTCATGAGGCACACACGCAAGGTCTCTCTCCCTTCGTTGCTCTGCCGCGCGCTCGAGCTACACGGTTTGGAGCACAGTCTCTTCTGTCTCGCATGCGCGCTCAAATCCCGGGAGTTTGAACTAATTTGCTTGCCACTATCAATATGCGGGTGACTTCCAGAACTTCCGGGAGACTTGGGATGTCTGTATTTTGCGTCTCGAGCATCAGGTTGCGCAACCAGTTCGCTCGCAACATAAGTGATGGATTAAAATAGTGCTACCGCAGAAATATTAAATTAAAACGGTCTTTACAAAGCAAAGCACTAAATATAAAGGCAGTTAATAACAGCAGCAGTAAATTATTGTTTTTTAGTCACTGTACTCAGTGGTTTTCAGCGAATGTTTGTGCACTAATGCATCATTTTTCCTGTCTTTTTAATCAAGCCTGTTAGCTTGGTACGTACCTCCATTACGTTCTCTTTATATAGCATTTGTCTACTATTAAGTTTTAATTGTTTTTCAAACGCGATCTACTGCGGCTCTATGTTCACACGCTTGTTTTCAGTCTTTCTATATTTATTTTTTACAAATTATCCTTATAATTCAATTCATTTTAAATAAAAATTAAATGAATTATATATCTGAGATGTTTTTAGTTTATATCTTCACATCTGAACTTGCCATTGCCATCAGCAATTATCATTAAAAACAATGCAAATATTGATATTTGTAAAACTCAATGTGTGGCTTTTGCACTTTTTAAAGTACACTTTTACACATAAATATCCTAATTTAGGGTTTAGGTAACACTTTATTTTACGATGTGTCCTTGTTACATGTTACATGTAGTAATAACAGTAAATTATGCATAATTACATGCAACTAACCCTCAACCTAATCCTACCCTATTCCTATAGTAAGTACATGTAGTTCCTTAATATTACTCTGTACTTAAATATATAATTACACTGTAACAAGGACACCTTAATAAAAGTGTAACCGGGTTTTATTTAGTCATAATAAAAAAAAAATCGAATTGAATGTTTTACCCGATTAATCGAAAAAATAATCGTCCGATTAATCGATTATCAAAATAATCGTTAGTTGCAGCCCTAGTTTGAATCTCTTCATTTACACTTCGAAATACATGGTACGAAGAGGAATTTCACCCCCTAAAGACAAAGCCATTATTATCATCTTGGATACGAAAGTGTGTGGGTTTAGGTACAATTACTCATGAAGAGCTTGTTATTGGGCAACATTGTTCTTTTGTCATACGTGAAGAGGAGGTTACAGGCAGCTCGAGTGACGGTGAGGGATTGCAGGCCGTTTCATGTGGGCCGAAGGGGATTGGCAAGTCTTGCAGCTGGGATCATACTAGTACAGCTTTGGGATTAGTCGAAAATGGAACCCAGATGAAAGCATGGACGCCTGTTCAATTGCAATGGCTCAGTGCGCAGAACATTTACCTCCAGATTCTCATTGAAGCTGATGGGCAGCGATTGCTAACATCACAGAGACTGGGCTAAAATAAGAGCTGCATTCTAAGTGGCAGCAGCTTTCTGCAGATTCGAACTGTCAAGAACAGGCAGCGGTCGCATTTCTTTAGTTTTTGTCCCTCAAACAGATAAACAGTGCCTGCACTCTTTTCAAAGCAAGGAAAAAAATAGGATGATAAATGTATATCATTGGGGCACATGATAAGATGTACATTTACAAATCACACATATGAAATACGAGCTTATTTTTTCGGCCCTATTAACCTTTCCAGTTATTTCAGCATTTAAAAATTCAACCTGGCATCCCGAAAACAGTTGATGTTAAGAATTCTTCACAGATAATAAATGTATGATTGAACATAAAGCATTCTTTGGTTAGCAGAGGCTGAATGTGAGTTCCCTCAGAAGTCAAGCACAAAAAGCTGCCTTGTCCTGATGACGTCTCCTAAGGCAGAGCTGAAGAAATGTGCTTTCAATTAGGTCCCGGTGGATATAGGGAAGCAGAACAAGAAATGCACTCGATTTATGTACTGCTCCGATTCTGCTCAGCATGTTTTACTGAACATTCAGAAAGTATTTAAGATTTCCCGTAATGCTAGCAGTCAAAATACAGAGACAGAACTATTAGCCTCCTGGGGGTCTGGATCCCTCCATCTGATCTGAATGGTATAGCGAGACTATGAGAACTGGTGAGAACTAGTGAAGAACAACAATGAACAAAACCCCTAATAAACTCCACGCTTCTCTCATTTCTGTTCCAAGTAATGACTGTGTACAAAATCAGAGAGATGTTTGTTTTTCGGCACACCACAAGTTACAAGCTGGGAATTGTGCTCAATAGAGGACTGACTGACAGACAAGTGTCCTTCGTGTGATGCGACAGTAATCTAAAGCTCACACCAATGTGCAATGTTGATGTTGTCTTGACTTTAGAAAGTTGTCTGTTGCCACTACTAGAGTGAAGCCATGTGAAATGACATGAAGCTGAAAAGTACAGGCCCACTCCTTTTTTTTCCGCAAACACACTCTCTCACTTATCCACACATTGTATCTTTATCTAAACTACAATTTTGGCTTTAAATTCGGTTTAGAGAAGAACATGGACAATTTTATGCAAAAACATAGAATGTCCTTACACACCACAAGGATAGGTGCCTATAAAAGCACAAGGACTGGAAAAAAAAAACATATTTGATACTGATTTAACACTTTGCTTGGGGTAAAGGCCTATTTACACTTAATCTAAATATATGTAATGAAAACAGGACAAGATATTAAAATGAAACAATGCATCTCAATTAACTACTTTACATCTACAACAAAATATATACGGTAGTACTGCTTTTTTTGTTGTTAGAGCAGGTTGAATTGTATTATTCAAACGGCAAAAAAGTCACCAATAAAGACCTGGTAGTAATTTTTGTAGAGTGAAAAAAAATATATATATATACATACATAAACAAACAAATAAATAAATGAACAAATAAAACAAAAATCACACTGAATTACTTAGAACAGTCTTCAATCTGATTATTCACCAAGAAACAGCTCTAAATAGCATGTGGACTGTTTGGAGAAACTCATTTTACATTTAAAAATCCATTGTGAATATGCATTTTTTTTTAAAGACCAAAAATGTTACTTACAACTACAGGAGGATTGTTCCACTCTTCGTAGGTACGAGCTGCATATGGGTAGATGCGATCATTAATTATCTGGAGAGTCGTCATGCCAATAGCCTTCATGGAGCTGAAGTAGGCGTCCCAGAACCAGCGTGCCTAGGAAACAATGAATGACATGGCATTCAAATATTTATGGGAAGAGCAGCATAGCACAGACAAGCTGATAAACAGAAATATATATGCACACAAAAACCATGTGAAAGATACAAACCAAAGGAAAAAGATAAGGCCTCTCACATCCCTCTACTCCCACCATCCTGCTTATGCCTTTATGACCCCTACACACTTTCAAAGGCAAAACAGCCCATTAAAACACTGGTGACATGACTGCAGGGACCATTCCAGGTGGTTATGAGCCCTTTAGACTATCAGTCTTTTAACTTTTCCACTCAAGTGGCACTGAGACTGCAGCTAAAGTTTAAGAGCAGAGGTCAGGTCATTTTACTCCACACCAGCACAGGGACATGCTGCAATGTAATCACATTTGCCACGCTGCTATAAATGCCGATGTGATACAGAAAAAGGATAGTACTCTTGTACACGAAGAAATGATGAATCAAATTGATTAAAAGTGACAGTAACAAATTTTACATTGGCGAAATATAATATAAATATATATTTAAAAAGTCAAAGAATTATTTTTCAACTTTCTAGAAATGTAGAAATTTATCGGGGATTCCCCAAAAACTGTTCGATGAAGATAACGAAATGTTTCTTAAGCACCAAATCAGCATATTAGAATGATTTCTGAAGGATCATGTCCGAAAACTGGAGTAATGACTCTGAAAATTCAGCTTTGCCATCACGGGAATAAATAAACAGTTAAAATATATTAATATAGAAAAGATATTTTAAATTGTAATAATATTTCAGAATATTACTGTTTTTACTGTATTTGTAATAATAAATACAGCCTTGAGGATAAGAGACTTTAATACATTTTTAAAAACCTTACCAACCCCAAACTTTTGAACAGTACTGTACATATTAACTAAAATAAGAAAAAATTTCCATAATACCATTAGAGAATAAAATAGCCCATACTTTTACCAGTTACTAACTTACTACAAAAGTCTGGCAGCTACATAAATTCAATCCAACTTAAAACTTTAACAATTAAACCCTAGTCTTTAAATAGAAATAAAAATCTATAAATAATCTGTCAATACAAGAACACACACTCTTTGCCCACCGCTGCCGATCCATTAACAAACCCAAGGCTCCAGCAGAGAGGGGCGAGGAGCACATAAGAGTTAATTACCCATAAAACAGTGCTATCTCCTGCTAGGAGGCGCCATGCCGCAGTGACCCGGCTCCACCCTTCCTGGTCCTGTTTGACCCTGTTCTCTTTAACAGGCCCAACCAAGTGCAGGCTGGGGGCAGCCTCATTACCTGGCCTGACCACAAACAGTGTCAGATTAGGTCCAACTACAAAGAGTCAAATGAGACCAGGGTGAATTTAAAAAAAAAAAAGAATAATGGCTTTCCTACACTTTCTTGGGCCAATTACTGAACAATGTCAGCGCTCTAATGGTCCTTCTTTTAAAAGGAGTTGATGAAACAGGTTTGCGAAACATTAAAAACAGAGAACCCTCTGACCATTCCAGTTACTCTCACTTAAGTAAACTAAAATCTAAAATCAGAAAGGCTATTTATTTAATTATTTATTTACTTCTGAGGGTCTTTAGCTGCTCATCACTTCATTGGTTGGTGTGTTTGTTGTCATTTTCCCAACCCAGAACTCAGTTCAGCACATTAGAAGAGCGCTGTCACTCCCCCTTCCACCGGCCCCCACGGGCCTGGCCCTTAAACCTTAAAGAAATACAACTACACAAAAACAGCTTTTCTTTTTATGGAGAGGGGAAGAGGATTCAAAAAGACTTTCTGATCCCAAGGGGAGCGCAGCGGCCCATAAATCAGCTCGTGATGAAAGTTTCCTTTCCGACCAGGAGAAGGCAGAGAGAAAACCGCACCCACCAAGTGCTGAACCCGCCCCATTTGAACGCTTGCAAGAATTTTTATGAGGAGGGAAGAGACGGATTCTCATGAGAGGAGAAAACATTGGCTGCTCTTCTCACACACTTAAGGTTCTTCATACAATACACTCTTGAACATACAAGAAACATTCCTTCCTCTGTGCTTTTATAGGACACTGTTCAATATAAAACATAACTGTTGCTATAATAACTGCGGATCGGAATCATAAAGAACTTAATGATTCCGGTTCCAATTTATCTCAATGACTCTGGTTACATAAACGATTCCTTTAGAGCTTTTAAGGAAACAAATATTTAGAAATACTAAAAGAAAAGCAATTCTATTGCCAAATGATAAGGTAATTTCAATAAATAAAATAACAAACTTTAACAACTTTTCACTGACTTTCAAAGGTGGCATAAAAGCAATACAAAAATGGGCCTTAACTATATTAAAATTATAATACACAAACAAAAAATATGTAACATTTAATTTATTTAATAATATTGACACTATTGGCATAAAGTATTTTTAACTACACAGTGTCATATGAACAAGCCAGTAACTACACTGCTTTGTCTCAAGCCTTAAAGGGGTCATATAATGCCATTTTTGTACAAGCTAGTAATTATTCTTTAGGGTCTAAATTAAAAGTTTGTAATATACTTTAATTACAAATTCTCATTAGTATTGTAAGAAAACACTTATTTTACTTGGTCAAAAACAGCTCTGTTTTCAGCACGCCGTTTCAGTGCATATGACTTTAAATGATAATGAGCTTTGCTCACCCCGCCCCTCTGTTCTGTGCGTACACCGTTTGTAACACAATAACACAATAACCATAACGCGTTGTTCAGTATAAACGTGGGATTATGAATTATATTGAGAATATCATACATAGAAAACATGCCGTAATGTACCCTGAGTGTAAACCTTAGCCGCATTCATTGTGAAGCGTGCAGCTAGCGATTTGCAAAGATTAATATAAATATTAATATAAAGTTTAATAAACACGTTACACTCACTTCAGTTGTTCTAGAGGTTC
This sequence comes from Rhinichthys klamathensis goyatoka, assembly GCF_029890125.1. NCBI lineage: Eukaryota > Metazoa > Chordata > Actinopteri > Cypriniformes > Leuciscidae > Rhinichthys > Rhinichthys klamathensis. The sequence goes on along the minus strand of NW_026606794.1, from coordinate 2,619,932 downwards.
AGCAGGAACACGAATAGCTGGTACCGATCCTTTTTTCATGAGCAGCTTCTTAGCAAAACCAGCTCATACTGACCCTCGTTTATAAAGCAGTCTGGTGAGAAATGATTCGCGCAAACATGAAAGCATTGACGTTGCTCGTGGGGAATATTCCCTTCGAAAACAAACTCAGCCACTGCGTCTTCAGCGGTTCGGATTTAGGAACATTAAAATGACTGCTGTGTTCGTTATTACACCCAAGAACAGAACACCACAATCGCTTAGACGCCATTCTGCTCATAGACAGTGCTCCAGCATATCAACAATGACCGCGCCGGTCCACGCAGACTATGATTGACAGCTCGCTCACGAGCGAGGGCGGGTCTGTGTTGAAACGTTGCTGTCAATCAACAATCGTGGGAGGGGCGTCCGAGCGTGTGACGTCACAAGGTCGAACGGCTTGATTTGAGACAGGGGAAAACATATAAGGAGATTAAATCAAAAACACTGGATGGATTTTTATCAATTTTTGATGGTTGTGTGTGTACAGGCACTGCCAACACACATTTCAGTGAAATCAACTTGTAAAAGTGCATGTACCATTATATGACCCCTTTAACGCAAAAGTTCATCTACATGTTTTAAAAATAAATTCAGCTCATGAGTCATTAGTTTAGGAATAGTCTTGACCTTACTGATTGCACTGGAAAGTTGAGATTCAGCAAAAAGAAGAAGAAAAAAATCATTACTTCTGGAAACTGTTGAATAACAGAACTTGCACATCATTGTTTTTGGCTCACTAGAAAGAATAGGTTCATATTATAGGAGTCATTCATTATGAAGAATCAGTTGGACTACACAGGTTGCAGTGCATGTTTTTTTTGATTCACTGAAAAGAACCAGCTCAGAGTCATTTATCTGGGAATCTGACTAAACTGGTCCCGCTGTAAAATTCATGCTATAGATTCAGCAGCGGTTCCGCACAGCAAAGACTGTCAGAGTAGTTTAGTCCATTATTTTGTCCTAAATCACAGCCAATATAACAAATAACATCATTATAAGTGCTGCTGATTATACTAAATAACCATTAGGCAAAAGTAATAAGCGCGGAGTAAAACATGCACACAAACTGGAGGCTGGAAGACTTGGAGATCACACCATGAAGTACAGTAGATGGCTGCCCCCTCTATTGGTCAAAATGCAGAGAAGCTACAGTACGCTACACGTATTCCAATACTCACAACTGTCTACATTACTTCTGCATTTTATGCAGTCCGACCCTGAAAGTTCAAGGGGGATGTTTTCTGGCAAGATCAAGAACAAAGTAGTAGGATTTTTTATTTTTATTTTAAATCAAAGTAAGGTATATATCAAGACCCGGTTCTTTTGTACAATGGCAGCCATACAATCGCTCTGCTGTCTGGAGGTGGTATAGGCTAGTAAGAAAGGAGTGGATCAAGATGTGTTCAAGTGTGGGCTGATATCTCACTGGCTTTGTGCCATGTCATAATTCCAGCACAAGATGTGTTTCTGCACACCAAGTCTTAACACCACCCAGAAACCTGTTGAACTAAACTACAACATTCTCCTCACACAAAATATTCAACATCGAGATGAAGAACTTAAGATTGTTCAAGAAGCCAGTGGAAGCAGGATGCAATTATTATTAATTATGGCTAACTTATAGTATTCTACATGGCAACATAGAATTACTCTTTTAGTTTCTCTTAAGTAAAATATCTCTTTTGATAAAATATCTCTTTACATGTATTCCATGTGGTTTAGCCACTTTAATATAAGTGTACAGCTGAAAAAGCTGAAGGGAAAAATTAAAGAAAAAGTGTGTGGTTAACAATTTGTTTGGATAAAGATACATCACTAATACTTAAAATTAGCTTTCATCATGATTTAATATGGCCAGAGAAATTTCATCTTCAGAGAATCAGAAGCACACACTTGAAGGAATATTGTTTTTGGCATTAACCCACCTGTCTAACATTTATTTTCATAGTGGAGCTAGCACTCCATTGAAAGGAAGAAAGAATGTAGTGGAGAATAAGAGAGGTTGTGACTCCTTTAACCTTGCCTTCACCCTGTATTAAACCTGAGAGGGTTGCTTGCATTTAGTCTGAGAATGACTCAGCTGTTATTGAACTCTGCCATCAGTTTTGACAGCATTTGGTACTGTTTAGCAACTGTCACACCGGGTTGAGGGTTATTGGAACCTTGTTGGACCGTTTTTCACAAATAGCTCCAAGTGTATTTTGTACTTCTGCTCAAAATTTTGCAGTAAATGACAAGAGTGAATTGTACAAAAAGTGTCTTCACTTTAATTTTCAGTCCTTGGACTGACTCAATACTGAACATTACCCATCAAACACAACAAATGAATTCACATTCAGACCGTGAATACAACGCTGTAAAAGCATTCTTACCTGTCTCTGCATCTCCTCCACCTGTCTGTGAGGGATGCTCTTCAAAATAGTGTACATCTCAGGCAGCTTTTCTTCTGGAATGACAACGGATGCCCTGCAAGTACACGCACAGAAATGACACTGTATTCCATGCGCTTGATTTTCATGTGACCAAGTCAATATTACAGTGTATGAAAACACATAACCAGAACTAGTTCAGATATTAATTCAGATATTGAAATATTACAAACACAAGCATATGCACAACAAACAAAGCAAACAAAAGACAAAGATAGCGGCATGTCTTTTGTTTGTTGTGCATGTGCTTGTGCTTGTGTTTGTCATATTTCCATATCTAAATGTTCATGAACTTCTGATCTGTTAAGCATTACATATTCTGTGTTAGCTCATGATTTTCAGAAGCTATAATTAAGTGTTTAATATGATTTTCTTCATTCGACATTCATAAGGTGATTAGCAAGTCAGGTAACTGTACCATATTAACTTTATTCATGATGAAAGTGACTGACAACACTGGAATTTTGGAATGTTTACCTTTTCCAGTCCAGTACTTCAGAGAAAGGCAGAATGTAGGAATCAGCCATGATGACAGGGACACATCCGGCCTGCAGCACGTCACTGAGAGTGGCCTGTCCGAGCCGGGCCCCACGCAGAACCACACAGAACGACGACTCCTACAGAACACACAGGGGATACATTTGTTATCTCTAATAACGATACACCCCCAGACCTCTTCAGTGATGCAGTAACATAGACAGTAGTGTGATCTAGGTGTGTGGTGTAAATGAAGGGGTTGTAACGAAAGGTGCTAGGATCAGAGTCTAGAGGGGCTTTGTGCTGAAAAGGAGGGGTGATGGCTCTCACAGGGATTTGGCCTCCGCTCCTCCTCACTGTGGAACGTCTCCCAGATGTGCTGCAGCACCCAGCCCAGATGATAAGCATACTTCCTGTCTAGACAGGGCTGGACGGGAGATGAGCGTGGTGGACAGGAACAGTGTTTGTTTCTATTGCTTACACTGATGGAGAAATGTGTTGCGGTGGTAAAGATAGTTTCTGAATGGGTTAAAGATTTAAAGGGGTCATGACAATTTTTTTGTTATTTTAGTATATTCCTTGAGGTAATAAAATGTGTTTGTAAAATTTGTATTTTATATATATATATATATATATATATATATATATATATATATATATACAAAATAGCCATTTGGTGCTTTGAACAAACATATAATCCTACAACATGCTCAGAGACGTCATTAAAAATATACCATCCACTTGTTCCTGACATGGGTGTGCTTCTGAAGTCCAGAGGGGCAAATTAACAGTTTAAACAGGACGTGACAAAACAGTATCTAGACAGTTGTTAGCCATTAAGTGACAGTGGGTGGGGTTTATGGTGCAATGATATATAACTTTTCATCAAAGTCTTGCTCTAGAGGAAGTGTTTTTAATGGGGAGGACATTTTCACGAAACTTGCAGGATGCTTTACTGGCACAAAGACCATTACAAGTTGAAGATCAAGAAAAAGATTATTTCTCATGTCCCTTTAAAGGGTTTGTTTACCGCCCCCCCAAAAAACTGTCATTATTTCCTCACCCTCATGTCGTTCAAAACCCCTAAGAATTTCATTCTTCGGAATACAAATGAAGATCTTTTTAATAAAGCCTGAGAGCTCTCCTCCATTGACAGCCTACTCAACTACCACTGTCAAGCCCCACAAAGGTAGTAAAGACATTATTAAAGTAATCCATGTGACTCCAGTGGGTTAACCTCAATTTTATGAAGTGACGTGAGTGCTTTGTTTGTGTAAAGAGAGATTAATTTTAGCAAATAAAGTGGTAAATTTTTTTTTTTTGCTCAAACAAAGCACTCGCGTCAATTTATAAAATTGAGGTTAAACTACTGGAGTCACATGGATTACTCTAATGATGTCTTTACTACCTTTCTGGGGTTGAAAGTGGTAGTCGAGTAGGCTGTCACTGGAGAGACAGAAAGCTCTCAGATTTCATCAAAAAGATCTTCATCTGTGTTCTGATGATCTTATGGGTTTGGAATGACATAAGGGGGGAGTAATTAATGACAGAATTGAACTAACCCTTTAAAGCATCTAGGAACATTATCTCTCAAACGCGGGACGGCCTTTATTTACACAATGATAATCTATCATTTATGACAAAACTCATGGAGTTTCAGTCATCAGAAAAATTAACTAATCATTTGTTTATTATAAAATTTTTAAATCAGATGTTAGTCCAGTCGTTGATAATGTATGCAATGTAATTGGTGCTATTTAAAATATACTCTAGTATATTTATGATGTTCAAATTCCAAGTGAATTGAATGTTGTTTAATATGAATGGATGGTCAGAGACACCAACCTGTAAGATTTGTGGGTAGTCGTAGACCTGTCCTTTATAGCAGCGCTTTCTGACTGAGGCCAAACCCTGAGAGAGGTTACTGCATTTGTCTAGGAGGAGCAGGGCCTCCCCATTCTCCTCTTTCAGCCTCTCCAGTTCCACACGGTATTCCCGATGGATGGCCGTCTGAGATGATAGAATGAAGTACCGCCGAGGCCTGGAGAAAGTGCGTATTATTTGATGCCATTTTCCATCATTAAATCTAATCCGGCTAATCAATGTCAATGAGCAGGATCTCACCCTGGTTGCCTTTCAGGAAGGTCCACCTCAGCAGATAAGGGGCTATACACAGGGATGCTGACATCATAACCCTGCCTGTATGTCCATGTGGAGAAGCCTCCCCCAGCCAGCAGGGCTCTGTGAAACAAACGCAATGAAGATGACAACTCTGTCGCCGCGAGCGTCTGCAAATGCGCTGAAGATAAAACACGTCCCTAATCTGGTTTTACATAACAAATGTGCGAACATGCCACTCCGAAGCATTTAACAGAGTTGCCTTCGCGTCCAAGTTATATGAGGAGTCAATAAAACTTCAAACACCGCTGGGTTTGAGGGAACAGAGAGAGTATAGGAAGAGCTGCAAATATTGGCCACGCAACATACACTGTCTTTTTATCTCACCCCACACATATGCACATACGGGCAGCTGGTTCTGATGAGGCTGCACGCCAAATGGAGCACAGCTGGATGAGCCCAGGAAATTCCCTACAGCTCCAGATAAGTGTTCATCATTTCAGGGCTTTCTAGTACATAAAACTCACCTTTTCCACCCAAAGCAAAAGATCAGCCAAGTAATAGGCTGAGAAACATGGCCTATGTTGCAGTAAATACCAGGAGATTATGTTTGTCTGCCTGCTCTAGGCAGTAGCGTGTTCTTCTCTTTCATGATCACTCTCACTGCATCTTTGATCTCTTGATCTAAGGAACAAACTAGGATGATCATACATACGTCGATACAAATACATATTAGGAAATGTAATTGTTAAAAAGAAGACAGTTCGGGTTTACATCTGAAAAGGACAGTTCTGTGACACTGATCTGTGTGAATGGATTTGTTGGGATGGTTGTCTATTTTTTTAATTATATATTGCAAGCATTCCAATTTCTCTCAATATCAAGATTGTTGAAACACCAAAAATATACTTAAATCCAACATGGATTGCTTAAACATGGCATCAACCTGATAGTGCTGAGGTTCAATGTCATTGTGGACATCCATGTATCAATCCACTCTCAATAGTACAGAGGTAAAATAGTGCCATGTTGTAAACTTCTGTGAACAACTATCTTGAGATAGAAAAATACAAGAGAGGATATGGGAGCATTTATTGCTTCTCAGTCAGGTGACATTGCTGCTCCATTAGGTCAATCATAGAGACAACACTGCCCTCAACTGGCAGACATAACATCTGAACTCTATAAGAAGTTAACCATTGTTTTCAGCGACAATTTTTGACCTCTGGAATTTATGTCAAAGACTGGAACTTAACTGAGATTAATTTGAACAATTATGGCTGCCAATTATAAAATCAAATCAACATCAAATACAAAAGTAGATGTAAATAACTTTAGTCTTGGTATCAAATCTGGGCATGTTTAGTGTTTTCAGGCCCGATTTTAATGAAGAAATAATTTCATATTAGCTACACATTCAACACTACTTGCTTCTGAAACCAAATTAAATGACAATAATGTGAATAATGAAATGTGAGAGAACAAATCTTTCCTAGGTTGCACCATACCAGAATGAGACCAAAATATCAGAACGAGAAACAGTTATACAAAATAGTTCTGTGTTTGTGATCTGAATTGAAAAGTTAAAAATAAATTCATATGAGGATTTGAACACTGTCCTCACAATATGCATAATACCTAATCAAGTATAAAGATAGAGTATAGAGATTGTTCGACAACAACATTACCGGTTCAAAAGTTTGGGTTCGGTAAGATATATTTTTTTATGTTCCTAAAAGAAGTCTCTTATGTTCAGCAAGGCTGCATTTATTTGACAAAAATACAGTAAAAAACTAAAACAAAAACAATTTTAAAGAACTGTTTTCTGTTTTCCTTTATTTTAAAATATGGTTTATTCCTGTGATGGCAAAGCTGAATTTTCAGTAGTCATTCTTATTCATAATCATTCATATGCAGATTTGGTGCTCAAGAAACAATTATTATTATCCCTCAGTTACTATTATTATTATTATTATTATATCTTATTATTAAAAATATACACACGCATTAGCAAAGTTGAAAACAGTTGTGCTGCTTAATATTTTTGTGGAAACAGTGATAAAAAAAAGTCATGATCCTTTGATGAACAGAAAGCTTAAAAGAACGTTTGTAACAATGTGAAAGTCTTTACTGTCACTTTTGATTACTATAATATCTAATTAAAGTATCTAATTTAAAAACTCTCACTGACCCCAAACTTCTGAATTACATAATACATAATGTCAATATGATTTGAGAACATTCAGTGCCTGTTAATTACTCCTAAATCTCACCTGTCTCTGGGCACATCCAGAGCTGTATTGTAGTCAGGGGGTCCTCCAGGAAGCATGTTAAACAGCAGGTGGTTCATGCCTTTGTCCCACCTGAAAAAAGTATCATAAACATGCTGAATATATAGCTTGAAACGGTCAGTAATGACTTCAAGTTCAAAATACAGTACCTAAAATCTAAAATATAAGAGTTATATATAAATAATAGCTCACAAGAGTTATATAAGTTATATAAATAATAGCTCACAAGAGATCCAGAAGTGGCACCATAATAGAGAACAACAGAGAGGTGCAACTGTAATTAAAATACAACTGAGGTCCTTGTACAGCAGAAGAGGTTTGATTTGCAGATATTGAAGGATAAATATATGTACCTGGGCAGCATGGCCAGTGCCTGAGCAGTTTCACGAATCCGCAGAGAGTTCTGATTCATCACATCAATGGAGGGTATGAACAGGCACGCTCTAGTCACATCGTCAGTGTAAAAGTCACTGTCTGAGATGGCGCTCAGCAGGTCGTTGTATTCTCGAGACAGGCCAGTGCTACTGATGGGCACCCCTACCTCATCCACAAATCTCTGAAGAGGATAGATGTACACCTGTGGACAAATACGATTAATAGATCAAGGATTGACATCCAACCCAATAAACATCAATCATTAATACAATCGTTTATTCTTCAATCGCATCACCTTGATCTTATTCTTGGGATTATATCCACAGCGATACACGTCAAAGCAAGTGTGCATCCGACAGCTCAGGTCACCCCTCTCAGGAATAGGACTGCTCACAGGTATCCTGACCAAAGGAGCGTCATGCACACTACGGCGGTCCAGACTCCATTCTGCAGAGGACTCAATGGAGTGAGGCCAGAACTGGAACATCCCCGTTGCGATCAACCCCAGCAGGACCACAGAGAAGAGGGTGATGTAGTAGATCCGGTGTTTAGTCTTCATGCGGGGAATGAGAGCAGGGCCCCGGGAACCATACTTCACTGCTGCACACATGATGAGCCCGTCCAGAGCCAAAACCACTGCAGAAGACACAAACGCCACTGATGAACATCTAACGTTACACATGTCAGAGAATATCAATGACATATAAAAACACATGATCTTTACCAATTCATTTACTATATGACTGATACATCTAATTACAAATTAACTTAGATTAGATTATTGATTGTTTTAATTATATGACTGATCCATCTAATTACATTTCATATATGATTGTTCATTCTAATTGATATTTGCTAAATGATTGATCCATCTAATCTAATCAATTCATGATTAATCCAAATTCCAATTAATTTATTGCATTTAGAATTGAATGGATTAATTGGTATTACATAATTACTCCACTAAACTCCAAATAATCTGTTATATGACTTATTCATCAAACTCCAAATCATTTATTATGTAATGGATTGTTCCCATTCTAATTTATTATTTGCCTAATGCATATAACTGTTCGTTCGTGTTTTATTATATTATTGATGAATTTACTTACAAATAACTTATTTTATGACTGATTCGTCTAATTCAAATTTAGACTGATTAATTCCAATGATCCTATCATAATTATGATCAATCACTCAAATTTCAGTTATTTTTTTATGACCACTCCCTCTGATTTCTGTATTATTTATATTTATTAGTAAAAGCAGGCCATATTTCATCGTCTTACTAAAAATATGCCCTGTCTCGAGTTGTAAATCCAAAACACACTCGCTAACGATAGCAGGTAAGCTAGCCACTCAAATTTATGAACTAACCTTCACGGTGTCCAGTTTATGGCCTCAAATCTCAGCACGCCTCACCCATAATCTCAATTGTTAGTCCAGTATGGTGTAAAGACTGAAAGTGAAAATTTTCACTGAATTTTGTTTATTATCCCACAACACATTCCTTACGCTCAAGGGACAGCTGACAGGAAAAAAGAAATTCGTCTCTCCTTCACGTGTAAGTGCCATACAGTCTTGTGTTAATTCGGGTCGCGTAGCGCCATCTGCTGTAGAGGGAGAACGACTGTGCGCCATAGGCTGCGTCTCGAAACCTAGTGTGCCGCCTACCTAGACAGCATTTTGGAGTGGTTAATGCCTCGTTCCTTATGTGTCTAGATAGTCAGCTCACGCGTTTTTAGACACAACCATACACAAGAGCTAATCAGCTTATGGTTTCAGGCAGCCACCATTTTTTTCTTACGGCGTAAATAACTTTAAACGTTATTGTTGTGCATTGGTTTGAACATTAAGGCAAACATTTATATATGTCTGGTGTTTTTAGACAAGAAACAATCCTCTGGGTCCTGTTCTTCGACTGTGGTTTAACAAAGCCCGGATTAGTTTACATATCCCGGATTGAGCTGGCTCCATAGGCTATCTGAAATTGAGTTTTTTCCGATTCTTCCAACACATATCTCGGATTTAAGTATCGCTAATTTCAAGAAGACTGTTTATTAAGGTTCGTGTGAAGATTGAACAGTTCCCTAACTAACACCATGGCTAAACAACAGCGTGCTGCATATTTCAGCCCGACTGAATTGCAACTTCTAATTGAAGGATATAACGAAGTTAAACATTTAATAAAAACCAAAGGGAATACAATAGCGGCTGCAAAAGTCCGTCAGGATGCGTGGCGAAAAATATCTGTCAAATTAAATGCGTAAGTAGCCTATATTCTACATGTAATTAGTCTGGGAGAGTTCATTATGCAGTAAACATGACGCATGTTCTACACTACAGCTAGTGTATGAATTAAATGTCCAAGCTCAGCTGCTTTCTCTCTCATTCTGCTCTTTGTCACGCCCACATTTCAATTACAGATCCAACCCTATGGGACCTAGACGAACGTGGCAGCAAGTGAAGACGAAATACAAGAACATCGTTCAAAGTGGTAGGTCGTAGGTTTTTCGATTTTGGTGATGCCAGCCCACGGGCCATGTTAATATGATAATCCCCATTGTTAGGGACTCCCTTCCTATATATAAAGGCCGGTCTACTGTGTGTGAAAAATAGTACGAATAATATTATAAATACAACATGTTATTTGCCAAATTAAATAACTTGCTTTTACAATGTACTCAAATATTATCTGGATAAGTAGCTAAGTTCTACTAAGTCAGCATAGGCCTGTCTCTTTTTTAGTGAGTAATGTCAGGTGTATAAACCAGAATTATAAATGTATAAATATGAAGAGAAACACTTATATATTGCACTATAATATAATTATAATATAATAAATATTTCCCCATATTAAATAAGGTAATAATAAGGTCTTAAACCCCTAAATGGATTGCAAGAGGTGAGGAGAAACTCTCACAAACTACTCTTGAAAGCATGTGCAGTACAACACAGATTTGTTGATTACATTTCTGTGTTTAAAAACTATAGCTTTCAATATAAATCTATAAATAAAGATAAATCTTATTATCTTTACTCAGTCTTTAGAAAGCAGATTGAAATTGTAACCAACCCTTTTCTTGTACATGTTTTACACTTTTTCCCCTGTGATATTTTCTGCAGACCCCTAGCACCCCCTTGTGCCCCGGGCCCAGTTTGAAAACCCCTGGTCTATATAAAATACTCAATGTGTTTTGAAGTGTTTTTGAATTGAATAACTTCAAGGATGCACATAATTTAGCTAACAAGAGAAGGGCTGCCCTGAAGACGATGGGACTACTTCCAGTCCCAACAAAAGAGGAGTACATAGATGAGGAGGAGCTGGCCCCTGAGAACGATGTGGAGGGTCCTATCATAGAGCACATAGTTGGCGGATGCTGCTCTGATCCAGGAGATGTGGCTGGCTGCAGCAGTTATGTCAAAGGTATCCGCACCTCTGTCTTTCTTTGTCTCTTTAAATCAATACTGCAGTAAATAATATACATCATTCATATCACATCATTTCAGTGACTGAACATGGATTGAACCTCCTTCCGCCACCTATATTATCAGATGATGAACTGGACTCTGTAAGTTTGCAGCTCTGATTTAAAAAAAAAAAAAAATGTATGGGATGTCAATTATCATAGTATTACATAATATAATATAATATGTAATACTAAATGCTTACAAATTTTTACTAATTGTTATTTATACAATATTTGACAGAGTATGTGGCAGGGCATAACAGTACTATTTGGTGATATAAAATGCTGGAAGATGTTTTAATGCTCACTTTTTTTTAAGGAACCTTTGGAAGATGTTAAGACCCTGTATAAAAAGTATCTTCAAGTCGAGATTTACAACAGAAAGCAAGAAATGGCATACAGAGCTTTAAAAATGCGCAAAGTGGAGAAGGAAATACAGTTGTTGGACAGAAAGTTGGATGTAAGTGATATTGTCACAGTCAAAATAAAAGGAAAAGTGTACCTTAAGACCCACTAAAATCTGTGTTCAGACATTTTTATTAGTTTAGTCAATAAATGATGGACAAAATGAAATATAAATATTTGTTTTCTGTGCAATTTTAAAGTGTAAACTAAAAATGTAATTACAATTTTATATACATATAATATATATATATATATATATATATATATATATATATATATGTGTGTGTGTGTGTGTGTGTTTTACTTCAAAGTTGATAGTGGGCTGAATAGGTGTACTTACCTGAATATTTATTATTATTTGTTTTTTGTGTCTGAAACTACAGTGTAAATCTGCTTTTTTTTCTCATTACAGGATGATCTTTGATATGCATCAATAAAGCATTTTTATATAAACCTACTGTTTTCCTCACTACATTTAAAAATTCACAAGTCACAGCATTTATGCGTAGCAAGAACTCATTATACTGAGGTTCTTGTCAAGGTGCAAGCTATAGTGACATGAGAAAAGGCTGACATTCATAGCATCTGTCATCAGTCTGAATGATAATGGGTTGGCATTTCCACCTTGCTGAAATCTCTGACATGAAGCTGACTCCATGATGGATATAATGAAGTTGACCCTAGCACATTTGAACTCAACAATACGGACATGTACTATCCAAACTTAAATGGTTGTAATTCAAGAATGCTGTGGAATATAGACCTATGTTTGATCTTGTTTTAAAGAAGACACTCAGCAGCAAAGCCATCCAGTACGTCTAACCAAGTTGTGTTCCAAATTTGAAGTTGATATCACAAAAATTGAAGTTCCTTGATGTTTAAAGTACCATTTTCATGATTCCATGATATAGTTTTCACAGAATTTTAAGTTCGTAAGCTTTTGAATGATACCTAATTTATGTTGATTACTAAAATATGTGATATGAAAAAAGGCAATTAAAAAAAATGCCAAGCATCCCACTAGCAGGACGGATATAACATAATTTACTTTCCCTTATGTTGTTTTAAACCTGTATGAGTTTCTTTCTTCTGTTGAACACAAAAGAAGATATTTTGAAGAATGTTGGTAACCAGACAGTTGACAGTAGCCATTGACTTCCATATAGGGAAACAAATGGAAGTCAATGGCTGCCGTCAACTGTCTGGTTACCAACATTCTTCAAAATATCTTCTTGTTTGGAAGAAAGAAACTCATACAGGTTTGGAACAACATAAGGGTGAATAAATAATGACAGAATTTTCATTTTTGGGTGAACTATCCCTTTTAATAGTGCTGTTGTCGGACATCTTATTTATTAAGTCATATGTAACAATGCTTGCTATAAGCATTAAGCAAGCAAACAACCAAAATTAAACATAGGCAGTTAGCATTCAGAAAATAATTATTATAATAGCACTTGGAAAATACAAACTCATTCTGGCAGCAAATCTAATGACAAGCATGGGAAAATGCTAAAAAATAAATAAATAAATAAATATTAGCTGCAAAGTCTCAAGGAACCAGACCTGTTCATCCTTCCATACATCTCATTTATTTCAAGAATCAGTGATTTGTCCAACATTTACGGCGTTATTTCAGAGAACGTGCACTTTAGGCTTCTTCACATGCTTGTGTGTGCGTCTCTTGCAGTCGCAAGAGTCTTGAGAATCAATGCACTGCCCAGGCTATTTATCTTGTATAGCTGGAGGCAGGGAAAGCAGATTGTAATGCTTTTATTCCTTTTTCTTCTTCTTTGAACTGTAAACCAGTTGGTTTTAAAATCCAGCTTCCTTGATAATATTTTCATTTTCTTTATGCAATATTTATGCTCCACTCTGAAGATATGAGTTACACTTGAATCGTACATTTCCATTCCCTGTCTATACACATGCTCCTTAAAACCATGTTTGGCTCATGTAGTGCTCATGTAGAGCATGTGTGCTCAAGTATGTGCTTCAAAATGAATGTACTGAAAGTTTTCATCTAATGGTTATTAGTTATTGGAAAAGCCAGATTCCACCCATGATGGGAAACATGAAAACATACTCTCCAGATGTTCTTTTTTTCTTTTTTAATATCATTCAATGTCGTGTACAATGGATACAACACAAATACACCACAGTTTTACTAAAATTACATAAAATATTCACGACTGGAACTCACAAAACATTATTTTATAGAAGCTGCTGGCCTCTCAGATTTTTTACAGAAACACAAGCACACACACAAACCAAACTTTTCTGTTTCTCAGACACACTTCCATTCACACGGTGTAGGTTTTTTTAAGCATGGCTCTGGATCAGTGATGAACAATCTACTGTAGATAAGAGGTAAAACATCTTAGTAGGAATCAGTATTTTGTCATCTATAAATATTCCACCAAATATCAGTGCATCCCTCCATACCACCTTTAATGTACGAATTACTTTTACTTTTTTACGTTTTCACAAACAAGTACCTCAAAGTCCCAGCTGTGAAGTACGATACATTTTTGGCAATTCTCAAATATTCCAACATAATTACATAACAACACAGAGATGGCAAATATATAAGTGTTTTCTTCTTTTTCTTATTTAAAAATCGTTGTCCATGTCATGCCATGTTCTTCCTCTTCAAAATGTCCTTACTGAGGGTGAAAATTACTGGATTCCTCTAAACAAACACATAGCAAACACCATGGCAAAGAGCTGATGAAAGAGAAAGAAAAACAAATACAATTACCAAAGACTTCTCTAAAAATAAGGTTTTAAAAATATTCTACATTGAACAACATTTCATGGCGAAGCTACTCATACTCTCTCCACTAGGTGACGATCACAACTCACAGTTCTTTTTTGCCAATACATTCGAAGTGTAAATTGATCACATCATACTTTTAACTTTCATTATAAAAATAAAAATCATAACCTTACTTCAATAGTCAGCACCACAATAGCAAGGGCTCCAGCCATATAGATGTATGTCTCAAAATAGTCCACCACTGCTGAATAACAGCCCTGTTTGAAAGAAGTGTGAATTTCAATATGAGAGAGCAAAAGGTTGCTGCTTCAATGGATATTGAATTTCTCATGTATTCATCGCTCATAGTGTTGTCGTTCTAAATGGTTAGAATCAATATATCTAGGCCTATTGTTAGAAGAGTAGCTACACATGACTTTATGTCATATTGTCATATGACTGAAATTCACATTCATGTTGAGAGATATTATGCAGACGGTTATATCCGCCTAATTTTTCAACGCAAAGTAAGGTGTTTTCTGTTAATGTGCGAGACTTCCGATTTATTAGCCACTATAGGGAAATAACAAGAATAATATATCAAAGTGCAGTAAACTGTAAAACGGTTTGCTCTATAAACTAGTGTGTTTACAATTAAGACAACACATTAAAATAATATGGTAAGAAATAACAGTTTGCAATATCGAGTACAGCATAACGAGCTGTGTAGTACAGCTAAAAATAAGTGGAAGCGATTGACACATTACAATTACAGGTAACACTTTAGAATACTGTTCCTTCATTAATTAATATCACTGAAGACTAGAACTACTATTATTCAGGTTGATAATTAATATGCAATGTATAATATAAGGTAATGGTAACCCATTAGTAATTAATCAAGTGTTACTACATCCTTCAAAAGGAACTATTAATCATTTGGATCAGTATTCTAAAGTGAAAAACTTGATAACTACCTAATATTGACTGAAGTCATACGCTTTTGAGGTTTTTGTAAGGTTTTGGATAGTAACGACTCAAGTGTTAATACATCTTTCTAAAGGAACTACTAATCATTTGGATCTGTATTTTAAAGTGAAGATCATGGGAACACACTAGTAATGACTCAAGTGTTACTAAATCCGTCAAAGGGAATTACTATTCAAAATCTTACAAAAATCTCAAAATCTTACGAAGACTTCAGTCAATATTAGGTAGTTATCATGTTTTTCACTTTAGAATACTGATCCAAATAATTAGTAGTTCCTTTAGAAGGACGTAGTAACACTTGATTCCTTACTAGTGGGTCACCGTTACCTTTTATTATACCTTAAATTATGCATTATTCATGTTAATTATGAACCTGCATATATAGTAGTTCTCTGGGAGGTATGAAAAAAATATAGCTACTGATTAGCTACATTCAACTGAGCGCTATTACTTGTTTCTTGTTAGTTAATAGTAGTTACTAGAATGTTAATAGTGCATTACTCATTTGTTCCTGTGTAGTTATTCATTAATGAAGGAACAGTATTCTAAAGTGTTACCAAATTACAAATGGCACTGCCAGCTCTCACCTGAAAAATAAGGTGGATACCACGTCCCTTTTTTCTCCAATAAAAACATGTTTGGTTTTCTTCCTACTAATCAACTGTAAACTACTTGATGCATGTATTTACCAATCTGTAAACTCATTGCTGACCTTGTTCCGGATTGGCATAACTCCCTTGAGACAGTCCTCTTTGCTCATCATCAGATCGTTCCTCTGACAACAGACCTCTGGCACTATTCTGCTGGGGTTCAGCCTCCTGAAGAGGCTCTGATCCTCAAAGTCTTCAGCACTGTTCACCCCACAGCAATCAAACTGTGGAGACACCAATAGTCAGTTAAACGTCCTGAATGCCATTATTGTGTAGTAGAGCTCGGTAGAGGTATTCAGTATTATTGTACTGTGGTCATAATGGCGTTCCATGTGGAGGTGAAAACATCAGTGCTATTGGTGCCTTGGTAATGTGTTTTCAGCTCCTTGGTGAAGTAATCTCTGGTGAGCTGTTGATCCAAGGATAGACAAGATTAGTGAGAGCAGAGGTATATTACAGGTGGCTTGATGATATCCAGCTATAATAATACTCACATGCTCCCGGAATATGAACGCCAGAATGGCCACCGACAGCTCTGCCAGGAATATGACGAGTATGAGCATGAAGAACTGTGGGAGAAAAACAGGATTCTGAGATATTTGAGTAGTCCATTAAACAATAAATATACAATATTGACTGACACACATTGCATATTGACCCATACCAATAAATGATATCTAGAAAGAAATAAAAGTCCATACAAACAGTAGGAGACATTTATTTTCTCGTATGGCTCCGCAGCAGCCAAGAAATCCCAGTAGGAACAGCATCCCGCCCAAGATCAAAATTGCATAGACTCCAGTAAACAGAAGAGGGTTTGCTGCCACAATCTCCCGGAAACCTGTCGGATCCACCAGCACCCAGATTCCCACCCCTAGAAGGAATGCACCTCCAAGCTAAAGGAGGAGAAAAGGGCTTAGTAAAGACCCCTGCACAATATAAACACAAAATATGATTTTATGATAGCTATATTGATGCTCAGCTTTTCTATGGAACTGCACATTTTCCCACAGCACTTGGCAGTAGGAAGTTCATGAGGCTGCTAACAAAACACTTTTGAGAAACAAAGGAAGTGCAATGTGGTTCATGAGCAAAACGAAGAGAAGTTGGCGCAAGATCAATGCACTTTTTCATACCGTAACATTAATATTTGTTCAAAGTGGCAACTTGGATCATTCAGACTCTTTTGAATTACGTATTTTGTTAGGAAAGCTATCAGGAATCTGCACCTGCATATCATCAGACATTGTTTTCTAAAACAGATACTTCACACACTTCCAACCAAAGCAAATCATCAAATAAAATACAACTAGCATGATGTCACAGGCAAATCTTCTCAGCCTACAGTGAGCCTACAGCCTTTATAACTGAGTGGTCCTGTGCCATTTACAGTTTTTCTCAATTGCTAAAACACAATTTCTGAATCCTTGCTCCTTTTTCTGAAAACATTAAACACAAAACCTCATCTTCAAGCACTATTTACAAAACCTCTGACTCTTCTTGCAAAATGAAACTTTCGCCTCAAAACAGTTTTAGTTGTGTTCAAAATCAAACACTGCTCTCAAATCATAGACAAAGTGATCAAAATGATATACACTATCAAGCAGTCAGTAAACAATACACCAAAAAATAGAAAACACATTGTTCAAAACATACAGTTCTCGAACGGACGGCTATTCTGTTTGTAGACTTAGCCGTGACACATTACTGTACCATCAAAAGTTCAGGGAGAAGTACATTTTTAATCTTAAAACAAATTTCATATTTGTCCGTCATTGTCTTTTGATGAATGAAAACATCAGAGTAGCGCAAAATTAATCAGAAATTACTACTCTGCTTTGCTCTTTGCAATTTTATTTGTTCTTCCTCCTCCTTGTACCCCTATTTTTACAGTACAGTGCCCTGCATCTCACAAACTTCTCCTTTGCCAGTTCTATTGTTTGATACTGTAATTCTTGTTCTTTGTTGAAATGAACCTGCAACCAGTAAAATCTATTGAGCATTCAGTACTGTAACAAATGGTACTGTTACAGTAACGATGTTCGGGGCCATATAATTTGTTCATTGTACAGTATACAGCTTACAATGCACTGTACTACAGTATACAATACTAAAAGGGACAAAAATCAAAGGAGTAAACGTGATCAGTGTGCTTCTTCTTGTCTTTGGGCATCATTTGAAACAGGTTAAATCAATTTTGAGTGGTTGTGTTCAATCAATGACATGTGTTCTCTATTTGTATTTGATCATTGCCACTTGTGTTTACCAGTATGGATGACGTGTGCATTACAGTGCAGAATAGGTTTTGAGAATGAGAATGTGTTTAGCTTTTTGCTGAAAAGTCTAAGTAAGATCTGCAAATTGTGTTTTGCCATGTGAAATAGTTTAAGGTATTGACAACAGACTGCACATTTAGCTAAATGAGTTCAGGCAACTGAGAACTTTGTTCAGCCAATGGGTTTTAGTGTTTTAGCAATTGAGAAAAACTGTAAGAGAAAGTAAAAGAGAGCACTCACAAAAATGAAGAAGTTGAAGATGAACATGAGGTACTTGATGCAGCTTAGACAGTCCCCCTCCATACTTGTGCCTCTTGCTGAAGCTTTTCCCTGCCCCTGAATAAACATCATGAGAAACAAAGAAAGCCATTACTGAAGACGCAAAAGTCACATGCGAGTCTATGAGTCAGCGTTGTTAGTGACTGCTGGACTTTTGTGTTTTGAAGCTCATTCAGTGAGATCATTTTGTGAATTTGTCACTTAAATAATACATTGGCATTGACGAAACACACATTGACTAACATATTCTGTTCAGGCGTTCCAGATGAATAATGCTGCATTATGTCGTTCACAGAATGACTGGCATCTCCTGTAATCATATTCCTGGAAATGTAACACAAAGATGGATGTAAAACATTTTCTCAATAAAAAACATTTCACACTGACTGGTCATGCATGTCACAAGCTGACTCGACGTACGCGATGAGTTGTTTGCGAAAAGGAAATGGCTTAAAAAAACACCATCAGGACTGCTGGAGCACATTTGTTCATCTTCACACCAGCCAGCTAAATAAACATGTCCTTTCAGCACTCCAGACCGCAAGCTGTGTGCCCCAAACCTTCTCTGAATTCATCTAAGCACTCTCTGCTCTTTTCTGCTGATATGCTCCAGGTGTTTTCAAATGGTGCTCCATCACCTGCGCTTCTTTAATGATGCAAATTTCCCTTTGCTTCGCTACGAGACAATAGAGGGTGCACGCTGTACAAAAACACTATTAGAGGGTGCTAATACAACATAATAAGAGGTCGAATTAGATTCTGGTTACCTGAAATTAATGATCATTTTTAGCCTGCCCTCCATTTATACTCAGTGTCCTGCTTTTCAGCTGTGTGATGATAAGGAGGAATATTATGTTTGATGCCTTTTCTCCTTTTAAGAGGAATAAGGTTGATGGTAAGTGCTCCCTCCATACAAAGCTGAAGTGTCCCTCGCTGACAGTGCACTCTCTATAATTACAGGCCATTAGGGGAATTTAGGTTAATGATGGTACAGTTCTTCATTAGTGCACTGGGTCCGGAGCACACCTCCCTCAGGTAGCTTTGATTGAGCTACTGCCTCAAAAACTGGCCCTTGGGATCAGGTGGAGCAATAGTGCGTATAATAATAGGGACGCTCATATTTTCTGCTTGCTATGACCAGCCAGTCTCTCGGCTAGCCTTATGCAGCTGTGGTCCCTGTAAAAATAGCTCCGAACAGCTGGCCGATTTCACGGGAGCTAACTGTAGATGCCGTGGCAGCAAATAATTCCACCTCTCCTCTCACGGAACAGTTCTGGCATAATTCAATAATCCCTCCAGCCTGGTTTTCCCAAAGTAATTTCCTGTGCAACACTGCAAGTCAGTCGGGTGTTATAATTGGCAGAAGAGCCCCGCTAAACTCGGTTAACTTGCAGGTGGGTGAGCAATTTTATTTGTATGTGTGTGTGGAAAGGTGGGTGGTTGGCCATATCAGTCTTCTTAGATTAAGACCACCAGCCTCAGAAGGTTAGAAGGCTCAGCCCACAAGTCTCAAGGCCATTACCACAGAGCCACAGCTGCCTTTTTCTCTAAGGTCTTTAAACCTAACCACAACAATCCAGACACTCCAATAATGGGCAAAAGGGTTATATTACATGGACCCTGGTTGATTTTTTTTGTCTCTTTACACTCTGGGCCAGATTTACTAAACTGGGCAAATTAGCGTGAGAGCGCAATTTCTCAAAAGCGCTGATGGGAGTGGAGAGTTAAATTAAAGAACACAGATGCAGCCGGATCATTTCCATAATGGCAAACGCAATCTACCAAGAGCAGCGCAAATTAGTGTCTGGTTTAAGACATGCTTTTTCTGGGCAGTAAATAATGATGCAAATGCCAGTAAATTGACTAGCGCAAACCTTAGAAAATCACCTTGCATGATTAATTTATATACTCTCCTCCCATAGATTTTGCATCTGAAAAGGAAACTCCTACAAATGCATATGCAATAAGGTCGGCCGCAAAAATAAATGTCCACGCCTTTTCAATGATAATTTTTCAATGCGTGTCTTTAGTAAATCCTGTCAGTTTTTTAACGCCAAAAGAGGGTTTGCGCTGGCGCAAACTGTTAGTAAATATGGCCCTATGTATCTAATTTACTTTGGTCATCTGTGCTGCTTTGCTTAAACCTCCTCTGAAGGGCTCCAGGCTTCGTTCAAAATGGTCACAGATTCTACACAACACTAATATGCAACAATTGTCACCATTGACTGGTCATGTTGTTATGATACTGTGAGGTTGCGCAATTAAAGGTAGGGTAGGCAATTTCTGAGAGGTTAGCAATAGCAAGCTAGCTTTGAAAGCATAAGATCCCACACTCCCTTCAGAGCGCTTTCAAAAGCCACGCCTCCTCCAAAACATATGAATGCACACAGCAGAGCAGAGTCTGCAAAGCGCCACGAGAGACAGCCTTAAATTACACAAATGTCTCAAAGCATAACTTGAGCTCTGACCTGACTGCTGCAAATTCATTTTGGCATTGATAGTGTTGCCATAGAAATGCATATTTCTGTGTCTTGGGACGTGAAGAGCTCTGGGTAGAAAACATCACGGTTGCCATCTCTTAATTATGGTAGTTATGGTGTGAACGCAGCATAAACTCGTTGTTTTGGTTCAGGAGGAACTGTAAAATTTGTTTGCGCCGCTGGGTGACTGTCTACGGGTGCGTCTCAATCAACTCCCTAGTTCAGTAGTCAGGGCACTGATCAGGGAGTCAGACATTTTAAGGGTCTCAATCGCGAAATCCTACCAGTGTACTGAATCGTTCGCTCCCTATAAAGTTCCACTATGCACCGTGAAAACCAGGGAGCTTCGAACTTCACAATTGAATGAATTCATTCAAAGGTAAGTTTACATGCAATCTATTAATCCGTTTATAAACAAATTGATGGCTCAATCGGACTGAAAAGGATCGGTCATCCAGGCAAAAACACCAGTTATGCTGTGACAGCCTTGCAATGTTTTTTTCTGGATGCACCAAGTTTTGTTCGGAATTATGTAATACACACGTAAACAAATACATGAATCGGATTAAAATGTTTAGGTTACATATAAACAGAACTTTCAGAATATGAAATTCAATTGGATTCATTCGGATTGATGAAAATGAGTGAATGTAAACATAACTAATGAAACAAGACATTGTCACCATTATGTTCTATTTTCCCGCCACCTATCAATTGACACGGACGTTCATTTAACGAGCACACTGTGTATTTAAGTTCCAGTCTTAGTTTTAGTCCGATATTGTTGTGTTTTACACGCTGTTAGGCTGACCATTCTCTTCTGTGGATTACTTGTTTCTGTTTTTATTTAATAAATACTTGACGTTATTGAACTGATCTGTCTTCCTCATCATTGGACCAGATTGTGACAGTCATTTTCCGGGTTATATCCAGTTTGAAATTAATGGGGAACGGTTTCTTGTAATTAAAGATACATATTCACATCCAAATTTTATTGTAATAAATGGTATTCAAAACAAAACATTACATTTTTTCACAAGTAAATATTATTGGTCATTTTCATAGTAAGGTCCATTTTTTTAATTGTAAGAGCACCTTTGGGAGTAAAACTGGATACCTTGCAGTTTTACTCCCAAAGTGACATGGTGACATGTTGGAATTATTATCAACATAAATTAACAGATAAAAGCAGAAATTATCTAACAAACCATACTGACATATATATATATATATATATATGGCACAAATAAAACAAGAATCACTACATAAAAAAGAAACTAAAGTGCTTCTTAATCCAGTGATTCTACAATTTGTCAAATAAAAAAGTCATTTGTCTTCTGTTCAGTTAAAAGTCAAATATCATGATCTTGGGTTGTTTTTTGCTCACTGAACTCAAAAAGCACCCCACAATCTGATCCGTCTTCTTAATGCAAAGGGACCTCTTGAACTGTAGAGGAGAAAACACTGCACTGTTAGAGCAGTAGATGAAAGTTAATGACCGAGGAGATAGTGGAGCAGGATTGAACTATGATTTCTGCATCCAGCTAGAAGAGAACCAATCACACACTGCCTCTGCCTCTAGATAAATCAACCTGTCACAGCTGCCTGGAAGAATCGTAGAATACACATGAAGTATTTTCACGGAGTACGTTGCCCTCATCCATCACAAGACAGCCTCCAACTGGGAGGTACAGCTCAGAGACAGACAGTATGGAGGATCATCTTCATCCACTCCTCACAGCAAGTAAACACTCGTTACAAGCTTTTTGAGTGCGACGTGAGGACATTGCTCTTCAAACCATCTGTGCATGTTTGTCTCAGCTGACCTATGAGATCCAGCTTTGGTGTAAGATCTTTCCATCTGGTTGGTTTCTTCTGGTTGCGAAGTACAAACTGCTTAACAAATAATAGCATTGGGAAAAGATATTTCTGATTGATGAATTATCATGTTTTCTAACTAAAAACGGTGACAACTATTTTGGTAGAGGATGTCACACCTAGCCTACTGACTGCTTTTGGTGAAGTCTTGCTGTCTTTTGTCAGAGGTCTGTCACACTCACCGATTAAAAATGGAAGAAGGGTGTCAGACTAAATGCCTGCCTCTGACATTTCTCTCCGATTCCCTGTCACAAATTGCAACGCCCCTTTTGGCAGCAAATCAATCTAAAGCTCAGTGAAAGAATACCACATGAACAAAGTATTGCCTGAATTCAGATGCAACGGTGTAAATGTTTACTGGCAGCTTCAGTGAGAATAAATAAATATGGACTGTTCTGGCACCACTTTCTTATTTCATTAGCCATTTAAAGGGATAGTTCATAATTTACTCATTCTCAAGTCACTCCAAACCTGTATGACTTTCTTTCTTTTTTTCCAGTTGAACACAAAAGGAGATATTCTGAAAAGCATCTAAAAAGATTTTTTGATTGAAAAATATTGTCCAATGACGTTTTTTCATACATGTTTACAACATAAGGTTGAGTAAATGCTGACAGATTATTCATTTTTGGGTGAACTATTTCTTTAACTGTTGTTGCCGTTTATATGGACCTTTGTATTTGCTGAGAAATTGGATGACTTACAGACACACACTACACTGGCTACTATTAGACTAATGTTTGCTTTGATAAAAAAATTATAATAAAAAATAAGCCATATACTGCATTGTAAAAGACAACCATTTAAAAGATTTGCATTCTACTGAGTGATATAAACCAGACAGCATGCTTTTAACTTTTCTCATCACTGTGCCAGCATGGGGGTGATTTCAGTGGAATATATTGAACTTCAAACGCTTCGGCACTGAAAGCTTTCTCTTTTGCATTTAAAAATACAAAGAGAGATATGAGTCAAAGTTAAAGCCTGATTAATGGACCCTTCAATGGTGCCAAACTTCTTTAGACTTTAAAATTAAAACTTCCCTCAACAGTATTCTTATTGTTCACAATGATGAAAAGGAGGTGGAAATGACAATACTGAAAGACTGTTGAATGATTTGCTACCCAATGATCAGACACTAATTGACACTAAGCCAAATAAAAAGTCTAACTAAATTGTCAAAAGAAAATCTATTGTTATAGATTTATGGACCTCTCTGTATCTTGTCCTCTTTACGAAACCATGATATACTTGGCATGCATTCCTGAACTGAGACTGACCTAAAGATTGTATTTTAACCATGAGGGGTCTTTCACGAGTTCACACTTACATCAATTAAACAGAGTAAAGATTATGCGTATTTGGCGTGCTGTCCGGGGGGAGGGCTCCGAGCTCGGAATTTTGCCCGAACCCAGAGTACTCCCCCCGTTGTTGTAAGAGTATTAGGACTATAAGTGAGGAGATGGGGTGGTGGAGGGATGCTGTTAAACTGTCAATGAACGGAGGTAAGTTTGCTGTATATATACACAGCGCTTAACTCGTTGATTAAGCACCACTCGGGTCTAATTAGGTTTGATTATCTGAATGTGCTCCACGTGTGTTTAATTAGGTTTAATTATGAACGTGCTCCTCCCGAACTTTGTTAATAAAACATCATTTCTTTTTCTTCCAGATCTTCATTTCCAAGCACCTGATACTCAGGTCAAACAGCTCTTGCTTTTGATAAGTCACTGCACCAAATAACCTCAAATGAATGGCATGACAAAATATCAAATACATACAAAAATATATTTGTCACGGCTGGTACAATGCAAAAAGGTGCGAGGACTCAAGTGCAGGAGAATGAGCTTTATTTACTAAAGAAAACAAACACAAAACAAAACCCACGAGGGGGGAAAACATAACTAGTAAATACAAAACAACAGAACCTGAAACGTGCTGGATGATCACGGGGAACGGGAAACATTAGACAAGAGGGGACTTAAAAAGGGAAACTAATCAGGAGGGAACAGGTGGATGAACTCCAACAATAATCAGATAACAAGGGGGAGGGATCAGACAATGACACGAGCACATGGCCCAAAATAACAAAACACCCATGTGCAGCACAAGACAGGACAGGCATGTGACAATATTATTTTCTTCTTATGGCTCTCAATTGATAGGAAAGAGAAAAAAATGTGGAGGGTGGAGGGAAGATCCATATTAAAGAGCAGGAGTCAATGGCTGCTGTTCGATGTGAGCTGAATGCTAAGCAGACACAAAGTGAATTTATAGGACTTGCCGCTTCTCTTTAGACAGTTACTGAAGCCCTTGGGAAATGTCTGTCTGACTTAACATCTCATGTGGCATCAACGCATACATCATAACCTCTGTATTAATGAACCGCTCTCTGGCGCAGAACTCAGTCAATGAATGCTACTCAGTTTCTTTTAGGAGTGTATTAAGCAAAAGGGCAACACTTAAAGGCAATAATTTAGAAGAAAAGAGGGTTGCCTTTTCATTTGATAGCATTTTGTGAACGATGCAACACAAACACATGCTAATGCATTACTGGTATTTATTTTCATAGCATGCATCAGTAAACACAAGCCATTATTTATGTCTTTCCCTTCTCAGCCCGACGCCTTCAATCATGCACGGATATCTGCATTCTGGAGTATAATGTGTCTGAGGATGGTATTTTTGAAGAGAGATGCCTGCATATCTAATTATGTCAGAACCTCAACCTAACCAGGAGAGACGCTTACAACCCGTGCTAGAGGCCATCAATCCATTTAGGCTAAGGATCGATTAGTTGCTACACCAATATTCTCACTGCCTCTCCTTGGAGATAAACCTCAGAATGTTTTGAAGTTCATACCACTTACACAGTAGAAAGAGTGATTCTGTTTACCAGTTTAGACTTCTAATCACCAAGTATTATTATACTTAAAGGGATAGTTCACCCAAAAAATGAAAATTCTGTCAGTAATTACTCACCCTCATGTTGTTCCAACCCCTTAAGACTTTTGTTCATCTTCGGAACACAAATTAAGATATTTTTGATTAAATCTGAGAGCTGGATCACTCCTCCATAGGCTTCTAAGGCCAGGGGGGCTCAAGCCCCTGCCCCTTTTGTCTCAAAATGTATTGTGCCCTTTTCTGATAATTGTAAATAATAATAATAATTATTATTATAAATATTATAATAAATAACAATACACTTACACAACCTTGCCACTAACAATAATAATACAAACAATTATTATATAAAAAAATTTGGTGGAGAGGTAGGCGGAGTTTCCTTTGCAGCGCCTCGTACGCACTACGCAGCAGTTTGCGCGAGTCTTCAAACGAGCAGCAGGTAACGTTAAAGCTAATACGGGAAATTACATTTATCCTACCATCACCATGCTACTCTAAAAGTTGCGGCAGCATGCGAGTTATTCTTAACTATAATAAAAGTATTACTCGATTTCAGACGCATTCTGAGTGACAATGTCATTCGTTTTTATCCAAGGAATAAAAGAGCAAGGGGAAATACATCAAGTTAAATGAAATCTTAAGTCCATGTCCAACTCTAAATTGTAAGGAACTTTACAATAAGGCTCATTTGTTCATTACTCATGTATGAACTAACATGAACTAACCATGAGCAATACATTTGTTACTGTATATCTTAGTTAATAATACAACTGTTAATTGTTTATTCATGTTATGTCACAGTCAGTGCATTAACTAATGATAACAAATACAACTTTTGATTTTATTGTTTTAGTAAATGCTGAAATTAATATTAACTAAGATTAATAAATGCTGTAGAAGTGCAGTTCATTATTAGCTAATGTTAACTAATTTATCTAATGAAACCTTATTGTAAAGTGTTACTGATTCATGATAGCTAACACTGTCTTTCATACATATAATACATACATTACATTTACAACATCAACAAAACTAAAAATCAATTTTCCATAATTACCTTCTTGATTCTTGATTTTGTTTGGTAAAGTAAGTAATATTTAGTAATATTATCATAATTTCCCTACTTTCATTTTATGTGTTATGCATTCTAATAATTGTATCAACATATTTTTTTAGAATGGCAAAAAAAAAAAAAAAAAAATCAAGGAACTCTCTGATGCAGCCAAAGGAAGCATCCCTCTCACAAGTTGGCTGAAAAGAGAGAATAAAAATGCAGGTACTGTTAAATTAAATTTTAAAAAAAATTAGTGCCCTTTTTGGTCCCTCCGCCCCTGCCCCTGAGGAGGTCTGTGCACGCCACTGCGTCACACGCATCACACACATGACCAGCGTCGGCCAATAGTGAGCCATGTGTGACGTACAACACAAAAGCGCTGCGCTGTTACACTACGTGTCGTGAACTCACTCGAGGCCCACAGAGACGGAAATGAAAAGTTGAATAAAGTCGTTATTTTTGTTTGTTTTTTGCGCACAAAAAGTATTCTCGTCGCTTGATAAACTTAAGATTGAGCCACTGTAGTCACTTGGACTATTTTAACGATGTCTTTAATAACTATTCTGGGTTAATAACTATTCTAAGTTTCAATCCCTTAGAAGCCTATATGGAGGAGTGATCCAGCTCTCAGATTTAATAAAAAATATCTTAATTTGTGTTCCGAAGATGAACAAAAGTCTTACGGGGTTGCAACATGAGGGTGAGTAATTACTGACAGAATTTTCATTTTTGGGTGAACTATCCCTTTAATGGTACCATATTAGGCCCTTTTACAAAGCCTTGATTTTGTTTTTGAGGTCTTCTAGAATAGGTTTTCATGCTTGAATGTTCAAAAAACGCCTTATTCGTCCACATAATTTACATTGTTGCAGCACCTCTCTTCCCAGTCTGTCTGTAATGCTCTGTTTAGTTCCTGTCTCTATGAAGCCCTTCCTTTTGAAAAGCGCAACATGCTCTGATTGGAAATGTTTGGGAAATGTCACATCCCCACTATTAACCGCGAGTTTCAACACACTACTAACCCAACTCAACCAGGCCTCGTTGTTTTATACGTATGCCTTGGGTGGGAATTATTTAAATAAGCAATATTGTGAAGTGTACAATCCCGGAAGTAAACTCAACACTACAATGGAGGGAGTTCAGAAACAGTGCTTACTGATATAGAGAATAACTCCCTTTGGAGTGCTTTGTAACTTTGCAGAGCTTTTTTAATGCTCAAACAGCAGCATTAAGGTAAGTTACAATGTAACAGAAGTGATCTTTTCTTTCGTATTGTGACCAAATTAATTAAACGGATTATCGAAAAAATTAGAAGGGGGGCTTAATTTATAGACTTGTTCTTGAGTTAGATTGTAAAAAAAAAAAAAAAAAAAAAAAAAAGGTGGGGATTAATCAAAAATGATTAGAAACTTTTAAATTAAAAATTACAAGCTCAAAAAAAATAAACTTATGCGTGGATGAATTGTTCACAATAAGATGCATTTAGAAAACAGATCAACAAACAACTTTAACTATGTAAACTAATTCATCACAGTTTTGTGTATGAGATGTTTTATCTAGCACGGCCCCATTGGTATTCAGGAGCCGTTACTCTGTTCCACACAAAATGCTATGACCTTCAAATGATGTGTTTTGACTCAGACGTAAGGTCAGACAGACAAAACTTCTTTTCTTTTTTTTTTTAAGAAAATGAAAACGCTGACCCTAAAATACACTAGAGATCTGTGTATTGGACAGTCCTCTTAGTAGAAGTCCATATGCTGTGAGGGACAAAACATGGTGGACATGTCAGGACCATGCATAGCACATATAAGGCCTAAACAAGTATCATTTCATATGGACAGAATCAATGCATTTCAGACAATGAGATACAAATTCAGACAACTAGGATTTTAGAAACATTAGGGAATTATGAAATTATGAAATGTAACAATTTTATAAAACACATGCGACTGGTCATTAGAGATGGTTATGTCAAAGTTAATATCAGTATATAAATAAATATTAGGCTATTGTATTGAGCAATTTCCCCAGCACACACAAACAAATATTTATAGTCAAGTCAAGTCACCTTTATTTATATAGCACTTTTTACAATACAGATTGTATCAAAGCAGCTTCACAGTGATAACATGAAAATAATACAACAAAGTTTGTTTCTAGAAGAAAATTGCGCCAACGTCCAGATCAATAATATTGTTGAATATTAAATGTCCCCAACTA
The DNA here is from genome assembly GCF_029890125.1 of Rhinichthys klamathensis goyatoka. NCBI lineage: Eukaryota > Metazoa > Chordata > Actinopteri > Cypriniformes > Leuciscidae > Rhinichthys > Rhinichthys klamathensis. The sequence goes on along the minus strand of NW_026606794.1, from coordinate 2,590,833 downwards.
AGCAAGCCAAAAGCCCAATATATTCCTCTTAATGGTGGTTCTCCATTGAAATGTCAAGGACTAGGCTTGATTCGTGCCCATGCCCGAGAAACCTGCCAATAAAGTAATTATGGAAAAATCAACTTAAAATATGTTTGGAAAAAACAATAAATAGTTTTCTTATAATTTAGGTGCATTAGAAATTAAACTCTCATTATTTCATTGTCTATGACAATGGAGACAACAAGTAATAAGTCTGAAAACCATGCAAAAAAGACATGAACATTAACATCCTCTGGGTGTCACCATAATTTTCTTAGCTCTAATTATTCTAAAAGGAAAGGAGGCTGTTAGTGTTGGAAGGCAACTGAGTGCTATCTGCGAACTGATAGACATTGAACTATGCTGTTCTTCTCTGTCTCTGGAGGATACCAGTCACAATCTGAGAGCAAGGCATCTGCCAGAAGACATCTATACTTTCAACGACATGCTGCGAATGATACAAACATGTACGTGAGATAGGGTGGGTGTCTGGTTCCCTTAAAAACAAGAGAATTCTAGGTTTACAAAATGTCCACATTCTAATAAACTTTCAGATTGCCATGACACACTTTCTGGCATGGAACCTCAAAAATACATGTTTTCAGTTAACACCCTGTTGAGATAAGGTGATACACAGGGAGCCAGAGAGAAAAAAACAGCAAAGCAGAAGGGAGAAGTATTGATTAAAAACCATCTGCTCTAAATACTAACAATAACATGAATGAAACAATGCAGAAGAGTGTTACAACACTTCAGACCGAGCCTTTGTTTTGAGAAAGTTTTGCACTTGCAAAGGAAGGAAGGGGGAGAAAGCACTATAGACAAAACAATTGTTAACAAAGGAAAAAGGCCATTTTATGTCATACAAATCAATAGATTAAATTCACCCTTGTTGTTCTTGAACATTCTAAGAGCGGCTGAATTTAGTAAGAAGGAATGTCTGAAGTTGCTGATAGCAGAAACCATGGCAGTATCCCTTGAAAACATCTTTTCAGATTGCTCAGAATTAGACTCACAAGATCATAGTGTGTTCTCTCTTAGCTGTAATTTTCCTTTTCAAGATTGTAGGCTGAAGGCAAATTCCACTTCGTTGCATATAATGGGCCCTATTTTAACGATCTGAAACGCAAGTGTCAAAGCGCAAAGCGCAAGTAACTTTGTGGGCGGATCCCGGCGCTGTTGCTATTTTCCCGGTGGGATAAATGCCTCTTGCGCCAGGCGCAAATCTAAAAGGGGTTGGTCTGAAGTAGCTTCATTATTCATAGGTGTGGTTTGGGCGTAACGTGAAATAAACCAATCAGAGCATCATCTCACATTCCCTTTAAGAGCAGGCGCGCTTGTTCTAAAGCGGATTCCTATTATAACGGCGGATTTGCCAGGCGCGCGACAGGAGCGGTTCATAGCCGAGGAGAGCAACGTTCTCGTCAGGGCCGTAAAACACAGAGAAGTGACATTGGGGATGGAGAAACCCACCCAAATTAACTTCTGTTAAACAGGCGTATGATAATTTGGGTAAATGTGTAAGCTACATTTATGCTTTTATAATAAATTGTCTATCTATCTATCTATCTATCTATCTATCTATCTATCTATCTATCGTAATAATGTATGATTTGCAAAAATGAAAACTGCTGCTTAGATGAGAGAATCGTATGCGCGTTGTGCACACGCTACATTGATTATGGCCAAGCATGCGCCCTTAAAATAGCATAATGAACAACGCGCCACTGACTTTAGACTAGGTTTTTTCTGGTCAGTGGCGCAATTGTTTTATACAACAGTTCTGAACAGCAAAATAGCATGAGGGAAAGTTTGCGCCGGAACACGCCTCCTCTTTGCCCTGAACCGCCCCGGGGAGCGCAAGTGTATTTCTTAGTTAACCGACGTGCGTCTGTGGAGGGAAAAGTCCGCTTTGCGCGGGTGCAAAATAGGAATAATACATGCGTCAGTGTACAAAGTCATTTGCGTCGGGTGCAAGATAGGGCCCAATGTATGTAACTAGGAAAAATTGCATGTAAAACCTAGCCTGACGTCGTCATACTCGGATTCTAGTCAGAATGTGAGTCTGATACTGCTCTATTGGGCTGTAATTATGGGGCGTGTTTCAACCGAACCAGGAAAAAAAATGCCTCTGCTCTCATTTGGATAGACCGCATCTCGTAGGAAGGACGGCAAAAATATCTTTCCTATCGACAAATGCCTTGATTGTGGTTCTCTGTTCCTCTTTTAAAATGAATGTGCTGTCTAGATCTTCTATAACAGACGTGATGGCTGAATCTACACATCTAAATTCTCCAGCGGCAGCCATTCTTTGTTGTAAACGAATTCAACCCAAGCGCTCTTTGGTGACGTGGATGATTACGTTACTGTTGATCATCTGTCCATCATCGCATAAAGCCCGCCCAGACAATTTGATTGGTCCGAACAGCTCTGGTTCGGGCATACTTGCTTCACAACGGATCAAGTCCAGACCGAACTTCCCATCCTCAAATGTTGTGGGCGGGGCTAAGTTCGGCTGGCATCCAGGCTATGTAAAACCTTCAGTCACCATGAAATCAAAATGAACAAATCTTTGTTTAGTATGTTATAAGTTGTCGAATAGCCAGATGAGTTTCAATCCTTCCCCTCCAACCTTTCACTCACACAAAATGATTGCAAGTAGAAAACGACAACGATCCAATCAATTCCCACCCTACATTTTGTTCTCGTCCGAGAAGCAATTCCACACGGATATACCTCACGGAAGAAAAGTTTAAAAGATTAGGAGGAGCATTTGCTATTATATTGTTAATTTGGCATGACAAGCATTAGAGACAAACAATTGATTTTTCCAAGAAATTGTTGAGGGGGATGGAAAGTGTGCTAAATTATATTGGGGAACACTGTGAAACCAAGATTAAAATAACAACCGATGGAGGATGAGGGTTTTATTAAAAGATGAATACTTAGATGGATAGTTGTAGCAAGGGTTGCCACTGTAAAATTTCAGTAGTTGGTACTAATACCAGTAAAATTTCACAGAGAAATTTTTATTTAAAATTCTGGTTTAAATGTGATTGCCTCATGTTAAATTGACAGTTCTTCTTTGACTTAACTTCATACTTTCATTTTGAAATAACATGCTTCAATCAAGAACCCAATCAAAGAGAAACAGGACTTTCACTTCTCATCATTCTTTGTACAGGTTGAATTGGGAGAGTAAATGTTGAAATAAAGTGTTATTTTATGCATTTTTCAGCAAGTTGAGTAAATGGCAAGACTTGTTAACCAGCATCACTTCTAGACTGCCAACACTGAACATCACATGTAAAGAAAAGTTATATTTAGTTTGTTGTTCTGTAGATCACAGGACTAATCAAGATTTATTGAGTTTTAATTGTTTCAGTCAGGTGGAACCACTGTCCTAGCCTGACTACATCAGACTTCGTACTTCCGCTCAATTTCATTTCGCTTCTGTACTTAGTCTGAGACATCAACATGTCTCTCAGTTTTCCTCCGGCCTTAAAACAGCCGGCCAATCAACGAACAGAGGGCGGGCTGAGAGCCGCGACGTAGACGCTAAGCGCCGAGTTTCAGATTTAAACGACCGCGGATATGGAGACACGGGATGCAATTCGCTCTGTTGTGGAGAATATTCCTGGCATTTCCAAACTGAAGCCTGAACAAGAAGAGTGTTTGTTAAACATTTTGAATGGGGGTGATGTCGTGGCCCTACTCCCGACAGGTTTTGGTAAAGGTTTAATTTATCAAATATTACCGATCATCAGCGAGAAACTGGGCAGTCCAAAGGCCGGCAAGGCGATAGTTGTGATTGTGTCCCACTTGGTTGCACTCATGGAGGATCAGGTTAAGGAGGGAGCAAAACTCGGTCAGCCATGTTCACTCCGGTATTTCGCTCGATGGTTTCGTTTTCGCATCATACATGTGTTTACAGTGGAAGTTCGATGCGGCTGAGCTGGCGAATAACACACGTCATAACCAAACGTTATGTGATTGGCTTACGGGTAACCAATGATTTTATACTTCAGACAAGCGCCCCCCCCCGCGAGAAAGAAAACACTTTTCAATGATGACATGCCAGACTCTGTCTATGAAGCAAAGCGAAGTAGCAGAGTTTGGTATTACCAGGCTACCACTGTCCATGATTGGATCATGTTTAGCCAAAGAGCTATTTTTTTTAGTGATTCTCAACGCTGGAAAAACACGTTGTAAATAGAGACCTTTGACCTTCTTCATAAAGTGCTCACACAAATACAGGCGGGGACATTTTAAAGCAGCTTCCTATCAGCGGGTACCAGATTAACCCAGTACATGATTCTTCCAGTAAAGCAGAAAGGCGTGTATCGTTACGTTTTTAAAATGTCAGAATCGACTTGGTACCATACCGGTACTTTTGACAACCCTAGTTGTAGCATTAGTGGTTGGGAATGGGATACACACACTCCTGAAGCATTCACAGGTTTAAATGTGAGGTTAAAATTAAGAACCAAGTGAATGTTCATTTTCATGCTGACCTTAGTGACAAGAGCCAGATTTTGATGGCATGATTAAAAATGATCAAAAATCACCATACCATATGTACCTGTATATGTCTCTCCTTCCAGCTGATGGCAAGCGTGCTGCTTTTCAGAAATCTGCTTCACACTTCTTCTCTGAGACTGTGAATAAATGTGCATAAAATGAAGATATAGTCATTATTTCATATGGCACGAAATACATGTCAAGCAAACACTGTTACTGAGACCTCATACTCTCAACTCTCTTCAAATCTCGCAACCATCTTGCTATTAGTATTCATGCATCCTTTTAGTGCTTCAAGTGTGATCAGCTAGATGTCTGCTTGGATCACTTCTGCAACAACAAGGGCATCCAACTAAGACAGAGGCCTGCTTATAATCTGACCAGTGACCTTGAGACCATTGGTGGCCAATATGAACAATGCCTGCACTCACATAAAGAATCATTTCTCCAGAGGCCATCACAATCAGTTTATTCAGTTTAACCTTCAAGCTTAAGGATGCTTCACATGACCAATTCTTCTAAGGAACAAAATATCATTACCACATTGATTATCAGCCAGGAGGCCACACAACCGAAACAATATAAGGGACTTATGTCTCGGGTAGTTAATGCACTGTAGAGAACTCTTTGTCAACCTGTACCCTCTGAGCACAGAGCATCAAGAGCAGATTAGCCATGGTGGGGAGTTCGGCACTAAGGGACTGAAATGTTCATCTGTTTCCATGGATACAAACAGAGAGGAAAATGGAGTACCAATAAAATGTTGCAGAAAACTGTCTGAGGTGCACAGAGTCAACAAGATCACATCAAATTGGGTAACAATGAAATGTTTAGAAGAACCAGAATAGGGAGGCAAAAGACCAAGCTTAAGATATATATCCTGTAAAAAATCGAATAAAAGATACTTAAAAAAGGAACATGTGCTTTTTCCTGAACATTAATTCTGCTCCACAGCCATATCGATATTTGCCTGTTGTAACTTTCCAGCTGTTGCACAGTGGAGTTACATCCTCCAGGAGCGGTTCAATTCTGCAGGCTCCACAGCCTGCCATGCTTCACAAACTGTGAGAAACGATGATTGAGAAAGAGCGGCACATTGACTTTACCATGGCTGGAAACAGTGTGATGACTAACTCATCACAATTGTGATAAACCAGCACTCATTACTAAGACTTGTGTCCAGCTGCCATAAGAGTTACATTGGCAATTTTAAAAAGTAGCATAATATATTAAAAGTGAGTCAGACTGTTTTGATTCAGCTCAACTGGGCAGAAAACATGTCAGTAGCTCAACTGAGGAGTGTGTGTTAATTTACACAGGTATTTAACTACCTTATAATGTGCATTTGGGATATGACTTTTTATTTTACAGCCATTCTGCAACAGCATTACCCCACTACAGATGGTTGGGAACTTTAACAATATTACTGTAATGCAGTTATTTGGGTCATTGTACGTTTTATTTTTATTTGATTAATAAAACCGTTACCATATCTAAAAAATAAACATTTTATAGAGATCAGTGATGTCACTAATTGTGAAATGAATGTATTATAGTTTGGTTTGTGAAAATTAACTTGTACAAGAGATGAACATTGTGCTGATGTAAAATAGCATACACTCCAAAGCAACTATTCCTTTAAAAAAAAAAAGGCACTTGTTAGATTGCTTATGCAACATATGACCTGTCACACCATGTGACAGATTCAGGCTATGGCCTAGAACAATGTGACAAAATAGAGCAAACTGTTAATGGCCAGTATGGAACTTTTAGACAGTAAAGATAAATAGGATAGAAGGAAGGTGAATCATCCTTGTGCAACAGAAAGCAACTCATATCCTCAAGACCAATGTTATTTTAGTATTATTTATGTACTATAGTATTTATTAATATTTTAATTAGCTTTTATTTTTATATATTTTCTTTTTTTAATTATAGATTACGTTTTGTTATGTGGTTTTGTCAATAACTTTTATTTTTTTTATATTTCTATATAGCTTTATTTTTATATTTCAGTTTCAATTTTAGTATTTCAAATAAAATATATTTCAGCAATTTGCCAATGCAATATTTATTCAAGTTTTTTTAAGTTTAAGTATTTTCTTCAAATATTTATATTCTATTTCATTTCAGTTTTTTTTTATTTCATAAAAATATTTCAGTAGTTTTAGTTCACTATAACAACAATGTTTAGGATCAACCAACACCTCCAGCTTTCCATCTTCATCTCTAGACTCTTCCTGTGCCACTCTGACCAGCTTAACTGCAAAAAGTAAATGTTACCTCCCCTGATTAAGAGAAATATATGAGATTACTAGCAGCCTACCCATCAAGAGTTTGATATTATGTGCACTGGGAATCACATCATGTGCTTTGCTTTATGTCAGCACCATTCAGTGTCATTTGATGGACAGATCTGATGGACATTCAATATGTCTGAACACTATTCTGCAACTAGAAACTGTTTGGACTTTAACGTAAGCTTAAATATCTAGCATTTAAGTAAGGCCTCCCAAATGTTTTTCTGGGAACGAGTTGTCCTTGGTCAGGTCGACCTCAGTGAAGGAAAAAATAGTAGAGAAAAGTTTTTTTTTTTTTTTAAACTGATACCACAATATTTCTTGTAAGGATTCCCTTCCCATACAAGTCCCTCTGAGCAATACATGGTAAAATGCAGATCAGGTCTTGAGAAGCTCAGTTTCTGCTGTTTCAGATGACAGCTATCAGAGAATACCTTAGGCATGAAAGGGGAGCACTGAAGGCCAAGCTCTATACCCCAAGGACTCAATTATGTGCAGTACCTTCAAAGAACATGGAAAAACACTGAGAAGCCTGGCTTCTCTATCGGTCTCTGGAGTCCGTTCCAGTATGGCAGGGGCAAAGGGAATCAATCATGACCCATATCCTTCCACTTACTGAGCACAAAGCTATTCGGCTACTATACAGTACCTGGGGTTGCATACACAACCGAGGCTTACTGTTTGAGAAAAACTCCTGACGAGACACAGAATCAGGACATTGAACATTTGTCCAGCTTTGCTGTGGAAAAGACTAATCTATCTTTTTATGTTAGCATTTTTTTGTATTAGGAATGGGATACCTTTTGATCTTCAAACCAAACCTATGAAGGAATGCATGGCTGATAATAGTTTTTATACCTTTATACCTACAATCTTGTGTATATTTTATCTAGGTAATATTTTATGACTTAGCACACCTGTAAGGTCTTAATACACACAACTCTTCTCTTCATCCCCTCCCTCAGACATAACACCCCTACATTCACTAAATCCACTCAACAGCATGTTTGATCAAATAAAACACAAGTAGCTATAATGACGATTAAGTTCATCAGTCTCTTGGATGTTTCAATAACAGTGACCGGCTCAACAATTCCTTCGGCATGAAGTCACTGGATACTGCAGTGGTTCAGTGTGGGTGGTGTGCTATTATAAAAGACACTTAAAAACATTCAAGGATGGACAAGTCAAAGCACCAGGACCTTGCTTTCCCTATGGGGCAATCAACTTGTGGGCCAGCTGTTGAAATCGGTTTATGAAAATATACAAAGATTTAAAGGGAGAAAAATGTCCAACAAATGTCCAATGTCCAACAGGCCTGGTGCAGTTACATTCCTCCATCCAAATATTCCAACTACTGTACAATTAAACCAATGAATCTAATAATTTTAATCTAAATATTCACTAAGGGTGTATTCACACCTGCCTTGTTTGGTTCGATTGAATCGAACTCTAGTTCGTTTCCCCCCTTGGTGTGGACCTTTTGGGCAGGTGTGAATACAGCAATCGAACTCGGGTGCGGACCAAACAACCGAACCAAGACCCAGCTGAAGAGGTGGTCTCGGGAAGGTTCCAAACAAACTCTGGTACGGTTCGTTTACGGTGTGAACATGAACCGACCCAATTGCAAGAAAGCACTGCGCCTTTGAGTTAACAGGCTTCCGTAGTCGGAGTTGCGTTATGGGAAAGTTATCTGTTGTAGCCTAGCCTACTACATTACATCGGTTGCGCGTCTTTCTGCGCGTCGTGTGTGCATCATTGGAATGGAATGAATGAATGAGTGTGTGCATCAGGACATTCACATACAGAGCGTTCTCTTTAGTCTAATCTAATTTTTTACGTTAAGCCTTTTTTGCACTTCCTGATTTCCCTACTTGAGAATCCTTGTCCAATGAATGGACGACCTTAGCACACGTGTGGTTTTGTTTACAAATTTTGGTTCACTTGCAAAAAGAGCAGTGTGAAAGCGTACCGTACCAAAAAAAAAAAAAAAAAAAGTATTTGGCCCGGACCAAAGCAAGTGACCAATCGGACTTTCCTGGTGTGAATACACCCTAAATCAAAGTCACAATATGGCCTTTGTAAGCAAAAGGCTGTGATTTAATTAGCAGCGGTTTCAATTTTATTTTTTCAATTATTTCTACAAATTACTTAAAAGAACAACTTGGCAAATGTTCTGCTGCAAACAATATGCAAACTGAAGGCTATACAAACCAATGTACAAATGGGGGCTGTTATATATGTCATGCTGGGGTTGAATGAAGATGTAAACAAAAGTGCTAGATCTATTGCAATGGCTAATGAATCAGGTTCTAAGGAAACAAAAACACGATAAGCAGAACAACCACAGTAATAATGACAAGATCTGAAAAAAAACTGAAACAAACACAGGGCTATAAATATACAGAAAAACACTAGGGACTAAACAAGATAATTAACTAGACCCAGGTGTAACATATAAGAGCAAATAAAAACCATAGCAACAGATAAACAAAGGAAACAGAACTGTGAACAGTGCAAAACTAACTCAAACCCAGAACAGGCATAACAAACTATTGTGCGCAAGTAAATAAATACAATTTTAAAATGTATATCACTCCTCTGAACCTAGTAATGAGACTTCTTACATTCATATCCCATTACTATTTAGCACCACTTACAATTCCCATTACAGTTACTGTCGATAATGTCCAGGTATTTGTCACAGATGGGAGAACAGACAACGGAATGAGTGAGTCTGTTGAAGCAAACTTCACCAACAGACAACAACATAAGGCACTGTATGGAATTCAGGCAGGTAACATGATTTAATAGTCTCTTTTTTCTTTCAGCAGGTGAACTGACTGAAGAGGAAGCCAAAGCTGTGGGACTGAAGAGGATGGTTGTGGGGCAGAAGAAGGTGAAGATTGCCAGACAGGAACACAGGTAAGGAGTCAGGTAAGTATTGCACATGTAGCAAAGGAGTTGCAGGATCTGCAACAACACAGTCCATGACAATATTACAGACCTCATTTTTCACATTTTCTGCACTGACTTCAGAAGAAAATCATTCAGCAGAATGGATTTAAACATAAAATGTGTAAAATGGAGTGAGAGCACCACGTTCTTAAGTATCCTTCAGTATTATTGAATTAACAAAAATATATCAAACAAAAACTTAATCTATTCACTACATTTCCACTTTCTTTATGTTGCGTCCAATCCCCTAAACACATAGGGACATAACAGCCGTCAATGCTCCATCAAGCTCTCAAAGTGCATGAACTTTCCTACACTGACACTGTAGATATTTATATGCATATTAAGCTTATATTATGAGAGGATAGACATAAATGGTCAGAGGTTGCAGAACAGCAATGAAGGAGAAAGAGGAGGAAAATCTTGTCATTCACAGACTTTTCATTTTCTACTTACTTACTTACTACAACTCGAGTGATGCCAGTATGACAGACTAAACTAGCAGCCATGAAACAACTATAAGAAAAAGAGGCAATACCTAAAGGGAAAAGGCACAGACACGGATTCTTATTTACTGCATGGCCAGATTTCTTCACCGTGTTTCATTTTCTGAGACATTTGAACTTCCAGAGGGAGTCGATGTGGTTTATTACTGCACTGGTCAAAGGCAGTGGCTCTGACTTCACTTCGTCCAGCCTCACAGCAAACAGCATTTACCCAATAAACGGCCCCTGTGAGAGAGTTCAAGCCACTTCATGAATGCAAAATTAAAGCATTAGAATAGGTACGTAACTGAAGGTTGCAGTACCATAACAATCAATAATCATCATCAAAAAACACAACTGAAATTACATTGGACCTCCGCTTCCATTTCTGCAGGATTCATGAAGGGTTGGTGTGTAATATAGCATGTGGTCGGACCAAGTTGAATTTCTAAGGTGAACATGTCCCTCTCAATCAAGCCATCTGGGCCTCACGATCATTACAAAGAGTTTCTCTTCACCAACATGAAGCTTTTTATTAGAGCACAGTAGGACACAGTGAACAGCAGTAAAGCAGCATGTCTAATGAATTGTGGAAAGCAGTTCTTTTACTTCAAGCATATTGTTCATGGATGTGCTATTTTTCAATTATAACATCACTTCAGTCCACAAGGGGAGCCAAATTGGAATTAAAGATAATTCTGTTTCATTGGAGATATAAACAAGATGTCTTTATGCATATTGAGAAAAATGGTGTAAAAACAAAAAGAAGTGCAGATAAAAAGTGTGCAAAAAAAGAGACTGCTGCTGAAATATTCTTGTGGGATAACGTGACTTCTGCCATTTTCAACTGACACTTTCAAGCCCCAGAAAAGTAGTAAAGACATCATTAAAATAATCCATGTATTTCCAGTGGTTTAACCTCAATTTCATGAAGCGACACAAGTGCTTTGTTTGAGCAAAAAGAAAACAACATAATTTACCACTTTAATTACAAAATAATAATCTCCAACGCGCGTTCACACAACAACAACTGCCCTCGCGTCAACACAATATACGCATGCATCATGGAGCTCTCATGAACGAGCGTTGGAGATTCATATTTTGTAAATAAAGTTGTAAATTATGTCTTCATTTGTGTTCCGAAGATGAACGAAAGTCTTACAGGTTTGGAACGACATGAGGGTGAGTAATTAAAAAACAGAATTTCCATTTTTGGGTGAACTAACCTTTTAATTGTGGATTTTATAATATGACCATCTCTGTAAAAACAATCATCAATATACCCACCTGACAATCCTGTTTTCAGAACAACTACAAAACTTACTATATATTAACACAGGATCAGCTTAATTCCAACATAAGGAGAGCACACACACAATACAACACCATACAATACAAAGTTCAATACACAGCTTCCACCACCTGCTATCAGTTTGAGTATATTAACCTTCATGATAATGGAAAAAAAGCTGTGCATGGTCTTCTCTCAATGTCACTAGGAGTTTAAAAGTTAACTTGTCTTTCAATACTGATCTAAACAACAAACAGTGTAAACTTTTCTACAACTACGTAGATCATCTGAAAGCAAACATGAGTCTCTATTATAGTTGTCAGGTAACCAGAGGGACCAGATAAAGCCCAGTCAAAGCGAGAAAACTAAAGATGTCAAACTGCTTCATTAAACTGCTGCGACTTGATACAAGACAAAGAATATTCATCAAAGAATCCTGGTTGTCCCCAAATTTTTGAGCAACGCAAATGTTTTCAACAACAATAATACACCATCACTGGAATAAATTTCATTTTAAAACATTTTAGAATAGAGAACAGTCCTTGTAAACTGAAAATTATATTTCACAATATTACTGTTTTTACTAAAGTGTAAACTAAACACACACACACAAACTGTACAGAAAACACATTCCCATATAATACCAGTATGAATTTCCACACTGGTCCAGTGAGGCACACCTGCATTCCATGATATGATGTTTTTCATCTTTAGTTTGCTTATCAGCTTGTGAGCTCACAAGTGTTAAGCCAAGTTTATTACTTCTAAGCTTTGGGAGATGTACATTGATGTACAAAACTCATTTCACTTGGAAATTAATTTTGTGCATACCAAAAAAGGTCTGTCAGAGAAAACAATTAGGGAGGGACATGGCTTACTGACAATACAAGCTAAATATCCTGCCGTATCAAAGTATTTTTGAAAGAAGGTTTTCTGGCACCACCTGGCCATTGTTCATTATGCCGCAGACATCAACAAAGAACCATAATACTGTCTTCAGAATGGGCAGTTAATGGTCCTTTTTCCTTTTTTAAATAAAACAAGACTTTTAGCCCAGCCACAATTAATTTTAAAACTTGATTGACAAGCAGAAGAGTGTACAGCAGATGTAAAATATCATTGAGGTCCTGTGTGTGCGTGTGTGTGTGTGTGTGTGTGTGTGTATACAGTATATATATATATATATATATATATATACACATTTTATATAACATAGCTTTGGAACAAATGTAACACCTGAATGCAGTCAAATACTAGCCTCTGTTAAGCCTTTAGAGAAAGCAGCAAGGCTTTGACTGCAGATGAAAAACAGGAACAGATGGGACTTCTGTTTGTCCCTGGAAATTTCACCGTGACTCCCCACAAAGACACCAGTCTACACATACGTGCAGCGTGGAATGATAGAACTGCCTCATTGTGAAATAAAATTTTGTCTCTCTTTTGCTTTCTAATTAGTCATTGCGCTGCATGGTGCAGGTCCCTGACTCGCATCAGAAAGTAGAAATGAACACAGACACCTGTGCGCTTTATCGACATTCTCAACCACATACGGAAGCTTCAAAAGCTTTTCAGATGGGCCCAGACGAGGCCTCAATGCACAGCCTTTCCAAGCTGAAATCTGGGATCTCCTGGGTCGCCATTGATCATGGCAGGGGAAGAAACATCACAAATGCTCACAGGTGGAGTCCCGGACAAAGGAACTCTTTTTTGTTGGAAACGTGGCCTGGTGGGACAGGCATGTGCTCTGACATGTTGCATGGTGCTGGGTTGTGCGGTTGAGAATGCTTTTAAATTCCAATTAAATTCCTGAATTTGAATTGAGGAAGCAAACAGGATGCAGAATTGCTCTTTGAATCGTAAGAAAGGAATATTAAAATGAACTGAAATATAACTGTAATAAGTGTAGAGAGGGCTCATCAAGACAAACTTTGAATTATGGCTTGACAAAGTTTTGTTTGAAAGTTTAAAACATTGTTGGAATATTTTTTTAAAAGCCCTACATGCAGAGAGATACATCTGTTTCTATAGAAGTCCTTAATTTTTCAAATACACTACTTTATTTTTGACAAATTTAAGGACCAGGGAGGAAAAAAAGTTGCCATTGACATAACCTGTTACATTTCTGTTGAATTGTAGTTCATTAAATTCCACTTCCAATTCTTAAATTCTAAATTTGGCTCAACCCAGCCAAATGGTGGCCAGCATTTGAATGTTTGAAAATGAAAATTCTGTCATTTACACATCCTTATATTGTTCCAAACATGGACGTGAATGAAACACAAAAGGGGATGTCAGATAGAATGACAGCTTCTTCAGTCACCATTCACTTTCATTAGAATAATGCAGATCCAATGAAAATGAATGGTGATTGAGGCTCTACTTCTACCTAATGTCAACTTTCTTTCAAGTCACGGGTTTAAAGCAACATTAAGCTGAGTAAATTACAGATTGTCCCTTTAAGTGGTCCAGAAAAAAAGCTCAATTCAACACATAAGAGAAATTCCACGTGGGAAATTGCAATACTAAATAATTTCTTCATTTAGTACATAAAAACAGAAGGATGTACAATTCTGCTGACTTTATGTGGTCAGAAATGCTTCCTCAGTATCACCCATCATGCTTAATAATCCCTTAATAAATATTTTATGAGTTACCCAATATTTTATTTATCATCTTGAATACAAAATAACAGACCCTACCAATATACTTCAGTAATGCTATGTTCTTTTTAGTCAGACATTTAACCACAATTATATGACATAGAGGGAAAACTAGCATTAACAGAATGTTTGCAAACAAGATAAAGAAAGAAGACAGTAGGCATTATAGCCTATTTCGTAACTAGCATCACAGGTATACTGATATAGGCTGTCACTCAAGAGCTACACCTGCGGTGCTGATCTGCTCTTCTTCGCCCCCTGCCAGCCATAAAGCCCTGACTAAACCCAACAGCTTTCGACACCTTGACAGTTTTTATAATTGACTTAAACCGTCTGAGCCCCTTTTAAAGTGCCATTGTTTCTGATGGACATACGTGAATTAGGTTTTATGCTGTAAACAGCAAATACACAGTGAGAAAAGTCTTTGTGTTGGCACGTCAACCCTTCCACAACCCTCTTTTTCTCCGCATTTAATCGGTTTAATCACTGAAGGGGAATCAGGTCCTGACCAAGCTTCTCGTCTCCTCTCTTTCAGACACTTCTCTAATCCCGCTGCCTCCAAATCAGCCCCTCACCTGCCAATCAGCTCCTCCCCAGTGCGACTGCTTCTTTAAAGTGGCTTTCCCTGACTTAACTAAAGCCAGAGGATGAATAGCAATAGATATCAAGGGGATGACGGCTCTTGCTGCTGTAAAAGGGATTTTTTTCCTGACATCTACCTTAAGTTTAAATGGCCACTGAATCTCTGGAAGCAGGGATTTGTGACCGTAGTGTCATGAATGAAAACCTATTGCAGAGGTATTAGGAGTACTGAAGAATGTGTGTCTGAAATTGTGTAGGGTGTGTACGGCAGAAATGGGACATCATCTTTTATGATGGGTTTTAAATGATGATTCAATGGTCAATTACATACTTTGCCTTAACATGTTAAGCCGGGTGCACACTGTACAATTTTGGCCACGATTTGGCCATCTGAGACTAGTTTTGCAAATCCTAAACGATTCCTCTGATCATAGGCTAAAATTTGTCTTTGATCGCTAGTTTGACATGTTCGCTGACAGCTTATTAATGACCATTGCGATTAAATTTTACCTCTGATGAAATTCTGCCATGCATGTCTGAAGTTGAGGCACAGTCATGTAGTGACTTCTTTTACGACAACCATCAAATAAAAAAATAATAGGAGCACAGAACCTGAAGACACAATTAGTGTGACAACAAACTCCACACACATTGTCTTTTCAAGACAAGCCATGATCAAAATTAACACTAGATATCATTTTGGTTTGCTAGCCACCATTTCTATCTCGCATCTATCTCAATGTCACTGAACGTGTCACGGATTGACAATATAAAACTCTGGACGAGTCTTCTTGCGTGCATCCGTTTTTAACTAATGTTTATTGTCGTATAGTCTGACATTAAAGACAACTGAGATCCTACAGTGTGACATTGGTTACAGCAGGGATCATGTCTGTGGTCTGTCAAGCAACAATCACAAAGGACTATTGTAAATTGTATAAATAAAATTGATCAGAGGGATTATGATCATTGTCATGCAACAGTTAATGCTTGAATATTTCATAATAATCTAATGTAGCTGAGCTGTACAGATATGGGATCATCAGATTGAGTAAGACTGAATCGGACTATGATGGTTGCTTGTTTTAGATCTGTAGTAGGATCAAGCTGAACATTAATGGCCATTAGCTGGTCCAAGATGATCTAGATAATTAATCAGTGACTACCAGCTGGAAAGGCAGATTGACCAGGAAGACTTTCATCAAACGGGTTAGACCTGGAAGACCACCTTGCACCAGTCACAGACCAGCTTACATCTTCCACAAAACCATACTGTTTATTATTTTCTTTTGGCATATAACTTTTGTCACTTAAGAAATTTGTAGAATATATAACAAATATTTCACTTCTAAAATTGCAGTGAACAAACTTGGTATAAACTTAAAATCCCTGCTGATGATTTTGTATATTATCTGTCCCACTTTACCTGAAAATGAGCAATAGGAATAGTATAAAAAAGGAAAAACATGGCTGGGTTGAATTCAAATGCACAAAATGAAATTAGGTTTGCAGCTGCCAGTGCCAAATGTGATTATACAAGTTAACCAAGACAGAAGTAAACCTTCGCTCCCGCTATGATTACAAGTCATTTCAGCCACAAACACATCCTTCCTTCCAAAGAACAAAATAGCTCCATCTACAAGATTGCAAATGACTTGGTTACACCCAAACATCACGTGGCCACTCCCACCTTGTTCGATGCAAACAGATAGCTGTAATATTTACCAGGTGATTAAACATGTAAACAATCCTACTGTAATTCCTCTCCAAATATGCATACACCTATAATGGGGCAACGTGAAATGTTCCCTTACAGTAAGCCATCGACTACAGTAAAACAAAACTTCGCGTCCAATGCTTAGTAAGAATGGGTTTCTTCAAACGATCTTCTCTTTCACATATTAGAGTGAAATTTGGCAGATGCAACTCGCTGCAAGGCAGCCAAAAGCAACACAAATTTTAAAATTTTTAAAACGTATTTATTTATCAACTGTAAGCTATTATGTCATCGCAAAACATGTCATGCTAAGAAACTTTCAGATCCTCAGAAATACAGACGCGTCTCCACAGTGATCGGATGCTCTCATCGTCCAGTTTAAAACACCTACCGTGAATTGTGGTATCCTCGCGTTTAAGTACGGGCGAACTTAAATCAAACTCCGCTACCCAAGAGGGTGAAAACGTCCTTAGGATTTATTCAATTGCTCTGTGAATGTTTCGCCCCGTTTATTCATTCCTTTCGACAGCACTGAATCATGACTCCACTCAACACTCCACTGCTGCTCGCTGTGTAATTCTGCTCAGACACACATTGGCCAGGGGCGGCTAGACCTTCACGCCTCCTGTCAGATCTTCATATTCTACATAATGGTGACGAATTGCCCTGTAAATCACACAAAATCACGGGGCTGTTATAGCCTTATATCCTATCATGTTATAGGCCTATATACAAATTGACACAGCTGGAAATCACTGACAGTGATTTGACGTGCAGATAGCCGATTGTATGTATCTAAATCAAGTCATTCAATCTCCATTTAAGACCCAACCCCCTAGACCACCTTAGCAGGTGTCTAACTCTTAAGGCATATTTGTATATGGTTTGTGAAAAACTCAGCATGGTCTTTTTCTCAGAGTAAAGATTCACACTGTTGATTTTATTTTTATGAACCTGCAGACAGATGAGTCACATATGAACAGCAGGTGAGATTTGGTGCAGCAAATCATAAAGTCCAGAAAAGACGAGAGACCAAAATGTTTCTCCTTAATAAAGAATGTACAATCTCTGCAATTGCACTTTTCCATTGGTTCTCAGCTCCTCATCTAGTCCCCAAATTTAAAACATAAGATACTAGCGCACATACCTAAGCATCAGTTCATCAAAAAAGTTTCTGATTTTTTTTTACACTCTTGCTGCCAGCAGCAGTTTAAAATCCTAAGAATATCTACTAAGTAAACTGATGCATTATGATTACTATTTATCATTAGTGCATACTAGCACGTACTTCTGCAAGATGTCTGTTAAAGATCACTTCATCTGGAAAGCATCTGCTGTTTATTAACATCTGATAGACATCTTTAAGATGTCAGTTTAACATACATTCTAAATCATTACATCTTAAAGACATCTTCTAAACGTCTATTTGACATCTGACAGGAAACGTCCTATAGACGTATTGCAGATGAGCAAACACTCTAAAAAATTTGTCTTCCAGATGTAAACACGCACATCAAATAGACGTCTCCGTGATGTACGTGTGCTATCTGGGTAATAACCAACATATAATTCATTAATATTCAAACTATAATGTTTAAACTATTTTCATGCTTTTTATCCAAAGCAACTTGCATTGCATTCCCTGAGAACAGAACCCATGACCTTTGCATCACCATATGATGCATTGAATTGTAAAAAATATTTCAATATAATAAAATCTTTTATTAATTTTTATTAAATTGTATTTTAATAAAATAATCACACCCCTAGAACTAACAGAACAAGAATTAAGCATTTACAAAGACAAAGCCTGGGATTAAGATTGGTGATGGTTCATTGCGGCTTTCTCCTTTCGGGACTCGAACCAGCAACCTTCCAATTTCCAGCCCTGAGATGTAAAGACAAATAATGTGTATGTGTTCTCTTCTGAAAATAAAAATGAACATGAGTCTGTGGCATCACTCTTCTTGACTAGTCAGAGTCTATGGATTGTGACGTTCAAGTGAGCGCTCAGTGCTACCTGTACGAACTGACTGATTTGGGCTCTGTGAGGTCCTGAGAGAACCGCATAAATAATGCTTCAAGGCAAGGTGACCCAACCTAGATCATTACACGCTCCGCTTGAGCCCTGAGGCTTATATTTATAGACAGAGACTAGGTACAAGGCTCTGTTGCACTCTTTACTTTATTCTTTCCTGTCACAGACAATTGCAGCCTTTATTCAGTCAGTGATGGCACACACATTTTCAGAGGAATTTTGTGCTCAGGGGCACGAGTGCAAACATTTTTGGGGGGGGGGGGGGGGGGTTGAAGATTTGATGATTATAGACAAATGGTCACAGTATAACTAAGCTATATTATTTCTATAAATGTAATGCACTTTTATCACATACAGCAAATTTTGGTATTCTGCAGGATCATTTTATATTGATTTAGTAGGCTACATCCAAAAGGTGACTGGTGACCTCTCCTACTGTTTTCAGTTTTTCAATTATCACTATAATGGTAAACCAAAGGCTATTCTGAATACTATTGTATATTTTGATATAATCTAGGACCTATAATTCAAGGTTTTATTCCTTTGTGTCAGATAGCTGGGCATGTCTGTCACATGTCTGTCCTGTCTTGTGATGCACATGGGTGTTTTGTTATTTTGAGCCATGTGCTCTTGTCATTGTTTGATCCCTCCCCCTTGTTATCTGATGATTGGTTTATTTGCTCCACATGTCAGCCTCGTTACCCTCCTTGTTTGCCTCCCTATTTAGTGTTCCTGTGTTTGCTGTCCTGTGCTCGGTCGTAGTATTTGTTACACATGTTCGTCACGTTGAGTTTTGTGCCCAATCCTGCCTTGCCGTGTCTGTTTTGGATTTACTGAGACCTTGGTTTTCTTTTGTTGGTTTGTTCATTTTATGTTTTTGTCTTATTAAATACTCTTCATTTCGCTCCGCACCTGAGTCCTCTTTTCCAATCTCCACTACCCACCGTGACAATGTCTTACATTTACACTTTTGGGAGACACAGTTTAACCAAAGTAAGGAATCAGCATTCAAGGTAAAATTTTTTCAGTTGCATTGCCCGGGAAAACCAAACTCTACTGTTTGAACTATAGGAAAACGTTTGAGGTGCAGGAACATTTTTTTTAAATCATGGAACACAAGTCTGTAAACTTTTTATTCACTTCACAGCAAAAGTAAAAGCTCACTTTTCCTATCTCCATTTATGGACTGAAAATTTAACCAAACCAAAGCTGATCACTACAGCATTGCATGAGGTAATAAATGTTCTGGAATGTGAATGCAATGGCGTAATATAGTTTTTTTATCATTTTCATTTTTTCATCCTTAAATCACAGAACAGTGTATCTCTAACACAGGGATTTCTTGCTTGTATAGTTGGAAGTAACCCTTCTGTATGAGCAGGTTATACATTATCACTTATGATCTAACAGTGATTCAATTTCATTTTTTTTTCTGGCAAACTGGGAATAATTTTTAATGAGTAATGTTGTCTAATAATAGCTCTGTTAGCAAACAGATATCTGTTTGAAGCCCAACGTGTTGTAAGTTCTTCATGCCAATTTGCCATTTCATTATTTTCTGTTTTGGAATCCCATTGTATCCATTGACCTCTGCAGGCCATCAAAAATGCTTTACACTGTTCATTACAAAAGTGCGTTTATTAAAAATAAATCATAAACATTTGAAAGTGAAGCAGCATGTAAATTTAGGAAATAAAAGCACACAATTTTTGGCAAGACATTGGTGGTTGTACAGTATATTTAATGCAACACGAAACTGACTGATGTTTTATTCTGATATTTTTGAAGTGCATCATAGTCTCTGTATATTGTATGATTAAAGCTTTTTGATTATTGTATGATTAAAGCTTACAGCTTGCTATCTGTAGTTTTCAGCTTACGGGAATTTGGCTTAGATAAAATGGTAATAGATAAGGGAGATGTGGGTCAAATGGTGCCTCTCTCGAATCCCAGAACAGGCATTTAAATAGTTTTCCAAATGTCTTTATTCTATTCTCCTACACAAGTTCACTCATTCTGCGTTTCCTTCTATTCTGCAAATGACCACTTACGTCCTGTTGCAACAGTCGCACGCAAGGAAGTGGGAGGTCATTCATAACAGGAAGATCCCAGTGATGTGACCCATCTTTG
Source organism: Rhinichthys klamathensis goyatoka (assembly GCF_029890125.1). Classification (NCBI taxonomy): domain Eukaryota; kingdom Metazoa; phylum Chordata; class Actinopteri; order Cypriniformes; family Leuciscidae; genus Rhinichthys; species Rhinichthys klamathensis. Next base: position 2,570,130 of record NW_026606794.1, on the reverse strand, counting down.
ATCATTATGTTCATATAGATTGAATTGACTTGTAGACCAACATAATAAGATCTACCAAGATGGCCTGCCCACATTGATAACTTGCGCTGTCTTATATTAGCAAGGTGCTGTGCTGTTTTTCTAAGTAAATCCATTCAGAAATAAAGTCACAGAGTCAAAAAAAGTCCCAATATATGTCAGCAGTTGTGGACTTGTGTGAAAAAGAGTGTTTTGTCCCTCTAGGGCCTCAGTGAATCACTTGACAAACCATGACTTATGCTTCCGATGCTGAGCGGTCTAGTTCTGTGCAGTGACTCGTCTATGATGTGTTGCCAGTTGTTATATGGGGATAAGACTCAGGCTAGTTTCAACAAGACTAGACCATCACATTTTAGACTGCACCATGCGTGAAAACCACCTAGATTGGTAGAGAAATCTGTAAGATCCAGCTATAACGGTTTAAACATCCGGTCAAGCACAATAAACCATATAGGGAGTCTGGATAGGCTCAGGGAGCGATCAGCTCTCCGCTTGTTGTGAAACAGGACGTCCTCACCAGAGGTGGGACAGAGCTCAAAGCCAACAACACCTCAACTGCAAAACATACAGTGGGGTCCAAAAAGTCAAGAGACTAATGAAATGGGGATGTTTATTGCACTCAAACTGACATGACCTCTATATGTCTGTTTAAAACTCTGATGTTCATGTTCTCCAGCATGATATGATCCAAGAGCATCTTGAGCTTCAATGTTAGCAAGAACAGCTGACCTTTTGCACAGAGTTTACAAGTCACAAGTTTGCTTATATAATTAGTGACTAATCACTGATTGATTATTAGAAGAAATAATGCTGAATAATAAATAGTTCTTATTCAAATTACATCATAATGTTTCTTTACTTTTCTTCAAAATCTTCCTGTCAGTGCTTTAGATTGCTTTAGACTTCTACATTATCACTAGTGCTGGGGTTTTTACTCAAAGGCATTTTTATTCAGTATAAAGTAGAGAGCATTTGCGAAAATGAGATAAGTCTGCATTCATCAGGTTCAGTGAGTCAGAAATGATCTTTCACAATTCCAATAATCTGTGATAGACCTTAATACAGATGAGCAACATCCAAATTTAAGGCGCTTTACTCCATGATGAGCAATAACTGGAAAGTTTTGTGGAACAATTACTCATGTTTTTTTTAGGAATGATGTTTGTTGGTTGAAATTCCAGAAGGATTGCAAAGATAGCAGTGCGTGTGTGTGTGTGTGTGTGTGTGTGGCCACATTTACCCTTTTTGTAGACCTCTTGGTTATCAGCTCCCCTCTTCTTCCTGTCTTTTGTTGCTCCTTTGTTTTGCATTTGCGGCTCTAACCCTCCAGCTCTGATATCATTTCTGGCAGGAGCTATTAAAAAGGCAGCAAAGTAAAGGGCTTCAGGAAAGGTCAAGCACTAAGGGTGGGGAGCAGGGAATGAAAATGTTAACAGACATTATTAATTGACATCCACATGCTGTGAATACAACCAGGTATAGAGCTACCTTCTCCACCCTGAGGGCGAGACAGGTAAAGTGTGTTGGTAAGCTGATACTGATATCATAGATTCGAGCAGTGCATCATCATGTGTCGAAGTAGTCCGTCACGATTTATAAAGACACAACATGTGCAGTGCTTGGAGGAGACAGGTACCATCCAGCATCTGAGCGCTACAGGGCATACATCAAGCCAATAGGTTTTGGCAAGCTACAATCCATATTGTAAACTTTAACCCTGCCTCGTTTTTGTAAGCTTTCTATATCTCTTTCTACCTCTTCTCCACAGTCTGACCACAGGGATCGAGCCAACTCTTAAAATGTGGCCACTGGCATTCAGTTAAGTAAACCAGATGAATTAAGGTGAAGGTAGTGTTACGTGAAGATAAATTCTCATGTGTCATGTCCAAATACCTTCTGATAGTAAGCTGTCAACTGTCCAGATATAGGTATGCAGAGGACAGTTCCAGTGGGCGATGCTCTTTGCTAAACAAATGACATTTAAACATTTTTGGAATAAAATGGCAGACTCCTTTTTCTTGCTATGGGTAATTTCATAACTATTTTATGCATCCTAAAGCACAAAGTTAAATTGTCACAATTTTTACACTTTTTGCATAGACAAAATTACAGCTTGACTGGAAATGACACTTAATGAAAGTATAAAGATATAAATAAAAGTAATAGCCTACATAGTTTTTTCTTTGTTTTCTTTCAATCATCGCATGCCTAACCATCTTAAGAATGCTCTTTACCAACACTGTTGTCTCCTTTTATATATAATGTGTATATGTGTATATACACTCACCTAAAGGATTATTAGGAACACCATACTAATACTGTGTTTGACCCCCTTTCGCCTTCAGAACTGCCTTAATTCTACGTGGCATTGATTCAACAAGGTGCTGAAAGCATTCTTTAGAAATGTTGGCCCATATTGATAGGATAGCATCTTGCAGTTGATGGAGATTTGTGGGATGCACATCCAGGGCACGAAGCTCCCGTTCCACCACAACCCAAAGATGCTCTATTGGGTTGAGATCTGGTGACTGTGGGGGCCATTTTAGTACAGTGAACTCATTGTCATGTTCAAGAAACCAATTTGAAATGATTCAAGCTTTGTGACAAAGGGATGTAGCCATCAGAGAATGGGTACATGGTGGCCATAAAGGGATGGACATGGTCAGAAACAATGCTCAGGTAGGCCGTGGCACTTAAACGATGCCCAATTGGCACTAAGGGGCCTAAAGTGTGCCGTGAAAACATCCCCCACACCATTACACCACCACCACCAGCCTGCACAGTGGTAACAAGGCATGATGGATCCATGTTCTCATTCTGTTTACGCCAAATTCTGACTCTACCATCTGAATGTCTCAACAGAAATCGAGACTCATCAGACCAGGCAATATTTTTCCAGTCTTCAACTGTCCAATTTTGTTGAGTTCTTGCAAATTGTAGCCTCTTTTTCCTATTTGTAGTGGAGATGAGTGGTACCCGGTGGGGTCTTCTGCTGTTGTAGCCCATCCGCCTCAAGGTTGTGCGTGTTGTGGCTTCACAAATGCTTTGCTGCATACCTCGGTTGTAACGAGTGGTTACTTCAGTCAAAGTTGCTCTTCTATCAGCTTGAATCAGTCGGCCCATTCTCCTCTGACCTCTAGCATCAACAAGGCATTTTCGCCCACAGGACTGCCGCATACTGGATGTTTTTCCCTTTTCACACCATTCTTTGTAAACCCTAGAAATGGTTGTGCGTGAAAATCCCAGTAACTGAGCAGATTGTGAAATACTCATACTGGCCCGTCTGGCACCAACAACCACGCCAAAATTGCTTAAAATCGAATCTTTCTTTCCCATTCTGACATTCAGTTTGGAGTTCAGGAAATTGTCTTGACCAGGACCACACCCCTAAATGCACTGAAGCAACTGCCATGTGATTGGTTGATTAGATAATTGCATTAATGAGAAATTGAACAGGTGTTCCTAATAATCCTTTATGTGAGTGTATATTATAAATGTGATCTTCACATAACAAAAATAAAAAGCTGAAACTTTAGTTATTTTTAATAAAAATCAACTCATAAACCATAAAAGTGCATATATGCCATTCAAATGTATACAATTAAAAGCAAAAAGACCTCAAATGGTATGTTTTCTTTCAGTGCAGAGCTAGCCGCTGTCCAGGTAAATTTTAGGTGAAGACTTGTCTTGACACACTCATCTCCACATTACATAAAGATAGAGTGACAGCCTGGGTCTTCTGGGACTGTGTTTTTCTCCCAACTGTCATAGGAGTTTCAGCCTCATCAAGTCGAACATCAGATTCTTGACAGAGAGTAGATGAAAGAAAGCCCCAGACTGCATGGGTCGCTTTTCATGCATTTTTGAGGAGTGATTTGGAGTGATGTCATGCCAGATGGGTTAAAGTAATAGCCTTTAAAAATCTTTAGTAATAAAATGTGAGTCATTTGTAAGCAGTCCATTTAATTCAACAAATAGCAGTCAAATAGCGTTGCATATGTGTTGGTATTGATTTGATCAAAATAGAGTGGAGAAAAAAACAGCTGTCGTAAGGGATATTCATAGCTCTTCACATCTCATAAAAATATAATACAAAAACATCCTCTGCACAACCCCATATAAATGATCATTTGATTGTACCGTTAAAGGGATACTCCACTTTTTTGGGAAATAGGCTCATTTTACAACTCCCCTAGAGTTAAACTGTTGAGTTTTACCGTTTTTGAATCCATTCAGCCGATCCCCGGTTCTGGCGGTACCACTTTTAGCATAGCTTAGCATACATCATTGAAGTGGACAAGACCATTAGCATTTCTAAAAAAAAAATGACCAAAGAGTTTCGATATTTTTCCTATTTAAAACTTGACTCTTCTGTAGTTACATCGTGCACTAAGACCGACGGAAAATGTAAAGTTGCGATTTTCTAGGCTGATATGGCTAGGAACTATACTCTCATTCCTGCGTAATAATCAAGAAACTTCACTGCCGTACCATGAGTGCAGCAGGCGTAATGATATGACGCAGCGCCTGAAAATAGTTCCGTTGTGTTGACGGAAGGTGGCCTATTTTCAGGCGCTGCGTCATATCATTACGCCTGCTGCACTCATGGTACGGCAGTGAAGTTTCTTGATTATTACGCAGGAATGAGAGTATAGTTCCTAGCCATATCAGCCTAGAAAATCGCAACTTTACATTTTCCGTCGGTCTTAGTGCACGATGTAACTACAGAAGAGTCAAGTTTTAAATAGGAAAAATATCGAAACTCTTTGGTCATTTTTTTTTTAGAAATGCCAATGGTCTTGTCCACTCCAATGATGTATGCTAAGCTATGCTAAAAGTGGTACCGCCAGAACCGGAGATCGGCTGAATGGATTCAAAAACGGTAAAACTCAACAGTTTAACTCTGGGGGAGTTGTAAAATGAGCCTATTTCCAAAAAAAGTGGAGTATCCCTTTAAGGATGCATAAACCTTTGCATTAATACTAAACCAACACCTCAATGTATTCAGTATTTTCTGTAGTATATTGTGTATCTCCAGAGTAAACCTCACACTCCTGCACCTCATTGCACACTTGTTCAGGATATTATTTACTGGATGTGCAATCTTTTGCCAGAACTAATTGAGCGGCACTGCACAGCTGCCACCCAGTTCAGATTATCACTGGAACAGTCATAGCTGTGCTGTAATGAATGACTTTGTTAATATAAAAAGACTATGCAAAGACTACTGTGTGATAATACAGATAGATAATACAGTCTATGTATTAAGACTACAAAAATAAGCTAAACAGGGAGAGTAAAAAATGGACTTCGATGAATATGAAAATAAGTAGTACGAGTTGAAAGACATTTTATAAGAATGCATGCGGCATGGTTATTGAGAGATAATGTGGACAATCTGAACAAAAACTACTGTGGCCGAGAGAGCTCAACGTGCTGCAACTGAAGAAAACACATGTAGAAAAACTCCCGCAAATTAAGGAAACATCTTCATCAGTTTCACAACACAAGTGTGCTCTTCAGTTGAGGCGCGTTGAGCTCTCTCGGCCACCGTAGAAAAAACACAAGATTGGACAGAAAAATGTGTGTCGAAGAGGTTCTTTTAACTGTATATTTCAGCTAGGTGTGTGGGCTGTGGTGTTGAACTTGCTGATTCAGTACTGTTTAAACAGCTTCAGTTCAGTGTCCCTTCCCTTCTACTTTCCTTCCTGTTTCTCAGGCCTATAGTGTACTTCATGCCCTCACTGACCAGCCAGATACAGCGTAGGCCAGTGTTTCCCAATCAGTGGCGGAGCCAGGATTTTTTCATAGGGGTGGCCAGGCAAGGGCCAGCAAACAGTCTGGGGTGGCATTTAAATCTTAATTATTTTAAGATAAAAATTAGTTTAAATAATGTATTGGACTGTTTTAGTGGCTTCCTACACAACTGAATACAGTTCATTTGTACTTAATTGTAATTGAGATAGTAGCCTATTAGGAATCATAGAATACTGAGTGAATTTGATCTTTTTTATTATTATTACCACCTCCAGGCATATTAATAAAGAGTACACACACTATAGCTAAAGTTCAACTTGCTCAGTTAGCTTGGTTCTGGTTCTCAAAACCCCCAACATTGTTGCACCTTCATGGATGAGACATGCAGATAACTACTGTGGTTCGAAGATTATTTAACCTTCATTGAATTTGATATAATCAATTAACTCTTCAACTTTCTATATTAGTTGTCAAAATAAAGAATCTAAACCGTTCTATCATACCTAAATTAAAAAGGGGGGGAAACATCTCTTTTGAATCCCTATGTGCAAGAATGTGAACAAGGCGGAAGTAAACAGCACATAAATAGAATTACGAAATAGAAAGAGAATTACGTTGTTGTTTCTTTGACTGGACATATGCGACTCACTCAAAACGGTCTCGCAACCCCCCAGTTGAGGAACATCGAATAGGCTACTATGCTCCGATCACTGCTCAAGCTCATTCGGTATTTCCGCACTCGTTTGACTTGCGCCTGGCGCTGAGGTGAAGTTGGAGTGCGCGTCTGAAAAGTCTCACGTTTTTTGTGGTCTTAAAGCGACGGTTCTGTGTTTTAAAAACAAAATTCTTGTAAAAAATAAGAGCGAGACAGAAACAGCAGTTGTGAGAGGGGTGGCCAAAGGGGTGGCCAAGCTTAAGCCAAGGGTGGCCATGGCCACCCCCTGGCCACCCCCTGGCTCCGCCACTGTTCCCAATCCTGCTCCTGAAGGACCCCCAAGTTTTAATGTTAGTAGCTCACACGCTGCTCCTGCTCCCAGTGTGAATGCACTCATTGATTAACATGCACACCGATAAAAATACGCGCTACTCATGCGCCGCTCACACTTGCAGTGTGAAACGGCCGTTGATTCACGGAAAATGTATTATAATTGTCAGTCTGCAAAATTATACTCATTATACGATCACAATGCAAAAAGATTACATTGATTTAAAAAGAAAGAGTACTGTTTTAAATAAACAGGAGCAGAGATAACGAGACATGCTGTGGAATTGATTCATTCTCTAAGACATGGGTCACCAAACTAAGGCCCGCGGGCCGAATCAGGCCCGCCACCCCCCTTTGACTGGCCCCCCAACCCCTCTGCCCCCCACTACTTGAACTGGCAATCCCCAAAAGTCGTCATGGCCTATTTTTTTTTTAATTGCTTTTTGGAAAATAATAACATGTCTGCATCTGGTATTTTGTTGATTTTTTTTCAGTTAAAAATTTATATTTAGTTATAAAATGAACTATATTTGCCGAATTTTCGTCACCCGACATGCTCGAGATCGCGCAGAGACAACAACGCACGCACAGAGTACTGTCAGTGTTCAGGACAGCGAAATGGCTAGTGTTAAACGAAAAGTTGATAGAGAGTGCAGAGTTTTCAAAGAACAGTGGACCAACGATTATTTTTTGTTCAGTGTAAAGAAGTGCAGTTTGTATTATATGTAAAGAAAGTGTGGCAGTTTTCAAAGAATATAATTTGCGTCGTCACCACGAAACCCGCCACAAGGAGTATGCTAGCTTGCGAGGGCAAGCAAGAGAAGACAGGATTCGGAGGATGAAAGTCGGACTGGCTGCACAACAGAATGTATTCCTTCGCCAAACTCAGGTCAACCAGGCTGCTGTCCGAGCTAGCTATAAGGTAGCTCACCTACTAGCTACCCATGGAAAGACTCGATTACTACTTTTGCAAACAACTAGATAAACAAATATGGCTGTGCCAGGCTAGTAATCTCTACTACACAATGAGGCCTGCTGGTGGTCAGTTTGGTCTGGGTTATACAATTCTATGTTATATAGCTGACCCGGCCCCGGCCCCCCCATCACAGTCAGGAACCATAATGTGGCCCCCAGAGAAAAAAGTTTGGTGACCCCTGCTCTAAGAAGTGAGAATATCTCCATATATACGTTTTATATCTCCATTGTGCAGCTCCACTCGGCCGAAATACCGCCCAGGCAAGACCGTCACATTGGTGCCGTGAAGTTGTGATGCCGCTGTTGCTATGGGTCGCGTCTTCAAGCAAGTTGATTGAAATCGCCGTGCTGCTGCATAAGGATTGGAAGCATCCGTCATCAGTTTAACAGCTCGTCCTTGGTTCACAGCCTTTCGTGATCAAGAGACTCTTTGACTTTATCCTTTTTCAGTTTATGGGACATTTCGCTCTGATCATTGACATTGAGTTTATGCTTTTATGTGTGTGTGAACTTGCAGCTTATTTTATCGCTCATAATGAGTAACAGCAAGAGATATTTGCCTGACCAATTCACTCCTAGTCCAGTACGCAGAGGCAGAGGGGTTTTAGGTGTACCAATTCCCTTTTCAATGGACAGCCCCATGGGAATAGTGATAGCAGACCTGCCATTACAAGAAGGGTGTGTACTGTAAGAGAGTGTGATGCAGCAGACATGCAGTCAAATGTCAATCAAAAGTCTAGAGATTTCAGCACGTCAACACCTAATGCTGAACATGGTTTGCCTGATATGTTAGGGCAAATGAGTTAAATTGTCCATCAGATTGGTCAACAGTTAGCAGACAACATTATGCTATGTCCCATCTTAGTCCTTTTAGCTTGAACACTGACATGCCAAATAAATATATACTCTCTGTCTATAGCCTGTTGCGCAAACATTTCAGTTGTAATCATTACTCACCTGTCCCGCTTGCTGATTTTTACACTATGAGAATCCATACGACTACTGGCTGAGACTCAAGTCAGCGGATGTTGCTTCTGTGGGTCGAAGAGGTTGGGGCAAGCTTCCTGTGAACGCCGCAATGTCTGTGGGAAGTACAGTGCTTGTGGAACCCTCCCAATATAAATGTGGCCCTAAACAGATCATGGTTGGCCTGAGTCATTACACCTTTATGGGGCGAAGGATGGGTACCTGTTAAAGTTATAAATCCTAGGGCTGCAACTAACGATTATTTTAATAATCGATTAATCTGTCGATTATTTTTTCGATTAATCGGATTTTTTAAAAAGTATTAATTTACGATCTTTTATTAAAAAACAGAACTGACAGTGCAAATTCACAGTGAAAAAAAAAATCCAGTGCAAAAAAAACGGACTAACAAAAAACATACACATGTATGCTTTACATCTGCCAAATAATATATATAGGCTTTTTAGAAATAAAGTGAGCTGCTGTCAGAACAATAAATAATTGATAGAAAATAAAGAAAAATACAAATCAGAAAACTTAACAGGATTTGTTTGAATGTCAGAACTTGTTCTCTACACCACACTAGCACACACTCACAAACTCTCACACTCACAGATGCACACACTCACAAACTTATGTTTTGTTTTTTGTCAAAGATGTTATAATCTTTAACAAAATATTTGACATTTTTAACAAGCAAATGCACCTATTATCATATTACCTATGATAATAGGTGCATTTGCTTGTTAAAAATGTCAAATATTTTGCTAATAATAATAGCAATAATAATAATTATAAGAGAAAATAATATCTCTAGTCTATCCTACTATTAATTATAAATACAATGTATATAAAATATAAATACAATATTAAATAATATTAAAAAAACAAATACAATGGATTGACCATCTCCTATGGTGTGTAAGGTATTTTGCAGCTCATCCTTTCTGAGCATATGAGTAAAGATTGAAAAATTCAGTGCTGCAAATAGTGGAAAAAATATTCCCCTGACCTTGTAGTGGTAGGCTATTTGGACAGACAAGACAGTGTTTTCATCGTATGTCTTTCTGATTCAAATCACAGTCTGCTAATTCAGTGGTAAGAATTTAATTGTTGTTTTTATTTATATCTTATATAGTAGGCCTAATTATTACTATGTAGTATGTACCAAATTACTAATGCTCAGACACACTCGCTCTCTCTCTCTCTCTCTCTCTCTCTCTCTCTCTCTCTCTCTCTCTCTCTCTCTCTCTCTCTCTCTCTCTCGCGCGCGATCTTGGACACACTCGGTCTCTCTCTCGCTCGCGCGCGCGATCTCGGACACACTCGGTCTCTCTCGCGCTCGCTCCGCGATTGAGCGACAGTGCTCCACGCTCAACTCCACTTTTTTTTAATACTCAAACATTTCCGCGTCGCGCGATGCAACGAATCGATTATGTAATTCGTTAATCGATTCTTTGTTGCAGCCCTAGAATAATGTGTTGACACCATGAAGAAATGCAAAGATCACAGACATGCATCGCAGTGGGAGATCTTCCAGAGAGTGACCATATTAAGTGTCAAGTTCAATAATTTCAACATGAGGAAGCTTCTCAGGAATCTGAGGATGAGATGGTGCATATCTTGAATGACTTGGGTTTGGGTACCTGGATCTGACATCGTGTGAAGTGTCCTCAGCATGGAAAAAAAATCAGATCGTTCTTAGGTATGGTGTTATACTACCAACATTTTATGGAGAGATGTTCTGTTAAAGCCAAACCCTTGTTCGATCTTATCTCGAAGACAGACACTAAGGGCTCCAGAGTCAGGAGGAAACTCACCTCAAAGGCTGTGTGCGTTAAACTCTCACCAACAGACTGGACGGACAAATGCCAGAAAGCATTTGAAACTTTGAACGAGGACCTTCTCACAAGTGTAACGCTAGCACACCCAGACTTCGAACGCAACTTCATACTGGCTGTAGATGCCTCATTTGATGGATTGGGTGCTGCTCTTTCCCAGATCCCAGAGGGTAGTACTATGGCCAGGCCGGTGGCATTTGCTAGCAAGACGCTGTCACGTTCTCAGATGAATTACCCAGCTCACAGGCTAGAATTCCTCGCACTTAAGTGGGCGATATGCGACAAGTTCCATTATTGGTTGAAGGGACTTCATTTTACAGCTTGGACGGATAATAATCCCCTCACACATACTCACCAAGCCAAGACTTGATGGTTGCGAGCAACGCTGGGTTTCCAAGCTAGCCTCCTTCAGCTTCGACCTGAAATATGTACCCGGTTCTAAAAACATAGTCGCAGATGCATTGAGCAGGGAACCTTTTGTCCAATCCAGTGTAAGTCATTAACTCATGACTGAACCTTACCAGTCTTTGCTCAATCAGGTTGATGGAGTTGTAGATCAAGTCGGCCAAGATTCCTTCCGACTTACCAACTGGCAAGTACTGAGTGCTGCTGATGATTCTTCTGGTGCAGCTGGAGTTGGCAGTCGATGTCAGATGTCTACTGATGCTATGAGTTCACAGGATGTAGCTGCAGTATTGGACTCTCATTCTTCTGGTGGTGTAGGACAATTCATGGGCGTGGAATCCATCCCGCAATTCCTCGATGTGGACCAGACTGCTGCACTCAACGTGAGCACACTTTCAGCCGCACAAGAACAGGATACTGCTGTGAGTAGAGCACTTTTTTACGTTCAGAGACCGACATCCTGAAAAGCGTGAACGTGCTAGTGAGCCTTGTACTGTCCTGAGACTTCTTAAGCATTGGACTAAACTTATCATCAGAGATGGCATGCTTTTTAAAGTCAAAAGAGACAATCAAATGAACAAGAAGTTCCATCAATTCATTGTCCCAGATGCTTTAAAACAAGTGCTTCATGGTCTGGATGATGTGGCTGGTCATCAAGGGCGCTCCAGGACTCTCTCATTGGCAGACAACGGTTCTTTTGGACAGCCATGGAATACGACATAGCGAATTATGTGAGGAACTGCATGCAATGTATTGTAGGCAAGACACCTGAACCAAAAGATCGTACCCCCCTTGAGAACATACGCACCTCTGAGCCGATGGAACTCATCTGCATTGATTTTTGGATAGCAGAGCAGGGTGATAAGAGTGTGGATGTCCTGGTAGCAACGGACCATTTCACCAAATTAGCCTACACTTTTCCCTGTAAGAACCAGTCTGCAAAGCAGTTTGCTCATCATTTATGGAACGGTCTCTCCTGCATTTATGGATTCCCTAGGCGTGTGCATTCAGATCAAGGTCCAAGTTTTGAGAGCAAACTGATGAAGGAGTTGCTGAATATGGCGGGTGTAAATAAATCACACACCACTCCTTACCACCCAATGGGATACGGGATCACTGAATGCTTCAACAGAACCTTAGGGAACATGATAAGAGCCTTACCTCCCCAGTCCAAAGCCAAGTGGCCACAGTCTTTGCAGATGCTGACATTCTGTTATAACTGCACCGTTCACTAGACCACAGGCTTTGCGCCTTTCTATCTGATGTTCGGTAGAGTTCCGCATCTTCCAATCGATGTGATGTTCCAACATGTTCTGAGGGACGATGCTGTTGTGAAGTATTCAGATTTCATATCCAAGCTTAAATGTGACCTTGGTGAAGCTGCAAAAATTGCACAGAAGCACAGTTCAACTGAGCAAGTCCGTCATGCAAGGATCTACAATCGGAAAGTGAAGGGATCACCTTTGACCATGGGAAACAGAGTCCCCAGAGTCCGGCAAACGGAAAATTGCAGACAAATGGGAGTCCAACCTCTACGAAGGAATGTCAGTGAGATCGCCCATTAATGTCTATCGGATAAGAGACACTGAAACAGGCAGAGAAAAGGTTGTGCACCGGAATCTCTTACTCCCCGTTAACTTTCTGAACAAAGATGGAGTCGATTTACCATCTAAGTCGCAATCAACGCGGTTTTTTGACAGCCTGCTTATGGGGCGGGCAGCTAGCGGATCGTTAGGAAAAATTAGATGAATGTGATCATTTATTTTTGGACCTGAAATCACTGATAAAACCTTTACAAGTGTCCAAAACACACAAAAAACTGCTTTATTGTGGATTGATCTTGCATTGAACTTGTTAGGCAACTTTTGATTTGTGTTTGGCGTCGAGTGTGTTATTTTATATCGAGTTATTTTGACTTTGTATTACGAGACACAATCGTAATTAATTTGTTTTATGTAGAACTAATTCATTCTCTATGAAGTACCTCCATTGTGCAGGTTGCACGCAAGGCTGCAGGTCCCGACAACATACCTGGTCGTATTCTGAGAGACTGTGCTGCACAGCTGACAGATGTGCTTACAGATATCTTTAACACCTCGCTGCACCAGGCAGTCATCCCCACATGTCTCAAATCCACAACAATCATTCCGGTACCAAAGAAATCACCTGTGTCCTGCCTAAATGACTACCGTCCCATAGCACTGACTTCAATCATAATGAAGTGCTTTGAGAGGTTAGTCATGCACAATATCAAAGCCTGCCTCTCCAACACACTCGACCCGCTTCAGTTTGCATACCGTCCCAACCGCTCTACGGACGATGAAATTTCCTCCACCCTCCACCTGGCTCTAACCCACCTAGAAAATAAAGACTCCTATGTTAGAATGCTGTTCATTGACTTCAGCTCGGCATTCAACACAATTATTCCACAACAGCTCATAAATAAACTAAACCTGCTGGGCCTCAACAATTCCCTCTGTAATTGGATCCTGGACTTTCTTACCGGAAGACCTCAGTCAGTCCGTGTCGGCCACAACACCTCGAGCACTACCACACTTAGCACAGGTGCCCCACAAGGCTGTGTGCTCAGCCCGCTGCTCTTCACACTGCTGACCCACGACTGTACTGCCAAGTTCAGCTCCAACCACATAAACAAAGTTTGCTGATGACACAACAGTGGTAGGTCTCATCAGCAACAATGATGAAACGCCCTACAGAGAGGAAGTGGCACAGCTGGCTGAATGGTGTGGCACTAACAATCTGTCCCTCAATATGGGAAAGACAAAGGAGGTCGTGATAGACTTCAGGAGAAACTCGGTTGACCACCCCCCATTGACCATCGACAGCTCGACTGTGGAGAGAGTCAGCAGCACTAAATTTCTGGGGGTGCATATCACGGAGGATCTCACCTGGACCACCAACACCATGTCACTCTCCAAAAAGGCACAACAGCGCCTACACTTTCTCCGCCGGCTGAAAAGAGCAAGCCTCCCTCCACCTATTCTCACCACATTCTACAGGGGCACCATTAAGAGTTTGCTGACTAGCTGCATCACTGTTTGGTATGGGAACTGCAGTGCTGCTGACCGCAAGACCCTCCAGCGGACAGTGAACACAGCTGCAAAGATCATCGGTGCCCCTCTCCCTTCCATCCTGGACATTTTCCTTACACGATGCTCCAGCAAAACCAACAGTATCGTTAAGGACTCCACCCATCCCTCCCACAGTCTCTTCCAGCTCCTACCATCAGGAAGACGGTTTCGGAGCATCAGAGCCCGCTCCGCCAGATTGCTCAACAGCTTTTTCCCCCAGGCCATGAGGGCCCTGAACTCAAACTACACCCTCTGAAACCCCATGCAAACCCCTACCTCCTGAAACATACTAAGACACTTGACAAACTATGCACTAGACACTTTACACACACTGCTGCGTGTATAAAAATCAGACTCAGCTATTATTATATTTATGTACATTTTCATGCACTACTGTACTATTCCCCAACCAGTTGCTTGACAAACAATGTTTATGTCTGTTAAATTTTTGTATGTTTGTACTTACGTAGCACCGTGATCCTGTGAGGCACGACATTTCGTCCCACTGTATGTTCCCACATGTAGTGGAATGACAATAAACCTCAACTTGAACTTGAACTTGAGGTAATGTGTATAAAATATGTTGTTATATTGTGTTTAATGGATTAATTGTTTTATTCATGTAGTATTGTGCATATTCACCACTGGAGAAGGCGGAAATACCTTGGCGGAAAGACTGCCAAGGCAAGACCGTCACACCAGCAGCTACCAATAATGTTTTAAAAATGTTTTGATAACAAAATTATTTCTGAACGTTTTCTGAATGTTAAATGTCCAGTTTTTTTTAATATATATATATATATTTGACACAATTTTTGGTTGTACGGACGTTAAAGGAGTAGTTCACTTGAAAATTACCCCATGATTTACTCACCCTCAAGCCAGGTGTACATGACTTTCTTCTTTCAAACAAATACAATCGGGGTTATATTAATAAACACCCTGACACTTCCCAGCTTTATAATGGCAGTGAAATGCACCATCAGTTTGAAGCTCAAAAAAGTGCATCCATCCATCATAAAAGTGCTCCACACGGCTCCGCGGGGGTTAATAAAGGCCTTCTGAAGCAAAGCGATGAGTTTGTGTAAGAAAAATATTCATATTTAAATTTTTTATGAAATAAAAAAATTTGCTTCCGTTCAAACGAACATAAGGATTCGACTTAAGTCTAAAAGCGCAACTTATACGAGTAATGCGACGTACTGCTGATATTTACGCTATGCCATGACGCACAACGCTACTTCAGACGTCTTAGGTTGCATAAGTTGCACTTTCGACTTAAGTCGAATCCGTATGTTCGTTTGGCCAGAAGCTAGTTATTTTACTTCATAAAGGTTTAAATATGAATATTTTTCTTATACAAACTCATCGCATATAAAAAAATGTTAGACGAATGTTCTATTAACGTTACTGGAATAATGTTCATAAGAGAACCTTGTCAGAACATTAGCCAAAATTTTGAAAAATCTCCCTGTTAAGGTATATTGATTAATTCTTAAGTTTAATTTGTTATAATTTCATTTTATAGTTGGTGTTATCTTATACAGTGATATCTTTCAGATAGTAGGTTAATTTAAAAAAAAAAAAAAAAAAAAATCAGGACAGCACTTATAATGTTGAAATTATAAATACAGGTCTGTTCAGATCTTTGCGTATGTAAATAATGTACTACATAGGATGACTTTGTCTCTAGGCTAATCTGTTTAGCTGGACTAGCGTCTTTTTCTCCATAAATGTCTGAGTTCCAGGAAGTCTTCGGCTTGTTAAGATCCAGTACATTCCTCTAAGAAATCAGAAACCCAAACATCTGGCTTTTAACTAGGCAACAGAATTCCCTGGAATCTTGGAATCTCTGGAAGATTCAGAGAGCCCAGCATACTGACAATCATGAAAAGTTCTGTAATCATCTCTACAGGCCTCATAAAACCACAAATACCTGCCAAACTGGAGAGATGTCACGGCAAAAGTCAACTGAAAATCATGATCAAATAATGATGTAGGCCTACCACCCTGTCAGTATTGTGATTACTCAGTTTCTTCTGGAAGCTAGAAAACTCTACAGTAGTATAAAGCAGAATGATCCCAATAATATGCCCAAGTCAGCAGTCTGTCAGTCTCCAGCAGCTGCCAAATGCAGGAAAAAGGGTCATGGCCTATAATATAGTGACCTCATCTAGAGTGCAAAGGAGTGGCGGGGCATTTTTGGTGCTAATCTCATTGCCGGATATGTTATGCTGCTTACTAGGACCAAATTATTTCCAGACAGGATATTATTCTTATTCCATACATGCATAGAGGAGGAGGTAATAAGTGGTTAGTGGCCTGTGTCATGGGTTAGTATTCTATTCTTTGAAGGAAGCTGCACTATCAAAGTAACTGGTAGGTGAAAATGTTAAAAAATTAGGAACTTTTGGGAGAGTAGGAAAACCAAGCATGAACTCTTGCTGTGTTCTGACTGGCAATGTGAGGGGGAAAACGACTTGAACCTACGGTACATCACATTCCCTTTTCACAGACCATTTAGTTCCATCAAACCTCCACACATTTTCTCTATGGGGTCTGTTAGTAAAAACATACCATAAGAGCAGTGTTACGCAGCATAACTGCAGACAAAAGAGCCATGTGTGAAATGAATTGCGTTTATTAAAGTACATAAAGGAATAAGCACGTGGTATATTTATTACACTTATTACACCATTAAAAACAAAAACGAAGTTAACGTTATGGATCAAACAGAAGTCTGCTTAGTTCTGTCTACACTGACTACAGTATACAAAGATATTATCTCAGCAGTGTTTCTTTGCTCTTGTGTTATATGTCCAGCTAAAGACAAGAGTCCTGAAGAGGTTAAAAAGGGGTCCATCTGGCCTGGAGGAGGGGAACCATACACTGGCCTTGGGCCAGCCTAGCTTTATTACATGTCCACCTAGATGAGTGTTCCAGACCTGCCATGAGTGGCCCTTCGGATCCTCGATCCAGCCATTATTCATATCATTATTCATGTTCACCCTAACATCTCACCTTGTGCCTCCATGAAACTAACTGTAGTTCCTGTAGAGGATTGTTCTCCTGCAGCTCAATGTATGGTCCTCTGCCCAGGACCAGATGTACAGGATGAGTCACTATAATGAAACGGCAATGAGTAGCCTAAATGTACTGTGTGGATACAAAATCACTACTCACTAAAAAATGCTGGGTTGTGTTGAACATGGGTTGAAACAACCCAGCATTTTTTTAGAGTGCTGTCGCAATACCAGCTAATAGGCCTATAGCTTTTGCTATCACAATTAAACTCCGTTAGTAGTGCCACTGTCATAAAAATGAAAAATATGAAATGAAATAAAAAATATAAATGAGACAAATAATGACAGAATTCAAATTAGAGCTATGTCAACAGGGCTTTAGTGAAAACAAATACAGAATGAGTCTGTTCGTTCACTTAAAAGATTCATTAAAAAACGATTCGTTCATGAACCACCACCATTCTGAAAGCTTAAAAAACAATTAAGTTATTGGCATGCACTATAAAAACGGAACTTCATGTGTCGTAAAAACACAGCGTCAATGGCTGCGTTCCAGTCCAAAATTAGGCTTGTTTGAGATGAGCAAAATATGCGCAGAACCGATCACCGGTGATCAGCGCGAGATGCATGCCGGTTAGAAATGTGTCCGAGAGCGGTCCGCCTTGCTCTGATGTCATGCAGACGTATGTCAAAAAACTCTCGCGACCGCAAGGCGCACGTGTCGGATTCTGCAGTCGCGCGCAGTTGCTCTCCACCGACTGCGCTGATCAAAAGCACGATGGGAAACGACTTGCTGACGACACAGCTTAATGCTCATTGGTTTAAACAACCGTGATGTATTGTTCTCTTTTAAAATGTTTGATTTTAAAGCTCTGATATCATGTTTTATGTGTAGAAATTATGTGTGGATATCCCCAAACTCTCTGACAGTGCATCTATGTGATGTAATGTTTAAAAAAAAAAAAAAAAAAAAAAAAAACATATCTGTATTAAAGAAAAAATGATTCATAAACATGTAGGCCTATTTAAAATGGAATTAAATAAGTGCTTTGGGTGTCTTGTTCATTATATTTATTTTCATATTCAAGCAACAAAACTTAAATTACATCCAGTTTATTAGCAACACCATGCACGAGTGTGAAACCCGTGAATCCCGCGATATCCTCCTTTGATCTCACAGGTGTCTGATCCACTGCGAGAAGAGCGACCCGTCCGGCTTGCCTGCGCTTTTTTCACTCCTCCTCTCACTGCAGCCGCCTACTCTCGACTACATTTCAGGCGAGGCAAGGCGCATCTCAAACAAGCCTCTTGTCATGCCCTTCACTCGCTAGTCTCGCGTAGCCAGACCTTCAGACTGACGGCTGAAGGTCTGGAACTCATAGCAGCTTTCTTTGGCCAAGGCCCGCCCATAAGGCCGTTTGACCGACATGTCAAACAACCAATTACAGTTCGTTTCGTTCAGCGTCACGTGGAAATGTCCCCACAACAACAGACCGGCGTGCAACAAGTCAGTCAGCATAGAAAATCAGAGGAGAAGAAAACCGAACACAATACTGAATCGGCCAGCTGCGATGTCAGCGTCTGTTGTTTCATGTTTGCCCGCAAACGCGGCTGATATCTAACCTGACTCCGCCAGATGGATTTGCTCCGCATATCCATCTGGAAACCTTCCGTTGAAGTAGTTTTGGTAAGGGGCGAAAATTCTGGTTAGCTGATTGGCCTATGTTGGTGATAGACGGGCCAAATCAACCAATCAGATCAACGAAGCATATGACGTACTAACAGAGCGTATCTTTTCCTCTGAGAAAAGCCTCCAGAGCAGTGTTTTGCTCTTCTTTCAGTGAAGAAATACTCTGTAATTCCGATAAAACTTGCTCGATAGCCACGCTGATGCTAGTTTCATCCGCTGAAGCCGACATGTTCTTTAGACTGAACTGACGCGCTTCTCGTTGCGTCACACCTCAACCCGCCTCAAAGCCAACGCTGATTGGACGTTCGTTTGGTGAACTGCTCCCAAATTTTCTTTAACGGAAAGTATCCAGACTGATCTGCGAGTGAAACCTTGAAAGCTCGCGAGATCAGGATGGTCTCACGAGGCTAGCTGATATCCCCTTCACAGTTAGGTACTTCACTTGATCTTCCATAGATCATAGCTGTCAACATTGAACATTGAATATAAGGGAGATTTCCCGGAATCCATCCCCAAAATAAGGGAATTTTTTTACACGATTCTTACCCACCACAAACTTTAAAAATAAAGCACTAATCATTAAAAGTCTAAAGAGTTTATAACTACAAATGAGTGAGAGAGAAAGAGACAGTGTGTGTGTGTATGAGAGAAAGTGTGTCATTTTTTAAACATTTTTTATCAGAGAATGTTTAAATACTAATACGAGGGAAACGATACGTGGTGCTTCGGGGGCTGCTGGAGATGATTAGGGAGAGGTCATGATAGTATCAAAATGATTAACACGTGCAAGCACACTTATCAATGAACTTGATACATGTTGCAGAAATGTTTTATCCATGCCTTTCAACTTGCGTGTGCAAAATTCAAAATTGAATGAATGTGAAGCAATTTGTACAAATAGAGACATTTTTGTGAATACAAATGTTTTCCTTTGTATTAGTGTATCATAATTTGCACATGCAACACAGAAGACGTGCATGTGTGGATCAGGTGACGCGCGTGCATTCATTGACTCGTTTCTAAGTCGATCCTATTTGATTCATTTGGATTTTGAGACTTTCATTTCGCGGGTTTCGCCTTGCACGATCCACACACAGCTGTCTGAGAAAAGCTGCTACCACTAGATGGCAGTATTCTGCTAAAACAGACAACGGCAGCATAATCAAGCGTTCTTCCGCATTTAAGACGCTTAATGAGAGTGATATTGAAGCACCAAATTTAGTACACAATAATATAGGCCTACCCTATTAATAAAGCATACTTTATAGAGGCAAACATTACGTCAGATTATGAACAACACCCATAGAAAACCATTATAAAACGCTTAACGTGCAATCGCGCGTTGCATGTTCAATAAGGTGTATTGGCTACTGAGTTTAAATATCACCGTCTTACTGCATTGACGTTAAGCTTTTTCTTTATAATATGCTCTATGGGAGGAAAACTATATAGCCTACAGACAAGAGACTACATGAACGCAATGTAGCCTACTGTTGTTCAACTGTCGTTCTGAGGCTGAGACTATTCACTCGCTAACTTCCCTCCGTCTCGTTCACTCGGATGTACGTTATTGCTTAGGTTGCATGAGTGCCAACTACTGGCGGAACCTTTGCAATAGGCTGAATCCACTATGGGGTTAGGTTAGGGTGACCACCATCAAACAAACCAAATGTGGGACATGTTACCAACACTAAAACATAACCTAAAAACTGTTATATAATGTTTATCAAACTTAATAAAGACATTTGTATTCTGCCTTTCAGCTGATAAAAATCCTTTGTTCTTTAGTCCCTTCCAGAAAACACCATTACATCACAATGTAACATAACATGTCTTTATTTTCCATTTAAATTCAACATCACTGAGCCCAAATGCAGCGGGCATCATGCAGATAACTATTTTTGAAACAGTTCTGACCAAGTCCAACTAAAATCCAACAAAATAAATAATGAACAAATAAAAGTAGTAGCAAGTAGGCTATTGCGTTGAAAATAACAATAAAATCAAATCCATCACTTGGATACCATGAATTCCTCCCTTCGGTTCCTTCTAATCACATCCTGTGCATTAATAGATTTCTTCTGTACACTAATATTTTCTTCCACTATTATGGATGTCCCACCTGACCTACCATTTCTTCATCATTTTTGATTTTTGATAATTGTCTTAATAACTTCTTTACCAAAGGGAATGTTTATAACATCCAGGATAGTCCCCACCAGCACTGAACATACCGTGGATTATGTAAAAAATACATTTTTTAAAGTCATATTGTAGTAGTAATTCAGAGCTGATTTGACTTTTTGAACTTCCCTTTGGTTCTCATTTTATTAGTGGACTTCCTCCTCCCCTTCATTAGCCATCTCTGTGAAGTGAAATTAGATTAAATTCAATGAGGGTGAGCAGAGTATGACTCGGTCACAAGAGAGTGAGTGTGTGTGAATGACAGCTCTGTCTCGGTGGCTTCCTGTCAGCTGCTCTTTCTCATAGTGACCATGTTTTACTGTAAATATTGCTTATAAAATGCAGTTTCAAAACTACTTCATAAAAACGTCAGCATTCTACAGCTGTATACAGTGAATGATGAAATAATTCTGCTGTCTATGAAAGCTATTACAGCAAAGAGCAGCAGCTGTTGTTGTTTGGCAGACTAGCAGTAGGCTACATGATCAGAGCGATATTCCAGACTGCTTTCTGACAAAAGACAGCTCAGCTCCAATGTCATCCCTACAGCATTATAATTACAAGTGTAGCTCTGGAGACCTGGAACAGAACATTACCGGAAGGATGGGAGAGCTGTCCTCTTTGAGCTGCATTAACATAGATCAATGGAGACCCTAAATGCTCAGGTAAAAAAAAGAAAGAAAAAAGAACACACTGTAGCCTAAGGTTTTCAGCATGAAAATCCATAGTATGCTGCATTTATGTGTATTATTATTATTCCTACATTCAGAGCACTTGACATGTTTCTAAAAAAGAGAAGTTGATCATGAGTATCCATTTGTGCAGAGGTGGAAAGAGTAATAAAATATTCTACTCAAGTAAAAGTACTACTACTTCAAAGAAATTTTACTTCAAGTACAAGTAAAATTACCGGCCTAAAAATCTACTTAGGTAAAATTAAAAAGTAGCTCATTTAAAATGTACTCAGAGTAAAAGTTACTGAGTTACTTTTTTAACAGCGTGGGTGGGGGACTCTGTAGGGTTGTAATGGCAGGAGATTTTCACAGAATGATAACGTCTCAGAAAATATCACGGTTTACAGTGTTAATCCATTATTAAATAAAATGTATTATTAAATTATGGTTATTATTATTATCATCATCAGTTAAAATGACAGTTAAATTAATGAGGTTTTTTTAGGTTAAAAAACAGTTTTTTTTTTGTTTTTTGCTTTTATTGTAACAAAGTTGAAACCATTTGTTTGTTTTGTTTATTAAAATTTCCATAAAACATGTCTAATCAATTAAATTCGATAATTGATAATGAATTAGATTAGCAACTTATTTTTAACATTAATAATTTATTAAAATATATAATAATATTGTCCTATGAAATGTATTTTATTCAGAAAATTAATGTTTCTTTTTATGATTTAATCCAAATATATTATCAAAAACGGTGGTAATCAAATGTAAATTTAAACTTGTGTCCTTTTATTTTTTGGGGAAGCGCTGCAAAAACGGATTTACTAAATTAAACCATGGACAAAAAAAAAACCTTTAAATAATGTTTAAATAAAATGTATTATTATTGATGATATTATTATTATTTTGAGAAGTAGAAGAATAGTAATATATTTCTGTCATCATTTCTAAAACCGAACTTTTATTTTGACGGGTTGTAGTGAAGACCAAATATATAAAGAAGTGTTTCAAAGTGTATTTGACAATGATTTTGTTTTTCTCAAATAAAATTATGAAAATGCTCATTAGGCGTTCTCTCAGAGCAGCTCTGGAAATGTTCATGTATTCATATCCTCAAATTGTTTCTGAGACGCTGAAAACACCTTGAATGTCACGCGTACTTGAGTATGTAGTAGACAAAGCGGCGCAGCTCAGCAGAACAAATAGGGTTATATATTTACATGCAGTAGGGTGAAGTCAGGTAAAGTGGGACACTTTTTGGTAAATTGCATTTTAAACAACCTAAATCAGTTAGAATGTTTTAAAAGTGTATGTGTTTTGTTTAAATAGATTGTAATGAATGCCACTATGGTGACATTTTCCCAATTTATGTATTTATTAACAAACTGGTCATCTTTAAACACCATCTGGCACCCTCTTCACCAAACTGGAAGCAATCAGGTTGAGTGGGACACTTTGTTAGGGAAAGTGGGACACTATTTTATGGTTAAAATGAACATGAGAAATACAACCCCAATTCCAATGAAGTGTTCCCTGAACTGTTTGTAGGGGAGGAACGGCAGCTTTTTGGGGCGGACACCAGCAGGCTTACGCACTTTGGTTGTTTTTGGTTTCTTTTTGTCTGCTTAAAAAAAACAGGGATGCCATTAATTTTGGCGTAATGGAACACAATACTCCGTATATCACTTCGTTCCAGGGGGAACCCCCTTTCAGTTTAACAAGGCTAGCCAATTCCCTCTCAGCCTGAGCTGAGGGCAGGGGGCTCTTACCTGAGGCATGGCGGTAGCCACTCACCAGCCCTTTCACTCGCCTTTACAGTGTTGATTTTGGGATGTTCCATGCCCTGGCTAAAAACCTTAATTTTGGTTTGTGTCCTTCAGTCACCTCCTGCTCATATTCTTCAATAGCCCCTGCCATTCTCTCTTCACTCCACTGGTTTAGTTTTCTTCCTTTCCTACTTTGTTGTCTTTTCCTTTTCTGTATTGCCCTGTTCTGTACTGTATCGCTTTCTTCTGTCACTCTCCTCTCTGTATGGGTGCCATCTTGTGTATATTGAAGTTACCAACCTAAAATTTTATATTCAGACACATTATTATAACTTTAAAATGTTATCTTTTGTTCATGAAATGGCTGCACTGTGTTTGCTAGCATTAGCCCTAAAAACTGTCCCACTCAACCTAACACTGTCAGGTTGAGTGGGACAGTGCTGTGAATCTAATTTTTATAAATATTTTTAACAGTTAGATGCTCATTGTTATTAATCTCTAATACACAGACAGTATAAATGTCTGTAAAAGCAAAAGTTGTATTGTTACATCATAAGTGACGTAATTATCAACCTTAGGCTATTATTCTAAAATAGATTTACACTTGCCGGGTGGCTTCCCATGAGGTCCCAGGAGTCAAGCAATTTGAAAAATAACAACCTGACCACATCTGTGATGTCACACCTATCACAACCTTCATTTCATTACATCCAATATTAACAATTGTTGTGATTGGCTTACAAAATTAACCCACAGTACCCAAAAGCTTAAGTGTCCCACTCAACCTGATGTCCCACTCTACCTGAATTCACCCTATTTTTGTGCTTAAATAATCACCGACCATGTCCATGGATTTATTGCACATTTCTACTTTCCATGTATTCATCCATCCATCCATTATTTTGCGTGTTTTACGTGACATCTGCGTTATGTAAATTCCATTTTCATGACAGGATTCCGGGATTCCCTCTGCATCACGTCACGTAAGTCATTTCGGCCTTAAGTTATAATCGATCGGGGCATAGCCTACCTTTATCTGCAGGAGGGATGGTTGGTGTCCTATGTATCCTCCCTTTGCAGCCACTTTGCGTACACATTTTTTGCAAATTGGATATCTATCCTCGAGGACAACCACGCTTTTTTCCTACAAAGTATTTTCATACCGGCCATAATTCGCTTCATAAGAATTCGAGGGCGCTTTCAGCTTCAGCTGGGTCTGCGTCACCTTTTTTGCGCGTTTGTTTGTTCTCTCGCCCTTCAACCAATGCAGTAGCCTAGTTTCCGGAGTGTGACTTTTTTCCTCCCTTGTATTATTATTTTTTACTCAGTAACGGATATGATTTCAAATGTAGCGAAGTAAAATACTTCAAACAAAACGTACTAAAGTAAAAGTACACATTTTAAAAACTACTTAAAGTAGAAGTAGGCTACACAAAAAAACTACTCAATTACGCAACGCGAGTAAATGTAATTGCTTTCCACCTCTGCATATGTGTGACTCCTGGGCAAGACTGGAAAGTCATGGACATGGTCTTCTGAAAACAGGATGGCAGGGCAGGCCGGATATGAAGGGGGCGACGACAGGTGGCAATGAACCCTCTATTGTTGAGAGAAAGAATGGTGGGTCTGGGTCATGCCATTTAACACCTCACATAAACACTGAGGAGAACACAGACCACCATGACCATTGAGAAAGACCACCATCTGCTGCAGAAGTGAACAAAGAGCACAAGCAATGATATTTTACAAGTAGATTTTTGTAATGCAGTTTACTTAAAGTTTTGTTTGTGGTGATTTAGTAATACAGGGTATGTTTGTATTTACTTGCCTATAATGCATTATTATCTGAGATGTTGACCACCACTTTACTTTATTAAGTAGAACCATAGAACTCTTTTTTTTTTTTTTTACAGTCTATGAGTAGAACAGATGTGCTACTGCCACCTAGTGAAGATCTGGCAAACGTACATGGTGAATAAACACACTGAGCACAAATAGGTGTGGTGAGTCATTTATTGTAACACATTCAGCTTAAGAAAGGTACATGTAGTTACAATACTTTTATCATTGTATAATTACTTGATTGGGGACTGTATTCCCTGAATTAAAAAAATGTTGTTGTTTTTTACATTAAAACAGTCAAATAAGTTTTTACCTTTTATTAAGAACTCAAAATTTTAAGTATTTAACAGAACTATTAAAGATGACAAATAAAACACTGTTAGCATTTTTCCATTTATACTTGTCATAACAAGTATACAATTAAAGTCATAGCGGTGCCAGAGTAAACCAGTTAAATTAGGATCAATGCAATCAAAAATAAAATAAAATCAAGTCTGCAGTCAACTTTGGGGGCTAATCTTCATTTTGGTTCACATCATCAAGGAATAGCTTTATATTGTACTTCCTTACAAATATGCTCATACAGATATGCTCAACTTAAGCATGTAGAAAAAGATAAAAATTTATCATCTGTACAAAAGGGAACATTTTGACTCCCAAGACTTGTCAAAATCAACATGCAAATGAAAGCTAAATATATACACACTAAAAAATATAAACAAAGGCAACAACACTGATGTACAAACATAAATGACAGACTATAACACAACCAACTTTGTTATTTGGGACATGCCACTGGAGCAGGGTGGAGATTGTGTCAGTCTATATACACAAAACAAACACATGCTAAATATCTAAAGAAAAGTCCCTTGTTTTATCAAAAGCAGGCCTTTGTGGTTTTTCCATTGTCTATAAAGCATAAACCGAAGTTTAATAGGCTATTAACTCATAGTTTGGGTCACTATAATGAAGAAATATCAAAGCAAATATGTTGTAGGCCAGCCTGGGTGTTAAAAAGTGTTGTATAAATAGACAATTGATGGGCACCAGGACTCATCATACGCTTTTCATTAATTTACGTGGGCAGCTTTCATGTTCTGCAATTCAGACTGTCATTACAATGGGCTATTCAAACTGGACTAAAAAGATTTGATTATATCAGGCGATAGTGTTACTGACAAAGAGTGAAATCTCATGACTAAACAGCCCTAAAGTTTATCTTTATGAAACACTGTATATACTTGTAGAAAAAGAGGGAGATCTGTTGTTCCAAGCAAATAAGGAAGGACTGAATACATTTGTGTGCAAGTGTCCGTGTTTCTTCCTCAGTACTTTGGCACTTTGGTGTAGTCTTCTTGGTGTACAGTCTTGCAAAGGCCCATAGAAAGTATCATACCAAGGAGCTGTAGGGGGAAAAAGTCACTACACTGAGATCAAAATGGAAATGTGTAATCTACAGAAAATTGTCATTTTATTGCCCAATGTAGCTTAAAAAATTCATTGATAATAAAACACCCCATGGTTTCTTAGTAATACACAGGCGTATTGTTCATAACGCCTTGGCCGGAGGACATACAACATACCTCAATGACAGCCACACCAAGGCAGATTCCCAAAATAATGCCATAATTTGTGAAGAGCCAGCTCCCCACCTTATCCATGCAGCCCTGATGAAGACAGAAAAACACTCTGTTATAACATTATTCACCTGAACTAACCTGTTATTGAAATCATCCACCTCAAAATTCATAAAGAAATAGGTATCTTAATAACTTTGCCCTCAGTGTTAAGCAAAAGTATATCTTATTTATCTACCATTTCAAACAACCTTAAAGGGATAGTTCACCCAAGAATGAAAAATCTGTCATTTCCTCGCCCTCATGTAGTTCCAAACCTGTATGATTTTCATTCTTCTGTTGAACACAAAAGATATTTTGAATAATGTCAATGGGGCCCGAAACTGGTTACCAACATTCTTCAAAATATCCTCTTTTGTGTTCCACAGAAAAAAGAAAAAAATACAGCTTTGGAACCACATTGTTAAGTTGGGTTGGACTATCCTTTTAATGACACAGAATTACACGAAACAATAGGGAAACATGGAGAGATTCACTTAACATGCTAAAAAGACTAAGTGATAACTAATATTTCCCATACCGTCTCATAGATGGGCAATTTATTAGATGCGTCCGAACAGAAGCCGCTATCTGTGACATTAAATGGTTGGAGGGAATCATTGTGGCAGGAGCAGGAGTACAAATTCTCTGAACTGTTCTTTATCATATGGTTCACATCCCAGTCCTCACTTCCAAGCCAGCCACAACACTGCATCTGAGACACACAAACAAGAAACAACAGGGCATGAAGCATTTTATAATGTTGGCTTAACAATAAACCAGGATTATTCAACCCACTAAAATCTCTCCATCATACAAGAAAACGAACAGCGAACGTTCATAATGTTGTGAAAGGTTAAACTCGGGTCAACGCAACAAGCATTTCTACATTCCAAAGCATGAACCTCCCACAGAAACCGAGTGTTTTTCATGGCAATACATTCGAATGACACTTAATACACGTCTCAAGCTTGAATTAAAGACAACACATGAGTTTCGCCCATTCTCAACTCACTGTTCTCTGTAGGTAGTCCCAGGCCTGCTCTGCGGTTTTGTTCTGTCCGGTGTAGTTTTCTATGACTTGGGACACAATTTCGCTCGTCTCCTTCCTCAACTGCAATGAAAGTTAAAAGGGTCAGTGGTTTATTTTTCTAGCCCCAGGTATTTGACATGAGATTCACATTGCTGACTGAGGAAAAAGTCACTAAGCTACTAAAATGGAACAGTGTCTCCTTTTCTCATGAGAAAAGCATGTGTTGCATTTGTATTGGAAGAACATCTTCTGTATTAGCCTCCAAACCGGTTTGCATTTTTGTCCAAAATGAAAGATGAGCAAAAAAAGGACAACGTCTATCATCTACCTGCTCCAAATACTTTATGATTTACTGCATATCCTGCTCAGATGCTTCCTATAGTGTCCTCAGAGACACTTGCTGCTGGCTGAGCTAGGTGGAGGTGTGAGTGAAGTGTGTGTGAGTGAAGTGTTTGTGTGTGGTCAACCGTTTGCTCATCTTCCCCATGATGAAAATAAAAAAATAAAAATAAATCCCACAGGAGGAAGGTCTGTTCAACAACAGCGATCCTCAAATGCCCTGCAAAGACTCCAAGTGTATTTTTTGGTATGTGCGATAGGGGGCGATATCATTTCATTTTCAGACACTGATTCTCTTGACCTCTTTTCCAGCTGTTCCAGAAATCTAAACAAAACCTTCACAATGAAATCTAGCTGGAAAATGGAACGCATGGGAGTTTTGGCTTCAACTTTTCCGAAGTGTTTTAACGGCACAGAACATGCAAGCCATAAGTGTCTTGCACTCCAAAAAACATTTTGATGACAGGCTTGATAAATTCTGACATCATTTACTCGCCCTTATCTAGTTCACAACCCGTTTGACTTTTTTCCTTCTATGGAAAACGAAAGAAGATATTTTGAGGAAAGTTGGTAACAAAACTATTTTGGTTCCCATTGACTTTCACAATATTTTCTGACCATACAATAGAAAAAAAGGGATTCACAATTGTTTGGTTACAAACAGTCTTCAAAATATCTTCTTTTGCATTCCAAAGAAGAAATATGGTCATACAGGTTTGGAATGACATGAGGGTGATTAAATGATGACAGAAGATACATTTTTGCATGAGCAATCCCTTTACAGCAGCCACATTAGGGCGTTCACTAACTCACCGAATCACGCTGGAAGTAGATGAGAACGGCAGCAGCCACTTGACCAAGGAGGATGAGCAACAGACAGGTGAAGTACTGTAGAGAAAGAAAAAAATTCAGATCCATGTGCACCCCCACCACATATGTTGGTCTCACATATGTACTGCACAGTCCGCATATATGTGCGACGGAAACGCAACAGCTGGTTCTGTCCAGTATACTCGGATCGTGTGACATGAAACTGCTCAGCAAGGCAAATTTCCACATGACAGATTTCCACAGAAGTTTCACTTTGAGTTTACATAAAAAACATGATTCACACACACACACACACACACACAAACTCAATTAGGATAAATAAAAATAGTGCTGAACATTTAGGGCTGGTTCATTTTTGTGTCTTACCAATCCAAGCAAACAGCGGATCTCATATATGGCCCCCAGACAGCCCAGAAATCCCAGAATCATGGAGAATGAGCCCACGCCAATCAGAATATAGGAGACCACCTTTAGGGCCATGGATGAATCCTCTGTTAGTGAGAAACACAAACACAATCCTGGTTACAAACTAATCATTTTGTAATTGTGTTGATTGTGTAACTCAGTAAACAGCCCTTATTTTCTACACTTTGGTAACACTTTCTAAACATTAACATTGGTTAATGCATAAGGTAACATGAAATAGCAATGAAAAATACGGTTACAGCATTTATTAATCTTGGTTTATGTAAATTTCTACATATTAAGCAGTGATTTCTGAAGGATCATGTAACCCTGAAGATGCCATCACAAGTATAAATTACATTTTAAAATACATTAGAATTTTTTTTTTCAAATTGCAACAATAGTTCACAACATTACTGTTTTGTCTGTATTTATGATCAAATAAATCAGGTCTTGGTGAGCATAAGAGACTTTAAAAGAAGAATGTTACCCACCCAAAACTTTTAAAGGGTAGTTTATATTTTTAACATTTCAAGTTGTACAAAAATTATGATGAACAATATAGTTATAAATTAGCATTAATCTAGATAAGTAAATGCTTTAACCTTATTAAACGTTATGCAAAAGTGGCATCAACACTTTTATATGGTTTGTTGCACATCACAAACTAATTTTGGTGTCAAATACTCCAAGCCAGTAAATACAGTCTCGGGTTGTCCTCATGAATATGCATTGTGTAACGTCGAGATGGGTTTGGCAGGTCTCCCTTGCAATCTTGACTGAGTCGTGACGGCCTATAGTACAGTGCAATGCTCACTGTACGCCATTGAACAGTTGAGTCAGACGTTCTGTGGCTTTACCTCAAAGAAGCAGCACATTCTCCAACTGTGCACTGGTCCTGCTTCAGTCAGGCTTTCATGCGTATTGTCAGAACGCCATACTGAGAAGCCTCTGTCATATCATCCAGCCTCAAAATACCTCAATGGCTCCCCAGCAAAAACAACATTACCACAGACAGCCTTACAAACAATACCACAGTGTGGAGCAGAGCGCTGTGTGACTGTGGGTGCAGAGTATACAATGGCCTATCATGTGACCTGATGTAATCATCATTACGAAACCCAGCACTCAGATGAGATGACCAGCTCAACCCTGATGATTACAGCATTCGTCAAAGCACAAATAACACAATGAGTTCATCTTTTCACACGGTTGAGAAGGCACAATCTAAATCTTACATAATTCAGGCTATTTAATGATTAATGATTGAGAGAGAACTGGATACTGGGAAACCTTGAGCTGGAAACTGAACTGTGAACCAGCGGATTGCAATTAGTCACAAGCAAACAAATCTAGCATCCCAAGGAACAACGTGGAGTGAGTTATCATTTTGGGAATCATCTCAGCCCATTCTGTTTGTTGTGGAGAAATTCTCACAAGATTCACAGCAGTTGGTTGTTCTGAAATGTTTGACTTAACTATTGGTAAACAGCTGTTAATGCGATTTTTTAAAAATGGCAGTGAGGTTTAAATTGGAAACATTAAGGCTCTTTTGTACCATGTGGTAAATATTATCAAAATTCTCTGTCACCATAAACAATAGTAGAATAAAGAACAAGACCTTTTTCCTTTAACAAAGCAAATGCCTTTGTAAGTTCGACCACTGTGCTCAGCAGAAACCAAGTTCAAAGCATTTGTCTGAAGAAAACCAGTTCCGAATGCAACAATTCGGTTTCAATTATTCCATCCAATTCCCAAACCCCAAGAATGGGCATTGGTATTACAAATAAAAGCATTAAAAGTGTGTGTCTGCAATTCAGCTTCAAATGTGTGGGCCTTTCTAACTTCAGTACTGTAAATCTCAAACAACCCCATGCTGTTGAAGTGCCTAATGGTGTCTAACGGAAACAGGAAAATCCTCTAGGGATCAGTGAGCCGGTGAAGGCCACTGGCATCTGGATTAGAAAAACAATGATGTTCAGAAAACTTTTTTTTTTTTTTTACCATGGGTAAAAGGGCTAACTGTTTGCATGCATGGCTGGGAGTCCCAACAAACAGCCAGCGACCGCTGTGCACTGCAGGAATGTGTCTGTCAGATGAATTATGACATGAAAAGGAAGAGTACTAAAGGTTGACAGATTCACTGCTGTTGGTATCATGCTATGGCGTGAGCCTGGGCTTTCTTAAAACCAGTTTTCTGCTCTGAACAATCAATCAAACAGAAAACTTTTTATAGCACAGCCACTCAGACTGGGTTCAAGTCTTGGGTTAGGCACACTACATTTTACAAGACAACCTTTGAAAACTTTTCCCAAGTCAACTACTGTAATCATTTTGTAAATTTAGGGACTGCCAATGTGCTTTGAGCATTGTTCATTGTCACACATTCTTTTGTTATATTCATTTATTTCAGTCAATTTTACTTGGACTGAAATGGCCTCTAAATTTAGTTGATGAGAAAGAACCAATTTAAACCAGCATACATTAACTGTTCCGTTTCAGCTTACGCCACTTAAGGAAGTCAATCCAAAACATTATTGACTAAGGATTTAAATTCATATTCTTTCTATATTTTATCTTTTCAAAACATTGCCAGTGTACTATTAATATCTTGCAGTGTTATTTTTTTCTTCACAATATTTTTGTCAGCAATTTTTTAACTACAAGCATTTATCAATCTTAATGAGGTGCATTTTTTTGTTGATAAAATAATACAAAAAAACCTTTGTAATTGACCACTTTTGTCAGTAATTTTGTTGACACAAAATGCACCAAATTATCATATTAGAATGATTTCTGAAGGATCGTGTGACACTGAAGACTGGAGTAATGATGCTGAAAATTCAGCTTTACCATCACAGGAATAGTTTACATTTTAAAATATATATTAAAATAGAAAACAGTTATTTTAAATTGTTATAATATTTCACAGTATTACTGTATTTTTGATTAAATAAATGCAGCCTTGGTAAGCATTTTTGACATAAAAAAAAAAAAAAAAAAATCTTTCCAAACTTTTGAACTGATTAAGACCGGAGGCAGATAGAGGCTCATTCTTTTCCCTACTTGGATATACTTGTTCACCAGTGTTAATTTGTTCTTTCCAATGACTAATGCAACGAGAGGCCTGATCTGAGCATTGACGTGATGCATGCTAATGAGGCAGCCGCTAAAAGAGCCCTGTGTGGCAGCGAGGGAGCACCTGCAGACTGCCTCAGACGTGCTATGTCACACACAGGCCCTGCCTGGCTCGCGCACAGAGCCGTGAACTCAATGGCTGATCCGGAGCCAGCTGTGAACATGTAGCTCCAGCCTGCTTGGCAGTGTCTGTAAGACCAGACCTAGTGACCCAGGGCTCCCTGCAATGGCCTCTGGGATGGAAAATAGATCAGAAGTTTGCAGGGGGAGAGGTGATGAAAAATACAGAGCCCATCGTGAACAATCTGTCCAAAAGCCTGAATCATATGCTTTAAGATGAGACTAATGGTTATCATCAAACAAAAGCAAAACGAAGAACAGATGGCCCCTGTAAAAGTGGGTCTGAGTCACTGGTGCACAAGCCCAGAAGGTTTCATTCAAAGGTACAACGGGATAAAACTTCACTAATGAGAGCATAAAAAGACAAGATCAACGACCAACTCTTATCACCACTTCCGCTGGATATTACTACAACCAACTAAAAGCAAAGGAACTCTCCCATGGGGCATTAAATAGACTTTTAGATTAATGTGAATGCATTTTCAAACCATCCTAGAGAAAATGGCTGTGAGAGTAGATTTAGGTTATGAGGAGCATCATTTTCCTGCTTCTTTAACTACATGACATTTTATGGTTTTCTTTTCATTGCACACATTTTATGCAGAAACTTACGCAACACTGCAATGAGGCTCTGATTGTCTAGGATGATCCACAGTCCAAATCCCATAATCGTAGCTCCGAAGATCTGTAGAGAGACAAAAAAGAAAGGGGTGGGGGGTGGGCAGAGGAAAGAAAAAAGGAACGAGAGAATCAATCATATAGTGCAGGACAGGAGGGGAACGAGGGGCCCCGCATTTCAGTTTACAAGCTGCAACTTGTTCACTCCAAATCTCTTGGACAGAGCTAAAGATGGAAACTCTAGTATTAAAGTGTTCCCTGAAAGACAGGAAGGTTGTGTGCTTGTGTGTGAGAGTATGTAACAAACACACTAATCCTGGCCCGTAGGAAGCTATGAACTGTTCCCTGATCTCTAACTGGGGTTGCAGACTCTTTCTCACATCTGGGACTGATTGGGCTGTGCTTCTGCGTGGCAGTGGCTGGAGGGGAGGGGGAGCGCAGCGGATGTTGCAGGAGTTCAACAGCAACACAGTCTTCGCTAACAAGCGCTCCATCTACTCTCCTCCAGGGCACATGCTGGTCATTTGTCAAAATGCTTTTTAACCGATTTTGACTAAGGTTTATTCCTTCTGTGTACCAATCCTTTAGTAACTCTGGTGCAACTTCACAAATAAGGTGCATGGAAACAGGAAAATTGGGAGTGGGAAGTGACTAAGGCAAATCCAGCAACACTTGTTGAACTATTTTTAAAAAATCAATGCATTTTAGAACACAGATCTTCATTAGGGTTTAAAGAAAACAACTGAAGAGAATTTATTTATTTTTAATAGAAAAAAAGAACAGACAAAAATATTAAAGTAGTAAACAATGCTATGGATTAAAGAATAATATTTTAGTATTTTATGTATTATTTAAAAATAACATTTTAAATAAAATGTATATACAAATTATTTTATAAATGTATATAAAAATAAAATATTAACGACGCATATTAAATATTAAAACGAAATAATTCAAGAAAATTCCTGTTCTCTCTTTTTTTTCTGTATTTCATTTCTGCTCAAGTCTGTGTACTAAAATAAATCCAATCATATATTTAAAACTTTGTGTAATGCAAATACTGTTAGCTCTTATAATACATTGTTTGTGATGTTCCTAATTTTTAAGTCACACTCACTTTAGATAAAAGCATCTTGCAAATAATAAAAAATAACAATATGTAAATGTAAATGCGAAGACATGAAAATATTTCAACTGCAAATCGTAACATACCAACACCACCAATCTGAGACCTTCCTCTCATAATCTTGTTGTCATATTTTTGACTTTCTTAAAACATTTTGCTTGGCTCATTTAAACCCACTGGTTGTGTTCCAAATGGTTGGAATGAATCATTTGACTCTTCCTGTACCCTTTAAGCCTGAGCACCCTGGCCCGCAGAGAATAAACTTGGATCAGAGATTTCTTTTTTTCCTACATGGAACAAGCCCAAGGATGACAAAGGAGATCAGGCTGTTTCTCTCTCTGAGATCAAGAAGAGTAAACTGTCTGGGTAACTAATGGCAAACACTTCATCTGGATGTTAACTAGAGTGCATTCCTGCGACAGAGAGATACAAGGCTGCTATGATGCACCTTTAACTAATAAACATGTGGCTTTTTCCATGAACCGAAAGACCTTAAACAGCAATGACTTATTTATAATACAGCGAAGATATCACTGGTTCAGTGAATGTCAGTCAAACTTATGTTAAGAAAACTGGGACATCAGCTTTTAGTAGTGGGCTAAAAATCATCATTTATAAAAAGAAACAAGCTGGGGGAAAGTTGTCCTCAGAACATTTGGAAAACTTGACCAGAACACCCATGCCTAATGCAGTAACACTTAATAATAAGGTTCAATTTGATTACTTTTGTTAATCTATTAGGTATTATGAACAAACAATGAACAATCATTTTACAGCATTTACTTATCTTCGGCAATGTTCATTTTTACATTAGTGTGTTAGAAACTAACAAAATAATGAATAATATAGGCTGTACTTATACATTCACATCAGCCTAATGCTTGTAAAATATGACTGTTCATTGTTATTTCATAATACATAATGCATTAAACAATGTTAACAAATTGAACCTTATTGTAAAGTGTTACATCTAATGCTAACATTCTATTAGTGAGCTTACTTTCATTAGTTCTATTCAAGGAACAATAAAGCACAAAGCAGTTGACATTCAAATGATTCAACTAACTGAACTTTTACTTGTTATTTAAATACTAGAAAGTGAGACTTACAAAGAATATTAAGTTGAAGAAAAACAGGAAGTACTTGGTGGCAGCGATGCATCCTTTCCCCATTTTGCTGACCTGTAAAAACCCAAAAAAACAGAAGTAAATTAAGGACCAGTTTATATAATACATTTCACAGATTAAGAAAAATGGCAAATGAGCAACAGGACATAACAGGTAAACAGATGGCTTACAATAGCCATCAGTATTAGTGATGTGAGCTAAATAAAAAATAAAATCTGTAAGCAAACATACACTTTCATCATGCTACATGTTTGCTAGAGTTTACAAATGCAATACAGCATCCCCTTGCTTTCAGACACAGCATGCTGTCATCATCAGATCAATATGGAGCACACAGAACTAAAATCCACAGGATAGGTCAATACTCTCCTCTGGACTGCGTGATGGCTGTTGGCACTCTTTTTAGATAATGACCCACATTCTGGCTATCATTAATAGGTTAGTATTATACGTCTCGTGCTATTTGTGGGCCTGTGTGCTGCGTGGCACACTTTGGCACGTACAATGACCTCAGAGAGGGCGAAAGAATTGTGAGTAATGATAAGCAGATATAGAGCAACAACACAAAGCAGATCAGGCCACAGATGGAGAAAACAGCATTGCTGGAGCCATTTATAGACAAACACAGGAGCTCATTCAAAGCTTTCTTGCAGTGGAGATGAATGGATGGACTTTCATTCCACCACTCAGAGATACTACATCTGAAGAACCACTTCAGCCCTTGTTTTACAAATGTGATGTACAGAGATGTAAATTAAACCACTGAACATCACCTTTGAATGGGAGTGTCAATATATAAACAGCAGAGTTTATGGTTACAAGTTTGGGGGAGTAAGAGTTTTTTTTATATTAAATAATATTTCATATTAATTAAATAAATTAACAATTTTATTCAGTATTAAAGTAAAGACTTTTATAATGTTATAAAGATTTATTTTGCAAGTAAATGTTGTTCTTTTGAACTTTCTATCCATCAAAGATTCTTGAAAAAATGGTAAGCAGCACAACTGTTAACAACATTGATAATAATCGGAAATGTTTCTTGAATAAATTACATATTTAAATATGTTAACATAACAAACAATTATTTTAAATTGTAATAAAAAATTTCACAATATAACTGTTTTGCTATATTTTTTTTATTTAAAAAAGGCTTCTTTCAAAAATAAAAATCTTACCAACCCCAAAGTGTGTGTTTAAATGTATATAAATACACTCAAAATGTTGCTTTGGATAAAAGTGTCTACAATAGAGAGAGAAAAAGGACCAAAAAGCTAAAATATCCCATAAGCCAATATCTGTCCACAGAGTGTCTTTTTCTTTTTAGAATGTTATCTTAAAGAAGAAAAAAAAAACACTTCACAAGCAAACTTACATTAACTTCTACGTAGTTTTTAATCAGTTCATGAGGAACTAACCTTGTGAGGAATAGCCTGGAATAAACCTGAACATTTGTTTAACTTGCTTGCTTTAATTTAGTTTTGAAGAGAGGAATCACAGTGCTGCTGAGCTGGGGCCAACCAGCTCAATTAAAAATATCTCATATTTTTCCACCATGGGAGAGATCGTATGGTTTTTTTCAGACGGTGATATGTCCCGTGCGACAAAGTATGTGGAATCAAATTACCTGCACTTCCTCCTCGTTCTGCAGAGTGAAACAAGGCTTTATTTTTACCTTAAGTGAATTTCCTAATGTCTGTACAAGGTCTTACACGAGCATAAACAAAAGAGGTTTTAAAAAACAAATTCAACCTTGATAAGAGCACTGTTGTGCTTCTGATCAAGGTCAGCATTAAGCTGATATACCACATATGAAGGTCACAGAGCTATTATGACTACTTAAAAGAGTGCCAACAACACATGTAACTTATCCAATCTCAGTCAGACAGATAAAAAGTGTGTCACAACGCACTAACATTTGAATCAGGCCAGCACATCACCACAGGGAGAAATCTGACCCTATATATTAACAGAAAGAGTTTATCAGTAGAAGTTTATCTTATCTCTTTCATTGCAAAATAACCTTAGGGCCTGGTTTTACATGCAGGGCTTGGATTAAGCCAGGATTAGGCTTTAGTTCAATTAGGGCATTTAAGTAGCTTTCTAGTAAGTTTTATAAAGTG
This sequence comes from Rhinichthys klamathensis goyatoka, assembly GCF_029890125.1. NCBI lineage: Eukaryota > Metazoa > Chordata > Actinopteri > Cypriniformes > Leuciscidae > Rhinichthys > Rhinichthys klamathensis. The sequence continues at coordinate 2,532,427 of NW_026606794.1, read as the reverse complement.
CCTTAGAAAAAAAACATCTTGAGGCAAAACAATGGCACTGACATGTTTTAAGATAGGCCAGTGCAAGTTAAAACAGCTAAAACATGCATTTAGTCTGGGACAAGTCTTAAACCACATCTAAGGGGCTTATAAACTGAAAAGCCATTAAATGCTTGCAAAATGAGTACAGCCACTGCGAGTTAGTATCCTTTGAGGTTCATCAGCATTCAGCTCATCTACACTGTGTACACTGAGGCTCTAGTCTAGTTCACACTCCACTCTCCAACCACCCTCCCCCACACTCACAGCGATAGGACCAGCTTTGATTTCCCACCACCACAATGGCAGCTTTCAGCCACGCTTTTCAAATCGAACAAAAAAAGGAGAAATTCCACACACTCAGGAGCCCACTGTAGCCTTAAAGTTACCACCAAACTGATGACATCCTCAACTTTAACATCCAAAGAAAACTTACAAATGCACAACTGTTGTGGAATCTATTAACAAATGCTGATTGAGCAAGTGTGCTTTATATAAACTGACTGAGCTTACTTGCAAGTGACTAAGCAACAAAATGAAGCTTAAAGCTGATAATTTAACCCCTGTCTAAACGCCTTCTAGGCTCTGTCATTATCATGAAAACTTTATTTGAACTTGCACATGCCAAACAAGTTGCTACTGCAACCATGATGCGGGCAGGCATAAAGGGGTGCAGAGAAACCCCTCTTGAGGGACTAAACAGTCTCGCACTCCAAACAGCATGCAGAAAAAAGAAAAGTGAAACCCCGAATAAGGGGAAGCCCACAGGGGCCAATGGCCTTGTCTCTCCATAGTTACTTCAGCCAGAAACAAGGCGTACATTCATTAGACGGTTAATCTCTCTCCACCTGAACACAAAGACCAACTTGATGCCACCAGTCATGTTAAAGTGGGCTGTGCGAGTAGCTACTAAAATGGCCCAGAGAAGTTAATAAACATTTTATGATGAATGATGACTATGGTTTTAAAACGCAACAACATTTAAACAACAGGGAGGGACAGATGTTTCTGTCTGACACATCACCTATCTATGGAATGCAGGCAAACTAGAAGCGTTTACTTGAAAGAAAGTGTTATTGTTTAGAGTTTACTCTCGCAAAGCTCAGATTCGTTTTGTTTTCTTGTATCAACTTAACTCAACTGTCTCAGATGCTTGCCCTTAAAATTCTGAGAAATTAAGGTAGACTCAAATGAGACAATTGTTGGCATACAGTAAGACCAAAGGACCAATAAAAAAATAAAGTGGATATCAAAGACCATGTCATTTGGTTTTAGGACAATTTGATCCAAAGTGTTTTCATTTAGGCCTCCCTGATTTTAAAATAATGTGTTGAAATGCTGAGATCTCTTAAAGGAGACACGTCAGATTACTGAGGTATTTCTCTCAAGATTATTAACAACAAGTCTCCATTTGTGCTCCCTATTTTCTCATTCTTGTCCAGGATACAACTGAGATAGTGAAGATTTTAATTGTTATATTTCTTTCCTATTGGTACGTTTGCAATCAGCTATATTCTAAACAATAAAAATAGTCAAATAAATAAAATATAGCCTAATGGATGCACGCACTTTGCTTTTACACAAAAACAACTGACTATAAATTGAACTTGAGTTAGTAAAGTGTAACATATTCCTGTTATTAGGCTATTAATGCATTATTTTGTAAGTTAGTCAAGTTCAACTTAATTCACACATCAACATCTTACAAGAACCTTATTTGTAGGCAGACATAGACTCAAACTTTAGCTACTCACATCACCTAGTGTCAATCAAATTCCTATTCGCCTCCAAACAGAAAAAGTCTATTTCAACTGAGATGCCAAATCACTTACAGTTGTAAACCGACCTGACCTACATACGACAGATCTCATATTACAGTTCATAACCAGAGCATTAAACATCCTCACAAAGAGAGCTCCCTAAAAATACTAAAGTGGAAAAAATAGAGACTTTGCGCAGGCGGGGAAAACGGGCTTTTTAATAACCCTGAACAAAAATAACTCCAGCAAATTATTTTGAGGACTGTGAAGAATACATGCTTGCTACTTTATCTTGGCTGATAATAGCGCTTCCCAGAAGGATCAAATTATTATAAACTGAAAGCGAAATCAAGACAATGAGTTCCATAAACAACCCTTGACAACGTTTCATAATGTTTTATAGAAGTAAACTGTGAGCAGAAATTAATTAGACTAGATACAAAGTAGAAAACTGAAATATATAGGACAAAACTTGAACAGGCGAGTGTTACTCCGTTCACTATTAGCCTACTGTAGTAGCTAATACACAAACTACTGACAGAAACTCTATTATACATGACACACCAACACTTTAAAACTCCCTGTGATATTAAAACACTTGAAAAGAAATCTAATTTACCAACTCATGACCACTTTCTATTTAGACTTTTCATTTCAGTCGTAAGTTCAATTTCAGTTTGAGATGTAAACTATTCAGTATGAGGTACAAAACATTTATTAGTTTAAATGTCAAGCTCTGGAAGCATACTTACGTATAGTGCCGGGATGAGAAAATGAGAAAAGTAGGCTACAATAGATGTCAGCTGCGCGTCTCCTCCAGCGTTAATGAGTCTAGTGCGAGTGAGCAGGCTAGAGTTAGAGAAGAAGAAAAGCTGCTCACAGTCTCCCCCGTGTGGATGTTATTGACCTTACAACAGTGCTTCTCAACCAGCGAGATGTCGTCCACTTGGGGGCCTCACTCAGTGAACTGTCTGTTAAGAAATAGACAAAACATCTTTAAAAATATATCACGTTACATTTAAACGTTTAACAAACGAAATTGACCATTTAAAATAAAATAAAAACTGACCCGTAAAAATTTGTCAACTGATCCTATGCGAATATAAGACCCCATTTAAAAAGTAAGTATATAGGCTTGTACATGACAGCATTTCTAAACGTTTTATTATAAAAAAAATAATAAAAAAAAATCGGTAGCGAAATCGCTATCTCCTCCGGAGGTCAGGCTACTAAAGCTGCTTGAGCTCCTCCCATTATAGCCTATATGAGATTGAAAACAACTTTGTGTGTTTGTTCAGCAGAAGTTTAAGAGAGAGAAAAACACAAAAAGTAGCTGTTACCTACCTAGTTATAAACCTGCTTCTCACTTGAAGTCGTCAATGAGAAAGCTGCTGAAATGGAGGACACAAACTTGTTGCACGTAGAAGCATAACAGCATGTGGGGGAAGGAAAGAAAAGTGAAAACCCCAACCAGGGAAAATCCAGACCACCTGAGCTACTGTAGAAGCAAGCAGAAGGACACATAATAAATCCGGTTTTATTTAAAGCAGTCATTAACAGTTAATAATGAAAGTAAAAGATGCATTCACTTTGAGTAATGCCACCTGCTAAAATGCAAGTAGGCCTACAAGCCTTTTGGATACAAAATATATGACCGCATGGAGGCAAAGGAAAAGTGAAACCTCTGACAAGGGGAACCCCGCAGTAATGATCTATAGTCTTACAAGCAGTAGTTCTCTCTTTCTATAGTAATTCTGGTAATGTATGTGTTGTGCACTGAGCTCTCTCCTCCCCCATCATGAGTAGGCTATACACCCTTTTACTGCTGTTTGGCTACCTACGTGTATCCACTTTTCAACAGTTTTTCAAAAATCACTTACTGCACCTTTAAGCTGCAAAAATACCTATGCAATGAACAAATCTTCTCCTAAATCTTAAATTACCACCAATCGTCAATGAGAAAGTGAAAGCAGTAATGTCATCTGCTGAAATGGGGATAAATGACAGCATGTAGTATAGGCTAAAGTTAAAGCATCAAGGGGAAGCCCAGAGTTATTGAGCCAAACCAACACCTAGGCTACCTAAAACTGCAAGTCATTATAACACTAAATTATAGAGAAAGCAGCATTCACTTTGAGGGTTGATGGATTATTTTCAGTATAGTCCTGTTTTGAAAATCGCCATTGCTTATACATTTTTCATGACCAAGGCTTTGCAGGACTGCACTTCCGTAAGCCCAGTGGACATATCCTACCACATGCTCAGCAAAAGTACAGTGGCCTTAATATGCTTTTAGAGTATGTGTGTGATAATACATACTAGACCTCACCCGATTTTAAAACTTTCAAACTGCTTCTGATCGAAGCTTTCAACACCTTTATATGGAACAGAATCAATGCTCCTGTGGATAGAAATCAGACCAGGATTCAAGAATACTTTTTGCATTTGAAAAACTTTACAGATTTATTAATTAAGTACATTCACTGTACAAAAAGCACTGTCAAACCAAACCTGTAAGAAACTTAAGCAAAGATTGTAAAACTGACAGTAATCATCTTTGTCCATAACAAAAACAAAATACAAAAAAAGTTGCACATTTAGAGACGTTTAAGAAGTCTTACACATTCCTTAATCATTCAAATATTTACAGAGCAAAAAGTGACCTACATCTACTGTATAATCATTAACTGTGCTTTGACTTGACAATCGAATCATGGTCCATTGTCTTGCTAGTTAACAGAGTATTACTAAACAGTTCATTAAAAGAGAGATGCACAGTATAAATAAACAAACAGCAGTTTAGTTCTGAAGTAATGCAGTTAATATCAAATTATGAAATGGGTTACAGACCACCTCTTAACAAACACCTAAAATACTATCTATATATATAATCTATATAATAATATATATATATAATCCTTTGATTTCCCTTTGGAACAAAGCCATTTGTGTTTTACTGGAAGCAGCATCTGAGATCTATGGAAGGGTAACGTGACTGTTCACATCTCAAACGACAGTTCATTGATGGAAGCATATACTATTAGGAATGACACCTGCTATATCTAATTATAGAATAATCATTTAAACTATTATTAATCGCAATTACATTTTGCTGATGTTGGCCCAGATGTTGGTGGTGTGATAAAAGAGCTGCAACATTCTCAATTATGCTACATTATAGTGACTATAAGAGGTGAATAAATAGAATATAATTTCAACATGCTAACATTTTTTTAAATAAACACTTTATGTGGAAGTTGAACAGAAGTTTTAATCACTGATTATATATTTTATATTTATAAAAGTGCTACATTTTAAAGCTACTGCTGATCTGCATTGTTGACTTCATGCAAGGATCACTAAAGGCATAAAGTATAGCTTACTAAATGCAATTCTAAAATGTACTATTGTTGTGCATAATGATAGTTTTTAAAAAGAGTTCAAACAAAAAGTAAATTCTCTGAAGTTTTCTGTCGATGATGAGACACACAGGAACCATCATATGAATTCAGACTTGAATACTCCTTTTTTACTCCACAGATGATAGATAATCATACGTTTTGGAACAAAATGAGAGTAGATAGTGCACTTAAATGTTGGGGTGAACTGTCCCTTTATTACATATAGTTACATTTGTGAAAGTTAAACCATGAGTAACATGCAGATCATACGAGTCCGAACATGAGAAAAAAAAAGATTCTCTGTAATCTCTTAATCTGTAATAAAAGAGGAGTTGTGCTAAATTAATAAATTACACTAATTACTTTAGTACCTGTTGTGTAAATGTCCATTAGGTATATGTAAAGCAGAAAAAGTAACAAACTAATCACGCCTGAATTACCAGGGGTAGAATTTCTTAGTTTGAAGCCACAAATAGCAGGATTTGTCAAAGACAGTAATAAATACAACTGCAAAGTTAATAAGGTATTTTCTGAAATACACACTTTAAATACCATTTAATACTACATCCGTTGTTGTTGTTTTTTTTACCATATCACAAAATGTACTGTTGGGAGTCCAAATTCAAAAGGAATGTATTTATTTGCAAAGGCTTTACTTTGTAATGTTTATCACTTTGGAATTGTAAAACTTTGGAGTTTTATGGAGAATTATGGAGGTAAATTGAAAAGTAAATTAATTAGAAATGTTAGTAACTAACTACATGTAAATGTAACAATTCTAGTTCTTCAATACATTCAAATTTTAATGTAGGCCTATTTTAATTTTGCATGTATGCTATTCCTTGCTTTACCCTTTGTCTTACGTTATTGGAGGTTGTACTGTGGTGTTGTTGTACGCATTCTTAGCATAGAATAACACACCACACAAATTAATTACATTAAACTCTTACATAATATGACCTGAATTGTGGTCACCTTGCCAAAACAATTTGAACATTTGGGAGACTAAATTTCCTGACACACACACACACACACACACACACACACACGTACCGTGCCATACATCAACCCTTCATACAATATATACTCTCAGAAAAAGCTTTTACAAACAGGTAAGCTGTCAGATAATTATAGCCACTCTAGTGAACTTAATGTAACAAAAGTCAAGATCTAAGGCCCTCTGGATCTAATGAGATGAATAACCCTGATACTGTGCTTACATAAAATGGAAATTTCCCACAAACAGAGGTTGATTTTCAGTCAAGTGTAAATTCATTTGGTCCAGGCAATAGTGCTATTCAAACCCACCCATCTAACAGAAGAGATTGGTGAACACATGGTAGCTGGCCTCCCTCACATCTTTTTGGTTCGCCGGCCAAGGTGATGATAGTAACTCAAGGTGATGGAGAGGAAGAAGGCTTCACTAACAAGAAGAATGATTGCACCGTTGCACATTGTGCCCATCTCCAAGAGAGTGATGGATGTCACTGGGGAAAAAATGTGTATAGAGACTAATTGGCAAAGTCAGACAAAGTAGTCTTCTATAGACATCAGGCAAAAGGGTGCCAAACCGAATTCACAGCCCAATTTAACTCGTAAAAATATGTGCCGAGACAATGATACACTGCCCTCTTATGGAAATACATGCTTTAGCATTGATAAAAACAATGCCATAAAGGGTAGAATGAAATGGACTAAAAAAAAAATCAATCAATCCAAAAATCTGAATCTACCACTAGATGATTGAACCAGTAGATGAATCAGTGTTTCCCCTAGGATTTTTTTTCAGCGGGGGGGGGGGGGGGGACTGCTAGTGTTGCGGAGCAGGCGTGTTACGGATACGTGGTGTACATTTTTTAGCAATCAAAAAGCATGTCTAATTAATTGAAATAGTGTATTATGAATCATTAAACGTATACAACATTTAAAAAAAAAAACCACAAATTTTATCATTTATCATCAATTTTAATCATATGAAATTAAATAAACTTTTTGTCAAATAATGTGCTGCACAATGAGCTTTACTGTTAAAATTAAAACATGGATTATTCCTAAAAAAATCAGTTTTGATGATAATTTATTTGGATTAGTGTTAGTATTATTACATTGGGACATATCTAAATTCTACTGTACAACGGTAATATATTTCTGTCAAGTTAAACCGAAATTTTATTTTGACGGGTTGCCGTGAAGACCTTTTGAGTTTGTGTGTTTGTCATAATGATAGTTTTTCTCAAATGAAGCGGTTAAATTATCACGAAGTGACTTTCGGAGTGGATCGAGAGCCTGGAGAGGAAGTTTATGCATTTGTGTCTTCATATAGGCAAAAAAACAGCGCAAGCGTCACATGTGCTTCAGTGTGTGTGTGTGTGTGGTACGTTAAATGAAACTGCGCGTCGGCTGCACCATTCATTCACACAGAACAAGCAGGATTCGTATTTAAATAGTCTTTGTGGTTTAATATCCACACACACTTGTCTACATCGCGATTTGATTTCAAGTGTACACTGAACTGCTTTCTATTTATTCCTCAAAAGATTGACAAATTCCGCGTTATACAGTAAATTTCTTTTTTATGACTGGATTTCGTCAGCAATTTAGGGGGGGCGGGGGGGCGTTTTGGGGGGGCGGGCCGCCCCCCCAAAACAATGGTAGGGGAAACACTGTGAATATACCATAGGCTATATGTCACAAACATTGGAAGCAGTTATTTTGTCATTTGGCCTTTTTGTTTTGTTTTTAAAGAAATTGTAATACTACTCCAGAATATTTTTTTTATTTTTTTTTGGCAACAAACATAGGGAAGGCAAAAAGTTATTAGTCAGACTTAATTACAGCTTCAAGACAAAAAATGACCCCAAAAAAGCATCACCTTCAACCCATTGGCTTTTTATTATGTGACTGTCTTAAATACAGTAGGTGTGATCACTCTCCTCAACTTATATTTAGCACAAAGTAAGGAGTTTATTGGTTCATTTGAACCCTATGCTTGGATTGGATTTTTAAGAGAGCTGGTTGCCATAAGAGGGCAGTACAGCCTTAAGAACTAAGAGTATTCCAGACCTCCTCTGCTAACCAGGACTCAACAATAAGAATGGCCTAGTGTTTCAAGCCAGATTTGATCAACTTCCGATAGGCTTGGAAGCATCTGGAGAATGGGTTACAATTATGAACCAATCTGTAATGCTTTGCATTGTTTTCCAGTAAGTGTTTATAAATGTACAGCGTATGTAGCCACATAATTGCTGTTTAATTTAATATTATTAATGCTAATGAAAGTCCTTGCTAGTAAATATAATATTAATACAAATAAATAAAGCATAACATATATTAAGTAAATATTAAGAAATATTTTTTTCCTGGCCCATAAAAAAATACATAAAAAAATCTCATCATTGAGCCCTGCTAATCATTCTGAAGTGGCCTAAATACATTTTTCTCCAGTCTAAATGTCCCTTAATTATGGGTCTGCCCCCTTAGCACTGTCTGTCCACTGTTCTCAGAAAAAGAAAATCCCTCTCTCACCTAGAAATTGTACCCCAAAGTAACACGCTTCTGTAAGTAGCGTCCATTGAATGATGACCTTTTCCGCTGTGTACAAGCCATTCCACATGATTAATGAGATACCTGTTGGGAAAAGGAAACACAAAGAGTCAGTTCATCCTAAGTCAGGTAGAAACAATAAAAGGGGCTCGTCTATTAAATATAATGCGAAATCTATTTAAACCCAAGCACTTGTGCTCGGAATTAAAAAGCTTGAAATCTGGCCCAAGATCAGAGGACCGATGCTGGTGTGGGTTCCGATTCCGTTCAGGGAAAAGCGCAGATAGTCCTTCTGATCTCCTCCCACACTGCGGATATGGATGACAAAGAGGGTAGCTGTTTCTTCAACCCTGCCAAGTGCCATCTGCCAGCACTATTTTTCCAGCCTTGCTTGAGTAATTCCCACCACTCAACTGGCCATTGATCTGACAGAAGAACACTCACACCGTGCAGCGCCACAGGGGTATGAATTGTTGGTGAGCTAAACCAGGTGTCACACTGTATAAAGACCACTGGAGCTCAGTGAGGGGTCTGACCGCAAAATACAGCCCTTTTGAAATTTGCATACTAACATCATGTCATGTGTGCATACAGCAAAGCCTTCAGGGCTCTGCTGCAGCACCCTATTTATGAGCATTCATAGATAGATAATGTATGTAACAATTACATTAGCATAATATTTTATCACCCACTGGTTAGGGCTGGAATCTAAACAAATTGGGGAGGGAAACTTCTTTATGCTGAATTAGAGGCTGCGTTATGCTATTATGGAGAAAAGACAAATAGGCTGCTGTTCATAATGAAATAAGGGCATAGGGAAGGAAGGGATTTTATTTCCACAAAACTCATACCCATAAGCCACCCCTGCAATCTTTTATAATACAGGACCTCCTACGGCTGACTGTAAGCTCAAGCACGGGGTGTGCCTGGCATGTGCTGTTGTGAAGCGTCCTGGGACCAGCAGGGGGTCATTACTAGTTCTAGTGCAATAGCTCTACCCAGCACTCTGAAAGCCCTGCCCTATATGTGGCTAAATGGTATTGTATGGACTCATCCATTTTTAAAACCGAGGCGTAAAATATTCATATCTCGTGAAATCATACTAATCTGGCAGTGAACAGCTCATCTAGTCATGAATATTTCCTGTTAGTGGGAGACAGACTTGCACAAATGTGTTTACATTATGCATTTGCTATGTGTAAATTGAAAGTGGAAAAAGCTTAAGTGTAAAGAAGTGCACATATGCTACATTGACAATATTATGTGGAGAAACGCGCATTTAAATATCCTAAATGGTCCAATGCTTATATATATACATTTTATTTTCATGATATCCACAATGCTTTTACAGACTGTGTACTTTTTCAGCCCTTGTGGAACTTATAGTATTTGTCAAATTTGTCAACGTTTGTTTTTACAATTCATTTCTTCTCATTATAGACTTATAGTCTATAATGAGATGTAATCTTTAAACTTATCCAATTAAACCTGAACAATGAACATATACGCAGATTTATATAACTACAGTTGTATTGCATACATATAATGAAAATGTCCCTGACACTTGCTTAAGATGCAGTGAGTTTAAAGGTACACTATATCATTGCATATGGAGTGTGAAGAAGTATTTCTGGAAAGGTGTGAAAGAAATGATATAACATCCTTGATGTTTACATCCTGCTGTCACCTTTTTCTTTTTTCTTTTATTTATATCCTAAGGAGATCAACTTTAAAAAAAAGAAAGAGTATATATTTATAAATATATGTATTCTTCAAGCCATAAGGCTTATTTCTTTAAATTGGAAAAAGTATTTGGGCACCAAATATAGTACGTTGGCTAAAAGAAATGGTAACAAATATGTCAATGGAAAAGATAACATATTTTAAAGAATAAATATACAGTTTTTGATAGAGTTTGGGGACCTTTCTGATTGTTCTTAAAACATGTTGGAAAGGTGTTAATAGAAGACTAAGAAAAGAGGTGGTACTGAATATCAATGTAAAATACTGTGAAGCATTTTTTGTTTATTTGTTTGTTTTTGTTCTTGTGTTTGTTTCTCTATGTTACATGGAAATGTATGTACATGTGTATAGTTCAAATGTAATTAAAAAGAAACCTGAACATACATAGAAGGGCTCCGCCGAAGAGCCTGATGGAGATCCTGGTGGTGGTGAGCTCAAATATTATCTCATAGAGCTGGTTGGGGAAAGCCAGGGCCTACAACACAGAGAACGTGGTCACATAATGACTGTAATGTTATGGGACATCTAGGGAGAGGCATTAAAGCTGCAAAAATCCCTTCAAGATGACAGCAAAATGAGAAATGTCAATTATAAATTAAAAAATTAATTGTAACATTATTTGTAACGTTATAAATATATTTACTGTCACTTTTGATCAATTTAATGCATTCTTGCAGAATAAAAGTATACATTTCTTTTAAAAGAAAATCTATTGTACAGTAGCGTAAAAAATTACACAAAACACAATGAGCATTACTTCATTTTGGAGCATGAACTATTTTGCAGTAACTGCTCACCATTAAGGATGTCGATGTGAACAGCACTGCAGAGATGAGGAGCCAAATCCTGTAATGAGAGAATGAAAGACATTACACATCAAACCAACTGGCCTCTAATAAGACACAAATGGGCCACAATCAAAACCTTTAAGGATCTTCAACAACAAAAAAACTGCAAAGAACATTGGAGCAATTAAAATATTAGGGTGTCTGATGTCACACGTAAAGACAGAGACAAGCTTGAAGTCAGTGGTCTGATGTGAAGAGACTGATCATGCAAGTCTTACCGGAGACCAGTGGGCTCACGTACAGCAAACTTCATCTCATTACCCAACATCTGACTGATCTGCAAAATGAGAATTTATCAATATTAGCATGTAAGATGTAGTCAGTTTACTAGCTTCTTTTACTAGCTTTTAGAAATGTAATAATTAATAAGACACATTAATATACTATTCATTCATATAGGCTACTACTACTATAATATACTAAGTAGAGCAAGGTGGCGCACTAAAATACAGGCAGATGGAAGGAAAATGTCAAATTTAGGAAAACAGGCCTAACTCAGAAAGTGGGATTTTCAGATTTGCTGATAGCAGAAGCCTGCCAAGACTGAATGGTCCATGCAGAGGGATACAGATTCATTTTGTAAATATGGAAACTTTGGTGTAGCATCTGGAGGGACTGATAGGAAAGTTTGAGTTTTGTTTTGATTTAATATGTGTATTTTGACAGCAGGCTAGGTGGTTTCACAATGATGGCTTTGTGTTCGTAATCCAGGCTGTGGGGAATCCACAGGGGAGCACAGCTCCTTCAGACAGAATCAGACAAATACAGATAAGGATGTGGAAGGTGGTTCAATATAATGCTTTGTTTGGGTAGCCTAACTCTTATCATTCTATAAGTGACAGGGGATTTTGTAGGAGAATGCTGTTTAAAATAGTGCTAAAGCTCAAAAGGAACCAACTCAAAATGATGCTCACCAAGGCTGCATTTATTTGATTAAAAATACAAAACAAACAGTAATATTGTGAAATATTATTACAGTTTAAAATAACTGTTTTCTATTTTAAAATATTTTAAAAAGTAATTTACTCTGTGATGGCAAAGCTGAATTTCCAGCATCATTACTCCAGTCTTCAGTGTCAATATTATTTCAATATTCTGATTTAGTGCTTAAGACATATTTTGTATTACTATCAATGTTGAAAACAGTTGTGCTGCTTAATATGCTTGGGGAAACCATGGTAAAAAAAAAAAATCAGGATTTTTTTAAATAAAAAGTTTAAGAACAGCATTTGAAATTGAAATCTTTAGTAACATCATAAAATGTTACTTTACTGTAACTTTTGATCAGTTTAATGCAGCCTTACTGAATAAAAAAAATCTTTCTGACCCAAACAGTACTGTACATTTTGTGGGCAAAAGGAAACAGGTGGTTAAGAGAAAAAGGGCAGTGGACCTTTCGCTAAGCCTGGTCTTAAAACGTTAACTGGCCGATCCTTCCCCGGGAAAACTGTAGCCATCTGCCATATTTTTTAACAATCTCGTGCTCGTCCAGCGTTAGTTCAGTATATCTCGATAGTTAGCAGCATATGCCAGATGATGAAACCTGAAAGCATACTGGAAACCTTTTGGTAACTATATATATATATAATTGTGTATTTAAACTCATAGCTAATCTAGATGTTATCAACAGCATCAAAAGCTTGTCAGATCCAGTAATACTAACCATGGGTGCAGGCTGATCGAAGGGTCTAATGTGCAGTAGGAAATTAGTAGGCTAATTTTACAGTAGCAATGTCCATTTACTTATCTTTGAAACACATAAACAGGCATTTCCCTTACTTTGATGTGCTCTATAAGAAATTAGCACAATTATTGTTACCACGCTCCTTTCCATTTCCATCTCAAAATGATGTCTGTGGCTTCCAGGCCTAAAAAAAAAACAATACACCCTAATGGCCATTAAACATGCAAGCTCTCTCTTTCTTCTCCCACCCTAAAAGAGAGGGATCTATCCGTCTCCCTCTCCGCCATTCTGCACTAAAAGCCTCCGCAGCGTGGGTAATTTAGTGTTGATGAAAACCTGATCCGTTTCTGATGGGAAGCTGAACTCTTGGCCAAAGGTCATTTCATAGGGGGAAGCAAGAATGTGATCGAGGAAGGTGAGCGGGACTGATGGAAAGTGACTGCTGTGGCCTGCAGAATGTGGCCCTGATCAGTACAAACATGTGGACTGCATGTAGTTGTACTTTATTTAGCCCTAATGCATGTTTCTTGCTGTGGTAGGCCCCTTTAAGGAAAAAAATATCCGTGTGCCCTAGTACATGGTGTGCATTTGTACGGGGGGCGTGTCTCACAGCGTCTGTTTTAGCCTCTCAGGAGTGCTTAAATAGTAATAATGGCTTAGAGTAAAACGGATGTCACAGACGAGCTGACACCAGGTGTTTTTGTTTTGTTAAGGTTCCGTTGTATAGGTTTTCGCTTATTGTAATATTAGACCATGAACATTTACTGCAATTCATTCAAATGAAATTGCCAAAAATTGTATACTATGAACATGCTGTATTTAGAAAACAGCTAGTACGGCAGGTCATTGAATCCTCTCAGGAGAAAAGTGTTCACAGAGATATGGTGTTCAGAAAGCATGTCGCACCGAGAAACAAGAGCATGTCATGTTCTATGGAGACCACCACTCAATCGACACCTCGGTCTAGTTGTTTCTGAGGGGATTAACACATCTCAACAACAGCTGGGAACAGGGAGTACTCTGTTTTCTCATAAGACCTGTAATGGCAGATGATACAACAGTATGGGTGTAACGGATCGTATTGATCCAGACCTGGCCACACGGTTTGCCATGCATCTGACGTGGATTAACTGTAAATTAAAGTTGCACATTTTAAGTCGTGGCAATTTAAACATTCAAGGGATTTTAAACCGGTCAAGTGTTAATGTAGTGAAATGTAGTTGCAATAAAAGCTTTAAGAATCCGTACAACTGTAGTAGCAGATGACTATTATTCTGTTGCAAGGAACTGAGGAACAACTGATATTTCATTCCGGTTCACATGTAGAGATCGAATTTTTAAGCTCTTTATGCATTTTCTACCCCTGAACGTAAAAATTAAAAATCAAGCCATATTCTTGTTTTGTTTTTATATATAAAAAAAAAAGTTGATACATTGACCCATTTTCTCACAACATTAAACACAAAGCCAAATCTTCAAACTACCGTCACAAAACCCCTGACTCTTCTGGCAAAATCAAACAAAGCTTTCAGATCAAGCACACATCAGTCAATTTATACACACTACAGATCATTCATTAGACACTACATAAGAAAAATGGTGAATACAGCATCCACAGCATGTATTTGTTTTAGGCCATTGAGAATTTGGTTCAGAGAACAGAGTTTTGTTTAAGCAATTCCGAAAAGCTGTAAAACATAAAAACGAATGATCGGAACATACCGATTGCCTCTCCCTGATAGATCCGATCCATGACTCAAAAACTGTAATATGATCTGACCCATGAGTGTTGTGATCCGTTGCACCCCTTCTACACAGTATGTTCATCTGACCACAGGATCGCAGCAACTGCTTATTTAAGTGACAAACTAATGGAGAAATTAAACAGATTACTTCAAATACATCACGCCCCATATTAGGTATGATAAACAGAAAATCATGATCATGAGTGTGCAAGTCTTCAAATAGTAATGGAAGACCAAAATCATTTTGTACCACAAATAAATTTTCAAGTTGCTCAGAAAAATTTTGCACCCAAAAGATCTACTTTGACTGGTGAAACTGCTGATTTATTAATATAGCATCTCTTGAAAGCTCATGTGGAGCTGGATTCATGCATACATCTCCAGCCATTATGGTGCTAGCTGAGCCATCTCTGTTGAAACAGAGGGTGATGGGCGACTGCCCCTTAATGGATGTTCTCTTAGATCTTTCTCTGTGACCCTACCCAAGGATTGATGCACATTGCAGGGGTGGAAAGGGCAGCTGTGTCTGAGTGCCGCCCATGTTTCATGTGGACTACCTCAAAGCCCCATATGTTTTAATAGTGCTGAGCGTGAGATGGGTAGTGGTACCAATAAGCTTTCATTGTGGGGTATTCATATTTGGGACGTGAGAGTCGTTTTCATTTTGTTTTGCACATTTAATGTTTTCCTTTTTATTTTTACAAAGGCTACGCTTAAATTACCGTCAAGTTAATGTTACATTTTAAAATTAATATATTTTTTGAATAGTGTATTTCTGGAGCGGAAAAAAATCATTTAATTTTACCTCCGATTTTGCATGTGTTCGTTTTCTCTGTGGAACTCGCGGAAGGTTCAGAGAAATGTCCACTCGGAAGATGAGCAAGGTGAGGGAGTATTTTGTAAGCCTACACACGTCATGTCAAACTAGTATAAAACCACTAAGCATGCTTATAGGCTTGTTATACTACCGGTTAAGAGCGACAATAATACGATATGAAATTTTATATCAGATTGAAGGAGAAACATTATGAATGAAAATTACTTGGCACCTGAACAGTTGCTATATCAACAACCTAAGGAAGAGAAAACTCGACTAAAAAGTCGTCTAGTGGGTTGCAAAATGCACATTCCTTATTCATAGTCGTGCAACATGACTGCACACTGGCTTCAGGATGAGTGTGTGGGGACAGTTAGTGTCCTAAAGCAGAGCTGGCGTTCCACACTGTGCCACAACTCATCTAGTCAGCCACCTCCCCCATAGCAGGTGTGTTCCTAATGCACAATAAATTTGTGGTTTGTGTGTGATGTATTCCTACCTCCCATAAAGCAAGAGAGCTCTGTACGCAATATATTCTATAGTTTATATATTCCTTTCAACAGAAATATATAAATGATAAACAGCAGCATCTCAGAAAACAGAAAACAGTCAGCTAGAATCCAACAATCCAAAAATAATATTTGTATATTTAATTTATATTATTATTATTTAAATAATAATAATAATATTTTACTTAATATAATACTGTATTAATTATTAATATAATTAATAATATCAAAATGTTTAGTATTATTCAATTAATTAATAAATCAATAAATTAAATACTTTTTGATTGTGGTTGCTGTTGAATGAAAGAATATATGAATAAGATATATACATACAGTTGTAATTGAAATTATTCAACCACCCTTTCAAATCAGGTTTATTGGCTAAATTTACAGACTTTCAGCTGTTTGCAATGAACAAATCAAACAAAAGTAATTGAAATAGCTCAACACAACAACTATTTCAAGTGGTTTCCCCAAATTCATCTGAAAATGCTACTTTAAATGACTTCTGCAGTCTCAAAATGATTCAACCCCCTGAATAAAATCTCTCACAACAGCACAAATCTGCAAAACAGGTGTTGTCTCAACCACACCTGATGCAACTAATCAAGGGCTTTATTAGTTGCACCAGGTTTGCTTGAGCTAGAACACATGAAATACCTCAACTGGCTAGGTTTGTTGAGTGCCACATTTGTCTACATGTTAGGAACATGGCTAAGTCAAAAGAATGGTCCAAAAGGTTAGCTTAGTTTAGTTTATTTAATTACACATAGTCTGCAAGTTCAAAGCTAAGGGAACAGTGGTTACACTACCTGGACAGGGCAGAAAAAGGAAGCTATCAACGGCTGCAACCAGATTTCTGAGAAGACAGGTTTAAAAAAAAAACTTGAGTGGCTGCAAAATACCTGCTGCAAGACTTGGTGCCAACAGGCACTGAGGTTTCAGCTTGCACAATAAGGCGAGAAGTTTTGGGACTCTGTTCTGTGGAGCGATGAAACAAAATGGAAATTTTCGGCCCTATGGATCAGCTGTATGTCTGGAGGAAGAAGAATGAAGCGTATGCTGAAAAGAACACTCTGCCTACAGTTAAAGGACAAGTTCGGTATTTTACCATTTGACTTGACTTGGACAAAAACTACGATAAAACCTGTTGGAAAGCATCTTTTTCAGCGATTTTTGTGTGAGCATATCAGTGAACACCCCTGACCACTCGGTGAGTTTAACGTCTTTGTAAACTAAAGTTTAATGCGTTTTATGAAGGATTGTTTCTGTGCACCTATGCAACCATTGTGGGGGTGTGGGGGTGTGGGGGTGCGACCACAGAAACCGAAATTTCTCGGGACAGCAGCATGTGTCCAAATTTTAATCTTAACTGTTCTATTTCATCAGAAACGATCTTGAAACAGGGCTTTAAGTGTAAAATACCGAACTTGTCCTTTAAGCATGTGGTGCTCGGTGATACTCTGGGGCTGCTTTGCATCCTCTGGCACTGGAAACCTGCAGCGTGTGGAAAGCAAGATGGATTCATTGAAGTATCAGGAAATCCTAGGAGAAAACATCATGCCGTCAGTAAGGAAGCTGAAACTTGGGCGTCATTGGACCTTCCAACAGGGCAATGATCCCAAACATACCTCAAATTCCACCAAGGCTTGGTTGCAGAAGAAGTCCTGGAAGATTCTACAGTGGCCATCACAGTCACCTGACTTGAACCCTATAGAAAATCTCTGGTGGGATTTGAAGAAGGCGGTTGCAGCACGCAAACCCAAGAATATAACTGAACTGGAGGCTATTGCTCATGAGGAATGGGCTAAGATTCCTCAGAAACGCTGCCAGAAGCTGTTGTCTGGTTATACATCTCATTTGCAGCAGGTCATAACAGCAAAAGGGTGTTCTACTAAGTACTAAAGATGCTTCCCATAAAGAGATTGGATAATTTTGAGACTGCAAAAGTCATTAAAAGTTGCTTTTTTAGTTGAATTTGGGGAAACCACTTGAAAAAACTACTTTTGTTTGATTTGGTCATTGCAGACAGCTGAAAGTCTGTAAATTTCACCAATATTGCAATGGGGGTTGAATAATTTCGAACTGCATATATATAAAAAAAATAATAATAATAATATATATATATATATATATATATATATACATACACACACACACACACACTTCAAGTTGCACTAATAATTTGAAAACCCCTAAAAGGCATATGACTTAGACAACATAAAAAAGCAACAAAAAAATCAGGGAAACACTGCCCGGAGATCACTAAATATGAGGAAAACTAGTAAGTAAAAAAAAAGAAGCTTTCTTACATGAATAGCTATTGAGGTCAATTATGAAAAAGACTGATGCTGTCAGGTGGGACGTTACCTTTGATCTGTGCACCTCTCCGTCATCATCCTCCCCGCCGACACCCAGAACCTTGCGGGACTTGAGGCGACTCACAAGATCAGTCTGACTGTGCTTCTTCATAAGAGGTGGTGGTGTGGAGGTCATGGCAGCAGAGGAAAGCAGGCACTTCAATGAGCTGTCAGAGGGACTAAGAAAACGATAACATCAGCAGGAGCACTTTATCAGAGTTGTTTGTACCTAGCATTCCTAGAAAAAAATTAACAACTAGTAATTTGTAGAGTTTGTGAAATTTAATAATAGCATGTCATTTTGTTTCACAACTGTGACTATGAATAATCATAGCTATCAGTAAGGTTTTGCACAGGCTAAACGAAACAAGACAGCAGTAGAAAAATACATAAACATTGCATTGTGAGTCTACATGCTCCCACACAGCTGCACTATGCTTACCAAGGCTGCATCAATAAATAGCCTATATTTAAAAAATATAATTTATTCCTGTAGCTGCGTTTACATAACCTGGCCCTAGCCAGATGAATTTCGCTCCGCCTAGCTTCACTCATCCATCTGGAACCGATCCATTGAAATGGCGTTTCGGAAGGCTGGGCCTTATCAAAAATCCTTGCATATGATTGGATAAGCCACTTGTCTGTCATCTTTATCGACGTGCTATTTCAACCACTCACACCGAAGCCAACCCGTGACGCTGAAGAATCCGGTCGGGAGAAGGCAGGGCTGTTGGAACGAATTCCGAAATTCGAATATAATTCGAATATTAAAAAAATCAATACTATTCGAATGCTGAAGTTACTATTCGAATATTGTTTTTTTATGTATATTTTAATTTTTTATATATATATAAACAGGAAAGAGGCCGCACTATGCATAAATTGTTTTATTTGCACAAACGCGTTTCAAGAAGGCACGCGCCGAAACGCGTTTGTGCAAATAAAACAATTTATGCATAGTGCGGCCTCTTTCCTGTTTAACGTTATATATTCTAATCATCAGGCCAGCATTCTTAAAGTTTAAGTTTAATCATTGAGTGAAGCCTGCTCCTATTCCCATTCATTAATTTTTTTTATATGGAATCTTGCCTTTCTCGCCACCTTGACTTACACACATGTGAAAATGAAATGCTTTTGTTTCGTCTGATGAACAATAACGTTTTTGAATCGTAACACAATTGTGCACGTTATCCACGCTGTATCATCATAACAATACTGTCAAAAATGGTAAATGTTTAACAACGTAAAAAAGCGCCCGTGAAGCGCAAATATCTTGGTGAAAACTCAACGGATTCGGCGAGCACCAAACTCGTTGGAACCGTCTAGTCGAACTGAAAAGAACGATATAAGTTTCAGAATTTTTGGTGGTGTTTTAGCGGAGATATTAGCCGAAAACCATCGGTAGCGCTTCAACCATATTCAGCACGAATAAAATTGTTACATGTTCTGTCCACTAGAGGGATATCTAACATTACAATAAACAATTGTAATGTTAGATATCCCTCTAGTGGACAGAACGTGTAACAACAACCACATGCTATAGTGGCATTGGCGATCCATAAGCCTGAGTAATGTCGTAAATATTAATAATAGGATGAATTTGAGCATTTAATACTCGAATATTATTCGAATATTAAATAAAATAAGGAATGGAATTCGAATAGTATTATAGAGGAAGATTGACAGCCCTAGAAGGCACTGATCTATATAACATCGTTTCCACCAACAAAAGCCTTAAGAGCCGTTCTCTGATGTTCTTTTAATGAAACAATATTAGGTAGATTGGACAACACGGATGAAATAGCAGCATCAATGTTAACGCTTGTTTCCTCGATGCGAGCCGCCATTGTTGTCTGAATCAAAACAGTCTCACGGTCGCTTCTCCACTACGTCACATCTATGAAACTCCCGCCCTGCGTCCTGATTGGCTAAACCATAAAGTTGGTTGGAGAAATCACTCTCAATGGAAAAGGTTCCAGATGGATGTGAATGAAGCTAGGCGGAGCGAAATTCATCTGGCTAGGGCCAGGTTAGCGTTTACATGGACGGGACCCTAATAATCTGATTGTAATCGGACAACTAGCACAGTCAGAAACATCAATCAGAATGTATTGGCAAAACCCGATTAAAATTTAATCTGGATTGTAAGGGATGGTATAAACCTTTTCTAATCCGATCAAGAGGACACGTAAACACTTGATCGTATTAAAAACCGAAACTGGAAAGTACTGCACATGTGCAATTACATTAAAATGGCGTAATGACGTATGACGCGAGGAACAAGCTTTTGTTGTTGTTGAATGAAGTGTCATAAATGACTTCAATGTCAATCTAATATTTTCGTTCCACTCATCGTCTGGGGACCTGTCCCAAATGGCACACTTCATATGCACTTTCGGTCTTGTGGACTTACAATGGCTGCCGCGTGCGCCTGTCTGTTAAGTCCATGAGACCGTAGGGTGTCCTATTTGTCATTTTAGGATTCAGAAGGGTGGTGGCGAGCTCCCCCTTTGCAGTCGATATGCGCACTCGATACGCACTTTTGCTAGCCTGACGTCATCATACTCAGATTCTAGTCAGAATATGAGTCTGATACTGCTCCATTGGGCTATGATTATGGGGCGTGTTTCAAGTGTCGAGGTGTCCATGAGCAAGACACCTAACCCCAGCTGCTCCCGACGAGCTGGATGGCGCCTTGCATGGCTGCCGTCGCCCGTCGGTGTATGAATAAGTGAGTGAATGGGTGAATGTGAGGCAAATTGTAAAGCGCTTTGGTGGCCATTGGGTCTGTGAAAGCGCTATATATAAATGCAGTCCATTTACCATTTAACCGAACCAGGAAAGAAAATGCCTCTGCACTCAATTGGATAGACCTACAACTAATCAGAGCAAAGGAGTAAGTGACGTATGTTGAATCCCGTAGGAAGGACGGCAAAAAAATTTTTCCGATCGACAAATGCCTTGATCGCGGTTCTCTGTTCCTCTTTTAAAATGAATGCGCTGTCGATAATTATCTTCTATAACAGACGCGATGGCAGAATCTACACATCTCAATTCTCCAGGGGCAGACACTTTTGTTGTAAACGAATCCAACCCAAGCGCTCTTTGGTGACGTGGATGATTACGTTACTGTTGATCATCTGTCCATCATCATATAAAGCCCGCCCTGACAATTTGATTGGTCCGAACAGCGCTGGTTTGAGCATAGTTGCTCCACAACGGATCAATTCCAGACCGAACTTCCTGACCTCAAATGTTGTGGGCGGGGCTAAGTTCGGTTGGCATCCAGGCTACACTTTTGCTGAGCCCGCACTGAAGGGAGCTCCGCAGCAGACTTCTTTCCGACAGTCAAAGCGGCGTTACGTCACAAAAGCACGGACTTGTAAGGAAGACCGCAAGTGTTTAGGGTGCCATTTGAAACAGGGCCTGTGAAGTGGGGCAGAACAACGTCCCACTAGTCCTTGTTTCAGACTTTCATCCACAGACGCCTTGTTTTGGGCGATTAATATAAGCAGCACGACACAAAGCTTCATGTGCTCGTAGTCCCTAATTTGGACCCGAAATAAGTAAATATTAAGTCTGGTCTTTAAAACATAGAAGAAATTTAGGAAAATAGTAAGTGCAAACAGCAAGAAACTGTATATTCGTGCACTGTGCTCATATCAAAAAATTAATTGCGATTTGAAGCTTGTGAAGTTGTGACACATAAACGAGAACATCAACCCAATCACTTTATTTAGCGTTCATGTAAACACTACGTTTGGATTCATCAATCGGAATGAAATCATTCCGATTGAAAAAACTAAAGTGTCCTTGTATATGTAGCTTGTTTCACTTCATTCTGATATGCTGATTTAATGCTCAAGCAACATTTTATTAATATTATCAATGTTGAAAACAGTTGTGCTGCTTACAGTTTTCACAAAAAAAATGTGATACATTTTTGGGATTATTTGATGAATAGAAAGTTCAAAAGAACAGCATATATTTGAAATTTATAAATGCCTTTACTGAGCCAATTTAATCTGTCCTGAATAAATAGACCCCATTTAACGCAATTTTAATCACAAACATTTTTTTAATATTCAAACAATGGCCATAAATATTGGGTTATTTTTAGAAGCAAAAAATACTAAAATGGTGTGCACATCCCAAACACCCAAATTGGGACCCAAATTATTTTTAGGAGCAAACACAAAAGGAGACATTGATGACCTTGTGACATGACTGCATGAATGGTTACTGTCAATGAGCTTTGAACAGCCTAAAGGAATTACATTTTTAGGTGAGAACAACACCACATAATGTCTCATCAGTAACAGGAAATGGTATTATGTGTAGCCTATGTTATTATCCCTCTCTGTGGATAATTTAGACATGAAATTACCAGACATGCCTCAGGGCACGGAATACACTTTGAAAGAGGTTCAAAGACAGCTAATTTCTGCTGCACAGAAGGGAACAGGACATGTCTCTCTGATATCTTGTGCAGACTGCTTATTGAACAACCCAAAGCCTGTCTAATCTAATTGATTAGCTTGGTGTTAATGAATTGAGCTTGATTCATGACAGCAGCTGCCTCATGTTGATCCTAGCTCTTTAGCCCAATCTAATGAGGACAAAAAGCACAAACTAAGGGTGTTTTCACACTGGGCTCGTTTGCTGCGATCCGAGCCCGAGCGCCATTGTTTTCGGCGCCCCCCACACCGTTGGTCTGGTTTCACCGTCTATGGGTTTCACACTCAACTTGATTCTATCGAACCCTGGTGCGTTAGCGTGCGTCTTACGTCATCACAAACGTGCGCGGGGCATGATAGAAAACAGAACGCGGGTTAATATATTGTGTTTTTTTATTAATTCGGCACTATTATGCGCAGCTGAGTGAACAACACACGTTTACTGTGTGTGTCGCATAAGGTGGCCTTCTGCTGCTTTCAAACATGCTCTTTTGAGGAGACAGTGGATTTCCAAATTTGTTGCCCTGATTCCACGCACTATGCGCAAATACACTGCAGGCTCACTCTCGCTCGTATCCAAGGTAAATCATCAACACTATCATCCCTTACATGTGTTTTATTTAACTAAATACATCATAATCAGCTTATTGTGAGAGTGATACACTAGATGCTGCTTACTGCTAAAAGATTAACTGAAGTTGCCGAAGAAGAGCAGCCCCAAAGAGTCTGTAGGGTTAGAACTGATGTTCTACTCCATTACTCAACTCATTCCCATTAGACAACTGAGTAAGGCAGCCAATAAAAAAGAGAGAGAGAAAAACGGCAGGCACTTGCCAAAATGGACCACAAATTTACTTTATTGAGGCATTTAGCTGCCAGTACTAAATGGCTTCTTTCTTTTTACAAAATAATAAAAACTAAATGCTAAAATCTAAACATTGTATTAAAGCTCTAAAGAGATATAAACACTTTAAAATCCACTGACATCATGAAAGTTCAACAGGCTTTTGGCTTCAACTCTATAAGAACATTTATACTTTCACTTAAACAGCTCAATAAGTCTGTTATCTTTCACATAGAATTACAACTCTGCAATGTTCCAGGACAGTATGCTAATACTAAACAATAGAACATAGTGACAAAAAGCCATAAACAAAGCAACACTCATAAACCTGAATTATCAAATCATGTTTAGTAAGTTTACACATAAATGCAACCATATTAATTATTCATGTCCCATGACTAAATCACAATTATTTTTCAGTGTAGGCCTATATCGTGATAGCAAATCTGCATTACGATGCGATCAAGTAGCGGTAACTCTTTGGGTTTTTCCCAGCATTTTTATTTTCTTCTTAAAATTGTTTTTTACAATGTCAAGTAAGTCACCTTTATTTATATAGCGCTTTATACAATACAGATTGTTTCAAAGCACCATAACAGTGATAACAGGAAAATGATTCAATGATGCAAACATTTACATTTAGTCATTTAGCAGACGCTTTTAACCAAAGTGACTTACAACTGAGGACTAAAGTAAGCGAGTCATCGTGAAGAGGCAAAAACAACGCAAAAAACAAGAAGTGCTCAAAATACAAAGTTCAGGCACAGCTCAGAGTAGCATAAGCCAGACAAATTTAAAAAAAAAAAAAAATGTTTTATGAGGTTAAAGGGATAGTTCACCCAAAAATGAAAATTCTGTCAGTAATTACTCACCCTCATGCTGTCCATCACACGCATCACACACATGATCAGCGTCGGCCAATAGTGAGCCTATGTGTGACGTACAACACAAAAGCGCTGCGCTGTTACACTACGTGAACTGACTCGAGGCCCACAGAGACGGAAATTAATAGTTGAATAAAGGCGTCATTTTTGTTTGTTTTTTGCGCACAAAAATTATTCCCTGTCGCTTGATAAACTTAAGATCGAGCCACTGTAGTCACTTGGACTATTTTAAAGATGTCTTTAATAACTTTTCTGGGCCGGCAAGTTTCAATCCCTTAGAAACCTATGGAGGAGTGATCCAGCTCTCAGATTTCATCAAAAATATCTTAATTTGTGTTCCGAAGATGAACGAAAGTCTTACGGGGTTGGAACAACATGAGGGTGAGTAATTACTGACAATTGAGTAGTAATTTTAATTTTTGGGTGAACTATCCCTTTAAGTGCTCACGGAAGAGATGAGTTTTCAGTTGTCTTTTGAATGTTGTCAGGGATTCTGCATTCTGGATGAGGGTGGGGAGATCATTCCACCAGCATGATACCGTGAATGAGAATGTTCTGGAGAGTGATTTTGTGGCTCTTTGTGATGGTACCACCAGAGCTGTTGAAAAACAGAGTTGCGACACTCCCATAGACCGCCATAGGAACTTTGTAATGCGGAAGTAACGCGTGTTGTGGAGCAGCCAATAGTTCCAAACACTGATAGTTCCAGCATTGAACCCCATTCATTTTCAGTGTTTCCGAGGTAGGCTCGCGGGTAAGTTAATGAAATTACTGTATTTTTTTTTTTACTTTTACTCACATTAGCCGACCTCTCGTGAATCTAGTCAGTAGTTATATTTTATGTAGCCAGTTTTAGTTAATGTTTATTGGAAGCTAATAGGTTAATTGCAGCTATAGCTTATGTGACCAACACTTCACTAATGTTAGCTAACTTACCGTAACCTGATGTCAGTTGGGCTACATTTACCTCAAATTTTCTTCAAGTTCGTTGGCATACAACGTTTATCTTATGTATTAAATTTGTTGTTTAAGTTAGCAACACTTAGTTGCGACCGTATTAGTGCATCTGATTGCAACGAATAGCAGTAGCTTAACTAGATGTGAATGATCCCAGTATATGCATATATGTCAAAATGTGTGTTTGTGTAATACATACAGTGAGGAAAATAAGTATTTGAACACCTTGCTATTTTGCAAGTTCTCCCATTCAGAAATCGTGGAGGGGTCTGAAATTGTCACCGTAGGTGCATGTCTACTGTGAGAGACATAATCTAAAAGAAAATATCCAGAAATCACAATGTATGATTTTTTTAACCATTTATTTGTATGATACAGCTGCAAATAAGTATTTGAACACCTGTCTATCAGCTAGAATTCTGACCCTCAAAGACCTGTTAGTCTGCCTTTAAAATGTCCACCTCCACTCCATTTATTATCCTAAATTAGATGCACCTGTTTGAGGTTGTTAGCTGCATAAAGACACCTATCCACCCCATACAATCAGTAAGAATCCAACTACTAACATGGCCAAGACCAAAGAGCTGTCCAAAGACACTAGAGACAAAATTGTACCCCTCCACAAGGCTGGAAAGGGCTACGGGGAAATTCCCAAGCAGCTTGGTGAAAAAAGGTCCACTGTTGGAGCAATCATTAGAAAATGGATGAAGCTAAACATGACTGTCAATCTCCCTCGGACTGGGGCTCCATGCAAGATCTCACCTCGTGGGTTCTCAATGATCCTAAGAAAGGTGAGAAATCATCCCAGAACTACACGGGAGGAGCTGGTCAATGACCTGAAAAGACCTGGGACCAACGTTTCCAAGGTTACTGTTGGTATTACACTAAGACGTCATGGTTTGAAATCATGCATGGCAAGGAAGGTTCCCCTGCTTAAACCAGCACATGTCAAGTCCCGTCTTAAGTTTGCCTATGACCATTTGGATGATCCAGAGGAGTCATGGGAGAAAGTCATGTGGTCAGATGAGACCAAAATAGAACTTTTTGGTCATAATTCCACTCGCCGTGTTTGGAGGAAGAAGAATGATGAGTACCATCCCAAGAACACCATCCCTACTGTGAAGCATGGGGGTGGTGGCATCATGCTTTGGGGGTGTTTTTCTGCACATGGGACAGGGCGACTGCACTGTATTAAGGAGAGGATGACCGGGGCCATGTATTGCCATGGGTCGAGGCTGGGTCTTCCAACATGACAATGACCCGAACCACACAGCCAGGATAACCAAGGAGTGGCTCTGTAAGAAGCATATCAAGGTTCTGGTGTGGCCTAGCCAGTCTCCAGACCTAAACCCAATAGAGAATCTTTGGAGGGAGCTCAAACTCTGTGTTTCTCAGCAACAGCCCAGAAACCTGACTGATCTAGAGAAGATCTGTGTGGAGGAGTGGGCCAAAATCCCTCCTGCATTGTGTGCAAACCTGGTGAAAAACTACAGGAAACGTTTGACCTCTGTAATTGCAAACAAAGGCTACTGTACCAAATATTAACATAAATTTTCTCAGGTGTTCAAATACTAATTTGCAGCTGTATCATACAAATAAATAGTTAAAAAAATCATACATTGTTATTTCTGGATTTTTTTTTTTAGATTATGTCTCTCACAGTGGACATGCACCTAGATGACAATTTCAGACCCCTCCATGATTTCTAAGTGGGAGAACTTGCAAAATAGCAGGGTGTTCAAATACTTATTTTCCTCACTGTATACATAAATACACATGCATTCATACGTACATATATACATACATATATATATATACATACACAATATATTATGTGTATGGGTTAGGGTTAGTTATGTGTGATATAAATATATATACATGTATACTGTACACAGTACATACTACATACATGTATTTGTGGGTGTTTTCTGATGAATGGTTTAATCTATGATTAGAGAAGGATGAAGGGGTACATTAGCCATACTGAAATGAATCCCGTTAACAGTTCGTGAGCTTAGAATTATAAGGTTCTATCTCCACTTTTGGTCGAAATTGAGTTTGACATAATCTTATCCATTAGGTGTTTATTAATGCCTGTGTGGTGTTATTTTTGTAAAAAAAATATTTTGTTAGTAGTTATTAATAAAATAAAAAGGTTCCATCTCACAAAACAGCAGGGATGTAAAAACTTTGATGCTCAATATCTCAGAACTACCCTAAACGGAGATAGAACCTTATAATTCTAAGCTCACGAGTTATGGATCGTATGTTAAAAACATACATGTTATGGATCGTAGCCTATTTAGGAACATAGTTAATTCACTCATTAACTATCTCTCCAGTTTCATTTTATGAAGTAAAAATTTTACCGAACATTGCTGCAAATATAGTCGTTGCTGTTAATGCATTCTACGTTGTGGGAGCAGTCCATTTCCCTCCAAAATTAAACACAAAAATGTATTAATGCTGTGTTTCTGTCACTCCCCAGAAAAAAATGCTATTAAATGCAGTGCCGCTGCTAGCCATTTTGGTGCCCTAAGCATAATTCCTTTATGATGCCCCCCCGCCCCCCCTAAAAAAAAAAAAAAAATTATTTAGGATTTTCATTTAGGGGGGCTAAGCCCCCAATGAGGGTATGATTTATAAAAAAATTAAAAAGCTCAAAAGTAACACTTTAGATTAGGGTCTAATGCTTACTATTAACTAGTTTCATTACCATGCAATGGCATGGTTTTATAATCACTGGGATCCCGAATTTGAGGCAGGTTAGTTAGGGGTGTTCGGTGGAAATGTGGGATTTTTCTGAACTACAGATGTGCATTTTAAAGATGTTGTGAAGGCAAAAAAAAAAAATCGATAACAACAGCTTTAAAACCATGTCAGTGGGCAGCTGATTATTTTTCTCTCCTCATCAGCATCACACGCTTTTTCTCTTTGTTTTTATCTTGCCCTGTCTCTTCCCCTCCTAAAGTTGGCTTTTTTAATTTACTAAAGGTTACAATTTGTATTTTATTCTCAATATGTACACATTCATTATAAATCCTGTGCCTAAGATGAAAACGGCTTTGTTCATGTTTCTTGTCCCCTCACAATGACAGTAGCCTAAACTATTACACTAGGCTACATGTTACATAGGCCTATTTTCAGTTCAAAATGGCGAAATTAGACAAAACTATATTAGTTTGCCTAATTATTTTTTGTCATTCGGCTAACATTTATGACCTAAAAAACTGTCAAATAAAGTTAAGTTTAGCTACTTACATCTTATCTCGCACTTGACCGTACACTGAAGCGTCGAGTTGCACTGTTAAAATTCGCGCTCAGCGTCTGTGAACATAAAGCCCGCCTACTTTGATTTGATTGGTCATCTCAAATATTCTGACATTGACGAGCAGTGACAGACCGATGAGGCTCAGATGAACACACACATGAACACATCACACACACACACACACACACACACACCCTGTCCTGTGTTTCTGACGTGCTCTCTGTCTCTGCTCGGCGCCGCTGCGGAATGAAGAGGAAGAACGCGCTGAATCTGATTATAACAAGAAGTTTGATGATTGGTTTTTCATTAGGCTATTTTTGGTGCCCCCTCAGCACTTGGTGCCCTACGCACAGCGCGTGATGCGCGTGGTGGGAGCGGCGGCGCTGATTAAATATATTTAAAGTAAGCGGCAACATAATAATCAATGTACATTATGCGTCAATATTTACCGATAATTGCTGCAAATATAGCTGCTGCTGTCTGTCCCGCTTAAAATCATTCAAACTGGTTCACAGCGCGGCTCTGTTTGGAACTATTGAGAGCTACACAAACCACGTAGCGGCGAGATCAAAGAGTGTCGCAACTCTCATATTTAACGGCTCTGGGTACCACGAGCCGTCGCTCATTGACCAATCGTAGGCTTCTGGTAGGGATGTAGACTCGTAGGAGTGAGTGAAAGTAGGACGGAGCTGAGTCTGTGGTACATCTGTAAGCAAGCGCCAATGCCTTGAACTTGATACGAGCAGCGAGTGGTAGCCAGTGCAGAGAGATGAACAGAGGAGTGACGTGGGCCCTTTTGGGCTTGTTGAAGACCAGACGAGCTGCAGCATTCTGGATCATTTGTAGAGGTTTAGTTGCACATGATGGAAGTCCAGCCAGAAGAGCATAGCAGTAATCAAGCCTAGAGATAACCAGGGCCTGGACGAGAAGTTGTGTTACATGCTCAGTTAGGAAAGGCCTGATCTTCCTGATGTTGTGCAGTGCAAACCTGCATGATCGAGCCATCTTTGAAATAATCTTTCAAATGTTACTCCAAGATTTCTGACCGACCTTGATGGGGTAATTGAGGTTGAAACTAGCTGGATAGTGAAGTCGTGTTGTAGAGACGGATTGTCAGGGAGGATGAGAAGCTCAGTCTTTGCCAGGTTGAGCTGCAGGTGATGTTCCTTCATCTATGCCGAGATGTCCGCCAGACAGCTTGAGATACGTGCAGCTACTGAGGGATCATCTGGTTTAAATGAGAGGTAGAGCTGGGTGTCATCAGCATAGCAATGGTAAGAGTAACCATGTGCCTGTATGATGGGTCCCAGAGTGCTGTGGTGTAAATGGAGAAGAGGAGCGGTCCAAGAACTGAACCCTGAGGAACCCCTGGGGTCAGTTGATGTGCTTTGGATACCTCGCCTCTCCATGCGACCCTGAAGGATCTACCTGTCAGATAGGACTCAAACCAGTGGAGAGGAGTACCTGTAATGCCCAGTGATGAGAGGGGGGACAGAAGGATCTGATGGTTCACAGTGTCGAATGCAGAAGACAGATCCAGGAGAATGAGAACTGATGATTTGGAAGCAGCTTTTGCGGTGCACAGGGCTTCTGTGACCGACAGTAATGTGGACTCCGTTAATGCCCTTTCTTGAAACCAGATTGGTTTATATCTAGTTGGTTGTTCAGAGACAGGAAAGATGATACTTGGTTGAAAGCAACTCGTTCAAGTGTTTTCGCAATGAATGGTAGGAGAGAGACAGGTCTGTAATTCTCTAAAATTGATGTGTTTAATGTTGGTTTTTTAAGCAGTGGAGTTACCCGAGCCTGCTTGAATGCTGTAGGGAAAATACAAACAGTTAATTTTGGATGTGCAGCTCTAACAGGAAACCATGTCATTGTTCAGCTGAAGATAGTTAAGTGTTGATTCAGTTATGTTGTAAAGATCATCATTTATTAATTTAGTTCATATCATCCATAAAGAAATACTGCAGAAAAATAGTGAAGACATCGTCCAGCTCAGTTCAGTTCTCATCCAATAGAGTCAGTGCCGTCAAATCAATAATACTGATGAATATTAAGGGTGTGTTCACACTTGGCATGTTTGGTTTGATTGTAATGAAACCTGGTACGATTGCTCTGTTAGTGAGGTTTATTTGAATAAGTGTGAATGCTGCCATCCGAAACCTGGTGCTCACCAAACAAACGAGCGATCCTAAAAAGATCCACAAGATGCAATCCTAAAAAGGACAGAATGCTCAAGCAAACCTGTTTTTTCTTGTCATAGTCATAATGTTGCCCATCACAGTTTGGTACAGTCAACAGAACCGCGTCTCCTTGCAGCAGATATCGTTTGTGTGTGTGACAGAGCGATTCCTGTCACTGTTTTGACTCCTTTAAACATTTTATAAGTTCTTCACGAGTTCTCAGCTGGTCAAAATACCATCATATGAAGGCTAGGCTACACATACAATGTGCGCATTTAGTCCAGCACACAGCATTGTTTTGGATGTTCGGTAATAAAAGCCGACCAATCAGGTTGTAGGGTCTGGACCCATAAGACACACACTAATTATTCATTATATACAAAGGTTTATGAAACTCCAAAACTAACATCCCAAATTAAACGAACACCAGGGCTGAAACAGTTTCATGTTACAGGGCTGATAAGGAGATTTTACGACCACATTCCAAAGGAATGTGGCCACATGCGTAAGAGAGAGACAATGGGAAGACTTTGCTGCATTAATCATAGACTAACTGATCTATAAATTAACATGCAGAAAACTGTGAAAGAAACAGTGTAAATGGTTTACTGTCTTGTGTACTATTATGTATATATTATGGTATGTACCTTGGTATACAACCAACTAACGATCAATGTAACCTCACCTGTATCATGCCTCCTACCTAATTAATCCTCATTTAATGACTCACACTTTGATGTACATCACCTTCTTCTAGAATGCAGTGTGGATGTGTTATATCTATCTACGCATTAATGAAGGTATAACCACGCTTGGGACAAAGACTCATAAATGAGGGTAAGTGTATCCATTAAGCCCACCAAAATCTAAGTCTAGGTTTTTTTCATAGATATTGACATGGTTTATACGGAAAATAATTAGTTAAAATGCAAGATTTATCTCATTTGAAAATGTATTAATTAGTTGATGTACATTTTAGAATATAAAATTAAGATAATTTAGGAATAAAGTCAGAAGTCTGGCATGGGCTTAATTGGTACTTTTGGCACCATTTACGCCCGTGTGTGTTCCAAATAAGCCCACATCATCATTGATTCACAAAATATAAAAAATGTATTGATTTTAAAGAAGTAAAACATCAATATATTTATTCAGTGACAGGGAAGTATTAAAAAAATTCCTTTTTTTTGCTAATGTTTGATTAGAGCCCTGGGTGGGATGGGTGGGTGTTAGTGGCCGGTGGTCTGGAGCCTAAAGTCAGCTTGACTGGAGTTGTAACTGGAGTCAAGCTGGACGGTTGACCAGGTGTATCTCGGAAGCCAAGCAGAGTTGGGGCTCCATACTCTGGGCTTAAGGGGGCCTCCTAGTGGGCCCCAGACACCGGGAGTCTGGAGCCTTAAGTCGGCTTGGCTCCCGAGTTATTCCTGGTCAAATGTGGAAGCTTGACCGGGTGTATCTCAGGAAGGAAGCCGAGTTGGGGATCCAGACTCTGGGGTTTCGGGGGGTCTCCTAGTGGGGCCCCCACACCGGGAGTCTGGAGCCTTAGGTCGGCTTGACTGTGGAGTTATGCCCGATCAAATCAAAATTCCACAGGAAGTGACCATATCTCGGGAAGAAAGCCGAGTTAGGGCTCAATACGCCCGGCATAGGGAGCCCACTGGGTGACCCCTCCATGCCTGGAGTCCGGAGCCCCAACTTGGCTTGGGTCCCGAGTTTTGCCCGGTCAAAGCTGGACTGGAAGTGGGGGTATCTAGGAGCTGGACAGTCCCAGGGGTTCAGGACTGCGGGGAATGTAGGGTCCCTCTGGGATCTCTCCATGCCCGGAATCTCAAGCCTTAACTCGGCTTCCTCATTGAAACACATAAGGTGGGCTTAAATGGTTCCACAGTGAGTAATGGTGAAAAAAGACAATGTTTTCCTTTAAAAATGTAAGATATGTTTACAAATACATACATGGAGCTTAAATATACTGTGGACTAAGTATCATAGTAATTTTCATTGTGCCCACATTGAGAAATGTTAAGTTTTTTTCATTCAAGGTTAGCTTGTGTTGGCTATAGTTTCCATGGGTTTTGTGGCATTGTACCATTTAAGCCCATATAAAAAAAAAGTTAATTTATGAAAATAATCTTCTCTACAAAACAATTTATAATGTATTTATTTGTAAATTAATGTAAAATGAATCCCAAAACATTTATTGTTTGCAGTTCACATGCTTAATTCTTTGGCAGTCTATCTTTCTGTAAGGCTAATGGTTTGACCTAGAGATTAACTTTGAACGCAAGCTAATAAAACTCATCTTTCCTTTTAAAGCAAAATTATATAAAATTATAAAGTACTATTTGTTCATACACAAAAAACAACACATTTATCTCTTATTTGACATAATATCAATGTAGTTACCAAATAAATGGCTGTAAATTGCAGAAATGTGTTGATTTCTGAAGGGTCCCGAAACACCAAAGTTTTGAGGTGACTTTGTGTGAAGTGCCCTGAGACAGCTTGCACATGGGTGGGGCTAACTCAACATTGCCAAATGTGATTGGTATACAATAAAAAATGCCAGGGAAGTAACAAATCACTGGATTGATTAAAATAATGAGCAGCATAAAATATGATTTACTCTTTTTTTTTATTTGACTTTAAAGTTGAAAGTGGGCTTAAAGGGTACATGGGCTTAATGGGTACACTTACCCGAACTAGAGCAACCTTCCCACTCGGACATTTCACCTTGCTTATTGGTCCAGTCAACCCTTAGGGGTTGGATCTTTCTAAGGCTTTATTAGAGAGACAGTCCACAAGTGACCTCCCTCTCTTAGTTTTTCATCCAGCCGCAACACTGTTTCTAGTGATAGTGGGGAACCCCCTCCCCCTCAACAGGGCCCAGGGCCCCGCAGGCCTTGAGCCAACCAGATATGGGCTCATGCAGGAGAGAGAAGACTCTCTCACAAAGAACCAAGGACAATCTCAGGAGTTTGGAACCCCGACTCCAA
Source organism: Rhinichthys klamathensis goyatoka (assembly GCF_029890125.1). Taxonomy (NCBI): domain Eukaryota; kingdom Metazoa; phylum Chordata; class Actinopteri; order Cypriniformes; family Leuciscidae; genus Rhinichthys; species Rhinichthys klamathensis. The sequence continues at coordinate 2,498,407 of NW_026606794.1, read as the reverse complement.
CCAACAACGACTCCAATCACCCACTATTCCGACTTCCTCACTTCTCCTGAGTGCTCGGCGTGGCCTCAACAAGGCCCAGGGCCCCAGGCCTTACTTTCAAAGATAACTTTCAAACAACTTCCACTTGACACTGCCGGAACCCTCAACGACTTCAATTTTCCACAACTTCAAGAATTGTTCCCACTGCAAATGCAAGTATTCAATTCAATGAAATGTGAAAATGAAATGCTGTTGGTTCTTCTCATTGTTAGATGGATCTTCTCCATCGTTACATCATTCCATCTCTCACTCCTTTTTCCTACACATTATTAGGGCTGGGTAAAAAATATCGATGTCTCGATATTAATCGATTCTCATTTTTACGAACCGATATCGATTCTTAAATCTCAAGAATCGATTAGTCATCCTGTTTTCATTTGATGAATGAATGGACCATTGTAGCGCGCATCCCATCCAATAAATCGCAACAATCTTTGTGCTTTGTTACTATTGATACTAAATAAAATCTCAAATTTCAAATTACGGCCATTTTCTTACGAAATTCAAAAACATACCGTTTTGGCGCTGTGGCGTGAGATCGCTCTGGCTCAGCTCAGCTCGGCTCAAGAGAAGCAGCAGCGCAGAGCGCACATGATCTCCTCTTCTGCCTTAATAATACCAGTTACAGTGCGAAATAAACATGAATGAACGTCTGAAAGTGTGTTAAAAGATAGAGTACAACTTATCGAAATCCGTATCATGTCACATGGAATCGCTCAATCAGTGTTTCAACCGTGGAAAGACGTCAGTAAAACAACTTGTAAACAATGTCATGTAACGTCACATTTACCTCAGAAAAACCATATGTGACCATAAACTCGTTAGTCAGCTAGAAAAATTAACTCTAAAGAGGAGCATTTTGCTAAATATATGCACCATATTACATATTCATTATAATTTTTAATGTTCTTCGATATTTAATGCATGTTTGAAAAAAATCTGGCAAGTTTTTATGACAGCCACCATTTAAATGTTTATTTCATATAACTTTATTATTATAGAAATAAATAAAAGTGTAATTTAAGTGTTTGTATAGCTACAAATCAGTTAATTTTTACCTTCAATATTATAGTAGGCTAATGAAGCCTAGTAGGCTACAACTGACTCCCATAGTTTACAGCATTAGTTAAGAGATTTGTTTTCCTTGAGAAAATTTGCCATGTATTGTACCTGATATCCAAAATAATCAATATTGAATCGAATCGGAATCGAATCGAATTGCAAGCTTGTGAATCGAAATCGAATCAAATTGTGAAATTTGTGTCAATACCCAGCCCTAGTATTTATGTATGTTTGTTTAGTTTATTCATATTTATGATTTAGTTAATAAAACTTGTGCACTTTATGTATTTGGTTCTGATTCACTGCTTGCAAACAAACTCTCTTTTACGATCTTGATCTTTCTACATGCTCAAAGCGCTGTACATGCTAAGAAATAATTATTCTTCTGTGGCCATGGAAGATTAGCCTGGTAATACCAAACTCTGCTACTTCGCTTTGCTTCATAGACAGAGTCTGGCATGTCATCATTGAAAAGTGTTTTCTTTCTCGCAGGGGGGGGCGCTTGTCTGAAGTATAAAATCATTGGTTACCCGTAAGCCAATCACATAACGTTTGGTTATGACGTGTGTTATTCGCCAGCTCAGCCGCATCGAACTTCCACTGTAAACACATGTATGATGCGAAAACGAAACCATCGAGCGAAATACCGGAGTGAACATGGCTGACCGAGTTTTGCTCCCTCCTTAACCTGATCCTCCATGAGTGCAACCAAGTGGGACACAATCACAACTATCGCCTTGCCGGCCTTTGGACTGCCCAGTTTTCTCGCTGACGATCGGTAATATTTGATAAATTAAACTTTTACCAAAACCTGTCGGGAGTAGGGCCACGACATCACCTCCATTCAAAATGTTTAACAAACACTCTTCTTGTTCAGGCTTCAATTATTAATATTTCATAGAGCTAAGTTCCTTAACAAGGTTGTGATTCGTCTTTAGGTTCAGTATCTTTAGGTTCGCAGTTAAAATGCCAATGTGAACGCTAAGCGGACCAGGACTAAATTTTGAAACAAGTGAACCGAACACACCCTAAGTTTCCCCAAATAAGCAAGCCAGAGGCAACAGTGGCAAGGAACCCAAATTTCATCAGGTGAAAAACTGGAGAAAAGAACCTTGTGAGAAACCAGGCTCAGTCAGGGGCCAGTTCTCCTCTGGCCAACGAACGAACACGGTGCGTTTATGATTTAGGTTGCATCACAAGTCAGAAATCAGATTGTGGATCGGTAGCATTAAAATATTTCACCCAGTTCCTTTTGCTTGAAGATCGGATTCATCACGCCAGTATGGAGACGAAGCTAAATGCACATGCAGAAATCAATCCAACAAAATATCGTCACAAATGAACACTGAGCTACACACTATGCAGATTAATATACATTTCTCTCATCATGCATCTTATTACACACAAAATGATGTGACAATGAGCGACAAACAATATTTATTTGATATATTCATCATTTCATTCGGTAGCCTATACTGAATCAATATACATTACAATCCCAGCTGCACAGGAAAACTGAAATTACAACTAAATTTCACCCCCGGTTTATTTCACTAGTTATTATTTTGACATTTCGACCCAGATAAACTCAAAAACCCTCCAGGCTGTACAATACAGCACGATTATGAATGCAAAACGTAAACTGTCTGCTCCATCCGTTTTTATTCACAGTCTCCCATCCATGACAGCTCATCCAATTGTTCTTCAATCTCATATCATTATCTTCACAATAAACATTAAGTTGCTTCAGTTGCCTAGTAACACAAAACTTTGTGCCTTTCATATGATCATAAATATATTCAGGGATCATGCCTCTCTAATCATTAATCAGCTATTTGAGGCTGGCTGTTATTAATGATGTGCCCTCTATTGAAATGTTAAGCATATTATTTCCTCGATGTCATTGTCTTTACGTTCAAAGAGGGTTTTATGAGGCGGACCGAGGGCAAACATTTGAATTCTCCATTAGCCGTGCGCTTACAATTTGTTGCTTAATCACGGCAGTTTGCCAACACATTTAAACAAACTTACAACTGAAAAAAAGCACAACAATGTTACATCAGTCAGATTGCCAATTCATCAATTTGTTTGAAAGATGACAGGTATTTTGACTTGTTCCCTTTAACAATATGGGCCCACAAATCATCTAAGGAAATGGATTTGTAAGATAATTGTCTATAACAGATCTGAATGAGGGAGCAATACACACTCAAATACCCACACCACAACAAACTATTTAATTATCTATTTTGCTGACAGCACCAGAATAACAAAAATGATGATGAAGCTGACTGACATGGTAATTTGGTGCAAGAACAACCACCTCTCCCTAAAGATAAAGGTGAACATCAATCCGACATTCAGGTAGCTCTGTTTTTGCTGGACAGGTGGGTAAATCCATTTTTTTTGTTTTTCTAAATGGACGTTCATGTTCACCTAACCAACACAAGGGAGGGGGAGGGGACAGGATGAGGAGAAGGGAGGGTCTAGCTAGCCTGTTTTGTTTGACAATACTTCGAACGTCAACAAGAAGTGACAACACCCAACATCGCTTAGAGCACCTTTAATATATTTAGCAAGTACGCAATTGCTCAAAAGTGAAGACATTTATAAATAAACACCGATTGAACATTCTGTATAACCTGTATAAATTAGGGGTGTAACGGTACATGTATTCGTATTGAACCGTTTCGGTTCGAGGCTTCCGGTTCGGTACGCATACAAACCGAACGATTCCTTGGACCATTTTTCATGCCGACAAAATTCGCGCTGGCGCGATCACCACAAAGTTGCGCAACATCAAATGGCAAGCGTAATGAAACCGGAACGAAACTGCGCTATTGTGCTTCACGGATCGTTTATCAGTTCGGAGCAGAGCAGCAACATCTGTGCAGCGCGAGCCGATCTCGATCAAGCGACACTGTTACAACCGTTACAACACAGCGCTAAGACATCCAGTAAAGAAAACATTGAGTTCGCCACTGAAGTAATAACATCGCTGCGAGATCTAGTGAGAAGCATTCAAATTTCTCCGTTATTAACCATAGATCTCTATTAGATCAAACAGCGCTGACGTGGACACCAGGAGAAACATTGTGCCGTGAATGAACTAGTAATACTTTACGTCCACAGACCAGCAACATTCACCATGGATTTAATATAGTAACACTAACTGTAACCAGTTTGGCTGGAATAGTGAAATGCTTTCAAGTACTTCACACATCTTTTTCCAGCACTTCAAAACTCAAATATTATATAAATAAATAGCCTATATGAAGAGTTCAGATGCAAAAGCCTCTATAAGTGCCATTTGAAATTTTCTTCTAGAAATTAGAATGATCATTTTTATGAAGCTTGTACATTTAAGTTCAGTAATTTCACTCAAATGACAATTAATAGGCAATCTTCATTGCCATTTAAGTGAAATTACTGAACTTAAATATACAAGCTTGATAAAAATGATCATTCTAAGAAAATTTCAAATGGCTTTTGCATCTAAACTCTTCATATATTTAAATGTTATTTTTAATGTGATTACCAAAACATTATTTGTTCATCCTTCAAAGATGACCCCCATTTATAAACCTGAAAGTTCCAAGATGTAGGAAAACTCACTTATTTAAAAAATATTTTTTCTTTTAACAAACAGGAAATTTCTCTGGCATTTCTTACTTTTTGCTGTATCGAAAACGTACCGAACCGTGACTTTAAAACCGAGGTACGTACCGAACCGTGATTTTTGTGTACCGTTACACCCCTAGTATAAATGTATTGATCCCACAAGTTGGATTATTTGTGTTTGGCAGGCGTTTGTTACAACAGTGTGAACTAGGCTTTGCAATCACTGCAGGACATTTATCAGACAAGAAGATGCTGCAGGACATCACTGAATAACTCTTCATCTCAGCCCTCATCCTCCACTCGTGTTTGATATCCTCAGACTGGATGGATTCATAGTCTGAAGCCTCAAAAAACATTTGGCTGAAATCAACTTCAACTGGCCTATAGGCTACAACAACTCAATTAATTAAAATAGATTTTACATGCATATAAACCTAGCAATGACAAAACATGTAACTTTTTAGGCCTGTTGCTCGGTAACCTTCTTGTGACAGAGCCCTCTTGACCCTAAACAAACAGTTTGGCAGTAATCTAGTCATTAGCTGCTTCCTGCTGCTTAAGAAAACATTGCATCCATGCAAACTACAAAGAGGTTTGCGAAAAATAGCAGGGTTTGAATGTGGAGAGCCCTTCACGACATACGACATTTCACAGCCCCAACAGCAGAGATGAACATCTTGATCTCATGTCTACACATCAGTCAAGCTTTCGCCATGACAACATACTCTCATACTCAGCAGAAAAGAAAGGTCAGTGCAGATCTGGGTGGGATTTATAGTCATGCATATTACATGAATTGGGATCTGACAGATTAAACATTTCACCCTAAGCACATATTTGGACTGCAAAGGTTCCTTAAAATGAAACAAGTGCATCTAGAGCTCACAGAAAATGATGAAATGGAGGTGAAGTTGTTAAATATCTAATATATTCTTAGTCAAAGCTTCAATGTACGCAGGTTCCATTTCAGTTGTCAAGAAAAGCCGTTTTATCACAATATATTATGATGCAATGCCTTCAGTTGTCATATAAAAATGTAATTAGTTGACTAATATCTTAAATGAATGACTACTATAGTCGACTAGAAAAATCATTGGCCGGGGGCAGCCCTAGATAGTAATTCTGTGAATTCTGCCTCCTGGCAGCGGGCATGTGAGGGAAAGCTTGGAAAGGCCAAGAGCTGCTCTGAGTCACATCAGTGAAAATAATGTGAATGAGCAGTACAATCCTGGTGAAGTAAAACAGAGCTGACATAATGCTCATATTCCAAACTAAGAGGTGATTCATCAGCAGGAAAAAAACTATGAACACTTCAATTTTTCCACCAGAACACTTAAACAAAGAGCAAAAGAAAGGCTACTTCACATTGTTGTACAATATTCATTCAGTTCACATACGTTTATATTTACTACACAAAAGTAGAAAAATCATGTTGTAAATGTTCTACTTTGATTCTACATGTTAGTTCAAATCTTTACAAATGCAATTTTACTAAAACATCAACTAAAAATAAAATATAGAAATATGAATAATAATTGTATATACTATTCTATACCAATGATACTAAAATAACACTGGTATTATTGATCCTGAAGTAGAAAAATCTTTAATATTTATACCGATTTGAATACATTTAAAATACTTCACTTTACAATGTAATATGAAATAAAGTACATTTTCTGACCAATGCTATGTCTACACAATAAGAGAGCAGTATAATGTGGCATGACCAAATTAGATTGTTCCCATTATAATCAACAAAGCTCCCTTGCAAGGCAAGTGATGGATATTATTGTGGGGTAACAACAACATTCCTAAAACAACATCAAATATGTTAGAAATACAAAAGCTGTGAAATGAGATTAATGACCCATGCCATGATGAAAATATAAGAACATTGAGTAACGTCATGAAATTGGCAAAAATGCTGACCAAACCAGAATTTTCAGTTATCGCAGCAATTATTTGATTCACCAACATTAAATTTGTCTCCCACAGTCTTCCTACCTGATGGAGCAATAACAAACTTTAACGTTTGCTTACACTAAAGCCCCGTTCACACTACAAGCGACAAAGCGACACGATACCATTCATTTCAATGGGGAGCGGGCGATTTCCGGCGACACGCGCAACAGCGACTGGTGCGGCGTGTCTGGCAATGCGACAAAGTTGAGATCTGTTTAACTTTATGCAAATGAAGACCGACTTTCGGGAGCGACAACCAATAGGATTGAAGTCAGTCGAGCGCGTCACTCTTCAGTGCTGAGTCTGACCGAGGCAAGTTGAACGAGAAGCTCATTTTAGCAGTCAGAAACTGACCTATAATTTATGATATATCTCCGTGTACATACAGTGGTATTCACCGTACTGACTCGTGAACTCGGAACGCCCTCCAGCGCAGCCACTGGCGATCTGCAGCAACAAAGTCGCTTGTAGTGTGAACGGGGCTTAACTTTCATGTCTGAATATGAACACCAATTATTGGACATAAAACTTCCTCACGTAATAACCTATTATACTGTCTAACACTTGATGGCTGCTCTGTCAAGGCCTCGGCGTCGGTTAGGAACCTGGGTGTGCTCTTTGATACCAATCTTTCATTTGAAAGTCACGTTTCTAGTATCTGTAAAACTGCATTTTTCCATCTTAAAAATATATCTAAATTACGCCATATGCTCTCAATGACAAATGCGGAACAATTAGTTCATTCGTTCATGACATCAAAGCTAGATTATTGTAATGATCTAATGGGTGGTTGCCCTGCACGCTTAATAAACAAACTACAGCTAGTTCAAAAAAGCAGCAGCTCGAGTTCTTACCAGAACCAGGAAGTATGACCATATTAGCCAGATACTGTCAACACTGCATTGGCTCCCTATTAAACATCGTATACATTTTAAAATATTGCTGATTACTTACAAAGCACCAAATGGTTTAGCTCCCCAGTACTTGAGCGAGCTCTTAACGCATTATATTCCTTCACGTCTATTGCAATCTCAGAATTCCGGCCAGCTGATAATACCTAAAATATCAAAATCGATTGCTGGCGGTAGATCCTTTTCCTATTTAGCACCACAACTTTGGAACAGTCTTCCTAACATTGTCCAGGAAGCAGACACACTCTGTCAGTTCAAATCTAGACTAAAAGCACATCTATTTGACCTAACATACACATAAAACATTATAAACTTCTATAATTCAATGTTAGGCTGCATAGATTAGGTCAGCCGGAACCGGGAACACTTCCCATCAATCCTGATGAAATTGTTAAATCATAAGAAGAATGGTGTCTACGCTAATATTAGTCTCTCTGTTTATCCCGAGGTTTACCGCAGTCCGCCGTATCCAAACCGTATCCGGATCTGATGAAGGACATCCGCCTGGACAAGACGACAACGCAGTCCTGAAGTGTCAACTAGTCTCTCCCCTGTGAAGGCCTCCTTCCCTTCCCTTTATCTCTGTACAGATAAAACGCTGTCAAAATAATTCCAGTTCACATGGCTACGCGGAAGCGATAAATAATTCTGTATTATAAATTAAGGCCAGACAAGTAATTTGTTGAGGTCAATTTGTAAAGAAAGACTACCCGCCTACGCACATATATATTCAAACACGCATATCTATAGCATGTGCACGCCATCAGCGTTTTCACAGGTTTGCGTTTTTGAAGTTTGCGCAGAGATAACTTTTATTTCAAAATTTTCAAGGCTTGCACCTTGAAACCTATTTCAAGGTTTGCGTTCTCAAGCCACCAGGCACTGTTGTTGTACGAATGAGCGGGCCGGAGCGCGTTAAGGGTTTTCTGTTAGAACGGTGTTGTGTTAGCGGTTCCTAAATTAATAACTAATGATCTTTGCAACGGAAGTGAATCAATCAAGACTAACTTTAGCTGGACAATGACTTTATTCTGGAGCTGCTGTAAAGCCAAAACAATTTCTGTTACTTTGATTTCCTATTATCACTGTGAAGCTGCTTTGAAACAATCTATATTGTTAAAAGCGCTATATAAATGAAGGTGACTTGACTTGACCAAGTTAACAAAAGAAACTGTTTAATCATTAAATTACAAGCCTGCTTCTTGATCAAACTTTGACAGTATCAAATCAGTTTAAGTTTAACCATTTTTCAGTAGTGATTTTAAAGGGGTCATATAATGATACATGCACTTTTACAAGTTTATTGTACTGAAATGTGTGTTGGCAGTGCCTGTACACAACCATCATATAATGATAAAAATCCATCCAGTGGATTTTTTCCGGTGGGACGCCCCTCCCACGATTGTTGATTGACAGCAGCGTTTCAACACAGACCCGCCCTCGCTCGTGAGCGAGCTGTTAATCATAGTCCGCGCGGACCGGCGCGGTCATTGTTGATATGCTGGAGCACTGTCTATGAGCAGAATGGCGTCTAAGCGATTGTGGTGTTCTGTTCTTGGGTGTAATAACGAACACAGCAGTCATTTTAATGTTCCCAAATCAGAACCGCTGAAGACGCAGTGGCTGAGTTTTGTTTTCGAAGGGAATATTCCCCACGAGCAACGTCAATGCTTTCATGTTTGCGCGAATCATTTCTCACCAGACTGCTTTATAAACGAGGAGGGTCAGTATAAAGCTGGTTTTGCTAAGAAGCTGCTCCTGAATAAAGGATCGGTACCAACTATTCGTGTTCCTGCAGAACCTCCAGAAGAACTGAAGTGAGTGTAACGTTTTATTAACCTTTAATATTTATATTAATCTTTGCAAAACGCTAGCTGCACGGTTCACGATGAATGCGGCTAAGGTTTACACTCAGGGTACATTACGGCATGTTTTCTATGTACAACGTTCTCAATATAATTCATAATCCCCCGTTTATACTGAACAACGCGTTATGGTTATTGTGTTATTGTGTTACAAACGGTGTACGCACAGAACAGAGAGGCGGGGTGAGCAAAGCTCGATATCATTTTAAGGCATATGCATTGAAACAGCGTACTGAAAACAGAGCTGTTTTTGACCAGGTAAAATAAGTGTTTTCTTACAATACTAATGAGAATTTTTAATTAAAGTATATTACAAACTTTTAATTTAGACCCTAATGAATCATATTAGCTTGTACAAAAATGGCATTATATGACCCCTTTAAAGCAAATCATCCTACCAAATTCAACATGTCTGGGCTAAAGTCTCCAGGGCCAAAACTAGGTAAATGCCCATCCATGTACTCGTATTTCAAAAAAAAAAATTGTCCTATACACTATACAGTAATACTTTTGGACACAGCCAACAAGCAACTAATCATCATGCATTCACAATCTTAAAATGATTCTTCTGTGTGAACAGTTTGGTCCTTGTGGGAAAAGATATACACATTTGAAATGTACTTGCAGCTGTAGAAGAATGCTCACCATTTAGCGAAATTTGCACATTAGATAGTCTATGGTTATAAAAAGAAATTAGTACAGCTAAATATTTAAATGCTCTTGTCAACGAGGTTCCTGACAAAGACCCCCAAAGCTAATTAGGCTGGAGGATGAAAAGCCCTATTTTTTGGTGTGCAGTCATCTGTGACGGACAGTGAAAGGGTTGAGGATGTTCTTTCCATGGCCATGTGTGGGGAAAAATCAATTTGCTTTATATTTAAAGGCTACAGACGTTCTGCACTTTGTTTCACAAAGTACTGCTTTGAACCAGTTTTCATTTGGTTAAGTGGCATAGAGCTTCCCATGCCAAAGGAATCTTCATGTCTTACACTGGAGAATATGTGTGGAGGGTCAATTGGGTATTTATGGAAATATACTTTATTGGTCTGAAGCGAAATATATTAAGTCAAATGATTACCCTTCATAATATGTGACAGACATGCAGTGTTGTGCCTGAACGCGTTCATTGAACGATAGTTCATGAACTCGTTCATATTTTGGGCGAATGTGAACTGAACGTACTGTATTACTGCCTGATGAACGTTACTGTGAACTCGTTCATTCTGGTGTCTGTAAACGCACGCTCTCTCAGTTTATCTTCGTTCAATAGGGTGCCAGATTTCTATAGAGCCTTCCAGGCGAAAACCCAGCTAAAACACACCGTAAACACTAACAACCCTTAATATGTAGCGAAAAAAACATCCAATCTGGCAACACAAGCCACCAGTGTCGCATGCACCACCGCATGCATGTAGTCGACAAAGCATCAAGGAGGCATCGTATGATCATTTAAACGAGTTTTATGACAAGTCGGTGAGGATGGGAAAAATCTTAAATTTCTGTGCAAACTTTGCCCGCCGATAAAATAATTGCTGTCTGTGTTTGTATATGGGCTGTGGCAATAATAATAATAAAAAAATAGCTCGCAGCAACATATGGAAAAAAAGAACGATGAACTAGCTCATTTTTGGAACTAGTGAACTCAGTTCAAAATTGTGAAGTATGAACTATGAACTGAACTAGTTCATTTTAAAATGTGTGAACTGAACTTTTATGGGATTAATATCCTGCCATGATTCAAAACTGAAAATAAAGTTCTGAAAGGTTGAAAGTAAGTGTTTGAAAACTCAAAATCTTACAAAAAAAAGTTTTGCAAGATCGAAAAATAAGATTTGCAAGCTTGCAAAATGTAAAAAAATTTAAAAATATCTCTGCAAACATTATGTTGTTTTTGAGATTTCCTTCTTCAGAACTGCAACATTTTTTTTACGATGTTGCGCAAACAAGTTTTCAGAGTTTCAAATTTGATATTGTTCTCCCACTGTATTAGTTTGTTTTCCAGGTTTGAAACCTTGTAAATGGTGATCTGAAAACTGGTGTGCGAATGTGTAAAAAGAAGTTTTGAAACTCTGAAAAAAGACTTTTGCAGGCTTGCAAAGTGGTAAAAAAAAATGAAATCTCTGCAAACATAATTTTGTTTTTGAGTTTTCCTTCTTCAGAAGTGCAACACTCTTTTTTACGGTGTTGTGCAATCATTTTTTCAGAGTTTCGAATTTGTCACTGTTCTCCCAGTTTTCCAGATTTGAAACCTTGTAAATGGTGATCTGAAAACTGGTGTGCGAATAGGTGAAAACAAGTTTTGAAACTCTGAAAACTGAGGTTCGAAAGGGCGAAACTTATTACATTACATTACATGTGCACTCCTATTGCAGACTATTTTTTCAGAGCTGAGTTTACAACACCCACTTTGCGGAGATACGCCCACACAGTTGCGAGCTTCCGACTCACGTGATTTGTGGCAGCGTTGTCACGCACTTCTGCTCTGAAACTCAGACTGAGCGAAAATGAAGCTTCGCAACCTCGCAACTTAAAAAAAAAAAGCCTGGAGGGAGGGCCTTCTGCTCTTGGCCAATGCTTTGCTGTCTGCTGACGTACAGTCCAATCACAAGTCGTATTTACTGGAAAGGTGGGATTGACCGACTGCTCCGCCAATGACGAAAGCGTATGGGATGAATATAATATATTCATGCATTCTAAAAACGAGTCAATGAATGCACGCATGCAACCTGATCAACATCTTAGGCCTACGTGTTGCATGCGCAAATTCTGAGCTACATTAATACAAAATCGAGGTTTTGTATTAACAACTATGGCTCTAGTTGTACAAAATGCTGCACATTCATGTGATTCTGGATTTTGCACACACAAGTTTTAGGCCTATTGTATTAGTTTAAATGATGCACATTTATGAATTTGTCAAATGTGTAGTTGTAAATGTGTAGTTGTGCCCACATTAATAACTAGCACCAGGCCTATTCATTTGTAGTTGTTTGTGTGTGGGTTGTTAAATGCTTAAAAACCGCGAAAAGAAAGTCTCAAAATCCAAATGAATCAAATAAGATTGACTCAGAGAATGCATGCGCGTCACCTGATCCACACATGCACGTCTTCTTTGTTGCATGCGCAAATGAAATTATGATACACTAATACAAAAGAAAACATTTGTATTCACAAAAATGTCTCTATTTGAACAAATTGCAAATCTTGTGCGATGTCCTAAACTGCCGAGATAATCACACAAGCGTGCCGTGGCTAGACGTCCACTAATGACACGTCCGATACGCAAACCAAACGAATGACTCATTTTAACCATTCACTTTAATGAATAGTTAAAACAACTGACCTGTCCAACACTGAACTCACGAGACCTCTAAATCGGTGTATAAAAAATCGATAACACTTATAGATTAGTTAACATTTACTATTAACAAACTGCACGTGCAGCATTGTTAATGTTAATGTCAATATTTAGAGAGTCTGTAGGCCTATAGGCCCACTATATGTGTTGTAGCCATTAAATAAGCGCATTTAGTTTCATTTTTGGTTAAAATATTATAATGTTATTTTTTTTGCATCTATGCTGATTATGAAAATTGAACAGCATGAGTAAAATAGTCTCTGGTAAGATGCGCAATATATCGGAAGATATGATGGGTCAGACATGATTTTGACCACTAAATTAAGTTTTGTTTTGTAGAAAGCCTTTCTTTAAAGTGAATTTCGTTTTGTATAAATTGTATCTTAATTTTTAATCAATTTTTCATCAACCAATTGCCTGGATATATATTAAATAAGAAGCAAATGGCAGACAATATATTCATGGAGGCGCGGGCGCGATTGCATTGCACGTGAACTGGAGCTCATCTCATCATAAATTTTGCTCATTTAAATAATAGTGTGTGTGTATGTATATATATATATATATATATATATATAGCAGCCTATATATAATTGCGCAGCTCCCCCTGTCAATGATCTAGCACCCCCTCAGCACCTGCGTTAAAAATTATCTGGCGCCGCCCCTGTTGAAAGGCCTTTGGTTGTGGATAGTAAAACATTTCTGCAATATTAATCAAGGGTTCATTGATAATTGTGCTTGCATGTGTTAATCATTTTGATACTTTGTTTTAATACAGCACTTTGGCCAACAACTGTTGTTTTTAAATGTGCTCTATAAATAAATATGACTGACTGACTGACTGACTATATTCATCCCATACGCTTTCGTCATTGGCGGAGCAGTCGGTCAATCCCACCTTTCCAGTAAATACGACTTGTGATTGGACTGTACGTCAGCAGACAGCAAAGCATTGGCCAAGAGCAGAAGGCCCTCCCTCCAGGCTTTTTTTTTTAAGTTGCGAGGTTGCGAAGCTTCATTTTCGCTCAGTCTGAGTTTCAGAGCAGAAGTGCGTGACAACGCTGCCACAAATCACGTGAGTCGGAAGCTCGCAACTGTGTGGGCGTATCTCCGCAAAGTGGGTGTTGTAAACTCAGCTCTGAAAAAAATAGTCTGCAATTGGAGTGCACATGTAATGTAATGTAATAAGTTTCGCCCTTTCGAACCTCAGTTTTCAGAGTTTCAAAACTTGTTTTCACCTATTCGCACACCAGTTTTCAGATCACCATTTACAAGGTTTCAAATCTGGAAAACTGGGAGAACAGTGACAAATTCGAAACTCTAAAAAAATGATTGCACAACACCGTAAAAAAGAGTGTTGCACTTCTGAAGAAGGAAAACTCAAAAACAAAATTATGTTTGCAGAGATTTCATTTTTTTTTACCACTTTGCAAGCCTGCAAAAGTATTTTTTCAGAGTTTCAAAACTTTTTTTTACACATTCGCACACCAGTTTTCAGATCACCATTTACAAGGTTTCAAACCTAGAAAACAAACTAATACAGTGGGAGAACAATGACAAATTTGAAACTCTGAAAAATTGTTTGCGCAACATCGTAAATTTTTTTTTGCAGTTCTGAAGAAGGAAATCTCAAAAACAACAATGTTTGCAGAGATATTTTTAATTTTTTTACATTTTGCAAGCTTGCAAATCTTATTTTTCGATCTTGCAAAACTTTTTTTTGTAAGATTTTGAGTTTTCAAACACTTACTTTCAACCTTTCAGAACTTTATTTTCAGTTTTGAATCATGGCAGGATATTAATCCCATAAACTTTGAACTAGTTCATGTAGAAAGTGAACTTTCCCAACACTGCAGACATGCAATCAGCCTATATTGAGAGCAATACTTCACCGTACTCCTTTGAATGAAAACCCATCATCTGCCACTTCAGTCAAAATTATTTGCAAAACAGGAAGTTGGAAAAAAAAAATCCCAAATCCTTATGTGAATACTGTAAAAGGCTTTAATAAAAGTAAACACTGGCCAAATAAATGGAAATATTAGAAACTAAGCATCACATAAAAACCTCATTTACCATTAACACTAGAACAGCCATGACGGTCATTTTGACCGTTTTGAATTTTTATATCTGCAATAACTTTGTTGGAAAAATCAATAAAATCCTGCTGGTACCTGACTTTTCCTAAAAGTGTCTGTATTTTCATTTAAAATGTTTTTCATATAAATCAAACACAAGGCAAAAAAAACAAATGAACATATTTACCTATTTCGGCCATAGACGGCCATATTGACCGCACTGAATTTCGCCGTATTCTTTTGTTACATTTCCCGCGGTTGACCTTTGTCTCTCTCACTGTCAACAGAATATCTAAATAAGATACTTTAAGTGGTTATTATCTTGTTCTGAGTTGAATGGATATGGCAATATAGCTATCTGTTGTGAATATGCAATAATTATGGTAAGCTAATGTTATTATTATTTATAAATGTATAATTAAACTTGTTTAAATATACAGTTTGGTGTTGTTTTGTTTTTAAAAGATATCCTAATACAATAAATGCATTAATCTCTCAATTTGGATATTTATCATTAAAGATATAGAGTTTGGAATCTAGCGGTCAAAATGACCGCTTGTGGCAGTTCTAGTAGTTATGGAATTCTGGCACTTCTAGTGTTAACCTTAATATATCCACCATCTGTACCTCTATTACTTTACAATACTGGCCATAACAAACCAGATTTAAACAGATGATGTAACACATTTTTACAACTTGTTCAATAAACAAGATGTGCTTCATCTGGACAAGCTTGGGTGCTTTTCTCTTTTTGTGTATACTTATTGTCTGTATGTCTTCTTACCAAAAAGTATTATAAGAAAGGTCACGTAGTGCCGTATAATGACTTGAAGTACAAGGGTTGAACAAAAACTGTGAGAGGAATTCGTGGATTGCGACAGACGAGGGCTTTTATGTGAGAGATGGGAGTGTTAGTCAGCCAGATGCAGCTGAGTGACATGGCTTGGTTGGTGGTTTGGGTGGTTAATTGTGAAGAAGATAAGACTAAATCATTGGCTTTAAGCTTCAATCTGATTTTGACAGCAACAGGAAGCTAAAAAGGGCCACTTTTCATTTGCATGAAAAGGATACATATTGGTTAATAACCCTGAAAAGTGCTGCATATTTCCTTCACCAGCAGCAACCTCAAAATCAAATGACAAGCGGTTAGCATAGCACTATAGTAGATTTAAAAAAAAAACGAAAATGGGCTTTCTCTACTTTAATAGAAATACACAGCCCTCACACTCCTAACCTTATACCTACAAATTTACAATTGAAATCACCTGGTGATGGGAACAAAATTTCCTTCTGGCCCTTTTCTGGACTTGAGTTACTGATGATCGGCCATTTGACTACGCACAGAGCCATTACCTCAATCAGAGCTGTTAATGTTTCACTTCATGAAGCACAGCATGCATCTTCCTCAGTGACTCACATAAGTGCTTTTCTACAGCAAAAGGACACAATGTCTGAAGAGGCTTTCGGAAGCATTTCATCCAATACTGTATAAAGTGTCCTGATTTTATTGACCCATGATGTGACCAAAATTATGGCTGTAGGCAATTTAATGTGTTAACACTGAAATTAATTATAAGGAAATTAAATTACCTAAAACAATTAGTGCAATTAATCAGGCCCCTGACATGTATGCACATTCCATAAAAAGGGATTTTCCATCAGCGCAATTCAAGCTTGAAGTACCACCTTCGTGTTTTTACACATTGCATCGTATTTAGAAAAATATTAAAGGTAAATGTTAGATTTTATGAAAAACTTAAAACGCTATGCAGTCAAATTATTTTCCTGATCATAAACATGCTGTTATTTTACAAATATTATATCAAAATATGAAACAAACACAAATGTAAACAACTTACTTCTAGTCAATAGAGTTGGACGCAGAATTTAAAATCCCACTCTCTGAACATATGGTCCAGCGTCTTCCGGTAAATACTCAGATACACATTCCAACATGCATCTACAGAGATCTGAAGAACAGAGAAAATTATGAATTAATGTGAAGCAGGTTAAAGAAGTCAGACAGAGCACACAGGGGACTGGCCTAATTAAGAGTGTTTCCTGTTATGTACTTCCATTCCATAATATGGTGAGAATAGTCACATTATGTGTCAATTTCATTAAGAAGCTATACTTCTGTATACTGATATTGAAGATAATTTCATAATTTAGATAATCTTTTAAAAATGTTATATATTATTCCAAACCTGTATGCATTTGAAAATTAATTTCATTAAGAAGCTATACTGTAAAACTGTATATATATATATACTGTATGTATATGTATTGTATATTATATTATATGTATACACACACACATATCACTGTCTATTTAAACATAACTACACAATTATTCCAAACCACTGCCAGCAAAATAAGACCTTGTGACAACTGTTATGCTTACCCTTTAAAACACTGTCCCTAAACACTGATGAATTGAGTGCTTTAAATACCATTCTGTGCTATACTGAAAAACAGATAAGACTGTTTACACTGATTTCTGTTGCCATATACAAAAGTCTAACCATAAGACTGGATTTCAATTTTAGTCCACTGAAAAATGAGAACCAACACATCGACAGCTGATTATAAGATAGCAAAGAAGGGATATTAAAGGAACATTAACATTACTGTCCATCCCAGTAACTGACCACCCAAAAATCTTTAAAAAATAAAAGTAGTTCATGTTGAAAAATTGATAGCGTAGCATGTCTGTAATCAAAATCAATTGCAAATCATAAAGTAATTCTGCCTGCATAACAGAAATATATAAACATACTCAAACCTAAAACACCAAAAAAATACATCAAACAAAAGGAGTGTAGCCTACTCAAGTGTGTAGGTTGACAGATTGTAATTGTTTAAATACTTCATAAAAGACACAGCAAAACCACTAAAAATGATGCTATTGTTTATAGAAGATTTAAAAGGCACATCAAGTATGTACATATATATCAGATGACGATTTTTAGTATTTTTTTAGTAAAGATATGACATCTCAACTCAGTTTTCAACTGCAAGCGTCTCTTCGATGTCTGGAACATTATATTGCCTAGGCTACTATAAAATGAACTTAATAAACGTCAAAAAGTGACTTTAACAGACATCTGTCCTTATTCTGTATTGACTTTAAAAACAATTTAATTCCATCACCTTCTTTACTCATCATTAATATGACCCTTTATTGTAGCCTATTACAAATGCAAAATGTTCGCCTTGAAGGCAGAGAAACTGGCCGAAGCCAGTACACAACATGTATTATGACAGATGGCACGGACGGAGCACGACGAGTTTGGATAAAAACTTAAAGTTGATTTATTCGCTAACTTTTCAATGATAATCAGTTGTTCTTTTTAGTCGAGCTAAAGGAGAGAAACACTTTAACATGGTAAGTGTGTAGGCTAATTACAGTAAGTTGTTTTCACGGTTTTATTAATCGGACCAAACAGAGAATGTGACGAACACACTCCCTGCTGCCTTCAAAAAGAAAATAGTCCTAAATAACACTTTTCCTCCTTTTCAATAAAACCAACAGCGATCTATAATGCTTGAGTTTAATGTAAAATAACTAAAATTCCAGCTAACATTTCATGAGACCAAGAAATGATAATCCATTTTACCTTATATCGCAGACAATCTGTTGTTTGCTGCTGCTGCCTTGAATGCAGTACGCTCGCGTGCTACAGTTGTGACAATCACAAAACCAACACAAGCCACACGCACTCGCACTCAGTTACCGTAAACAACAGAAGAGAATTCGCGCGCAGCACCGGGAAACTACCGTAATGAATATAGCTGACAAAACGTCATCGTTTTCTTCTTGACTTAAAATTATAGCCTTGTGTCTAGGTCCTCATTTGAAGGTGAAGGTGTTATATTGACTGTTTTTTGTCTTCTTAAAGGGATTGTTCACCCAAAAAAAAAAAAAATTATGTTATATATTATTCCAAACCTATGCATTTCTTTCTTCTGTAGAACACAGAGAATGACACAGAGGGCGAGTAAATTTTTCATTTTGGGGAGAATTATCCCTTAAAGCTGTTTTTTTGGAACCTGGGTTTCTGGCCAAGTTACATGATTCATGTTACCGGTATCATGTTCACTGTTTTACCCCAGAGCTATCAAAAAAATGATGATATTGGAATTTTAGCTTGTGTAATTTACTCAAAACGTCCCAGTTAATGAGATATAGCCCATATGACCTGACAGAATGTTCCTTGTTATTAAAGACAAAAAATGAGGACAGCCAATTTAGTATAAACTGGTGAACATGGTGTCCTCAGCATAAATTGCAAGAATAGCGGTTGGGTTATGTATTTTATAGTTAGTCTGTCTTATTATGAAGGTATTCAAGCAGACTAGTGCATGAGCTAAATCAATCACTGGAATTTTCTCATTGCAGAATACATTTTCTGGCCCTAGAAGCATTCTCCCACAAGGCATGCATTTGTTAAGGAATAAAAAGACAAATCAACCCCTCAGGTCAAACAAGGTGTCTGTAAAGACGTTTTAATTGATGAAATTGGGGGACACCAAAGCAAACCAGATGCATAGGGTCTTTAAATCCATAGTTATTCATTCTGGAACTAAGAAAACCAAGTGCAATAACCCGCTTTGATTTTACAGCATGCAGAGACCAAAAAGGGTGTTGAACTGGAGGCGATCATATTCTCACATAAGATTACCTGCATCCTCAGTCGATTCCTGTCACAGCTAATATCGTTGTATGTCCACAGCACCCCAGTGAAAGTCCATTTCATATTACTGAATGTTAGTTCCATCTATTCCTCAAATCTTTTTGAAAATTTTATCTGAAATTGTATCTACCTCACTGTGCCCTTGTTCTGAACAGCATAAACGACTATTGCTCTTACACAAGATCACAAAAGCAATTTAATATTGTAGTTAAGCAGGCCATGTCTTGGATCACATCACATGCACCTCTGATAAAAGGCTCTCAAACAGAACAGCTTTGGCTGCGTTCCTGATTACCTCTGACCCTCATCAAATGCAGTCTGTAACCATTATGCAATCAGTTTTCTGCATTAGATTGGCCTGGCCTACTTACTCTCAGGAAAGAGGAATAATTCATTGATGACGTGAATATGTCTGAACGAATGTTTAATCTGTTTCAGAAAATATAAAATACTAACAAAAGTACACTGTAAAAAAATTGCTGTAATTATGCAGCTGGTTGCCAGTAACTTACTGTAGATTTAAATTGATGTATATTTACTGGCAACAGTTTGTTCAAAGTTAAATGAACATTAAACATTAACAAGTCTTTGTCTTTACAGAATAAAATTATAAAATAACAATCTAATGCAAAGCATTCTGGGAACCAGAAATCTTCATCAACCTTTTTCTGTTTTTTTCCTTCAGATTTTGGTTCCCAGAATGCTTTGCATGAGGCTGTTATTTTAGTTTTATTCTGTAAAGATAAAGACTTGTTAATGTTTAATGTTCATTTAACTTTGAACAAACTGTTGCCAGTAAATAACATCAATTTAAAACTACAGTAAGTTACTGGCAACCAGCTGCCAGTATTACTGTAATTTCTACAGATTTTTTTTACAGTGTAACATCACTGAATGTATTATGACCTCAGTTAAATAGCCATGTAATATAGTCCCAAAGAGGAAAATGCTCAGCCACTCCCCTGTTATTATATGCTTCCCATGACACTTCTAATGGATGGTGATGACGACTTGAGATGTAAAAGTGATCAGAAGAGAAGAAACATCCTGCCACAGAAGGGGAAAGAGAACCACAGTTTATAACAGCATTTGGTTAAATTGCAAAGCATGAGTAGATAAGAGAGCAAAGAAGAAATGGACAGAAGGAAAAGAAAAAGAAAACAAATACAATTAAATACAGTAACAACACTTTAGAGACGATATTTAACAGGCTTTAGCTTTGGTTTGATTTCCTCTGCTTTGTGTCATTTTGTTTTGAATGGTATTTTCTGTGAATTTTCCATAAAATAACAAAATGTACAATTCAAGTCTTCCATTTATCATTCATTAAAACCTTGTTTAGATTATGTAGAAATGTTTACTTTCCACTCAATCTATTTTTCTATCCAAGTGTACTGTAACTTGTACATGTGAAGAGAAAAACATATTAAACTGAAATTCATTTGTACAACACCTGCTCTATTGCTTATCTGAGACGTTTCATGGTCAAGACAAAAAGTTACAATTAAAACAAATGTAAGCAGTTGTCAGGCAATTTTTTAACCCACAATCAAACCTTCCTCCTGAACACCATGAACATGTTGAAAGTACACTTTAGACCTCAGCAAAAAAAATTATAACTGCTACATGACTTGTGAAAAAGGATTGCAACATCCAAGCAAAAGAGTGAGCTTAAATCCACCAGTTTTAAGAGTCACAAAGGCTATACTGTATATCTCGTTACATTAACATTTTAGATTCTAATTTATAGATGGAACAGTACAGGATGGTATTGATCAAAAGTGAATTTATATTGGCTTTGCTATGTGACTTTCCTGCTTGTGGACAATTGATTGGGTTCAGTTTAATGTATTTAAGTGCAGTGGTCATAAGAAACCAAAGGCATCTCCATGGCCACAGAAGATGCGGGGAGATTGTGGGGAGATGGGATGGCAAAGGATCTGTCTCAATCAGAGACTGAATATTTGTTTTCATTTATTGTCATCAAAACACTACATTTGCAGCTATCGTATTGTCCATCGGGCTGTTATATCTCCCCTTCCAGGTATTTGAATAAACAGATCTTATTTAACCGCATCTGTGGCCAAAATGCATGGTGCTCCATCTTTTTCCCATATCAACACTCATGCAGACAGACATTAAATGTCAAATGTAAAGAGTAAAACAAAGATTCCCTTTAAATCTGAGGGGTGAGTGCTATAGGTCAGGATACTGTAAAGTGTAAAGGGGGGAAAAAAGTCAGAAAAAGCAAAATCCGAAAAGCTGAAGAGTTTTGTCTTATGGGTTGTTGTGTTAAATTCACACAATGAAGGGCACAATTCACACAATAAATCCTGCTCAGAGAGAGAGAGAGAGAGAGCAAAAGAAAATGGTCCACTTCATGTTACAATCCAGACTCCAGAGGGAAAGTGTACTCCCAGCTGAGGTATAAAATTACCTCTATCAAGTGTGTTGAGACTTTCAGCTTCGAGACAAAGAAGGGAATCTAATTTCCAACTCTTGAAAAAAAAAATACATATAACCCCTATTGTTGCTGCACAAACGCAAATAAACTATCACAGAGATGCATACAAACATAATAACACATTGGCAATGAGTATCTTTTGTCTCAGAGATGTCACTATTACCAAGACACAAAACACCACATGGATTTACTCGATCATTTTCTGAAAGAAATTTTGTAAGAAAAAAAAACATTTGGGACTACTCCCTAAAGGAATAATTCAGACAGAATCTTGCAATTTTGGCTTTAATGTGAACACTTATTGACAGCTAATTGATTCTGCCTGGTCAATTCTAACAACAATGTTACGGAATATACATCTTATAACAAGATTTCAAATCGATATAACTGTAGAAAAAAAACAACTGTAGAAAAAAATGTTAAATAACAAAATAGCTCCACCAAGTGGACATTGCTGATCATTTTTTATTTGTGAAGACATGCCTTCAGAACGTCAGAATTTTGCATGCCATCTCAGCCATAACTGTATGATATACTGTATTGTTGACCTGACAGTATAGCCAGATCATTTTGATAAAATGTGATAAAAAAAATACAATAAAGTCTCAAAAAGTCATTAAACAAATGGACAAATTTAAATGACCTCTAGCTAATAATGAACATTAACATATATGAAATCATTCATCTATTGCAGTTATAAATTGACAAACCACAAACTTAACTTATTCTCAGAAAAAATGTTTAATTCATTTAAAATTTTCACCATTTTTATAAAGACCAGGGCATGTGTTAGGCAACGATGAACATTTAAAATGTCGGTAACACTTCACAATAAGGTTCATTAGTTAACTACATTAGCTAGCATGAACTAATAATGAACTACACTTATACATAATTTATTAATCTTTGTTAATGTTAATTTCAACATTTACTAATACATTATTAAAATCTTGTTAACATTAGTTAATGCACTGAGAACTAACATGAACAAACAATGAACAGCTGTATTTTTATTAACTAAATTAACAAAGATTAACAAATACAGTAACAAATGTACTGCTAAAGTGTTACCAATTTTAAACCTGAAGCTCTCAACTTCGATTAATAGTGAAACGTGCCATTTCTGCACCACTAAACACCCAGAAAAAAATCATGTTTTCACACAAGTCTCAAACACTCCAACTGTCTGCCAATATTTAGCACCATGTGCTATTTGAAGAAAGAAAATAATTTTTGTGTGATTGATCTGTATAAGTTTGATATTGTCATTACTTGGTGTAAAACTGAGGACATGTTAAAAAAAAATACAAATAAAATACAAATAAAAATGCTCAGACGAACAGTTTATGCATTTAATTGATTTTAACTTTAAATGAGGATAATCTTCTCTCTCAAGCATTTAATCATTTCACAAACAAGGTTTAAGACTAGTCCCAGACTAAAATGCATGTTTGAGCTGTTTTAACTGAAAGCAACTTGCACTGGCATATCTTAAAATATGTCAGTGCCATTGTTTTGTCTCAAGATGCACACAAATAATGTTTTTTTTCACCTTCATAAAAACTACTTAAATGCCCTAATTGAACTAAGGCCTAATCCTGGCTTAATCTAAACCATGTCTGTGAAACAGGGCCTTGATGTTTCACTAATATTGAGATCTCATTAATACTTAGTAAATCTTAGTTTACAGTAACAGGAGGCTTGTGCAGTTATAGCAATGCCCTATTTTTCCACTGATCCCCCCAAAAAGGACAATGAACTGTAGCCTACAGAATGAGAATTTGAGACCTGTTATGTACCTGCTATATATCCAATAAATAATATTGATATTAATCAATATTGAATTGAGATCGGAATCGAATCGACTTATGAGTCGAAATCAACTCAAATCGTGAAATGTGCAATATCCAGCAATAAGATAAAAACAGTGTACCAACAGTGAATAAAAACAACAGTGTATGTTGTCAGTAAATAATGACATAATTACTTAACAATTAGTTAATAGTCATGTGCCTCAACAAGTAAAGTCATAACTTAATGATTTGCAAATCATTAGCTAATGCTTAATTAAAGCAGACAACTAGAAGTTGAAGTGCATACATGCACAGCTTTGACTAATTGTGGTAATTAACACATTAATTTACACCATTAGTTAATACAATATTTAATTAAGGAATTAATACATGATGACACGTTTAATTAATAGCAGTTTATGTATTACTTAATCTATTAATCATATAGACTCTTTATTAGTTGCTGATGCAGTAATAATTAATTAATGGTATTCATGAGTCATACATTCACTCGTGATTATCTGTGCATTAGTTAAACATGAATTAACGCTTATTAGTGCACCCGTATTGTAAAGTGTTACCGTTTACTTTCATTGAAGTTATCCATGCAAAAAATATTTTCAAGCTATCATACCTTATCTATAATTGCATACATACCTGATGATAGTTTACTAGGTTAGAAAAGTCGTGCTTTTGTCGCAGAAAGAGTCCAAATAATAAACCCAGTAATAACGGTAGGCTACCAGCTAGAGTCGTTGCCTCGGTTAAATCTCACAGCTTTTATCGACTCGTGTACTTTGCAGTGTGGTGGAATTATGAATAACTTATTGTATGATGCTTATACCTGTGCGGAATTCATGTAATGTGCTGATAAATCCGCATCTTGTGTGGCTGAGCAGGTGATTTCGGGTTAGCATTAGCACTAGCAGGCTATACACACTAGCATGCTAATGGTGCATTCAATTAAAAGATCGTATTTACGATTTACGTATTTACGAAGCCACCACAAACGTCATAAATACGAGTGAGAAGCTCGGTATTTTCTTTAAGTCCCGAGTTTACGATTTGGGGGCGTGAGAAACGTGGGGGTTAGTTATCAGATGTGTCAGGCTGTTTTATTTACAACAAAATAAGCAAATTGTCTCCACAAAATATAATATTATTGAAATATAAAAATATTGAAATATAAAAATATAATATGTAACTATAAAGTTTTAGGCTAAGTGTTTTCATACATTTATTAAAAACATAAAAAAGCAAAACACACCTGATGCACATTCATTGTTCTTCATAAGTAGATTTTAAAAACCTTGATGTATTTTTGTGAAGTTAATTAAGAGAATGGAATTCCCAACTAAATATGAACTTAACAGAAGGACTTAAACGTTATTATCAGCAGGTTTCAAATCAACATATAATAGTCTGATGTAGAATATAATCCAAATCTAAAATATGTGTCTAAAAGGGTTGTAGAACAATCTGTATGATAAAATAGACCCAGCTTCGTTTTTGTAAACAGACAGTAATAAAATCAATGATTTTAATCAATGAATATTTCCGTTTAAAAAATTATTTATGTGTCAACAAGCCATTCTTTCTGCGATTCATTAGTATCTAACTGGGCATTGTTTTGTCAAAAATGTAATTGGCAAATCCATAATAGACCTCATTCCCTCTAAATGTTGATGCCAGATCCAGAGTTAGGCCTATAGTATAAGATAAACAGATTGATAAAAAAAAAAAATCCCTTCCTCTAATACCACATCTACAGGGGTTTAGCTGATCTGCTGCTTTTGATCCTAGTCGCTAGTGAAGGTTTGGCCAAAAACTTTTGGGACTTTGGTTTGGCCCAGTTAACCCCTGCTGGCAGATGCCATAACCACACCGACTGGCTGCATAAACTTTTTATTGAAGGCCATTTAAATGTAGCCATGTATTCTGATTAAATTCTTTTTAAAATATTTTAAAAAAAATATTTACACTGCATGGCATTTTTTAAATAATTTGCTATATGCTATTGGTTATATAACAAGGGATGAATCCTTCAATACACCCCTGCCTATTTTCTGTTTTAATAGGAAAGAAAACTGTGATCATCAAGTAATTTTATGGGGTTTTTAATAATCAGCAAAACATGCAGGAACCACATGATTTCCCCCTGTCATTACAATGAATAAATACAAAAGAAGATTTTAATATCTTAATCTTCTGGCCAGTAATCCAATTAACCTTACAATATGTAATATAATATGTAATACACATAGGCAAGCACCATTTTTAATGAATTGCTTAAAAAATGATTAATTCACATTTCATTTAAAAATTCTGATACTGCAGTAGAAGGTCTTCACTGTGTTCCTTGGCAGTCTGAAAGGGAAAAGATAACAAATGTAAACAAAACAGAAATACTCGATCACAAAACAACAACCTGACTTAAATTTACAAAAGATGACTATGAATGTGACTTTCTTTATATAATTTGTCACAAGCAGAAGAATCCAAATGTAATGTCAAATACATATTCTACTGCAATTTATGGAATATAAGTGTTCTCTAAATGGTAACAAGGCATCTTCAAAGTTCACTTACTAAGATGGTGTTGGTCATTGCCTTCAAGCGGTTCCAGAGGTCTCAGAGACTTTTATCTCCTCCTCTAACTCATCCACGCCTGCCTGAGTCATGAGATCAGAGATGTTCTTCTCCAGGTCATCGATTCGCGTACTCATCTCGTCAAGTATTACAATTAAGACAAAATCGTTTTGGAATAACCTATCATCTCATAATCAAGCTAGGAAGCATGAATCAGGTTTTAACTGTGTATAAAACATAGCTAGTGTATTCCACTCAATTCAGCTACAATCAGGTCTGAGCAATTATTATATGCAAAAGGATATTTCGCCCAATGATCTGGTCTGACATGGTCTGGAACTTGTCCTGCATCTGCTGCAGCAATGTCTGTACCTGAATTGAAGAAAAGAAAAAAGAAAAATGTTAAAGTAAAAACGAAACAAGCAATCAGACTAAACTTGAGCAGTTTCACTCAAATTGTGAATGAACAACTAGCATAAAAGAAATATCTAGAATCGTGTGGGTTTTGCGTGGGCTTCCCACACAGGAGTAAAAACAGCAGTTTAAGGGCATGCTCTCCGCCCACGCGTGGAACTGAAACCATAGTAACAAGGGAAACCTCTCAACATCATCGTGTAACTGTAATAATCACACAAGATACCTGACATTGAAATAAAGAAAGCTTTCATAACCCTCCTGATAATATATTCTATATACAAACTACAGATTGATGAAGAAAGAAAACATTTCCTTTAGGAACTCGTTAGATTGATCTGTCAGTACGAGTTCAAGACACAACGATTAATTAAGTCAGGCAAATCACAACACTTAACACTTTTCAATATGATACACTAATTAAACTATAGCCTACTTTGGCTAGTGGAGTAAGCGTGACTAAATACTAGGCGGCTGTAAAAGTGCACGACCCTGCATTGTAGCTCGGTGAAAATCAAACACTCACCACAACAGTCAGGTCCTGCGATGGTTTAAGGTCCTTCTCTGACATTATCTTCTTCAACAATTATACGTGCCTTTGCGTGTGATCAAGAGCCCTGTCAAGGCAGTACAGTACAGTCTGTGTGAAGCATTCGAGGTGAAAACTGTCGTGGAAGCAATAGCTGATTTCGTTGTTAAGGGGTTTGGTCAGTGAACTAAAATCAATAGAGCGGTTTATGCATTTTCAGCTGCAATAATTTATTTCTTACAGGGGGCGCTCGGTGGCTCAGAAAGACAGAAATAACAATTTTGCATCAAAAACTAAGATTAAAAAGAATAGTATATCACATAAATCTGAGCAGCTGAAATGAATAGTGATTAGTGCTGGCAATATAGTTACAAATAACTTAATAAAACCTTTATAAAACCTTGATTTTCAGCCTTTTGATTATATTTTATAGTAGGTTTCATTAATTCATTTCTTTTACTGTCTATGACGCTGGTAGGTCACATGGCAATGACAATATGGTGAATGTAGCACGTCCAGATTACATTCAAACTATATATATAAAAAAAAAAATTTAGCGGTCATGAAGTAATTATTTATTCAAAATGAGTACCTACTCAAGAGAGTCAGAGCTTTTGGGTTCTCTCGCAAATGTTTTGTGTTCCCCTCTATGGTGTCCCCCCAAGAAACTTAATTCATTTGAAAAACCTTTTGAGCTCTTTGCGAGCGAATAAAACGTTTTTTCTGCGGAATGCAAAAGTTTTCGCGAGGGAACGCAAAGTTTATCTGGGGAACTCAAAACATTTGCGAGAGAACGCAAAAGCATTTACAGATGTTGTTTTCCTCCATTTCATATATTTTTTTCATACACCATGTCCCTTAGTTTAGGGCAGGGGTGGGGAACGTTGGTCCAGGAGGGCCACTGTCCTGCAGAGTTTAGCTCCAACCCTGAAAAAAAAACTCACCTGTTTGTAGCCTTGGTGATCCTGAAGACATTGATTAGCTTGGGTGTGTTTGATTAGGGTTGGAACTAAACTCTGCAGGAGAGTGGCCCTCCAGGACCAACGTCCCCACCCCTGCTTTAGCTTTTCAATAAATTAAGAAGAATATTTATTTATAATTATTAGAACTGTCACTCTTTCCATTTTTAAGTTTAATGGCTCCACAATGATAGCATTTGATACTTTTTATGCTATTTAAGATATTTAAGACTTGTTATGGCCTTTTGACATTATTAAGTTTTAATATTTTATTACCGATATGCCAGCGGTCACCCTGCCAACCCGTACAAGCTATTTCCTAGATTTAAATAATTATATTTACCAGTGACTCCTGTGCAACCACCATTTACATTTACTGTTTACAACAGTAGAAGAAGCGTTCCTTTCTAAGCGCCCTAGCGCCCCCTTTCCATGTAAAATGGTTATTTCATAGCAAACAGCTTCTTAGCCATTCCTCTGGTAAAACGTCATTGGCAACCGACAAGAACAGGAAAGTAAAGCCTGTCTAACGACTGATCTTACTTATTGATTGAAACGTCCACATCTGCATAGAAGGATGATAGTTTATAAATGTATCACTATTAATTTAATCATGTGCACAATGCAAACAAACCATAATATTTGCAACAGATAGACTCAATGTCCCATGAATACAGCGACTAGCGCAATGAATCATGGGTATGTTGTTTATTTGTCATTGCATTCAGTGCAGTCTTTCGGAAAATCTCATTGGTTGAACTACATTCCCCATTAACACTAGAGGGCAAATTTTACATCGCAACGGCAATTTCACCGCAAGGGTTTTTTTGAGTCAGTTGACATCGTCGACTTTGGTGAGGCGCGCCGGAGGCGACACGCACACACGTAATTTTCTTTTGGGAACTTTGGTCTTTTTCCCCCTTCGTCAAAAAGGATTATAGCCCGAACGCAGAGTTTATATTACTAACATTCGTTTGCAAAAAAAAAAAAAAAAAATGCTGGATCCTTGGTTTTATTATTGGTTCTTTTTCACTTGGTGGTCCGTTAGGTAATATAAGCTGGATTATTTTTGCAACGCTACTTGCTGACAAAAAATAAGTTAATTAATCCTTCCAGGGACTCAAGATCCAGAGATATTCCATTGGATCCGTTTGTAAAACGAAGTAAAATCGTCGTACAAGTAATTCTGATGCCCAGCTAACCAGACTATAGCTGGTCAGCCGGGGCTTGCTGCGCCCAAGCCGGGCGAAGATTGACGCTGCTCGGTGTCATCCAACTGAAGAGGATCGAGTTTATTAGGCGACAATGCTTGAAATAATGTCCGAGCACCAAGGTAAGGAAAAATCTTGACTTTGATTTTAAATATTTAAACTTTAACCATGTTGTGATAAGCAACACCCATCAACGATCAGTTTAGCAGAGTCAGCTAACGTTAACAGTTAGCAACTTTAGCAGTTAGCAGCTTTAATACTGTAATAATTTAACATACTCTTTAGTTTATAAGTCTGATTTCTCTAGTAAGCCGGATTCATTGCCAGTCACTTTGTAGTGTATGATCGTGGTTACGTTAATGTAGTAACGTTAGTGAACATTTTACTTGCGCTGACGAGCTGGTTCATGCAGGGATTGACCAAGTTGCTATCTTGTGCAATGGAGTGAAATTAGTCGAGTTGATTGTAGCTAATGTTAGTCGTTAAGCTGTAACTCATATGATTCAAAAGCATTCCTGATGTCCAAGCACTGTTTTCTGTTTAAATTATTTAATTTGCACGTTTCCAAAACCGCAGTTCGCATCGTTGCGCATTTTGTCTTCGCCAAGTAACGTTAACAGTTAAACCAGCTCTGTTTTTACAGTAGTTGCTGCTGTTGATCATTTTTAACCCGGTGCCAGTTGAATGGCTTTTGTTTAATACAAAGTTCAGCGTTTTCTCTGATATTTTTATACCATTTAAGACCAAAAAATGTTGCCTTTTTAATACAGGTCACTGAATTGTGCTTAGCGTTGTAGTATTTCGGTGCCTGACTCTAACCCATTGTTTTGCCGCGGTAAATGTATTGTCGACGGTGTCTGATCTCCTCTTAGCACTTATTGATTTATTTGTTGTAAATACTCCATAATCAACCATATATGATTTTATAAGAGTTTCCACACCGGTGAAGTTGTCTTGAGTTGTTTCGACGTCGAGAATTAAGGCTTAAGCCACATGCTGATGCTGCTGCGTCCTTTTTCCTTTATCGCCGGTTTAGCTTACTGTGTGTCGCTAAATTAGTCTAGTTTTCTCCAGAGTTTAAGTCCCTCAAACCGTGTGGATGTTTGGATGTAAAATGGTGCTTTGAGCACTTGAATTTTACGCCTCGATCAACAGGGTGTAGCGTGGAATAGCGCACAGCTAGCCAGTTAGCTTACCATCGAAAACGCACTTTTTACTAGGTTTGTAGTACCACTGAAAACGGCACAAATCAACTCCGTGCAACGCTCGCTCGGGCAAACCTGTTGTTTAGCCACGAATTAATATTATTCTTTCCCCTTCTTTTTGGTACATAGATTCATTACTGAAGTGCAAAGCAGAGACTCTGGTAAGTCGAACAAGGAAATACAAAATTTCACCCTACAGATGGCAGTGCTTGTCCCAATGCTAATGATTGATGTTCATGTCCAGCCATCAGAGAGAAGAAAGAGGACAGTGGAGGACTTCAACAAGTTTTGCAGTTTTGTTCTTGCATATGCAGGTTACATCCCTTCTCCAAAGGAGGTAAGAATGGAGCATTGTTTCACAATTATGTGTGGTTTTATGTATTGAAGCCCTTGCAAAATCCATGTTACCGAGGAAGACCTCCAAGTGCTGCAACATTTTGACATCCATTTCAGGGCATGGAGCCTGTACTAATGTGCTAGGTAGGGTTGCACCAGCCATTCATAAGTCTAAAGCCATTCATAAGGTAAAACAAGAGCTTGTTGGTGCAATTCAGTAAATCTGTTATTTAATTCCAACCGTTACTACTGGTCTAAGGCTTCTGTAAAGTTTATTTAGTTTATACGTAGAGTTCCTTCAACTAAGTTTATTAGTGCAATGCAAAAATATTTAGTCACTTGATCCTGTAACTTTGTGCCTCCTTGTCAAAACTAGGCTCAGTTGTTGTAACGTGTCCACAGTTGGTGCAACCAGCTCCTTAATTGGTAGAGGTCAACCTATACTTGTTTTTTCAGATGATAACAAAGTTGGAAAATCTAGCAGATAACTGATTAATTGGCTGATAGTTTTTAAAGTCAGGAGTTTAAAAAAGCAGTGCTGAATTTTTATGAAATTAACAATGATGACCTGCAGATTTACCAGGGTACAACCCAGGGGTGTCCTGTCCTGCTCCTGGAAGGCCACACTCCTGCAGAAATTGGATCCAACCCTAATTAAACACATCTGCACCAAGGTAATTAAGGTCTTCAGGATTACTATAATCTTCTGGGCAGGTGTTTTGGGACAAGTTGGAGCTAAACTCTGCAGGATGTTGGCCCTCCAGGATCCGGATTGGACACTCCTGGTTTAACCTGTACTGTCAATGTACAATTTCCTTTGAATGTCCTCTTAAACTTTTGACTGGTCTTTTGAACCTGTATTTCTAGATGTCAGTGATGGCTTTGGTGTTTTAATACCAAAAATCATCCGATCCATCCAGATTGAGATTTGTGTGCCTGTTTCTGTCGGCAGGAAAGGCCATGGTCGGCAGCATCCTCCAGTTCTCCAAATAACTCTGGTGCTTCAGGAGAAGGCAGTGTTTTAGGTGGAGCGAGTTCTAACATGGCTCCCAGCTGGAGTCACGGCACGTCGGACTTGCACACCATCCACACCTTCGTTCGTAAGGCTCGTGCCAATAAGAGCAACAAGAGTATGCGGCGGCTCTCATCTGACAGTGCCCTGATGGACAAAATGCGTTTAAAAGACTCTTTCTATGAGGACCAAGTGGCCAGCAAAGCTGAACGCAAAAAGGACAAGAAGCTGAAGCGTCTCTCTCTAGGTTCAGGCGCTGGCAGTAGCAGTAGCAGTGGTGGCGAGAAACGTGCAAGGATCAAGCGCAGTAAAAACCCCAAACAGTCCAAAGCCCTTAAGAAGCTTAAGAGCTCGGCCCACAGCGAGTCAGACTCTGACAATGGTCTCGGCCATGGAGAGGAGCATTCGGACCCGGGAGCAATGACTGAGCGCAGACTACAGGCACAGGTGAAAGAGGAGAAGGAGGAGGCCACCCAAGAGGCAGATATGAGCTCCAGTGAAGGCGAGACTTGGATAGCGGATGAAGACATAATGGTGGAGTCAGGTTAGTTTATTAGGGATAGAGGAAGATTTAGATCAATCGTTTGTGTGTATGTATGTATGGTTGTGTGTGTATATAAATAAAAAAATATATATATATTAGTGTATATACACACACACACATATATAATTTTTTTTTTTATGTGTAGGACTTAGTTTTTCTTTTGTTTTTTATATATATATTTTATTTATTTTATATATCTTTTCCTTACAGGGGACGATTCGTGGGATTTAATCACCTGTTACTGCGGTAAACCCTTTGCAGGACGGCCCATGATTGAATGTAGTCAGTGCAGCGTGTGGGTGCACCTCTCTTGCGCCAAAATTAAGAAGTCTAATGTGCCTGACATATTTAATTGCCACAAATGCAGAGACTCTCGGCGGTCAAGTCAGAAAAAAGACACTTAGATGAGGGTGTTCATTCCCTCCAAGCTCTGAATGTTCCCGGTTCTCCAGTTTTTGTATCCGACACCATTTTCAGTTTCAAAATTCTTTTGTTCTTTTTTTTTCTACTTCCTTTGCATTTCTAGTTTTGGCAACTAGTTACCCATTACGGTTTGCAGTCAGAGGTCTCGAATACAGATGGAGAAATCATGTTTGAATTAATCTCTTACCTCCTGAGTTGGTATTTGACCATGAGTAGTGTGAATTCTGTTTGGCTCAAATGTGACGGCTTGTTTGTAAGCTATTTGTAAACTATCCTTTTGTCACATCAAATTGACATTTGTTTGAAATGATTGGCTTGCATATCGGGGAATTGGCACTATTTTCCTTTGTGGGAAAAGTTAGAGGGCACCGTTTCCACCCTACAGTTTCCACAAATGTATACTATATTGGTTGTATTAATACTACAATTTAAAAGAGACTACTTAAAATTAAATAAAACTATTCAAATTACAGGAAAATGTTGTCATGAATTTGCCAAAGATATGATATGAGAGATTGTTGACACCACTGCTATTAGAAAATTCATTATTTCTTAGTGAACTGTCCAGTTGATCATTTTTTGTTTAATTTGGATAAATGGCTTTTTTTGAAGAATAGTAGATGTGTTGTGTTAGTCTGAATGCCTTTTCCTGTTGGTGATCATACACCTTTTTAATTGCTGTTTGTCACACCCAAATGAACTTCAGTCAGCTAGCTATATTAGATCAAATATAAAGAGCTATATGAGTCATTTAAGCAGGGAATCCTTTCAGTTGCAATTATTGATATATCAAACATTAATTTCTTCTAACTCTACTGGTAATGTACAGTATGTTAACCCATGTACTTTGTCAAAGAATCTATCAGAACTGTTCAGTCTTTAATCACTTGCACAACATAGTGTTATTTTTTTCAATGTGTTAAAGAGATTTTTGGAAGATTTCAGTTTAAGATGTGAAGGCTAGATTTAGGAGCTTTGCTGAAGCTGTCCTCGAATGGAATGGTTGTAATTGTTTTCAGGAATTGTTTGGGGGTTTTAAACTCTGAGAACTGGTGAAGATTACTCATTTATGCTAAGAGCTCTTTCATTTGAATTAGTTTGGAGACTATTGTTTGGATTTTTTTTGTTTGTTTGTGAAGCAAGGGGGACTGGAAATCCCCATAAACCGAACATCTCTTGCTTAATGTTTCAGTCTGTAAATAGCACAGATTTTGAGAAGTGTACATATGTGAAAGTGAAGAGAAAAGCAAAGCAAAAGGTATATTTTTTGCATCTGATATCGTTTTCTTTAACTACCTGAAGAAATAAAACTTTTCTTTATTGGGCTTTGAATGTCTTATTTTCCTAATCTAGCTTATTTTAATTCACAGAGACATGATGCATTTTAACATGAGTTGAAAGAACATTAGACAAGACTAAGTAGTTTATCCATGAAGGTTTTATTTTGCAGCAACACCAGTACAGTGTCTGTCAGTTTGCACCCCACTAGAGGGAGCTGATAAGCTAATATTCATAAAACATAAATACAAATAAATAAGTCACAGTTCATAAACCTGAGATGCAATGACTTAATAGAAACCAAAAAAGAACTAAATCTACACAACATAATAAATTGTCATTTGTAACGATATATGTAATTGTCAGCTTGATCACTTTGCGTCATACTCCTTAAAATCACCAGGTTCCTCCTAAGGGGGAAAAAATATTTTAACATTGATAGGATATGCAGTTTTTACTTCAAATGTATGCAGCCAAGCCACCATGGTTTTCTCTTGTCTGAAAATACCTTTCTTTTCCAAGTAGACAAGTGGGAACTGCCAATGGGGTCCAGAGGAACAGTGATCCTCCTCCTAATGGGAAAACAAATGTAGAAAAAGTGTGAATTTGGGCTTAACATCATAGAATAGCTGCTACGGAGAACTAAGAGTTCCAAAAAAAAAAACTTATTAATTTTGAAAACAATTTACAAATTGTAAAATAAATAGAGATTGAAAATAATTAAATTATATATATATAAAAATAACAAAATGATTTCAAAATGTTATATTTAATAGAATAAATACTTAAAATAACTGCGTTAAGATTCCAACTGACCTCTTATCCTTGTTTTTGCGGCGGTTGCTGTTTGCCGGTTGCACGTTGATATGTTCCAAAGGGGAAAAGAAGGCAGGAGACTTAGCCGGATTGGGATCCCAGTCCCGAGTCATTTCACCTTCATTTCCTGGGAACAAGTCTGCCAGATCAGAAAGCTCATAGATGTGTGGTGACATCTCCTGATCCGACCTGTGATTGCTCTGCAGGAAATTAGATGCATTTTTAATATATCTGATATATTTTAAAATGCGTCTATTTCAATGCTGTATTAAAAGACATCAGAACTGTATATAAATGTGTATTCTGTTGAGAAGAGGATAAATGAAGCGTATAAGTAATGTGATATTTACTCTTTTCATTCGCAGTCTGTCTGGTATCAGGAAAGCATAAAGCTCGTCCATCAAGAAGTAGACAACCAGAATAAGTAGCAAACACCTGGAGCACATCATCTGAGGGTACAACATCACACCAAATATTACATTGAGGAAAAATGTTTAAAATATTTGCTTTAACGATAAACTGTTCACAGTGAACACATCAGCTGATTGGATTAGGACAAAATTCAGAATCTAATAAAAGTATATTGTGTTTCTGATATTTACCTTCTTGGTGAATTCGTCTGTCCTTTAGAAGGTTCTTCAGGGGTTGTTTGACAATCCTGCTCTGTCCTGTCTTGCCTGTGTGTATGTTGCCTTGCCGTCCTCTTTGTCAAGGGCATGTGTGTTTTGGGTATTTGTAGACCTGAAGCTGGGGTGGGTTTATATAGGATGACCAGGAGATGGATAAAGGGAGTCGGTGTGTCTAGCATGACTTCACCCACCCTCCAAAAAGATTAGAACATGATAAAAGCATCATTTTGGTTGGTTGTTAAAATGTTCTATAGTTCAAACTCAGGTTAACAAGTTGACAAGACAATATCTACTTCGAGGGCACCCAGAGAATATTATAAGACACTTAAAAGTCAGTATTTCATAATGACATGTTTGGGATATTCTTATGTTTCGTAGTATGAACAATACATAAACTATTGATTCAAAATGTACATACATATTTACATATTGCCTTGAAAGGTGTGTAAGGCTTTAATTTAGCTATATTGTGTTAACTCCTAATTAAACAATTCTGTAAGTAAATGTGACAATGTGATTTCTGCACTGATTTTCACATTCTGATTGACAAAGAAAACGTTTAAAAGGGTTCTGTCAGGCACTTCACATTACCTTTTAGAGGTTCCAATCATGGCATAAGTTTTTGGATTTCATTTTAATTAATTAATTAATTAATTAATTAATAAATAGAGTTTTGATTAAATTCTTTATTTTAATAAAATTTTATGAAGTAGCTAATAAAAATACTTCAAAAAATAAATTTCAATAATCAATAGAACCATTAAACATCCAGCATTATTCACTCATTTAACACATTTCTCCATTGAACCTATTGGGCATAAAGGGTTCTTCAAAATTGAGTCAAGAACTGTAGTGTAGGGTTTAATGTTATGACCAAAAACTGACAAATGGCTGATATTAAAAATCTACCATATATTCTTGAAATAAATTAAACATTAAAAATGAAAATTAATGATATGTGAATTTAGGCAAAGTGGACATTCATTTTGAGATTTTCCAAAGATTAAATTTAACACTGTTATTAATTAGTGTTTTTAAAGAATTTTATTAGTAATTTTAAAATGTCATACATTTTATAATTGAATTTTTTTAAGAGTGTCAAACGAGTAAATGTAATCCAAAGGTACAAATGTGAGAAACTAACATATACAGTTAAACTTGTCAACCGATATAAAATGAATCTCTAATATCTGCTAATAATGGTTATGGTTATGGTTCTGATATTATGCATCTCTAGTAATTTTATGAGACAACATGCAACCCTGTGCATTTTAGCTAGTTGACATTCATACAAAATCAAAGTCATTTGGAGACTCTGTGTGTGGCCTGTTCAGGTATCAGAGAATCTTGTCTCGCCCAATTTCAGTTTCAAAACACTGGATTCTCATCCACGTACACCGGTCTCTGTCTCATTAGGGATGGTCGTAGTATTAACAGAGGAAACACACACACACAGAAGCAAGTAGAAAAAAAAGGAGGAAAGGCCTCTGTGGATGGCCTACCAGCAGTCTGACACGTTTTCTCTTTTCCTCTTTTCCCTCCCTATCCTAATTATCGCTATTTCGGGCAACTGGGGCCACCAGACATAGACTAGCTGTTGACAGACAACCCATGGTGAAAATAAACTACCTTTACTAAACGGGGCCTCTGCAATCCGCCAAGATGTCTGTCAACAGAGACTGGGAACAAATTGTTGCCACTGATTACTCTAATTAGTGTAAAATGAGTGTGTGTGCTCATTTTTGACAATCCCGCCTTCTCGTTTCTCCCCTATAAGTACCTAGAGTTCCAAATTTAGAACAATGAAATTCTAAAGAGTCCAGTGCCAGCACCAATATAAGCGTTTTTGTCAAAATTATTTGCAGAATCAATACCTTTTTTTTTTACTATGTATGTTATTTTAGGCTGCGTATTTTCATTATATATAACATTTATTGTAGACGGAGTAACGTTTTGGAAAAACGTTCAGATGATAGAATGGGTGGTTCATTTTCAGCACTTCATTTGGTTATTCAGTAAAATCTTGAGTAATATGCAGAGTGCATATTGCACTACTCTGATTTCATCCAAGGTATGGATCAGTTTTTTCTACAGTACTGCTCACTACATTTGCAATTCATTAAATTGAAAATATATTTGTCTACTGGTTTACAGCCTGCTCTCAGCTTTGTCTTATGGATGTTGAGTAGGTGAAAAGTGCATGCTCGTTTTTTCTTTTTCTTTTAGTGACTACTGTGTGTACATGCAGTCTACTAGTTATTACAAAACAAAATGCAGAACATTAAACCAAACATTCAATTTAAACCACAGACATGACAGGGCATAACAGATAGAAACTAAATTGTTAATCTCTGTGGAAAATGCAGTCTTTTAAGTTGAAAACTGAGAGCAAGATTGAAGATTTGGAGCTGTTTAAAGCTGATTGAAGCTGTTTTACTGCATAGTTCTTTGTAATGCTTCGATAGACCATGTTTATCTGTGTTAAGTATTTTATGGTGAGTGTCTGTTTTTTAAAATCTTTCTTTACATTGTTTTCAAATGTTTCCAACATTGTTCTTATTTGTAAGTGCAATTTGTAAAAAAAAAAAAAGTGCATGATTCTTTATTATCAAATGTCAACTGGTAAAAAAATAAAATAATTTCAGGTGGTACAATAACAAAAATATTCTTGTAACAAACATTTGACATTATCTCTGCAATGTGCTTAATTGTCTTGAATTATCCTGTCAACAAGCAAAAATAAATATATTTTCCAAAACATACTTTATTGTAATTTTTTGCTAAATATGATTGATTCTTTTTTATAATTTGTTATTAATGTTTTGTAATTTTTGTATTGTTTTACTGTGAACTGTGACCGGGCATACTTTTGAGTCTTGACATCACATTTACAAATTCACAGCCCTTTCGTTTCTAAATGCTGGGTCTATTATGTGTGAAATGATGATTAAAAACAGCCAGTAATCATTGTCAGAATGGATGAGATATTACACAGAATCTGCTCAGTTGTGCCTCCTATTGGGGAAGATAAACAACGTGGTAAAGCAAATGTTTGTGACTAAAACTTCAAGTGTCTCCGACTTGCTAACAGGATCAAAGGATTTACCATGTTTGACCAATAAAATATGTCTTGTTTAGTGAACAATTATAGTTTTCATATATCATTTATCATATAAGTTATGAAAAGCTTTTACTCAAAAGACCTTTTTTAAGACAAGGTCATTTCGGAGCAGATTGGAGGTGTTGCTGATGGTTATTTATGTATTTGGGTGTTATGTGGTTTTCACGCGTGGGTCTGTCAGGAAATTAAATTCAGACTGCGCACATGTTTAAACCCTAGACTGGTTTAAACAAGCTATATGTGGGGTATGAATCGATATATAAGAATTACAAATTTAAAAAAATTCCCAAGTTCTTCCCATTTCTTTGTCGTTTACTGAACACTGCAATAAGCGCAGAATTATCCTCTTTTTCTTTTAAAAGTTAATCTAGTTGCTTAATAGAAGTCTCGTGGATTTCTCAGGTTTCTAATCGAATGCGTCATAAAAAGGGGGAGGAGTCTGATTCATATTGAAAACAAATGCTTCATGTTTGGGCGTAGTGTTAAAACGATACAAACAGTCGGTTTATTTTTAGCAAAAGTGTATAGCGAAAGTGAAGAAAATTATTTAAAACTCTTCTTTCCATAAATCCGAATAATCACTGCGACAACAATAACTACTCTGTGGAGATTTTTTTTCCCCTAAGGTTTGTTTGAGGAGTATCAAGCCTGCCCCAGGAGCTGAGATGTAAGTGAGAGTTTTTATGGTGGATTATAAATTTATATATACATATAGTTATTTATTTTTTACCCTTTTTGAAGCCTCGGCTATACAGAGTAGGCTACGTTTTAAAGGAAACCCTTTTGCAGTATTTTTGTTCGCTAAATTGTTAATTGGCTATATACATTTATAATAAATTATCTTAATTCATTTTGATTAAATAGTCTCTTTTTCGAGAGCCATTTGGGGTAAGGATTTTGGATCAGTTACTACATTTCGTTTCCTTTTTCGCCAATGCTTGGCAATATTTTCCGTTTTCTTTTGTGAGGAAACAGTGTAGGCTACTTGACTCATACGATAAACACAATCTAATATCTGTCGCCACACCCACCTGACCTGACGTCATAGTATTATTGCTTCAGTGTGTTTCTCGCCATCTAACAAAAAAAAAAACTAAAACTAAACACGATCGTTATGGTTAAATGTTTGGCACGAATCTTGCCCACGAATTTCCTTCAAGATCCGGTTGGGTTTCCGTATTTCCTCATGTAAACCTGGGTCTTTTCATTTCAAGTTGAGCTTCTTTTCTTTTGGACCTGTTTTGCTTGTTTCCAGCGATTGTATTGTTCACAGCACAACTTCCCTACATTTTCTTCGCCCACTTAGTGATCGTGGTGCTGCTATACAGGCGTTGGCTCTGAAAATCACACATCTGTCTTCAACATGTCTGGACCAGGTAATGACAATAATCTGTTTGTATTTTCCTTGAAATGCAACAGCATGTTTGTGGATTTGTAGTTTAGGAAATGCAGCAGGTAATGAGTTAAACAACCAATGAGTTTTGCAATAGCTGCCCCACAGTACCCACCTGCTGTAACTCATTCATTGTCAATCATTGTGCTGAAAACTGTCCACACTGTCTATTTACATTTTTTCTCTCAAGTGTGATTTGTGCTGTTTCAATGAAGGTGTGAAACTGAAGGTGAAAACATTTTCTCTAGAGGTCAGTGGGAAAGGAATGCAGGAAGTGTAGCCCTACAAAAGTGGCTGTGTTCCACATTTATAAGTTTCCAGGAAATGGCTGTGGCTTTAGTTTTACCTAGCTATTTTTTCTTATTGTACATGTTTGTCTGATCATACAAAACTGATATCTGTAAATATGTGGTCTCTTCGGGGCCTGTTGGCCATCATAAAATGTAGAAAATCAAACTCAGTTTTTAAAATAAATGTATGTGTAGTCATGATAAGGTGATCTAAAATCCGTCAATGCACAGTGTATGAGCAAGAACAAGCTAACACACTAGCCAGGTTTATCAAATAAAAAACTACAGTGTCTTTAAAACTGTAATTTTAAAAATATGATTTTCAACAACAACAAAAAATCATATTTCCCTTAACATTCTGCCCTTGCCGAGGTTGACCACATCAAATTTGGAAATTAAAATTGGTAAAATAGACAGTTAAAATAATCAAGGCTCTCACTCATTTGCCCAAGTTGTTATCCCTTTAAAGAAGTGATGACTGCTTTTTGATATGATGTAATTACATTTTTTAATTTTCATTTAAAGGGAAAATAGTCAAAAATAACAGACTCGACAATAAATTGAGGGACAAGCTAAACACAGATTTAGCAATTGTAATTGTTAAAATAAATTTAATAAATGGTAAAATAATATAAATTAGAGAGAATCATTACTGATATACCCAAACGATGTATAATGGAAAAAAAAATCATTTATAGTAAGTGTTGTATTTATCATGAAAAGGGGGGACAGGAAAAAATGGTGATATGTGGTGGTTCAAAATGCTGTAAAATCTTTATTTTTTTTAATTTTTTTATCAAAGTCAATATGCTTAGAGTTCAATTGGTGTTATTTATGACTAAGACTGGTTTAAAATTGATATAGTTCATTATTTTAAGGGAGTAAGATCATGTTCTGTACGGGGCAAAGAAAATCCACTAAATCCCGGAAATGACCAAGCTCTATCATAAGAGTAAATGTATCATGCACTTAATTCAGAGCAGATGATTGTGTTCTATCTTTCTTACTAAATAATATTCCAAGTCCCATCTACACCAGACTGCATTTTGCTGCTAAATCGGCAGTCAAGTGATTCCTTAACCCCATTAGGAGTCGTTCTTTGGAGCAACTGTGTTCTTAACAAGCTGGGGAATTCAAGCTAGCTTCACCAAGCAGACTGACACTATTTAGTCCATGTTAAGAAAGTGCTTGCCTCATCCATTGTCTTGGTGAATTACTTAAGTCAAGAAATGTTTATTTAAGTAGCACTGAAAACAGGAATGGCAAGAAGGGAGTGTTTAAAAAAACACAATCACAAAACATGTGATGTCAATGTCTTGTAAATGTCAATGGTTTTATTAGGGACGGTCAAGGATTATGCGGTCATACTATGCAGGAAGTCTGTTTTGAGGAGTGAGTTGGGGGAGGGTTGTAGCAGTGCCACAGAAGAACTATGTTCTTAATGGAACCATCGATGGCAATAAAGAACTTTTTATTTTTAAGAGTGTACGCAAATTTACTTATGATTCTCTTTTCATTTAATTGGAATAGTGGATGTCTGAAGGCAATTTATTGAGCTAGTCTGAATGATAAATGACTTGGGAGTTTTTTCCCCAGCACTTAACATAATGCTTTGTGCAATGGACATGTGATTCATGAACGGTAAAGATAACATGATGGAAGCAGGTTGCAATTCTATGTGGCAGGTCTTGAGAATCAAATTAGTAACGATTGAGGGCTTAGATTAAATGTGAGCTCAGTTGGTCTGCCAGACGACCCAGAAAGCGCCCCTGCCATTTATCAGTAAGCTTCATAACTTCACCAACAAGCAATGTGTCATGAATGCTGTCCACCACATCGGTGCAATTTCTAACCATTACTGGTTCAACAATCTCTTAATTCAGTGATTCCACTGTGTGAGTGGTCAGGAATTGTTGGGGAAACTGCATATTAAAATAACAGTAAATTTACTTAAATAAACTACACTTTATCCCCTAGCAAAATGTCAGCAAGCCTGTTTTGGGGACCTCAGGCGTATTGATGCATGCCAGGGTCTTCTCTCCGCTGGCAGTGAAAGGCACTGTTGTTTCTTTGCCCCATGGCTGTCAGTCTTGAATTGACACAGTTGGACACAATGAATACATTTTTTTTTTTTTTTTGCAGTGATTTGCTTCTCTTTTTTTTTTTGCATTTTGTCTAGGTAGGAAATATAATAATTTGTGATCGTGCATGTATGATTGTGGAGGTACACTTAATAGACAACATCCTTGATGCTGAGTCTTTAAAGGCTTCTCTAAATGGCCCCATAATGTTGGATAGCAGACATGTGGTTTGGTTTTAGAAGTCAGCAATCTATCACAAAGCCGGCACCTTTCAAATAATGTCCCATGATGCTAAGGGTTGCGCCTCAACAGCACCTGAATGAGAGACCTTTATGATGAAAGAGCTTTATTCCATTCAAATTCATTCCGCCCCCAAAAGGCTGGTGAAAGATTTCCAGAAAGATTTCAAAAGCTGAGCTTCTTCGTAGGAAAATGGCAGGTCTGGATTTGTTCAAGGGGAGGGTTAGACGTGTCAAATATTAAGCTACACCTGCAGTGTTCACTTATGAGATACACTACCGTTTAAAAGTTTAGGGATGGTTTTTGAAAAGTCTCTTATGCTCACCAAAGCCACATTTATTTGATAAAATACAGCACAAACATTAAAATAACTGTTTTCTATTTAATTTAATTTTTTAATCCCTGTAATTGCAAAGCAAATTTTTGCCATCAGGAGCCAGTCTTCAGTGTCATGATTCATCATTCTAATATGCTGATTTAGAGCTCAACAAACATTTTTTCTTGTTATCAATGTTAAAAACAGTAATATTTTTGTGGAAATAATGGTACATTTTTTTTCAGGATTCTTCCATAAGAAGAAAATTCAAAAGAACAGAATTTGTTTTAAAAAAAAACAGTGTAAAAGTCTTTAGTGTCACTAAATAAAAGTATTTTTAATAAAAGTATTGATTTCTCAACAACAACAGAACTTTTGAGCGGTTGTGTAGATGGGTGCAAGGAAAGAATTATCCTCTATTTGGCTCAACATTGCTACATCATTATCAAGAAACCAACTACAAGATTTGTAGAAACCAACAGTTTGCTATCTGGTAGAGAGATCCAACTGGACGTGTTACTGAACTGATTTTCTGATGGGGTTCTTTGATGCTGGTGTTCAAAAGTATTCTATAACTTATTCTCAAAAATTAGATTACATAATTTGAGGTTGTAATACTTTTGCATGCAACCTGTATTACTAACTCAGAGAAACTGGGCCTTCAAAACAAACAAAAAACATCAGAAAAGGTACTTTGTATATTAGATGCTTTGCCATGGGTCTCCCTTTATTATAAAAGATAACGTTTTAAGGGTTGCAATTTGAGATGATGATTTCCGATTAATTATATATTTTAATAAAATAAAGTTTGTTATACAGAAATTACATATTTGTCCTAATTGCTGACACTAAGTTAATGTCTCATTTTCATCTACTTTATATGTCTGAAAAAACATAGTGTGGTTGTTGTAAATAGCTGATGTGATTAAATATTTACCATCTTCTCTATTTCACAATTACATGCATTGTTTATGGTGTTCTTATAATGACTGCAAATA
This sequence comes from Rhinichthys klamathensis goyatoka, assembly GCF_029890125.1. Lineage (NCBI taxonomy): Eukaryota > Metazoa > Chordata > Actinopteri > Cypriniformes > Leuciscidae > Rhinichthys > Rhinichthys klamathensis. The sequence goes on along the minus strand of NW_026606794.1, from coordinate 2,454,170 downwards.
GTCAATATTGTTACAGTGAATTATTCATGACCCTTTGTGTTATTGGTGGCTATTTTTGTTTTTTTCCATTGGAATGCCTCACATGTACGGCCTAAAATAGATCCAGTCCACAGAACATGGGAGGCCTGCATTAACCATCTCAAATCTAATCATACAGGAATTACCCAGCATACATGCATAACTCTGTGTGTCTGTATTTATTGATTGAAAGAGAATAAATCAGTCAGTTGTTCCAGTCATTTTACAATCCACTGCATACCAACTCCGATCATATCCCAGTGATTAGGCAATGTGTTGGGATTTTCATTGACAGCTTGAATGGAAGAATACATTCCAAGTCTTCAGGGCTTTCTACAGCATTTCAGGGGGTCTGTTTATGATTTAAGACTAAAAAGAGGCTGACTTATGCGAAGTAACAAAGTACAGGCGGGAGTAAATCAACAACAGAGTAGCTCAAAGACTATAATATGTAGAGTTTCTGACTTCAAGCCACAATCTTAAAGAGCCATACAAGCACGAAACCAACTCCATAATCTGCACAAAAACATCCCCATTAATGACATAACATGGCATAAATCTAGCAGACTTGCATGTACCAAACGTGTGATTCAAATTAACAACTAAACAAAAAGCCAAGACCAGATACTGTACCTTATGATTTAAACTTTGTTCCCTCCTGGTTTTTACATCATTGCTTAATATTTCTTTTCATAGTAAAGCTAAATAAGCAATATACCAACATTGTGCTTTTCTCTCTTTGCATTCGAAATTGTGTTAAACCAGGCTACCCATCTCCAAACCAGCCTCCGTATCCCATGCCCCAGCCAGGCGGACACTCCATGCCCCCCTATCCCGTGGGAGGTTATGGAGATCCAGGATATGTGGCCCCACCTGCAGGGTTTCAAGTAGGGTACCAGCCAGTTCCAGATCAGCCAGTTATGTATCAGCCTGGTCCAGTGGGTCCAGTTAGTCCAGCATCGCACCAGGGCCAGCCGTATGGAGGTAAACATGTCTAATTTGTACTTAATTTACAAATGCGTTTTTAAAAAACGGTGGTAGGTAAAAGGTTAATGTGTATACTATTATCCTAATAAATATACAATATATATTAGTATATAATATTATATACATTGCTGAAATAATTTTAATAGTATGGATTCATTGAAAATGTGCTGTTTTTCTAATATCCACACATTCTAATGAACTTTAATGCTATGAAGACAATGCAAAGCATTTTTTGCATTATGCAAGCTGACTAATTGTGATGTGCCTTTATCAACCTTCTCTAGCACCTGTAGCTGCACCAGTGACAGTGCCTGCTGGAGTACCACCTGGTCTGGAGTACCTCACTCAGGTAGGCCATGTCTTTTGGTGCATTAAAGTCATGTCGGAAAGATCGTATGTACGAGTTAAACTCCCATGAATGCCACCACAATGTCATAGTTCTGAGAGGGAATCTTGGGATTTTTTTTCTCTGTGCCAAGAGTTTCTAAGTTGGGAGGCGTGTCAGTGTGAAAGTATGGTGAATGCAATAGATGCTGCGTCTGTAGTTGATGATAAATTATTGAAATGTATGAAATTACTATTATTTTATTTACAATAAAATTTGCTAAGTTGCATGTACAAAAAATATGATACTATTATGTTACAAATATGATGCCTTCAAAAATTGAATAACTACACACAACAAACCTGATGAGCATTCATTATTCATCTTTTTATAGAAGGGGAGTTTAAAAAAGAATTGTAGGAAAGGTACATCGCCATCTTTCTTGTTTCTTGTTACTAGTATTTTCTTTGCATTTCAGATTGACCAGATCCTTATTCATCAGAAAGTGGAGTTGTTAGAGGGTAAGTCTTTTTGTTTATTATGTAAATGTAGTTGAAGCTGTTTACTATATTTCAGTGCAGTATGTGAATTAAAGCACATGCTGCCCGTTTCTATTTTTTAACCCTGAGACAATTTTATTCACTGTTGCAATTTTATTCACTTCTCTGCATACTTTTCGGTCCTCTACAGCATTCATTGGCTTTGAGACCAACAACCAGTATGAGATCAAGAACAGCCTCGGTCAAAAGATCTTCTCTGCCAAAGAAAAAAATGACTGCTGCACACGCAACTGCTGTGGTGCCCTGCGCAGCTTTGACATGAAGATCAAAGACAACACTGACCGAGAGGTCATACGACTCATCCGACCTTACCGTTGTGTCTCCTGTTGGTGCCCCTGCTGCCTGCAAGAGGTATGACTAACAGACAAGTCATATCAAAGCTAATGTAAGGTTAACCGTAGATTGCATAAAGTGGGTGTGTTGAATTATGACTCAACAGTATTTTTGGATAAACGTTTTGTCAATAATAATGTAAGGGAGTTACAGTTAAGCCACATAAAGAGACCAGTATGCTTAATTAAGACCAGGGGCCTCATTTATAAACGTTGCGTACGCACAAAAGAAGGCGTACGCCGCTCTCTACGCAATAATTGGTATTTATAAAAAGCAAACTTGACGGTAAAATGTGCGGTCCTTCACGCAAGCTCTGACCCAGGCGTACGCACAAAAACGGGTGAAATGAGAAATGGCGACACCGTCGGCAGATGAAAGAAACACGTGAAAGTGTGTGAAACTGTAGACCGTTGTGTAAAATAAATGGCAATACTGCCTCTCATAAATAACACGAAGACTTAAAGCAAGTATTACAATTAACAGCCAACACAAACACCCGTTTGATCGATCTGCAACAGAAATGCAAATTAACACATATTTGCAAAAAGAAAAGTGAAATATGTTCTGCAATAATATTGGCATGTTATACAATTCATCCTCATAAATAAGATGGTAAACAGAACGAAATAATGTACAAAACTGATATTCTCGCCAATGTGTCCGTCTGGCGGAGCAGATATAGCTAGATATAGCTAGATAGTCAGTCAGATAGATAGATAATTAGGGAGAGATAGATAGATAAATAGATAGATGTATTATTTGTCCACTGGGGAAAGTTGTTTTCATAGTAAAAATGTCTTTATCAGCTACGGAATCATGGTATTCATGCAGGTATTTCATGCATATGCCTTTAGTTTGTTTTATTTTTGATAAAATAACGTATGACGTATGTCTCAACCATTCAGAAAGCTGCAAGACATTACATTTGCGCTGAACTATTTCCCATTTCCAAGTAGATTATAACCGACATCTGTAGCTTGTCATTTCTTTTTTATTTCGGTCACAGTCCGAGGTTGTGAGGCTACATCATTTACGGCGTCTGCAACCTTTTGCCACTCAAGTGCCTTTTTGGCATTAGTAGGCTAATGCCCACACTGTGCCCTCCAAACAACATTTTTTTCTCTTTTTTTCCACCTCGCCAACGATAACTTCTACTTCACATTGAGTGAAGTTACGTTTTTTTGATTTCCTCTCTATGTTTGCCATGATTTCGCAATCGATGAATATTAACTTGTGGGCGTTTCACGGACTATTTATGGGCAACAATGAGCGTGACATGAAGCCGCAAAAGCTGCGCTACATTTAGAATTGATTGTGATTTATTAAGGGAAAAATGCGTAGGATGTGCGTGCGCACGGTTTTATAAATCCGAATATTTCTGTGCGTACGCACGTCCTATGTTTCATCCGTACGCCACTTCTGACGCAAATCCTACGCAAAGTTTTATAAATGAGGCCCCAGGAGTCAAAGTTGAAGTTCAATCATTTGACAGAGTTCACTGAAGACAAAGTTTTCCACACTTGCAGAGGTCATAGAAAATGAGTAAGAGGACCCAGCCTCGAACTAACTTAAGATGTAGAAAAACTAGTACTTATTGCAGTATTTCCCAAAGTGGGTGTTGTGACAATTGGCTAGGGGTGCTGCAGAATCTCAGCATTTTTTCCAACTTAAACAGCCTAAAATAACTATCCTACCATATAATTACTTTTTATAACATATATTTTAAAAATATATCAAAACACCAACAAGTGAAACAACAATGATATATTTAAAATATTACCTATTTAAAGTTTAAATCGCCAACTCCGCTCAGCTCCTCCCTCTGTACTGGTGCGCGCTCAATTTTATATTTCACGCAGAGATTGACAGGATAGGGCAAAAATGGAGCTAGCGTTCTCATCCCTGGCATACGTGAAAAACAAAAAATGCAGCGCCTGTCAGTAGAGCACGATCTACGAGTTGCATTATCCTCAGTCTACCCCCGTATCAAGAGGCTGTGCTCGCAAAAGAAGGCACATGTATCCCATTAAAATGCCCGCGACAGTTCCATGCAGATATTTTAGTTTCATTTTTTAAGTTATAAGGTCAGGTTTGAACTAAGCAATTGAGAAACTAAAGAAAAAATTTAATTGGTGTTGGTTAGCCTATTATTATTTAAAGAGTTAAGTGTCAATCTTGAAATGTGTTTTATTCCAATGATTCCCACATGAAGTAGGCTAATAATTGGTTCATTGTCAATCCAAACAATCATTGTCATAAAATACACTTCTGTTAACAATGAGTTCTTGTTCACTTTTATTTATTTTGAAGGTGAGGTGAAATGTTGCTTTCAGGACGGCTATAAAATACACACAAAATGATATTCAAACTCCCACAGATGCTTAGCATTAAATAAAGCACATACACTCACCTAAAGGATTATTAGGAACACCTGTTCAATTTCTCATTAATGAAATTATCTAATCAACCAATCACATTGCAGTTGCTTCAATGCATTTAGGGGTGTGGTCCTGGTCAAGACAATCTCCTGAACTCCAAACTGAATGTCAGAATGGGAAAGAAAGGTGATTTAAGCAATTTTGAGCGTGGCATGGTTGGTGGTGCCAGACGGGCCGGTCTGAGTATTTCACAATCTGCTCAGTTACTGGGATTTTCACGCTCAACCATTTCTAGGGTTTACAAAGAATGTTGTGAAAAGGGAAAAACATCCAGTATGCGGCAGTCCTGTGGGCGAAAATGCCTTGTTGATGCGAGAGGTCAGAGGAGAATGGGCCGACTGATTCAAGCTGATAGAAGAGCAACTTTGACTGAAATAACCACTCGTTACAACCGAGGTATGCAGCAAAGCATTTGTGAAGCCACGACACGCACAACCTTGAGGCGGATGGGCTACAACAGCAGAAGACCCCACCGGGTACCACTCATCTCCACTACAAATAGGAAAAAGAGGCTACAATTTGCAAGAGCTCACCAAAATTGGACAGTTGAAGACTGGAAAAATGTTGCCTGGTCTGATGAGTCTCGATTTCTGTTGAGACATTCAGATGGTAGAGTCAGAATTTGGCGTAAACAGAATGAGAACATGGATCCATCATGCCTTGTTACCACTGTGCAGGCTGGTGGTGGTGGTGTAATGGTGTGGGGGATGTTTTCTTGGCACACTTTAGACCCCTTAGTGCCAATTGGGCATCGTTTAAATGCCACGGCCTACCTGAGCATTGTTTCTGACCATGTCCATCCCTTTATGGCCACCATGTACCCATCCTCTGATGGCTATTTCCAGCAGGATAATGCACAATGTCACAAAGCTTGAATCATTTCAAATTGGTTTCTTGAACATGACAATGAGTTCACTGTACTAAAATGGCCCCCAGAGTCACCAGATCTCAACCCAATAGAGCATCTTTGGGATGTGGTGGAACGGGAGCTTCGTGCCCTGGATGTGCATCCCACAAATCTCCATCAACTGCAAGATGCTATCCTATCAATATGGGCCAACATTTCTAAAGAATGCTTTCAGCACCTTGTTGAATCAATGCCACGTAGAATTAAGGCAGTTCTGAAGGCGAAAGGGGGTCAAACACAGTATTAGTATGGTGTTCCTAATAATCCTTTAGGTGAGTGGAAGCAGTACCTGAGATTATCATACTTCCTGTTGTTGTTGCAGCCGCAACGTCTCAGATATAGAAACCGTTTCTAAAATAGAATCATCGCGCGTCTGGTTAGGACACGGTCTTACTATGCCTGTTGTGATGCATTCATAATAAATTCATGCTGTTGTTTATGCTTCATCTAGTGAGCATCGCACACGCTGCTCAGCTAACTTCAGTGGTTAAATGACACAAAATTTAAATAATTTTTTTAATATTCTTATTTTTCTCAACAAGTTCTTTGATAAAACAAGCCAAACAAGTACACATGTACGTTTCGTTTAATTGGGTTGGGGTGTCGTGGGGAAAAATGCCATGCTTTCAAAAAGTTTGGGAACCACTGACTTATAGTCATATGGATAATCAGTTGACTTCATTTTACAGGTTCAGATAGGTTAACAATACTATTTCATATTTTGTAATTTATATCTACAAGGAAATTGGAGAAATAAACATGTTTGATATATTAAAACATTTGTGAATCATCAATTATTTCTTTAATAGGACTAGAAAACCATTGATTCCAATATGGGTTGTTTTGACCCGCTTTATGAATTTGTGTGGTTTTTTTTGTTCATGCATTCTAGATTTAAAAGTAAAAAAAAAAAAAATGCATTTAGTTATGTTAGTTAAGTCTCAAAAACCTGAAATGTTTAAATCTAATCACTGTATAGGGTCTGATCTTTGTGTTGGGTTTCAGCTAGTGACCCATCTAAAGGACATGTTGTGTGATCTACTACTGACAGGAACATGTGTGTGACTTATGAGTTATAAATGGCATAGAGTCCGTATGGACCTAAAGAATGAGTCTGACAGTCTCCTCCAGTCAACAGTCACACTGTTCATTTAGTTTACATATACACTACCATGCAAAAGTAAAAATTTACCATTCAAAAGTCAGTAAACTTCTGCAAGAAATTAATTCTTCAGCAAGAATGCATGCATTACATTGATCAAAGGAGACAGTAAAGACATTTATATTTCAAATAAATGCGGTTCTTTCTATTTATCTAAGAATCCTGAAATAAATGTATCACAGTTTCCACAAAACTATAAAGCAACACAGCTGTTTCCAAAATTGATTTAAAAAAATATATAATAAATGTTTCTTGAGCACCAAATCAGCATATAAGAATTATTTCTGAAGGATCACCTGACACTGAAGACTGGAGTAATGATGCTGAAAATTCAGCTTTTCCATCACAGGAATAAATTATATTTGAAAATATATTAAAATAGAAAACAGTTATTTTACAGTGTAATCCTATTTCACAATATTATTAGTGTTTTTGACATATTTTCAATCGAATAAATGCAGCCTTGGTGAGCATAAGAGACTTATTTCAAAAACATTAAAGAACCTTACCGGCACACACAACTATTAGCTTAAAAATCTATTTGGGTATTATGTACTGTAAATAAAGATGTCTTCTTTTGAATATTTCACCTTCAGATGGAGGTACAGGCCCCCCCTGGAACGACCATAGGGTATGTGAAGCAGGACTGGAACCCCTGTTATCCAAGATTCTCCATCCAGGGGCCCAACAAGGAGACTATGATGAAGCTCGAGGGACCCTGCTTGGCATGCAACTGCTGTGGTGATGTGAACTTCGAGGTAGCTATTTAGAATTGCATTGAAATTGAAATTCAAAGGCAGACGTTATTATGACACCAAGCAAAATCTTGCAAATCAAGCAAAAGCTGGTGGGTTCTCACCATAAAGTCTTATTTCTTTCTTTAGCTCAAAGGCAAAGACGGTAGTGGGAAGCCTATCGGTCGAATCAGTAAGCAGTGGAGCGGCCTGTTAAAGGAAGTCTTCACTGACACTGACAACTTTGGCATTCAGTTCCCTCTGGACATGGATGTTAAGATGAAGGCTGTACTTTTGGGGACTTGCTTCCTTATTGTGAGTATTAAACTAACAACACATTTAATGATCCACACATTAGATGGTAGTCTGAAGTGCTTTGTAATGCCGTAGAGGGCATTCTAGTATGCATAAGAGCACAGATCGTTTACCATTATGCAACTACGATCAATATAAAAATATAAGATAAAATAAAATAGAAATCACATGGACTAGAACACATTCTTCCCCACTGGATATCTGTTCTGACTCTTTGATTTTGCTCTCTTTTTCTTTTCATAGGATTTCATGTTCTTTGAAAAAGTTGGAGACACAAACCAGCGCAATACTGTGTTCTCTTAGAGCTCCTGAAAAGTTACTTATAAAGGAACATATTTTCAACTAACTCTCATCACTTCGCAAACATTTAAGGTATTTTTTAAACTGATGAAATTCCCACAGTCTGTGGATGAACTCTAAGTCTGGACTTCCTTTATTTCCTGTGTTTTCTTAAGTAACCAAACCTTATAGAAAGCTGCCACTGCAGTGAACCCGAAGGACATGTTCATGGTCATTTTATAGTGTTCACATGACCAGCAATATTTATAATGACAGCCGAGGTATCTCACTGGTGCCTTTAAACAGTCATTGCCTAGAATAAATCACTGAACAAATCACTGTTACAGCACAAGCAGCTAACATTTGTATGTTTTTGTTAACTTTTTTCTTAGAAATAAACCATATGCATGTTTTTTTTTCTCTTTTTTTTCCTCATACATAAAGTATATTTTTCTGTCTTTTAGAAGGAAATTCACTTTTATTGTGCTAAATGCAAAGCATTTTTGTAAATGTACACAAATGTTCCTACACAGCCAAATAATGCATGATGAAGTGGGCAGTACAACTAGCAAGTTACTGACTTGAGGAAAAAAACAACCAAGTAGTTGCATGGTTTTAAAACTGGTAGAAACCCAATTTGTCAATTTGTATTGACTAGTAGGGTTTTTTTCAGTGTGTGAAGAAATAGTGTCCTACAGGGGGCGCTTGGAAAACCAGCCTCTCATTGAACCGCTCTCAAATCTTAGGATGGTCTTAAATATTAAATGTTTGCCAATTAAATAAATGAGTAGCATGAAATACAAATTACAATTCAGGAAATTATTCTAAAAATTAAGTGAAACTACTCAGTCAGTTTTCTGTCGTTACATAACATATGGCAATGTTTTTGTCCTGGTTTGCTATATAGAGACTGGCCTTCTATCAATATGGGAATATTAAATATAGATAACAATATAAAAATATGCAGAGTTTGGAGTGTTAACACTTTTTAGTTAACGTCTGTGTTTTGGTCACTATTTTCCTTAAACTTTGATATTTGATCACATTATACACTGCAAATTAGAGTTGATCTCTAAAGTAGGCTACCACTTACATTGTAACAATAATAGTTAGACATCAGTTTAAACTTTTTGTACACAATTTTTCTATGTTTTTCTATGATTAATATAGAAAGTTTATAAATCATAAATTTTCTATGTTAATCAAATCTACCAGCACGGTAGCTAATTACTAATTGGTTCAACTGACAGTTACAAAACTCCCTGGTCTACCCATCCATAATCAATATACATGTGTGTCTTTTTGTCTATGTGTTTATATTCATTTATATAATGTACAATATTAGTGTAACATTATACATAATAAACGTATAATATTATGTTGGTGATTTGTGTGATTTTTATGACTGGATCTAGGAAAAGTTCTAAAACAAAAAATCTATAATTTCACAGTAGCAGTGTATTTTTTTCTGTATTTTTGAAATTCAGTAAATATTAATCAAATTATAAAATCGACTGAAATCTTGTGTCTAATGTTAAATAATATCTCATTAACTTCAACACTGCTTTAGTGTTACTTTAACATTTTACTTTAATTTTTTTGGGGTTAAGATAAAAAAGACATAGTAATCTGATTTTAAATCTGAATTACAGATTTAATAATCTGTAAATTCAGTTTATGGATCTATAAAAAAACGGTAATCTGTCCTGCAGCAGATTTTCCAGAGAATGTCTGTTAAAAAAAGAGAAAAGTACTGTCGAATTAAAAAGATAATCTGTTAAATTATTTCCCGAAAGTACAGTAATTTACTTTCAAACAGACACATTTACTAAATTAAACGAGTGATTTTCACTCAACTATTAGTGAAAGTTTATTGCACTTACTTGAATAGTTGAACTCAATAGAGAATAAATGTTGAAAGTTAATGTTTTTTTATTGAATAGGAGGGAGATCTGTTAGTGTTTTGGTTTCATTTTGGTTTATTTATTTTTATTCAGTTGAGTTTCAGATATATTAAGCTGTTTGAGCAGTGTTTAATTTCATATTAAGAAATATTCTTTGTTTGAACTCAAATGAAATAATTTCACAATATTATACTCCGCATTACTTACACAGTATAAATATTAGTTTTAAACTTAAAAGGTTTAAGGCAGTGTAGTGAAATCACTGTTTTGTTTTGTTTTTTACAGATCATTTTAATTCAACAACATTTTCTGTTGTTAACACACATTCTCTGGAAACTCTGCTGCCAGATAATCACCAGGGTTTTTTTTTGTTTGTTTGTTTTTTTACAGTGTGCAGAACAATATGTAGGATAAAGGACTTCAAATGTCAGCCAAAGCTAAAATAACTAACATTTACAATTTTACAATACCTTAAAAAAATCAATCATCTGTGTCAATCATTTTAAACAAAATGAGGAATGAAGCATTACCTTAAATGAATGTTACTTTAGGTTTACCTCTATACACACATACAAAAACACACACAAAGACTACAGGATAGACAGTATGACAACATTTTTTGATGTCAACAAGATGCTCTTTTTTTTTTTGTACAGCCAGTTTACCTTTATCAGTCGATCTCAACCTCATTGTTCACAAATATCTGAAGCCCCACCACACTCACAATAAATATTTTAGAGCTTGGCATAACTAGATTATTATAATTCTTGTTTTGTCTTATTTGAAATAATTTTAAGTCATCTTGAGGCCCCCTTGAAAGGTTGCTGAGGCCCCCTAATTCATTAAGAACCACTAACCTACATTACAACTGCGTTCCCAGGTTCATATTGAAAGGATTAGCAAAAAAAACAAAAAAACGGAATAATTAGATAAATCATTAAGTAGTTCTTTTTGTAGATTTAGGTATCTATTTTGACCAAAATCAGGTGCCAAATTCAGATTAGATCAACACTTTGTATTAAATTACATAATAAATTACATGAATGAATAAGTCTGATCTGAAGTTAATAACACTTTATCAATAACTAATTTAGATTACTTAATTAATTTCATGGTGCTTTGTATATTATGCGTGCTAAAATCTCTTATCTCACATTTTATCTGCTAAGACTAGTAATGTGAGGCATGAGGGTAATAGGATTAAAAAGAAATATTGCACCTTTCTCAGGTTGCTAATTTGAATATGTAAGAAAAGGGGAGGGGATACTATAAAAACAGAAAGTTCAAGTGCATATAGGCCACAAACATTTGTCTTTGCGTCTGCGCTAAACGAAAGGAAATCACAAAATATTATTAATTCCTTTATCCTAACAATCATTCCAACACCAAGGAACATCTCTGGGCTTTTTCGTGGAGCATCCTAAGAGGTAAGACCTTGTGCAGAGTTTTAATAGGCGATCATTTACTGTTTCTGCCTTCATTTTGACACAATTTTGTGTAAAAATTTATTTTATTTTCCCTCCATCACCACAGAGGTTGTGCTGCTTCTATAACAAAAGGTGATTGTGCAGTCCAACAGACTTGTCTTCAAAATGTCAGAACCAGGTACTGACGTTTATTCTTTTGAAATAATAATGGTAACACTTTACAAAAAGGTCTCATTTGTTAACATTAACTGCATTAAGTAACGTGAACTAACAAGGATCACTATGGTTTTAACTTTTATTAACCTTTCTTAATGTAGGGCTAAGTTAATAAAAATGTTCACGTTTATGTTAGTTCACATTATGTTAACAGATACAACTTTTGATCTTAAAAATGCATTAGACTAAGACTAATAAATGCTAAAGAAGTATTGTTCATTGTTAGTTTATGTTAACTAATGTGATTAACTAATGTTAACAAATAAAACCTTGTTTTAAAGTGTTACCATAATAATAATAATAATAGTAATAATGTCTTTATTTAGTTAGCAGTCACAGTTTTACTGTGCCATGTGATTTGTCTTGAAGTGAACTGTCTTCTTTGAATTACATTTTTTCAGTCTAAACAACTGATGGCAGGAATGAAATGCACATTAACAAGTTTTGGCACATTCTATGGAATACAACGTCCTTGTGTGTTTGTGTCTTGTCTGTCATCCGTGAGTGGCTTCAACATTCTTTTTTCTCTGCTGTATATGTCACCTTCTAACTTCTAAGTTCAACATCCTAAAACTAGGCCATATGACAGCTTTGTTTGATGAACAGACCAAAGTGGTTATTCACTGAACATCTTACCACCCACTGTAGCTCGCCTCAAATCCCGTTCTCACTCAGATTCAGTTTTGGTGTGTAAAGATGGATGTCTGTGATCTGAAACTCAGAAGATGTCTTGTCATCCTAAACTAGGTTGTCCACCCCAAAATGACCATCCAAATCCCATGCCTCAGCCTGAAGGTCCTGCAACGGCTCCTCCTGCAGAGCTCCAGTCAGTGAACCAACCAGCTCCAGTTCAGCTGGTCATGAATCTAACTGATCTAAGCAATCCAGCACTTCACCAGGTTCAGCCATATACAGGTAAACATAGAATAAATGTATAACTGAGTGTTATTATTGTCTCAAACTTGGCTCTCCAGTCTAAAACAGTCTTCCAAATCTCTTGCCTGAAGGTCCTGCACCGGCTCCTGAACCTGCAGGGATCCAGCTAGTGAACCAACCAGCTTCAGGTCAGCCGGTCATAAATCCAGCACCTCACCATGGTCAGCCATATGCAGGTAAACATAGAATAAATGTATATCTGAGTGTTACATTGTTTTAGTTGAACATTTGCACATCTCAAAGGCTCCACCTTCCATATACAATAAAAGTTAATATTTTCAAATTTACTCTTGTCATCGTAAACTAGGTTGTCCACCCCAAAATGACCATCCAAATCCCATGCCTCAGCCTGAAGGTCCTGCACCAGCTCCTCCTGCAGAGCTTCAGCCAGTGAACCAACTAGCTCCAGTTCAGCTGGTCATGAATCTAACTGATCTAAGCAATCCAGCACCTCACCAGGTTCAGCCATATGCAGGTAAACAGAATAAATGTATATCTGAGTGTTACATTGAGATGTGCAAATGTTCAACTAAAACAAAGGCTCCACTTTCCATATAAAAGTTAATATTTTCAAATTTACTTTGTTGTCTCTTTATTGTCTGTTCATTCAATGATCCAGAACACAGAAGCACATCAATACAAATAGTGGCACACACATTTTTTTTTATTATTGTCTCAAACTTGGCTCTCCAGTCTAAAACAGTCTTCCAAATCTCTTGCCTGAAGGTCCTGCACCGGCTCCTCCTGCAGAGCTCCAGCCAGTGAACCAACCAGCTCCAGTTCAGCTGGTCATTAATCTAACTGATCTAAGCAATCCAGCACTTCACCAGGTTCAGCCATATACAGGTAAACATAGAATAAATGTATATCTGAGTGTTATTATTGTCTCAAACTTTGCTCTACAGTCTAAAACAGTCTTCCAAATCTCTTGCCTGAAGGTCCTGCACCGGCTCCTGAACCTGCAGGGATCCAGCTAGTGAAGCAACCAGCTCCAGGTCAGCCGGTCATAAATCCAGCATCTCACCATGGTCAGCCATATGCAGGTAAACATAGAATAAATCTATATCTGAGTGTTATTATTGTCTCAAACTTGGTTCTCCAGCTCAAAACAATCTTCCAAATCTCTTGCCTGAAGGTCCTGCACCGGCTCCTCCTGCAGAGCTCCAGCCAGTGAACCAACCAGCTCCAGGTCAGCTGGTCATTAATCTAACTGATCTAAGCAATCCAGCACTTCACCAGGTTCAGCCATATACAGGTAAACATAGAATAAATGTATAACTGAGTGTTATTATTGTCTCAAACTTGGCTCTCCAGTCTCAAACAGTCTTCCAAATCTCTTGCCTGAAGGTCCTGCACCGGCTCCTCCTGCAGAGCTCCAGCCAGTGAACCAACCAGCTCCAGTTCAGCTGGTCATTAATCTAACTGATCTAAGCAATCCAGCACTTCACCAGGTTCAGCCATATACAGGTAAACATAGAATAAATGTATTACTGAGTGTTATTATTGGCTCTCCAGTCTAAAACAGTCTTCCAAATCTCTTGCCTGAAGGTCCTGCACCGGCTCCTCCTGCAGAGCTCCAGCCAGTGAACCAACCAGCTCCAGTTCAGCTGGTCATTAATCCGCCTGGTCCAAGCAATCCAGCTCCTAACCAGATTCAACCATATGCTGGTAAACAGAATAAATGTCTATAGGCGTGTGATGTAATATTTAGATGTTCAAATGTTATTTATTTTAAAGCCATAAGGAAATTGTGTGTGGAATGGATGTATTTAATGATCATTAATGCTGTAAAGATAATGTAAGGCTAATGATGATGTATCTCTATCCTCCTATAGCACCTGCAGTTCCACCGCTGGCTATACCTTTTGGAGTCCCACCCGGTCTCGAGTACCTCATTCAGGTGGGCCTCTCTCTCTCGTTCTATCAATACATTTGTCTTAAAGTGTGATGTCTGGCTACTACCTGTTTTGTTTCGTTTTTTGTGCATTTCAGATAGACCAGATCCTTATCCACCAAAAAGTATCGTTTATAGAAAGTGAGTCTTCTCCAAGCCATGTTCATGTTTCTTGTTTAATCATAGAGCACTGCCAATGTTTAAAAGCATTTTTGTCCTCACCTTGATCATTTCTGATAGATTGCATACTTTTACCTGTGCCATATTTAAAGGGATAATTCACCCAAAAATGTTGTCATCATTTACTCACCCTCATCTTGTTCCAAACCTGTATGAGTTTCTTTCTTATGCTGAACTCAAGAAAATATATTTTAAAGAATATGGGTAACCAGACAATTGACGACAGCCATTGACTTCCAAAGTATTTTTTTTTTTCCTACTATGGAAGTCAATGGATGCCGTCGACTGTGTGGTTACCCATATTCTTTAAAATGTCTTCTTTTGTGTTCAACAGAAGAAAGAAGCTCATACAGGTTTGGAATAACTTGAGGGTGTGTAAGTAATGACAAAATTGAAATTTTTGAGTGAACTATCCCTTTAATCTGATAAACTTTGATCATACTTTTCTACAGTGTTAACCGGCTTTGAGACCAACAACCAGTATGAGATCAAGAACAGCATCGGTCAGGAGATCTACCATGCCAAAGAAGAAAGTGACTGCTTCACACGCAATTTCTTCGGTTCAGCACGCAGTTTTCAAATGCACATTAAAAACAACGTGGGCCAAGAGGTCATACGGATGAACAGACCAATGCGCTGCTTCCTGCAAGAGGTATACTTTATCAGTTTCTTCAAGGGTTAGCCTATGCAACATCTAATTAAAATGTCTTAATAGAGATATTGAAAGGAGCTCCAACATAACAGGCTTTAGACCACAACAACAAATCGACGAGGATGCCATTGGCATCAAAAGTGACATTAAGCAGAATCAGTGAAACTTTTTTTTTGTGTGACAATTTACAGAATCGCTTAATAAAGATGTTTGTATAGTTGAGTTTTTAACAAGAGTTACTGCTTTGTGAAGGAATGTTTTAGTACATAAACTACAACGAGAGATGTAAAGTCTCACAAACCTATGCATCACAATTCCCGGTTCATTTGAAAAAATGGTTCAACTGAAATGACTGTGAATTCGGTATCGGCTTTAAGTGATTCCATGACAGTCAAATTTCAAGTTTCAAACCAATTCTATTATGTAACTACCTGTAACTAGGTGCCTCAAATAATTGTATGTGTCTACTTATTGCACACATTTCACATACTTTCCTTTCTTATTTATTACTTGATGTGAATTTTCCACCCTCAGATTGAGGTACAGGCTCCCCTTGGAGTTACCATAGGCTATGTTAAACAGGAGTGGTCCTGGTTTTTACCAAAATTCTCCATCCTGGGCCCCAACAATGAGGTACTACTGGAAATCCATGGGCCCTTTCTTCCTATCAAATGCTGTGGTGACATAAACTTTGAGGTAACCTTTATTTCAGGCAATGCTATACTGCTAGAATAAAAAAAAATATAGACTCAAACATGTTAAGGTGTTTTGTATTTTGCGTACCAATGCATGTTTTGCACAACTAAGAAGGTCTGTCTTTAGGTAAAAGACATGAATGGTGGGAAGTCAATTGGTCGAATCATAAAACAACGAAGTGGTTTCTTAAAGAAATGCTTCACTGATGCCACCAACTTTTGTATCCAGTTCCCCCTGGACATGGATGTTAAAATGAAGACTGTATTATTGGGTGCTTGCTTCCTTATTGTGAGTATTACCTTTAAGTCACAGATTTCAGTGATTCACTGGACATCTAGCTGTATATGAAGACTTCAGATGCAAAAGCCTCTAAGTGCTCTCTGAAATTTACTTCTAAAATGAGCATTTTTATCAAGCTCGTATATTTAAGGCGAGACACTACAGGTGAATAGGGTAATTTTTTTAACTAGCAGATATCACTATGAAACTTTCCCAGTTGATTACCTACATTAAGATGAGAAAAAAATTGTAATTTAATGTTTAAATATGCAAATTAGGCATTATCTAATTAAATATGCGCTAATTTGCAAATCTGAAAATTTTGCAAATCAAGTATTCAAAATACTTTTTTCATTGTGTTCACATATTAGATGGGGGAAAAAATACAGAGGGATTTATGGATATCTACTTTTGTTATACTGTAAATCAGAATAGCCTATTGTCAATAGCCTTACAAATTATTTTCGCCATGTTTTTTGGAATAAAATGTTATATAAATCAGTCTAGGAATAATATATTCACAAATCCCTCTGTAAATGTCTTCATAATATAACTAGGTACAAGACTGGAAAGTTTGGTATAGGTGCTACTGATTTCGGACTTGAAGTAGCTGAGAGAAAAGTAATTTTGAGAAAACGGGCTTTAAAGATTTAGCATCAGCCAATGAGATTGCGCATTTAGAGTTGAATCCCCCCTTTTACTTTCACGATTGGTTGCTGATAAAAAGGAAATTACCATATTTGGATCCGACAGCATGAGAGAGAGAGAAAGAGCTTTTAACGGTGTATGTGATGACAGGGTGCAGTCTGTCAGATCGCGATCTGCGATGAATTTATGAGAAATCTACAGACGCAAACAGACAAAGTGTAGTAAAATAAAGACCTAAATGTGTATTTCGGACTTTTTTCACCACAAGTCTGAAAGAAGACATGTTATTGAAGAAAAATATCCCAAAATCTCAAAATTGACCAGTGAAAAAAAAACTATGTTTCCCTTTCGAGAGGTTCCTCCTATTGCGTAAGTAGCTTACGCTATGGGAAAACTCCTTTTCTCGAGAAATATTGAAGTCTTTATGTAAAACACATTGCAGCTGCACAGCATACAGCAATGAGCGAGGCAGCTCGGTCATTGGCTGTGCCGCGGCAACTGCACGAACCTATGACGGGGCGACTCTGAACCCGCTTCCAATGAGCGTGCTTCGCGCCCGCGCGCGTCAAAGCCCGCCAAGATGGGCGTGGCCAAGGGCTATATATTGGGCGCCCCGTCGTCTGAGTTCTTTAGATTTAATCTCCTTCAGCAAAGACCTTCTCTTCGCTGGATCCTCCGGATTTTTGGAGTCTTTTCACCACCGCCGTCGACAAGCCTACAGCAGGACTGCTTCGAGGTCGCCTTCTGCTAAGCCATCCGGCGCGCATCACCTATATCCTTTCAAAGCTACTAGTGTTGGCCCCCGCGACACTTTTTCTAAAAGAGCAAATTAACTGGGCGTTGTTTCAAATGCCTTCCTGCGCCTCGTGTCGAGGCCCTCTTCAGGACGGGGATCGTCACATCATTTGCACCCGCTGCCTGGGACCGGACCACGCAGAGCCTGCCCTTACTCGAGGCGGATGCCCCGAGTGTGACGCCCTGGGCCTCACCGAGCTGCGCGCTCGCTTCACCGCTTTCGCCGCGAAAGAGCCCACCTCCACCGTGCTACCATCCCCTCTGGTCGAGCCGCGCAAGAAGAACCGCCGCTCACAGAGGCCGCCAGAGCACGCGGTTTGCAGTGACGTCACGCCGGGCCAATCCCCGCATGCTTCACCACCACCCGAAGACTCCCCGCCGCCAGTCCAGTTCACACAGGCGGACCAGCACCCCTCCAGCAGAGCGATGGGTCTCGTCTCGTTTGGCACGTCAGGGGATGACGACGAAAAGGATGACAGCCTTTCCTTTGATGCTGCATCCGACGACTGGCCGGGCTCGTCCTTCGACCCCGCGCCATCGACGTTAGCGGGCACGAGCGCGGGCTCCAGCATGGACTCGGAGATCGTCCGCATCCTGTCTAAGGCCGTGGAAGAACTCGGGCTCGATTGGTCTTCCCCGGAAGAACCCGCCCGCAGCCGACTGGACGAGTGGTTCCTGCAGGGGCGCCGGCAGGCTCCTCGGCAAAGGCCCTCCCCTTTCTTCCCGGAAGTTCACGACGAACTCACGAAGTCGTGGAAAGCCCCGCACTCCGCTCGCCTGAAGCCTTCTTTCTCTTCGTCGCTCTCCTCTGTGGACGGCGCGAAAGAAAGAGGCTACGAGGGGACTCCGCCCCTCAAGGAGGCTGTGGCCAATCACCTGTGTCCACCCTCCACCGCTGGATGGAAAGCCAAAGCTTCTCATCCCTCGAAGCCTTGACGATCTACCTCAGCTCTCGCCGGTCACGCATACGCCGCCGCCGGCGCTTCACTCCATGGCTGTCCTCCAAGTGTTTCAAGCTAAACTTCTCCGCACCATGGGCGAGTCTGGACCTGATCCTTAGGCATTCAAGGATCTGCGCAGCGCCACCGACATAGCACTGCGAGCCACAAAAGCCACCGCCCAATCCATCGGCCGTGCTACGGCTAACCTGACTGTCCTTGAGCGCCATCTGTGGCTGACGCTAACAGAGATGAAGGATGCAGATAAGGCGTCGTTCCTCGACGTGCCTATCTCCCAAAGCGGCCTGTTCGGACCAGCGGTGAAGGAGTTCACTGAGAGCTTCACCGAAGCCCTTAAGGATTCGCAGGCTATGCGACACTTCCTGCCCAAGCGATCTAGCTCATCACAGAGCCGCCAAAAGCCGCCTCAGCAGCAGCGAGTCAAGACGGCGCCTCCCGTCTCTCAGCCCAGACCTGAAACTGACTTCCGACGACGCTCGCGCTCTACCAACAGGAAGCAACCGCCCGAGCGACGGGGACCTCGGCCCAAGATTGTGCTGAACCTAGAGCCTCGTAAGTCTTCCTAGCTACAGGGAGAAAAAGAGAGAGCGCGTGTCTCGCAAATGCCGGACCGCTCTCTCCAAAACTTTTAAAACATTACCCAGTCCCCTTACAGGCGGCTGGAAATGTCTGTACAGCAGCCAATGGGCCAGCCGCACAGCTCGCTCACCTGCAAACAAACGCCGTTTTTACGGCGACACACAGAAATCACATAAAGAGCCATTTTCTGTCTGTGTCATTAAAGGGTCACGTGTCCACACTAAAGTGCGCATTCCCACATATCAAAACTGTCAAAGCAGTGCCAAATGCTTCCCCAGCTCAGGCTGGACGCCCCATAAATGTAGATTGTGTGCCAACTGTCATGTATGCACCACTACACATAAGCACTGTTCCCACAGTTATAAACACTTCCCCAGTAAAAGCGGGAAATTCTATATGAGTAGCGCGTGTGCCCGCTGTTATGCACGCACCCCAACTCACAAACACTGTTTATATGGCCAAAAACCTCCCGCCACGAGCGGGAAGTTTTATGAAAGTGGCGCGCGTGCCTACCACAGTCTATGCACCCCCACCCATAAGCACTGTCCATACAGTCTTAAACATTTCCCCAACTCCCCAAGCTTGGGAAAATATCCCCGGCATGCCGAAATGGGTTTTGAACATAATAAAACATGGTTACTCGCTTCAATTCGCTCACGGACCGCCCCGCTTCACAGCGGTGGTCGAGACAAAAGTGAGAAAAGATGTTTCTCATGTTCTACGCACCGAGGTGCTCAAACTGATAGAGAAGGGCGCTATAGAAACAGTCCCTCCCTCTATGAGCGAGGCAGGTTTTTACAGTCGCTATTTTCTCGTCCCGAAGAAGGATGGTGGTGCATGCATGGCCCCTCAACGGGTTCCCGGGAACCTCCCCAGTGGAGTGTTGAGAACCATCACTGAGGCGCGAGCACCCTCTACGAGGCGCTTATATGCCCAGAAATGGAAGGTGTTCAGTGACTGGTGTAAATCCAGGAACCTGAACCCTGAGACATGCGAGGTACCGAGTGTGCTCGTTTTCTTACAAGAGCTGTTGGAGGCAGGCCGCACCCCCTCCACGCTCAAAGTATATGTGGCTGCCATAGTGGCATCACACGACCCTGTGGAAGGACGTACACTAGGTAAAAACTACCTAGTTGTTCGTTTCCTGAGGGGCGCCAGGAGGATGAATCCCCCACGCCCCCCCTCAGTGCCGATCTGGGACCTGGCAACGGTCCTGGACGCACTCAAAAGTGCCCCGTTCGAACCCCTCCGAACTGTGCACCTTAACCTGTTAACTGTCACCCCCCTTTTTTTGAATTGACATGAAAATGCACATTTCGAACATAAATGGTTGTAATTCAAGAATGCTTTGGAATATAGACGTACGATTGGTCTTGTTTTAAAGAAGACATTTGGCAGATTTATGTAGAAGTGAAATAAATTAAGAAAGTGAAACAGAAAAAAAGTTATAGAAGTTTGAGTTTATGGAAATGTACAATGTAAAAAAAAATTATTATTCATATTTTATATAAAATATATATTTTCAAAACCTGGGCTACTCTAAAACTGCAGAAAAATCAAAGCCAAAAATCTGAACAAGTTGTGTTTCAAATTTTAGGTTGATATCTCAAAAAATTAGCTTTCAGTAAGATTTTGTTTGGGCGCAGTACCAAACATTTTCACTAGGTCACAACCAGACTCCATTACTGCCCATATAAGGGCGCCTCCATTTCCATATGTGTTTTGAGTGATATGAACCATTATTTCCACAATTTTCATACAATTTATGAAGTAGAGATCCTATTCAGAAGTAGTATGGGAAGTTTGGCAGATTTTGATATGAATTCAACCTCTAATAAACACATACAAAGAACACGCATGTGCGTCATAGCTCGCTGCCACATCACAAATGGTGAATTTATTATTTTTTTCTTTATATTTAAACAATTTTCAGACCTTTTTTTCTAAAATAAATGAATGGATGCTATCTTTTGAACTCTTGGCATGAAAACAAACTAGGTTTCTACAATTTGTTTCATGATTTTTCATGTTCATTGCTATTTCAAAATAAAGGTCTGAACACGCCTTAGGAGTATGAAAATATTCTTGTTGCAAATTGATAAATTACGGCTCCTCTGTAATTTATTTTGAAAATCAATCACCAAATATGGAAACTAGAGATTGTAAGCTTTCAAATGATATATAGTTTGTCGATATTACTTAAGGTTTTAACTAAGATATTATTGTTTTAAAAATATAATGGCAAACGTCCCACCTGTGGGACGGTGACAGTTATTAAACAGCTCTCGCTCAAAACTGCTCTCTTGCTGGCTCTCGCCTCGGTCAAGAGAGTGGGCGACCTGCACGCGCTGTCATCAAGCACTGCCTGCCTGGAGTTTGGACCTAACGACAGCAGAGTTGTCCTCAGCCCAAAACACGGGTATATTCCTAAGGTGCTCTCTACACCCTTCAGAGCACAGGTGATATCTCTGGCCGCGCTATCGTCTCCAGCAGACGAAAGCGACGCTAATTTACTCTGCCCGGTCAGGGCGCTCAGAGTATATTTGGAACGTTCTGCCTTGTTCAGACAGACAGAGCAATTGTTCGTATGCTTTGGCGGCCGCACCAAAGGTCTCGCTGTTTCAAAGCAGAGAATATCGCGCTGGATAGTTGATGCTATAGCGCTGGCTTATGAAGCCAATGGCCTTCAGTGCCCCCTGGGCATCAGAGCTCACTCTACGAGAGGCATGGCCTCCTCGTGGGCGTGGTCGAGTGGGATACCCATTCAAGATATCTGTGCGGCAGCAGGCTGGGCCTCACCGTCAACATTTATCAGGTTTTATAACCTACATGTCCCCTCATTCCACTCCAACATACTGTCGGTCTAACTATGCATAGGCTGGAGTGTGTACATGCTGAGCATTATCTCCTCCCTTATAGGGTCCGTTTATGTCTGACTTAGAGGATTTTTCATGCATATCAGTACATAAAAATGTGCTTGTGTGTTTCCTCTGGACGCCCATTGGGCCGTCCTACATTGTCCCTTATAAAGCCCGCCTTCGGCCGGCTCGTTGGATAATTACTTTGCTTAAAAGCTCAGCCATCTGTCTCTGGCTTAATAGAGCGAAGTCAGCACGCACGGCGTTTTACATGGTGTTCCCATAGCGTAAGCTACTTACGCAATAGGAGGAACCTCTCGAAAGGGAACGACTCGGTTACTAACGTAACCTCGGTTCCCTGAGAGGAGGGAACGAGTATTGCGTAAGCTGCCGTTCTTGTGCTTGGTCAGTTCGCTTCAGACGACGGGGCGCCCAATATATAGCCCTTGGCCACGCCCATCTTGGCGGGCTCTGACGCGCGCGGGTGCGAAGCACGCTCATTGGAAGCGGGTTCAGAGTCGCCCCGTCATAGGTTCATGCAGTTGCCGCGGCACAGCCAATGACCGAGCTGCCTCGCTCATTAGAGCCCTGCACGGGCCTCAAATCTAGGCCCTAGCCCGGCCCTGCCCCGAGACGCTCAGGCCCTAGCCCGGCCCGTGTCCGACAGCTCATCAGAATGATCAGCCCGAGTCCGACCCGAGCCCGTAAAAAAAAAAAGAAAAAAAAAAAGATAAACAGCCTGACCTATGTTGCAGTCAGTAAACCAACCAGATATATTTTGTTTTCAATGGCAAAGTATTTACCGGTAGGTTTATTTTCATTTCTTTATAAAGTTAATTAAGAAAAAACAAAAAACAAAATTTATGACGACCAAGCAGCCGACAGCGAGTTAAACATGTTTGATCCATTGATTGATTTATAGCCTCTCAAATCAACACTTTACTTGGCTACAATAAAATCCATAGATATAAAACAACTTAAGCATATCACACAGACAGTTAACGTTAGTTTAAACGTTTATTGTCATTTTTGAAAAGCTGAGGCAAACTGCTCTGCTGCTCAGTCGCAACAGCGCTCGCAAACTAAATGAATTTATAATATAGGCTACAATACAGAGAATGCAATCTAAACAAATCAAATAAATTACATTAAAAACAAACATGCAGGTTATCTTACCTCAAAAATCAAGTCTTCACTACAGAACATGGCCATTTCCAATAGTTTCCAACAGACTCATGAAAATAAAGTCCAATCAAACAAAAAACAACCTCCTCCTAACATGGCTAAGAACAGTCTCAGAGCATCGTGAAGAAAAAGCACAGCATCCACAGTGGAAGGTTTTAATCCAGTCGTACTTTTTCCAGCTGCGCTGAAGTCACGCTCGCTACCATAGCGGGACACTAGAACGAGCCGGTCGCGCGAATCTCAGATCGCGCCGCCGGGAAACCTGTGTGTGTGTGTGTGTGTGTGTGTGTGTGCGTGAGCGTGAGCATGAGCAGACTGTCATGTGTCAGTCTTATGTCAGTGTGATAGGTTATAAAACGTCTTTCTATGTTTGCTTTTCAATCGTCATCTTCTCATGTTTTATTTTAATTAATGTCTAAAATAGGCTATAAAAAAGATAAGCCTAAAACAGGCCCGAGGCCCGGCCCGCGTGTGAACTATGACGTGAAAATTGGCCCGAAGCCCGGCCCTAGGAGCATAAATAAGTCGGGGCCCGTCGGGCTCGGGCTGAAATGCAGGCCTCTATCGCTCATTGCTGTAGGCCTATGCTGTGCTGCTGCAATGTGTTTTACATAAAGACTTCAATATTTCTCGAGAAAAGGAGTTTTCCCATAGCGTAAGCTACTTACGCAATACTCGTTCCCTCCTCTCAGGGAACCGAGGTTACGTTAGTAACCGAGTCGTTTTGCCTGCCATGTCTCGCCTTAAGTTCAGTAATGTCACTTTAATGACAATTAATAGGTATTGTCATTGCCATTACAGTGAATAATAACTGAACATAAACATACAAGCTTGATAAAAATGATCATTCTAGAAGAAAATTTCAGATGGCAAGTCTTCATATTGTATGCTAGAGAAGTTCATTCAAATCTGGCATTTTAAACTTTATTGGAAATTAATTGTGTTAAAATATATTGGGCCTGATTTAATAACAGTTTGCGCTAGCACAAACCCTCTTTTGGCATTAAACAGTCAGGATTTATTAAAGACGTGCAATGAAAAATTAGCGATGAAAAGGTGTGGACACAATTATTTTTATGGCTGACCTTATTGCATATTATGCACTTGTTGGAGTTTCCCTTTTAGACGCAAAATTTATGGGAGGAGAGTATTTAAATATTTAAATCTGGTAAAAGGCATGTTCTGATCCATTATGCGTTTATTAAATCTGGCCCATATTATAGTAGTGATTTTAGTTTGGACTAATCTCATTCATTATCTTTCTTTTTTCCTCCTCATAGGACATCCTGTTCTTTGACAAAGGTGGAAATTTATTTTTAAAAGTATTAAAGGGATCATGAAATGCTTTTTTTTCTAATCATTTCCTTGAGGGTCACTTGTTAGTGGGATTTGTTTGTTTGTTTGTTTTTTGCTACCATTCTCCATCCCATCCCTAGCACTCAGCCTGAAAAGCTCAGTTTGAGGGCACTCGCCCTTTAAGACTTAAATGTACGGTAAACTCCCAACTTTCTTTCTTTATTTTTTTGCATGGAAAATAATATATGCTTAATACAAATACTGTAGATATTTGCTTTAATGCATTAGAGGAGACAGCTACATAATTATTAGAGGAAAGACATAAGACAATATGATATGTAAAATTGTGTTTGTGTAACATTACAAAAGATTTAACTTCAAATGTTGTGGCTTTAAAAATATTTTACCATTCTCATCTGTGTTCAAACGTAAGCATTCTTCGAAATGTACACTACCTTTAAAAGGTTGGGGTCAGTAATTTTTTTGAAAGACATTAACAATTTTAATTCTGTAAGGATGCGTTAAAGTTACTGTATAATGTTGCAAAAGAATTATACTTTAAATAAATTCTGTTATTTTGAACTTTCTATGCTTTAAAGAATACTGGGGGAAAATGCTGCATGCTTTCCACAAAAAAATTTAAGCAGCACATCAATAATAATAAAACAAATGTTTCTTGAGCACCAAATCAGAATAATAGATTGGTTTCTGAAGGATCACGTGACACTGACGACTGGAGTAATATAAATAAAAAATGATATTTTAAAATGTAATAATATTTAGCAATATTACAATTGTATTGTGTTTTTGATCAGATAAATGCAGCCTTGCTGAGCATAAGATACTTAGCATAAGGGCCTAAATTAATTGAATCTACCTCAAATGGGCAAAGTCACTTCTCTGTCATAATTCCATTTTAAGTCTCTGAGGAGCCAGTGTGCAGTCTTTCAAGATTTTATGGATTAATAAGGACATGATGCAAATCCACATTTTATGTCTGCAAACGATTTGATGATTCAGCTTTCCGTTTGATGAAGTGTGCTTTTCAGAGATCTCCGTTTCTCTCGGTATTATGGATGTGGTCTGAGTGATGGTATGGTATATGATGACACTATAGATAGGCCATACTGATGTTGTCATAGAGAAAAATGCAGAGCAGGCAGGCAACTTTTGTAGAAACCCAGATACACTACCGTTCAAAAGTTTGGGGTCGGTACGATTTTAAATACTTTGAAAAGAATTCTCTTCTGCTAACCATGCTTATTTGATTAAAAATACAACAAAAATCAGTTATAGTATTAAATATTATTCCAGTGTAAATCAGCTGTTTTCTGTGTGAATATATAGTAAAATTGAATTTATTCCTGTGATCAAAGCTGAATTTTCAGCATCACCAGTGTCAGTGTCTTCAGTGTCAAATGATCCTTCACAAATCAGTATAATATGAGGATTTGATGCTCAAGAAACATTTATTATTATTATCAATGTTGAAACAGTTGTTGGTCTGTCAGTTGTACAGTTTTTTTTTGATTCTTTGATGAATAGGAAGTTTTTGTTTGGAAGGAACAGCATTTGTTTGAAATAGAATCTTTTGTAACATTATAAATGTCTTTACTGTCCTTGATAAATAAAAGTATTGATTTCTTTTCTCCAAAAAATAAAAATAAAATTCTCACTGACCCCAAACTTTTGAACGGTAGTGTATATGTAAATGGCTCATGGGGCCTTATCTGTCCACTTACCTTCATCATCAGTGAATTTCAACACTAGTGTGAAAGCCTATGCATTGTTAAGGAAATATTCAGACATGTGTTTTCCATAACTTGGTAGTTACATTTGTACAACAGATATTAACCAAATTTACTGAATATAATCTCATTCGGTCGTGTTTCTTGAAAGTGTCAGTTTCTATTGTCACTCGTTTTCATAATTAGTATTTAGCTTTCATAATCAGATTTAGCTCTCCAGGCAGAACTGACGATATACTGCTGCCAAGGCACATAGGAATTGGAAGTCAAAAAGGTGGGATGGGAAGTCAAGATAGACTTGTTCTTGTCTAACCAGTTTACTTACATTTATAACCTTTCCTGGAATCATATTTTGCAATATTCAAGATTAAATAATTATCAGATAAATGTCTAAATACATTCTATAAATTAGGTGATGTCCTTCTAAAGTATTTTAGTAATAATATCCAAATTCTCCTGGAACATATCCATATTCGGACAAGCTTGGTCAATGCCACTTGCGAGTTTTAATTTCGCACTGATAATGAATATAGAATGCGTTATTGTTTGGTAAATTCAACAATAGCACTAAAATGACCTAGGCCTACTAAATAAAAAATAAAAGATTTTATTTTCTAGTCACAAATTAATCAGTTACTTTTCCTCAAAGTGTCTTCAGCATGTCTGGACCAAATAATTTATTTAAAATGTTATATTTCGATTTCCATTCATTCACTTTCCTGTTATTGTACCAAAATATGCTTAAACTTTCCCAATGGCTTGATATACATATAATAATTAATTTACACTAACGTTCAAACGTCTGGGGTCGATAAGATTTTATCAAAAATATAGTAAAAACAATTCACATTGTGAAATATAATTACAATTTAAAATAACTATTTTCAAATCCATTATATTAAAAAAAAGTAATTTATTAATGTGATGGCAAAACTGAATTTTCAGCATCATTACTCCAGTCTTCAGTGCCACATGATCCTTCAGAAATCATTCTAATATTCTGTTTTGGTGCTAAAAAAAACCACTTAATATTTTTTGGGAAACTGTTTTTTTCTCAATGAACCAAAAGTTCAAAGGAGGAGCATTTAGGCTTATTTGAAATAGAAATTCACTATTTTCATAGAAGATAGCAGAAGTGAAATGCAGTCATATGGCAATAACATAACAGTAGGCTAATCAAAATAATGACTCGGTAAAGATTATTTCATTCAGTTCATTCATCACATTAGAGTAAATTGTAGACTGCTACATCACCTAGAGAAATCCAATGTTGGCTTGGCATCTTGTCTGCTAAAAATGTCTCGATTTTGGGCAAGTTTTGGAGACAGCGAGGTTTCCTTGCGGTATATGGTGCCACTATATAGGCTTTACAGAACATATATTTACAGTATGGAAGTAGCTAGGCCTACATTTATAACTCTTTGAAAGACATTTGTGATACTATGACACATTGTGGTTGTTCTGGGTACAGCAACTCTTCTTTTCAGCCTTGCACTTCCCATTCAAGTATTGATGTAAAATTAATAGGACATTTATTTGTTAATGAACATTCTTGTACCATATGAGGTCTTGTTTTAATGTCACAATACAAGCACAGGTTTAAAATGCTTTACAATTGCAGAAACAATAACGTACTGGTAGTTTTCTGTCAGCATTTTATGGCACACTTTGTTCTTGTGATAAATATAGGCTAACTTGGTATTTATGTGGAAAATGTTCGTTAAAACACTGGTGAAAAATCGAGTCATCTCTTTATGGAAAATACAAAGCATTTTATTTTCCATAACCTTGTAGGTTTTAATTTCTAATAATTGTATGAAAATCTGCAAAAAAGCAAGTTTTACTTTATTAAACATATACAATTATTTCTAACATTCCATAAATCATATACATTTACACTGTTTCACTGAATTTATCACATACACATATTACAAACTATTTGAATACAAAAAAATTGTAAATTAACAATAAGCAGTCACAATGGCAACTGGAATGGCAACTGTTAAAAAACATTGTGCATTTAATACGAACGATTATGCTGTCTTTCCAAACATATGTAAAATAACAACTGATATCACCAGTTTATCCATCAAGCAATAATACAGTCACTATAGATAGTTTCACGCAATAATACAGTCACTATAGATAGTTTCACATTGGCGATGAATGGAAACTTGATCAGGGAAGAAAAAGAGAGTTTTTGTGTGACCTCTTGACAATTCAGTGATATCACAATAAACTTTACATCCTCAATAATTATGAACAATCTTAACGCTTGACATTGTCTTGCGTTAAATTCTTTCTCCTCGTCTATCCACTGCAGTTCTTTCTCTGTCTTTAACCAGTCGGAAGACGTAACGGCTTGCCACATGCAGGTCCCAGTTGTAGCGGGCGAGGATTTTTTGACATTCCTCACGAGAGCACTGATTCATGTAATAGAGCTGGTCTGTCTGATGATGCAAGGAAAACCCAAAAGAATGACATAGACCATCAAAGTAATGTATGCAATGTATGAAATCATTTACTTTGAACAAGTGTTAATTCTCTATTACTTTAAGCTGTTGTTCCGCCCGTGCAGGATTCCAGTCATTACGATGCAGAGCTCTCTGAGCCTCCTCAATGGTCACTCCATGCACCGCCTCCTGAACCTGATGACAAAAGAGAATTGTATTACACAAAAAAATAAACAAAAAATATATTTTTTAAAACACATTACTTATAAATTTACTACGAAATACAAATAAAAGTCATTTTTTCATGTAAGTATTGTTTTCCCATTCATTAACGGACAGCTCTTCTGTCCTCGTGTTGTCCTCATGTTCTACGGCGAAATAATATTTATTTATTTATTTATTTTAACCTTACTGACCACAAACTTTTGAATGGTAGTCTCTGAATATATATATAAACTAATTATATATAATAAATATATCTGTAAGTTCTTTATTAAATTTTATATAAATAGTACTGCAATCACATTTATAATATTTTAAAATTGTTGAACATGAAGAAATCTGCATACCTGCGCTATGACTGCTTCCTTGTTTACTTGTGGTGGATACCTCTCCCTTCCCTTGTCCCGCTCTCTTTCTTTCTCTTGCTCCTTCTCTCTCTCCTTCTCTTTCTCAAGGCCATCATCTAACTGAGGGCTTGACTTGGCCAGATGTGCCATCCTGACAAGGTTGTTAGTCCCTAAACACTGCTGCTGTGGTTGGAATTGGAACTGTGTCTGTAGCTGTGGATGAGTTTGAGGGGTCCAGCCAGCTGGATTTGCTGTTCTCCGATCATGGAACATCATCTGGGGTTTGAAGCTGCTGGTTGGTGGGCTGATGCATTTGATGCTGGGGGGTGGTGGGCGTGGAGGTGGGATGACAACAGCATCACTAAACCTGCGGGGATCTCTCATCAAATTACTCTGCATGAGTCTGCGCGGGTCAGGGCTCTGAGCTCCATTCCCACCACCACCTTGACCTTTGTCCTGTGAAACATCAAGGATGGACTCCAGGCTTATCGATATGCCTGAAGATTGAGAGTAAGACACAGAATGGGATTGGATAAACTATCATTCAAAATTTGAGGGTTGGTAAGATTGTTTTAATGATTGTTTAATGACCATATTACTGTATTTTTTATCAAATAAATGCAGCCGTGCTGAGTATAAGAGACAACTCTTATACTCAGCACGGCTGCATTTATTTGATAAAAAATACAGTAATATTGTTATAACTATTTGAATATATTTTAATGTAATTTATTCCTGTGATGGCAAAGCTGAATTTTCAGCATCATTACTCTAGTCTTCAGTTTCACATGATCCTTCAGAAATCATTCTAATATGCTGATTTGGTGCTCAAGAAACATTTCTTACTATCATCAATGTTGAAAACAGTTGTTCTGCTTAATATTTTTGTGGAAATCATGACATGTTTTGCAAAATTATTTGATAAATAGAAAGGTTTTTTTATAAAAAAAATTATATAACAATGTGAAAGTCTTTACTGTCACTTTTTTATCAATTTAATGAATCCTTTAGGACTACAGGAATTGATTTCTTTAAAAAATGTTGCCAACCCATAACTTTTGAATGCTAGTGTATGTGTACAAGACAATAGCCTATTTTGTAGTACGTTCAGGCCTTCAATAATACTCAAATGATAATGTAAGAAGTTTGTTACAGTATATTTTAAATTCTAACCTGACATTTTCTTCAGATTTGAGCATGCCTTATCTCTTGCTAATGGAATCCTCCAACGTCTGGAGCTGAAAAGTTCACATTGAATGACAAAAGTCACATAAACAGTCCCATTAGAGTGACATTCAGCTCTTTAGTAAATTCAACCCTAATAGTTTACAACTTCATTTAAAATGTCACTCACTCATCTGGTCGTTCTGGGGGGGGGCAGCTGCGTGTCGGACCAGACACAGGAGCTGCTGCTGTGAGAGCAGGGGCAGCTAACACAGGGGGGAACCAGCCAACACTTAGAGTTCTCTGGTTTTGCCCCTTCCACTCACAAATTTCCAGCCTATGAGGAAACAGAAGAGCATAGCATAGTCAGTTATATGACTTCCACAAAGCCCTATTTGGTTTCTCTACTTTTAATTTACAAATACATTTAGATGAATAATCCACAGCACCTTCCATTTTCCGTCAAGTCTTGGCCTGCTTTAACATCTGTGTTCTTAATTTGCACTCCAAACTTCAATATATATATATATATATTTGTATATTTGGAAATCTATCTGCTAATGCATATTGCATATTGCATATGCATATTATTTCAATAGTATCAAATGTCACTAATATATACTGTATTTAAAACTGTTTAAAGTCATTGGTACCCATTGGTTTTGCTGTAATTATTAAATTATAAGGAATTTGTTCTGTCAAATTCAATTTTGTTGAATTTTTGTACTGTCCAAGTGTGGTTTGCATCAGAGTCAGACAAAAGGGTTGAACTATGAATGGAATGCTACTAAGTCAAAGGGAGGGGAGACAGGTTAATAATTACCCACAACGACCTTTATCAGAGTCAGAGTCAACTAAGATTTATTGGCATGACTATTAACAATACTGCCAAAGAGCATAAGGTAAAGGAAATAGACAATAGAAAATAAACGAAGGACAATATCAAAAATAAACAAAAAGAAGGGGGTAAATAAAAGAAAAAGAAAAATACATTAAAATATTGTTTGCCCTTGGGCTCTCTTACCCATGGTCTATTACAGTCACTAGATCATTCGCCTGTAGACAGAGTTTTCTGGGATCTATGAGATCTTTCACGGCACGAACCTCCATTGGCTGTGCCTGAAAATACATTAAAGAGAGAGAGAAATTAGAGAAAGAATACATCCTGAGTTTAGATACATCTTTTGTAATATCAATAGCACAAGTGGTGCTGTTCAAAAGATTGGGGTTGGTAAGATTATGCTCATCAAGGCTGCATTTATCTGGTAAAAAATATATACTTACTGACCCCAAACTTTTGAACAGTAGTGTATATTAATGCGATTCTTTTTTTTAATGAGAGGCAGAGGCTTAACACTTACATCCGCTACCATGGTGGTGAGCTGTGAGAAGGTCGGTCGGTCAGCAGGACTGCAGGCCCAACATTTGCGCATTACAGAGTACAACTCCTGCGGACAGTCTGGAGGTCTCTCCAACCGCTCACCTTCCCGCTCTACACGACACATAATCTACACGACACAACACGCATCCATTAGTCACCAATGGAAATAGTGGCGTTTACAGCTGCACTTCATAAACAAAACACATCATTTTTTTACAGTTTAACTGCATCAAACCAACTATATACCTGTCTGCTAGACAGTCCCAACCAGGGCTCCTCACAGTAAGTGAACATTTCCCACAATGTGACACCAAACATCCAGACATCTGAAGCATGAGAGAAAGAACCCACACGCAAACTCTCAGGAGCACACCTAGAGAAAGGAGGCTGGAATTACTTTCCTTGACCTAACTGTGTAATAGTGAAACAATGAAGCTCACTGTTTCTACTCTTTGCTGTGCTTAAATTCAGCTTCTCACCATGCGAAGGGGATGCGTTTGTGTGGCGTCATGATATAGGGGTCTTTGTTCAGATTCAAGCCTCTCATTAGTCCAAAGTCTCCAATCTTCACTTGCTCTCTAGCAGCCAAGAACACATTCCGGGCGGCAAGGTCTCTGTGGATGAAGCGTCTGGACTCTAGGTACTCCATACCTACAGCAATCTGTGTGCTGAAGAGCCAGAGTCGTGAAAGAGGATATTCTCCCTGCCGTATACGCAGAGTGTCGTATAAAGAACCAAGGGGAGCCAGCTCTGTCACCTGATAAAAAAGAAAAAGTGTAATTATGGTATCCATCTTAGTATCACCAGCACTTCTTATGATTATCAATGCTTAATATTTTTGTGCAAACCATGATACATTTTTTTTTCAGGATTCTTTCTTTGAAAAGAACCGCCTTTATTTGAAATAGAAAGCTTTTGTAACATAATAAATGTCTCTACTGTCACTTTTGATCAATTTAATGCATCCTTGTTTATATATATATATATTTTTTTTTTCAAATTAAATACCCCAAACACTGACCCCAAATATTTGAACAGTAGTGTACATTCTTTAAACAATATCAAATTTATACAGTTTTATTTTACTCCACTCTCTAAGAGGGATTACAATAATGTAAAATAAAAACAAACAAATGTAAAGTAAAATACAAATGACCGAAAAGTAATGCATTGTATGCTCCAAGATGTTATACTAATATAAAAATGTTATTTTGTATTGTACTTTCTACAAGTTACATTGTTGCGCCAGTATGTAGCGAAAAGTTATTCCCTTTATGAGTGAATTACTGAATCATTGAATAAACTGTTTCGTTCAGAAACGCAATTAATTCAGGTCTTTACAAGCGAGTCATTGAATCATTCGTTCAACAGATTCGCTCAAATACACTGATTCATTGAGGAATGTGCAGTGGTTAATTCTGCTGTAATTTGAACCTTTGTTTCCTAAGCGGAGCACAAGTAAAAGTAAATGGAAATATTGTATCTAAACTGTGTAGATACTCAATATTAACTTCTTATTTATTGAACTGTTATATAAAACCCAATATCACACTCACATTCATGTTTTGGTCTGAATGTCAGCAGAACTGATACAATAAACAGTAAAAGGGAATAAGTCATTTATAGGCTATGTATATGCATACAAATAATCAAATATTAGTAAAGAATATGATTTTAGATGAAAAGTTATGTTTACCATTTTAAGAGGATGAGTAAGGACAACACCATAGAGGTGTATAATGTTTGGGTGGTCCAGAGACTGCATAATATTAACTTCCTGGAGGAACTCAGTCACCATGTTGTCCTGTCTGCACGATCCACTCCTCAAGGTTTTCACTGCTACAGGCAACTTAAAAAGAGGGAAACATGACCATTAGGGTGACATTCATTCCTGTGTTTAAGCATCTTAGTAGACAAAAAGAGGACATACGTAGATGGTCATTTTTGGTATAGAGTAGCCTACTCACCACTCGTCCAGTCGGTGTGTGCCATTCTGCTTTCCTAACTACCCCAAATGAACCTGAGCCTAGCCTGTCCCCAAAGATCAGTTCACTGTTCTGGATAAGACAGGGGAACGTGCGGCCTGCCTCTGGCCCCTGGCCTGACCCAACAACATTATGCTGCTCACTTCCCTCAGGGGTGCGAGCATTGAAGGGCTAGCAGAAAACAGACAGTGATTATCACAGGTAGGCAAAGTTAATGAATAAACAGAGAGGGTATGTAAAGATGTGAAATACTACTATACCTTCGTCATCCACGACCTTGGTCGCATGTTGTTTTTGTAACGTTTGACGGCTACCCATAATCGTCGTTGTCCTTTTGACACACACACAAAAAAAAAAAATCACAGGAAAACCCCAATAAATACAAAGCTAAGAAAATAATTCAAAACAAAGAACTAACAAACAGACACACAGAACATGTTACAAGTTAGAAGAAAAGGTTTTATAGAACTTTAAAGGGTTCTGTCAGGCACTTAATATATAGAACCTTCTAGGGGTTTCCATCATGGGATCAATTTATGGATTTAGTTATAATTAATTTAATTTTTTTTTTTTTTTTTGTAAACATGCTTTATCACTGACTAGAATTTGTTTAAATAACATGTTAAACATGAAAGAATTTTGCCATCATTTAAGACATTTCTTCTTATATAGAACCTTTTTAGCATTAATGGTTCTTTAAAATTGAGTCATAAACCCTATGGATATATAGAACCCTATGGCTATTGAACACGATTTACATTTTTTCTAAGAGTTTACATTAGTTTTTCACAATTGCTAAAACACTAAACCCCATTCTCTGAACCAACATTTAAGACATTTCTTCTTATATAGAACCTTTTTAGCATTAATGGTTCTTTAAAATTGAGTCATAAACCCTATGGATATATAGAACCCTATGGCTATAGAACACGATTTACATTTTTTCTAAGAGTTTACATTAGTTTTTCACAATTGCTAAAACACTAAACCCCATTCTCTGAACCAAATGCTCAGTTGCCTAAACATATTTGTCAAATATTTCAAGTTCATGTCCAAAAGGTCAAAGAAAACTCTAAATGAAAAGCATGTTACAGTACACCATTTTGGGCCATTGTGTGTAAACGATGAAAACTGTGTGGTAGTTGTGTTCCACTTTTGCCACTTGTGTTACAGTGCATCACAGTGCAAAATGTGTTTTAGTTAGTGAGAATGTTTAGAGTTTTGCAAAAAGAATGCATGAGATTTGCAAATGGTGTCCAACTGCATGAACTTGTTTAAGGTTTTGAAGAAAGACCGATTTATTTGACAAACTGGTTTCGGCAATTGAGAATTAGATTCAGAAGACAGAGTTTAGTCAGTGTTTTAACAATTGTGAAAAACTGTACTGGACTGGATTTTGCTGTTTTAAAAAAAAAAAAAGATTGTTTCTTTGACCTTTTGGGCTTTTGTAGTTAGACTACTGCATTTTTACAATATGCAAGTGCTGGATATAGAGCACTATACTTGCAAAATGCATACAGTGTACAATATATTCACCTTACCAAGTTGTGATTATGCAATTGCAAAATTTGTTTACTTTATACAATATAATTTATTTGTAACTACATGCTCTGGATGCTGCTATGTAGTGTCTAATGAATGTTCTGTAGTGTTTATATATTGACTGATGTGTGTATGATCTGAAAGCTTTGATTTTGAGAACAGGTGAAATGCTTTTGAGCCGTTTGTTTGATTTTGATTTTTTCCAAAAAAGTCAGGGTTTTTTTGTAATTAGTTTGAAGATTTGGTTTTGTTTAATGTTGAGAAAATGAGTGAAGGCTTCAAGAAACGTGTCTTAGCAATTGTGAAAAACTGTAAAGGTAATAATGATATCAGAAACATTATATTTAGCCCTGAAAGAGATTTAAGTACACAAAACAAATCAAATAAAAAACTGCTTTACAAGACAAACCTGGTTTACTAATGCCAATCTGTTCAAGATCTGCTTCTTTAACGTAGTTCAGGTGTTCAATTCGTGTCACGTTGAGTCCATCTCGCATCCTTAGGTAGAATCTCTCTAGCTGCACTTCAGCGAGGAGCTGGTACAGCCACTGAGTGTCATGATCCATCATTATTAGACTGTCCCAGAGCAACTCTGAGAGGCAAACAGAACAATGAGATGAGATCAAAAAAGGAAGTACGATAAACCCTAAAAAATCTGAGAGTGTGACTCGATTGAAAGAGATTCTTTATTTTTCTGGTGGTTAGCACTTTCCAGTTTTGTATTTATTTTCATAGAAACTAGTTCTATACACATAGAGTACTGTATTTAAATATCTCTTTAGTGTTTAAATATCTCAGTGTGTTGCGTTCAAGTGCTTTTGTTGTCCTAATGTGGTAAAAAGATGGAGATCCAGACCTGTTATTTAGCTAAAACTATTTTAGATTGCTTAAGTCATCTGCTACAGCAAGAAAATGATTTATCAAAACTCAAACGGTAAATAATATGCTGTATATTTTCTAGATCATGAATAGTACATATTTTTACCATTCACAACTCTTGCGTTGCTCTCCGCCATTTTGAAAAGGTCAAAGGTAATCTCATCTCGGCAACTCGTGCATCAAAATATTCTACGAGTTGCCCAGTGGAAAATACCACATGAGGGGGTGTTCATGTGCATTTTCCATGTCGGCTTTTGATATTTACCATAATTACCATAGCACGTGAACGCACCATTAGTACTGAAGGAAAATGAAAATTGAGCAGAAGTACGTAGGAGGGCGGAGCCAGGCTAACAATAAGGTCCTCTGAGATTACATTAGTTAATGCATTATCTAACTTTAGTGAACAATGAGCATTTGTTACAATATTTATTAATCTTTGTTAACATAATTTAATAAAAATAAAACTGCTCATTGTTAGTTCATGTTTGCTCAGGTCCATTAAATAATATTAACAGATACAATTTTTGATTTGAATAAATCTATTCGTAAATGTTGACATTAACATTAACTTTAAGATTAAGAAATGTTTTTTTGCATTTGCATAGTTTTTTTTTAATGTTTTTTATAATACCCGGTGATAGGCAGATGCTTTCGAATGCTCCCGTGTGTATTCGTGTAAGCGCTCTGTGAAGAGCTTCAAAGG
Source organism: Rhinichthys klamathensis goyatoka (assembly GCF_029890125.1). Classification (NCBI taxonomy): domain Eukaryota; kingdom Metazoa; phylum Chordata; class Actinopteri; order Cypriniformes; family Leuciscidae; genus Rhinichthys; species Rhinichthys klamathensis. The sequence goes on along the minus strand of NW_026606794.1, from coordinate 2,417,181 downwards.
TTTCTATTTACAATGGGTCTCATTCATGAACCACGAGCAGAACGAATTTTTGTGTAAATCGTGTGTAAAGTGGTTCTGCCGTAAATTTTTCGGATTCATTAAAATGTTCCTATTTTCTAAATGTTAGTTGGTACGAAAGAAATGTACACCTGCTCCCAGCCACGCGTAGCCTAACTAGTGAGTTTAACATCCGAACGTTTTGCTCTAACAACTAGCTGCATTTTAATTCAGCTTAATCGGGTACATTTACACAGCATTTTGAAAGAATATATATAGTAATTACATACGGTTTTTCTTTTTACTTCTGGGACTGTTTGATTAACAGATGAAACTCCATTAACTGCATCTGTAATATCCTGCCAAGCTTCCTTTTTTTAGGACCTGATACGCCACTATGTAGCCTACGCTTGAAAATAAAATGTGGTGTTTTGAATGAACTTCTGATAATAAAACTTCGATTTCTGCATCTGAGAAATTTTTCTTTTTCATTCGCTTTTGAGAAGACATGTTGAAATCCTTCATTTGGTGTCATAATATGATGCCCATATATAGTTGTCAGTCGGATTTAATGGGCGGGATTTATGGTAATTGAGAATGAGCGTGTACGCGCATCCCATTTACGACTGATTGGAATTCATTAACACACACACACACACACACATTTCACTATCACATCTGATGTTTACGAAGTATATGTGAATCAGGAGATGAGTTTTCGGGAAGGTCTCTTTATGCGCAAATCACTCTCATATTTACTCGTATATTTACGAATGTTTCATGAATGAGACCCAATGTGTTTTCGAAGTGTTGATCATTGTAGCCAATCACAGACATACCTGTTGAGCATGTGAACGCAATGGCCAATCAGAGGTGTTTAAGTTAGTCAGAATCTGCTCAACACAGCGCAAAACACCAAGCTTCAGTGATTATAAAAGGAGCGCTCTTTGCTCGTTGTCTGTTTATAATCCATATACAATTTGAATAAAAGTTTGTTTTTCATGCTGCAAAGTTTCTGGATTTACAACTCTATCCAAAACAGCAATGATTGACAGTGATATAACCATAGCAACTTACAGGACAAAACAATCTGATACTTGAAGCAAGGGAGCAGAGAAGTTTATAAACCAAACAAACCACTTTTTTCAGCAGATGCAAATGAGGAGAAAGGTATGTGGGCAACCAAGGCATGTGTGTCTAAAAGAGAATGATTTACCTGTTCAATACAATTAAACTCATAAAGCAATAATGCTATGAATGACCACTGAATACCTCTCTAAAGTATTCTAACTTGTTTGTATTGGCAAGGAAATCCCCCTCTAACAGCTTCATACTGTATGCACAAGTAAGCAAAGCATTGCTTTAAAGTTATGTGCAGAATAGGATGAAACCTCAAATAAATACTATTTGGCCTGTTCAGCACTGTCATTGCCTTCACGTGTATGTGAACTCCCATCAGCATGCGTACAAAGAGAAAATGAGAAACTCTCTGCACTTTTGTGTTTACAGAACTAGGACAACATACAGACCAACTCAGACACATGACCTTTAGTGAATAATCAGCCAGTATACTTGAAGAGATCACTCTAAAACTATGGGGGCTTGTCTGAGCAGGTAACCTGAGAGCGTCAAAATAAGATTCTAAGACTACACACCCAAAATCCACACCCCGAATGACAAGAGAAAATGATCTTCAGAGGACACTGAAAGATTATCACACAACAACACCTTTCAGTTAACAAGTTGCAACATTCAGGCCTGTTTTCCTCTAGCCAACTTGATGAAGCCAGGCTTGGTTGTTTCCCGTTCACATTTCATAGTCTCGTCTGAAACTGGGTGTGAACTGATAAATCAGACAGATCTACAGCATTACTGTAATCAAATATGTTTCAAACCTTGAAAGTCTTGAAAGCAGAAAAGAGTGGCCATTTACAAAGTTATGAAGGAGTGTAAACCCAGCGCATTGAAACAAATGACAGCTTCTGTTTGTTTGCCATTTTTTGTCAAAAGGTGTGACTTTAATCCTTCAAAAACTATAGAAATGTGTCAAACATATGCAGGTGACTTATGACCGGACAGTTAGTCACAAATAAATATGTGGGTCATACTACATATTACTAATTTTCCAATTAACAGTGTAGTACTACTTATTATATCACAGTTATTTAAGAGATTTGTTGTAGTCTTTAAGGTTGCCAGGCCACTCAAAATTCAGAATGAGTTCTGGGATTTTTCCCCCATTTTTTACACAAACATGAAATAGCTAAACAGATGACAGCATTAATAATACAGCATTAATAATGTCAGTTCAGTTTTTTCTTTTTTACAAAATGTGTAATTTCAACAAATATAAAAAACACATAGGCCTACACTGAAACTGAAACTACACACTTTAGGTAGGAAAAAACTGCATAAAGATTAACATTATATATATAGCCTATCCTATAGACTAGAATAAACTACAGAGGAATTATTATACACCGATACAAAGGAAAGTCTTTAATGTAGCTTCAGAACGCAAACGTACATATAATAATAGCCTACTCATAGTTTCACTTTGTACTATAAACCAGCCATTACAGCAGACAATGACGACTTAAATACTGTGCCCACCCAGGTGAGTGTTTGAACTTAAGCATAACAACAAAGCGGAAATGACGCTTTTTCAAAAAATAATTCCCTAGTAAATACTTAGTTTTGTAACTTCCCTGAGCTGGTAGTTATGTATAAGTTCTGCAATAAAAAACAAAACCAAACAAACAAAAAAACAAAGACAGTCTCAAAAAAAATCCTTAGTTTTGACCAACCAGTTTAGACTCTCGTGCACTTTGATTAAATATTACTTATTTCAAGATATAATTCACTTGTTGCAGAATAAGAATGCTACTTAACAAAAACGTATACTTACAAATAAACGATCGACGTTATTGTCCACAATCGAATCACTTCAGTTCTTCTTCAGCTCGTGTCAAATGCACTCCTGGTATAAGATGTCCTTTAAGTCGTTCATTTTCAGTGAGTTTCACGTATGTTTATATTGGTATAATCCGCCATACTAGAACAGCCTATAAAAAAGTAGTATTCTGACTATCATTTATCTGAAGTTATAAGAGTAGTTTTTAAAATAAGGACAGGTGTTTTAGACTGCGTATGACGTCTCTATGTGATTTTAAAGCCTTCGGTCTGAGTTCTCCCTCACTCCGCCTCCTCACGTCGTCTGCCCTTCACCAATACTTCCCCCTCTTCACCTGCTGGATTTATACCTTTCTATTACATCATACTAATGATTGTTGTTTTCCTTTCCAAATTTGACAGTCATATAGATTTTGTAGATATTTATCTTCTTCCTTTCCCCCGTTTTTTTTATTTATTATGCTGCATGATTTCAAAAATCTACTTTTAAAAAAAGGCACTAGTGACCACGTTATTGTTTTTTATTACCCATCATAATTCTATAGGCTATATAAAGATATTATTATTTCATACTCTTTATAATAAATAAAACTTTACACTGTGTCTATTTGTGTCTGTAACTTATATTTATTTTGAATATTAAGTAGTTTGACAAAATTATGCTTTTCCATTTATTTACATTTTACTAATAAATTATTTTAAACGTGGTGTATACATTGGCTTATTTCGTGTTATAGGCATAGGCTACATTAAAACAATAGAAGTGTTGACATAAAAGGCATCAACAATTGTTTAATGACAAATGAAAATAAATGGGTGTGACAGGAAACTTTGGAGTTATTGTATTAGTACACTCAGCATGAAGGAACTCACATGTGAACTATAAAGCCCTGCATCATAAGCACTTGAAAACAGAGACTATTTCCCCCAGTGACATTTTCAGTCATGCCTCTCTGATCCTGTCTTTCCAGTTCGACTGGATATTTATGGACTTTCTTCTTGTCACAGAGACACACACACGCATACATATGCAAATGATCACGTGAAATCATGTATTACATTACCCTTAAGGCTTAAGGTAATCACCCAAATAACTTTTATGAACAATTCACTTCCTGGTTCTGTATTTATACTGTATATATCATATTGAAACATCATGGTTTGTCCATGCTAACTTTACCAATAGAAAACTGATGTAGGCTATACATGTTTTCTTTTTTCTTTTATTATTATTATTATTATTATTTGTGATCCATAAGTATGACCCATTGGATTCTATAAAACTAACTGCAACTTCACTGCATGGAAATCTGCTCTAAATGTATGCAATCATTGCCATCAACCAAACTATTCATCAATGACCAATAATTTAATCTGTCAATAACCAAAAAGTGGAAACCTTTGTAGCTATATATATAATAATGGACCACATCAGATATTTAACAGCTGAGTTCTGGGAAATCCCATTTGCTGTGAATCTGTTGATTCAACTGCTGTTGCAACTCAAAGGACTCGTCATCATTTAGCCAGACTAGTGCAATTTTTAAGTTCTTCCTTCCCATCATATTGTGACGCCTAGAAATATGCAGCATGTTCTTATAGGATCTTACTTCAGGCTGGAAACACCACACGATATAACCTAATGACAGCATAGAAAAAGGTGAAAATAGATGAGTATGAGACAAAGTATTTGAAGGATAGCTATTTAAATTCAGCTACTGAAAACCTACTAACATTTTATTTTGAAACCTATTAAATATCTAAGTAAATTCTACATACTTGATTCAGAAAAAAAAAGTGTCTTTAAGAAGGGGGCACACTCCAATTGAAACTTATTTTTATTTTACTATTACTTCCTTCATCACACGATTTAATCCAATATTTCTATGTTAACATGTTGTAAGTATCTTTATATGACATTATTATGAGTATTATTTGTATGCTTTATTTTGCAAGGGTCTGTAACGCCATTACACCATGCATTACCCATGTGCATTACACGAGGTCAATGATGTCATCAGTTGCGCGCAGCAGCTGGTCATGGTTTCGTGCAAAGACCGCGACTGTATTCATTGATTGAGGTGGAAATCCTCGTAATGCACAATCTGGTTTCTTTGCCCCAAATTCATTGAAATTGAAGGCAAAGCTGCCGCGTGTGTTTTTAATTTACATTGGTTTAAACCTGCACGTAAAAGGTGAGTGATATGTGGGTATAAATCAAGAGACTGCACAGTATGTAGCTGTTAGCTATTCAGCTAATTAGCGAATTTGCACATGCCAGAGATCGAAAACTACCTAAGCAACCGTGGATTATTCGGCTTATAACGACGTTGCAAAATACACAAAAGATGTGTTGTTCTCTAGATATGAGAACTACTGTTCTCTCGACTATTGAAATGCTTTGATTAGGCATGCTAGATGTGAATCTGTATAATATGTTCTTCGCTCATTTTGTTGTTGATAGTTGCATTTTACCATTGTGCATGAATATATGTGCAAATTTCATGAATCACGTTTGGGTAAACGCGGAGAAATTGTTAAATTATTGTGAGAATGTAATGTATTATTAATTCTAATACTTGCTTTCTGTCTGAAGTGTTTTGCTCTTTTGTATTTGATCCTTTTAAATAAGACAAAATGAAAACAGAATGTAATATATATATATATACATATATAAATGAAAATGAGATGTATGTAAGATGTCTAATATGTACTCCACTTTGACAATCACCATATATTATACAAGACCTGTTACCAGTCAGTTATAAAAAAACATTTGTATTATGCAAATTGTCCACCTGCATCAGAAACAAACTTTAGGGTACTGAATTTACCCCAATTCACATTTTTTTTCACTCTTGCAGACGGCAAGCTGGCGCAGGTAGCAGGTTGCCAGTGGACTATGAGAGACAGTGGTGGAAGCCTGGCCCAGAACCGCTGGCAAGGGGAACTCTCCTTGACTGTGAGCCAGGAGGCCAGCAGCGTTGGGGGCATGGGAGGTGATCTAATGGATCCAAACTCCCCTCCCGACACCACCAGCCCCATTCACCTCAAAATAGCTCACAAGGAGCGAATCTGGACTGGAGAGTACATAGAACCAGTAGAAGTTGATGAAGAGCTTGGATTTGATGAGAATGAAGAAGATATTGAAGAAGAAGAAGAAGAAGAAGAAGAAGAGGAAGAGATAGATTCTGAGTGTGCTTCCTGGGAAGAGAAAGATGAAGTGGAAGACTGGCAAATGCCATTTGAATCTCAACCACAACTCATGCTCGCTAACAATTATCGGCAGCAGATGTCCTCACATGAAGGGGAGGCCAAATTCCAAGCTAGAGACTTTCCTGAGAATCCCTTCCAGATTCGACTTCATGGACTTAGGCAGCAAAGACTGAAGCGCTGGCGAAGACTACGGTCTAGTGCAAGGTTACGCAACCGGCTTGTGCAGAATTGGAAAACGTGGAGACAGCGGGCGCAATGGGTTGGCAACTTAGGGTATCGACGGGCAAGGAGGTGGCGCCGGTATAGCCTTTATGCCAGCAAGAGACAAGAACAGGAATGTGCCACCTTGGGCTCATCACAAATAGGTTTGGAGACAACAAGAGGAGAACCAGGTGAGATTTTTCCTTTTCTCATTGTTTTCTCAAGGAGGGGTTTTCAGACTGGGGTATGTGGACCCCCAAGGGGCTGCAAGGGAGTACTAGGAGGTCTGTTGAAAAGTTTATAGAAAAGATCATTACTTTTTAAAAAAAAAAAAGTAAATACATTTGACATTTATAAATACAATACATGTCAAAATATTTTTTAAAAATATATATAAATTTTATTGAAATAAATCATAAATCTAACTATATACATGAAAACAAAATATCTGCCTTTTAAATTTTAGGACGGGGTCTCTCGCATTAGGATGATCATATTTAGTGATCTGTGGCATCTAAAAGATTGACAACCCCTGATTTAAAGTAAATAGAATTATAGCCAAAATTGCATTATATTAATGTTTGTTCTCTCTCCACAGAAAATCCCTTTTTTGGTTTCAATGGTTATCGTAGGGATTCTCAGTCAAATTCAGTTGTGACTGGGGTTCGGGAATATCTTTCTATACCCGTGAAGCCAACCACTCAAAAGATGGAGATGGTCCTAACAGAGGAGCACAGGGCTTATGTCCAAGGTAGAACTCCTGTTGTCTAGAAGCTGCAGAAACATACATCCTATCTCATATTATCTCTTTAGGTTATGATATGGAAGAATGTCCAGCATATTTAGATAATATTGGGTTATGCCAAGATTGCAGGCCAAAATGGATGTAATACTCCTCGGTCATCACAGATCTTGGTGTTAAAATGTGTAAAATCCAAACTCAGTGGTGGTGGTACCTAATGCATGCATTTATTTATTTCTCAGGTCTTCTTGATGAATACCTTCGAAAGTATGGAAGTCTAATTCCTGTACAATCAGATGATATTGTCGAGGAACTGCAGGGCATCTTCAATGAGGACTTTTCTCAGACTCACAGGTCTCACTTATGCACAACCTCAAACACACTCATTTTCTTTTAGTTCTTTGTCTTTGAGCATCTACTGTGTATCACATAGATCTTTAGAAGGAAAGCCAAAGTATTTTTCTTTACCATGTGCCCACAGGAAGATTGTGGTGCAAAATTTAATTCAATCCTACCAGAGGTCATCAGGGACTGCCATGTTGAAAGGGTTCCGGGTGAATTACAAGCGTCATGTTCTCTCAATGGATGATCTTAGCACCCTCTATGGACAGAATTGGCTCAATGACCAGGTCAGTTTTGAGTTATACATGATACATTTAATGATTTAGTTTTTCTCAGGCCTGCTTAATACACACATTGTTATTTCATCTGATCTTTTAAGATCATGAACATGTATGGAGACCTTGTGATGGATTCAGTGCCTGAAAAGGTGAATATTCTTTTCTTATTTCTCCCATTGAATTCTTTCTTTTCTGCTATACAGTTCAGTTGTATTCACTTGTGTTCAGTGGTTTCAGTTGTATCTAATGTCATCTCATTTACTTTTAGGTGCACTTCTTCAACAGTTTCTTTTATGACAAGTTGAGGACCAAAGGTTATGATGGAGTGAAACGGTGGACAAAGAATGTAAGAGAACTGTAAACTTCACTACCTCACAAAAGTTCTCTACCATTCAAAAATTTTGATGTTAAATGTTTTTGAAAGAAATCTCTTATGTTCATCAAGGCTGCATTTATTTGATTAAATAAAATAAAAAACCCGTAATATTATGAAATATTGCTATTTTAGTATAGGAGAAAAAATGTAATATATTCCTTAATATCAGCATCATTACTCCAGTCTTCAGTGTCGCATGATCCTTCAGAAATATATCTGATATTAGGGATGTCCCGATCAGGTTTTTTTGCCCTTGAGTCCGAGTCATTTGATTTTGAGTATCTACCGATACCGAGTCCCGATCCGATACTTATATAATACATAAAAAAGAATAAAGAAGAGAGAAAAAAACAGATCCAGGATGTTCCTTATTTTTTATTTAATTCACCTTATTTTAACATTCAACAACTCTGTTAACAGATAATATATATACATTAGGGGTGTAACAGTTCACAAAATGTGCGGTTCGGTTCAAGAAATGCCAGAGAAATTTCCTATTTATTAAAAGAAAAACCTTTAAATAAGTTTGAGTTTTCCTACACCTTGAAACTTTCAGGTTTATAAATGGGGGTAATCTTTGAAGGATGAACAAATAATGTTTTGGTAATCACATTAAAAATAACATTAAAATATATATTTATATAATATTTGAGTTTTGAAGTGCAACATTAAATCCATGTTCACAATGTTTCTCCTGGTTCCCACCGCAGCGCTGTTTGATCTAATAGAGATCTACGGTTAATAACGGAGAAATTTGAATGCTTCTCACTAGATCTCGAAGCGATGTTATTACTTCAGTGGCGAGTTCAAATGTTTTCTTCACTGGATCTCTTAGCACAGTGTCGCTTGATCTCGCGCTGCACAGATGTTGCTGGTCCGAACTGATAAATGGTCCGTTAAGCACAATATAATGAGTAGCGAAGATTCGTTCCGCTTTCATTACGTTTGCCATTTGATGTTGCGCAACGTTGTGGTGATCGCGCCAGCGTGGATTTTGTCTGCAGGAAAAATGGTCCTAGGAATCGTTCGGTTTGTATGGGTACCGAACCGGAAGCCTCGTCCCGAAACGGTTCAATAATTACGAATTCATGTACCGTTACACCCCTAATTTACATATATCCGAGTCCTGATCGGGAGGTAACGTCCGATTCCGATCGAGTCTGAAACCACGTGATCGGGCCCGATTTCCGATCGCGTGATCTGATTGGGACATCCCTATCTGATATGCTGATTTGGTGCTCAAGGAACATTTCTTATCATTATCAATGTTGAAAACTTTGTGCTGGATTCTTTAAAAAATAGAAAGTTCAAAATAACAGCATTTATTTGAAATGGAAATCTTTTCTAACATTATAAATATCTTTACTGTCACTTTGATCAATGTAATGCATCCTTGCTAAATAAAAGTTAATTTCTCTAAAAACAAATCTCACTACCCCAAACTTTTGAAGATTTTGTTATGTATATAACAAGATCATATACATGTACACATCTGATAATATTTAGGTGGATCCATTCTTCAGTGCTAATCCTTAAAGCAAATCAGCAGAACTTTTCTTGTTCTTGCTTTTATTAACACACGTTCAAACATGTTTCAGGTGGACATCTTCCAGAAGGATCTTTTGTTGATTCCCATTCATTTAGAAGTGCACTGGTCATTGGTCTCGGTTGATATTAAACGGCGCTCCATCACATACTTCGATTCTCAGCGAACTCTTAATCGCCGCTGCCCCAAGGTATAAGCCACATAAAAATATAGTGCTTATGTGCTATAGTACACTCAAAATCTTCTCCACAAACTGAAATTTCTTTAAACCTGTGTGCAATGTCTACAACAATATAATAATTAACCTTTATGTTTGTAACTCTAATTAGTTAAGTGACCATTTTTCCCCTCCACAGCATATTTTTAAATACCTGCAGGCAGAAGCCATGATAAAAGACAAGAGAGATTTTCTGATTGGGTGGAAAGGCTTTTTTAAAATGGTAAGTCCAGACACTGCAGTGAACATTTCCACAAATTGCTACTTGTTGTGACGGCTTTTCTTTTTTTCTAATGCTGTTCAAATGTTTCAATGACAGTTAATAAAGCCTCTTTTTTTATGTTACAGAATGTTGGCAGACAGAATAATGACAGTGACTGTGGGGCATTTGTCCTACAGGTTTGTACATACACCATTTTCATATAGCTGACCATGGTCTGGGGTTTTGATAAGTGGTGGTTGATAAGATTTAGATTAACTGACACAATACTGTACATTTATAACTGTTTATCTAGAGTTAAATCCATTCAAATAGACTGTGGTGGGTTGAAGTTTTTAACATGCTTCATCCAAAATGCGACAAACAGTACTCCATAAATGCACAGAAAAATGTTGTCCGAATATGTGTTGTTTGATGTCTTTTCCTCAGTTCTAAACATAAGAGTGACCTTTTATTTCTCTTTATTTATCCACCTCTTCTTTAGTACTGCAAGTGTCTCGCATTGGGTCAGCCCTTCAGCTTCCGTCAGCAGGACATGCCCAAGCTGAGGAGACTTATGTACAAAGAACTGTGTCATTGCAAGCTCTCACTGTGATATTTGTGTAAAGACTGCACAACCAGTGAGGAAAGAGATACATTTGTCCAAAAAGCTTGAGAGACTTCACAATGAGGATATTTCTTCATCACTCACTTTTATTTTTATTTTGTATAACCTTTTCAGTTGGTTTCGTACTGGAGGCCAACATCTTGACTGAGAGATCTGAGGTAATCCACGGTTGACAGCCTGTCTTGCCCTTGTGACATACTGCTTAAATGGAACATTCTGTTTTGGGTTTTGTATTTGTTCTGTGCATAAAGATGAGAGTAACTGTGCCCTGATGCAAGTGATGAATCATGTCTGCAGTTTTGTTTTTAATAAATCGTCTTATGAAAATAACGATCTGGGTAATCATCAGAACACTTAAATTGTTATTCTGTTAGTCACATTGTAATGAATAATTTTGTATTTTGAAATGGCCAGGATTTAATATGGTAGTATTCTCATCATGTTACTTAGCATTATTCACCCTTATTCAAACTAGAAATAATCCCAATAAGCTGTTTTTTTTTTCCTCAAAGCATATTTATATCACACATTAAATTACCCACTATTTACATTAGCTGTGAATAATAGATGACTCGCTTGCAACATTTATGTACTGGAAAACAGCTCTTGGGTAATAAGGGAAGCGTTACTTCTGACTACCATTATTTCTGGTAGTGAGCAAAACTTTGTATATTTATGAATTTTATTTTACTAATATAAAATTAGGCATTTATCATTTAAAAAATGTAGATGCTAGAAAACCAAACATCACATTTCTTAAAGAAAAGAAAAAAAAATGTGGTTCACATAGCATTTTTTTTTCAACTTCCAGCTAGGATTTTGTTCTCTTTTTTTCGCTTCGTGACGTCTTTAAACAGGCGCTTATAATAGGGTGATACCAATCGTTTCTTGACCAATTGGAAGACACGATGGGCGGTCTATAATCTGATTGAACGAGAAGTTGTCCAATCAACGGACTTTGGTCGTAGTCACGGTTTAAGTATTTGCGCGTTTCCGCCAGTCTACAGTCCTTTGTAATAATGTCGTCTGAACATGAAGATAGGTAAGAAAACGTGCTCGAAGAATTTATGTATTTATGTAAGTGCTGATCGTTTTACGGGAAATGTTTAGTCAGTATTATTGATTTCACATGGTTTTGTGGAAAATATAGAATATTTGTCTTTCATCAGTGTTTTAAAAGCTAACTTAGCATTATCTGCCGATTTGGCACGTTCGTCCTCTCCCTGTTCCCGCCTCGTAAAAAAAATACCCAGAAAAGGTTTTTTTCACCAGGTAGCGTAACTACCATGCGGTTTACTTTAGATTATACTCGTAATGTTTATTGGAAAGTCTTTTTCAAATGATTTTTGTAACGTCTATTCGACGTTCCGTTAGAATGCCGGTTTTTGTGACGCAACGTGTCTCACGCGCTTGTTCAGTTCCTCGTGTGGCCGGCGCGTCCATGCGGCACATGGTCACTCCCTTATCATCGTTTTAAACCGATTATCTACATTTTTAATGTTCATTTTAATGTACTTATCCAGATATCTCCGTATCAGGTGTCATTTAATAGAAAATATATGTTTTGTTCGCAGATGTAGGCCTACAAAGGAGAAAATATGTAGGCCATGTGCCTTTCCTGGGCTAGACAATGGAGTGTTCTTGCGATGCAGGCCCAAGGCCTATCCTCACATAGGCCTCTCTTATTAAAATGTATATAATTGATGAAGATGCCGGTTATTCTTTTAAATTTTTAAAAGAAAAAGTGTAACTTTGTCGTCGGTGAATCGATTAACTTACTTGATTACTTTGGGTCTATAATTAAATCAATTGTCTACACGGATTGGTTATAATACAGAGTTGACGCACGGTATTATTTTAAACCGCTTTTATACGAGAGAACGTTGTAAATGTAATGATCGATTTGTTTCCGACGAATTCGTGGAGCCACGTTGTTAATGGCGCTGACTGAAAATGGCTGCCTCTTGGTCATTTTCTTAATTTACGATGTCAGTGTCTTAACTGTAAAATATCGCTGTTTTTTATAAATAATCGAAATTCAAAACCGTGACTTTTCCGTGGAATGCTAAAGGAGATATTAGGCAGACTGACAGCACTGGTAAACCGTTCACTTTCGTTTTATGGAGAATGATCCAATGCAAGCGAATAGTGACTGAGGCTGTCATTCTGACTAACTTTTTCTTTTCTTTTCCCCCTCAAGTCATCATGAGTCTGAGTAAGTTTTCGTTTTTACTTGAACTAATTAAACATTTAACAATATATGAATACATGTATGAGATGTTTGTGTGTAGATAAACCCCAACACTATAAGGGGGACCGAGTGACTGAATTATTGGATAAAATCCAATTAATTGCTATGTTTAGTCCTTTAGCCGACTTTTCACATCTCAACACTGGAAAATGTGAAATGAGTTTTACATCAAAGCTGTACTAATTACAGCTTCTCATTTCAGACCCAGAGACAATGGCCCTGAGGGGATGGAGCCAGATGGTATCATTGAGGTTGGTGTCTAAGAGCCATTTAATTTGTTTCTATAATTATATTGATATACATTATTGTATGTATATATGCGCATCAGTATACGTGTTTTTTACTTTTTTTGTTTGTTTTTTCAGAGCAACTGGAAGGAGATTGTCGATAGTTTTGATGATATGAATCTGCGTGAGGCTCTTCTCAGAGGAATCTATGCTTATGGTTTTGAGAAACCTTCTGCCATTCAGCAGAGGGCAATCCTCCCTTGTATCAAGGGTATGTAGAATTTTATTTCTGTATTTATGCTTAGTCATTTTATATTATTGGATTATAAATTCAGTTTATTCATACCCTTATTAATTGGGCAAGGCTGTGTCTGTCAGTGACACTGACCTATATCTGGTAAGGGCAGATGAAATAAAGCCTATATTCATCCCAGTCAACTCAAAACAGTGAGACATAGGCTGTTTCATGGTATGGGCACAAGTGCTTTCCTTAGTACTTTAAACATTAGTCAGTTTGAAACTCCATGTGGTTGAATGGCCATTGGTTAATATTCTGCAGTTTTCTGTCTGTAGGGTATGATGTCATTGCACAGGCTCAGTCTGGCACAGGAAAGACGGCCACGTTTGCCATTTCCATTCTGCAGCAGGTTGATGTGGAGCTGAAGGCTACACAAGCAATGGTGCTGGCTCCTACCAGAGAGCTGGCCCAACAGGTGAAAAGCATTACTCATTCAGGTTCTGTCTGTCTTCTGTGTCTCCAAATGAAAAAGTGTGGAAAGTTTAAGCATGTCCCCTATCAACTGGGCAAGGCTGTGTCTGTCAGTGACGCTAAGTCCGATATCTGTTAGGGGAAGAGGAAATTAAGTCCGTATTCATCCCAGTCAGCTCAACACAGTGAGACTAAGACTGTTTCATGCTATGGGCACAGATATGCATAATTATTTTATAACATGATTTACCATCCATTTTGTTTCTTGTAGAGTGAATCATGAGCACAGATGAGTTTTTTCTTTAGATAGTTTTTATTATTGCTAAACTGACTTTGTTGTCTTTAGATTCAGAAGGTGGTCCTGGCTCTTGGAGACTACATGGGGGCATCTTGCCATGCCTGCATCGGTGGCACCAATGTCCGTAATGACGTTCAGAAGCTTCAGGCTGATGTGCCCCACATAGTGGTTGGGACCCCTGGCCGTGTGTTTGACATGCTTAACCGCAGATATCTCTGTAAGTACCGATTATGGGTACTTGTTTTAGCAGACTGTCTTGTTTAGGACCTGCCCTAGCATTCATTGTTTTCTCAACTACATGTTCTGTTTATTGCAATGGTTCACGGGTTAGTATTCTGCATACCTAATGTCTTCGAAATTACACTTATTTTCCTATTTCAGCTCCTAAATATATAAAGATGTTTGCGCTGGATGAGGCAGATGAAATGTTGAGCAGAGGCTTCAAGGACCAAATCTATGAGATCTTTCAGAAGTTGGCCACAGATACTCAGGTAAGGTAGTACTTTTCAGTTAACAATTTTCTTGGTGTCCACACCAAAGTTCCCTCTCCTACCAGCTTCCTATGCTGTATTGGGAATCATGATCTTTGGTAGAGAAATGTTTCTGCTCTCCACTATGATTGGGCTCTTGGGGTCCCTCTTCATGACTATTAAGCAGCTGACACTTCGTACCTTAAATTAGTTTTTAATTGCTGTGCACTTTGTTTTAACTTCAAAATAGATGAAAGCTGGTTGAGAATTAACCCCTGGTTTCTCAGACAAGGGTTAACCCTACTCCCAGACTAAAATGCATGTTTGAGTTGTTTTAACTGAAAGCCACTTTCACTGACATCTTAATGTCAATGCCATTTTGTCTCAAGATGCACACCAGTAATGTTTTTATAAGGTATGTTTATAAAATACTTAAATGGCCTAATTGAACTAAAACCTAATCCTGTCTTAATCTAAGCCATGTTTGTAAAACCAGTCAACTCTTCCTCCACACCATGATCAGTTTAGAAGATTGCTGTAGATTTGACCACGATGACTGTACATTTGTTAACCTGAAGATGCTTATAACATGAAAAGGTGTTGACTCGTTTTGTAAGCTTATGCATGGTTTTTCTTTTTCCCAGGTGATTCTTTTGTCTGCCACCATGCCTCAGGAGGTGCTGGAGGTGACCACAAAGTTCATGAGAGATCCTATTCGTATCCTAGTTAAGAAAGAAGAGCTGACCCTTGAGGGAATCCGGCAGTTCTACATCAATGTTGAGAAGGAGGTGAGTGAGTAATAAATTCCTTTCTCTTCCCTAAAATCTTCAAAGATGTTCATTTGCAGTTCTAGTTTACAGTTGTTTGTGACTGAAGTTGTAATGCTGTTTTGTGATGATCCCCATGCGTGTCAACTGATCCCAGACTATCTGCAGTGCTCAATGTCTGGTAAGCGTTTTGCTTGCCAGTGCATTTTGAGCTTGTAGGACTCTGGGAACATGATCTTGACTTAAGTCTGAAAACAGCACCACCTATTGGAAGAGAAGGGTTTTGTCTATCTCCATTTGCTAAGCTTTTTTCTGTCTTTCAGGAGTGGAAGTTGGACACATTGTGTGATCTTTATGAAACCCTGACCATCACTCAGGCTGTAATCTTCATCAACACTCGCCGGAAGGTGGACTGGCTGACCGAGAAAATGCATGCGAGGGACTTTACGGTTTCTGCGCTGGTGAGTGGCCGTAACGGGTTGTGGTGTGTTTATATAGTTTTCCAAAATGCCTTTGTGGTTTTAACTTTTTGCACTATGACTTCATAGCACGGTGACATGGAGCAGAAGGAGAGAGACGTCATCATGAAAGAGTTCCGTTCTGGCTCCAGTCGAGTCCTCATTACTACCGACCTGCTGGTAAGCAACCTTTCATCTTCCTCTTTACCCACAGTTCTGAGATGTCACACCAAGGATCCCTCTTCCACCAGCATGCTGTGCTGTGATGGGAATAAAGTTCTTTGGGAGATTATTCTAACTGCTCTCCACAGTGCCTGGGTTGCCAAGTCCCTCAACACGACTATAAAGCAGTTAACATTTACAATTTTCAAATGCACTGTTGCTTGTAATTAACTTGGGTTTGCTAGTTGACTGCTTTTTGTTTTTCAATCCGTTACCATTCCTCACAGTACTCGTTTACTTTCAGGCAAGAGGCATTGATGTGCAGCAGGTTTCACTGGTTATCAACTATGACCTTCCAACCAACAGGGAGAACTACATTCACAGGTGAGTCTAAAAGCTTTTTCTGTGATAGTAGTTGTCTGATTCGTGCATTTGTCCCTGTGTACTAACAGTGCTTTATTTGTGTAGAATCGGACGTGGTGGACGCTTTGGCAGAAAGGGAGTTGCTATCAATATGATCACCGAAGATGACAAGCGTACGCTGCGAGACATTGAAACCTTCTACAATACTACTGTAGAGGAAATGCCCATGAACGTTGCTGATCTGATCTGAGACCCCTGCCCCAATCTTTCCTCCTTCCCTACTTTTTTTTTTTTTTTTTTTTTCCTCTTTAGTCTCATTCCAACCCATATCTCTTTTCATGCAAATCCCTCACAAATCAAGTACTGTTGGTTCTGATGGTGTGATTTTTCATAAATCCAGTAGGTTGGCCACTCTTGAGAATACTCAAAATGAATACAAGATTCATAAGGCTCATTTAATCTTGCCCTTTTAAAATGGTGCCATCTAGTGATCAAGGAGGTGTTGCAGGGCTTATTTGCATGTGGTGTAAATGTTAATGCACTGACTGGCATAATGGATTGGAGACATGCCCTGCTTTTCTTGATAGTGTTGGTTTAACCATATTTGAGATGTGACTTTACATTGGAAGATTTTTTTTTTTCTAGCACAGGGCAAAGGATGTAAACTATATAATGATTCATGTGTTTTATATGGAGGACTTGGACTTTTATTCCAAATTGGAAGTCACTGCCATTTTCCTTTTACAGAAGCATCTGAGTAGGTTAAGATCCGCTTGATTTAAAAAAAGATGCTTCAGTTCAAAAGGAAGTTGGTTTGTGGGAACAAATCTGATTCTAGAATTGAAAAATGTGGTCAAGTAATTCTCAAATGGTCCAATTCTTCTGTTACATCTTTTGTGTTGTCCTGTGTGCGTGGCTGTAGCTTTTTCGGTTTTTGTAAATAGGCTTTACTCTGGCGGGATGAATGGCTGAATGCATTAGAAATGAATTTGGAATGGTTGATATGACTGGATAACCCACCATTGTATTGCCTCAGATTTTTCTCTGCATCAAAGTCCTATTGAGGAGTTTTGCTCCCATAACCTACCTCACCAAACTGTGTTGGAGAGGTCTAAATATGTAAAGGACCAAACTGCAGTAGTAGAGTATATAGAGATCATTATGTCTTCGTATTGTTAAAAAAAATGCCTGTCTTTTGTTGGGTGGGTTTGGATGTGGGGTTTACATTTGGGGTGGTTAGGGCTATTTTTTTAAACAAATTTATTACAAATGTGACAATTATTAACCTTTTTGAGACAGAAGCCATGTATTAAGTGTTTTCTACATTGGATTCTGTATAGTATTTATTTTAATGGTCTGAAATAAAGGTATTTCCCATTTTTAACATGCTAAGTTGTCTTACTTGTTTATTGTCTTTATTTTTTCAATAGAACTGTTAAAATGACAAGTGAGAACTTTTAATGTAATGCATGGGTCTTGCCCTGGCTGAGCTTGCATTTTATTTTGAAGCTAAATGCATCATACCTTTTCTTATTTGTTTCTTTATCAACATTCCAATCAGTGTTTCTGGCTGTTTGATCATTTGTAGGGTTTGATCGTACAGTTGTGTTCAGAATTAATGGTACCCCTGGTAAATATGATCAAAACTGGCTGTAAATAATAAATTGCATTGTTTATTATTTTGATCTTTCATTCAAAAAATTGCCAAAAATCTCACCTTAAATTGAAGTAAGAGAATTCTTTTTCTCCAAAACACGTTGGCCACAATTATCAGTACCCCTAGTATATTTTAAGAGTAAAATATCTCTGAAGTATATTCCCATTAATGTTTACCTTTTTTATCACACCAGGGTGACTAGGAGCGTGAAATTGTCCAGCCATGACTTGTTTCACAGGAGTTTAAATATGAGGAAACACAAAGGCCAAATTCCCTTAATCATCCATCACAATGAGTAAAACCAAAGAATATAGCTCTGATGTGTGTCAAAAGATTGTTGAGCATCACAAAATAGAAAGTGGCTGTAAGAAAATAGCTAAAGAGTTGAAAATCCCCATTTTGACCAAGATGTTACGAATCTGCCAGGAAGAGGACGTGTGTCTATATTGCCTTAATGCATGGTGAGGATGAAAATTTGTGTGGCCAAAGACTCAAGGATTATAGATGGAGAATTGCAGAGATTAGTTGATTCTTGGGGTCAGAAAGCCTATAAAAAAAAAATCAAACTACCCCTACATCACATTTTGTTTGGGAGGGTTACAAGAAAAATCCTCCTCGCTCATCCAAGAACAAACTCCAGCAAATTCAGTTGTCAGACACGACTGGAACTTCAAACGGCACAGGGTTCTGTGGTCAGATGAAACTAAAAAAAGAGCTTTTTGGCAGCAAACACGCTAGATAGATGGGTTTGGTGCACACACGGATAAAAAGTACCCCATGTGTACAATTTAATAAACCGTTGGATCTTTAATGCTGTGTGGGCATATTTTTCTGCTAAAGGTCCTGGACTTACTTCTTGTTCAGATACACGGTATCCTGGATTCTATCAAATATCAACAGATAAAAAATCAAAACCTGACTGCCTCTGCTAGAAATCTTATAATGGTGGTTGGTGGTTGGATCTTCCATCAGAACAACGATCCAAACCAAACATCAAAATCAACACAAAAATTTGTTACAGAGCACAAAATGAAGCTTCTGCCATGACCGTCCCAGTTCACTGACCTGATGAGTGGAGTGAACTGAAGAGAAGAAGCACCCACATGGATCTGGGAATCTGAAGGATCTGGAGAGATTCTGTATGGAGGAATGGTCTCTGATCTCAGGTGTTCTCCAAAATCATCATCAGGCATTATAGGAGAGAACTCAGAGCTGTTATCTTGTCAAAAGGAGATTGCAAAAAGTATTTAATAAAAGGGTGCCAATAATTGTGGCCAACGTGTTTTGGAGAAAAATATATTTCATAATGTGATTTCCCCCCACTTTCAATAGATTTTTGGCAATTTTTTTAATGAAAGATCAAAGGGATAAACGATGCAGATTTATTTTTTACAGCCAGTTTTGATCATATTTACCAGGAGTAGGCCTACCATTAATTCTGAGCACGACTGTACATGATAAACGTACAGCAACAACTGCACACGTCGTAGTTACAGACAACAGGAATGGCTTCTGGAACTTATGCTAACGCAATTACTGTTTTGAAGTGTTAAATCCGTTATAAATATAATACATTATACATTTTGCTAGAATATTTGATGCATTCAAATATTTAGGTATAGTTTTAATATAAATATAATTTAAAATTATGTAACTGCATGGCTGTTCATAGAACACAGGGCCGCATTACTCGAGCACCTCGAGGAGCTGGGCCTCACAGTCAATTGGGCGAAGAGCTCACTGTCTCCCAGTCAGAAAATGTCCTTTCTGGGAACAGTGTTAGACTCGCTATCCATGACGGCACGCCTGTCACCAGAGCGCGGACTAAATATTCAGCGCGTCGCCAAATCCTTCCGCCACGGCTCGATAGTTCCGCTCAAAAGGTTTCAGAAAATGCTGGGGCTGATGGCCTCAGCGGCCTCTGTACTCCAGTTGGGCTTGCTTCGCATGCGCCCACTGCAGATGTGGCTGAAAGCGCGGGTTCCACCCAGGGCATGGACAGCGGGTCTGTTTCGCCTCAGGGTCGACCTACAGTGTGTTTCAGCTCTGGAACCTTGGAAAATAACCGACTGGTATCAGTCAGGTGTGAGTCTGGGGACCGCTTCGAGTGTGAAGGTGGTGTCTACGGACGCCTCCACCTCGGGGTGGGGAGCGCTGCTCGAGGGCAGACCGCTAGCTGGCCTGTGGTCAGAACGGGAAAAGCTCCTTCACATAAACTGCTTGGAGATGATAGCAGTCGACAAAGCGCTACGGCGTTTTTGTCCCCAGGTAACAGGCCACCACGTCTTGGTCCGGTCGGACAACATGTCAGTGGTGGCATACATAAATCGCCAGGGCGGCGTCAGGTCACGAAACCTTCACAGGCTGACGGAACGCCTCCTGGTCTGGGCTCAGCACAACCTGCTCTCACTGAGAGCAGCGCACGTGCCTGGTCACCTGAATGTGGGACCAGACAGACTGTCCAGGAACAATGTTCCAGCAGGGGAGTGGTCGCTGCACCCGCAGACGGTCCAGCTGCTGTGGAAAACATTCGGCAGAGCACAGGTGGACCTATTCGCGTCCCACGAAAACGCTCATTGCCCGAAGTTTTTCTCGAAAAGCAAGGACGTGCTGGCTCATGTTTGGCCCCGCTGCCCCCTATATGCTTTTCCTCCTGTCTCGCTCCTGCCTCAGGTGTTGGAACGAATCAGGGAAAACGGATGCCCAGTGCTGCTCGTAGCTTCGCTCTGGACAAACCAGACGTGGTTCCCTGCCCTGATGCAGCTGACCAGCACTGCCCCATGGCCTGTACCATTGAGGAGAGACCTCCTCTCTCAGGCGGAGGGCTCGATTTGGCACCCTCGCCCGGAGCTGTGGTCCCTGCACGCATGGGCCATCAACGGGTACCCGCTAGCCTCCCAGAAGGAGTGTTAAACACGATCGCGCAGGCTAGAGCTCCGTCTACCAGGCGGCTCTACTCCTCGAAATGGTCTGTTTTCTCTGCATGGTGTCAAGCCCAGAGTTTTTCACCTGTGGAATGCGGGGTTTCGGAAGTGCTTTCCTTCCTTCAAGAGCTACTGGATAAGGGCAGGACCCCATCCACGCTCAAAGTATATGTGGCGGCCATAGCAACGTTTGCAAAACCGGTGTCTGGCCAGTCGCTGGGGAAGAACGACTTACTCGTGCGTTTCCTTAGGGGAGCTCGGAGGCTAAACCCTCCCAGGCCCCCTTCAGTCCCGACGTGGGGCCTTTCCACGGTCCTGGAGGCCATGAAAGGCGCCCCGTTCGAGCCAATCCAGCTGGTGGACATGAAACACCTGTCGTTCAAAACAGTGTTTCTCATGGCTCTCGCTTCAGTGAAGCGCATAGGGGACTTGCAGGCGCTTTCAGTAAGCGCGTCATGTATGGAGTTTGGGCCTAATGACTCGAAGGTCATTCTCAAACCTAAGCACGGGTATGTGCCGAAATCCCTCAATACACCGTTTAGGGCCCAGGTCATTTCCCTGTCCGCCCTTCCGGTTCTCAATGAGGAGGAGGTCGCGAGTCTCCTTTGCCCCGTCAGGGCATTAAGAGCTTATGTGTCGCGCTCGTCTGTTTTCAGACAGACTGAGCAGCTTTTCGTTTTGTTTGGCGGGTGCTCCAAGGGACTTGCCGCCTCAAAACAGAGCCTATCCAGATGGATAGTGGATGCCATTGAACTCGCTTACACTGCAAAGGGCCTGCAGTGCCCCTTGGGTGTCAGAGCGCACTCCACGAGAGGCGTGGCCTCTTCGTGGGCATGGTCTAGCGGGGTTTCCCTGCAAGATATCTGTACGGCCGCGGGCTGGGCCTCGCCGTCTACATTTATGAAATACTATAACCTGGAGGTACCCGCCTTACAAGCTAAGCTTTTGGCGGTCAAAAAAATTCAGTGCTATCTGCCCCGCTGTGCGGCCCAGATGCTGAGTTTACTGCAGCCCCATGAGTGTTGACACACGTATGGCCACCCAGATCAGGCTGAAAGCTTTCACCCTGGCTGCGCGTTTTATTGTCATATGATAGCCCCGCTGGGTGCTATTTTATAAGGAACGACGCTTCCAGCCTCTCTTCCTCCACTCTATGTGAGTTTATGGTGATAATGCACTATATGAGCCCTGGGCTTCGGCCCCTGGGACTTTGGTGTTGGATCCCTGTACGCACGGCGTGTTGCATTGTGTTCCCCTAGCGTAAGCTATTACGCAGTACGAGAGATACTCTCGTAAGAGAACGTACTCGGTTACTAACGTAACCTCGGTTCTGTCTAGAGAGGGAACGAGTACTGCGTATCTTGCCGTGCTTGGAATACGCTCTGGTTCGCTTCGGCGATGAAAACCAGCTTGTACCAGCCTAACGAACATATTTATAGAGTGAGACCACGCCCTTTCTGGCGGGACGTGACGATATGGGCGCGAGTTGCCCCCATTGGTCATTACGTCACGCAGAGTCTCTCGATAGGCTGCGCGCGAGCTGTATCGCCTGTGTCTGCTTGCTGCTGCAAAGCGTTTTACATTAATAAAAAATTAAGGATAATTTTTGGCTTCAATATCTCGTGGAAAAGAGGTTTTCCCCTAGCGTAAGCTATTACGCAGTACTCGTTCCCTCTCTAGAGAGAACCGAGGTTACGTTAGTAACCGAGTACGTTTTGATAGTATTGTGGGTGCTGGCATATCGCACCATACAACTACAATTTGCAGAAAGAGAAAGCTGAAAACCATCAGAAGAGCAAAAACAAAAATGATTGGAGATGAATGACATGTAGGCCTAGGCCTATAGCAGCATGCGGTAAGGAATATTTTTCTGTTTATGATATATCATACAGCTAGACCTATAACGACAAGACATTTCCAAGCAATTGACATCGAGTAAAATCACAGGCAATGTTAGCCGTCGGCAACATTTTTTTTATCATATTCAGTGAAATCGACACAATAATCCGACAGAACAACATAAATAAAGTGGTTTTAGAAAAAAAAACCGAGCTTCTAACTCCACCTGGAGCGTATTATTTGTTTTGCAAAAACCCACAGCTCCAGGATCATCGGGTCCAATCAGCGCAGGGGGGTGTGAGATCTGACTGTCAATCACAGATCGGGCACACGCCACCCCTCACGCACGTTACAATCACATGCACACGCCTGAAGTTCGCGGAAGTTCGCGCAGTAACGAAGAGTGATGGCGGAAAATCAAGTAAGCTCATTTAGAGTATAAATGACGTTAGCAATTGCAATCTATTGGTATATTAGCCAGGACAGCATACCTCCAAATACTCCATGGTGTTGATGGATGCTGATGAGACGGGCGCGTTCACTGAAAATCTGGTGCACACGCACTAACGAGCATGAACTCGGTCACGGTGGGAGGGTATTAGTTGATAGTGGGGGAGGGCGATAAGAGTTGTAAACATTCAAAATTTTGCCTAAATCCACTCAATCTGCCAGACTTGCCGACTTCAGCTTTACGGTGCGAATGCGACACACGAAATTCAGATGTGGCTGGGTAATTTCACATTCACACGAGGTCCTCCCCGTGCGAATAGGGCTGCGCTTCAAAAAGTTCATAAAGAGATTGTGAAACTAATTCATATGAATTGAGCTGTTTAGTCCACATTTTCTAAAGAGACTACTTTATATGAGCAGATTTAATTTAATTTAAACATTGATCATAACATAAACAAGAAACTGCTGGCTGCAGAGAACAAACTTCATTAGTTATTGTGGAAGCTCAAACGTGCTGCGTGACATAAGAGAATGAACCTCATTGGTTCTTACGAGTCAAGCGAACATGATTGAGCTTCCATGTGTGTGAATAAAAGCCTAAAATTCTATCTGTCTTTTCAGAAAATTTGGACTAAACCGCTCAATTTACAATCTCTTTATGAACTTTTTGGTTGTTGTGTAGGCTGTCAATGGAGGTATACAGAAAGCTCTCAGATTTCATCTAAAAGTGAATGAACGAAAGTCTTACGGGTTTGGAACGAAATGAGGTGACGAGTGAATGATGACAGAATTATTGGCGAACTAATCCTTCAACAAAAACAATTGATTGTGATGCATAGTTGTCAGTAATACAAGAATGAAACAAAAGTTAGCTATGTAATAGAACTACCGGTAATAAACTAAATATGTTTTAAATACACAATAACTAGGTTTATGTTTATTATCGATAGATCCAACTGATTATGTAAACCAATCTTATGTTTTAACTAACTGAATCTTGTTTGTTCCACAGCCATATCTGAACCATGTTCATAATTTTTAATGGATTCTATTTAATTGTTTTCACAACTAACATTGATGTTGATTATAAGGAATTTGAATAAATAGGCCTACATGTAAATAAAAAACAACAACAACTTAAATTCAATTGCAGATTACTTAAATTCAAATATATGCAAATAATAGTAATAAACTATGCCATGATTCATTTTTTATTGTAGTTTCGAGGAGTAGATACTGTTGAAAAACTGAACCTAATTAAACTAAACCTGCTAGTCACAATATGTATATTTTACAACTAAAGTGATGGAATGAACTTCTGTTATGGCAATTATTTGCACAGCGATCATTGAGTAAATGTTCTTTTTAATCTTATTTGACGTAACTATTCCCATTTGGGCAAAACTGAACTTTTGCTTATTCAATAAGCACACTACCCCCGGTTTCACAGACAAGGCTTAAAGGGAAAGTTCACCCAAACATTAAAATTTTGTCAGTTGACAGTAGCCATTGACCATAGAAAGCAAACAAACAAAAAAATGTCAATGGCTACCCTCAACTGTCTGATTACCAACATTCTTCAAGATATCGTCTTTTGTGCTCAATAGAAGAAAGAAAGTCATACAGGTTTGGAACAACTTGAGGGTGAGTAAATTAAAGAATTTTCATTTTTGGGTGAACTACCCCCTTTAAGACTAGTCCCAGACTAAAATGCATGTTCTAGTTCTATCTTAAAATATGTCACTGCTATTGTTTTGTCTCAAGATGCACAGTGATGTTTTTTGTCTAAGGCACGTTTATTTAAGCTAATTAAGGCCTAATTAAACTAATCCTGGTTTAATCTAACCCTGTCTGTGAAACCAAGCCTAAATGAGATATTTAAGTAGTAAATGTTCATTATGCTGAATCCGGTGCCCATTTTTCAGTGAAAAACTCCTTAGAAGCGCACCTCTTGAAGCAAGAGTCAAGAGATAGACCTAGTACAGCTCCTTTAATGGTAAGTTCTGAGTGCGTCCACAGGAGGGCAGATCTGTACACCATCTCTATCCACAGGAGAGAAAGGAGCTTTCAGCTGTGCCACAAACTCAGGATGCATACCAATCCCATTGGACTTGTCATTCCAGCACATGGGGATGTATTAGGAAATGTTTTATTCACACATATGTGCCAATAGTTATCCGAACTCTCTGAAGGCCTGTGTCATTACAATTCCACGGCTGCAACTTTTGATCACTTCAGCGAGATCGCTTCACCAACATCCCCTGACATAAAGTGCGGGCCCTCATTCACCTGTCCATCACGCAAACACTATGTTAATTCCCGCATCATGTACCCCTGTCCCACGTCCCCTTCATTCAATTCATTGTACAAATCCCCTCTCTTTCCTGCCCTTTTATACCCACATAGTCTTCTTTTCCAACATTCTTCCTCCTATCACAGCCTTCCACTGGAGGCATAACAACCTCTCCCCTCCATCTCGCCCAGGGCTATACACCTTATGAGAAATGTTTTGATTATGTGTGCTCAGTGTAGGTGGCCCTCCGAAAAACTTTCACTGTCTGCATGGTAACCCCCCCTCCCTCCCCCATTCCACTTCCCCCTCTCCCCCTGCTGGGCGCATGATTGTGGGCTCAGGGATTATGCGAGCAGGAGGCTCGTAAAGGGCCTGCCAGGGTCTTTCTGTGCAGTGACGGATGGCTAGGAGCCCCCATTTACATAAGAAGGGAGAGAATAGAGGCCCCATTCACTCGGTCTGTCAGGGAGGACTCAGGGACAAACTGCACTCTCTCCAAGTTGCCCTCTTCCCCTCTCAGTCTCTCTTTTCTTCTTTATCTTTGCCATTCTCCCTTCTCCTCAAGCTTTTCCTCATCCGTCCTCCTTTCTTCGAGCCATTGTACTCAAGTCTCTTCATTTTTGGGCCACTTAATTTTACTTCATTTTTTACTCAATTGGGTTTCCTATTTCAAATCAAAATGTCATATTTGTCCCAATGAATTACATAGCATTTCATTTTTCATTGTTCACAGATTAAAACAACAACTCCAAAAAGGTATTACACTAATACACTCTAACTTAAAAGGATATTAATGCTAAATATTGTTTTAAAAAGCCCCTTCTGTCTTAAAGGTAAATTATATTCTAAATGGTATTTCAAAATAAAAATAAAATATATATGTGTAACACACACACATATAAAGCTATATATAATGTGTGTATGTGTGTTCATTTTATGACTTTATTGATTTGATTAGCCATTAAAATTTTGTTGATGCAAATTCACATAAATGCTAAAAAATATATGCCAAATTCACCGTCCTTTTAAACATGCACATTAAAGCTTCTCAGTGGTCATGAGTGAATATTCTCTGAAAAAGTTATTATCCTATTAAAGATATCATTAAAATACTTTTCTTTGGAAACAATATTTTGATCAGGATTCTCTTTTGTTTGTAATAAAATGACTGTAAACTTTCTTTGATATCTTGATGATCAATAAACCACATTCTTCATTTTTAATTTTTTAAGAAGTAATCATTTATAGAATGTGTTACTTACAACTAAGATATTTAATATAACTTTATATTTTACAGAACTAAAGTTACATTTTAGTATCCATAAATATACTCAGTTTTTGGTAATGTAGCGTAAGACTGACAGTGATTGAAAATAATTGTTTATTAGAAAGCTAAATATTATTTGACCATGCATTTGATTTTTGAATCTGCAATTCAAGGGGGAAAAAGCATGCACACACTAAAAGAAAAATCAAATAAGCGAAAACAGTCTAGATGCCGTATTTATTTAGTTCAGTCATAGAACTCATGTTGATTCTCCTTTACAGGTTCATTCAGGTATCCGTGTTTGAGCAGCTTAGAGCCCATGCAGCTGAATGGGTGGTTATCTTCTTTTGTGTGCGCTTTGGAAAAACAACTGTGTTGTAACTTGTTTTGGACATACATATTCAAACCCATGAAAACACTGGTTTTAAAAAGCAATACAATAGTCAAAGAGAGGCATGTGGAGCACATGTGTATGCAAACATGAGGTCTTTGAGCTATATGTGTTTGTAGGGGGTTACACTTAACATTTCTGAGAAATTCTCTGAGCTGTCTTGGTTCTGTCTCAACCAAATGGGACAAAGAAACAAAGGACGGCAGAACGAGTCAGGCACTTCCATAAAGAGGTTTACTATTTGTCCAAAAATGTTTTCTGGACATGGTTATAAGAATAAAGCCCCACAATTTGTGGTTTGATTGGCATTAAGGCGTAACTGTCAGTCACAAACAGAAGCTTCTCGAATGTTTCACAAAGCACCTGCAAACTCACAGGCACTCACACCTGTGTCTACAAAAAGAGCGAAAGAAACAACATAAAGCTTTGCACCCACACCTTTTCTCACGCAATTATAGAAGCAATACACACCTTTAGAAGTTTCTGACATTCGCATGTCATAAATGGTCATCAAAAGGGAGTAATGGCACATTGCTGTAATTATATATTGTGTGTACTGTAACAATTCACATTTCACACAAATTTACCCTGAAAACACAGCTCAATAAACACAAGATTTAAACAAACTGTTCGTTTTCACAGAAAATTTCACATGACCCCACCATGACAGGGTTAAGAAATGACAATAGAAGAGACAGAAATTGTAAAGGTGCAAAGTGAAACTAATTAAGTCATAGAAAGTGATTAAAAGAAATCAGGTCCAAAATTAGCTACACAATCTTTGTGTCTAATTTTTAAAGGCTTGTTTGTTTTGAAGTGTATAAAAAAATGTGGCATGACAATTTATACTGAAATATGTAATAATTAACTGTAATATATATTGCGAATTGAATTCTCTGATCAATAAAATGAGCCTCTAGTTGTCTCTGCGTGCCGCTTACCTCCTGCAACAAGTGATCTTCGACGTACAACACCACACCCCTACAATTGTTATGCAAATGAGCAAAGGGTTGCGTCGAGCGCTGATTGGACAGACGTGGAATGCAATTATACAATTGGTTCAGGGTGGACTGCATACTATTTCTGCTCAACAAGTGGCTTGTGGATAGCGTTCAACAGAGTTAGAGAGACAAACAGCAGAGATTGAGAAACTTTTCGAGACATTTTTACTTTATTTTTGTTTTTAAAAAATTGCTATAAATGTTTTGATTAATCGGTTTCTCATTGCTCCTTTTTTTGGAGTTTAATTTGGCGAGACAATCCCGGCTGTAAAGAGACTTCACCTGCGCCGGATTTGTTTGACCTGATTAGGTTCGCTTGGACACTTTTAATTGGCTGCTTTACGCATTGAGCGGTTGAAACTCAAAGTGAGCAGAGGCATGATGTATAGCATGATGGAGCATGAACTGAAGACCGCGGGTCAACCTCATCCCCACCAGAACAGTCCAGGGATGCCTCCTCCGGTCAGCGGGGTTGGAACTGCGCACCACGGATCAAAAACTTCTTGTCCACCCGGCGGGGACCCTATGGACAAAGTGAAGCGCCCTATGAATGCGTTTATGGTGTGGTCTCGCGGTCAGCGGAGGAAGATGGCACAGGAGAACCCCAAAATGCACAACTCTGAGATAAGCAAACGCCTCGGAGCGGAATGGAAACTTTTAACGGACGCGGAGAAGCGACCGTTCATCGATGAGGCCAAACGTTTGCGGGCTGTACACATGAAGGATTACCCTGATTACAAATACAAACCTCGGCGTAAGACCAAAGCTCTCATGAAGAAGGACAATCACGTCGGCAAATATCCTCTCGCACCCGGCAACCTGTTGGCTTCAGCCGTGGCACAAGGACAAAGTGGTAGCCCGAGAATGGACGGCTATGGCTGGGGTCACCCCGGTGGTTATATGGGCATGCAGGGCGAGGCACTCGGATACCCGCAGCAACTGCACCGCTACGACCTGTCAACTCTCCAATACCCGCCGGCACAGACGTACATGAACAGCGCCAGTCCTTACAGGTTTGTTTTATCAAGAGATTTTAGTGCAGCTAAGTTACAGTATTAGGGAAGCTTGACAAATTGGGGAACTAGAAAACTAACATTAGTTATGTGGGGCGCCCGCACACATATAAATATGTTAACTGATTCAGTTTTCGTCGTGTTTAACTGTGAAAAGTTGAAGAATCAAACATTTGTGAACAATTCATATTGGTCTCTTTTAAATTTGTTTTATAAAACCAAAATTGATTTTTAAAATATTAATTGTAGTAGGCTATATAAAGGTAATTTCTTTTAGTTCAGTTGTTTTTGAAGTTGGTAAATTAATAAGCTATATATAAATGCGTTTATTCAGCATTTGACGATTTTTTTTTTCATTTTTCATCATAACTGCATATTTATTCATAATATGCTTATAGATTTTCTTATCATTGCCCATATTTATTCAGCATTTGCCTATAGGTTTTCTCAGATTAACCACAACTAAGCTCACTTAACCTGTATAGACCTGTTATTTGCTTGTCAGCATTACTTGGAACAAATGCAGAGCTGTTTTATATGTGGAAAGATACAGATTCTCAAAGATGTTCATGTGTCTGATGCCCTGGTCTTCTTTTGTCGATCACATTTTAATGGCTTATGTTGTCCCTTTTTTTTTTGTCCACAGCCAAATGTCTTATAGTGGCAGCCCTCAGCAGCTCAGTCCAGTGATGTCTATGGTTAAACCAGAACCCCTATCCCATTCACCTACTGGAGTACCAAACCACCACCGTGGTGCTTTCCAAGGGGACCTGAGGGACATGATTAGCATGTACATTCCAGGTGGGGATACCAGCGATAGCTCAAACCAGAGGGCCTACCCTGGTGTCCAACAGCACTATCTAGGTGGAACTGTTCCCCTCACTCATATCTGAAGTTTGGGACTGTAGTGCCATACATAGACACTATGGATTACTGAACACTTCTGATTGTTTACTACCTCCTTGCTTTAAATGATCTGAAGTTGTCTGCTGAAACTGTCTAGCAAACTTGGCTTTTTCAGTCTCCCGTTTTCTTCCTGTATTTGCAGCCATCACACTATGACCGGTCACCTTTAACTTCCTAACTCATGGCATTATGGACAATTAAAGGGGTTAGTTCAACCAAAAAATTCTGTCATTTACTCGCCCTCATGTCGTTCCAAACCCATAAGACCAATAGTTTATCTTCAGAACTCGAATGACGATCTTTTTAATGAAAACTGAGAGCTTTGTCCGTCCATTGACAGTCTACGCAACTGATACTTTCAAACCCTAGAAAGGTAGTAAAGGCATAATTAAAATAATCCATGTGACTGTGACAGTGGTTTAACCTCAGTTTTATGAAGCGACGCGAGTGCTTTGTTTGAGCAAAAGAAAACATAATTTACCTCTTTATTTACAAAATATTAATCTCGTTTACGTAACAACGTCCACTTTCGTGTCAACACAACACATGCGTTGTGGTGCTTTCTTGAACACATGTTGGAGATTAATATTTTGCGTCACTTAAAATTGAGTTTAAACCACTGAAGTAATATGGATTACTTTAATGATGTCTGTACTACTTTTCTGGCGCTTGACAGTGGTAATTGCATAGGCTGTCAATGGAGAGATAGAAAGCTCTCAGATTTGTGTTCCGAAGATGAACGTCAGTCTTTCAGGTTTGGAACGACATGAGGGTGAGTAATTAATGACTGGATTTTCATTTTTGGGTGAACTAACCCCTTTAAGTCTGCTTTTTTTTTTTTTTTTTTTTTTTTTTTTTTTTTCAGATATTTTAGTACAGGCATCCTCTTTCTTCCTGAATGGATACGTTTTTTTTGTTTGTTTTTTTAACAGTATTCTTTTGTGCTCTGTGCAATGTTTAGAACATGCGTTGTTCATGCAGCAGTGGGCAATCATGATTTAAAATCTAATTGGGGTACAAAACAGGTCTGCCAATATTGATCGCAATGGCCAGTGATGGACAACATAAGACCTTAAGGAGTGTAAATTAGTTTTTGTTTTGTGAACCCGTTTCCCACTTGTATGCCCAAACTGGCTCAGCACGTGGAATAACGTGTGATTGGTCAAGTTGACCTTTTAAGTTTCTTTAAATTTGGGTATTAATATAGTAGTGTTTTGGACAATCTCAGGGCTTTCTTCAAATAAATAGCATGAAAATGACAGTATCGATCCGCTTTGACATTGCCTCATTCAATTAGAAATCTTTGAAACTGTTACCCAATTTGTAATGGAGAGGAAAGTCATTCAGTCACTACATGCTTTTCATACTTTAATAATAACTGAAAATGCATATGTACCATACCAGTGTGCACATACGTTTGTGAATTCATTTTTTTTTTTTTTTTTTTTTTTTGTGTATGTAGTCTCTACAATGAAATTGCACTCCTGTAAATGGTCAATATTTTAGCCATATTTACAGATTGCTAAATGTTGAGTTTGTTTTGCCTAGCATTCCAGCATTTCCCTCTTATGGGTCAAACTCGAATGCACTGATCTTCGCTGTCAGTTGATGCACTTCGTTAGACCAGAAGGTTCTCTACCTCATCTGGTCTTTCTCATTATACCACAGCATTAAGTCTGCTTATGCCATTACAGTATGGTTGACCAGTGAGTTCAGTGGACTTGACTGAAATTTTTTGTTGGGCACTTGGTCCTTTGACAACAAAATGCAAAGTTATGTCAAGGTCTTGAGGTTTGTTTTGAGTTCAACGTGTGTGTAGGTGGCAGTCCAAAATTAAGCTGGCCGCCACAAAGCTTGGTTAGTTACTAATATTTTGGTTAAATGGTGATTTTAAGCACAATGATAAACAGTTTACATTGCCATTGAAGTGAGTTTGCAGCTTGCTGTTTAATTTTTTTTTTTACATTTTTTTTTTTTTATGGATTTAATTTAGGTTGTAAATACCTTTTGTACAGTGTATATTTCTTGTTTTTTTTGTGGCTCTTATAAGGGCCATTTTTACAGAATAAAAAACTTAAATACAACATCTGGTCTCAAGTTTTCTCATTTTGAAAAATATTTGAATCTAAATGTTTATTTGATTCCCAAGTCACATGCAAATGGAATTTGATGCATATTATGGCAGTCATATGGGACCTTTAGCATCACTGGGACAAAAGTTCTGTTACCAATCCCTTTCGTAGTAAATACTGTTTGCAGTCAGCATAATCAATTTGATGTGAGTTATAGTGTCTGATAACTACCAAGATAAATAAGTATTTGTTGTCAACATGGTGGCCTCTAGGCAAGGACACACCGACTATTTTCACATCTTAAACTGTGGGAGACCACAGACACAAGGGCAGTTTCAACCGATCGATTTGTCGATTTCAACCGCACACACTATTCGTCCGGACCGTGAGACCACACACCTGTCAATTGTAGACTAGCGAGGTCAAAATTGACTTGAGAATAAAAACAAATGGAGGATGATCAACGTTGTCAGCTGGTTCTCCCTATGTGAGTTTTGTTTTAAGGGGGAAAAAGGGGGAGAAAAAAAGAATATGGGTATGAATCTTTACAGTCTATGGTAAGAATATTATTTCTTAATACTCCACTTTTTGTTTGTGCCTGCCAATTTTTAGGTATAGAAGCACGCAACATCCGGTTGGTGAAGCTTGCTCGCTCTCATTGGCTATCGCGGGTACCACGTCAGAGGCAGCCCGATCAAGAGTTTGATATTTAAGATTTGGGATCGCGTTGGCTCCGAAGAGGTCGGTTGCCGTAAAATAATCGTTATAACAAAACAGGATTTTTGGGGACAAAAAGTCGGTAGCGAGAAGCCTCTAATCGGGCAACACTCCCCAGATCATTAAGGGTTTCAAACCAAGCTTAAATTCTTTAAGTGAATGACCAGCCTTAAGGCCCTTGCCAAGGGCATAGATTTGGTTTGAACATTGGGGGGGGGTTGAAGTTTGGGTATGCCTCCTGATATTGTGATCATGGTATAAATAATGGGGGGGTCGTAATGCATAGATTTAAATATTGGGGGGGTTATATCCCCCCCACCCCCCCCCACAAATTACGCCCCCTTGCACACTGAGTCAAAAATGTTCGTATGCGTTTTTTCGTATTCGTGATTCGGTGGCTCTGTCAAAACACCACTCAAAATGCTTGCTACGGATGCGAAAACGCAGAAAATCGAACCCGATCCGATTTTTTCCCTGACAGACTGATTTTCGGAGGCAGTGTGCAAGCGTGATTGACATAACGTGACGTCGTATTTATTTTTTAACGTGCGAAAATTTCAGACGCTAATTTCGGACTAGGGACCTTAAGGGTCACACAACAGCATTTTCAACTAAAAACGCAAAATATTTTATGTTTTTGGCTGTTCATTTACACGACAACAGCGTTTTGGGGGCCTGAAAACGCAAACTTTCGAAAAAGGGTTTCAATGTGCAAGTTTTTTAAAACAATACTGTTGGTTATTGTCGGTGTAAACCACAAAAATGTGAATTTGTGAAAACAGTGACGTCATGCGTATTACGTGTTCAGGCGCGTAGTTTTTCTTTACAAAGTAACATCGCCAATAAATGGCCTCGCCGCCTGACATGAATAATACAGCGTTTTTAATTGTTTCCACAGATCGTGTGAAAGCGCAAAGGAAAAACCTTTCCGTTTTTATTTTTATTACATCGTCGTCATGTAAACATACATACCCATAGAGGTTAACGTTACCTGTTCCATGTAAAAATAAAAACATTTTTTAATTGCCACAATTGTTTATTTGCAATTTACAAACAAATTTAAAGTCCATAATCAGGCATCTCACTCATGTGACTGCAAATGTTTTTTTTTTAAACATTTATCAAACTTTTATTTTGTGTTAAACATTTAAGTCATATAATTTACTTTTAATTAAAGCAGTTATTTAGTTTTTCTTTTGTATTATTTATTTAGTTTTAATAATACGTCTGTGTCGTAAAAAGACGATGAATAAACAGGCCGAATGGAACGATTTAATGGCGAAATCATCTAACTGTTACTCTGCCCCCAAATTCACTGTCCACCTCAACATAACCCTCACTCTCCAGATTGAAAACTGGTTGTTGTCTCGGTCGTAATTGGCCGTTTCGGAGGCACATTGTCCGTCGCTTTTGAGATCGCAGGTGTACGTAGTAAGCCACTGAATCCGGAGAGGCTCCCTTGGACCACTTTGTTCCCTTTTCTCGCTTCCCGCTGTGCGGAAAATTAGCGTTGCCGTCGTTTCTCTCCGTTTTCTTCTCGGGTTTAACCCCCTCACCTCCTAATGTCATTCTCATGAAAATGTAAAAACTCGCCGCGGCTAATCGGAGGGCGAAGGGAGGGGGGCTGCTGGGAAGAGCGCGTACTTTCATTAACCTTGATAACAGTTCAGGCGTGTTCCCAAGTTAGATGCAAGTAAATCATTATCCATTACCAATTTTTTAAGTGTTTAAAGGGAGAAAATCAAGCCCACTTTGGTTTCAAAAGAGCTGCGCTTATCGTCAGACGACTTCTGACTATGCTGGGGGTTAAGAGGGCGAATGTGGGTGTCGAAAAGAGGGTGGGGGACTGGGGGGTGTTGAATTTTCTGGTGAGAAACATACCATCACTTAGCAACGACCACTGAGGCTTAAACAAACTGTTACCATGGTATATTTTGGGTTGCCAGTTTGCAGATTAAGGCCAAAATTCGAATGAATGAAATTGACTAAATAATGATCATGATAATATTTCCTCTTCTTTTTTTTTATTCGTTAAACCGCTTTTTTTTTTTTACATTCTTTTTCATTTCGTTGACAGCATGTTACTATTTCGTCATAAACCCGGAAACGAGATTAATGGTTGCTCTGGAAACTAGGGGGTGCGTATTATTTACATGCATTCCGAGGGAGCCGCTCCCCTCCTGCACGCACACACACTGCACACACAGGCTTCACTGCCTAACAGGTGAAATAAAAACAGAATGTTTAGAACGTAGTAGGCTAATTATGGCTATGAATTGACCAATTTAGCCTACTCTGAAATATAGATATCCCATTGTATTTGCACTTTTCCTGTGTAAACAAGGAAACACAATGTAGGCCTAGACCTTAATTCAGAGCAGCGACAGGTATGAAAGTGAGGCTTTGAGGGATATAGGCTACTTAAAGTGTTTTCAATGGCATCTGCTGTAAAAAAAAAAAAAAAATTTGTTGTATAAAGCTCCGATTATCACTGATAATTTTCCATCGCTCGTGTTGTCTACAATCCACTGAGGCCCCGTCCACACTACTGCGTTTTCGTTTAAAAACGGAGACCTTTTGCTACGTTTGCACCTCCCGTCCACACTAAAACGGCAAAAACGGAGACCCAAAACGGAGAAGTTTAGAAACGCTGCCGATCCGTTTTTCGTTTTGAATCTCCGGAGGGCGTTTTAGTGTAGACGGCTCAAAACGGAGGACTTTAGAAACGATGACGTAGTAGAGGCTCACGCTCGGCTCTATGATTGGGTGTCATCAGTCATTGCGTATATCTTTGCTAGCAGCTGTTGTACAAGTAAATTCTGTATTTTACAACGTTATAACTGCCTACATGCGCCGGAGTCAAGCTATTATTCGAGCGATCTGTGACAATTCCCATGTGCAGCGGCGGCGTTGACCGTACATGGAGCGTCGGTTTGGGGTTAACCCAGAGCATGGTGGGATAATTTTATCAATGAAGTTGTGTTTACACCGGCACGCGCGTGCCCAGTGTTGGTGAATGGTCACGTGATCCGCGTTTTCAGTCGTTTTAATGTGGACGGAGATCAATTCTAATACGCAGCTAAAACGCTGGTGTGGACGGAGATCGTATTCGTTTTAATTATCCGTTTCTAAACTAAAACGCAGTAGTGTGGATGGGGCCTGAGGAGATACCTGAGCATCATCCCTCACAGCCTCTTTCATTCCCACTAAAAAATCAAAGATGGCGCTGCCGTGAATAAGGCGTAGGCCTATAATAGGCTGTACATTTATGAAAATTCACAAGCATGTAGCACTATGCGGTCCACAGACTCCACACCAACAACATGCAACATTTTTGTCCCACACAAGATAAAATGTTTGATGTAAAGGAATATTTTGCTCCAAAAAGAAAATTATTTCATTATCTCACCCATCTGTCATGTTCTGGCTGCATTTATGTTGTTCGGCGTGTTTTGTTTATGCTCATTAAAATGTTGTTCTCTCTACAGCGGAATTTCCTCAGTATTATAATTCTTTTCATTTCTGTTTTACAGAAAAATAACAAGTTGAAAGACAGGGTGAGTAAATAATAACATAGCCTATGTTTTTCTTTTTGAGTGCGCTATTTCATTTTCAATCTGTTCACAGGCCTACATCAAAACATGTTTCATCGCTCACTTGCGCGATGGCTTGTCAGTCATACCTTAGACGTTGTGTATGCACAGGTGAGTGAGTGGGCGTACATTTTTCTTCCCTTTTTTTTAAACAGCCGCTACGGTTGGTTGAAATGCCACCAGGGCTGCAGACACGCATGTGTGTGAGTCAATAGACGAGCATTGCCTGTCACGCAATAACATGGGGGTGGCCAGACTCATCCGATAACATTCTGTTGTGTCTGTCACTTGTCAAATGTATGGCTAATTTTATAGGCAAATAATATGAAACCTGTTTAAACAGAAACATATGTTTGTGTATTACAAGAGCTCATGTGTTTTGTGCACAGACAAACATTATAAAAACTAAAAGGTAGAGCAAAACAAGGTATAGCGACAAATCTGCACATTGAGGCAGGATGTTTCTGCCAAATCTATATCAACATCCTATCTTGCGCTATATCTTTTTTTATTATTATCAAGATTTGGATGCTATTCTAAGTGGGAGGTGTAACTTTAACTCATAACTTTTTCCACTTTATTTATTCAGAGCAAACTAAAATGAAACACGGATTCCTGTTTGTCAACAGAACATAGCCTATCTACATCAAACGGCTGGCATGAGGCCAAAGCAGTAGTCGCTGCTCTTACCTCATACCTGGCAATGAGGTATAATGAATTGTTCTGGATGACAACCATGATAATTTCCCCTAGAAAAGTAGTTTTTTTTTTTTGTCATAATGAATTTTAAAAAGTTGAAGAGGAAGTTGTATATGGTACATTTAGTGTATCAACTTAGTACTTCAATGTAGTCTCTGCACTTCTATCATTTTTTTAAAGGAGCTAGTTTCAAACAAACAATGCATTGATAAAATGGAAAATGTTCTATAATAGAGACCCCAGACGTCAAAGCCCACCTTTCTGAGCATCTTTGACAGAGCACGTGTCCATTTCTGTCAGGTTAATGTGGTTAATAGAGGAAGCATTTGCACACCAATGAAAGAGTGATTGACAGCTAACACTAATGAGTGCACCACACCCTGGGCAAGACTGGTCTTGCAGCAAATCGAAGGAAAGCAAGGTGGGGTGAAACAGAGGCAGAGGGAAACAAGATACGCAGGATTACTATTTCCAAAACTGATAATGGCATCACCTGTGATTTTATGCATGCAATGTTAATTGATGTAACTACACTAGCTGAGAGCTAAATATCTTTTAATCTCTGACAAACCGGTCTGACACATGAAATCTTCCATTATAGGCTGAATAAGATTTGTCAAGCACCCTATAGGTGAGGAGGTGGTGGTATACGTAATGGTGATTAGATACAGATATGGGAAACTGTCTTCTCCTCAGGTGAGGTGAGATAAGAACATGGGCTGTACTTTAAGACCTTTCCAACAGACCCGAGGAAAAAAAAACAGATTGCGTAATCCAACATTATGGATTATATTAATACATTCAATAAACTGTCAAGAAAAAAACAATCCTGACCACTCTCAAAGAGTCAAAGTAACCCTCTTTTCCTTATTCCATTTATATAAATAAGTTACATACACTAATGCTCAAAAGTATATTTTTAATGTTTTGAAAGAAGACTCTTATGCTCAACAAGGCTGCATTTATTTGTTTAAATTACAGTAATATTGTGAAATGTTATTACAATTATTCATCTGATGGCAAAACTGAATTTTCAGCAGCCATTATTCAGTGTCACACGATACTTTAGAAATCATCTTAATATGCTTATTTTGGTGCTCAAGAAACATTTAGTATTATTATCAATGTTGAAAACAGTTGTGCTGCTTATTTTTAATTTGTTTTGGACATTATTAATGTCTTTACTCTCACAGATTTTTTTTTGTTGATAATACCTTTAATGATGATAATGAAAAAGGGTCTGCACAGAAAAAAACAAATTAAAATTTACTTAATTCTTCTTTTGGAAGTTTTTGCATGCAGATTTTTAAAGTAAATTTCAGATATGGAATTAAGGAAAATCTACTTACTGAGTTAAGTAAATTTAACAAAGATTTTTTTTTTTTACTTGGCCAGTTTAAATTTGAGTAATTTCTACTTTTTAATTTGCAATACTCTGCTTCAAGTACATTTTACTCAAACAATATAACAATGAATTAAGCCATGATTTAAAAGTGTATGCTTTACTTTTAAGTAAATAATGAATAGATATTGTGTAGACAATCTGCATAATAGAAGTAATGTTATACAGATTCAAGCACAGAGATCTCAATACACAATAACGGTAACATTCAATTGATCATTTTTGAGTATGAATGTATCATTTTGAGTAGAAAATGAACTCCACATATCACAAAACAGCAAGTTACTAAACCCAACAACAAAAACAATGCAGTGTAAATACAGCTGGAAAACAGTGGAAATGCAACCGTATTAATTATTCATGCCCCATGTGCATGATGGGAACACCAGTATCAGAAAGTTGAGTTGGTTTTATTTAATTTCCTAACATTGATATTTACGCTTTAATTTCTACATGCTTACATTGAGTACTAACATAGAATTTACTTCTTTTTTTTTTCATTCTTGCCTGAACTATATTTTTCAGGTATAAATTACATTTTTTTCCTGTGGTATTTACTTCACTACAGAATAATTTTTTTCAGTGTGTGATGAGCATTGATAGTAGGTGTGTTTGACACAAACTATGCTTAACCTTGCTGATCGGCAAGAATAGCCGGTTGCAGTTGGAGGTGGAGTTGAGAGCCATCAAGTCAGATATTTCTGCTTTTTTTTTGCAGAGTACGGGAAACACACTATCTACAGGACAGCAAACAGAATGCTGTTGAGTTGACAATACATTTAAGTAGAATGTGCAGTCTAAATTATTTGTAAGCAGTTCATTAACCATGAGCATGTGAGCACAACCAAAGAAAACATGCAGACTGAAGATGCCTTTAAAGGACCTTACAGAGGAGCATCACTTTTATGCTTACATATATGACATCTCTGTATAAATAAACTCTAATAGGTCAAAAGACAAATGTTCCCTGTTTCAAGTCTAGGGTTTATTTTAATGCTGCAAAGATATGGCACAATTTACAGAAAAACTTTCCTTCATTGACTGACTTTGTGGCACTTTTCTATTATTATTTGGTTTTTTTATATATTTGATTTGGAGAGGCCACTACCCTACAGAGGATGTTTTGTTTTGGATAGATGAATGATTTGGAGATTATTTTGTATTTTTATTTTATCCTTTGCATTTTACAATTATTTCTCCTGTTAACCTCCTGTTAATATTGATTTTTTTCTTAAACATCTCACATCAATTTTTAGTTCAATTTTAATTTCAGTTTTATCCTGCTAAATAATCCCTATCATTTTATCGTGGTAAAATAAAGGCACAAATGTTTTGTATGGGACCAGAATAATTATCAGTTAAATTACTGATAATTAATCAAAGGTGTTCGAAATTCAATGTTGTAAATAAGTTATATTTAGACAACATTACATGCAATATTTGTTCTGATTTGTCATAGCAAAATTTCAGAAGTTATTTCAAGTGTCCGCATGAATAAGGTGGTGTTAAATAGAATTTGATCATTTGAGATTATATCACAGAAATAATTTGCTCTTGCTTCTTTAACGGCTTTTCGATATTTAGATAAACACTCTCATTATATGCCTGTAGCTCCTCTTTCTGTCACTTGCATTTTTTTCTGTCACTTTCCTGTCTGTCCTGTGCATGATTACCATTGTTCAACCACATTGTAAAAATGATTATTCAAAGTTGTAAATATAACAAAGATAATTAGAGTGAAAATAGTTTTTAAAGTAAATACTACATCAATTTTTTTCAGTCTTGTTTGAACTCTGCTTATGTCTGTCTGCTCCCTATAAATCTACAAGACAGAGTAAGAGACTTATTAAAAAGTATAATTAAATGATCAGTAAAAAATCACATCCAACTGGACAGGCTTCATTCGGCAACATTAAGCCTATAGTCTGTAGTCTATTCAAACATTCGCTGTAGTCTATTCAAACATTCATTTTATTAGAATTTCATGCTAACTGATTTTAGACTTCTGGAGGTGGACTTAATAAAATTGCCACTGAATGCAGAACTAGTACTGCCAGTGCACTTTTCTGTGCTATATACTGTAGACTGTGCTTCTCTTTAAAAAGTGATGACGAATGAAGACTAAAGGACTGGCAAGTCATTACAGCTAGTAGGGTAAAGGGTACCTACCAGTGGACAAAACTGACAGCGATTATATTTTTACCAACTCTTTGCCTCTCTCTGGTGGTACATTTATGTATCACAGTCCATCACTTCAAACTACCCATAATGGATAAATGAAAAAAACACAACT
Source organism: Rhinichthys klamathensis goyatoka (assembly GCF_029890125.1). Classification (NCBI taxonomy): domain Eukaryota; kingdom Metazoa; phylum Chordata; class Actinopteri; order Cypriniformes; family Leuciscidae; genus Rhinichthys; species Rhinichthys klamathensis. Next base: position 2,376,304 of record NW_026606794.1, on the reverse strand, counting down.
TTAAAATAAACTGTTTTATTCTTTTCTTCTGAAACTGATTGTGACTTTAAGCCTTTCACACTAAAATAAATTCTTTGTGAACAGCGAGTAATAAACACTACAAATAATGGAAATGTTTTACTCAACGGTCAAAAGTACATTGCCACTTTAGATATGGAAAAACTGTAATCACAGCCATTTGTAAAATGTCATTCCTGAAATAAACCAACAATGAACAATAGATGTTCACATGCAAAAAAGGAACATTAATTCACATGTGCAAATATTCAATGTAGATTATTCAAATAAAATGTTCCTTTTACCTGTAGACAGCTTTGAAGGAGTTACACCGCACTCACGATCATCAAGGTGCCAGACAAACAAGACTAAAGATCTCAAAAAATAAATAAACTGTCCGCACACTTAAATCCTTTAAGCAAATTTAACCACCAAGCTTTCGATGTTTGTTTCTTGTATTGGGGATTTTCACTATGGGGAGTAAATGTGTAAATTACCTAGATAACTCAGTATATTGGGTAGGTTACAGAAAAACTACAACTCCCACTATTGGACTACAACTCTCCTACCTGGCTTTCACAGGTGTTGGTAATCACTGTTAATTGTCCTGATGTGTTTGAACACAGTTAAATTGATTGTTACATTTATTGTCTGTATACCCTGAGGATGGTCTTTTGACCGAAAGCTTGGTGATTAAATTTGCTTAAAGGATTTAAGTGTGCGGACAGTTTATTTATTTTTTGAGACCTGTAGACAGCTTAAAACAACATGCATTTGATGGGTGAACACTACCATCTGGAACAAAGAAAAAAAGTGCTTTGAAGTCATTTTTTCTTATTGTACCCAGTCTCCTTTACATCATGATGACACTCGACAACACGGCTACATGTACTATTGCATGGCCATTGCAAGAAATACAACAGCAATTGATTTACTAGTTTCCATGTATTACCTAAAGAAAACCCTTTATTTTGTCAAACGCCAAAACATATTGTGGGGTGTAAAGCAACATGAGCATTTCTAGGTTCTGGAAGACTTTGTGAAATAGTGTCCATATGGTGGGATTTGTATACACACAGAACAAAAAAACAATCCCCTGTGAAGTTCTAATAGGCCTGCCTTTAGCATATGATGACACATATTATCATATGTGCATTTTTTAAAAGTATGCATTTTATGTATTTATTTATTTGGTACAATTTGGTCATTTTTACAATTCTGGAATTCATGTTTACAAAAACCTTGGTAGACATTTTTTCACAGATTTGTTGTTGAATTCAAAATGGCTACTTGGGTTTTAGTGAATATGCAGTGAGCCCGGTTAATGGGAGTAACAAGACAATACTCTAAGACAGGATGGCAGTAATTATACATGAGGATTTAGTACATACAGTATGTTTGTACATTTATGGTTGAATGCAAGAATGCTATGGACACTACTCCCTTCTCTGAGCTAATTAAATTACCCACTACCATAAAAAGGGCGGAGGAAAAGATCTAGAATTATAGAAGGACCCCTCACCATACTGGCTTTTTTTGTCCTGGAATACATGAATGTGTGAATTTATACAGTATTCATACCTGCCTCTCCAGTAAGCGCTGATATGTTAACAATAAATGCACTTAACAACTGATCAAGGGACAGTGTTCAATTTTACAAGAACCGTCATTTTGATTAGGATACATCTGATCCCCAATCGGCTGTCCAGTGCACTTAGTTGACTTGAATGGTCACTGAATTCGTTCAGATCTACTCAGTCTTCTTCCTGAGGGCAGGCCTGCTGTTCCAGTAGTAGAGAACCTGAGCTGTGATCACACCATTACAGCAAGAGGAGATGATGTAGGTGACAGCCATGAGGGAATCTCCTGTTTCCTGTACAGGGAGATAGGACACATTAAAATGGTCACTTCTCAATGAACCCATTTCAAACAATGAGCATCATAAATAAGTTACACTATCATTCAAAAGTTTCGGGTCAGTAACATTTTTTGTTTTGTTTTGAAAAACAGAGATACTTTCTTCAGCAAGGATGAATTAAATTGATCAAAAGTGGCCGTAAAGATTTTTACATCATTAAAAAAACAAAACTATTTCAAATAAATTCTGTTCTTTTACACTTTTTACTAAAAATATAATGGTTTCATTAAAAATATTAAGGAGCACAAATGTTTCTTGAGCACCAAATCAGCATATTAGAGTGATTTCATGTGGATCATGTGACACTGAAGACTGGAATAAAGATGCTGAAAATTCAGCTTTGCCATCACAGAAATAAATTTGAAAATATCCCCCCCCCCCCCCCCCCCCATGAGCATAAGAGACTTTTATACGCTTTAATATGGCATGATAGCTCATTACGGTGGTGTTACCTGCAATGTAGTGAATATGCGTGCTAGAGAACCAGCAAACAGCAGAAACACTGAAATAGCTGATAGCTGCCCAGTGTGGCCATTTGTGTAGTTGGTACCAGCCTGAATTAACTGAAGACACAGAAAATCAGATAAATACATTTCTGCTGGTTCAGCAGTTGAACAGGGTCGTTTCTTTTGGCTTAGCTTACCCGTCCAAAGATGATGGCTGGCATATTAGAGGCTTGCATGGTAGTGACAATAGACATAGGGATCATGGGAGAGAGGAGCACTGCCAACAGTCCAAAGTAGACTGCCATAAACCCCAAACCTATACAACACAATCAAAAGGTCACGATTAAAAACTGACTATTAAAATGCAACACAGATTTTTGTATTTTTTAAAATGAATAAACATGTGGAATTGTCTTATTACCTTTGACAGTGTTTCCTCCATAGTGCTGTATGAGGAAACCAATGGTCACAGTTTGAAACATGAGAAAAAGTGCCTCACCCCAGGAACTGTCAAAAATATTCACAGGCACATGTTTTATATCTTTGTTTCTAGTAGCCAGTTTTTTCCACTTTGTTGTTTGACATTTATAAATGCATTGTGTGTGTGTGTGTGTGTGTGTGTGTGTGTGTGTGTGTGTGTGTGGGGACAAATGTTTACCAAAACGGTAAATAAACTTTAACATATTTATGAAAGAGCATCACTATTAATGTACCTGAAAGGGAAGCTGTTGGCAATACTGTAGGCCATGGTGCCTGTGATAGCAAACAGCTCTAGTAGTACAGAGTTAAAGCTTAGTCCCTCCGCACTTTTAGCGCCAATCAGCTTTAGAATCTGAGGCAGCTTTACTATGAAGAAACACGCACAAATCATCAGTGTTAGAGGAAATTGTCTTGGTTTTTTATGTTATAAAGATGGTGGAGATTTTCCTTACCTAATACAGAACCAAGGATGATCCCAATGCCTAGGCCTTTGCTGATTACAATCTTCAGACAATCCACTGTAGAGATTCACAAAGAAGAACTTCAATAGTCAGACTTCAATATGATTGGCATTTAAAAGTTGACCCACAAGTTTAATATAAGCCAAACAGATAACACATTTAATACAGACATTAATATTTTTTTATGCAAATTATAATGCAGATGACGTTTAACATATTAACATTTGATGTATGTATTATAAACTGAGAATATAAAAACTAAAAGAGTCCTAAATTGTGACAGCATTTACAGAAACCTCCTATTACTAACGAAGACACTAGACCCAATAAGAAATTTACATGTGTATAGTTTACAGTAGAGAAATCCTTTTTGTCATTGAATCGTTATAAGTATACCAGGAAATAATCTTTGAAATAGCTTCCATTTATCTATAAAGATGCAACTAAACAAATGAAACGTGAACCTACCGTGCAGAAGATTGAACTGTAAAAAGAACTCGTCATAACATCTTTCTGGCATTAAATAATTAACCAGAATATCTTTAAAAGGATCCATGAATGATGTTTCTGCAACTGCTTCCGATGCCGCCATGATGCAAACGTCAAATGATCACGTGATGTACTTTACAGTCTATGATGCAGTGCGTTACTGTAGTACTTCCCCTTTATTTATGGAAAACTTCCATATGGAAAACTTCTAGCAGCTCATGTTCCGGCGATCTTGCGATTGAATAGAGAGGTCACACAAAATATCACTTAATTGAATTATTATTGCTATTATTATTATTATTTGTGTTTATAAAATTTGACTTGTCCTCTTTTACTGTCTGCTTGTCCTTCTACCAGCAAAAGGTGGCGCGATTGTACCATAACGCCAATATCAAAATTTCCCCTAGTTAGTTTGTCCTTAGTGACTTTCCGTAGAAGTATATGAAGCTATACTGAAAATAACATTTCAGCTGTTGTAAACTTTTTGTTTCTTTGAATTATTATCCCGATTACTCGGGTTCAAATGGACATGCATCGCTCAATAAGAAAAAGTGAATCTGGCATTAATTCCAACATTTCAGGCCAGCCGTATTGCGTCTCAGTATTGAAAGAGGGCTACTGCACAGCTGAGCCAGACGGCTCGTTTAGAGCTGACGGTACCATTTCTTTAATTACCGGACCACAAAATATTCTAGTAGACACCGGGGGTCCTTGGGACCGAGACTTTCTCGTCGAAAAACTAAAGGAGAAGGGTATGACGCCAGAAAGTGTTGCTATAGTGGTCGGAACCCACGGCCACTCTGACCACGTGGGAAACTTAGGGTTGTTTCCAGACGCCAAAATAATTGTGGGATGTGACATAAGCGTGGGGGATCGATATCTACCAAACCAGCTGGCTGAGGGACAGCCACACCCTATTGATGATTTTGTAAGTTATTCATATGTCATATAGTGCCATAACTAGACTAACAAAGGGAAGTAACTTCTAATATAGTTATATATATTAGTAGACACTAATTTGGTAATCCCCTTTATCCACAAGGTATCCATCATTCCAACACCTGGCCACATGGGCAGAGATGTCAGTGTCCTGGTAAAGGGAACATCAGAGGGTACAGTCCTTGTCGCTGGAGACTTGTTTGAACGTTGCCATGATGAAGACTCCTGGAAGGAGCTGAGCGAGAACCCTCAGATACAAGAGACCAACCGACAGAAGGCGTTACAGATAGCGGATGTAATAATTCCTGGACATGGGCCATTATTTAGAGTGCACAAGCAATAATGACATTGACATAATCTTGGACCTGAGGTTGAGTTATAGACAGAGCAATTATGAAACAAAGAACACATTAATTTATATCACCAATGTGGCACAATAATTTCAAAATAGCACACTGGTGTTGACTCGTACCATTCTGTTCACATATTTTTCTAATGTATTTCAAATTAGGCTACTGGCCATTCCTTTTTAGTTTAAAATAGGTATTTTCACACGCTCAAGCCACTGACCCACTTGCTTTTGCAGTTATTTTTAGGCTTTTGGTTATTTGTGAGTCATGTGTCAAAAGATGGTTATGGAAGATATAACTGATGACGTAGTAGCAGTAGTAAATGAGTATAGGTTAGTAAATGAGGTCAAAGTTTGATTGTACTTCCACAAAATAATTTATAGATGGAGATTTTATGTGTGCCATCTTAATTCTTTATATGGGTAATACAAAATTAAGTACTTGCTGTTGTGAATGTTTGTAATTTTAAACAGTTAAAGGGATAGTTAATGGAAAGGGATAACATGGAAATTCTGTCATCATTTACTCACCCTTAAGTTGTTCCAAACCTGTATACATTTCTTTGTTCTGCTGAACACAAAAGAAGATATTTTAAAGAATGTTTGCAACAAAACAGTTGTGGGGCATTATTGACTTACATAGTATTTTTTTCCCATACTATGGAAGTCAGTGGTGCCTCACATTCTTTAAAATATATATTTTTTGTGTTCAGCAGAACAAAGAAATGTATACAGGTTTGGGACAACTTGAGGGTGAGTAAATGATGACAGAATTTCCTTTTTTGGATGAACTATCCCTTTAAGTACAATCATAATAGGCAATTCAAAACAGTTATCAAGTATTAAAAGACCATTTACACGTTTTGTTTGACCTAAATGTTAATTCATTGCATCATAGCTACTGCCATTTGCTGTAACCCATCAAAATGTATGTTTTATGATTTATCTGTGTCAGTATAAATGTGAATTATAGCATTCTCATGTGTTTTTCTTCTCATCCTCAGCCTAAATCATCTATAGGACCTGAAAACATCTGCTTCAGAAACGAATTCCTATTCAAGCAGTGTATTAGCACATTTACTCCACTAGAGTGCTGACAGAAATAATGGATGTAAATTGATCGTTGAAGGAAGTGGTGACTCGTTAGGCTATTGCTGTTTTGTGCAACATCATGCTTAACATTAAGGTCAGATAAAGTTTATTAATATTAAATGTTTCTCACAGTGGTTAACCAAAGAATAATGTGCCAGTCCCAGCACACATTTCTTTTTGTTGCAATGTAAGCCTGTGGTGATGAGGTAATTGGTGGTTGTTGTGGTGAACACACCGAGAACTAAATGGAGTATTTGTTCAACTATTTATATTTAAATGATCCCATCTTAAAAATTAGATTAGCAGTAGCAGTTATAATAAATACAACATGTTCTAATAATAGAAATGTTCACATATCTGTACCTTGATCCCTTTCCCAATAGGCTTGACGTATGCTGTCATTACATAAAATAACTGTTTAGATTCCTCATTAGAGGGCATGTGGGATCTGTACATAAGTGCACTGAAAGGTTCAGAGTTCAGTAAAGAGCCACAAACACATCAACCCACACCTCCAACAGCAGATAACATTCATTGATCAAATGATCCAAGATAGATTCCAGGATATTACAAATGTCATATGATGCCCATGAATATATATCATTGCAAGCATTGCACCTCTTCACTATATGGATAATTGGCTAGCATAACAAAAGCATTATGTAAGAACAATGTCTCCTTTGTGCAGAAGAGTTTTCTGTCTATAGCATCATTCAGTATGTTTCTAAGGACTGTTTTTGAAAGAGTGACATTGGCTGTTCAAAGTACAGACATTTTTATGGCAACTAATATATGATAAAGATGTGACATCAGTAGCCTACCTGACCTGACGTCAGATAGGCGCGTTAGTCTTCTTGTCACATAGAGTATTTATAATCTGTCCTCTCATCAATTTAGCACTTGAGAATAAATTCTTACACGCTTAAAGTCTGTTTCATATTTCTGAGCCTTAACAAAACAGAATATTTACATTATGTGTACAGGAAAGTGTGCCAAGTTTATTGGCATCAGCCTCTATCCGCTGGCACTGCTGTCCATCATCTGCAACATTTTTCTGTTTTTCCCTGATTTTAAAACCATTTATTCAAAGGAGGAAGCAGAGGGGCTCTACCGTCTTACGGATGAGATCATATACATGGGAGGCGTTGTTGGAGGAGGTATCTTGGTAAGGAAATTCTATCTCATTGTATTGTTATAGTTTTCCCTTGACATTTCTGTTGGTGTTGTCTGACCAGTTTCTTGGCACTATTTAGCATCCTGGCTTCTGGAATACATTTTAGGTTATATCTCTTCTTCAGCATATTTTTATGTTGATATGGCTAGTGCTTTTCTCTTTTAGGTATTGATTCCTGCGATTCACATCCATAGCACTGGGAGGCAAGGCTGCTGTGCAAACCGATGTGGGGTGAGTTCTGCTAGGGTCACAGATTCGATTTATTTCTCTACACTCTTGACTTTAATTGAATTAGTGCCTAAGAAGGACAGCAGGTGTGTCAGCTTTACCTAGGAATATTCATCATTTTATAGGGATAGTTCACCCAAAATTGAACATATTGTCATCATTTACTTACCCTAAATTCGTCCTAATTTTTTTTTTAAGTCGTCGACTTTCATTGTGTAAGATTGAAAATAATCAAAGATATTTGAAAATTAACAAAGACATTTGCTTTTACTGTTTTTTACAAAAAAGCAAATGTCTTTGTTCATTTTCAAATATTTTTGATTATTTTCAACCTTACAATTGTATGAGTAAAAACAGTTGAAACATTCTAAGGGCCCTATCATACAGCCGGCGCGACGCAAGTGTTTTTTGCTAGTTTCAGCCTGACGCAGTTATCATTTTCACGTCCTGCGCGTTTAAATAGCATTTGCGCCCATGTGTGCGCCCATGGGCGTGCTGGTCTGAAAAGAGGAGTGTTCAGGCGCATTGATGGCGCGTTGCTATTTTGAGGCAACTGAAATAGACTGCACTGCACCATTGACCAACTGAAACCTGGTCTAAAGTCAATGGCGCAATTAAAAAAAATTTTTTTTTTAAAGAGCACGTAAGTAATGTGCAACTGTAGGCGGGTCCACAACGCGCGTAGCTTACACTCTGCTTAGTAAACACAAAGGGACGCGCATCAGCACACAAACATGCCAAATATATTTAAATATTAAAAATAAAAGGATTGCAATGTAAAAGATTATTATTGTGTACATAAAGATTATGGTGGAATCCGGCTTGTCCCGTAGATGGTCTGCTCTGTCTTTTCCTCTATCAAATTCCGTCATGTAAATAGCAAATCCGCCTTGGCGCAAGGGAAAGGGAATGGGAGATGAGACTCTGATTGGTTTATTGCACGAAAAGCCCAAAACACACCCATTACTCATTAAGAGAATAGAGAGAACAATTTTAGACCATGCGCCTGCGTGCCGACCATTTTCCCCGTCGTTATAAACTAGCAAAAGTGGATTCAGACACGCCCTAACTGCACTTGCACCATGCGCTTAGATCGTTAAAATAGGGCCCTAGATGTCTTTTGTGTTTCAAAAAAAGGGAAGTCAGTACATGAGGGAAGTGAGTATGTGATGACAGAATTTTCCTTTTCAGATGAACTATCTCTTTTACATAAACACAATGCTTACATTTTTCCATTTAGTGAACCTTTAACTGACCTTAGTCGGTTGTGTTCTTTTTGTCTATTATAGATGTTCCTGTCCATTATCTTTGCTGCAATTGGTGTGGCTGGTGCTCTGTACAGTGGTATTATAGCTGTGTTTGCGTTAATTAATGGACCAGTTTGCTTGACTGAAGATGAGCAATGGAGCAGACCATTCATGAACAGGTGTGAAAATGATTGGTCTATCCCATTTTCAGAACTCAAAACATCCTCTCCAGTTTAAAAAGAACATTTATAGAATACAATTCTAGAGCTCATAGAGAGAAAAGTGGTCATGACAACTAAAATATAATTTTTTTGGGTGCAAAAATGTGCAGGAAATTAAAATAATGTTAACGTAATAGTGTACATCAAAATAGTTTGTGGAGCTTATCTGCTTTTAATGGGTTAGTTCCCCCAAAAAATGAAAATTCTGTCATTAATTACTCACCCTCATGTCGTTCCAAACCCGTAAGACCTTCGTTCATCTCCGGAACACAGATTAATATTTTTGATGAAATCTTTTCCTGTCCCTCCATTGACAGCTAAGCAACTACCACTTTATTGCTTCAAAATAGTTCATAAAGAAATTGTAAATCCATATGAATTTAGCAGCTTATTAATTGAACAGATTGAATTTAGGCTGTTATTCACATAAACGTTCATCAACGCACATCAGTTGTGGTAAACGGAAGCTCAAGCATGTTTGGTGTTCGAATTATACCTTGAGCTTCGGGGGGGTACAGCTATTTCGACTGGTGATGTCACTCTCCATTTGGGGTTAAAAAAATTTATTTCTCTGATATGTGCATTTCAAGACGTTCGAAGGCCAAAAAAGTTATAAGAAATAGCTTTAAAACCATGTTAGTGGGCAGTCGATTATTTGTCAATACCTGTTCTCTCCATCAGCCTTTCTCTCAGTCTCCTCATCTTGCCCTGTCTCTTTCCTTCCTAAAGATGAGATTTTTTAATTTACTGAAGGCTGCAAATTGTATTAATTCTCAATATGTACAAATTTATTATTAATCTCGTGCCTAACATGTCCCCTCACAATGACAGTAAACTAATTATTAGACTACATTACATGAGTCACGTTAGGCCTATTTTGAAAAATGGTGAAATTAAGAACTAAAAAACTGTAAATTATAAAATGTTTAGTTTAGCTTCTTATCTTATCTCGCATTTGACCGTAAACTGAAGCGTCAAGTCGCTCTGCTAAAATTCGCGCTCAGCAGCTTCTGTGAACATAAAGCCCGCCTACTTTGATTGGATTCGTCATCTCAAATATTCTGACATTGACGAGCAGTGACAGACCAATGAGGATTGAAGATGAAGAACGTGCTGAATCTGATTATAACAAGACTGAAGTGAACACGAATTTGTGTAGTCTACACAATTACTACTTATTACATTTTTTTCAGTACCCCCCAAACTATTATTTTCATAATACCCCCCCGTAATTCGAACTATGGCGAGAACCAATGAGGTTCATTCTCGTCTGTCAAGCAGGTTCGGTTGAGCCTCTGTTATGTTCGCTGATCATTGTTCAAATGTGAATAAAAGCCTAAATTAAATCTGTTAATTATATAAAGCAATCCAGTCTCTTCAGAAAATTTGAACTAAACCGCTCAATTCAAATGAATTAGTTTTACTATCTCTTCATGAACTTTTTGAGGAGTCAAAGTGGTAATGGCGTAGGCTGTCAATGGAGGGACAGAAAGCTCTCATATTTCATCAAAACTATCTTAATTTGTGTTCTGAAGATGAGCGAAAGTCTTATGGGTTTGGAACGACATGAGGGTGAGTAATGACAGAATTAAAAAAAAATTGGTGAACTGTCCCCTTAGTGTCTTTTTGTTGTTCTTTTTATTATTATTATAACTTATTTATTTTACATATTTTGCAGCACTGAAAACTACTTGGGGAACTCTGACATCTGGGACACTTGCAAAAAGCCAGAAAATGTTGTGGAGTTTAACATCGGCCTGTTTGTCACCCTGCTGGTGGCTGCTTGTTTAGAACTGCTGCTCTGTGGATTTCAGGTGCTCAACGGGCTCTTTGGCTGCATCTGTGGTACATGCAATCGGAAAGAGGTATGTACTGTATATAAAGATGACTTGATTTCTAAAGGTCAATCAGTTATTCATTTACTGCATTTTTTGCTGAAGGTCTTGCAATAGCTAATAATTGATTGATTGATTTATGGTTTCAGCATGGTACCTTATAAAATGATCTGATAGTGGGTCTGAATTATGCTTTATTACTTTAGGTGGCATAAGTTCAAAAGGACAACAGAGCAGATAACACAGGATCAAGATTTATTACCAGACACTTGTCCTCGGTACCGATCAGTGACCATTTGCAAATGTGGAAGTGAATAGTAATTAACAAGAAATTACCTGTAAAACTTACTCTACTGATTATATCTTCTCGATTGAAACATTGTTTGCATATGTCATATTGAATAATAGACTGAGAAAATGTGTCCGGAAACTCAATGATCCATCCATGTGGAAAAAATGGGTTCATTTGTTGTATAAATGTAAATAGTTAAAGTTGTATTTGTTTTCTTATTTTATATTGTAAAATATTTAAATATCTTTTAAATGATAGTTCAATGTTATGTTAAAATTAATGTATTTATATTTACATAAAAGGTTTGAGGAAGGATTGGGTGGTTCTTATGAACATTTATGTCAGGCAGACCTTTTTTGACTGTGATCTGTACCCAGATGTTTAACACATTTTATTCTAAATAAAACTTTTAAAAGGGTGTGGCTCCTTTATTGCATGCTTCTCTTTTTTGATAATCTGTCACCTATTACTGAGGAGTTCAATGTGGGTTTTGGATGAGGAGTGTTTTTCTCATAGCTGCCAACTCTCACGCATTGGCCGTGAGACACCCGCATTTGATTGGTTTCACACGCTCACACGCCACACTCCCGATTTCTCACGCTGAAGTGTCAACCCGGGCGGTCAAATGCCTGGAAGATGAGTTTATCTATATATCTACCTGTTGAGCCACTCGTGATCGACTAGTTATACCGCAAATTCGTTAAAAAACATCCCGTTATCTAGAGCGAGCGTGCATGCGAGACAGAGATTGTGCTCCAAACCGCGTAGAGCGAGCGAGAGACCTTGCGCGAGCGAGAGCGAGACCGCCCCCCCCACCCCCCCCCCCACCACGTCAACAAATCTCACTCGTCTCTACCAAAACCCCCCCCCCCCCGGCAACAAATCTCACGCCGAGCAAAACTCAAAAGTTGGCAGGTAATTTCTATGTAGTTGTTTACTGTTTCTTAAGATAATACATTAAAGGGGTCATATAATGGTACATGCACTTTTTCAAGTTGATTGTACTGAAATGTGTGTTGGCAGTGCCTGTACACACACAACCATCATATGATGATAAAAATCCATCAAGTGTTTTTGTTTTAATCTCCTTATATGTTTTCCCAGTCTGAAATCGAGCCCGTGTGACGTCACACGGCCGGACGCCCCTCCCACGATTGTTGATTGACAGCAGCGTTTTAACACAGACCCGCCCTGAGCGAGCTGTCATCATAGTCCATCATTGTTGATACACTGGAGCAGAATGGCGTCTAAGCTATTGTGGTGTTCTGTTCTTGGGTGTAATAACGAACACAGAGTCATTTTGATGTTCCTAAATCCGAACCGCTGAAGATGCAGTGGCTGAGTTTTGTTTTTGAAGGGAATATTCCCCACGATCAACGTCAATGCTTTCATGTTTGCGCGAATCATTTCTCACCAGACTGCTTTATAAACGAGGGTCAGTTTAAAGCTGGTTTTGCTAAGAAGCTGCTCCTGAAAAAAGAATCGGTAGCAATATGTTCCCTCTGCACCTCCAGAAGAAGTAAGTGTAAAGTTTTATTAACCTTTATATTAATCTTTGCAAATCATGAAAAAAAGTTTTTCATGACCATTAGCTGTAACATCAATCTTTCAATGAACTAACGTATACATCAGTAAACACATAGCGTTCATATCTCACTACTCTATCCTGCCAGTACATACAAAGATAGATCAAAGTCACATTACGTTAACCAACCATTCAGAAATGTCCTGTTCGAGCCCTAATTGTCGAACTTCTTTGCGGCCGTCATCTTGTTCCGGGTCCGACTCCGGTTCAAACTGATACGGTTGTACAGATGTGTCCTCAGAGACTCCCGCTGCCATTCTTTCCCTCAACTGTTGTCAAGGCAACACTCCACGTGCGTTGTATCAAAACGCCAGCAGAACAGAGGGGCGGGGTGAGCGAAGCTCATTATCATTTAAAGGTGCTATATGTAACTTTTCTTCTAAAATTAATCCTTTTTTTATTGCCTGTGTGTGAAGGGGTTGTAGCTAATCACACATTACAATGATCCACTTGTCGGGTTTTGCTATTACCTCTGAAGGCCAGTATTCCTATTTCTATGTGAAGTCTCCGGGTCGGATTTTCTGCGAAATCCATCGGCTTTGACGTGCATGCGCGCTCCCGAGCCTCTCTCCTTTTCTATGCGACTGCACTACAGCTAACGACATGGAGTCTGATAACACCAAAAAACGACCTGCCTCCAGCACAACACAGACTCCAACACAAACTCCACATAAACATAAAAAACAAAACAAAAATTTATCTGCTGAAGCTCGTCAGGCCAAACGTGAATCGGATCGACTTAGGACGAAAACACGGATCAACATCGGCAGAGCGTTTGAATTATGGAGAGACCTCCGCTATTTTTATTGTGATAAATTACAAGTTTTCAGATATGCTGAAATAAATCGGTAAACTGTAATGAAATAGCAAGGTAAACTACAACATACATGATATATAAGGATAACAAAAAGTAGGTGCTTTTTTTATTTTATTTTTTTATTTAACCTTTATTTAACCAGGTAGGCACATAGAGGACTCATTCTCATTAAAAACGGCGACCTGGCCAAGATAAAGCGTCATAGTGCAGACAACAATAAGTTACACATAAAAGATAAACAATGTAGTACAGGTTACAAACAGTTGTTCAGTCGAAGCACTTTAGGATGTAACTTTTATTTTATGTGCTAGATCTACTGTCTAACGTCACTCATCCCACTGCTATCATATTGTTTATAACACATTTCAAGACACGTTCAGTACAGTAATGTTACTTCCTACGATCTTACTGTTATACTGAAATTGTTCAGTCTTGTCACTAACCGTTTTCGTTATCATATTATACATTCATCTATGTTGACATTGCTGCCTGATTGTGAAAGATACACGAATAGTTAGTGAAATGCCTTATGCTAACACCACATGCCGGCTAAATGCAGTCAATGTAACGTTATCATGGTACGAGCATGGAGCATTAGTTCAACGTCAAGCTGATAAAAGTAGCCGTCTCCGGTTACTTACGTAACCTCGGTTCCCTGAAAGGCAAGGAACGAGACATTACTGATGTCGTATATGGAACTCCTCTCATCCTTCACTTCCGCTGAAATCTTATAGGCTAACGCCAGCAGAGCTGGCCAATTGACGCAAAATATGCAAATACTGAAACCCGTAGCAGTATTGATGCAAGTGCAGCGTCAATTCCCTTCAGAATCGAACAAAAACGCTAAAATCAATAGCGAACACGGTGGCGAGCGTAATGTCTCGTTCCTTGCCTTTCAGAGAACCGAGGTTATGTAAGTAACCGGAGACGTTCCCTATCAAGGCTACGGAACTTCGACATTACGGATGTCATATATGGGAACTGTATAGAATCCCGCCGTGGCAGCGAAAACAAACCACTGACAACAGACCCAATACCAAGACCGCCCCCCCAGTATGCAAGCCTCTGATAGGCTGAGATTGGCCAATAGCGAACCTCTAACCTCTGATAGGCCCAAAGGGACCTATCACAAGCTTTCAAAACACTGCCAGAATTTACATATCCCGAGCAGTATAACCGGGGAAAGTTTGCACTGTCGAACAACAAGGCAACAACAACAGTAAGAGAAGGCCAACGCATAGCGATGACAACAGTAGAAACACACAAAAGCACACAGAACAACTCATGAGCAAAGCGCAGAGCAGCTCCCTCAATGCTGTGTATACAATCAACTCACCGAAAGCACTCGCGACGCTACAGAGGGCAAATCCAACTTGTAAAACCTGGCAAACGTGTTCTGAGAAGACCAGCCAGCCGCAAGACATAAATCCTGAATAGACATACCCTTAGTCCAGGCCCACAAGGAGGCTACCGCCCTAGTCGAGTGAGCCTTGACGTTAAAGGGGCATTCCTGCCCCAGGCAATCATAAGCCAAAACAATAGTGTCCACGATCCAGTGAGCAAGCCTCTGTTTAGAGACCCCCCGTCCCTTGTTGCACCCACCAAAACACAGAAACAGCTGGTCCGATTGTCGAAAAGCGGCCGAGCGAGAAATGTATTCCCGGAGCGCTCTGCCTCCAAGACCAAAGCTAAATCCCACAGCGGCACCGAAGGCGGCCGTGCAGGGCATAATCTCCTAGCTCCCCTGAGGAACCGTGTCACCGACGCATGTCTGCCGATAGACTGTCCGTCAACAGGGGGGTGAACTGCGGCAATAGCGGCCACATATACCTTCAGAGTGGATGGTAGGCTCCCTTCATCCATCCTGTGCTGAAGGAAGCGTAGAATAACCGACACAGAACAGTTCGCTGGGTCCATACCGCCATCCTGACACCATCTAGAGAAAACACCCCACTTCAGAGCATACAGGCGCCTAGTGGACGGGGCTCGCGCTTCCGCGATGGTATTCAAAACTCGCGAGTGCAGCGCATCCCGCCCGCTCAGCGACCCTGCAGCGGCCACACGTGGAGGCTCCACAGTCCGGGGCTGTGATGCCAGATCGTTCCGCTTGCCTGAGACAGCAGGTCCTTCCTGAGCGGAATCTCCCATGCCTGCCCTGCCAGTAACTCTACCAAATCCGCGAACCAAGGCTGATTCGGCCAGTTCGGGGCTACCAGAGTCACCTCCGCCTTCTCCTCCCTAATTTTGCACAACACCATGGGCAAAATTTTCACCGGAGGAAAAACATAGAGACAGACTTTCGGCCATCGCGCAGTTAGCGCGTCCACCTCCCGGGGGGAACGGGACAGCGAGAAGAACATTTGACAATGCGCGTTCTCGCTCGTCGCAAAGAGGTCGACCTCCGCCCTGCCGAAACGTTTCCATATCAGCTGAACCGTCCCAGGGTGAAGCCTCCATTCCCCTTGAGGAATCCCGCTCCTCGAGAGCATGTCCGCCCCGCGATTTAGAACACCGGGGATGTGAGCCGCTCTCACCAAGAGAAAAAAACGGTCCGCGCACAGCAGAAGGGATTCCACCTGCTTGAAAAGGGCTCTGGAATGTACACCGCCTTGACGATTTATGTACGAGACCACGGAAGTGTTGTCGGTCCGAATCAACACTCTGCCGAGACCGGAACAACACTCTGCAATGCCGAGTCGGAAGGCTTTGAGAGCTAGAGAGACCGCTTTTAGTTCCAAGCGATTTATGTGCCACTCCATCTGCTTCTCTGACCACCGACCCGTGGCGGGCTTGCCCAAGCAGACCGCTCCCCATCCGGTGGACGAAGCGTCTGTCAGGACCTCCACGCGCCGCGTCACTATACCCATAGGGACACCTGAGCTGAAGATATCTGGGTTCCTCCACGGGGCCAGGGTTGCGGGCGCATCCGCGGGTGACCATAATGCTCTTGTGGCCGGAGTACCACGCACTCGGGGGGACGCGCGCTTTTAGCCAGTGTTGAAGCGGTCTCATATGCAGCAGCCCCAGATGACACACTGAAGAAGCCGCTGCCATCCGTCCCAATAGCCTCTGAAACTCTTTTAGGGGGACGAGCCTGCCAGGTCTGAAGAGACCGAGAGAAGAACTCAGAGCCTCCGCTCGCTCGGGGGAGAGGCGCGCTCTCATTCTCACCGAATCCAAGCATACTCCCAGGAATGTGGAAGTCTGACTCGGTGTGAGCACACTTTTCTGGACGTTCAACCGAGCATCTCCAAGTGTCGAAGGAGGGCTTCCACATGGCTGACCAGCATTTCTTTCGACTGCGCGAGAACCAGCCAGTTGTCCAGATAGTTCAAGACGCGCATCCCGCTCGATCTGAGGGGTGAAAGTGCCGCGTCTACGCATTTCGAAAACGTTCGGGGAGCGAGGGCTAGCCCAAACGGAAGCACTGTATATTGGTACACCGAATTCTCGAACGCAAACCTCAGGAATTGCCTGTGATGCTTTACTATCTGGATATGAAAGTAAGCATCCTTTAAATCCACTGAAGCGAACCAATCCCCGGGGCGAATCTGCGCCAGGATTTGCTTCAGAGTTGTCATCCTGAAGGCACGCTTGTGAAGCGCTCTGTTGACGGGTCTCAGATCCAGTATAGGGCGGAGACCCCCTCCCTTCTTCGGCACTACAAAGTAGCGGCTGTAGAACCCGCTCTCCCGCTCGCTCGGGGGAACCGGTTCTATCGCCTTCTTCTCGAGCAAGCTGCACACTTCCTGCCTCAGCACATGAGCGCTTTGGGGCAAAGTTAATGACTGAATTACGCTGCGAAAGCGGGGTGGTCTGCGTTTGAACTGAAGTGCGTACCCGCGCCGAATTACATTCAACACCCACGGCGAAATGCCCGGAATAGCTTCCCACGCTGCCTGAAAACGACT
Source organism: Rhinichthys klamathensis goyatoka (assembly GCF_029890125.1). Lineage (NCBI taxonomy): Eukaryota > Metazoa > Chordata > Actinopteri > Cypriniformes > Leuciscidae > Rhinichthys > Rhinichthys klamathensis. The sequence continues at coordinate 2,358,823 of NW_026606794.1, read as the reverse complement.
GAGTGTGGGCCGATCTAAATCTGCGGTCATCGCCGCTATGTGAGGGCTGGGAATAGACACCTCGCGTTCCCCACGAGGTGCCTTTATAGTTATTGACCGTGACTCTGCGCTGCTCGAGGGCAGGGCGGGTAACACAGTGTGTGGTGCAAGAGGAGAAAAAAGCTCTGTTTGTGAAGTAGTAGCTGGCTTTATTGAACAAGAAACAACATTTACAACATTCACGACACAACTGCACGTGTCGCTCGCAGAACGTGCTCTAGAGCGAGTCGCTTGGACGCGGGGCCAACCTGGCGCTCTCTTCTCCTCTTGCCCGAGAGGTCAGGACGATTGCTTTGGCCTCGCAGGGGACGCGGTGGGTTTTCTGCACGGGCTCCTCTGAGCCGTCCTCTTGCTCCCTGCCACTGGCCGCTTCGGCCTCTACGGGCATCCGGTCCTGGGCGGGGCGCTGACTGAGGCAAACATGGCCTGGGTGGAATTGAGGTTGCGCGCCGATTGCGGGGCCGCCCACGACTTCACCACGTGCTCATGCACATCAGGAAAAAACGGTGTTCCTCTTTTCTAAGCGGCCTGACGGCGGCTCGATTGGAGGAACCACGTATCCGCCGGGGTCTCTTGCTCCGTGGCCGCCAGTGGAGCGGCCTGCTCCGCACCCCAGTCGTTCTCGGAGGCAGACAGGAATATGGAGTCGTTCTCCTCACTCGCCCCGAAGGACACGAAGTCAGCGACCTCGCGAGGGGGTTGAAAGGTGGGGTCGGGGAAACTCACCGGGGGTCGAACCTCGACTCCGCGGTTGGGGGGGCCTGCCAGCGGCTCGGTGGCGGCAGCAGGCCCAATCCCCGCTGCTGCGCGAGCTTCCTCCCGCCTGGCCTTGAGAGCTCGGAGGGACATGTCCGCGCAGAGGTCGCAGGACCCTCCATCCCTGAGGGCTGACTCAGCATGGGCCAGCCCCATGCACGCGACACAAAACAGGTGCATGTCGGCGGGCACGGTGGGGCCCGAGCACAGGTTGCAAACAGTCGCCATCGGATGCTGGAGACCGTGTAAGTATCTCTGGCGCACCTTCAACGACGGCGAGTAATCCTAGAATTGTTAGTGGAGTATCAGCTTTCTAGCACACGATTTGAGCGTGAAGAGAGAGATTCTGAAGGGAATTGACGCTGCACTTGCATTAATACTACGGGTTTCAGTATTTGCATATTTTGCGTCAATTGCCCAGCTCTGCTTGCGTTAGCCTATAAGATTTCAGCGGAAGTGAAGGATGAGAGGAGTTCCATATACAACATCTGTAATGTCGAAGTTCCATAGCCTTGATAGGAAACTATTATTGTAACGTTGCAGTGGGAGTTTACATGAGTTTCCAGCATGTTGTGTGATGCTTTCTCCAGTGTGTTGAAAGTCTCAGTGTGGCCGGTACCATGAGTGCTCGCTCTTGTCTTCGAGCACGCGCAAGAGCACGCCACGAGCACTCTTGTAAAAATGGGTTGCAATCTGAAACATCACCGATAGAGGCTGCTAAAAAATACATATAGCACCTTTAAAGGCATATGCGCTGAAACGGCGTGCTGAAAACAGAGCTGTTTTTGATGAGGTAAAATTAGTGTTTTCTTAAAATACTAATGATAATTTTTAATAAAAGTATATTACAAAGTTTTCATTTAGACCCTAAACATTCATATTAACTTGAACAAAAATGGCATTATATTACCCCTTTAAAAAGAAGACAGAAATGACAGGCACTCACCGCAAACTCATTTCCTGAAGTAAAGGCCCTCGATGAGACTGCAACATAAGAACCGTCTTGAATCAGTACCAACTACCAGCCGAAGAAACTCTCTTCGACATAACAAAAAAGTGAGTGTAATTACAACATCTACGTAATCATTTTCCACATGTTTTCATTTTTCAAATAAGGAATCTTTGACAGTTTTATGTAATACCTGTTTTAAGGAACCATTTATTCACATCAAATGTGTCCAATATAATGCCTGTGAATGAGAAATGTTTTATTTTTGTTGACATCTGAAATATTGTAAATGTAAAGTAAACATTTGAAAGATATTTAAAGGTGTATTAGTGGCATTTGACTTCTCTACATGGCTTGTCTACATGGGCAGGCTTGACTTTTAATAACTTGTGCATGTATATGAAACATTGTTTGCATATGGCATATTGAATAATAGACTGAGAAAATGTGTCCGGAAACTTTATATATATATATATATATATATATATATATATATATATATATATATATATATATATATATATATATATATAAAATGAAGACATGTTAGTTTAAAGGTATTATTTTAATTTAGTGTGCAAGTATTAGACTATACATATATTTAAATAAACTAAGAAAACTGCAACTGAATTTGACAACTTTGACATTTTGTTAACCCATCTTTTGTTCCACGGTAAAAACAAGGGATGTACCTACCTTACAAACAGCATAAAATGTACCAAAAGAGTTTTTCATTTTTATTCTTTATCTCACATAACCCTTGTACAGAATTCTGGCAAGATCTAAGATGCACGTTGTACACTTTATGAGATGTTCATGTCACTTGACCTTTAAAATACAAATTCATGTCACTTGGTTTTTAAAATGCTTTGAGTTGGAGGAAAGGTTTACTCTCTGACCCTTTTTTAAAGTTTCCTACTGACGCAAGCTACTGTATGCTTGCAATACTTTGAAGAACTTCTGCATGCATGTAAATAAAAAGTGAGATCCCATCTTGGTACAAGTTTCCTTTGAGATTGATAAGCCTGTTGTAACATTTCATTACACAACCCTTTGTTTCTTACAGGATTACAGGATAAAGACTAGTCAAGGAGGTAAATCCTAAAATCAGCAATGTCAAATTATACATGTCTGAATTCAACACAACGCCAGCATAATGTGGTTTTTGTTACTGTATATTCAGTGGTCTTCATATTTGGACTGACCCTCAACCTCACCGCACTTGTCATTTTTTTCCGCAACTCTAAATCACAGTCGCACACCACCGTGTACATGATTCACCTAGCCTTTGCTGATATTCTTATGGTTTGTACGCTTCCAGTGAGGATCTATTACCACGGGGGTTTGGGGGATCCGGACCAGAAATTCTGTGAGTTTACCGGTCTCATACTGCTAAGTAACATGTATGGCAGCATCTTCCTCCTCATGTGCATTAGCTTTGACCGTTGCATAGCAGTCTGCTTCCCGTTGTCTTCTCACGTCCGTGAGGGCCGCAAGAAAGCATGGTGCGTGTGTCTGGGAATCTGGATGCTAACTATCGGAACGAGCTTTCCTATCTATTTCCAAAAGGGACAGGGAGCAAAGGAGCAAACCAACAGCAGCACGTGTTTTGGAAATTTTCCTAGCTATGCCACTCAAACAGGTGCTCTCATTTCCACGCTGATTGTTGGGTTTGGGATCCCACTAACCGTTATGATTCTCAGCTCATGGGGGCTCGTCCGGGCTATAAGCAAAAGCACGGCTGTTCAGACCAGTGACCTAGTAGACAGCGGAAGGATTAAAAGGATGATAATAACTAACTTGGCGATCTTTCTGGTCTGTTTTCTGCCGTATCACGTTATGCTTGTGCTACTTAATGTCTATAAGCCTTCCCCGACTAGGCCATCACTGTTAACAGCTTACCGGTACAGCCTCATGATAGCTTGCCTGAATGCAATGCTGGACCCCCTGGCGTACTACTTCACAACAGAGACGTTTCGAAGAAAAATGGATGTTAAGGCTGTACGCAAAATATGGCAAATGAACAGTCACAGCTCGGACGGAAACAACCGTTCACGTGCTCCGCTCACAACGTAAGCGCCACCTAACTCAACTCTGAAAATAAAATAAAAAACGTTCATGCAGGTCTCATGCTTATTGCTTAGTGACAGTTTACATGACCGCTATCATAGCTAATAGGAAGAAAAGATAAGTGATAGATCACTCGCATATCATGATGACTCAAAAAAAGAAAAGAGAAAAGGAAGCCACAAGTCTTTTCACCCATCTGGGTGAGTTGCTGTCTGCATGCACACTGTGTGCAAAAATGAGTGTTCTGTAAAGTAATTAGAGGGCATTATTTTTTCTCACATATGCATTTATGAGAAAGTAAATGACTCATTTAGCCACTAATGTGGAACCACTCGTTTTGTTTTCAAAAAGGACTCTCACTGGGAAGCCTTTGTAATGTGTTATTTCAAATCAAACATGATTGTCAAATTAGGATAATTATTTACAGTGAACATGTTCTAAGACAGTTAGATTAGAGCATTATATCCACATTTACATATGTGTAAAGTTTCTACATTTTGTTAACGATTGATAGCCTTTTAGTTGTAAGGTACTAATGCAGCAGTGGTGTTTTTGTTGTATTTTTAAATGTTACTATTTGTAAGTACTTGTAAGTGCATGATAATTTAGCATGTGTTTAATTTTGAAATTTTGTTACTTTTCTATAAAATAACATGACACATGTGCTTAGATATATTGCTTAGAAAGTTTTGCTATTAGTATTGTTAAATTGTTAAAAACCCTCTTTCCTGCACGTTTCCACACCCTTCCTCCTCTCTGCCACATCCGTTTGACCTGGTGCACTTAGCTTGTTCTGAGTATAACCAGTTCCTTTAGGCTAAGTCTTTGGTATAACGCAAATCTTCTCATGTGTAAATATGTTAATAAAAGTGGTTACTATTCTCTTTTTGCAGTTTTAATTATTGTTATCAATCCATGTGATTTTCTTCTTGAGATGCAGAGAAAAAAAAACTTGTCATAAAAGAAGCATATTTCATTGGACAAGCAGCATTCAGCACTGGGGTGAATTCAGGGTGATTGGGACACTTTTTGCCATTGAGATGACTGGGGAAAGTGTCCCAAAAAACCTGATTTCACCCTAGATCGCTTATAGAGTGAATAGGTCCAATTTTCAGGGATGAAATCTTGATACCAAAATAAATAAAGATGTTGGTAACATTTTACAATACGGTTCATTAGTTAACATTAACTTTAACATGAACTAAGAATGAACAATACTTCTTCAGCATTTATTAATCTTAGTTAATATTAATTTAATATACATTTTTAATTCATTTACGAATAAATTATTAAAATCAAAGGTTGTATTTGTTAACATTAGTTAATGCACTGTAAACTAACATTGACAAACAATGAACAGCTGTATTTTTATTAACTAACATTAACAAAAAATAATAAATAGGCTACTGTAACAAATGTATTGCTCATTGTTAGTTCATGTTAATCCATTAACTAATGTTTACTTACTAATGAACCTTATTGTAAAGTGTTACCAAGATATTGATACAGATGCATGTAAATACCCACAACGTGTCTTAGTGCTTGACTGACTTACCCAAAAGTGGCCCATGGGAACTATACATTGTATACTTTCTGAATGCAGAAGTTCTCGAGGCCATACCCATCAGAGCCAGGAGCATTATCAGCGAATGCATTCTTTTTGGACTCTAACGTCATTGTTGTAAATTGAGCACCCCCTGGTGGTAGATTAAATCAAATATTTTACTAGTAACTTGTATTATGGAACACATTTGTCGAGATGTCTGTCGAATTAACTAACGTTGCATTAGTAACGATTAAGGGCCCACATACATAGGCCCTATTATCGGCTATTCATGATCATGTTGATTATTTTTTGTTCATTTATTGTCGATATTCTGATAAGAACATTGCCTTCAAATAAATCTTAATTTTCCCCAAATAGACTATAAACACGAAACCAATTATTCAGGAATGAAAACTTTACAGTGGCTTACTTAGCCTAGGCCTATACCTGTACAGTGTTAGTTGGCTTAGGCCTATAGCAAATGTTGCAGACCTCAAAATGTGTGTTGCTGTGAAAAACCTATGAGGTCATGATTATAAGAAAATCCGCAATATGAGTGTTTAATGGTTCCGTGAGCCACTGGAAGCCAAAGTTTGAAGCTTTGAATAAACTGATTTGTCTTTAAAAATTGACGTTTACATTTTTTTTTTCATGTAGCGGTAGCCTATTTAAATGTTAGACTATTCATTTAGGGTGTAAATTTTTACTTTTTGAAACTATATGTCTATAGGCTTTTTTATTTCCCAAAAACGTTTCCGTTCACAAGCAAACAAACATTCTAGGACTAATGTTTAATTTTACACGTTTTTGGTTGGTGACAGCAAACTGTCAATTGATCACAACCAATTCTCCTATTTAATCGAATCAGTCTTTCCGTGGGCGCTGTGTTTTTTCTGGGCTGCTGAAGAGTTTAAGATGGCCATTAGAGATTTGGCACCCTGTCTATTATTCCGTTGACTGTGGGTCATTATGGCCGGACAACAGCAGAAAAAGAGATCTTGGCGTGCCTCAGTGGAGTGTGCCCGTCCCATAGGTGAAAAGAACAATGGTGAAGGGGTAGAGGGGATGGGTCGCGCGCTGTGGAGGAAGGGGTGGGAAACTAGGAGATAATAGTTCTTCCACTGTGAAAACACTTAAAAACTAAGATTTCTTTGCTATTGTTGCGCGTTACCATCCTCCAACCTTTACCATCCTCTTGTTGGGGTAGCGGATACCCCATTCTTGTTTTTGTTTACATATTGAATAACATTGCATCTAAAATTCAATAGTGAAATATATGTTTTTAAATGCAACGTGATGCATTTAATGTCCTTACCTATATGCTCTATAACAGGTTAAAGGACAGAATTTAAGAGGATAATAAACTATTTTTATGAATCCACATACCATACTAATGTAATTTTTATAATTTTAATTTTTCCTATTGTCCCTAAATAAGAGAGCCACTTTCATTTTTTTTCCTGTTGAGTCAAATGCGTGTAACTATTTCTGAAAGCGAGTCACTTGTGAAATCAAACTTTTGAACTCTGTGCTTCATCTCAGTGCTCCAGCACTATGCGTGGAACGTGGGATTCGTTCTATTTAATAGGCCGAACCCGAGACTGTGGGAAATTGTGCAGCAAAAAGCACCCATGTATTGTCATGGTAATTTCGGTGGGTGGAGGTTTGAGGGGGAGTGCGAGTAGGCCTACATGTTAAACGAGGTTAAGTGAGCTAGTTTTATCAAGCCTACGCCACCGCAAACTTTCAGAAATAGTCGTGGGAAAGCAAAAAAGTTTCTTATTTTTAACTAGAAGTGCAGAATAATGACGGCCTCCAATATCGGCAATGGCCCGGAGAAGAATTTCAACGCAAAAGAAGAGCGAAAGGTAGGCTATGTGACGACGCTGTCGTCATTTTGTGTTGTTTTGTGATGTATGCAACTATGGCAAAATATGAAGGCCTACATTTGTTCATAGGGTATAGAAGTAGAAAGCGTATAAATAACTGAACATGAAATAGGGACATTTTTAGACAACCTTATAGAGCAGCTTAAAAAAGTTATCTATATACACATATTCCAGACGTGCTGTTCGAGTGTCCTCTGATAATTTTATATTGAATAGAAAAACATAAGACTAAATGTCAGAAATAGCAGTAGCACTTAGTCCACTAAATGGGCTATTTCATAAAACAATTATATTGTTTTGCAAATCTAAACATTGTTTAGTATCTAGATGTTGAGTAGTTCCTAATGAATATGTAAACCTTACACTTGAAAAGATATTGCAATTAGCATGTTTTTTGTTGTCATGTAGTCTTCTTTAAATGATTTGCTCTGATTGGCTGAAATCAGTTGATACATTTCAAGTAGGCTACTGCTGTAAGAGTTTGACAGTGATTAAGTATTGAATCTTAAATAACTACTGACATGACTGAATAACTTTAGTCAAGACTTTACAGTAGTTTATGTTAAATAATCTCATTTAATGAACTCATTTGGGATGTCCAGAGAATATTTCACACTTCAGACATCTACCTTACAGAATTGGCATGTGTATTGTGAGTCTTGTATTGTCAAATTGGTAGTGAATTAATCCCTTGAGGATGTCAAATGAATATTTCATACACACTAACACCAGCTTGTTTAAAATTTTAGCTGCGGAAACCCTTGATAGAGAAAAGACGCAGAGAGAGGATAAACTCAAGCCTTGAGCAACTAAAGGGTATAATGGTGGATGCCTACAATTTGGATGTAAGTGACCCAAATAAATATCTTTAAAATATGAACACTCTTTATATTTTAAATCTATTTGCACCAATATAATTCAAATCATTTTAATACATTTATAATAATAAAAAAAGAAAATAAATTCATTTAAATGGCATTTTTCCTTTAACTTTTCCCACAGCAATCTAAATTGGAGAAGGCTGATGTTCTTGAGATAACAGTTCAGCACATGGAGAACCTACAAAGAGGTCACGGACCAGGTTAGGCAGACTTTCTGGGCTAAAACCATTGTAGCCTACTTTTTCCACCCCGTACATTTTAAGTTAATATTATTTTTAAACATATAAACAAACTCTACTGATCTTTAAGGGGAAATGTATGATTGTTTACATAAAAAAATAAATTATATACATCATATTATTAAAGTATACAACTATATTTTTTCCCCGATTGACTTCAATGTACATGTATTAGAATAATTGTTAGTTTTAAGAATTTAGTTTTAAAAGTATGGTAAAAGATCTATAAACAAGATCAGGGGCATAGATATGTAAATCTATGTGTACTGATGATGATTTGAGGGGAGTAAATGGTTTGCCTTTGCACTGTGCACTTTTTTTTTTTTGCTATGCACTGAGCACTTTTGTATTTTTATTGCCTCTGAATAAAGACTTTAGATGATTCTTTTTCTCAAAGGAAACTGTGTGCACGATTTTATTATGATTACATTGGGTAAAATCACTCCCATGCTTCTATTTTGCTTTGATTTTCAGGTGGTAGTCACAGTCCAGGCACTGGGTTTGAGTCTCGACAAAGATACGGTAGCGGGTACATTCAATGCATGCATGAGGTGCACAACCTGCTCCTGAGCTGCCCTGGGATGGACAAGACTCTGGGTGCGCGTCTGCTAAACCACTTGCTGAAATCTCTTCCCCATATAAGCACTGAGGCTGGTAGCACAAGTTCTGTTGGCACCCCGAGCCCAGTTCCTCTGTCCCCGACCCATTCCCCTTTAAACCTGCCTTCCTTACAGGCTCACCCTCTCCACCTGCACACCCCTCCATCCCCTCCATCTCCTTCCCCACCCTCCAGTCCCACTCACTCGCCCAGAGTCCCACTGATTAGAGAGAGACCCCGAGAACAGCCCTCTCCCCACAGGTCTCCTTCCCCTCAGTCTCCAGCACAATTGGCCCTTCCCCATTTCTTTCTAGGGGCCGATCCTTCCATGTGGAGGCCCTGGTAAATGAATCTAGCACCCCCCCCATTTGCCCTCCCCTTGGCCTTCTTGGCCTGCCCTCCTCTACCTAATAGTTTCCATTACATTTGATCTCTTGAGAAGTTGTAGTCCTTTCCATTCGGAGGGGTGCGTCATATTGGGTTACAAAGTCCCATGGGGATGTGTGGTATCATTTAAAGCACTGTACTGCATGCTTAGAAGCAAATTATGTTATGTGCATGCTTTTAGGGTATGATCATAAATGACACCAAAGCTGCCCTCATTGACTGTATATACTAGTATTGCTACATTACAGGCAAAGTTTAGATTACCTTACTTTGGTTTTCATTTTTTTAACAATTATATTTTTACTAGCTGGGTTTTAGATGTGGTGTATTTTGTACATATAGTAAAAGGGGTTTGTTGAAATTATGCATATTTCTCTACCTTAAATGCAAAACACTAATAGCGACTCAGAAAGGGTAGAATGGACAAGATCATTTGTGAAAAATACTCCATCCTTGTATATTACAAGAAGTGAGGAGTCTGACTAGTACCTCATATTGAAGCAGTTAAAACTGATTTCCTTTTATGAAAAATCAGAACTGTGTATTGTTTTTATACTCTCAAAACATTTGAAAATGATGATGATTATGATAAAGGTGATTTTAAAATAATAAAATAGACGATCAGTCTGTGTGTGCGTGTGTTTTTTTATCTGTTATCCCAGTGACAAACAAAAACTGTTAGAATTTAGATTTTTTAAATTATTTTATTTTTATTTTTACAAACAGCATCACAGGCATTTACTTCTAAATTAATGTACTCAAATTACAATATTTTGTACATCCCATTGTATTTTCACTTATTATGCCAGTAATTTTAACTTAAACAATTTGATCTACTACATCTTATATAATGTTACTTTGCTTTCAATTCAATACAATCAAAAATGAGAACACACTTTTTCGGCTAACTTCCGTATTTTTTTTTCCTACTATGGAAGTAAGTGACTTCCGTCAGCTGTCTGGTTCCCAACATTCTTCAAAAATATCTTTAAAGAACAGGTTTGGAGGGTGAGTTAATGATGACGGATCTTTCATTTTTGGGTGAACTACCCTTTAAGGCAAACAGTATTCTTCCATAATGTGAGAAAATGGTGCAATTAGATAGCACACGCACGTCTGCAAGATGTCTGTTAAAGATCACTTCATCTGGAAAGCATCTGCTGTTTACTAACATCTGATAGACATCTTTAAGATGTCAGTTTAACATACATTCTAAATCATTACATCTTATAGACATCTTCTAAACGTCTATTTGACATCTGACAGGAAACGTCCTATAGACGTATTGCAGATGAGCAAACACTCTAAAAAATACGTCTTCCAGATGTAAACACACATCAACTAGACGTCTCCGTGATGTACGTGTGCTATCTGGGTACAGCCTCTAGATGCCACTATTTACTAGTCACATGCTATGTCACTGAGTTACTAGTCATGTTAAAGTAATTAAGATAACTGCCCCCTACTGGATTATTATCACCCATCTCCCTTGACTGTTACATACATCTAAAGATAATATCTCTATAAAACATAGGCTACTTATTTCTGTCTACTTAAGTCTGTCTAAAATTCTTGTTTAATATTAACATTTTTATCAGGCTCCTAAGGTTTCTACCCAAGCACCAGCATTTCTGAATTGGCTGAGGCTGAGATTTAGTGAGTTTGAAGTGAAAGTATTTGATGAACGTAGAGGCTTTTGGCTTTTAGAGGCGTTTACATCGGAGGTCTTCATATATTAAGCGTTCTAGCCTAGTTAGAGTGTGGGAAAACGCCCCCTTTAAGGACTGTGTAATTTTTCTGTGAAACAAAAGTTTTTGTCTAGAATAGTTATGTTTTTAGTGACAGTGACATTAATTATAAACCAAGTATTAAAAATGTCCAAAGTTTTCATGTTATTATATTTTTAACAATTAATTTGTTGCTACCGTTTTGCCCTTGGCCCACAGGTGGGGTAAAATCCCCCCACTCTGACAAAGCAATTTGTTTTATACATTTACAGCAAAATCATAGTACAAGTAGGCTAGTTTTAGATTAAAATTTAAAAGACAAGCCAAAATAACTGTAGATAAATATGAATATGTATTAATGAAAGCTGAAAATCAGCCTATTTGAAAAAATATTGTTAGCTGATGCAAACTGGCTAGCTAGCTGATGCTAACTTGTCTTGAGGTAATTTTGAAATGTAAGTCCAAATATTTGTATTCAACCACCTAGTTAGATTACATTTAATGTAAACAACGGATGTGATGTTTAGAACATTGTAATTGCAGTAATTATGATAGTGGGAAGCGACTACCCCAAGTGGATGGGTGCGTTTTTACCCCACAGACTAGGTTTGGAAGAAAAAAATTGTCAAGGCAAATTGCCCCCACTCTTCCCTAAAGTGTGATTTAAGCAGGTTTGGGATTAGAGCAGGCATTGGAGTTTGAAAGTGAACAGACAGTATTCAGCTGGACGCATATTTAAGTGATGTTGTCGACCTATAGCTGGATGTCAATCATTAATCTGATGCAGCATTGACAAAGGCTATATATTCCACACAAAAAAAACCCTGTTTACTGGAAATGAAATAAATAGGCTAAATAATAATAATAATCATTAAATCTGGAAACCATGTAATGAAAATTTTATGTAGGACTGTATAGACCTACAACAAAAGAATTGACAGTAGCCTAGTATCTCTCAACGCCTCGTTTTACATTCCTGAAAATTAAAAAGGATCCATATGTTCAAGACGCGAGTCACAATTGCGGTAATGGAAAACAGGCATTTTTTCTTGTCATCGTCAATCATCACCAAATGACAATATAATTTTAGATGGAATGAGTTAGGGTTCCAGCTGTTTCGCCCAACATGTGGTTCATTAGGGCCACCGGTGTGTTTGGACACGTCCTTGACAAATGATCTGCACCCACTCTTGTTCACCATGCATCCAGGTGGCAACTGACCATTTCAACAAGACAAAACAGGATTGGGATGGCCAACATTTATCTTCCAACTGGCCCTTTTGTTGAAGGAACAAGGTTGCTAAGTTTTGCTTATAAAGACTTTCATCTTTTTGTCTTTAAGCTTGTGAGGCCCATACTCAAAACATTGGCCAAGCATTATTCATATACAAATTACTGAAAAGACTGGGTTTCAGTGACCAGGCTCAGTCTGATTTCAGACGATGAAAACGGTGAGCCTTGTGATCCCCAGATTCCCCTTGAGGTTCATTATTCAGTATCAGCTGGCGGAGCAAGAGCTCAGAGATGAATGGGGCTTTTGTTTGGCTTTGGATATTGTATGTGAGTGAAACAGATGGGGGTCGCATAGTTTGGGTGTACAGTGACACATAAAACCTTGGAGTTGTCAGTTCTTCAGTGTCATAAGCAACAGATCACACATTTATTGCACATTTATTGACTTTATAAAATATGGCAAAAAGTAATACTAGGCATATAAGGCCTTTTGATATCAATTTACATGACTTAAGAATGAATTCAAAGAAAACTGAATATAAGAACATTAAAAAAAGTATTTGTCACATAACAGGTTGATTTAAAATGAACTAGTGAGGGTAAAATGTGATTAAGCTTTATGGAGATATTGACAAGATACACTTCCTAACTTACTTACTCTTTTAACCTAAAATAATAGCTACGTAATTCATGAATTTTATCTTGAAATTTTACACAAATTTATAATAAAATTTTAAGTCTTTAATTTAATTTTTATTTTAAACGTTTAATTGTAAACCGAAATTTTGGTCACGTCCTTATTTATATTTAAAGGCCCACATATAGATACATACACTCTTAAAAATATATTTTTGCAAGAACCATTTTTGGTTCCCCAAAGAACCTTTCAGTGAACAGTTAAAAGAACCATTCTTAGTGTGAATAACATTTTAAATATCGAAAGAAGCTTTTTTACCGTAAGAAAAAACTTTTGTGAAATTGAAAGGTTCCATGGATGTTAAAGAATCTTCAAGGAACCATGTGTCATTAATAAGTGGATTCAATTAATGAATAAATGATGGTTCTAGCACAACTGTCACTTTTATTTCTGCAGTGTTGCAACAAAAGCACTGAAATGTAGTATGGTATTATTAAGATGTTGCAGCAGACAGGATAAAGTTACACTCTCCCTACGGAGTGAAGAGAGCGCGCCGCGCGTGCACGCACAGAGAGCTGACAGACGGGGGTACAGTAATCGATGGGGGTTGGGACAGATGGATTGTCTTAGCAGGCAGACGCGAGGAACTTCTTAAACGAGTAAGATCGCATTTAATGTAGTCTGCAGGACAGTCAACTATCTCAGCGTGGCGGGCTGTTTATCAACACAAAACTTTGTTGTATTTGGTGCCAGTTGGTGGATAACGGAAGACACGCGTAGGCTTGATTCACAGGAATGCTGGAGCTAACATTTCTTTGCTCTTGGAGTTAAGGAACAGCCACAGATTTGCACTGACGCCTCTCTGAGACACAATTTGGGTAAGTAACGTTAGACCTGATAATATAACAAATAGGCAGGGTCCATTACTTCAGCGTCGTCCAGGGTTCTTATATTAAAATATCTGAATCTGACCACACATCAGTTACTGATACAGTTATCTGATAATAGTGATAACGCTGATAACACTGATACTGATCATTATTTTCTGGAAACCATTTGCCCTTCGATTAAGTTTTACACTTTATTCGCTCCTCTGTAGGCTATAGTCTGGCTGCTTTTTAGTCACTTTTATACTTTATCTAGGCTAATTCTGTTTACTTTTGTCCTGAATATGTGTCGGGTCAACATCTAATGACATAAAGCGCCTTTCCGTTGCTATAGTCATCCCGAGTAAATAAGTAGATTATTCGGCTATGGGGTCGATTTGTGAAGGTAACGTTAAGCTTGTTTAGCAGCTGCTAAGTTTCTTGAAGGGTTACTTTGGTCTCATGAATGGCCCGTGGAACAAGGTTGGACTGTTGTCCACTCTACAATTTTCCACACACAAGCAACTTTCTGCAAAGGACCAACTGTTGTCTTGTTCTGAAGATTCACTAAGGGATTGTCTTTCTCACACAAAGCGTAAAGGGATAGTGAATCCTCCAAAAGTGCTGTTATTACTCATTCACCCTCATGTTTTTCTAAACCAGACTAAGCTTTCTTGATTTTTGGAAGAATATCCTGGTCACTTTTTCATTATAAAAATGAATTACGACTGAAGCTGTCAAGCTCTGAAATTATGAAAACAACAATAACAACAACAACAACAAAAAACACCTTATATCATAAAAGTGACCCATGTGGCTTAAGTGCGATATATAAAAATAACCGAACAAAATGAAAATGATCTAGCTCTCATTTGCACATTTACGAGAGAAGTATGTAGAGTTATTTTAAGTTTAATCTTTTTGCTGCATTGGTTGTTATAGCTCACAAAACTGGTCTGAATGATTTGTTCCTGAATTGGACTGATCTGTGAAAAGAAGCAGCAATTAAAGACTGCTGTATTTTATGTTTTTTTTTTTTTAAAATATATTATCTGTATTATATAATGTATTGTTCTAGTCCAGGATTCTGGATGGAAAGAGGTGCACCAAATATTTCCCAGATCAACTGAAATGTTCATTTGGATGATTATGTTTCACTGTTTTATCATTGGTTCAATATTACCTGTGTTTTGTTTCTTGAACAGAAAACATGGATGGACCCTTTTCAGGAACCATCAGTTTTAATTTCCACTCACAAATATTTTCAAGATTGCTTTAACAGATTGTCCAATCATCCCTCATCGATGCTTATTACCTGGTGATGGGCCAGAGGTCTACCACAGTTAAACGAAATAGGGTTTAAGTCTATATATAGGCATGCATGTAAAGGACTACTGGTACCTCAAGTTTACATAAGCCAGTAAGCCAGCCTGTAGAACACTTAAAAATGGGTCGCACCTCTGTTCTGATTGGATCCTAGACAGCAAGGAAAAAGTGCTATGCAACTAACTGTATACTCATGTATTGGACAGCAAAATAAATACACGTATCACGTTTTAAAAGGGAAGAGAAAACGCTTCACTTACCGATTGTTGTTGACGTCAAGGGCTGTGCATCAGTAGCCAATTTAGGGAAATGCCAACATGGTCAGGTTGCGTGACATGCCCTCATCCTCAAAAAGCCATGAACAAAACTAAACAAAAGCTAAAATGACCCGGACTAAATTAAATATGTGTTCACTTTCAGCTAGGATCAAATGTTTTGTGCAGTGAAATATTGGTTGCAGAAAGAATGAAACCATTATATTTAAGAAGCATATAGAACGGGATGCTCCGATCAGGATTTTTGCAGCCGATACCGATTGCCGATTTCTTGTCATGGTGATCGGCCGATACCGATCCCGATACCGATGCTTAATATAAGACAAAGATAAATACAAACAAAATGGAGCAGTCTGATGCAGCCCACAAGGTTTAATTAAACATTGTCCAATAGTAAACTTTGGAGGACAAAATAAACATTTAAATACCTAAAATAGAGAGTCTGATGTAACTTAAACCTGGTCTAATACAAGTCTAAGCAGGACAAAATTAATTTAATTAGATTAATTATTAATTTAATTAGAACAAATTGGAGTAGTTTGATGCTACTCATTAGAAGGGATGGGCATTTCAAGCAAAAATAATATTCGGAGATCTGGGTATTATTCGCTTATTATTCGAAAATCGCACCCCTCCCCCATATGCACGCACACATGCATGTATAGGCCACACACATGAGAAAAGCGGAGTGGTGTGACGTTTAAATATAACTTAAAAACATAAATATACGTTTCATATTTATGTTTTATAGTAGGCTAATATAGTGTTCTTTTTGAAAAAAATGTCATATATGTTGATTATATTAAAAGGGAACCGCATGAGATGAGTAGGATCATAAGATGCCCAATATATCGGAAAACATTTGGAATGGGTCAGACATGATTTTGACCACTTAATTAAGTTTTGTTTTGTAGAAAGCCATTCTTTAAAGTGAATTTCGTTTTGTAATAATTGTATCTTAATTTCAAACTATGTTTCATCAACCATTTGCCTGGATTTAATAAATAATAAGCGAAATATAGCAGACAATATAATCAGGACACGGACACGCCGGCGCGTGAACTGGAGCGCGTCTCATAAGTGAACTGAACCTCAACTTGCCTCACATACCTGAGAACGTATAGTTCAGGCTTGAAATGTCTACTTAAAAAAAAACAAAACTATTTAAATCGATAATAAATGGGCTACTCTCTGCTTATGTATAGGCTAATCCGTATGAAGTGTGCATTTCTCTCTATAAGCGCGTTCACTATGGGAAGATGGCGTCAACATCGCCAACTGTATCTTTGCAGTTTATTAATAAACAATTAAAATGTATCATGCTGCATAAACATTACTTTTGCCGGTTCTTTGTGGCAAGCTTTATGCATGCGCTTGATATGCGGAATATAGGCAATATAGCCTATTATGATGACGCTCATTATGGTTTAGTATTTTCTCCCATATATATTTAATTAAATTAATATATGCGATTAGACTAATGGCTTAAATGAACTACTACTAGTCGACTAGAAAAAAACTTTAGTCGTGCACGGGCAGCCCAACTTATTTAACATATTTTCTAACCAGCATGTCACTGCGGGCGTTCTGAGCGAGCAGCGCTGTGGACTGAGCGAGCGAAGCATACTCTTCAGAAAGGCGCTCTCTCTGGAGGACAATGATCCTCCATGTGAGATTCCTTTGAAACATACACGGCAAATAGCAAATTTTTTTCATTGTTTCTCGACACATCATAGCAGCCTAATTCCACACCGGCGATGACATGACTGCCAAATCATTTAAGTCCCCACGCATCATATAGGCTACCTCCTCACGTTTTGACGTCATCAAATTGTGATCGGTTTGTGAGATCGGCCAAGTTGAGTGAGTACCGATCGAGTCATAAAATGTGATGATCGGCCGATACCGATCTCCGGCCGATCGATCGGAGCATCCCTACACTCAAACTATAAGATGCCTGTTGGAACGGGATCTGAACACATAAAAACAAATAATCAAAAAGTAAATTAAAAAACAACAATTATGCATAAATTCCAACTATGCATTTCATGTTAATTTTATACATAAGAAATGTTTACCTTTTTGTTACATTTTGTTACGTTTGCCCAATACATATTTTCGTTTGTCACTTGTAAAATCTGGGTCCTGAAACAAAAGCATGCAAAATTTAGCATTTAAAGGTTTCAACTAATAAAAGATATGAAAGCTATTCATCACCATTTACAGTCGCCTTTATATATTACCTTTATGCACATAATTCAAGCTACAGGCAGCTTATCATCAGATTCACTTCATTCTAAGAGAGGCAGTCTAACCTACTAATGCAGTGGGATAGGAAAGGGGAAGTGAATATGTGTGACGTGTCAACAGTCAGAACCATGCTTGGTTTACAAATTTTCCATTCAGACAGTTGATAATCAATGTGAGGATAAAGGTTCTTTATTGACATTGATTGTTCAATAAACAACCTTTCACATACATGGAATCTTTTGATTGAATAAATGGTACTTAGTGGAAAAAGGTTCTTTAGATTATTAAAATGTTCTTTGCACAAAGAAAAAAGTTCTTTTAAGAACTGCTTGCTGAAAAGTTCTTTGGGGAGCCTGTGGCTTCTTTGGTTCTACCGCATTGCTGTGAACCCCCTTGGAACCTTTATTTTTAAGAGTGTTGCAACAAAAAAGTTGTGGTTCTTTTAGTAAATGTGAACCAGAGACTTCTCATTTTAATAAATTTTTTTTGTATCAATACTGTTCCTTAGCAACTTACTACAAGGCACTATTCCAGCAATTAGCGTAGTGTAAGCTGCTTTAGAAAAAGCTGCTAAAGCTGCTAAATGGCAACTAATTGCATTAAGTCATCCACAAATCCAATTGTGCATCCAATATTTTTACACAAAGATGTCCAGCATGTTTACATTTACTTACAACAAAATGGATTAAGAACATTAATATCGCCAATGAGGTAAAAGAGGTAAAATCCAGGAAACCAGATGCAGGGAATCTAAACCTGACGTCTACCTTGTTGAAATTCATACAGTGCAATGAGTCCTTGTTGAAAATTGCGTATGAGTCCTTGAAAATTTCGAATGAACCATTTGCTTGTTGTTAAAGGAGTAGTTCACTTTAAAATGAAAATAAGCCCATGATTTACTTGCCCTCAAGCCATCAGAGGTGTATACATCTGGTGTGTGTGGGTGAGTAAATCGTGGGCTAATTTTCATTTTAAAGTGAACTACTCCTTTAAGGGCGAAATTGACCTCTTAGGCAAAGAGCTGTTGTGAATCAGGTACAGGTGCTCGACTACTGAGCATTTTACTACAACCTATAGACTGTAAAAAAATATGGATATAGTGTCCGTGACGTCACCCGTAGGTTTCTCAAGAGCGTTTTTGAAGCCTAAAGTGGGCGGGGCCGGTCGTCACCATCTTGGCACCGCGTCACTTCTCGTCACTCCCGGACAAAATAAAATGGGCAAAGAGCATAGACAGTATAAGAAGTGGACAGAGCCATCTCATTGGAACTCAGTTGAGACAGTTGAAGCCCATTTTTAGCGATTTTTGAGCACTTCCGTTCCTGACGCGCAGACTCAAACCGACTAAGCTTGATGACGTGAGCAACCTGTCTGACAGACGTTAATCTTCTAGTAGCTGTGCGTGAAAATTGCCAACGTTAATCTTGCAGAGACGGGGAACTTGAGCAAAGAGTTCTTTGGCGTGAGTGAGCAGGAGTAAGTATTCCGTTGCTTTTATGGACTCATTATCTATGGGCTTCTCCCTTGACGGGACGTCCCCCGATTGCCTGCGAGCTTCTCCTCCTGTCTGTACGGTAATTTCTGTACAGGGCGACAGAGAGTCGAGTGGTTATGACGCAATCGTTAGCCTATTTTTACTAAATCTGTTTCTACGGGGCCATAATGTAACATAGAAGGTAATGGAGCCTTTTATACATTGTCGTGTTTCTTTAGAAATAAATAATGGACAAATGGAGTCTTTAAACGCCTCAGATGTAAAGTTATTCGCTGTCAAAGTGACGCCAAAATGAATGGGAGTCAATGGAAATGCTAACGCAAGTGAAGTTCTGCTACAACATGGCGGCACCCTGTCGGCTTCAACTTCCAGGCGACGGATAACCCCCTTCGCAAAGAGGCGGGACGTGGGTGGAGCTGAGGTGCTAATGCTATATGCTACTGGCCTCACGCTAAAGTGACAGTTGATTGAAGAAGTAAAGCCAATAGTTAAAGTTCATGTTTTTGCCCTTCGAAATATTATAATAGTTAAAAGACGTAACAAAGTGAGACTGTGTATCGTGATGCATTATTATTCTGCTAATTAAAAATGTATTATCATGCAGTAACTTACAATATTGCTCTGAGTTTGTGCGTGTGACAGTGATTCATGCGCATACATGTCAGTCAGCATGGCATCGCACGTCAAGTTCGTAAAGAGCTTTATTCAGTCCATTTTAAAATCTGATTTTGGCCACCTCTCAATTTCTCAAATGGGTTAAACCAAAGATATTACCTCAGAAGTTCAAGTAAATGCACTAGAAATCCACGCTCGTTCAAGGGTGTGCATCTAACTTAATGTTACTGCATGGACGGAGAGAAAACACTGACACCTGCAGGATTTCATCTGACGGTACTTTTTATTTAACACTAAAAAGTTAAATAAGCATATCTGTTCGGTGAGAGCAAAAGTAGCGCATAACGAGGGTGGTCTCTATATCTATAGAGGTTTTTAGCAACGAAATTGTCAGACATCCATTAACGTTAGTGCATGCGAGGAAAACAACTGGAAATACAGCGCTGGTTGTTCTCTCCATACTCGACAACGACGGAATCCAACAGCGTAGGTGGAGGTATAATGCTTGTATTAAATTGTATGAAATAATCCCGAAAAAAGCACAAACACGGCAGAGATGGCAAGTCCAGCAGCTGCTGGAATTAGCTGAGGGTGACGTTACAGATAGCAGACAAACGGCCGCAATCCACCTGTCACTCAAGTGGCCACGCCCTTAATTATGCAGGCTTAATATAATTTAAAGTCCCCGTGAACCGGAAGTTGCAAACGAATTTTCTCCAGTGTTGTGACGTATTTCCGAGAGAAACGGAATACTAAATGAGGCAAAATGGTGGGCGTGGCTTTTTCCCCAACTAGCACCTGATTGGATCTAGAAAAGTAGGTGTTTTCATTCAGCCTGTCTACTGTCAGTTGGAGGGGCTTGATTACGGATGTTAAGAAGACGCCCAAACCGTGAAACCTACGTCATCAGGCAAGGTCCTCCAACGCAGAGGGGAGGGGAAATTTCAGATTTTGATTAAAGATTACAAAGCCAAAAAAATTTTTTGTGTGGATTGACTTGCATGGATGAATTGTTCACCACAAAACGATCAATTTAGGCAAACAAAGTAAGTATGGTCAATTTTGAATTCATGGGGACTTTAAACGGATGAGTTTGAAAAAAATTCACCCCCCTCACAGTTGTCATGAAGGGCAAAATAAGCTATAAAGACCAAAACCACTTTTTGCTCCAGGCTGTTTTTCTGCTGTAAAGTTGGGTATTTTAACATGGGGGAGATGCAGATTTGACTCACTTTTGCAGCCTGCCTCAAGCGGTCAGTAGATGAATTGCAGTTTAATTCACTTCAGTGTTGGTTTCAAGAGAGAGACAGGGAGGTTGCCGCTTGTCCATACCTTTGTGGGGAAACAAAAAAATAATGTGTAAAAAACAAAAGCACTGATGTTGTGAGTAATGTGCATGCTGTGACAAAACAGAATCCTTTCCCTCAACAAAATCCGATCACAGGTCCGATAAGCGGTCACATACAAGGTGTAAATGGTCATCTGTCTCAACTGACCACTTGTGATCAGGGCCTCAAAAATAACAGTTTTGTTAAGAAGCTTTTGGAGCTGCTTACTTGGATAATGCTTCCAGGATTATTGAGTGAGTGTTATTGGTTCTATTTTGAGCTATTGGTCATCCCAAGAATCCCTGAAGGAGTTTTGCAGTTTTATTAGATTTCATCTGGTGAGTGGGTGTTAGTTAATTACATCTTTAGAGGACATGCCAGTGTTTCTTTTCTGCACTGCTATTCAGCATCTCTTTGTTGCATTGTCCTCACTCTAGACAACACTGAACACAGTGCAACACTGCAATCCATGATGTCCGATTCCGATTTGAATAATTTCTTCTGCATAAACTCTTTCTCTTTCTTATAATCAACAAGCTTACATTTCCCAGCAAGCAATAGCCGTCATTTCACTGTCTAGGTTAACTATTGACCCGATATAGTCCGGCTATATCGGTTCAATAGTGCAAATGTATCTTAGCTCTTTGCCTAACAGATAAATTTCACCCTTAAAGAAGTAGTTGCACTTTAAAATGAAAATTAGCCCATGATTTACTCACCCTCAAGCCATCCTAGGTGCATATTTACATTTTCATTTTAAAGTGAACTATTCCTTTAACAACAGGCAAATGGTTCATATGGAATTTTCAACAAGGACTCATTTCACTGTATGAATTTCAATAAGGTAGACGTCAGGTTTAGATTTCATGCATCTAGTGTCCTGGATTTTACATCTTTTACCTCGTTTTTCTTCTTTTTTTACCTTATTGGCGATATTAATGTTCTTAATCCATGAGTAACCAATAGCCTTGAATTTGGTTACATGTCGTTTTTGCCCAAATAACTTGCGAGAAGATGTATGATATTCCATCATAAGCAAAGTCAACAGTGATTAAAATGTGTTCGGTTTCATTTCTTTGACATGTTCTATGCGTAGCCTGTGCATCTCTTTGGCTATGGTTAAATTTTCACTGACAGGCCAAATTTTGCATTGTTTTAGCCAAGACGTCATGGATGTGTTTAGATACCTATAAGACATATTTTAAAAGCAAGATTGGGCATGCTGGGTTAGATCTGGCTCCATTTAATCAACAACCCTGCATTTTTTTCAATAATCCATTTATTGGATGCTTCAATACAGACATTGCAACTATTAAATTGGTATCAGATCACCGATGAAAATTAAAAACAAAAATTAGTAGCCTACCATGTCTGAGAATGTTTCAATAATTTGTTAACTTTTCAAGCTATCTCAAAGGCCAATAGCTGACCAAAGCAGTGTCCGAAATCGTGTAATATTATATAGTAGATAATGATGTGGTTTTTTGAAAAATTACTTTGCCACCATTAAAAAAAATATGTTTTATATCAGTGGTTCCCAAACTGTGGTACGTGACAGAGGGGGAACGCAAACAACACCCTGAGTAAAAACAGGGAAAATGGACAACAATTAGGCTACCTCATCTTTTTTGGTCAAAACTGACTACTGCATCCACACAAGCAGCGTGCATATGATGTAGATGGTTGCATGCATATGCTGCATTAGCAAATCGTCCTACATTACTGCCATTCTCGACATGTACTTTTGTAAAAGTAATCCGAGCAAGACGAAGACATAGGCTAAGGAGACGAGCTGAAAAGATTTTTGCCACAAGAATCACACTTTTTCAGTTGAGTGAAAACGAAATCATTAAGCGTTACAGATTAAGCAGCTACGCAATATTACAGTTAGGCTACTGGAAGAAATCAAAGATGACATTGAATCTCCAACTCAGCCTTCACATTCCATTCCAGCAGTTGTTAAACTCCTCGCTACATTACAATTATTGGCAACAGGATCATTTCAAACAGTCACTGTTATGATGATAGCAGAAGAACCCAAGCGCAGACGGTAGACAATTACACAACGTTTATTATAACAGAAAAACAGGGGAAAATAAAGCCCACGAGGGGGCAAAACAGAGGCAATACAAACGAGGGATAACTAAACTAGATAACACTAGACTATAAAACAGCAAATACAAGATCAAGACGTTCTTCAAAGACAAGGTACTCACAGGTAGACTCTCACAAAGTGTGACACAATGAACCGGCACAGGACAGCAAACACAAGGGGATGAAATAGGGGAACACTAATGACAAAGACAGGTGAAGCAGACTAGACAAGGACAGGTGAAACTGACTAGACAATAATGACGAGACGAGGATAACAAGGGGGGGTAACGTAACGAGACAACACAAGCACATGGCTCAAAACACAAGACCATGTGCTTGCACACAAAACATGATTCTGTCATGATCCTGCCTCAAGACTAGAGAAAATCAAGGACACGAGGGCAGAATCATGACAGTCACAGCATCAGCAGTGAAAGGAGGAGGCCCATTCAATACGCTGATTTCACGCAGCCGCCATTTTGAAATGGCTCCGGTGGGAAGAAAACCGGAAGTGTCACCTTTAATCATAGGAGAGTCGCGAATGCGATGGCGTATTGTTGTGTAATGTAGAAATTAGTTATTCTAAAAATGTACATACATTTCTTTCATACTTTAGACTATATACAGTGAAATTCATTTATAAATAAAATGATTTTTTTATATATAATTCAGAACGTAAAAAAAGAAGCAGGAACGAACTATATACATATCCTATATTGGATATTAACATCCAATAGTGTAAATTGCGGCAGCAGCTTCAGGTTGGTAGTCCAAGGCATTGTTGTCTATCTGTACTTCCGGGGTTATTCCCACCGGAGCCTCGCGTTCGATTTCAAAATGGCGGCTGTGTGAAATCAGCGCGCATTTAAATACGCGCAATTTACGGTATAGTGGGTGGGGACAGGCTCTGATTACCTGATGAACTGCAGGTTTGGTACATAACACGCACACTGCGGTTTCACATCAAGCACTTTCTGTGTCTTGGCCATGGCGCCATTAACGCTGCGTTCGCAAATGTATCTGGCCCAGAGAGTGCATAGAGATCAATTTAAAACAAATCTTCGATTCAAAAAAACATACCCTGTGTGAGTTCTTGTTTTTAATGTTGATCATATATTAGCCTATGAGCAAGAATGCATTTTTTTTCCAGAATATCCACACGATTGCAAAAGTGACATTGATTTTATACAACAGTTCAACAAACAAAAAGGTAATATTAAGTGATGTAGGCCTACATTTTAAACAGTATATTGTCAATATTGTTTGCTCTATTTTGCAACGAAATAATAGTTCCAATGAAAGCAACTGCAGAACTGTTGAATAACTGAATGAATGAATGATTCGAAGACTCACTCATTAAGACAGTGACTTAGCCGGTTTTAGTTTCAATTCACATTTATTTGTATAACGCTTTTCACAATACATAGTTTCAAAGCAGCATTACAGAAATTGCATGTCTACAATACAATTTATAGTTTAAGTATCACTTTGATTTTACCATCATTTTGGATTTCTCTATTGAACATTTTTTATACAATACAATATTTATTTATAAAGCACATTTAAAAACAACCAAGGTTGACCAAAGTGCTGTACAAAGCAGAAAATATAATGCAGAGCAGTACAGGACAGTGATTTTTTTTATTTAAAACATTATATTATTACATTATTTGTAATTGCATGAACACTGAACAGCATTAAACAGTGTATATACATCAAGATGCAGCTTGTGCCATGGAAAGATGACTTTTGTTGATACTGATTTCATTTGATTGAACTTATTGATTTAGTTTAATTCATTGCTTTATTTATTATATTAATAATTAAATTAATGACATTTTCAGAATTTGACAAAAATCAATTTAAATGTTATCCCGTAAAGGAAAATGTATGACTGCAGTTTGTAAATGCCTCAGGTGGTACGCCACTCTAAAACTTGGGAACCACTGTTCTATATAATATAAATGTGTGTATGAATAAAAT
Organism: Rhinichthys klamathensis goyatoka; assembly: GCF_029890125.1. NCBI lineage: Eukaryota > Metazoa > Chordata > Actinopteri > Cypriniformes > Leuciscidae > Rhinichthys > Rhinichthys klamathensis. The sequence goes on along the minus strand of NW_026606794.1, from coordinate 2,333,640 downwards.
TCGGACATTCTACATTCGCCATGTTGTCACTGTCATGTGACTAGCATCAGTTGCAGCCTTCAATGGGTGCTTCTCAATCAGAAGGCTGCGTCCTAGTAAGGCTGCATGTCTCGGTTGCCACGTCATCAAACTCAGTCAAATCAAGAGTATCCTTCGCATCCCCCAATCACCCACAATCCTTTTCACACATTCCAATTCACAAAAAAAAAAATTAGCAAAAGATGAATCGGCATTGAGCTTGTTCAATTTCACTACATAATGCAAGAAAAAAATATTTTGGAGTTAAAGGTATTATGTTTTATTATGTATTATGTCCTTGGGCGGCAGTGGCTCAGTGGTTCATGTAGGTTGTCTACAAACTGGAAGGTTGGTGGTTCAATCCCCGGTTCCACCTGACCAAGTGTCGAGGTGTCCATGAGCAAGACACCGAACCCCGGCTGCTCCCGCCGTCGGTGTATGAATGAGTGTGTGAATGGGTGAATGTGAGACAAATTGTAAAGCGCTTTGGTGGCCATTGGGTCTGTGAAAGCTCTATATAAATGCAGTCCATTTACCATGTTTTCTTGTATGTGTTTGTTGTATATTAATCACATAATGTTAAACCATGTGTAATGTAAACCACTTGGAGACCACAGATTGTTGCCATTACCTGTGTTGCATTAATAGAAAGCCAGTTTTACTGTAAAGTATTTTTCTAATTATAATTTGAATAGTATTTTCGCATCATGACCGTTCATAATTCAGTCAGCCCTGAGCCCATATGCAAAACATTTATAACGGGCTCCATCGGTTGAAATTGCATTCTGGGCTCCACATCATGCTGCGTATAATCCAATCTGCCCAGGCCCATATGCATGCATTCTCTTCATACCCAGACGCTACGCCACTGGATGTAGGCAATGGCATGCACACTTACTAGACCGTCTCATTCTAGCGTTCAATGCTGAGGAGGACTCTAGCCTAGCCTCCGCAGGACTGGAAGGACACAGCCTCGGAACCAGCCTTCTGTTTGAGAATGCCATACGGCATTCACAAATCCACTCCAGTGGCCTCATGGGATAGTAACGTGCCATTGAATGCACACTTCCGAATCTCAGTGAAAGAATTAGGTCATTCTGTACTTTTCGCTTACTGTTTTACTATGAATTCAGACATATTGCTCGGCTCACATAATGTTTTTCACACACCTACCTGCATGGAAGTAGGCATATTTATGAGTCTAGACTTAGCAAAAGGTCAGGTCTTGATGTGTTTAAGTTAATTTTATGTAAAAGAATAGTTTATCTAACACAGGGATGGGCAATGTCGGCCCTGGAGTGCTGATGTCCTGCAGAGTTAAGCTCCAAACCTAGTCAAACACATCTGAACAGGCTTATCAATGTCTCTAGGGTTACTAAGGCTATACAGGTGAATTTTTTGTTAATAATCAGGGTTGGAGCTAAACTCTGCTGCTCTGCAGGACAGGGACACTCCAGGACCTATGTTCCCCATCGCTGATCTAATAGGCTAGATGCAACAACAACAACAACAAAATTGCATGTGTGCCTCTAATGCTCTAAAAATGTCATAAAGCATCGGAGAGTACCGTATTCGTGGCTATCTCATGGTTATAAGGATGGGTGTGCTGTTTACTTATGTGCTCCGCTTGCAATAATGTCTCCGCTTATCGTTCCTGCAAATCTGGATTTGTGCTTGTAAGCAAAGAGCAGGTCTGACGTCAGACCTCGACTCGCATAGCAGCAGACCGGTCCCTAAACACCGCCCACACTCTCCTAAAACACAAAGCAGTCCCTTTTCTCTATCTTAACCTGTCGAGAAACTAAAGCGAAGCGCATGCATGCACGCCAAGCTAACGGGAAATTTAACGCACTTGACGGCAATCGTGCAGGCGCTCTGTTGTCGGACCATATACGCACGGATGGAGCACTTACATTACACAGACGTCGTCGGGCGGATTTGAAAGGCATCGGCCGAGATGCACCGAGGCTATTGCCAAGCGCCGATCTATAGTGATACCGGCCGGGTTTTATTATGGCTTTCAGACGGTCAGCTCGGTAAGTGTATCAGGCTTAGACTGTTAGGCGCAATCTGTGATTTATGACAGAGGCAGTCTGTCTTTGTCCGAACGAATTCTGCAACATCCTTTCTAAACAAGACAAGGCAAGAGTATAGAAAAAGGCCAATCGCATCTATTCTGTCCCGCAACCTGTTTAATATCCCTCTATACCCGTTTTCATGCAAACATAATATAGTTTGCAATGAAGCATTGGACAAAAGTCTGTTCGCTTTGATCTAAGCCTGAGTGGTAGATAGGGTCCAGACATATAATAGCGACATACGGCATGGGAAAGAGTTTGTAAAAGCAGCCTTTAAGCTTTTTGTATGTGTTAACTGTAGATGTGGATTTGACCTGACAACAGATACACCTGCCTGCTTGTCTCCGTTTTTCTGTCATATTGAATTTCTTCTCCCTTCTCTGGCATAATGTCACTTTTGTGTTTCTAATCATGGCTTAATTCTCCTTTCAAACATTCTATTCTTCGCATGATCACGCTCTTCCCTTTTATTGTCTCTTTGTTTGTCTTTTATCATTTGATTCTCTATTATTGAACATTTCACTCTCCTTCTGTGCTGCACAATATCACAGTCGAGGCTAACAGTTCTCCTCTTGGTCACAGGAGAATGCGGTGGCTGGGATGTTATCGGCTGGGGCCCGTATGGAAAGCACTCCTGGTATTTGTTGTCATCGGTTTTGCTGGGCAACTTCTGGGAGTCATCTTCAACAAGAGGTAAGAAAATGTTTCCATTTCTATTTTCATTCTTTCTAAATATTTCTTCTCCTCTTGTTTACTGTACTCTTTATACAGCATTTATAAAAAAAATTGCTTAACATAGTATTGTCATTTAACACTCAGTGTTAAGAAACAATGTTGCTTAAATGTTTCTGGATTATTTACTGCAGCAAAATAACTTACTTCAAATCAACTGTGACATGTTTCTAAAGGCTCTTCTAAGAAGGAAATTAATTCCCCCCCCTTAGTCATACAGGTTCCAATGACATGAGGGTAAACAATGGAAAAAAATTTTTTTTCATCAAATGCTATTTAGCCAGCCAAGAATATTGTGTAATTATTCTTCTGTACGAGATCTTATTACGTAATTTATTCTAATAATATATAATGTGCCTCTTGGCACAAATAAGTGATTATGCATTCCATATTCTCAGAGTATCTCTGAATTCATTATTTGTGGCTAATCTATTATCACCCGTTTTCTTTGAAGTGTTTATTCTCTACTTTCTTAATCACTTTATCTCAATTATCTCTCTTGTGTAATTATCTGTAACCTGACAGGCCTTTCTGTCTTGTTTAATTTATTTTCCCCATTTCACTGTTCATCCCCTAATTTTTCTGAGTAGAACGGGAGATTCATTTTCGTTCTTGTTATAATTTTTATGTCATTTGTTCTTTCTTTCCATTAGCTGGATGCAGCCAGAGAGGCCTCACTCCCTCTACTCTTTTCCCTCTGACAATTCCCAAGGGGACTCTCTGGGGTCTTGTCAGCCCCACATACACATCATGTTCCTGAAGACTCATAAGACAGCAAGCAGCACCGTTCTCAATTTGCTCTATCGCTTTGGAGAGGAGCGGGGCCTTAAATTTGCCCTGCCTGTGGGGTACCAATTTGGCTACCCGCTGCCCTTTATCGCCCAGAGGGTGAAAGGATACAGAGGCCCTCACGTGGCAGGATTTGACATTATGGGAAATCACATGCGTTTCAACAAACCAGAGGTACAGCATATGGTAGCTGGCATTTTCTCGGACAGATCTGTTGCAATTACAATCTGTTCATACATTTAACACTAGAAGTGCCAGAATTCCATAACTACTAAAACTGCCACAAGCGGTCATTTTGACCGCTTGATTCCAAACTCTATATCTTTAATGATAAATGCCCAATTGATTAATGCATTTATTGTATTAGGATATCTTTTAAAAACAAAACAACACCAAACTGTACATTTAAACAAGATTAATTATACATTTATAAATAATAATATCATTAGTAGCCTACCGTAATTATCGCATATTCACAACAGATAGGCTATATTGCCATATCCATTCAACATAACTCAGAACAAGATAATAACAACTAAAAGTATCTTATTTAGATATTCTGTTGACAGTGAGAGAGACAAAGGTCAACCGCGGGAAATATAACAAAAGAATACCGCGAAATTCAGTGCGGTCAATATGGCCGTCTATGGCCTAAATAGGTAAAGATGTTCATTTGTTTTTTGCCTTATGTGTAAGATATATGAAAAACATTTTAAATGAAAATAAAGACACTTTTAGGAAAAGTCAGGTACCAGCAGGATTTTATTTATTTTTTCAACAAAGTTATTGCAGATATAAAATTCAAAAACGGTCAAAATCACCGCCATGGCCGTTCTAGTGTTAATTATTTTTTATCAAATTAATTAGGCGTCCAGGCAATAAAACCAATTTGATTCCTTAGTATTAATACTGTTTTTCTGGCCTAAAACTGTTTGGGCATCAAATACCTTTCTTTCTGACACTAGGTGATGCTAAAATAAGCACAATTATGTTTTCATTAATAATAAATACCACATAATAATGGAATGTTGGAATAATGGAATGAATAATGGAATGTTATTCTCTTTTTCACTTTTGTTACAGATTGAGAAGGTCATGCCAGCTGACACCTTCTATTTCTCCATCCTTCGAGACCCTTTGGCGCTAGCTGAATCCTCCTATGCCTACTATAAAAACGTTGCCCCTGCCTTCAGGCGTGCCAAAGGACTGGGAGATTTTGCAGACAACCCCTATAAGTACTATGACCCCAGACTCCGAAACAACCATTATGCCCGCAACCTGATGTGGTTTGACTTTGGTCTGGATCATACCTCTAACTTCAGCCTAGCGCTGGTCAAGCGCGGTGTGGCAGCAGTGCGTCGGAACTTCAATCTCATCCTTCTCTCAGAGTATTTTGACCAATCTATGGTGCTGCTGCGCCACGCTCTGTGCTGGCCACTAGATGCTGTGGTTTCTTTTAGCCTAAACGCCAGGCAGCAAGTGCCCAGTGGAAGGTCAGGATGGGTGGTCAAGGCAGCTCCGGCCCCCTTGACTTTAACAGACAAGCAAAAATCAAAATTACGTGAGTGGAATGCTCTGGACTGGCACCTTTACCAAGCTTTCAATCTCACTTTTTGGCAGGAAGTAGATCGCTTTGGGCGTAGTCGGATGGAGACTGAGGTGGCCTTGCTTAGGACCAAAAGGGAGATTCTCACTCGCATTTGCTTACGCGACGGCGGCCGCCCCATAGAAGCCAGTCGTATCCGAGACAAGACCATCCGCCCTTTCCAGAGTGGATTAGTGAAGATCTTGGGTTATGAGTTGCAGTCGGGACTGGACAACGCCACGTGGGAAGCTTGCCTTCGCATGATCAGGCCTGAAATTCAGTACAAAGACTTGCTGGATCTTCGGCAATTCCCGCGAGCCCAGCAACCCCCAGTCGCTGGAGGGCTTCCAATAAGGAGGGAGTCCTCAAAACTCAGGACTGAAGACCATGGGGGAAAGAGGTTTGTGGAGAAGGACTGGGATGGGACCATTCTGTTTCGGAATCAATCATTAGATCATCAGATTAATTCAAAAGTAAGATTTAGATAGTGGTTGCACCTTTTTTGCCTCAAGGTCAGTAGTTCTGACCCATTTTGGCTCCACGGGCCTCTGTGCTGCACTACTAGAGGAGAAGGGATATCCAAGACATACAACACACCACTTTTTCATCGACTCTTCCTCCTCATCTTACCCTTCTACACGAGGAGTGAAGAGGTACATTGCAGTGGCTGGAGTGATATAATGGTATAAACATGCCCAGATGGTGGCCAAGTGCATAAGCTCACTGTTGGTGAGTTTGATATTAAGAATAAGTGAGAATGGTGCTTCCCTGTCCATGCCGAGCCATGGAATGGTACAAAAATAAGTGGTTGTCATGTAAGTTGTGGCAGTGTTTCAAACATACTGTTTAACCCACTCTTAAACAGATGAAGTATCTTTGGTACATAGCGTTCAAAAGTTTGGGTTAGTATGATTTGTTTTTAATGAAATTAATACTTTATTCAACTGGGATGCATTAAATTGATCAGAAGTGACATTAAAGCTGCCGTCGGCAACATTTTTTTGATCATATTCAGTGAAATCGACACTATAATCTGACAGAACAACATAAATAAAGTGGTTTTAGAAAAAAACCCGAGCTTCTAACTCCACCTGGAGCGTGTTATTTATTTTGCAAAAACCCACAGCTCCCGGTTCATCATGTCCAATCAGCGTAGGGGGGTGTGAGATCTGACTGTTAATCACAGATCGGGCACACGCCACCCCTCGCGCACGTTACAATCACATGCACACGCCTGAAGTTCGCGGAAGTTCGCGCAGTAACGAAGAGTGATGGCGGAAAATCAAGTAAGCTCATTTAGAGTATAAATGACGTTAGCAATTGCAATCTATTGGTATATTAGCCAGGACAGCATACCTCCAAATACTCCATGGTGTTGATGAATGCTGATGAGACGGGCGCGTTCACTGAAAATCTGGTGCACACGCACTGACGAGCATGAACTCGGTTGGACTGTGCGAGGGTGTCCGTTGATAGTGGGGGAGGGGCATGAGAGTTGTAAACATTCAAAATTTTCCTAAATCCACTCAATCTGCCAGACTTGCCGACTGCAGCTTTAAAGAGGTGTTTGATTATGATTTCACTTTTCTAACTTTAGTTAGTGTGTAATGTTGCTGTTTGAGCATAAACAACATCTGCAAAGTTGCAATGCTCAAAGTTTAAAGCAAAGGAAGATATTTGCTTTTAAAGAAATTGTTTTTTAAGGACTACAACAAACAGAACACAACAAAAATGTTAGTAACATCACTAACCCAAAATTTACATAAACCCCGCCCCCAGTAACACGCAGTCCATGTTGAGAAGAGGAAGAGTTGTTGTAGTACAGTACATTTGTGAATCTGCTCAAGCTATCGCATCCGTATTTTCACATGCAATACAATATGTAACACAAATGCAATAGCATGTCACTCTGTAGGCATTTTACAACAGTTCCCCCACAAACGATTTTATAGATTATCATGACAGAATATGCTAATCAATGACTTGATGATAGTTAACAACTCCACATCAGCAACATAAATTAATCTACTAACCATTCAGAAACGTCCTGTTGCATTCTACGTTGTCACTTCTTCTTAAGTATCTCTATCATTGTCCGACTCCAGTTTAAACATAAAAGGCAGAACAGTTTCTGACATTTTAGTGCTTGTCTGCGGAGCTGCTAACACACACAAGCTCTTGAAGCTTTGCCCTCTGTGCCAGCAGCTCATTTGCATTTAAAGGGAAACAAAACATGTTTTTGCTCACCCTCAAAAAGAGACAATTTTAACATGCTGTAAAAAAATATTTTGAGCTAAAACTTCACATAAACACTCTGGGGACAGAGACTTATTTTACATCTTGTGAAAAGGGGCATTATATCACCCCTTTAAAGCCATTTATAATGTTACGAAAGATTTCTATTTCAAGTAAATGCTGTTCTTTTTTGAACTTTAAATATTTGTTCAAATATATAACATTGATAATAATAAGAAATGTTTCTTGAGCTCCAAATCAGCATATTAGAATGATTTCTGAAGGATGCTGAAGTAATGATGTTGAAATAGAAAACAGAAAATTGTATTAATATTTTATAATATTACCGTTTTTAGTTTATTTTTGATTACATAAATGGTGAGCATAAGAGACTTCTTAAAAAAAAAAAAAAAACGATCCCAAGCTTCTGAAAATGAACATCCAGTATCAGTACCAAAAAAAGTAGGCTTTTGCATCCATTGAAATAGCTATTCGATATTGGAAATGCAAAAAAAATATGGATATCCATTTTCTGTATGAAGACATTCCACAAAAGTTGATTCACAGACCCTTCATAGTCTGGCACACATTAGAGTGGCTTGAATTTAATTTTATATCCATTTATATGTTGTTTTTTTTTTTAAACAGGAATCCTGACAGTGTTTTTTAATTGAATACATTGCAAACTTTTATTTGATATGCCTCACATTCAGTTTTAAAAACTGGGAACTGAGAGAAGACACAAAAGCAGGCTTGCAATAGTTCGATTTTCCGTGAAACATTATAAGCTATCATGAGTCCCATGGGTCTGGGAGAACAAAATCTCAAGTTTTTAACACTGTGAAATAATTATGATCATTCATATAGGGCAAAATGGGCTGTAGATTTGTATTTATCAACCTCATTGATTGGCCAATGCACTTCCTGTACCAGTCTGTTTACCTCTTGATGTTTGCTAGAGTTTGATATTTTCTGCATTTTTATTTTGAGGTTTTGAGTAAAAAAAAAAAAAAATGATGGTGAATGTTTATTAGCATGATAAATGCTGTAATTTCTGAGGCCTGTCATAGACACTTTAATGACCAGAAAATACTCCTCCTGAAATTCCAAAACTCAATGGTTATTTTGCCTTACTATTAGTACCTTTGTGAAGCAGTGCTTTAATATCAAAGCTTGCTGTATTTATTATGCTTTTGTATAAATTTCTCTGTGTATCTACTGCATTTATACTCTCAAACTTAAATGTTTTTTCTCTTATTGTGAGTGCTGAGAAAACGTAGTGTAGAAATTTGACTGGAATGCACTGTGCAAATTGCCCCATGAACAGCCAGCTTTATGCAAATTTCAATGCACAGAGCAAGACGATATCTTACATTATAAATTAATTTATTTCCTCTGTTCTAATGCAGACGTTATTGAAATGAAGAAAACATTAGGTATGCTCACTGTCATGTGCCTATTCATGTGTCATTTATTGTATAGTTAGGATTTATATGCATGGCTATAAGTAGCAATCATTTCCTTGTGTAATTGATAAAAAACTGCATATTTTTACTTGCATTTTAATACCCCATTTCATTTTAGTTTGAATCGTCCTATCGCCAGTTAATTAACTGTTTTTAAGTAGCTTCTGTGTTTGCAGATCACATGCAGTAGTTATTGATGGAGCTAAATTCAAAATTAATTGATGCATGAAGTGCATTAAACTTAATGCATTAAACTTATTATATTTTACAAAAAAAGACTTGATTTGAAAGTGTTCAAGACATAATGATTCATTTTGATAATACCCCTTTCTCTTTAGAAACTTTGATGTTGGCTAATTTAATGCTTCTGCCATTAAAAAGAAAACATCAATGCTACTGCTGTAAAACATTTGGAAGAAATTCACCCTAAATTGAATTTAAGCATTGGTTTCCTGTTCAGCTTGAGATGTATAATAACTTTTACATTCATTCACCTCATTTTAGTGAATACTCTTTAATGAGACTGTAATAAGTCTGGCAATATTGTGCTGTGATACCTGCGTCTCATACAAATCAGAAGGTTTTGTGTCCTCATGACTCTTTAGGTAGATTATCTGTGGTACTGCAATTTAAAGATAAACCAAAGAGGTACTGATGTTTCTGTGCTTGGAATCTTGATTTGGCACACAGTTTTTCATTACATTCATTGACTAGAAAATTAATTCAGAAGGCGTGCAAAGGGGCAAATGCAGCCCACATTCTGCATCTTTGCAGATTTGATGCAACTGACATCAACCATCATCTCATAAGGGAATAAAAAGACACGGGCAGAAAGTTAATTAAAAATTGTGCTTTCCAAATGAGAAAAATGCTACACTGCTGTTACAACACAATCTATAAATCAGTACGTGTCATTCAGTTTCATTTGAGCAGGAAAAGTAAACTCATTAATGTCTGCTCTGCACTTTTGAGGCCATAATGCGATTCACATGATGTTTCTGGTTGGGTTTCTCTTTGGCTGAGATTTTTCAAACCTGTTTACCATATTTATTATTTTTTGTTACTTGAATATATGGGGAAACCTCTGTAAATATTTTGATTGTGATCAACCTGATTTGGGTTATTGTATGTAGTAAAATAAAACAACTTAAACTTTTACAACTTTTGTGATGAATTTGTTTCAGAAGTTTTCTAATAGCTATTGGTGCCCTTATCATTGATCTCTGAACTGAATGAGATAAGGTCATTACACAGATATTTTGTTATACTAGATTAAACAATGGAAAAATAGGCTGGAACTGCAAGTTTGCATATGTTTTTTCATGTTGCAGCATGTAAATTAAGAACGTACTACTCTCATGGGCAACTTTATTCAGTTTTGCATTGATTCAAGTTCAATATGCAAACATTCAAATCAGTCAATTTAATCTGTGTTGCCTTAAATGATATATGCGAAAATAAAATAATATTGAAGCATTCACTGACTTCCAAAGCTAGCAAGAGGGGTGAAGAAAGGGGCTACATTGCATGACAATAAGGAGTGGTTTTTAATCAACTCTTAGTTGAAAGTTTTCTCAACGACAACACATTGACCATATTTACCATGTTATTATTTTAATTAGCTCAAACAATTGCCGTGTTTGCAGTTACATTTAAATTAAGACATTAGACACAGCAACTTCAGAACACTGGACTTTTCCCACATGCATTCATGGTTGAATATAAATAAATATTATTTTGTTGGAAATAATATTTTGTTGGAAAAAATATTGTTTTGTTGGAAATCAATTGAATATAAGTACAAATAAAGTAATTGAATATAACATATTCGCAGAAATATCCAAAATAGTTGGACCCTTATTTACCTTCATCGACAAGCGACTATTCTCGCCTTGTTATCATCGCGCTCTACTCCATCTGAACTCGATACGCATGCCTGCCATATAGCGCACTTGAATGTATTGTATACGTCAACTGGCAGACAACCGAAATGTGGCAAAATAAGATGAATGTAATTTTTCTTCAATCTGGGCAACTCTAATATGAACTGAGCAGAAAGGTAAAGCGGGTTTGTTGAATTTATTGATTCCAATTTGAATGGGAGTGTTATTTGCAGACTGCACAGGCTAAACGGATAACCTTCGCTGTCTGTCTGCTTGCAGTGCAGTGTGATGGTTATGGTGTTAATGATGGAATCGCAATGCGAATACTTTATGTATTTCCCGGCCGTCCCCATCTCAGACCTGTCGGACCCGGCCAAATACCGGACGCTTCCGCGTCGCAGTCACCTTTATCTGGGGGAAACTGTGCGCTTTCTCCTGGTTTTGCGCTCGAGCACTACGGCAGCTGATGGCAGCGGCTCGGAGCATCACAACAGCCGCTCTTGGAGGGAGCTGGCCGGCTCTCTCTGCGCCGTGGCCAGCGTTAGCCCGGGCGACAACCGACAGCGGACACAGCCTCTGTATCACGACTACCACAGCAGCGGGGACGAGTGTGTGGAGGATACGGACGATGATGATGCTGCGGAGGTGGGCTGCGCAGGTAGAGGGGGCCCGAGGTACCGGGGCTTCAGGGAATGCAAGCCGCTCCTCATTCACAACAACCCCGGCAACGGCGTGAGGGAATTCCGCAAGGCTCCTGTGCAGGTGCATAAACAAACAATCTAGTCTTTTGGATTATAGCTGTTCATTGTAGAGGTAAAGTTCACTGCTATGAATGCAAATACACTTGACTTTATCTATAATTACACGGAAGTGGTGATATTTCCTGTTACTGTACTGTTTGAGAGATGTGTGTGTCTTGGCTGCTGGTAACCACGCAGAACACATTCCTAATTTATAATTGAGGGTAGTCTTATTATTACTGGAAAGAACTTCCTGTTTTAGTGCTGGCCAAAATGCTACCATGTGTATTCCATGCAGTATATTTCTATAAGGTCTTGACTTCAACACCTACCGGTACACCGGTTAAATTTTGTTTAAAAAAGTCACCATGAAATAAAAAAATAACTATTATAGTTTTTTTTTTTTATTATAGAATATTGCAGAATATTCTCATCTTCTCTTCTCTTCTCTGATGAGATGTTTACTGGTGCGAGGATGGGATAACCTGCCACTCACATGAGATCCACCAATAGCAAACCACAGCGATCCAATCAATTGCTGATTGACATAATCAAGTCCCGCCCTGTGTTGTCTTGTTCAGAAGCTGTTTCACTCGGATATGTTACAATAGGGAAGAAAAGACTAAATACTATTGCAACTTCCGTTTCTATGCCAACTTTAACTAAGAAAGATTTTACACAAAAAGAAATCAACTGCATTTATAATTATAATACAGATTATTAAAGGAGTAGTTCACTTTAAAATGAAAATTTGCCCATGATTTACTCACCCTCAAGCCATCCTAGGTGTACATGACTTTCTTCTTTCAGACACCCTGGCGCTTCTGAGCTTTATAATGGCAATGGATTGCAACCATCAGATTGAAGCTCAAAAAAGTGCATCCATCCATTATAAAAGAACTCCACACTGCTCTGGGGGGTTAATAAGGCCTTGTGAAGCAAAGCGATAAGTTTGTGTAAGAAAAATATTAATGTTTAACACATTACAAAGTAAAATTCCAGCTTCTGGCCAAACAGCCATACGCAGTCTACTTGCGCAACTTGTGATGTCAGAAGTAGCGTAGTGCATCATGGCGAGTAAATATCAGCTGTACGTACTACGTCCCATTGGTCGCATAAGTTGCGCTTTACACTTAAGACGAATCCGTATGTTCGTTTGGCCAGAAGCTAGTTATTTTACTTTAATAAGGTTTAAATATGAATATTTTTCTTACACAAACTCAGCTTTTCCCAGCCCCCACCCTCTCAAATATCTGTATTTTTGTAGTTCGCATACAGATGCTATTGGTTAAATAACATCTGCAGATAGTAAATTATGTCTCTAGAGAATCATATATGGTCATTGTAATCAAGTCATTTCTTTAACATGGTTGCTGACAGTTATTTGAGTTTAGGACAAATTCTTCACACCTAATGAAAGTTTGATAGCCTGTCAAGCATGTGTTGCATGCAATGCAAGTGTGTGTTTTTTTCCATATTGAAACTCTTATAAGAAGCAAAGCATGGTGATTAGTTTTCCAAACAGATTGTGCAAGTTAGGGAGGTAGCCTACAGCCCACTATTGAAATGAGGGCTTAGTTTTTAGTGCTATTTGCTCTGCTTTCTTGGTAGTCGCACCCCATAGTGCAAATAATTTTATATGTACCAGTTGTAGAAGTCAGACATTACAGAGCCATGATGCTCAAGCTTTAGACCAAGGTTGTGTGGCTATCTGACCAATGTTATTATCCCTGAAGCATAAGAACACATAGCCTAGGTAGTAGGTACTCTCTACACGTAGAGTAAAAAGCTTAGTGTTTAACCATTTTTGGGCTTGGTTAAACACTAAGCATTTAATTGTCTTAACCACAAATTATTGTTCAGGAAATTAGCAAACATTTAAGCAAATACACTACTTAAAAAGCCATTGCTGTCTTAGAAAAGCATCAAAGACAGAATGAAGTTTTTGCCAGAATATGAAAAGTTGTGTGTGTTGGTGAGTGATGAATCATAATGAAACACGAGTTGCGTGGCTATGCTCCAGAGTGGTGCCTTCGGTAATCTGGTGTGAAATATAATAATAAATGCATCATTATTCACTAACACAGTGAAGCATGGAGGAGGAGGTGTCATTGTGTGGGGAGCCTTATTATCTGCTGGGTTTGGTGAGCTACTTCCCTCTGAAAAGGAATTTAATGCTTTGGAGTACAGGAGAACATTACAGAATGGCTTGCTTCCCACTAATGAAAAGTTGTTATCTAAAGAGGAATGATCAGATGGGTTTTTTTTTCCAACAAGACAATGCTCCTGCCCAAATTGAAAAGACAACCAAGAAGTGGCTTGAGAACAAGTCCATCAGGCTCATGTTTTGGCCTGGCCAAAGTCCAGATTTGAACCTTATAGTGAATATTTGGTCTCACGTTAAACTCAATTGAACTGGGAGACATTTTTTCAACTGCTCATGAACTGGTTGAAGCCAAGGAGTGGAAAAACACGGACTCTTCTTCCTGTAAAAAGCCGTCTGCAAGTTGGGGAAGGCTATTCTGTGCTAAGTTACTTTATCTTCACTATTTGTGCAATTCTTGCTAATTTCCTGACCAGTGATTTGTGATTAAAATTGTTAAGACCATTAAAAGACCACTAAGTATTGTGTCATTTTTTTGCTTGGCCCATTTTTTTTTTGCCCAGGAATGTATATTAGGAGAAAATTAATTTGTATTAAAAAAAAAAAAAAAAATGTATACCTTGGATGCATGTAAACCTATTGTAGAAGACTTCTAAAACAAAATTAGGAATCTTTAAAATGGCATTATAGGGGTGCTTTAACTCGTCCCATGTCTCATGTTTCACTTTGTTTCTCAGTCTCCTGTAGATGAGCCAGTTGTTTTAAGCGATGAGGTCATCTTCCCTCTGACTGTATCCCTGGATAAGCTCCCTGTCAACACTCTCAAAGTGAAGGTATGGCTACTGTTTTTATCTTCACTCTGGCATTCATGCATGTGGTTATGTGTTTTGCATTTGATATTGTGGTATAAATAGAACATCACACGCATTTTTGGCACACGGTTGTGGTGCTGACTTGTACATGTTTGTGCAAGGTTTTAATACATAGGGAGGGAGTGCAAAAAATGATGTGCAAACACCAGTGCTCACGCTATGCCACATCACCTTGCATGTGTTGCTGATCACACTTCTGATTATGTGTTCATGTTTGTGTGTTACCTCGATGAAGATAATTGTGACTGTGTGGAAGCAAGAAGAGGAGAAAGCTGAGATCCAAGAACATGGCTACCTCAGCATCCTCCAGCAAAAGAGCCCCTGCCAAACGTTCCGCCAGGATCTAAACACCTTCAAAGCGCAGGGTGAGCTCTTGCTTCCTTCAGCACAATACTGCATGATGTCATTATTGAATCAGGACCTCTGGGATCTGCCTTTTTCACTCATCACCTAGTTTTCTTTTTCATTGCAGTATTTCTCCTCTCTCTGTTTCTTTATCTTTTATTTTGTTGTGTGCTTGTCAGTGTCATGGTTTTAGATTTGTTTTGTTTTTCCTGCTGTGTTTTATGTATTTTAAAAGGCATTTTTCCTTTTAGATACCTGATACCTATGCTGTTTAGAATTTAGAATGGTGTTTTTAAATTGGTATAATTTTCTCTTGTTTGCTAACAGTCAGCACCACACTCAACGTCCTGCCCCCTCCCGCAGTGAAGTGTCAGCAAATGACAGTTTCTGGGAGACACTTAACTGTGCTCAAAGGTAATGTCAGCCCTATTTCTCTTTCTCACATTGTATGAGCACAAATGATAAATATACACCACTATTCAAATGCTTGGATTCAGTAAGATTTGTTTTTTTTTAAAGAAATTGTTTTAATTTTATTCAGCAAGGATGCATTAAGTTGATCAAAAGTGACATTAAAGACATTTATAATGTTACAAAAGCTTTCTATTTAAAAAACAATGCTTTTCTTTCGAACTTTCTATTCATCAAAAGATTCCTGGGGAAAATGGATCACCGTTTCAACAAAAATATAAAGCAGCACAACTGTTTGCAACTGATAATAATAATAAAAAATGTTTCTTGAGCATCAAATCAGCATATTAGAATGAATTCTGAAGGATCATGTGACATGACTGGAGTAAGGACGCTGAAAAATCATATACAAGTAGAACACATATACATTGTAATAATATTGCACAATATTACCATTTTTACTGTATTTGTGATCAAATAAAAAGTGTTGATGAGCATATATATATACATTATATATAAATATAGGCTTTATTAATATAATTGTGATTCTCTTAAAAAAAGAAGGCCTCTTATGAGTTCTTCAGAACTGTGAGTGTCTGTGTCTTCTGAGTATGATGTAATGGGTCCTTAGTAATCCCTAATGTAAGGGAGTGAAGAAATATATATTCATATCTCATTATAGAATTATTCCCATATCTATTCACACAGTCTTCAAGGGAGGATGCATGGATATGTTTGTATGTTATATTTGTATGACTTTATTACACTGTCCTTTCTTTAAATCTGCCAACTATGTTCAAACAGTGACAGTTTCATTCAGCTGATGCACTACATACATTTTGTCGTCACTGCTATAGTGTAAGCACACCAGTAGACATCTTTGTGCTAAAATGGTATGTGTGTGTGAGACGGGCAGTAGGCATTCTGTTGTGCTTTTGCATGCACTTTCTTTTTGATCTTTGTGGCTTCCTGTCTCTTTATGTGATAGACGTCCTGTTCATGTATGCAAACATCTGACTGTTTCAGTGTTAAACGGGAGTTCTCAAGAAGAAGTGTGTGTGCGTGACGTCAAGATTTTTCCCAACTTCAATGCTTCATACTTACCAGTGATGCCAGATGGCTCGGTGCTGCTGGTGGACAATGTTTGGTAAGAGAAAACATTATGCGTGACCTCACACACCTGTGAGTGTGATTGCAGTGCAGTTATCAGTCTAATGATAATGTCCTCAAACATTCTGGTTAGGGTTTGTTATAAAGTCTTGTTTTTACAAAGTTTAGGGTTTTGTTCTTAAGAAAACTATCTGCTATTAATTCAACTTGAAACACTTAACAGAACATTAAAAAATTGTGTTGTAGATAACACAAGATCTGTTGGACTATATATTGACTTATACTTATTAAGAAATTTAAGATAAAAGTTTATAAAAGTTATAAAATGTTCAGCATTCAAAATGTAACCAGTCATGAGGACGTCAACATCATATTTGCATGCTTTTTAAAAAAAATGTGGCGCAGTCTCTCTGTACGTTCAAGAAATATAATTTTCGGATGTTTGAAAGGTTTTTGATATTATGTTTATCTTCTTTAGTCATCAGTCAGGAGAAGTTGCCATGGCATACATTTTTTGGATGTTTGAAAGGTTTTTGATATTATGTTTATCTTCTTTAGTCATAAGTCAGGAGAAGTTGCCATGGCATATCATTTTTTGGATGTTTGAAAGGTTTTTGATATTACATTTATCTTCTTCAGTCATCAGTCAGGAGAAGTTGCCATGGCATCATTTTATAGAATGGACAGCGAGTCTAGCCACCTTCCCAGCATGCTCAGTGCTCTAGAGGAGCAGAACTTTCTCTTCCAGCTGCAGCTCAATAACCAGCCACAAGATGATTCAACTGAGGTAGATCATCAATCATTATGTAGTACATTATGTGGTAAAATTTTGTTTGGTACAGGCTAAAACATATATATCTCACAGCCTGTTTTTTGTGTATCTTCTTTCTGATAATTTAAAACTTTGATGTTATTTAAAAACAAAATAAATATTTTTAATAAAATGTCATGTTTCTGTTTGCTGCAGGGACTGGAGGTGCCATTAGTTGCAGTCTTACAGTGGTCTACTTCTAAACTGCCCTTCACCAACTTTATCTACACTCACTATAGTCTCCCCAGCGTGAGACTGGACCGGCCGCGCTTTATTATGACCGCCAGCTGTCCCAGTGCGGTCAAGGCCCGTGAGCATTTCCGAGTGCGATATACCCTCCTCAACAACTTGCAGGACTTTCTGGCAGTCCGACTAGTCTGGACGCCTGAAGGTGAGGACCTATATTATTTTCGTAAACAAAAACTGAAACTAAGACTAAAACTATTGGTCAAAGAACATTTTCGTAAACTGAAATAAAATAGAAATTTCAACAAAAACGAAAAACTAAAACTAAAACTAAACTAACAACAGTTACTGAAAAACTAACTGAAATAAAATAATAATTAGCAAAAATAAATCATCGTTTTTGTAATTAATAAGCTCTCATCCTGTACCGGACAATAACGCTTTTTCCATTCCACTGCGCTACTTTATTTTTCAATGTTTGACCGTTGCGCTCGAGTCTCGCGTCTTTTGCAGCGTCTTGAGCGTGATAGTTAAAATATGTTCAACTTTTAAAAGACTCGTCTCGAGACCTAGCGCATTTTTCCATTTCACTGCCCGTGTCTTTTCCCCGTTTCTTTAAAGCAAGGCAAGGCAAGTTTATTTATATAGCACATTTCATACACAATGGTAATTCAAAGTGCTTTACATAGAAGAAATTAAAATAATCAAAACAAATACAAAACCGCTTTCTGTGTGAACCAGCCCTAAGAAGCAGAAATGGCCAAATACATATTTCCATCATGTCTAGACCTTAGGCTTATCCAAATACAGCTGTACCTTAATTCCAAGTAGGATAACCATCTCATGTGAAACTGAACAAAATAGCACACATATTAGACAGGATACCACACTGAGCAGAAAACGCAAAAAACAAATAGCCTAGCATGTCTAGCCCACAAATAGTAAACTAATAAAGTAATAAAAGTAAACTAAATGTCTGGTCTGAATAGAACACATGAATATGAGTATAACTATGAGTATATGATATTAAAATATGCAATAGACAAAAAGCATAAATGGATTAATACAAGAATAATGTTTGAAAGGGTTAATCATAGAAATAACCATAAAAGAATAATCATACGCATATTTTTTCCTTTTTCTTATACACCATGTTTAACAAGATTTAATTTTTAATATGAATGAGTATGAATGAATAATTTTTGCTTTTAAGTTGCATTTGTTTGGTTCTTTGTTCAATCTCAAACAATTATTTTATTTTTTATTATTGAGAGGTTTGCACAAGAGTTAACTGTAAACTGCAACTGCAAAAATTAAACTTTGCTGAAATGAAATGTCTTTAACTGGAAGTGTTCTGTTAACTCTGCTAAACTATAATTACTAAAACTAAAACTGAAACTAAATATATAAAAACTAAATAGAAATGTGTTCACAAAATAAAAACTAAACTAAAACTAACAAAACCATAAATGAAACTAACTAAAACTCAACTTAAATTTATAGGAAATTTTAAAATGATATTAAAATAAAAACTAATTTAAAAATGCAAAACTATAATAACCTTGAGGACTGGTAAAATAGTAAAAAAAAAAGAGTGGCTTAAGTTGAAGAACAGAGTGGCCAGGGTTAGTGTCAGATGCTTTGATATACTGTATGGTAAGTATATGGACCAATATATTATGTTTGAAGCAGTGTTTTTTAGCAATTTGTTTAAATACTATTATAGTATTTGTAAATATTTTGAATTAGCTTTTAATTAGATATTTTCAGTATTTGTTTTAAGTTTTGTTACGAGGTTTTGTCATTTTATTCGTTTTTTTTTTACATTTAGAATTGGCTTTAATTTATTTTTATTTCACTTTTAAGTTTAGTACTTCAACTTATCTTATTTCAGTTAGTTGCCAAGGCAATATTTCTAATATTAAAATCTCCCCCATATTTATATTTTATTTCAGATTTATTTCAATTAACAAAAAATGTTTTTAATTCAAAACCGGAAACCCACCCAATCTGGCAACACTGCACCTGAATATAGCAATAAAGGTGAGAGGGCTTTAAGGAATGAGAGATTGCCAATAAATCAAGAAGTGTTGTTTGTGAAGTTGAGAAAAAATGTTTTGCAACACTATCAGTTATTGGCTTGATAAAGGCAAAGTAGAGAGCGAAGGTGAACATTTCTGAATGTCATTAGCTCATAGAGGGTGTGGTTCTTTCTTGTAGATGTAGATAGCTCAGAGTTTGAGTCTCCAGCTGTGACTATGTGAGTATTTGTAATGCCAGATGAGCTAATGTCAGTTAATACATCAAAGACGTACAAGCAAAAGAATCCTTCCTGACTGCATTGCAGATGGACAAATCAGCCTGTTTTAACTCATTTGTCTTTGATTGTAGGTTTTCTTTTATTCTTATGGAAATAGTCTTTAAGGTTATTGGAGTTTTTGCTTCTTTTTTATGCTTGTTTTGTTTTTTCATTTTTGGGACATTTTGCTTTTTTATTCATAAAGAAAGTGCAGAGAGGACAGGAAATGATGGGGAGACGCATCTCCTGCATGAGTATGCTGCTCATAGCTCCATGTGCCTGATGCATGTGTGCTAACTTCTTGATAATGGCTGAAGTGTTGTTGTTGTTTTTTACATCGCTTTTTATTGCATGTCCTTTTGGTTTTTGATCCTCCTTTTGTCTTCGCAGGTCGTGGACAGAAAGAGGATCCTGCGGTGAATGCAGTGGTGTGTCATTCTCCTCTCAGTAACCTGGGTTACTGTCGAAAAGGCAGTACCCTCTCCGTCAGTGTGGCTTTCCAGATACTCAGAGCAGGCCTTTTTGAGGTAAAGACTAGTCATTAAGTCTGTGTTGCATGTGAGCAATTCATTGTTCTGTTTCACTTCCTTCAACAAAACCAATGAACTGAATTACTGGATGTGAACACCTCAGTATCCGCTATTCTATCTCCTCTGTCTTTAGTTGAGTCAGCACATGAAACTGAAGCTACAGTTCACAGCATCCGTGTCCAACCCTCCCCCTGATGCCCGTCCTTTGTCCCGCAAGAACAGTCCGTCGAGTCCAGCGGTCAGAGACATTCTGGACCGACATCAGGCCAGTCTCAGTCTGGGCCGCTCTCAGTCCTTCTCTCACCAGCAACCATCCAAGTTTCACCTCACAAGGTATGCACATACACATTTACACATGATGATCTTCACATATTTTACATGCTGTAAATATGGTTTAATCTTTCTGTCTCTGTCTCTGTCTCTCTCTCTCTCTCTCTCTCTCTCTCTCTCTCTCTCTCTCTCTCTCTCTCTCTCTCTCTCTCTCTCTCTCTCTCTCTCTCTCAATTTTCAATTTCAATTTCAAATTAGCTTTATTAGCATGACTGTGTAACACAATGTTGCCAAAGCATATTAAATATAAATAATAAAACAAACAGTGAACATATATGTATAAATCATGTCATATGTAGCATTGTAAATATATAGATAAATAAACACAATCTATCTTAATAAATAGATAAATAAATACATTTGATCACTCTGGAGAATTAGCTGTCTCTGGCGTTGTGAATAGCTAGCACATATTTAGCCGCTAGTGCAGCTGTATTAACATCTTCTCCCAGTAAGAAGGACATTTTGACAGTGTCGCTCAGTTCATAGAATGATGGGATCAAGGCTTCAAATTTGGGCAGAAAAGTGTCTCTTATACTGGTATATTTAGAGCAGAAAAGCAGAAAGTGTTCCTCATCCTCTATGTGCTGTAGATCACAGTGTCTACAGATCCTCTGCTCTCTCTCTGTCCATGTCTGTCTATGTCTTCCTCTCTCTATCTCTAGATCATGGTCACTCAATCTGTATTTGGAGAGGATTTGTCTGTCTTTAAAATGTTTAATAAATAGATAACTGGCCAATTTAGTGGTTCTATTGAGGGTCGAGTAACATTGGAGTTTTTTCTGGAGGTCAAAATGAGCTTTTAGTGATTGATCATGAGTGTCTTTTAGATATGTGTGTATTTCTTTAACAGTAGTTGTGGGGCTGTAGCTGTGGTCAGTGGGGAGAGTAGTCTGATGGACGAGTTGAAGAGCGAGTGTGTGTAGAGGATGAGGTTCTGCTGAGCTTTCATTCTCTCTCTCTCTCTCTCTCTCTCTCTCTCTCTCTCTCTCTCTCTCTCTCTCTCTCTCTCTCTCTCTCTCTCTCTCTCTCTCTCTCACTCACACACACATACTATACACAAGTACACTATCGAGCTGTCTTTCTTGGGGGACTTTACCTTTAGATATTCATTTCATATTATAATTTTACTAAAGTCTCATTCAAAGTCTTTTTCTATTTTATTCTATTCTGTATGTATAAAACATATTTTTATTTCGGTTGACAGTCTTTTTAACAGTAAGAAATAATTAATTTAAAATATTTAATTTAGATTTGATTTTACTCACACAGTGGAAAGACAAAGATGAACTGCCAAACAACGTTTTAAATACATTCCAGATAATATTTTAATATTTAGTTAATAGTTCATATATTTAGTTAATATACAATAACAATAGACAACCATTTAAAAAGTGTTTTTTAAATAGTACATTCTTTATTCTATTCATACATTTTTTTTTTTTTTTATACGTTTAAAACGTTTTTCGCATCTGTAGCAAGCAGTTTGAATGGTGTTTAAATGGTGTTTTGACAATTCAGAGCCACCGAAATCACCGAAATCACTGTGTGCAAGGGCCTTAATGATGCTGAAAATTCATGCCATCACAGGAAAAAATTACATGTTTAACATATTAAAATAGAAAACAGTTATTTGAAATTGTAATAATATTTCATAATATTATTGTTTTGCTGTATTTGAGCAAATAAATGCAGCCTTGGTGATCTTAATGAACCCAAACTTTTAAACAGTAATATATATATATATATATATATATATATATATATATATATATTACTATTTCAAAATATTTTAAATTAATAGTAGAAACAAGTTGTCCTTCATAATTTCTCTATAAAGATTTTTTTATTTATACTAAATATTTAGCTGCCTTTATGTGCTATGAATATTTGTAGGTCCTTGATATCAAAATTCTACTGTTCTACGGCAGCATCCTGACTGAAATGGAACATCTTAGTTGACTGATTCAGAATTTTCTACATATTCAGGAACTCTGATATAGCATATGGCAAACTGGTACATCCTCTTACAACCCTCTCTTCACTATGTTTTCTTTGTCAAATCATGACTGTCTCATTTCTGCAGCACTGATCAATGTTCATGTTTGTTTGTGTCTTACAGGACAGGCAGTGTTATGGAGCGCAGGGCCATCACCCCTCCCGTGGGCTCTCCTGTTGGTCGGCCGCTGTACCTCCCTCCAGACAGGAACATTTTGTCACTTGACAAAATAGCCAAGCGTGAGTGCAAGGTGCTGGTTCTGGATTCACACACCTAAATGCACACGCACCCAGGGAGAGGAGTTACGGATATTCTCAAACTTTGGGGGAGAATCATGTGTCATGAAGTAGTGTAATTGGAAAAATGGTTTAATGTCCATTGTCTTTCAGTTTCTATTCTATAGGTATTTATTTTGTTCTTTTTACCAGCATTTATTGTTTACATGCTGTGCAGTGTGATTATTTTAAATAATTTCGATGCAATTTATGTTCAGCTACTGACAATTTTGACTGAAGGAATGAAAAGAAAGCATAAACACACAGGGTTTTTATTGTTTATAGGACGTTTCGCTGGAGTCAAGAAGTTCTGAAAGTAAAAAAGTGTATTTATGACTGTTTAAGGGAAGAATGGATGGTTATGGTTACCCAGACAACAACATAGTGTCGGCCCAGATCCCACCCACATCTGGTACGGATGGAATCCACATGTACCAGATGTTGCCCGGATCTGGGCCGACACTATGTTGCTGTCTGGGTAGTCATGCACAGATCAACATGGAATCTGCGCGCTCAGAAATTTCAGATTTCTGAAGAAACTAAAATTTCTCAAAGGATGTTGGTTTAATAGTTAAATAGTTTGGCTATTTTGGTAACGTTTTTAGCTACCAATTAGAGTCTAACATTCCATGAAACCCATTTTGCTCTTTAAATCCATTCTGTAAAACTGTCCTCAAAAATCAGTGCAGACAATATGAAGTCAATTTTACAATCCTATTGTGAAAGCATGTAACATGCGAATGTACGGTTTCTGTTTGCTGCTTAGTTTTGGATACATTTTTTTTTTTTTACATTTCATTTGTCAACACTGCCAGCATTTCCCTGCCCATGTTTGATTCCTCTTTGTCATTTGCATTCCACTTTTTAAAAGTGCTTTTATTGTTTTTCTTAAATACTTGAAAGATGGGTCGCAACTTTGTGCCTGTGGGCAATCAGAAGGTTTCTTTAATTTCCAGTCCTGTACACTGAAATGTTTTTTTGGTCTGGCCTTTATTATACCGTGCAGTGTAACTGTCACAAATATTCCTTATCCAGTCAATAGTCATACACACGTGTTGTTAAATTCATATTTATTTGATGTTTTCATTGAATTATTTCACTGTTGTAATGTTAACACTCCGGTTCATCAAGCTGCATTCAACTTATAAAGGTTTCCCATGTAATCACTCACAACCTTTCATTGCCTGAGAGCGGGAAAATCAAGTCATTTCTGGTTCTTGAAGGTGGAGCTTGTGTTATTGGCTGGTGCCATTTTATTTCTGCTCCTCCTTTTATGGATTTAGAAACATTCTGTCACATTGCTACTGCAGTGTGTGCTCTCAAATGAGAATGATCTTATCCCTCTCCCGCTAGATATCCAGGAACAAATTCCCGGTTAGTGTCAGGGCAGATTCTGGCCATACAGTACTATTGATTTCTATGCATTTAAGCTGAACATTTGACTTTCACAGAGAGCTTCATATCTACAACCCCTTTGGCTGTAGTGATAATCAATTATCAACTGGTGTAAAGTGTCACCCCATCGAGCCATTTAATGGGGTTATGATTGATTTCTTTGCATCAATGTTTACATGTGAGGACTACTGAATCATCCTTAGGACTGAAAAAGCTTTTCTTTTGTTGTGGAATATTGCACATGGTTTTATATTGTCTCTGAATATAGGACCTTGAATGTTTAATTTTTTCGAACTAAAATCTTTGGGCAGACTTCTTATTCTGCAGAAATGTAACACACTGATCCAAAACCATATTGTGGATGTGGATAAAATGTTTTAATATAAACACTGTGATGTTTTTTTAATTTTCAAATTCTCATTTCACTTGTTATTTGCATCTTGGCCAGGTTTTTTTAATTTTTTTGACTATGTATTTGTTATTATTTTATAGTGAAAACTTGTGAAGAAAGGTCACTTAGCACAATTAGACCGTTTATTGCAGAAGGAAATGTTCAGAAAACGTTTGGTATACTATTCTCCAAGGCATCAATTTATCACATTTCATTTTGGAGACGATCTTGTTTTTTGTGAGCACTTTATTTACATTTTTGTAACTTATTTTATTGGGGGGAAAAGAATGTTCAAACAAAGGACCATATGCTTTGAGTTAAAAACATTTTTTTTCACACGGAACAATTATTAATTGAAGTGGTGGGGATGAGAAATGCCAACTCTAACCACTGGATTTACTCTGTCTGTATAAATATACTGAGGTTAGAAGTTGTGCAAAAGGTATCAGAGCTGTTGAGGCAATATATGTTGAGTATTGCGCTTGTATTGTGTTTTTGGACTACTTGCATTTTTTGAATGGCAAAGACTTGCCAAGAAGCTCTTCTGGAGGACGTTCCTTGTGGCACTCAATCATATAGATAACTAGTCGACAAAGACAATTTTTACTTTTCTGCTCTATGAACTGCTGCTTTGCGCATTTTTGTTTTTATACAGCTTTAATTACAATGCTGTTTAAAGTGTTAACAAAAGTGTTCAGAGTTGTTGGAAATGTGTGTTGTTGGATATTGGATTGTTGCACTTGAACAAGTTGAATAAAAGCAGTCAGGGCATAAATCGTCCTGTTAACTTATTTAAAATAATAATAAAAAATTGGCATAAAAGGACAGAAAATATAATTTATTTCATATCAGATGTTCACAGACATTTGAAAATTGCACTTTTTTCCCCAATCATATCGCACCTCACACCAAAAATTACAATAAAGTTTACAAATAAGTTACTGAAAGGTTGATAAACTATTAACAGAGGTTTTGCCAGTTACTTCACAAAGACATATAAAGTGAATAAATATCAGCAAATCAATGTCAAAAAACAGTTCAGAATGTTGTTGCCTTCAGCTCGCTGTTGTCTGCTCCCTGCTTACTATCATCCAGATTGTCATAGGGATGCTCTGTGAACAAAAACACTCATATTAAAGCTCATATTATACTTCTCATAGTTTGTTTTGGAAAGACAATCAGTTATCACGTACCCGTTTTGCTCAGTTCAATTTTACTTGACTCATAACTCATTTTCTTGCGGCTGTGTAAAAAGAGATAAAAAAATCATACATTATATGATATATTTTAAGTAAATGCTTGGCTTTCTACGTTTTTGACATCATTGTATGATCAGTGTTTTTGATAAGAGTTTATTCTTTAAATGGGCTTTACCAGCACTTCTTGTAAATGCACACAATTGCAGTGACTATGAGGATGACGCCAAGCGGCACAAGGACTCCAATCAAGATGATAGATGTTTTATCTATAAAACAGCAAGCAGGTAAAAACTCTGATTACACATCACTGGCATATATGGTTTCATTTTTAAGCATTAAAGAATACAGTATGTTCACAATCACTTACCCAGGCCTTCCTCATCCTCAGTGGGGACTTTAAAGAGCTCACAGTTTGTGCCTTCAAAACCTTCAGCGCAAGTGCAGGTGTACCCAGAACCCTCTGTTTTTACCACACAGGTACCATCGTTCTGACAGGGTGAGCTCAAACATGGACTCACTGAGAGAGATAGAGAGCAAAAGAAGTTAAAAATCAGTGCACTACTCTTCTGAAGCATCTGTAATATGATAATGAATCCACATAATATCCTATCCGATATTATTTGTAGACTAAGAAAGGTCTCAAGCTATGCATGATATATTTATCAAGTATATTTTGAGCTAGAATGTCCAATATTCATTGATAAAAATGCTTTAAGAGTAAAGTAATCTCAATCAAAAGCTCACTTTTATAACAGTCGCGTTTGGTCTCGTACACAGTGCAGATCTCGTTGTCTCCACAGCTCTTTGTTTGACACACAGCCCCAGTTGTAGTACACTCACAACTCTGTGAACAATCGTCTGTCACAAATGTCTCCTTGAGCTGTAGGGTTCAGAGAAACATGTTCAGCAAGTGCAATGTCTTGTTTCATCTTTCGGTGCAAATCATCTTACATCATAACCTTTAACCTGTAGTATTAACATGCATCAAAAGCCTCACCAGATAGTAGCGCTCTAGGTAAGTGCATCCACACTGGCTGTAAGGCACACAGTCTTGGTCGCTCAGGACAAAGCCAGAGGCGCACTGACATCCCTCCACACATTTTGTTTGCTCGCAATCCGAAGGAGCCGCAAGGTCTGCGCAGGACGCCGGGCATGGAGTCATACAGAAGGAGTAGGTGCTGTTGGCCCCACATTGCAGATCTAAATGTGATCACAAACACACACAATCAGGAAAGTATATGCGAAAGAGGAAACGTGGATATACAAGTCGAATTCAGTTACAGTTTTTTACATACACTACCAAAAGTTTAGGGTCAGTAAGATTTTTCGATGTTTTTGAAAGAAGTATTGGTAAGCCTTTAGAATACTGTTCCTTCATTAATAATTAACTACACAGGAACAAATGAGTAACGCACTATTAACATTCTAGTAACCACTATTAACTAACAAGATGCTAACTAAGTATTTAGTAATAGCGCTAAGTTGAATGTGGTAGCTCACTATTAGCTTCCCAGAGAACTACTATATACAGGTTTATAATTAACATGAATAATGCATAATATATAATAAAAAGGTAACGGTGACCCACTACTAAGGAATCAAGTGTTACTACGTCCTTCTAAAGGAATTACTAATTATTTGGATCAGTATTCTAAAGTGAAAAACATGATAACTACCTAATATTGACTGAAGTCTTTGTAAGATTTTGAGATTTTTGTAAGATTTTGAATAGTAATTCCCTCCGATGGATTTGGTAACACTTTAGTCAATCATTACTAGTGTGTTCCCATGATCTTCACTTTAGAATACGGATCCAAATGATTAGTAGTTCCTTTAGAAAGATGTATTAACACTTGAGTCGTTACTATCCAAAACCTTACAAAAACCTCAAAAGCTTATGACTTCAGTCAATATTAGGTAGTTATCAAGCTTTTCACTTTAGAATACTGATCCAAATTATTAATAGTTCCTTTAGAAGGATGTAGTAACACTTGATTCATTACTAATGGGTTACCATTACCTTATATTATACATTATGGATTATTAATATTATTATCAACCTGTATATAGTAGTTCTTAGTAGTCTTCAGTGAGGTATGAAAAATAGTAGTTAATGATTAATAGTGAACTACCACATTCGACTGAGTGCTATTACTTACTAATTCGTTAATCAGAGTTTCTTGTTAGTTAATAGTAGTTACTAGAATGTTAATAGTGCATTACTCATTTGTTCCTGTGTAGTTACACATGGTGTTATTATCAATGTTGAAAACAGTTGTGCTGCTTAATATTTTTGCGAGAAAAAATCTTACTGATCCCAAACTTTTTGGAAAGGTAGTGTGTGCTACAGGCTGGATGAAGTTTGCATTTATTTATGTTTATTTTTTCATTTTTTCATACCACACTTCAGCGCCTCTCTCCATTGCTTTATTTGGGCACCCTGATCTTGGCAAGCCCGAGCGTAGACGGCATAATTTTCACAGCGCAGTACTTCACTGCCCTGCTCAGCACACAGGTCAAACACACAATCCCTGCAATACACACACACACACGGTCATGAAGAACTGTGAATCCGTACCAACACCCATAAATCAAGCGTTTATCTCAGTCAAGCACAATGCACATAACACATGCACTCGTTCAGAGTTAGTGCAATACACACCCACTACGCATTATGTTATTCTCTAACTCACACAGTACTTGCTGTCGCTAGAGTTTACACACCCTCACACACAAACAAATGCACAGATTACTCACTCCTGGAACACGTTTGGTTCGACCACAGCATTACAGGCAGCGAAAGGACCAGCAGGGTCACTGAGTGCCCCACACTGTTTATTCCCGTTCAGCTCAGTCAGCTGAGCGTCTGTGCAGCCCGTCGTCTCAAACCCTGAATCTGGCTCGGCCTCCACTTCACGCCTAATCGTAAAGACAGGATTTTTAGGAGTAGGATGAATTCAGATGATTAGTTTCAGGTTATTTTATATGGTTAGGGTGAACTCCATGAGAATTTTCATCCCAGCTGATTTATAATGCATAATAGCATAACAGATAATCTGATTCTCCCGTACTTGTGCAGGTGCACCATCTTCGGTAGGGGTGTGATACGAAGACTTGCCCCATTTTTGTCAGTTACTCTCCAACTGTCTCCAAACTCGTTGAGGTTGCGCGTAACTGTGCCGTCTGGTTTTGTGTACTCATTACTGGTGCGTCCATCATAATTACCACACAGACCGAGCACACGAGATCTGTATACACTAGGAAGACTCACCACTTTAGGTGAGAGGAAGAGAAAGAGAGAGAGTGTTTGTGATTATATCCTTGATGAATTGTTATAATGTTCATTTTAAGTTTGAGATTGGGTCTTGTACCTCCTTGGGAACTGCCATCAAATCGCACAGAAAGGCCAAAGTCAGTTGTGAGCATAACAAAGCGAGACTTGGTTTTTATGTTAACTCCCTGTACAGGACTGTATGGTAGACCAACTTTCTCGCCATTGACCTGATGGAGGAAAACAATGCAGAAGACTCCTATGATGTGGCATTTTACTATATAGTGTAATCCATGTATGAAGTAGCAGTGGTTTGAAAGTCTGTTAGATACAGCTATTAGGACTGACTACATATCCCATGATTCTCTCACCAGCACTTTCTTCTTCTGTTGCATGCGAACACTAATGCCGTACACGTCCACATAGACCTCGTGCAGAAGGGACACCCGACTGATTCCTCCCTGCCTTTGGTTTTTGCCGCGGACACTGAAAGGGGTGAGGGAGCTTGGCAGATTGTTTCCTTGGGTTAATACATACGTATACGCTCCCTGGTAGTGGTGATTGTAATTGTCAAAGGTTCGATAGTGAGGGTCCCCAGCAATATTGCAGTCATCGAATTCTGCGAAAAGTCAAATAAGTTTGAGTTAGTTCATCCCAGGCTGAGGTGGACATTAAGACTAATCTGGAAACTGCTTAGAGATGCATTTCTTTAGATGCCCACCAGGCCCAGTCATTAACCCCGAAAACTTTAAGTATTCCTTGCTGTATAATGTGGCTTAGCTGTCCATTATGCCATTATTTTGGACTAAATATCTACTCGCTTTTGGGTGTGATATAGCAATGTTGCTATATGCAAATGTAAATATTTAAATATTATATTTGACAAGACTAGCAGTCAAAATCTTCCCAATTTTTTTTTTGTCTTTAAATGTAAGTTTTGAATTCAGAATTCAGCTCAGATGGTCTGAATTAAAGCTGCAGTCCGTAGCTTTTCCTCTTTGTCGCCATCTCTCTGTTCGAAATCTGTAACTGCAGTGATTCGCGGAATTATCATCTTTACGTGGGTTGTAAATCGGCATGAAACAGCGCGGATGAACACAGTGTTTTGAGGCGAGTGGTGCTGTCAGTCACCGCGCCGTGTGGATACTGTCATACAGAATCACAGATTCACTTTTTGAAAGTTTGACCAACATAAGAATTTTCATAAGAAAATGTCTTCTGAACAAGTAACATCCATTTTTGTTCTGACCAACTAAGGGGGAAAAAGCATTCGACATGATAAGCTTCGTTAGATTTAATCAACGCGATTTACAGCAACCGTGCAAATTATAGCCTACTTTGTTCTCAAATTGTTCATGTTAACAACATCACATCAGCATTGCGTGACTAATGTTAAATTTAATGTGTTTTATGATTACCTGGGTAGTTCAGAATTCATATTCTCCATAATAGCAAAACGAGAAAGGCACAACAAAGGAAACTCCATAACTGTGTGAATTAAGAAAACGTACTGTTACACGATTGAACTATTGAAATGTCTTAACTTACTTGTTCAGCAGAAAAAAGCTGTCTCTTCTTCCGTTTCGAACCCCTTCAAAACACGGAGTTCAAGCACTTTTCAAAAGCCCCGCCGATGTTTAAATCCTTGTGTTCGCATGAGACGGTTTCTTTCTCTTTCTCAAGGCACCTTAAATCCGAGGTAAGAAGTCTTTTGGGTTTTATAACTGCTGAATCTCCAGTTGACACTGATGATTGTTGTTTGGATCTTTCTGGATGCCATAAGTTTAATTATGTAAAGTGCTGCGAGAAAAGCCTATACATCTAAACATCTCGTCACGCGCAGTATAGCCGGCTAGCCGAAACTCCTTCTTTATGTGTACGGGTGTGACGTAATGACGCAAAGACATGCTCGAATTTCCCGCGGAAACCCACCAGTACCACTGGAATTAAAATCATTATTACAAGCTAACCGTTTTGACTCTAGCTATGGCAAGCAGATAGTTTTGACCACTGCCAGAATACGTTTTTTTTAATATAATTATTTTGGATTATTTTTAAAGGAGCTGTATGTAAGATTGTGGCCAAAACTGGTACTGCAATCACTTTCAAATTACTGTAGAGCGGTGTATCCCCTCCCCCTCCTCCCTGACTCGAGGTTGCCAGATAGGCTGCAGGATCCAGCAGGAACGTAGTCTGCTCCAAGAAGTGGTAACTAGAGCAGAGCTGGCAACCCGGATCCCGCAACACTACTGACTTTGTGATTGGTAGATAGGTGGAGGGTGGAGCATCAGACCAAAACACAACATGACAACATCAACATCAGTTGAGGGCTGCAACTTCACTTTTTAAATGACAATATCCTGGCCGGACTACTGTTGTCAGTGATATAAGTATTTGAAATGAACATGATTTCTTAATGTCTAGTGACATATCAGGGCCATTTTATGATTAATTGAAATAAATTTCTTACATACAGCTCCTTTAACTTAAAAAAGCTACGGACTGCAGCTTTAAGCAATTTATTTTGACATTTTTCCCTCATTCTTAGTGTTTCACATTGTAAAACTCACTCTCAGGTTTGCAGTAACGGTCTCCATTGCTGTCAAGATCACAGATTGAGTTCTCATTGCATTCAAAGGATGTGCAGGACAGCAGTCCTCCAAGGCTGCAGCTGCACCTCTGTTCGCAGTGGTCAGTTATCCACGAATCTCCCACCTGAAATGTATACCAGGCATTACTATTATGTGACATATAAAATAAAAGCACAGCCATCTTTACAGCACCTTTTTCTAATATATTCTTTAAGCATCATGTCTCTGCACATTCTACATTTACATAGAAAATGATATCGATCATGAGATGAAGAATAGAAGAGTTTTGAAGAATAGAATAGAAAAGGATAGATTTGAAGAATAGAAGTCTTCAATATATACACTACCATTAAAAGATTTGGGGTCAGTAAGATTTTTAATGTTAGAAAAAGTTTCTAAGAAGGCTCACTAAAGCTGTATTTATTTGAACAAAACAAAAAAATAACAGTAAGTGTCATTTATTCATGTGATGCAAAGCTGAATTTTCAGCAGCCATTAGTCCATTTTTCATAGTCACATGATCCTTCAGAAATTAGGAAACATTTATGTTTATTATCAATGTTGAAAACAGTTGTGCTGCTTATTTTTGTGGAAATAATTAAGATAATTGTCTTCAGGATTTTTTAAAGAATGGAAAGTTCAGAATAATTTGTAACATTATTTTTATTTTATTTTTACAGAATTTCTGATCAAATTAATGTGCTGAATAAAAATATACATTTTCTTTCACACACACAAAAAAAAATATCAGACCAACAACATTTGAACAATAGTGTAGTATCTCAATATTTCAGTCAACCAACATGGCATTCTAGTATTAACCCTCTGGGGTACTTCATTTATGACTCACACTCAGGACTTTCGGGTCAAAAATGACCCGAAGGGCGGCATTAAGATACATTTTATTTGAGTAAAATCAATGAAATATATTTTTGTTCAATAATATTTTTTCTTTTCTTTTTTGGTGTTTTGAGATAATTTTATGATTTATAATTAATATTTATGCAATAATTAAGACCCATTTTTTCCCATTGAATATAATAGAAAATTTATATATATATATATAATTAAAAAATTTTTTTTATTAAAGCTGTATTTCATTTTAGAGTCAAGTCTAGGCCTCATGAAAGCAATTTTTGAAATGAGATCGGAGCCATCTGGTGGACACACTGAGCATTTATCACGCAATAGCACATTTTTACCACTAGTGGATTTACAGCTCTCTGTAGAAACCTATGGTAGAAACACTCTAGTGATTTTTTCACATATTGTTTAATTTTTTTTAGGTTGTTGATTTGAATATATAATAACAGATTCTCAAAGACTATTTTTGTCATTTTTTTTAATTTTTAATTTTTTTTTTTTTTTTTTTGGTTGGTTTAAATGGTAATTTGAAGTGGCAGTTTTACTTTATAATACAGTCAAACCTGAACACTGCATTATAAAGAGAACATTTTGCCACCCATTGTTTTAAGAGATTCACCCCTTCACTGTTGTGTGCTTTTTTCTGCATCCTGGCTGTTTTGTAGATTGTATGCACAAAAAAACTCTGTATTTTCAAATTTTTGCCAATTTCCCATTCATTTCCTATGGGGGTCATTTTTGACCCGAAGGTCCTGAGTGTGACTATTTTGTTTTAAGACCACTTAGACTTTTCAAATCCTTTCCCCAATTTTTTTGGGTGTTCATATACCAAGTACCAAAAAAGTCACCAAGTTTTGGACCATTCCGATGAAGCTACGATTTTTAACATTTTTTTATTTAAACGCTTCGGGTCATTATTGACCCGAAGTACCCCAGAGGGTTAAAGTGATAGTTCACCCAAACATTTTGTCATCACTTACCCTATTCCAAACCTAAATAAGTTTCTTTCTTCTGTTGAACACAAAAGAAAATATTTTAAAGAATGTTAGTTTGGTAATCAGACAGTTGACGGTAGCCATTGACTTCCATAGTAGGAAAAAAAATACAATGGAAGTCAATGGCTACCGTCAACTGTCTGGTTATCAAGATTCTTTAAAATATCTTTTGTGTTCAACAGAAGAAAGAAACTCATACAGGTTTGAAACAACATGATGGTGAGTAAATGATGGCAGAATGTTCATTTTTGGGTGAACTATCCCTTTAAGGAAAGCTGATTTTTTATTTATTTTTTTAGCCCCAAAGTTTACTCACCTCATGATACTCTCCATTGCTGTCAACACACCCACAGCTTGAGAGGGGAACACACTTGCCATCACTTAACACAAAGCCTGCATTGCACTGGCACCCTTCAACACAGCTATTGGGTGGTAATGGGCAGAATATGGGGAAGAGGTCGGCACAAGTTGGAGGACATGGTGCTGTGCAGTCAGAATAGTGACTGTTTGGTGGGCATGGGAGAGCTGGAAATAAAAACACACAAAGGAAAGAGGTATGATGCATTGAATTTAAAATGACAATGATTCTCTGACATATTTAGAGACCATTTCTCCCAGTTGTCACCCAGCTCAGCATAACATTCTCAGCACATCTCTTTTCTTCCCTCTTTCTCTTTCACTTACGGCAGAATGTGCTGTTCCTCCAGCTGATCGTGATTCCAGCACTATAACAAGCCTGGGCGTAAGCCTCAATGTTATTGCACAGAGTCGACTCCATGCCATCATATTCGCACATGTCATAAACACAGTTCCCCAGAAAGGCTTCTGGAGGAATGAGAGAGTGACAGGGCTTGAAGAGATCAGACAGGATCGAAGCTGCGCATTGTGACTGGAAGATTTCTTCCTCATTCTCGTCACAGTTGGGTGTGTCTTCAGGTCTTGGATCAGGTTTGCAGCTGCGGATGGAGGAACAAGGAACGGATGAACACAACAGAAGAATGAAAAAAGTGAAACTCTATTCATTTTTCACCATGATGCCTCAAATTCATATGCATCATAAGTGCATTTATAATGCTGCTATCTATCTAGGTTTGTTTATTTCTGAATTATGGAGAGGTGCTTAGAGGCACCAAATAATTTAACACTCACCCAGGATCACTGTCTCCCTCTGCTTTCCAGCTGTCACCAAGTTTAATGGCATTTTCAGCTGGTTTGCCATCAGGCATCAAGTTATCGTCAGATGAATCGCCGTTGTAGTTACCGCACATTCCACACACCTATAAAATAAATGTTGAAGGACAGAAAAAGTGTGATTTGCTTCTTGTGGATTTAATGCAGTTCAGATATTCTGACAAAAAGGGAACCGTCTGGTTTATTAATCAAATTTCAGTATCAAAATAATATATTTAGTACAAAAACAAAGTAGAGTGATGTTCTAGTTATGTTTTTGTGTAGTTTCATACCTTGTTGAAATAGTCTCCAGGCACTGTGATCTCAATATGGTGCACTCCATCGAACTTCACAATCAGGCCAAAGTCAGTGTCTAGTATGGTGTTTACTCCACTGGTAAACACCCGTGCCTTGGCTGCAGTGATGTCGTAGGGGGTCTTTATCCTGCGTTCATTCAGCTAGTCGGAGGAGAAAACAAACGAGAGTACAGGCCAGAGATTTAGCACAATAATATCATTGAATACATATGGTTTAAAATCGTATCTATTATATTATGCAATATTCACTGTGTCTAAACAGGACATGCAAATGCATAAGACATCCAAATGCAACATAGTTAAAACCACTACTCCAGCTCTTCCTCTTTCCTTCTCGGACTCTCACCAGTACTCTTCCGTTCTTGCTGATGGTGATGTTGGCAGTGGGCAGGTAGACGGTCACGGAGCGAACATACGAAGCTTCTGGCTGGCCGCGTTCTTCGTTCTTGGCCACAATGGTGAAGGGTGTCACCATAGAGGGGTTGCATATTGCCACCAGCGTGTAAGTGCAGGTACCCATGAAGGTATGCATGATCCCGTCAAAGGTGTAGTAGTGAGGATCACCAGCAATGTGGCAAATGCCCTTTCCTGCAAAGAAGGCCAGTTAGTAGTCTGTCTGACAGATACAGAGAGATGTTTTTGGTAGAGTATGTACCTGTATTCACACAGCCCAGCTGACCATCATTGACTTTACATTCCTGAGCGGGACCACACTGCCATGCCTCGCATTTCACGGTATTGAAAGGTGAACAAACACAGCGCTCTGTGCAGTCATCTTTTGTGAACCAGCTGTCTCCAACCTAAAAAACAAATTGAAATTAATTAATCATTTGATTGCACAAAGGAAACTAGAAACAAAAATTAACTGAATTAAACTATACAGTTTTTTTGTGATAAAATTGTTTAAAACTTGAAAAAGTGTTAACGCTTTAGATTACAGCCCGGAAAGTATGAATTTACAACGGAACTTTCGGTAATTGTAGTGTACCTATAAAGTACTTAAATGTAAGTATAAAGGAACAATATGTAAAGTTTGGGGAATAAAGGGAAAACAACCAGGAGAATTAAAATATGATTTATACTGTAAGTATTATATAACTAAGGGTATTATATAACTAGTACTTATTCTACTATTATGATACAACAATCTTACTTTTTTTCTTGTTTCAAGGCAAGTAAAGCTAAAACGATTGTAATTTTTTGTAAAATACTGGGAAATATACTCTTGTTCCATGTAAGTGGTGCTTGTTTACCCTCTTGTTTCATGTAGTTACAGGGTAAGTGTGACATTGCGGGCCGTAAATTAAAGTGGTGCTTGTTACCCTCTTCTTCCATGTAGTTACAGGGTAAGTACAATAAAAATATATACACAATCTTATATCACTGACTCGGAAACCTTTATTTGAAAAACAACTTAATTCAAAACAGATGAACATGGAACAAGAGGGTAACACGCACCACTACATGAAACAAGAGTATCTTTCCCCAATATTTAAGCAAAAATTGCAATTGGTTTAGGTTTCAGTGCACTTTTGTTAAAAAGATTACTGTATAAATGCAAATTACACATGTACCCTGTAATTTTTAAAAAGCCTAAACAGCATGTATT
The DNA here is from genome assembly GCF_029890125.1 of Rhinichthys klamathensis goyatoka. Taxonomy (NCBI): domain Eukaryota; kingdom Metazoa; phylum Chordata; class Actinopteri; order Cypriniformes; family Leuciscidae; genus Rhinichthys; species Rhinichthys klamathensis. The sequence goes on along the minus strand of NW_026606794.1, from coordinate 2,297,040 downwards.
GGTTCACCATTATTAAAAAAGGGTATGTTCTTGCTAAGTTGCTCTCAAATGTAAGATTGTTGTATCATAATAGTAGAATAAGTACCCCTTAGTTCTATAATACTTACAGTATAAATGATTTTTTTATTCTCCTGGCGCTTACCCTTTTATTCCCCAAACTTTACATATTGTTCCCTCATACTTACATGTAAGTTCTTTATAGGTACACTATAATTACAGAAAGTTACACTGTAAAATCGCTTTAATTACGCAGTACTTTCCGGGCTGTAATCTAAAGCGTTACCGAAAAAGTAAAAGTTTCATTCAATCTTCTAAAGAACCACTCACAGGCCTGTAGTTGTTGTCTCTGTCAGTGCAACCACACTCCTTGAAGGGCACACATTGGTCTCCACTGAGGACAAATCCAGGGTCACACACACATCCCTCAACACAGGGCTCAGTACAAGTGCCTTCAGATCCAGGGTCCTGACAACTGGCTGGACACGCTGAACCACAAGGCTCATAGTGACTCCCAACCTGACATTTAATAGCTGCAAGAAATGGAAATAAAGGAGAGGTGTTCAATAAACAGATAAGAACAATGAGAACAAATGAATGAAAATACTGGGAATAGGATAGACGAGAAACTGGAGACAATGGCCGGAGAAGGAGAGACAAAAGTACAACTCAGCCACTTTAGCAACAAAAGAGAGAAACAGCACCTATTGATGGCTCCCTAATTGAAGGGTGCAAACTACAAAGTCTTAAAAAGGATACCAGGATACAGTTAATAGCAGGTTTTAAAGGGCGCTTTACAGAATGCCTGTAGGGCTCAAACACTTACGGCAGAAGGTGTTATTTCTCCAGTTAATTGGCACCCCAGCTTGAGCGCACAGGTCAGCATAGCTTTGAACAGCTTGGCACAGTGCCACTGTGGCGCCACCGGTGCCACACTGATCAAACACACAGTTCTCAAAGTAAGGCTCGGGAGGCACCACTGCATGACATGGCTTGAAGATTCCTGGGAAAATAATAATGAATAAAGCTTTAATGGTGCAAAAAACAGGTGTCAGAAGAACGGCTCTATAAAACTGAGAAAATCAATGAAATGAACAGATGTGCTGGAATCGAAGCATAGATGATAAATGTTGCCTAGGCAATTAGCTGAAATAAATAAGTTTAAGTTTTTTTTTTAAATATTTTGATTTATTTCAGATAAAGTTTTTTTTAAAGCTACAATTTTTAATATCAGTTAACTATAATAACTCTGGCATAATCCACAATTTCTAAGTATAACAAACAATCCAACCTGAGGGGAAGAAAGTGGACAATAATTATAGGTGATTGAGAAAAGAAACACTAAGCCCCAAAACACTGTTAAATTATTATATCCTGCAACCAAATCATATGCTTATTTGAAATTATTTGGGGGGAAAAAGCACATAATGAATAAGAAACAAATTAAATAAAACACCTACGAAAAATAGAACAGAAATTTTTAATTGTGATAAAGCCTTTTAAATGTTTTATGTATTTGATCAGTGACCTCATCATCAAAGTGTTTTAAATGTATGTTTGAGTGTATGTGTGTCCCACCATTTGGATCGGTGATCATGCCACAGCTAGTAGGTTTCGTAGCTTCACTCTGGATCTTGTCATCACATTCAATGTCTCCTCCGCCATGAGTACAACTATGCGAGATACGAAAGGTATGAATGATTAAAGCTTCAATGATAAAAAGAGCATATGTATATTAAAATAAATGAACAAAACCTTACTATTACTTGTGCAGTGCACAGTCAAATTTGCTTTTAACTTACTCGGGTCGGTCATCGGGCACCTGCCAGCTCTCTCCAAGCTCATTGGTGCTGTCTGTTGGCTTTCCATCTGGCTTGATGTTGTCATCATTAGGATTATCATTATAGTTTCCTGTAATATATTATCATCATTTAAATGAATCATATAAGACTATTAATATTTGGTAGTAGCAACTCTTGAGCTCTTGAGTCTTCATTATAATCATCAATAAAGTGGGATAAAATTGAATTTGCAGTCTTTACCACAGAGTCCACATAACAGTCCGCTGTAGGAGGAAGGCAGGGTGACATCTGCATGATGATTTCCATCAAAACGGACGCGCAATCCAAAGTCTGTCTCAAGCACCACAAATTTGCCACTTAGGAAGATCTTGATACCGTTTGGAAGTGTGACAGGCACAGTGACCTGAACTCCATTCACCTGCAGGATGTAGGAATAAGGTAAGCTTACGTATGCACCACAGGTCTGATCTTCTCTAATCTGTTATTTAGATCTCACAAATCTCAGAAATGTCCCTTACCTGAACTTTGCGACCCTTGCCCAAAATGACCTTTGTGTCATGGACATTGATGATAACAGATCTGACATAAGACACTTTCTTATTATTGTCTCTGTGCTCGTTCTGTGTCTCCACAGAAAAGTATGGCAAGCCGGAGGTCTCATTACAGGGCTTAGTGAGGGTGTAGGAGCAGGCACCCATGAAGTGATGTACTTTATCATCAAAGGAGTTATAATGAGGGTCACCAGAAACAGAGCAAATGCCTGTACCTAAAAGAGATAAAAATGGGGAGATAAAAAAAAATTAGTTCCATGTCTCAACAGGTTTGTGCAGAACTCCATGTGTGTATGTGATAAGATGTGTAAACAAATATACCAGTGCTAAAAACTGTACTAAGTGTAAACCAGTATATATTTGTTACCAAGTGGTTTGCAGACATAGTCTCCATCTTGAAGTTGGCAACTCTCAGTAGGAAGACAGCTGGTGTTGTAACACTGAATAGTTCCTCCACCCTCACATGTACACTTCTGAGTACAGCTCTCCAGATACCAGCTCTCATTCACCTAAACATGGCCACATTGAGAGGAATGTGTTAAAACATCAACCACATTTCTTCTTTTTTAAAACATGAATGCCTTATTTTAATAAAATAAATCTTCACTATGTTTTAAGCAATCCTATAGACTATATGAACGCTAATAGAATGGATTTTGATTTATCCCAGTGACTCGATTCATTTGATCGGTTCACCAAAAAGGTTAATTAAGCCAAATGATTTGTTCAGTGACTGTGTTACGCCAGTAGGTAGCGAAAAGCGTCTTACTGGCTGCGTCCGAAAGCTTAGGCAACTTAGGCAAATTGCCCAATCAGGCAATAGGTGTGTTTGACTTGAAGAGGCGCTGCACAGACTGATCGGTGTATGACATCAAAGTACCGTGAGAGCGATTAGAGAGCAGATGGCTCCGTATGCTTTTGAATCGCTCATGCGATACAACAACCGGCCCTCAGGGCACCACTACAATTTGAACGAATGCACCTAATGACTGCGGAATGTGATACGATCATTGGATTAAGACGTGTCTCGCATAGCAGAGGCAGCATTATTTCTCTGCCATTCTGCAGTTGGTTATAATTGGCATTTTTCAGCTTTCCGATGCAGCCGTTGTGTTGTGTTGTTGAATTATTTACTCAACCTATTCGTTAAAACATCCAGTCGACTGAATATTTGCTTATCCTTTATTATAATTTGTCTGATATAACCATCCATTTTAATTCTAATTCTAATAACTATGTATTTTTAATTTTATAATTTTTTCTAGTTAATTCCAATAAACTATCTGAAAGTGACAAACACAACAACAACAGCATAAATAAAACAGAAAACAATCTCCATTAAAGTATTGATGTGCATAATTTATTCACGTCGCAGTGCATGGCTGGGAACTTGCGCATCGCATTAATCACAGTATTGTTTCAAATGTGCTCAGATTGGACAGACATACAGAAGGTAAGTCATGAATAGTTTTTATAGTGTGGCTTTTTGAGTTGGTGCTCTTGCTGTTTAGTGTTTAAAGCATTTTTAATGACAGACACAATGTGTTTGTCACGTTTTCTGAAGAATAATATGACACACTTGAAAAACTATGAAAAACAAAATGTCATAGAGTGAAAAAAACGAGCAATTAATATGCAAACTATAGTTTCTATGAATATCTGCTCTTCAAGAGGTCTGAATATTTATTTATTCTATAAGACCTCATTAACAGAGAAATACATCAATAACATCATGGATGATCCGAGAACATGGGACATTTTTAAATAACTTGTCATGGTTGCAGTGGTTTTGTGGATGTTTTGATCAAAATTATGACAATTATTTTCATAATCTCGTCCATGGCCCCAGAAGCCCACGGGTCGGCCCTGGTTTTAAACTCACTGGGTGGTAGGAGCCTGAGGGGTCCACACAGCCACAGTCTTTAGCAGGAACACATTTGTTGTCACTGAGGATGAAGCCAGGGTCGCACTCACAGCCCTCTACACACTTCTCACTGCAGCCCGGTGGTCCATTGATACCCAGACATGTCTCTGGACAGGAGCTCACACATATGGAGTAATGGCTGTTTGGAGGACATACCAGAGCTGGAGAAAAATGAGGAAAAACATCATGAACTGATGGTGAAAATAAGGTTAAAGTGCGGATGCATTGTTTGTGGAGTATGTAGTTTCCCAGTCTCATGTCCCCATCCCCATGTGACAGCATTCCTGTCTCTACCACTCTGGCCTTTAAAGGCATAAAAGCTTCATAAATAATAAAAACAATCAGGCTAAAGTTAACGTAAGAGTTCAACTAGCTGTCCTATTTAAAACCCCTTGAACTGCATTTACTTCAATAATTTATTTTGTGCATTAGAGAGAGCAAGCTAGCTTCACTGGGAGTATGAAATGTTATTCTTGCACGGATGCATGTTGCCAAATTTTGCTGCTTTATCATATTCTCAATCCATTCAACACTTAATGCAATATGAGAGTATGACTCACGGCAGAAGTCTGGCTCCCTCCACTGATGGACAGGTGCACCTGCACTCAGGCAAGCATCAGTGTAAGCTTGAAGCTGGTCACAAAGGACCTGCTGCAGCCCTTGATAACGGCACATATCAAACACACAGCTCTGGAAGAACGGCAACGGGTCCACCACACTTATACAGTCCCTGTGAGGAGCAAATGTAAGAGAAAGTGTACAATGTTTAAGCACTAAAAGTTTTTCAAACATTGCTTATTAGCAGTATTTGGAAATTTCATAGTTGGCAAGTCCTAACCTAAAAGGTCCATTTGTGTCAGTTATTCTCCCACAGTTCTCTGGGTTTGACACCACACCCTCCAGCACAGGATCACAGGGTGGTTGAGGTCCAGGGTCAGGCTTGCACCTGAAAACACAACATCATCGAACATATGAAATCGACCTAATCCTTTAAAACATTGTGCTGCCTGTGTGACCGGTCCTATTCAACCCGCTTCGAGCGGGATTTGAACCGGGGTCTCTGGTGTGAGAGGCGGGCGTGCTAACAAGGACACTTAAGATCGCAGACTCTATCATCAGTCACTAACAAGGACGCTAACGGCAGAAGCCTAGCATCAGTCGCTAACATGCCTCTTGAGGCTAGGGGAGTGAGGTTTACATGCACAGCTCTTACTGGCCTAAGTCCATTACACCTGCATGTGCAGTTGATAAAATGAAGAAGAGAAAGAGGTACTGACGTTGCATCCTCGTCCTCATCAGTTTGCCAGCTGTCGCCAAACTGATGTGAGCTGTCAGATTGGGAGCCATCTGGCTTAGTGAAGTCATTATTAGGGTTTCCATCGTAGTCCCCACACAGGCCACACATCTGGTCATAGTAGGAACTGATGAGAAAGAGAAGAACAAAGCGAGAGGGATTAATATTAAGATGTTCATTTCCCCAGAGATGGTTTTTTCTTTTCTTTTTTTTTTTTGTGGGATTTACTCAAATCCTATAACCTTTAAAGGGTTAGTTCACCCAAAAATGAAAATTCTGTCATTAATTTCTCACCATCATGTCGTTTGAAACTCGTAAGACTTTCGTTCATCTTCGAAACACAAATGAACATCTTTTAATGAAACCTGAGAGCTTTCTGTCCCTCCATTGACAGTCTACGCAACTTTAAACCCCCAGAAAGATAGTAAAGACATCATTAGAGTAATCCATGTGACTCCAGAGGTTTAGCCTCAATTTTATGAAGTGACGTGAGTGCTTTGTTTGAGCAAAAAAACACAATTTACCACTTTATTTACAAAATATAAATCTCCAACCCGTGTTCACGAGAGCACAATGACGCATTCGTGTTGACGCGAGAGCTGACGTTGTTACATGACCATGCGTTAGACATTCATTTTTTATAAATAGAGTGGTAAATTAAGTTTTTTGGTGCAAAGAAAGCACTCACGTCACTTCATAACCAGGTTAATCCACTGGGGTCACATGGATTACTTTACTACCTTTCTGGAACTTGAAGGCGGTAATTGTGTGTAGGCTGTCAATAGAGGGACAGAAAGCTCTCAGATTTAATTAAAAAGATCTTTATTTGTGTTCTGAAGATAAACAAAAGTGTTACGGGTTTGGAACGACATGATGGTGAGAAATGAATGACAGAATTTTAATTTTGGGGTTAACTAAGAATCATGGTGGATCTTAGTGTTTCATAGTGGATCATACTTCAGGTCAGGGTTATGTACTGTGTATATATTTCAATCAGGCTGTTTTTAGAGTTTTAGTACCTGGGAACAGAGATCTTGGCGTAATGGTTGCCGTCCCACTTCACCTCCAGGCCGAACGAAGTTGTGAGGATTACATATTGGCCAGCAAGAGACAGAGAAATGAGCGGAGATGGCGAGTGGGGGAGGGACACCCTGAGTCCATTTACCTGGATGTGTGAAAAAGAGATAAACAATAGAGATGGATTGAAGACTAATGTTATCTTTGACTAGAAGAAATGTGATTATGAACAGATTAGGAACAACTGAAAGAAAATATTTTGGATAAGAGGAGTGTTTTAAGAGGAGTGTCTTAAAACTATTGTCTTTATTTACTTAATTCCATAATCTAAAAGAGACTAAAAAATATTTTAGCTGTCTCAATTCTTCATTTCAAGATTACAGAATGACTTCAGTGGTGGTTTAATGATGGCAGCTGCTGTGGATACTGACCAGAGTTCTCCTGTTTTTCATCATTGTCACAGTGACACCATCAACAGTCACGTACAGTTTCCTCAGGTAAGAAACACCAGAAATTCCTCTCTCTTCATTCTTACCCTCTATTGAGAACCAGGGGCCTGTAGACCCAGGAGAGAGGAAAATAGTTATTTTAAAGTTGTACACTTAGAATCTTATTTAAACTTCAGTTTTTAAGTTAATTTTGGGAACATTTAATGTACATTGAATCAATATTAGGAATGTCAGGATTTTTTGTTTCTCCATAACACCTACTAACGACCAAAGCATTCTAATGTCACTGCTGTTTGTGGATGGTTTTAACATGGTTTTGGACATTGCTTACCAGTGTTGTTTTTACAGGTGCGGGCCAGAGTGTAGGTGCAAGTGCCCATGAAGCTGTAGTATTTGCCATCAAAGGTGTTATAATGAGGGTCACCAGAGATAATACAGTCTTGAGATCCTGGGGGATTGTGAAAAGAGAATGATTAAGTATTTTTAATTACATCAACCATTTTTTAAGCACTAAAGTTTGCATAAAGTGCAATAGTATATTGTTGGACTCAGTTTGTAAACATTAAAAAGTTTGTGATGTAATAATCTGTTTGCATGTAATACAACATCCTACTACAAAGGTATGCTATTATATGAAAGTAAGTTCACACGAATAGTCAAGCTACAGTCTCCATTTCTATAGCCAAATATACATGATACAATGTGTAATCAAATATTAAGAAGGATTAATTACAAACAGCATCTGTCTTGCAAACCAAGACCAGTTTTTTTCTTATTAATGCATATACATGCTGGACAAAGCCGAGCTATAATTACATCTAAATTTGTTAGCTCAACATTGCAAAACTGGACTAGTATGATTTTAAGTCAGACTTTTTTTATATATTTTTTTAAAGACACTTACTGAGTTTACCTAACTATGGTACTCACCTTCTGGGTAACACCCGATTACACCATCCTGTACTCCACATTGTTCCTTTGGTGGACAGTCAGCAGCACTACAGGAAACGAATGGGGGGTTACACTTACACAGTAGCTCACAGTCCTTGGTGTAGAACTCTTCACCTGGCTAAATCCATGCAGAGAAGAAATATGTTAGTTTGATGAAAAATACTACTTGATTGACTATAACAAACCATCGCTGTCCTAAATGATACCACATACAGTTTCCTCACCTGATAATAATGTCCATTATGCCTGCAGCCACATGTGTCTTCTTTCACGCACTGACCAGCACTGAGGATGTATCCAGGGTCACAAACACATCCTTCAGAACAAGGCCCAGTGCACTGATTTGGTGGAATTGGGTTACAGGAAGGTTGGCAAATTGGGGCGCATGACTCAAAATGACTGTTGGGTGGGCATTTCAGAGCTGGAGAGGAAGAATGTGTATTAGTGCTTGTCATAAACTTCACTCTATCTGACAGTATGTTAGAGTTTATGGTTGAGGAATATGTATTTTTCAGACATACGACAGAAGGTGCTGTTTCTCCAGGGTCCAATTGTGACGCCACGGTCCTGACATTCGTTGACGTACGACTCTATTGCTTCACACAATGCAGAATGAGCTCCATCCAGCTCACACACATCAAACAAACAGTCTTGGAAGAAACCCTATACACACAGGGTTAAGATCTGTAAGTATCTTTTATATGGTTAAAATTACACACTAAAGCATTTCAAATAATCTGACTTGACTTCACTCACATTTGGGTTGACTTTTGGATGGCAAGCAGCAAATGGGCCATTGGTGTCCAATATGAGACCACAGTAAGCAGGCCCTTCATACAAATCCTGCTCAGCATCTGTACATCCTGGGGTTGGGTTGACCTCTGGCTTGTTACACCTGAAATGCAGAATCAAAGTTAAGTCATCTATGATATGAATTAATAGATAGCATACTGTAGATGAGTCTTTTAGGACTAACAGTATGTGCATTGCATATTGCCTTACTCAGGGTCTGTGTTCCAGCTGTGGCCAAAGTCATTGGGGTTTTGGACCAGTTCACCAGTCGGGGTCTGGAAGTCATCCTTAGGGTCTCCGTTGTAGTCCCCACACAGTCCACAAAGTTTGTCCTCATAGCTGTAAAATGATCACAAGCATGTAGAAACATTTAAAAGTGGATCAAGTTGTAATAGTTATTAAAAAGACTTTTATAAGAACCCTACTCACTCCTTGATAACTTTAATGTCCATAAAGTGGTTTCCATCGTAACGTACAGTAACTCCAAAGTTCAAGACCACTGTGTAGTGCTTGCCAGACATAAAAATGTCAACACCACTGACAGGAGTCAGAGGAATGTTCACTTTGGTACCATTGACCTGAGAAAAGTCAGAAAACATAACTGTCCATTTGAATGTGCCTCTATATAAGATGTCTACAGTATATGTACATTAGCAGTAATATTGAAATTAATGTTCTTTTCTCTTACCTGCACAGTTCCTCCTTTCAGAATGGACACTATCACTCCCAGCGCATGGACATGAACAGCTTTTACATAGCTGATATAAGGATTGTTGTAGCGATTCTCATTGTCTGTGTATACAGCAAAGTAAGGCACATCTGTGCTGTTACAAAGTTCAGACATCAGGTAAGAACAGTTTCCCATGAAGTCGTAGCGCCGCTTATCAAAGGTGGTGTAATGGGGGTCACCAGAAGAAATACAGGTGGAAGTTCCTGTGAGTGAAAAATATTTTGATGTCAAAGATATATATTTAAAAAAATAGAGGAAATAATGTTGTTGTTGTTGTTTTGTCCATTACCTTTAGGGTAGCAGCCATGCACTCCACCAACCTCCCGACATTCTTCTGTCACAGAGTCACAGGTGTTGTCCACACAGTCGAAAGTGTAGTTGCCAGCACAGCGACACAACTTGGAACAGCCATTTCCAAAAATGATCTCACCAGGCTGAGTGTAAATACAGAACAAGTTTAGAGCAAAGGCTTAGGTCCCAGAAATGGATAAAAATACAGCCTCACATCAACGACAACTCTTGTACCTCAAAGTAATTGTTTTCTTCATCCAGGCACCCACACTGCTCAATAGGAACACAGCGCCGGCCACGGAAAACAAATCCTGGTTTACAGAAGCAGCCGCTGATACAAGAACCAGAGCAGTTGGTGGAGGGTTCTGCGCAGGTAGGAATACAGGCTGGGCCGCAATCAATGTATTCAGAGTCTGGAGGGCAGTTCACTGTTGGAACACATGAAGAGTTATTTAGCTATACAAATGTTGTAATTTCCTGATAGAGCAGGAGCAGGTACTCATGAAGTGATCTACTTTATTATCAGAGGAGGCAATGAGGGTCAATAAAGACAAAACAAATTCTTATATCTAAAGAGAAAGATAAAAATGAATTTAGAAATATAAGTTCCAGATCTGTCAGAAGTTTCAATTGGTTTGTGTATAACTGCATGTGTGTATATTCAGGATATGTTAATATGTGTAAATAAATGTACCCATGTGTTCATAACATTATTATGTATAAACCAGTACTATAATTGTTACCACTTGGTTTGCAGACATAGTCTCCATCTTCAAGTTGGCAACTCTCAGTAGGAAGACAGCTGGTGTCGTAACACTGAATAGTTCCTCCACCCTCACATGTACACTTCTGCTTACAGCCCTCCAGATACCAGCTCTCATTCACCTAAACATGGCCACAGTGAGAGGAATGTCTGTCATTTCTGGAGTGGTTTCATGAATGTTGAAATCAAAGTTTTGGATCTTATTTTCATAATCTCGTCCATGGCACCAGAAGCCCACGGGGCGGCCCTGGTTTTAAACTCACTGGGTGGTAGGAGCCTGAGGGGTCCACACAGCCACAGTCTTTAGCAGGAACACATTTGTTGTCACTGAGGATGAAGCCAGGGTCGCACTCACAGCCCTCTACACACTTCTCACTGCAGCCCGGTGGTCCATTGATACCCAGACATGTCTCCGGACAGGAGCTCACACATATGGAGTAATGGCTGTTCGGAGGACATACCAGAGCTGTAGAAAAAAGGGGTAAAGCATCAGTAAATGACTGTGAAATTAAGGCTGAAGTGAGGATGCAATGTGGAGTATGTAGTTTCCCAGTCTCATGTCTTCTTCCCTCAGTGATGGCATTCCTGTCATAGAAGTCTAATAAATAATAAAAGCAAAAAGACTCTAGCTGTCTTTTTCCAACCTCCTGAACTCCATGTCAATAATTAATATTGTGCATTAGAGAAAGCTTAAAGCAGGCTTGTCACTGGGAATGTGAAATGTTATTCTTGCATGGATGTAAGTTGCCAAATTGTACTTCTTTAGTATATGTTTAAAACGTTATACACTGTGCGATACGATACAACCTATAAGAGAGTATGACTCACGGCAGAAGTCTGGCTCCCTCCACTGATGGACAGGTGCACCTGCACTCAGGCAAGCATCAGTGTAAGCTTGAAGCTGGTCACAAAGGACCTGCTGCAGCCCTTGATAACGGCACATATCAAACACACAGCTCTGGAAGAACGGCAACGGGTCCACCACACTTATACAGTCCCTGTGAGGAGCAAATGTAAGAGAAAGTGTACAATGTTTAAGCACTAAAAGTTTTTCATCATTGTTTATTAACAGTATTTGGAAATGTCATAGTTTGGTAAATCCTAACCTAAAAGGTCCATTTGTGTCAGTTATTCTCCCACAGTTCTCTGGGTTTGACACCACACCCTCCAGCACAGGATCACAGGGTGGTTGAGGTCCAGGGTCAGGCTTGCACCTGAAAACACAACATCATCGAACATATGAAATCGACCTAATCCTCAAAACATTGTGCTGCCTGTGTGACCGGTCCTATTCAACCCGCTTCGAGCGGGATTTGAACTGGGGTCTCTGGTGTGAGAGGCGGGCGTGCTAACAAGGACACTTAAGATCGCAGACTCTATGATCTGTCACTAGTGCGCCTCTTGAGGCCAGTGGAGTGAGGTTTACACACACAGCTCTTACTGGCCTACATGCGTTACATTCGCTCCCCTAAACCTCACTCTTATCCGTTTCAACTGCACCAAATGTAACCTGTCCTACTCGACCCGCTCCGAGGGGGATTCGAACCGGTGTGGGAGGCGGGCGCACTAACAAGGACGCTAACGGCAGCAGCCTAGCATCAGTCGCTAACATGCCTCTTGAGGCTAGGGGAGTGAGGTTTACATGCACAGCTCTTACTGGCCTAAGTCCATTACACCTGCATGTGCAGTTGATAAAATGAAGAAGAGAAAGAGGTACTGACGTTGCATCCTCGTCCTCATCAGTTTGCCAGCTGTCGCCAAACTGATGTGAGCTGTCAGATTGGGAGCCATCTGGCTTAGTGAAGTCATTATTAGGGTTTCCATCGTAGTCCCCACACAGGCCACACATCTGGTCATAGTAGGAACTGATAAAATGAGAGAGAGAGAGAGAGAGAGAGAGAGAGAGAGAGAGAGAGAGAGAGAGAGAGAGAGAGAGAGAGAGAGAGAGAGAGAGAGAGAGAGAGAGAGAGAGAGAGAGAGAGAGAGAGAGAGAGAGAGAGAGAGAGAGAGAGAGAGAGAGAGAGAGAGAGAGAGAGAGAGAGAGAGAGAGATTAATGTAAAGATGTTCGTTTCCCTAGAGACACTTTTTGTTTTTTCTTTTGCAGGATTTACTCAAGTCCTATAACCCTTAATAATCATGGTGGATCTTAGTGTTTCCTGACCAATACTTCAGGTCAGAGTTATGTACTGTGTATTTCAATGAGGCTGTTTTCAGAGTTTTAGTACCTAGGAACAGAGATCTTGGCGTAATGGTTGCCGTCCCACTTCACCTCTAGGCCGAACGAAGTTGTGAGGATTACATATTGGCCAGCAAGAGACAGAGAAATGAGCGGAGATGGCGAGTGGGGGAGGGACACCCTGAGTCCATTTACCTGGATGTGTGAAAAAGAGATAAACAATAGAGATGGATTGAAGACTAATGTTATCTTTGACTAGAATAACTGTGAGATTTTTTTTCTTTTGTTGTAAAGGAAATATTATTGAAGAAATGAAAAATGGACAGAGATATTGTGATTATGAACACAGATTAGGAACAACTGAAAGAAAATATTTAAGATGAAAACTATTATGTCCATAGTCCATTTACTTAATCTCAGAAATGAAAATTTCAGAAAAACTAAAATATAGTTTAGCTGTTGACTTAAAATCTCAATTGTTGATCTCAAGTTTACAGAATGACTTCAGTGGTGGTTTAATGATGGCAGCTGCTGTGGATACTGACCAGAGTTCTCCTGTTTTTCATCATTGTCACAGTGACACCATCAACAGTCACGTACAGTTTCCTCAGGTAAGAAACACCAGAAATTCCTCTCTCTTCATTCTTACCCTCTATTGAGAACCAGGGGCCTGTAGACCCAGGAGAGAGGAAAGCAAAGTTGTTTTAAAAGTGTATTATACTTTACAGTTTAAACTATTAAAACTTTTGAATTTTGTTTCAGGAATATTTCATGTACATTGAATCGGAATAGGATTTTTGTGCTACTCCATAACAACTACTGATAACCAAAGCACTGTTAACTCATTGCTAGTTTTGGATCTTTGTACCCTGTCTTGGCCATTGCTTACCAGTGTTGTTTTTACAAGTGCGGGCCAGAGTGTAGGTGCAAGTGCCCATGAAGCTGTAGTATTTGCCATCAAAGGTGTTATAATGAGGGTCACCAGAGATAATACAGTCTTGAGATCCTGGGGGATTGTGAAAAGAAATTAAGTTTTTTATAAATGAATCAACCATTTGTTAAGGGCTAAAGAATATGCAGTTTGGTTTAGGATATTGTATAATAATGTAATATTGTATATAGTGCATTATTTATAATAAAAAGAATAAAAAAAGAAGAGGAAGAATAATAAAATAAAAATAAAGTATGTGGTGCTATGACCTGACCACAGTATACTATTACAAAAAGTACATTTACATGTACAGTTAACATGCATAGTCAAGCCACATTTTACCTCTCTTTGTCCAAGTATGCATGACACAATACGTAATCGAGTATTTGAAGAATTAAATACACATTGCATGTCACATCTTTCAAAGCATGCACACAGCACTGAGACCAGTTGTAGTCTGATTAACAAGTACAGGCTAGACAAAGTTAAGCTACAATCACATGTATGATTTGATAACAAAATTATGCAAAAAATTATTTCAGATTAAATTGTTCACATGTTAAAAAGACATATTATTGCTTTAGTCTGACTGAAATCCTATTTTAATGTGAATAGAAACACACTTACGGAGTTAACCAAAGTACTCACCTTCTGGGTAACACCCAATTACACCATCCTGTACTCCACATTGTTCCTTTGGTGGACAGTCAGCAGCACTACAGGAAACGAATGGGGGGTTACACTTACACAGTAGCTCACAGTCCTTGGTGTAGAACTCTTCACCTGGCTAAATCCATGCAGAGAAGAAATATGTTAGTTTGATGAAAAATACTACTTGATTGACTATAACAAACCATCGCTGTCCTAAATGATCCCACATACAGTTTCCTCACCTGATAATAATGTCCATTATGCCTGCAGCCACATGTGTCTTCTTTCACGCACTGACCAGCACTGAGGATGTATCCAGGGTCACAAACACATCCTTCAGAACAAGGCCCAGTGCACTGATTTGGTGGAATTGGGTTACAGGAAGGTTGGCAAATTGGGGCGCATGACTCAAAATGACTGTTGGGTGGGCATTTCAGAGCTGGAGAGGAAGAATGTGTATTAGTGCTTGTCATAAACTTCACTCTATCTGACAGTATGTTAGAGTTTATGGTTGAGGAATATGTATTTTTCAGACATACGACAGAAGGTGCTGTTTCTCCAGGGTCCAATTGTGACGCCACGGTCCTGACATTCGTTGACGTACGACTCTATTGCTTCACACAATGCAGAATGAGCTCCATCCAGCTCACACACATCAAACAAACAGTCTTGGAAGAAACCCTATACACACAGGGTTAAGATCTGTAAGTATCTTTTATATGGTTAAAATTACACACTAAAGCATTTCAAATAATCTGACTTGACTTCACTCACATTTGGGTTGACTTTTGGATGGCAAGCAGCAAATGGGCCATTGGTGTCCAATATGAGACCACAGTAAGCAGGCCCTTCATACAAATCCTGCTCAGCATCTGTACATCCTGGGGTTGGGTTGACCTCTGGCTTGTTACACCTGAAATGCAGAATCAAAGTTAAGTCATCTATGATATGAATTAATAGATAGCATACTGTAGATGAGTCTTTTAGGACTAACAGTATGTGCATTGCATATTGCCTTACTCAGGGTCTGTGTTCCAGCTGTGGCCAAAGTCATTGGGGTTTTGGACCAGTTCACCAGTCGGGGTCTGGAAGTCATCCTTAGGGTCTCCGTTGTAGTCCCCACACAGTCCACAAAGTTTGTCCTCATAGCTGTAAAATGATCACAAGCATGTAGAAACATTTAAAAGTGGATCAAGTTGTAATAGTTATTAAAAAGACTTTTATAAGAACCCTACTCACTCCTTGATAACTTTAATGTCCATAAAGTGGTTTCCATCGTAACGTACAGTAACTCCAAAGTTCAAGACCACTGTGTAGTGCTTGCCAGACATAAAAATGTCAACACCACTGACAGGAGTCAGAGGAATGTTCACTTTGGTACCATTGACCTGAGAAAAGTCAGAAAACATAACTGTCCATTTGAATGTGCCTCTATATAAGATGTCTACAGTATATGTACATTAGCAGTAATATTGAAATTAATGTTCTTTTCTCTTACCTGCACAGTTCCTCCTTTCAGAATGGACACTATCACTCCCAGCGCATGGACATGAACAGCTTTTACATAGCTGATATAAGGATTGTTGTAGCGATTCTCATTGTCTGTGTATACAGCAAAGTAAGGCACATCTGTGCTGTTACAAAGTTCAGACATCAGGTAAGAACAGTTTCCCATGAAGTCGTAGCGCCGCTTATCAAAGGTGGTGTAATGGGGGTCACCAGAAGAAATACAGGTGGAAGTTCCTGTGAGTGAAAAATATTTTGATGTCAAAGATATATATTTAAAAAAAATAGAGGAAATAATGTTGTTGTTGTTGTTTTGTCCATTACCTTTAGGGTAGCAGCCATGCACTCCACCAACCTCCCGACATTCTTCTGTCACAGAGTCACAGGTGTTGTCCACACAGTCGAAAGTGTAGTTGCCAGCACAGCGACACAACTTGGAACAGCCATTTCCAAAAATGATCTCACCAGGCTGAGTGTAAATACAGAACAAGTTTAGAGCAAAGGCTTAGGTCCCAGAAATGGATAAAAATACAGCCTCACATCAACGACAACTCTTGTACCTCAAAGTAATTGTTTTCTTCATCCAGGCACCCACACTGCTCAATAGGAACACAGCGCCGGCCACGGAAAACAAATCCTGGTTTACAGAAGCAGCCGCTGATACAAGAACCAGAGCAGTTGGTGGAGGGTTCTGCGCAGGTAGGAATACAGGCTGGGCCGCAATCAATGTATTCAGAGTCTGGAGGGCAGTTCACTGTTGGAACACATGAAGAGTTATTTAGCTATACAAATGTTGTAATTTCCTGATAGAGCAGGAGCAGGTACTCATGAAGTGATCTACTTTATTATCAGAGGAGGCAATGAGGGTCAATAAAGACAAAACAAATTCTTATATCTAAAGAGAAAGATAAAAATGAATTTAGAAATATAAGTTCCAGATCTGTCAGAAGTTTCAATTGGTTTGTGTATAACTGCATGTGTGTATATTCAGGATATGTTAATATGTGTAAATAAATGTACCCATGTGTTCATAACATTATTATGTATAAACCAGTACTATAATTGTTACCACTTGGTTTGCAGACATAGTCTCCATCTTCAAGTTGGCAACTCTCAGTAGGAAGACAGCTGGTGTCGTAACACTGAATAGTTCCTCCACCCTCACATGTACACTTCTGCTTACAGCCCTCCAGATACCAGCTCTCATTCACCTAAACATGGCCACAGTGAGAGGAATGTCTGTCATTTCTGGAGTGGTTTCATGAATGTTGAAATCAAAGTTTTGGATCTTATTTTCATAATCTCGTCCATGGCACCAGAAGCCCACGGGGCGGCCCTGGTTTTAAACTCACTGGGTGGTAGGAGCCTGAGGGGTCCACACAGCCACAGTCTTTAGCAGGAACACATTTGTTGTCACTGAGGATGAAGCCAGGGTCGCACTCACAGCCCTCTACACACTTCTCACTGCAGCCCGGTGGTCCATTGATACCCAGACATGTCTCCGGACAGGAGCTCACACATATGGAGTAATGGCTGTTCGGAGGGCATACCAGAGCTGTAGAAAAAAGGGGTAAAGCATCAGTAAATGACTGTGAAATTATGGCTGAAGTGAGGATGCAATGTGGAGTATGTAGTTTCCCAGTCTCATGTCCTCTTCCCTCAGTGACGGCATTCCTGTCATAGAAGTCTAATAAATAATTAAAGCAAAAAGACTAAAGCTAACATAAGTAATCGACTCTAGCTGTCTTTTTCCAACCTCCTAAACTCCATGACAATAATTAATATTGTGCATTAGAGAAAGCTTAAAGAAGGCTTGTCACTGGGAATGTGAAATGTTATTCTTGCATGGATGTAAGTTGCCAAATTGTACTTCTTTAGTATATGTTTAAAACGTTATACACTGTGCGATGCGATACAACCTATAAGAGAGTATGACTCACGGCAGAAGTCTGGCTCCCTCCACTGATGGACAGGTGCACCTGCACTCAGGCAAGCATCAGTGTAAGCTTGAAGCTGGTCACAAAGGACCTGCTGCAGCCCTTGATAACGGCACATATCAAACACACAGCTCTGGAAGAACGGCAACGGGTCCACCACACTTATACAGTCCCTGTGAGGAGCAAATGTAAGAGAAAGTGTACAATGTTTAAGCACTAAAAGTTTTTCATCATTGTTTATTAACAGTATTTGGAAATGTCATAGTTTGGTAAATCCTAACCTAAAAGGTCCATTTGTGTCAGTTATTCTCCCACAGTTCTCTGGGTTTGACACCACACCCTCCAGCACAGGATCACAGGGTGGTTGAGGTCCAGGGTCAGGCTTGCACCTGAAAACACAACATCATCGAACATATGAAATCGACCTAATCCTCAAAACATTGTGCTGCCTGTGTGACCGGTCCTATTCAACCCGCTTCGAGCGGGATTTGAACTGGGGTCTCTGGTGTGAGAGGGGGGCGTGCTAACAAGGACACTTAAGATCGCAGACTCTATGATCAGTCACTAGTGCGCCTCTTGAGGCCAGTGGAGTGAGGTTTACACACACAGCTCTCACTGGCCTACATGCGTTACATTCGCTCCCCTAAACCTCACTCTTATCCGTTTCAACTGCACCAAATGTAACCTGTCCTACTCGACCCGCTCCGAGGGGGATTCGAACCGGTGTGGGAGGCGGGCGCACTAACAAGGACGCTAACGGCAGCAGCCTAGCATCAGTCGCTAACATGCCTCTTGAGGCTAGGGGAGTGAGGTTTACATGCACAGCTCTTACTGGCCTAAGTCCATTACACCTGCATGTGCAGTTGATAAAATGAAGAAGAGAAAGAGATACTGACGTTGCATCCTCGTCCTCATCAGTTTGCCAGCTGTCGCCAAACTGATGTGAGCTGTCAGATTGGGAGCCATCTGGCTTAGTGAAGTCATTATTAGGGTTTCCATCGTAGTCCCCACACAGGCCACACATCTGGTCATAGTAGGAACTGATAAAATGAGAGAGAGAGAGGAAAAAAGAGAGAGAGATTAATGTAAAGATGTTCGTTTCCCTAGAGACACTTTTTGTTTTTTCTTTTGCAGGATTTACTCAAGTCCTATAACCCTTAATAATCATGGTGGATCTTAGTGTTTCCTGACCAATACTTCAGGTCAGAGTTATGTACTGTGTATTTCAATGAGGCTGTTTTCAGAGTTTTAGTACCTAGGAACAGAGATCTTGGCGTAATGGTTGCCGTCCCACTTCACCTCTAGGCCGAACGAAGTTGTGAGGATTACATATTGGCCAGCAAGAGACAGAGAAATGAGCGGAGATGGCGAGTGGGGGAGGGACACCCTGAGTCCATTTACCTGGATGTGTGAAAAAGAGATAAACAATAGAGATGGATTGAAGACTAATGTTATCTTTGACTAGAAGAAATGTAATTATGAACAGATTAGGAACAACTGAAACAAAATATTTTGGATAAGAGGAGTGTCTTAAGAGGAGTGTCTCAAAACTATTGTCTTTATTTACTTAATGCCATAATCTAAGAGAGACTAAATCATATTTCTCAATTCTTCATTTCAAGATTACAGAATGACTTCAGTGGTGGTTTAATGATGGCAGCTGCTGTGGATACTGACCAGAGTTCTCCTGTTTTTCATCATTGTCACAGTGACACCATCAACAGTCACGTACAGTTTCCTCAGGTAAGAAACACCAGAAATTCCTCTCTCTTCATTCTTACCCTCTATGGAGAACCAGGGGCCTGTAGACCCAGGACATAGTTAAGTAGTTATTTTAAAGCTGTACACTTAGAATCTTATTTAAACTTCAGTTTTTAAGTAAATTTTGGGAACATTTAATGTACATTGAATCAATATTAGGAATGTCAGGATTTTGTGTTTCTCCATAACACCTACTAACGACCAAAGCATTCTAATGTCACTGCTGTTTGTGGATGGTTTTAACATGGTTTTGGACATTGCTTACCAGTGTTGTTTTTACAGGTGCGGGCCAGAGTGTAGGTGCAAGTGCCCATGAAGCTGTAGTATTTGCCATCAAAGGTGTTATAATGAGGGTCACCAGAGATAATACAGTCTTGAGATCCTGGGGGATTGTGAAAAGAGAATGATTAAGTATTTTTAATTACATCAACCATTTTTTAAGCACTAAAGTTTGCATAAAGTGCAATAGTATATTGTTGGACTCAGTTTGTAAACATTAAAAAGTTTGTGATGTAATAATCTGTTTGCATGTAATACAACATCCTACTACAAAGGTATGCTATTATATGAAAGTAAGTTCACACGAATAGTCAAGCTACAGTCTCCATTTCTATAGCCAAATATACATGATACAATGTGTAATCAAATATTAAGAAGGATTAATTACAAACAGCATCTGTCTTGCAAACCAAGACCAGTTTTTTTCTTATTAATGCATATACATGCTGGACAAAGCCGAGCTATAATTACATCTAAATTTGTTAGCTCAACATTGCAAAATTGGACTAGTATGATTTTAAGTCGGAATTTTTTATTTATTTTATTTTTTAAGACACTTACTGAGTTTACCTAACTATGGTACTCACCTTCTGGGTAACACCCGATTACACCATCCTGTACTCCACATTGTTCCTTTGGTGGACAGTCAGCAGCACTACAGGAAACGAATGGGGGGTTACACTTACACAGTAGCTCACAGTCCTTGGTGTAGAACTCTTCACCTGGCTAAATCCATGCAGAGAAGAAATATGTTAGTTTGATAAAAAATACTACTTGATTGACTATAACAAACCATCGCTGTCCTAAATGATACCACATACAGTTTCCTCACCTGATAATAATGTCCATTATGCCTGCAGCCACATGTGTCTTCTTTCACGCACTGACCAGCACTGAGGATGTATCCAGGGTCACAAACACATCCTTCAGAACAAGGCCCAGTGCACTGATTTGGTGGAATTGGGTTACAGGAAGGTTGGCAAATTGGGGCGCATGACTCAAAATGACTGTTGGGTGGGCATTTCAGAGCTGGAGAGGAAGAATGTGTATTAGTGCTTGTCATAAACTTCACTCTATCTGACAGTATGTTAGAGTTTATGGTTGAGGAATATGTATTTTTCAGACATACGACAGAAGGTGCTGTTTCTCCAGGGTCCAATTGTGACGCCACGGTCCTGACATTCGTTGACGTACGACTCTATTGCTTCACACAATGCAGAATGAGCTCCATCCAGCTCACACACATCAAACAAACAGTCTTGGAAGAAACCCTATACACACAGGGTTAAGATCTGTAAGTATCTTTTATATGGTTAAAATTACACACTAAAGCATTTCAAATAATCTGACTTGACTTCACTCACATTTGGGTTGACTTTTGGATGGCAAGCAGCAAATGGGCCATTGGTGTCCAATATGAGACCACAGTAAGCAGGCCCTTCATACAAATCCTGCTCAGCATCTGTACATCCTGGGGTTGGGTTGACCTCTGGCTTGTTACACCTGAAATGCAGAATCAAAGTTAAGTCATCTATGATATGAATTAATAGATAGCATACTGTAGATGAGTCTTTTAGGACTAACAGTATGTGCATTGCATATTGCCTTACTCAGGGTCTGTGTTCCAGCTGTGGCCAAAGTCATTGGGGTTTTGGACCAGTTCACCAGTCGGGGTCTGGAAGTCATCCTTAGGGTCTCCGTTGTAGTCCCCACACAGTCCACAAAGTTTGTCCTCATAGCTGTAAAATGATCACAAGCATGTAGAAACATTTAAAAGTGGATCAAGTTGTAATAGTTATTAAAAAGACTTTTATAAGAACCCTACTCACTCCTTGATAACTTTAATGTCCATAAAGTGGTTTCCATCGTAACGTACAGTAACTCCAAAGTTCAAGACCACTGTGTAGTGCTTGCCAGACATAAAAATGTCAACACCACTGACAGGAGTCAGAGGAATGTTCACTTTGGTACCATTGACCTGAGAAAAGTCAGAAAACATAACTGTCCATTTGAATGTGCCTCTAAATAAGATGTCTACAGTATATGTACATTAGCAGTAATATTGAAATTAATGTTCTTTTCTCTTACCTGCACAGTTCCTCCTTTCAGAATGGACACTATCACTCCCAGCGCATGGACATGAACAGCTTTTACATAGCTGATATAAGGATTGTTGTAGCGATTCTCATTGTCTGTGTATACAGCAAAGTAAGGCACATCTGTGCTGTTACAAAGTTCAGACATCAGGTAAGAACAGTTTCCCATGAAGTCGTAGCGCCGCTTATCAAAGGTGGTGTAATGGGGGTCACCAGAAGAAATACAGGTGGAAGTTCCTGTGAGTGAAAAATATTTTGATGTCAAAGATATATATTTAAAAAAATAGAGGAAATAATGTTGTTGTTTTGTCCATTACCTTTAGGGTAGCAGCCATGCACTCCACCAACCTCCCGACATTCTTCTGTCACAGAGTCACAGGTGTTGTCCACACAGTCGAAAGTGTAGTTGCCAGCACAGCGACACAACTTGGAACAGCCATTTCCAAAAATGATCTCACCAGGCTGAGTGTAAATACAGAACAAGTTTAGAGCAAAGGCTTAGGTCCCAGAAATGGATAAAAATACAGCCTCACATCAACGACAACTCTTGTACCTCAAAGTAATTGTTTTCTTCATCCAGGCACCCACACTGCTCAATAGGAACACAGCGCCGGCCACGGAAAACAAATCCTGGTTTACAGAAGCAGCCGCTGATACAAGAACCAGAGCAGTTGGTGGAGGGTTCTGCGCAGGTAGGAATACAGGCTGGGCCGCAATCAATGTATTCAGAGTCTGGAGGGCAGTTCACTGTTGGAACACATGAAGAGTTATTTAGCTATACAAATGTTGTAATTTCTTGATAGACTTTTATAAGGAAAATAGAACAAGTTTAACTTACCTGGTGGTGTTGGTTTTGGAGTAGTTGGCTTAGGTGTAGTTGGTTTAGGAGTTGATGGACCTGGTGTTGTTGGTTTAGGAGTAGTGGGTTGGGGTGTAGATGGTTTAGGAGTTGATGGACCCTGTGTTGTTGGTTTAGGTGTAGTAGGTTGGGGTGTAGATGGTCTAGGAGTTGATGGACCCTGTGTTGTTGGATTAGGTGTAGTGGGTTGGGCTGTAGATGGTTTAGGAGTTGATGGGCCTGGTGTTGTTGGTTTAGGTGTAGTGGGTTGGGGTGTAGATGGTTTAGGAGTTGATGGACCCTGTGTTGTTGGTTTAGGTGTAGTGGGTTGGGGTGTAGATGGTTTAGGAGTTGATGGACCCTGTGTTGTTGGTTTAGGTGTAGTGGGTTGGGGTGGGGATGGCTTAGGTGTTGTTGGAGTTGCTAAAATCAAGCAAGAAAACAATCAATAGACTGGTGGTTTCTCCATATTTTTGGACATTTTTTGACAATCGCTACATATAACCTTAAAATGATACAGTCTGCCACCTACCTGTACAACTGGTAATGCAGACACTATCAATAGCAATATCTGTCTTGTCTGTTTCACCATAAACACCAACAATTACAAACTGAAATAAAAAAAAATGAATTACAATGTAAACACATGCTCCTTTGGCAATATATATTCTTTAAAAAAATATAAAGAAGCTCTGTCACAAATTCCTAACTAAGAGAATAAAACTGACCTGCACTGTACCAGCTGTGCCAATGTAACGAACACTTGCAGGCTTCCAGTCTTGACCTTGATTCCCTGTGAGGCTGAAAATAGGGACTCCAAGTGCCCCACCTAAAACAAAATAATAATAAACAAATCTGAGCTAAAATCTCAGTAGTTAATCTGTATTGTAAAATTTTCAGAAACCATTGATCATTCAGTTTTTAAAAGTTGATTCATTGCTTTAATATGTGCATATGATCCTCATGATATTGTAATATAATTGTCTTTTGAACTTAAAGATGTTTAAATAAACTCTTAATCTTCACTCTATAGAATGACTCTTACCAGTGGTGACTGCATGGACATTAAGTTCCATGTTGGCAGCACTGCCATACATGTAGTAATGAAAGTCCAGCTGCAGGCAACCAGAGACTGAGGTAGAGGGACTCCAGAGCTGAGCGGATTCTGATTCAATGCTATAGCTGGAGTCCAATAACAAGTATGACCCCACTGCATTGGAAAGAAACAGTTTGAGAAAATAGGGAATTTTGGGAAATAGGGAAGTCCTTAAAATCATTGTTGTCTTGAACAAAGTCACAGGGTGGAATGTTGGACTCACGTCCTGGTTTGGAGTAATCATCATCAGGGCCAGTGCCTGGTGTCTCTGTCGGTCCAGTCCAAGTCTCCCAACCATAGATATCGTCATTTGATACCTCATTCATCCAGCCACAATAGTCTTTATCATCAAAATCACACCCAGCTATACAGCCTGTAAAAAAAAAATATATATATTTTTTTATTATTATTATTATTATATTAATACGAAATGTGTATCTTTGTAACCTGCAATAAGGGTAGAATAAAGTACCAGCACATGCTCCCTCGTTGATGACAATGTTATCCAGGGCAGTGTCACATGATGAAGAGAGCCCACGCATTGCTTGAAAAACAATCTAGAAGAGAACAATAACATTAAAGCAGGCTGAAAAGGAATTTTCTGTCATGCTGTGGGAGTTGTTCTGTCAGTAAATGCTTTAGCTGTGTCTAACTTTTTTTTATAACTGATGATGAAGATAAAGACCATATAGATTAGACAATCTGTAATGCATAAGCCTTGTAGCCACAAGCACAGTGACCCCACTGACATGTAACAGCTAAAATCTTCTACAAAGGTCTCGATCCTTTTGGCAGTTTGGTCAGGTATGGCAGGACGGCACCCATTTCATTTAAAAATGCATGTTAGAGCCTTTGAATAATTCTAGAGCCTTACATGAACACTTGAATTAGCACTACTAGCAATCTTTTGCTGTTTTTAAGCAGACCCACGTACCTGAGTCTGCCCGGCTGGTATGGGAACTGTGACAGAAGCTCCAAGCCATGACGGGCTCTGAATCCCAGTTTTTTGCCACAGTTGTTCCTCAGAGCCAGAATGTTTGGCCAGCACAGTCAGAGTGTTACTGCCATCACTGCCATACATGTAGTAGTAGAACTGTACACAGATCTCAGCAGGTCCATTACTAATAACTGGGCTGAGGAGGCGTACTTTCTGTCCATTTATGCTGTTGTCAGCCTCATGATATATGTAAAAGCCAGCTATGGGGGAAAGGGGATCAATTTAACAATGAATGAGAGCAAGGAACAGTAACAAAAAAGTGCTTTACCATTTCATAGGTTACCTGACAAAACATATTTAATTAATTAGTGTAACATAATTAGTGCACTGTAATTTTGTAAACATTTGTGGTTGCTGTAATTTTAGTATTTTTCAAAAAGTGCTGCTGAAAAACATTCGGCAATGAATGTGCATCTTTAGTGACTGATCATTGGATTAATGTTTGTTGGTTTGGCGCTCATACTCACAGCCATCTGGATAGTCTCCATCAGGTCCTGTTTCTGGAGTTGGGGTGGGTCCAGTATGGCGTGTCCAATCACCGTTATCTGTGATGTCTTGTTGGAAGTTGCAGAAAGGTTCTTCATTTTTGTTGAAGTCACAGGAGGCCAAAACTACTTAAAAGATAGAAAACCATGACATTTTAGTTTTCAGTGGTAGAAATTGTCTAAAATTGACTTCACATGGAATTCTAGTTAATTTAGAATTATTTAAGGATATGGTGTTACGTCATAAACAGTCCTTAAATGAGGAATGAATCATGCTAATCTTTTTTGTATTGTTTTCCAGTTGTACTACAATGCCATAAATGTTATTTATGTTCATAATGTGTTGGTAATGGACATGGACCTTAGATATGCTTTATGGAGGCCTACCGTACTCCACCCATTTACAACCAGTTCTCAAGTCATTTTGTAATCATATGTGTCCTTGCTTGATTGCAAGTGTGAACATTTTGTGTGTTTTTTTTATGTGACAGAACAAAATAAAGTCAGGAAATTTTCCAATAGCGCTAATTCTCTAGTTAATCATTGTCCTTTTTAACATTTTATATGATGATTTACTTACCAGCATCTCTCTCTGTCACGTCATATCTATAAAAACATGAAATAATTGAGTCTGAGTTAACTAATACCAGAAAAAGACAAAAGAGCTGGCTATATTTTAATATTCATGTTAAATTAACTGGATAATCATTTAAGAATTTCTTATACACAGGTAGAAAAGTAGTGTAATTCAGTTACATAATAGTAGTCATCACCATAACATTTATCATCTGTTCCCATCATTATGATTAATGTCTAAAATCAAAGTTGCTTTTTAAATGAGATGGTAAATGCTTAATTGCATGTAAACTAAGACTGTAAGAAAGTGACAATAATGCATTAATGTTGTGCACAAAATTAAGAAATAGCAAAACTCTGATGTGTTATCGAGCATTTCCCCGTACAATTTTGGGGGTCTTTGCCTGTTTTCCTAATTTAATTGTTAGTAATGTGTTGCTCTATTTAAATGCATACTGCAAATGATTAACAAGTATTGGATAAATCATGTTCATTGTATAGACATTAATATTTAGAATATGCATATATTTGTATTATTTCCGCCAGTACATACAATAATCATCTTTTACTGAATCTATACTTAAAACCAAAATTAGGTTTAAATTCACATTACTGCTGAAATTATACCAAATTACTAAATAATTATGAGAATCTCACCTATTCTCGTTGTTGTCTATGGTAAAGCAACCTGTTATCCATATTACTACTAGTATTAACTCCAGATGTCCCATGTCTGGATTAATGGACGGTGTTAGGTTCACAAAGACAGAAGCGAGAAAGATCTGTGAGTTTATAAACGGTCGGTCGATGTAGGGTCGGTGGGGCAGGGCATGAGAAGGTGTGTATCAGTTTTTATCACTTTCATGAATATTCTTTTACATAGCTCATTGCAAAACCAGATTAGTGAATCAGTAACTGTTTGTGATTATGACCAGGGTGTGTTCCCCCTGTTTTCTTAGGTGTTATGGGTTGAAACGTTTATCAGAAGATGCAGTGAATTTCAGCTCATACAGTACATAGACCTTTGAATTGAACTGTCAAAGCAGGAATCCCCCATGTGGTTTATCACAAATTTTTTACGATGTTTTTTTTTTACTAGTCTGACTCTGAATAGCACCGCACTCTTAGGTTTAATGGGGTTGTATATAGAGCCCAAGGGTTCTTGACTCAATTTTAAAGAATGCTTTATGCCAAAAAGGATATATAAGGAGAAATGTCTTAAATGATTGCCTAATGTTTTCATGTTTAAGGAATTATTTAAACTTTTCAACAAGCTGTTTAATTCATAAAAAAATTATTAAAATTAAAAATGAATTCAATCTTTTAATTAAAACCAAATTCATAAATTGATGGAATAAACCTTACCCCTATAAAGGTTCTATACATGAAGTGCCTGACAGAACCCTTTAAGGTTCTTCAATACATAGAACATTTTATTCAGAGAGTGTAGGAGTTCATTACTGATATCATTAAGCTCTGATATGAATTAAACATTTGTTTTTTTCCAAATTCAAGATATTGAAAATATAAAAAAAGTTTAAATTGTATATAGATTGTTTATAGAATTAGCATGTGTGTAGAAAGCTTAATTATTGTCACGGTCGGTTGTAGGCTATGAGAGCTGTCAGACTGGATCTAATCGGAGCAGTCACATTATTTAACAACACAAACAAAATAACAAACATGCAGGAGTAACACAACCAACTTAACATTGATGAGAATGGACAAAGAAACAACAAAAAATGAAGGCTATAAATAATAGACTCAGTGAAGGGAGAAAACAAGGAACAAGTGGGATTAATAAATGAACAAATGAGTAACCACAAAAACGAATGGGAGCATGCCTAGTAGAAACCATTGCTGTGTTTGAAATCGCCACTTATTTCCTCATTCACTATTCCCTACGTTAGTCCATTAATAAAGTCCAGCTAAAGGAGTGTTTGAAAACAAGTGAACGAATAAGGAAACTGAGTGTGCTGGAAGGGTTGCCGCTTTGCATAGTTTGTGCTTGCCGTTTAATAATCATTTGAAACTTAGCAAACTGGCAGCTCCACTGAAGAGATCTTGAACTCTGTCATGGAAATTTAACTTATAATTTATACCTTAATTAAACTATTTAATAATCAATTAAAAAGAAATGTATACCTGTATGATATTACGCTGACTGTAGCTGCACTGACTGGAACAGCGGTTTGGGAAATGGATGAATGGATTATTCAGCCGCAGCTAGGTGGCATCTTCTGGTGAGACCTATGGGTGAGACTGTAAAAAATGGGTGAGACAGGAATGGGCTCTATGCACGGCGGTATTTCCGGTGAAGGTCTAAGGATGCTGGATTACTTCCGCCGATCGTAGAGTCCAATGCTATACCGAGAATTTATATTGGTTTTTATACTCTATTGCTATACTAAAGAAACGTTAGTCACAAAAACAGACAAAACAGACACTCCTCATTTTGTTTATGCTTCTTATTATATTAAATAAACATAACTATATATAAAATAAAATCTAAACGTATTAAAGTTTCGTTTCAAAGACGAGAGGACAGTACATTTTGAAGACTCTCCCATAATCCCGTTTTCCTTGGTTTTCCTCCGCTTTAAATCTCCCCAACCGGAAACGCACGAGCATCCTTGCGTCAAACGCGGAAGTTATGCGTGCATATAGCCATAGCATATAGCCCATTCATTCGACACGACCCTCACGGTGCATTATGGGTATTCTCTAGTCTAGCGCACACCGGATTTACACTCGTTATTGCTGTGCATAATGAGATTGAATGAGTGCACTCGATAACGGACACCACTACGATTGGCTGTCCTCTCAATTATAGTGCCACGTTTAAGGGTATAGGGTGCGATTTCGGACACAGCCCATGACAACAAATGAACAGGGACAAAGCGGAGACGGGAACTAAGACGCGTGCTCATGACGTCACTGTTTTCACAAATTCGACTTTTGGGGGTTTATACTAAAATAATAACGCAGTACCCACACGTGTTTAGTTCATTATCCTGTGTATTCAAGTCGCTCAGTTTGTTCTGTTCCATGTCTGGTATTGTGCTCTGCATGCTGTTTTGTTGTATTTGCTATTCAGTGTTGGGTATAAGTAGGCTACTCTAAAGAAAATAAATAAATTAATTAATAGTTAATTACATCTTCAACAGTGTAATTGGATTGCTGTAGGCTACTTACTACTCTCTCTAAAAAAGTATTGCATTACTTTACTTTCTAAATCCCATATAATCTTCGACCAATTGAACAATACAAAGATAGACATGAAACTGCTCCTTTAATCCATTCAAATAAATAATATAAAAATGC
Organism: Rhinichthys klamathensis goyatoka; assembly: GCF_029890125.1. Classification (NCBI taxonomy): domain Eukaryota; kingdom Metazoa; phylum Chordata; class Actinopteri; order Cypriniformes; family Leuciscidae; genus Rhinichthys; species Rhinichthys klamathensis. The sequence goes on along the minus strand of NW_026606794.1, from coordinate 2,267,825 downwards.
ATAAATTATTGTTGAACTTGAAAGGTTACATTAAAAACATACATTTTAACATTATATGTTATTTTTTGTATGTTTAATCCACTATTGTTTTATATAAAATCGTCTATATAGCCTATTTAATGCAATTACAGAAGTAACTGATTACAGAAAAATTTTTTTTAATTACAGCTCGTATTGGATTTTATACTTTAATAAATATGATGCACTTTGATCAAGCATTTGCATCTCAGTTTCTTCATTGGACTTTATATGTGACAATAATAACCAACCTTAGTCATTTCCGCGGATCGTGTGAACAGTGATTGTTTTGACAACATTGTCGTCTATGTGAACAACGCAAAGGAAAAACTTTTCCGTTTTTAGCTACATCGTTGTCGTGTAAACACTAATACAGGTAAAACGGAAACCTCATGTGACTATATTGTTGTTATATTTTGAAAAAAAAAAAAAAATAGACACATAAACAAGTTTAGTTTTCTTTTACTGTATTGCTATGACATTCACAAAATAACTGAAGTAATAATTGAATTTTTTTTCAGTCGTCCAGTTATGAAGCAAGTTAGTAACTAACAAAACCACTGAGATAATGACACTTGAGGAAAACGAATCAGTGCTCACAAGTATTACTTCTGATGCTAAATTAATTCTGTCCTGCATGTGACAAGAACTGATGGGAATCACTAGAATCCACCCATGTTCTCTGATAACGCATGCACTGTACTTTTATGATGCCTGTAAAAAGAGGCGCCCTGAAAATGACGATTCGAATCAGGTTCAGCCCATCAACGTGAGCCACTAAAGCTTGATGATTCAAGGTCAACTCTCTCTTAAGTACGCTAAAGTATTTTGTCCAGGCTAAACTTACAATTAAAAAAAGATCACCTTTTTTCTTCACACACTTCATTATTGTAATCCATATTGTAATGGATCATTCAGTTATCAGATACACAAGAATTGTTGTATACTTTGATTAGTACGCCTATAAAAAACAACATTATGTTATATAATGTTTAACAGATCTGAATGTACATACTGATCTGTAAAGTGCTATATCATATTAGGTAATGACTTTATATTGTAAAGTGTTACTGAATCATCTGTATGTGGTATGCAGCATTCAGATTAAAAGTAGTAGTTTTGTGTAATTTATAAACAAAACCTGAAAAGGTTTGTGTGTGTGTGTGTGTGTGTGTGTGTGTGTGTGTGTGTAAATCTGTGTGCTTAAAGACACTTGCATTAATAAAGGGATTTAGTTTGGTTTGGTGCTTTGTTTGTTCTTCCCAAATGTCAAAATGTGAAGTGTTATTTTGCAACTGAAACTTTTGCGTCTGTTTGCAAAAAGCTGATGCATCATTTTGATTGCAAAGGCCTTGGAACTTAATGGGATTACGGTCTTACAGTCACACAAGGAAGTCACACAGGTGCGGGAAAAGATTTAACAAACTTACTGTACTGCTTGTATTCATGCCTGTACATGCACAGTGGGTGTGATTTGATTCAAATCTAGATTGAGTTACACTTTACAATAATGTTTAACTTTGTTCAAATTTGTAAATGTGTTAGGTGTAAAAAAAAAAAATTAACTATTTTTACAGCATTTATAAATCTAGGTTATTCATTTATATACTGTTGTTTGTTGCTAATCCATGTTTTTACATAATACATGAACTAGTGTTCATTGTACCAATTGAGATGTTAGAAATTTAATTGAATACACTGTTCAAAGGTTTGGAGTCAGAAATTTTTTTTTGAAAGAAATGAACTTATTCAGAGAGAATGCGTTAAATTGATTAAAAGTGACAGTAAAGACATTTATAATGTTACAAAAGATTTGAATTTCAAATGAATGTTGTTCTTTTGAACTTTATCTCTTTAAAATCTCTTTAGATACTGTATACCAGTTTCCACCAAAAATTAAGTTTTTAAATTGGTTTCATCATTGCTAATAATAAGAAAAATGTCTTGACCATCACATCCGCATATTAGAATAACTTCTGAAGGATCAATGGACACTGAAGTCTGGAGCAATGATGCTGCAAATTCATGCCATCAAAGGATTAAGTTACATTTTAGAATATATTGAAATAGAAAACGGTTATGTTAAATTGTAATAATAGGTCACAATATTACTGTTTTACTGTATTTTTGATCAAATAAATGCAGCTTTTGTGAGCATTAGAAACATCTTTCAAAAACATTAAAAAATCTTGGAGACCTTAAACTTTTGAACAGTATGTAAAAATGAGCATTGATCAAGATAATAAATGCTTGGAAAAGTATTTTTTGTTATCTATTGCGTTTACTCTTTGATGCACAAGCTTTGGATACCCCCTCTAATGCACAACATGGGTCTAAAAAGACCCGTATTCATTTCCTATGTTATTTCATGCATGGCTCGGCCTTTTTTTTTGTTTCACCTTTTGAAATCACTTTATTTGAGCATTTTATATTTCATGATCTATACATTTCATGATTTATGAATATTCAAAATATCTTGTTTTCAATTATCACAAATTCATATTTTAATATTTCCTAGGTTTTGTGTGTACATCAAAATCTAAAATGAATCTAAAAATGACCTATCTATGCAAGTGTGATAAAACAAAAGAATAAAGAAAACTTTTTGTTAAAATAACCATTGTCACAGTTGTTTAGATCAACACATTTACTGTAACACTTGAAATATGTTTATTGGCCACTTTGTCACGCATAACACACATATAACCGATAACACTGAAATTGAACTGTAGTGTATAGTGCAACTGTGGGATCTCCCCACCACCAATGTGCAGCATCCACCCGGATGATGCGACAGCAGCCATAGTGCACCAGAACGCCACCACACGACGGCTTATGTGACCGATAGCATTGATTTATGACCACAAATAAAAATTAATATGGAGGTACTGCCCAGGTAAGGTTTCTGCCCAACAGCACCAATATATACTTGTATATATAACTTTCTATTGCAACTTTTATTTTGTTGACCTAGCTAACATTAGATAAAATAAAATATGTCGACCGCAAGCTAGCTAATAGTATTGGACATGTTTCTCTTTTGCACTAGTAATGGATTTCAAGGTCAAGGTAACCTTAGCCTAAAAACGTTCAAATTTTAGGCTATATCTAGATGTCTCACAAAATATCAAATATTTTCTGTGACAAAAAATGTATTAAATAAAACTTACACGCATGAAATATACAAAAGCAGCCATGTTGAATTGTGAAATGTGTGGCAGGTGAATAGTTTTCTGCAGTAAATATATTTATACTATTTATAAATATCAAAGGTTCCTATATGGGTCATTTTTGACCCATGTGTGTAAAATTGATGTAGAAATACAAAAACCGTGTTTGTTTATAAAGTAAGAATAATAGAGAATAAAGAAAATAAAAATAATGATTTGTGGAAATCAAAAACAAGATATTTAATGAATACCTGGATTAATAAATGATAAAATATATTTATTTCAAATATTCAGCAAAGAAACATGAATACGGGTCTTTTTAGACCCATGTTGCGCATTAGAAGGGTAGTGAAACAAAAATTATTTTTATTCGAAAAGTAAGAAAGGAAAAATTTAAATAAGGATTTGTAATGATCTAAAACAAGTTAATTGAGGAATACCTGGAATATTGAATGATGAAATTAATTTCTTGCAAAGATATAGAAAATGAAAACTCAGTCGGATCTATTTAGACCCATGTTGTGCATCAAAGGGTTAAAAAAATGTCAACGTAACGTTGTAAAATGTTACTATAAAAATGCTACTAGATAGTTTGCAGTTTGAATTCATCCCTAAAATATTTGGGGCATTTGGCCATGCAGACAGACATACTGTATGTTGCCACTCTATAATGATACATTTGATCCTTGCACTGTATTTTACATTTTTATGTACATCTTGTATGTACTATATGCCACGGTTATGTTTAGTTTAATTTGTGTTTCAGTTTGGTTTCCCTGTTTCCTGTGATTTTATTCCTTGTTGATTTCTTCGGTTTCTGATTAATTCACTTGTGTATCATTTAGCTCCTTTGTTTGCATTTGTATATACCATACTCTGTTTTGTTCAGGTCATGGTCCGGTATCGTCAGTGTTAAACTGTAGCTATACGTGGTTGTTATTGTTTCCTCCTGTTATCTTCTTTTTGGATTTAATAAAGACTGTTTTTGTTATACTCCTTTCGTCATGCACTTTACTGCAACAACACACCTTGACACTGTAGAGAGAGCTTTTTATTTATATTGCCTAAAACATTAATAAGTGGCTTGATCCCAGGAAACTACAGCGATAAGTAAGTTTAAACCTTTGTCCCATATGGTTATAGTAGATTATAGTCCTCTGAGTCATGACTGTACCAAAAACCTTTTCACTGTTGCTATTGATCAGCACGATTTAATCGTCACCTTTAGACTCAATAACTATGTTCATTTTCTGAGTCATATATACACAAAACCTACAGATCCCTCTCATTCATCATTTAATTTTATCTGTCTTCCCACGCAGATCCTCCTATTCTTTGAATTTGACAATTACGTCTCTGTTTTTCCTGGAATTTGAAAAATGAATGTGTATAATGTCATAGATATGACATGCTGTGCAGGCAGCTATACTTCCAACATAGAAAATTTTACTTTGTTTCTCGTGTGCGATTTTTCCATCTATGTTGCAGCAATAATCTCAAACACATTGTGGCAACTTTGTTTTTAATTCATTTTAATTAAATTGTTTATTTAATATTCATTTTTATTTTATACATAATTATATACAGTATATAAAAAGTGATGGCCAAAAGTGATGTCCATCAGAAAAATTGACATCTTCACTCTTTATTCAAATATTTTTTAAATTTGTTAACGATTTTGTAAGCATATTTTGTGTTTGTAGTCAATTGTTTTATTTGTGAAAACAATGAAACATGCCAAATATGTGGACATAATTTGTCCAGGCTGTCATACAAAGGCATTAACCATCTCATTAAATGAGAAAACCAATGAAATCTTAATAACTGATTATGTTGTAGTCAACGTATGTGTCACGGGTGTGGTGCAGGCAGATGAAGAGGCAGAATCCAAATTCCAAACAATATAACTTTACTTACAAAATATCTAGCACGGGTACAGGCAGGCAGAAGGTTTTCACACAAATGCTAACACAACGTAACATAAGACAACGACCGACAAGGACAGGCTGAACAGAAGCAAACTAAATACAAACATGAATCAACCATAACAAGGTGAAGACAGGTGACACTGATGAAGATAACGATAAACAGGCTGGTAAGTGATGGAGTGAGTTCAGGTGTGGAGACAAGGAGGATTCTGGGTAGTGTAGTGCAGACAAAGACAGACAGGTGCAGACGAGGACTGTGACATTACTCCCCCCTCCCGGTAGGCGTGACCTCATGCCTTAGAACAGGGGTGGGAGGGTGGGCATCCTGGAGTCCATGACGGGAAGGCGGACCGGGTACAGGAGGACGGACTCCAGGATGGACCAGGCGGCCATGGCGGAGCAGGACGTGGGCGTGGCCAGGGCAGAGCAGACGAACCCTCGGGCGTCCAGGGCGGTGGTGAGGACCCTTCGGGCGGCCATGGTGGCGAGGACCCCTCGGGCGGCCATGGCGGTGACCTATGGCCCCCCCCCCAAAAAATTATTGGGGAGAGTGACAGGCTGGGCAGACGGGAGGTGAGCAGACCCAGACTGGGCAGACGGGACATGAACAGTCTCTGGCTGGGCAGACGGGACGTTCACAGTCTCTGGCTGGGCAAGCGGTGAGGGCTCTTTGCTGGACGGGACCAGTGGCGAAGGTTTTGAGCTGGGCGGAACCAGCGGTGAAGAGGGCTTTGAGCTGGATGGAACCAGCGGTGAAGAGGGCTTTGAGCTGGACGGAATCAGCGGTGAAGAGGGCTTTGAGCTGGACGGAACCAGCGGTGAAGAGGGCTTTGAGCTGGACAGAACCAGCGGTTAAGAGGGCTTTGGACTGGATAGGACCAGCGGCGAGGGCTCTGGGCTGGATTTATGGGCTGTAGATGTGTGTGCTGCCCACACACACACACAAAACAGCCACAATGAGCACCGAGTCTTCCAGAGCAGACTCAAATGCAGCGGTCTCGGGCTGGGTGGTCTCGGCACTTACTGTCTCAGACGTGGCGGGCATGACGCATACTGCCTTGGGCTCGGCAGCTCTGGCGTGAAGTGCGGGCTCGGCTGGACTGGCGTCAAGTGCAGGCTTCCTGAGAACGAGGATCAGACGAGGCCGCCTACTTGGCTGGAGATTTCCCTGAAGTGTTGCGGGGTTCATGTTGTTTTGGTCGGTCGTTCTGTCACTTTTTTAGGTCTGGTCTTCTGTCACGGCTCACAGATGAATTAGACAGGCAGGTAAGTTACAATGTTTTAATTGCAGAAAGGATCGGACATGGAGACAAATGGTGAGTAACAACACAGATAATCAGGGAAGCTTAGCTGAATGGTAATGTCCTTCTTTCTCTTGCAGATGGTGAGGATAGGGGAAGATGGCTTCGGGTTGCAGATGGAGCGAGTGCGTCTCAGGTAGATGGACAGGTAAGTGTCAGGGAGTCTGTGAGTCATGGAATGACAAGACCAGACCATAACTGCAGGGAGAGTGAGTGTTTTATAGTCCATGCTTGTGATGGGACACAGGTGATGGTGATCATGATGAGGATGATGAGGCGCAGGTGCAGGTGATGATGACGACCGGGAATGCTGGGAAGTGTAGTGAAGACACAGATGAAGGAGGTGAATGTGACAGTATGTTTTGTGTTGTGAGCTTTTTGTTTTTCTATGCATTTAAAAAAATGTTGCATAGTAAAATAAAACCTGTAACTTGTTTGCCTTTTTTTTGGTGTCAAAATATTTTTGACATATATATTTTTAAATAAGATATTTCCTCTTAATTTAATGGTTTAATAAATCTCGTAGGGTCATTAAAAATAAATATCCCCTCCAGACATCACTTTTGGACACTATTATATATATATATATATATATATATATATACAGCCTAGAAAGTAGGAATTCAATATTTGGAAAAGTTGTGTAACGGCTTGGTCTCTATCCTCCTTCCATAAAAAAATGTTTTCTCTAATATAGACATAGATGTTATAAACTTTAGATGGTAAATACCAGAATTTTTAGATGGCATAAACAAAGATTTCTAAATGATCTTTTCTCAAATTCAGAGGAATTTTGGCGAACTCATCTTAACAGCATTGCTTCTGTTCATTTATTCCATGCCCTGCTCTCCTGTCACACCATGTCAACTGCATTAATGGCAACTGCATCAAATGTTGATCTTTTTCTATTTATTCAGTATCACTGTGGAATGATGGGCTTTGCAATAGTTGAAAACAGCCTTATAATCCCAGATTTATCAGCAGTTACGTTTGCTGCTTTGAGTTCATGGCTGGTGTCTGGTCCTTCTGCCATAGTGTTAAGACACCTGAATACTTTAGGTCAGTGTATCTGCATAAAATTCTGCATTTATATAGCACTTTATTAATTTCTTAATACTGTAGACCTATATGCACATCACCTGTGGCAGTGAAGATGTACTCTATTTTATCCCATGTTTGAAACCCAGTTTTGGTTTCCACATTTTGGCTTTCCTTTGAAAAAATAATGACAGGATTATGTGTTAATTTGATCTGAAACTAGAAATGGAGAATATAGAATGTGTCTGTACTCAAGAATAACCATGAAGATATTTCAACCTGACAATATGCTAAAAAAACCCATTAAAATATGATAGAATTGCTTTTTCCTATAGTGGACAGAGTTGTATCTAGAATTACACAGGAAAAAAAACTGTAGAATAGAAAAGAACAGAACAGATAGAATAGGATTTATTGCTATACATGGCATACCTTGTGGAAAGACTATAAAATATATTACAGAACAAGGCACAATAATAAACCATAAACAGTACAGTGTACAAAACCATATACAAAATGTGATACAGTATATTTGAGGAGGTCATAGGAGGTAAAGAATGATAAATAGTTTTTTTTATTTGACAGTGTGTTATGTAAACGTAGATTATACAGCGCGGTGACTAATGAGGTCACTTTTAGGAGTGTTTGTTGAAAAACTTGACAGCTGTAGGAAAGAAGCTGTCCTTTAATCTAGATGTTTTGGTTGATCTCAGTAATCTTTTTATCCCATGTGATGGTGTGATGGATGCACAGATTCCACAAGACTAGTGGGAGATCTCTGTGATTTTTTTTGCACACTGATGGATGATTTCAGGATGCTACGGAGCCCCCCTAGTCCCATATTGTCAAAAAAAAAATTATTATAACTATCTCGTGGCCTCAAGATAAGTAACTCGTGGCCTCAAGATAGTATCTCGTGGCCTCAAGATAGTATCTCGTGGCCTCAAGATAGTATCTCGTGGCCTCAAGATAGTATCTCGTGGCCTCAAGATAGTATCTCGTGGCCTCAAGAAAGAGATACTATCTTGAGGCCACGAGTTACTATCTTGAGGCCACGAGATACTATCTTCACACTATCTTGTGAAGTACTGGGTGATGTTGCGCTCCGGTAGGGCCAAGATGAGAGAGCGACTTCTCCGTTACTCTTGAATGGCATTCGGAGTACCCTTGGGCCATGACGACTTTATGCTGTTAAAGTTTTGAGCAGTACAAGCTGTTGGTACATGTTTGCCTTTTTGTATATATTTTCCACAAATAGTAGAGATAGTATCTTGAGGCCACGAGATAGTATCTTGAGGCCACGAGATAGTATCTTGAGGCCACGAGATAGTATCTTGAGGCCACGAGATACTATCTTGAGGCCACGAGATAGTATCTTGAGGCCACGAGATAGTATTTTGAGGCCACGAGATACTATCTTGAGGCCACGAGATACTATCTTGAGGCCACGAGATAGTATCTTGAGGCCACGAGATAGTATTTTGAGGCCACGAGATACTATCTTGAGGCCACGAGATACTATCTTGAGGCCACGAGTTACTATCTTGAGGCCACGAGATAGTATCTTAAGACAAGAGATAGTATCTTGAGGCCACGAGATAGTATCTTGAGGCCACGAGATACTATCTTGAGGCCACGAGATACTATCTTGAGGCCACGAGATACTATCTTGAGGCCACGAGATACTATCTTGAGGCCACGAGATACTATCTTGAGGCCACGAGATACTATCTTGAGGCCACGAGTTACTTATCTTGAGGCCACGAGATAGTTATAAGATTTTTTTTTGACAAAGTGGGACTAGGGGGGCTCCGTAGTACGCTTTATAATGGCTTTGGTAAAAAACAAACTAAGTGGTGCTGACTGACTTCAAATGTTCTCAGGTGTCTGAGGAAGAACAGTCTTTGATGCGCTTTTCTGTCTGTGTTGAATTGCTGTTTTAAAATGCTGCAGATGTTGGTTTTCATAAATTTGAATGAGTGTTATGGAAATTGGTTGTTTGTTAATGGCTGTTGTCCAGTGAGTGTCTTAATTTCAAGAACCACGTCTGATTTTTAGATTCTATGGGTAGCCATGTGTAAAAGGTTGTAAATGTTATATTGGCATTACATGTGGTTATGACATATGTGGTTGCCAGCAACAAAACTAAACAATGTACTTGTGAAATGTGGGAAGAGTGCATTGATCTTTGTACAAATAGCTCCGCTTGGCTAAGCCACATTGTGATACTGGGTGCGGTTTAGCCTTTTGACTTTCTCACTTAAGTCATGGATGTGGCATATTGGTGCTGACCATGTTATTATTGGCTCAACCTGGTCAAATTCTGACGCACTCTATCAATTATTATTTGATTCTAGCTACTGTGCTGTATTATCAGTTTTATTCTTGATTGATAAATTTTATAGAGGGCTTTTCTCTGTTCCCAACATTATGGGCACTGATATGTCTCCTGGTTTTACCTTTCTGAGAAAATCTTTACAGCAAGCATAATAGTTCTCTTATGTAAAAAGCATGATATTGTTTCTTTCATATGAAACACTTACCATCATGGAAAGGAACAGAAATGTTATTAATATCGTTCAGACATTTCAGGTGCTGATTCAAGGTCATCAGTTCAGAGACACAGAGATTTGACTCCTATAACAAACATGATTATTTGTTTGTGCTGCGAGTTGCTATTATTAGTTATGTGTGGTGACAGACAATGATAGAACTCCAAAGATTCAATACAGAGTAAATTGATTATAGTAAACTGGACGTATCCTGTGACTTTATTTCTTATGTGTAGATTATGACATTATTCCTGTGAAATACCTCCACCTACTGGACGTTAGCTGAAACATCCATGCAGGCAACTTTTTAAATGTTCCTATCTACTTGCAATAATTACACATAGCAGCCTTTACTTCTTGCAATAGCAAAAACACTTTCCGTAATCACACTTGCCAAACTTTCTTTCACAAAAACTGTAACAATGTATTGTTCTCAATCTCATTCTTAAATAGCCTAATATTATTTGTATGTTTTACCGAAATAGCTATAAGAAACGTGTACATTCAAATCCCAACACGTTCCTGCACAATTCCTGTCATTTTGTAAATGCTGCTTAAGAAGACAAGTGTCTGTGTTTTAAAGTTGCATGGTCATAAAAGACACATTAAAGCTTAATTAAATTAAATAAGGATAGCCTAATAAGGGTAGATACACTCTTCTCAAGAAGAAATTAAGATGCTAAGTGGGTTTTACTAGTCGACGCAGTTAAAAGGTGGATAAAAGCCAAAAGTCTCCTAGGTTTCGACCTCATCAGTCAGTCAGTAGGCAGCTCTTTGGCCGCTCAAGTTTCCGTGACGTGCGTTCGTAATTTTTAGACGTGCCTATCTGAGAAATTTGAATCGTTTATAGAAACTGTTTAATTAAATCAGACAGTTGTTTATTACAATGAGTAGTTTATTGTATCGAAACAAGCATGCTTATTGATTGATTAATTTCACCCAAAAAAAATGTAATGGGGGAGGAGGGCATCTGGCAACCAAAACTATCATGTGATGTCTGTTTAAAACGAGAAAGTAGGCCAGACCATTAGCTGCTAGCCTGTAAATGTTTGCTGGAGGTCCGATGAAGCCGCGTTTGTCCCCTGGCCCTATGCATCGATTCACGGTACGATTTATTGCGTAAATTAATTAACTCCAAATACAAACGATACATTTTTTTTTATGATCGATGTGAAAATAGTTAATCGACAATAAATAAAAAATACATTAACATCGGCTTGCTATTTGGTTAGTAAAGGCTAGTTTAAGCTAGGCTGTGTTACGTTTGAATTTGCGCGGGGCCTTTGCAATTTTAATAAAGTAATTTTAATCAATTTATCCAAGTAATTACAATACAAAATACAGTTAGTTTTCAACAGTAAACGAAGTAGTTAAGAAGTTAATTTCCGGCGCTGCGATGGCCGAGTGGTTAAGGCGTTGGACTTGAAATCCAATGGGGTCTCCCCGCGCAGGTTCGAACCCTGCTCGCAGCGGAAAATTTATTGTTTTGAGGAAGTGAAAATTGCAGTCACATGTCAGAAAAGTGTGTGTGAATGTGAAGTATGTTGGTTTTTTAAAAAGAAAACGCTGAATCCAACAAGAAACGACACATGGTAGTAACTCTATCAATGTTCAGGTGTGGATTGGTGGAATACTGAAAATAACTATTGCAGTTACAAATTTATCAAGCAAACTGCAATTCATTTTTAACTTTTGAACAAATACTGATAAATGAAAGTTACCTCAGAATGCCTTTATGTAGATCTCTTTGCTGTTTATGATCATGGATGTAGGCTATGTGGAAATAAGTGTTCACTTACTTTGGCCACGTAACTTATTTTCTCCCTAAATTTAGTTAAAATTATGACGTAGCTACATTTAAAATGCAGACACACATACAGCTATCTTTAATTAATATCTAAGGTTTTAAGTCAATTTGTAATGAAAATGTGACATCAAACCACGAAGGGTTAATTTGATTGACTGGGTATGATTCCAACACGTCTTCGATGTAATTAGACGAGCATTTCACAATCGCTGACATACTGACAGACCTCAGTACTGATCAACCGAGGACATCAGTAGATTACCAGTAAGCAGATAATTTAGATCAATCTAGACTGGTTTCACCAAGGCATCTGCGTCTATTTTGTCAGGTGTCAACTTCTTAGTTCATACCCGCATTTTGCATAAGGATGGCCGGCTTTGGGAAGCTGCGCGTCGCTGTTATCGGGGCCGGTGGTGCGGGACTCTGCGCGGCCCGCCATCTCCTCTCTCGCCCGGACACTTTCGCGCCACCTGTGGTATACGAGATCACCAAGAGCATTGGAGGAACGTGGGTCTATGAGGAAAGAGTGGGGTGTTACGACAATGGCTTACCGATTCACAGCAGCATGTACAGGGACCTCAGGTGAATTTATCAGTGCCAGTGGTTATTCTTTTATAGTGCTATTTAACTGAAATAAAATATATTTATTACAATGCAGTGTATGGATTGACGACCCATAGTAAATTCAAATCAGTCAATCAGTATTGTAACCAATCTTACTATGTCATGATAATTATTTTTTTTATTGAAATGTAATGTAAATCCACTATTTTTATTTTATTCTGTGATTTGTCTTTCCTCTTAAGCTCTTCTTGAAGTATAACTAGCCTGTGAAATATTTTAAGTGTATAAAGCTGTATATTGTAGTTTTATAATGTGTTGTCATGTATTCTCCTCACATGATAGAACCAATATTCCCAAAGAGGTGATGTCGTTCCCTGACTTTCCTTTCGCAAAGCATCTCCCCTCTTTTGTCCATCACACAGAGGTACGGAAGTACCTTGAGCAGTACTGTGATCATTTTCGCCTGTGGGACCACATCAAGGTGAAAAAATACATTTAGCCCATTTCTTACATTTTCAAATACCCCTTTGTTCATGTTCAACATGTCAGGTCAATTCTTGCTCCTTGCATGGTTTGACAGATAATCATTAATTTCACTGTTTATGACCAGTCAGTCCTGTCAGAAATCACATACCTTATCTTTACTGTACATTTATGATCGGTCTATAGAATTGTGGAAAACTACTAGAGCCACCTTTTCAAAGGACTGAATGTTGGTGATTCATTAATTTGCTTGATAACCATCAGTCTTGATAAAAAAAAAAGTACTGATAGGTGTATTCCTCTCTTCCACCAAGTTTGGCACCTCAGTGGCCTCAGTGACCCCAGTAGATGTGAAGGGTGGGTGGAATGGGTTGGCTTGGAATGTCACCTCCAATGATGGCCTAGACCACAGCAAATCCACTACAGAGCGATTTGATGCTGTTATGGTGTGTAATGGGTAAGTGCACACAGCCAAATGAGTGACCCATGGCTGCAAAACCTTCCAATGAGCAACATAGTTCAAATGTATGACTAGATCAATAAGGCCATTGGGTACAGAGGATTAAACAGTAACTAATGATGCAATGAAACTGTATTGCACTTTTACTTGTATACTGTGCCAATTTTCCCATGTAAGATGTGGTTATGTAATCAGATGAGAAAATTATTACAAATGGAGTCTTACAAATTAAATTATGTGTGTCTATTTCAGACATTTCTATGACTCCTACATCCCTGCAATACCTGGACTGGAAAAATTCAAAGGTTTTCCATTCCTTACACTACATTATACGTTTTTACTTTTGCAAAGTGAATCGAAAGAATCTAGTGTCTTGCAAACCAAGTGTGTGCTTAGCAACAAAACACCTTTGAAAATGTGCTTGGACTTGCAAATGCCTAAAGTGCCCTTAGCTGTTGCAACATGTTATCAGTTTATCAGCATGGGGGTCTACTGAGAAATGCTTTAGATATAACCGTGGCTTTGGTTAGAGACTAGACCCAGTTTTGGTTAATCATTATATTTCTTAACATTTATCAAACATCTATTGCATTAGAAATTGGAGATTAAACCATTATGTTTCTAATGATGTTAAAATTGGAGTATTTGTTATCCATTTTACAATGTGCAATGAGCAGTCAAGGATTTATTGTTTCATATTCAATAATAGAAATGCTATGTATGTCAATTTATTAATGAATTTTTTTTGTAGCCTACACATAATGCATGCTTGCTTTAGGGTTGCAGTTTTAGTAATTGTTGTAATTGCTTTAGGGTTGCAGTTTTAGTAATTGTTGTAATTGCTTAACTTTTCAATATAAATTTTGTGCCTTGCACATACCCAAATCATTGATAGGTGAGTGGGATGAAAGTACAATATAAACTAGAAAATGTATGAATCCAACTACTCAAAATTGCATAACTCAAATATTTTTTAATTAGCAACCTGTGCAAGTTGGGCGTGGGAATTAATTATTTAGTTTAGTTTATACAACTTTTCACAAAAAAAAAAAAAAAAAATTCCTAATGTTTCTTTTTTAGGGACGCTGATGCACAGTCATGATTACCGTAGTGCTGAACCTTTGGCGGGAAAGTCAGTGGTGCTGCTCGGAGCGGGTCTCTCTGGACTTGATATTGCCATGGAGCTCTCCAGTGTTAATGCTAAGGTCCTTCACAGTGTTAAATTGTTTAGCTATTTGTAATGATGCATGTTTGACTTAAGTCTGGAAAATACTACATGAATTTTGCACAGATTGTGCCCAGATTTGCAGTCTTGACAAGTCAACATTATTTGCCGAAAATCAGCCAGTCAGCTAATTTTTTGAGCAGTCGGAATTTACAGATTTCACAGAGAAGTGTAGTGTATGATGGGCACAGATTTTGATTCCATCCAGTCGGAGGATATCAAACATGTTTGATCTGGTTTTAGAACATGTTTTCACTTGTCATTTGCCTCCTAAAAACTAGTTTGTTGTGTTCGGAGAATCGGAACACAACTTGTTCTTTTGCTTTTATAGATGTTTGTGTGTTTAATGCAAACATCCAAAGTATTTTATCTGGAAATTCTTAGCATATTTCCCTTTATTTACCTCCAGGTGATCCTGAGTCATGGACAGCGGCCTTTGACCTGCTCCCTTCCTCCAGGAGTCCAGCAGGCTCCTCCAGTAACCTCTGTACTGGATGATGGGACTCTAGAGTTCAAGGACGGGGAGAGGGCCAAGCCAGAGGTGTTCCTGTTTTGTACAGGCTACAACTTCACCTTCCCATTCCTGGACGAGAAAGTGGGTGTAAAAGTGCAGGAGCACCTCGTCTGGCCTCTCTATAAGTTCCTAATACCTCCGGCCTACCCATCACTCTTTATAGTGGGCATCTGCAGAGCTATATGCCCCTTCCCACATTTCCATATTCAGGTTAGTTGCGAAGGATATTTTTGTTTGAGGGAATATGTGTGACTGAGGTATTTCTGTAATTCATTTAGCCAGAAACAATGAGCTCATTAAAGCAATTATGATTGTAATGATTAAAATATATAGAAATTTTGGCAGTGGTGCATGTTGATTAAAGGCACACTATGCAAGAATTGTACCTTAATATAACAGCTTCAAAGTCATTTCGGTGGTAAACAAACTCATAGTAGGGCGAATCATCCTGGTAGTAAAGCTTGGGGGGGACGCTGCTGGAAAAACCAGCAATGCAAGTTTGAGAGGAGCGGCCCCGACAAATCTCGCGAGAATCACGACATGCTTTACGGCAACGACGTCACACACATCAACCACAACATGAAGCACGAAGACACTTGCGCGCATTTCAGGCGTGATACTCGACGATGGAAAAAGCAAAGAAAACGCGGTTCGAAAGAGACTAGGAAAAGGAAAAGAGAATGAGCCTCTCAACCCGTAAATAAATGCATCGATCCGCAAGTTTTGTTTGAGTTCTTTAATGGTCTAGTGGTAGATCTTTTGCCAAGCGTGTCAGAGGTTACAGGTTCTAAGTTTTTTCTCTCTCATCAAACTGAATATGTTCATCAGTGGTTACTGTCTATATCAAGCAGGGACACGTTTTTGTGCATTTTATTTTGTGATTTCACCGGAATGAATAGAGTCTCCGCAACTGCGATAGATTGAAGAGCGCGTCCGAGTGAAGACTGCGCGCGCGCCGCTACAAGAGACACTATTTAAAATGCGTTTTTTGACCTTAAAGGGTTAGTTCACCCAAAAATGGAAATTATCCCATCATTTACTCAGCCTCAAGCCATTCTATATGACTTTCTTCTTTCAGCCAAACACAATCGGAGTTATATTAAAAAATATCCTGGCTCTTCCAAGCTTTATAATGGCAGTGAATGTTAACATTTTAGTTTGAAGCCCCAAAAAGCACTTGCATCCATCATAAAAGAAATCAACATGGCTCCAGGGGATTAATAAAGGCCTTCTGAAGCAAACAATGTAGAGGATGTAGACTCAGTATGAAGGGATGAAGTAACAGTACAGCCTTCCAGATGCAAATTGTATTTTAAGAGATTCTGTGTACAGGTTTTTTGTCCAATAAATAATACCTCAGTCTTATCTGAATTTAATAGAATAAAATTACTGATCATCCAATATTTTATATATTTTACACACTGTCAACTTGGATAGTTTAGAGATTTCATTGGGTCGTGATGAAATATAATTTGAGCATCATCAGCATAACAGTAGATACTAATACCAAGGGACAGCATGTATACTGTAAATAGCAGAGGGCCTAAAACAGATCCTTGCAGCACTCCATAATTTACTGACATTAACTTGGATAATTTCCTGTTTAAAAAAACAAAATGGTAACCATCAGATACTATAAACAGGTACTATAAACCTCCTTAATGGCTGCCCCTGAATACCAATGTAATTTTGTAATCTATTTAAGAGTAGGTTGTGATCAGTAAAACAGTAGTATTGAGATGCAGCCTTGGTCAGAAGCCAGAAGGAAGTCATTTGTAATTTTAACAAGTGCAGTTTCTGTGCTATGATGGGGTCTGAATCCTGACTGAATTTTTTATAGAATTTTTATATTTTTTTGCAAGAAAGAGTACAATCGACCAGACACAACTTTTTGTAGTATTTAAGACATAAATGGAAGATTTGAAATGGGTCTGTAATTTGCCAATTCATTTGGATCTAGTTGTGGTTTCTTAAAGGCACACTGTGGAACTTTTCAACCTTTATAATATATTACCAAAACCCATTGAGATGGTACATCGACTTACAATAGGTTGAATGACACGTCTGCCGTAGCCTGAAGGTGTCTGTATCGCTTTTCCTAGCACTATGTAACTTCGGGTTTCGGGTAGGAACCCGAGCACAAAAAGAACTACAAAATTCAACCGCTTTACGGCATACGTCACTTCCCCCACCACCCACAACTAACTCAGATTCTGACGTGAGTGCTCAACTCGCGTTTGATTGCCGTCTGTATGTTTTCGTCATGGCCGAACCAACAGCTACAAGGAAGAAGGCAAAGGTTTTGTCAGAGGACACACAAAAAAAAGAAAAAGGCATAGTGACAAATGCAGGGGCGTAATTTGTGGGGGGGATGGGGGGGATGGGGGGGGTATAACCCCCCCAATATTTAAATCTATGCATTACGACCCCCCCCCCCCCCCCCGACGGTGTTTTTAGTGCAGTAAATGTGCCCGCCGTCCCGCGCCCACATTCACTTACAGACATGTTAGCACTAAGCCCCACGGGGCTCGCTCTCTCTCAGCAGACTGCTATAAGGGAATCGAGCGCGGCAAGGCTGCCCGCCTCAAACACTGCAAGCACACACAATCTAAAGACACGGGAGGCTGACCCACTGTCTATGGGCTGACCGGTTGACTGTTTGTTGACTTTTGCGACAGTGCTGCGGAGCTTGTGGCCTCTAGGGACGCTAGACGTGAAAGTTACAGGTCGAGCGCCACTAGTGGCCAAAAGTTCCGCGGTGTGCCTTTAATGTGTGGTTAGGGTAATAGTTCTACCTGGCTTAAAACACGGAGCCATATGGCAAATGTTAGCAGTACACACCTTATAAGATAGTGATCAGTGACATTATCACTTTGCGTAGAATATCTATATCAGGAAGTGATGTTTTGCCTGACCCCATGGGTTATCTTCATTACTTAAAATGAACTAACAATGAAAAATACTTCTAAAACATTTAATAGTCTCAAGTAATGTTCATTTCAACATTTACTATTGGTACTATTGGTAACTAATAATGAGACATTATTGTAAAGTGTTACCAAGTTATTATTCAATTCTTATTTCAAAATACATCCTCTTTCTTGTTTCCTCACTTTTTCCCTCAGTCTCAGTTTGTCCTGTCAGTGTTGGATGGTTCTTTCCCCCTGCCTTCACGTGAGGAAATGGAGAATGATATTGAGTTGGACATTGCCGCCCGTCGTGCCCGTGGGATTGCCAACCGCCATATCCTTAAACTGGATTCTGAGCAGTGGGCCTATAATGACGAGCTCGCCCGCCTGGGGGGATTCCAACCCCTCCCATGCTATTGGAGCAACCTGTACGAATCCAACAAGGTGTTCCGTGCCCGAGACATGCTCAATTACAAGACCTACAACTACACTGTCCTCGAAAACATGGACTGGAAGGTGCACGATTTGCATGGCCAGCAGCTGCAGAAGCCTCTGGCTGTTAAAAAACAAATGTAAGCTGTGATCGAAAAATATACCATCATTCAGGTGCTAATAGGCATATGCCAGTGTAGCAAGTAAAATTAGGATATTAACAACTTGTTCAATATTTTAACTAATGTTTATCAATTATTTTATAAAAAAATCTAACCATACTTTTATTTTTATGAGCCAAAATATCTTCAGTTTCTAATCTTGTTGATTGTAATAAGCTACTTTTAAAATAATAAACCATAATTGATCTTAAACAATATGCACTTATAGCATGTTAAAATAATTCATGTCATCATCTAAAAAGCATGTAATCAAGAACAGAGATCCCCAACCCCAAGGAATGCTTATAGATGCACCCAAAAAAATAAAATAAAATTGTTGTATGTGAATTATGTCATTCCAAACATGTATGACTTTTTTGTGGAAACATAAAAGTATATATTTTGAGAAATATCTGTTTGTTTGTTTTTTGTCCACACAATGGAAGTTAAGTCATCTTAACTCTTTGGTTACCAACATTATTTAAAATATATTTTTCAAAATAAAACTTCCTTTGTGTTCCACCGGAGAAAATACAGATTTGTAATGACATAAGTAAATGATGACAGAATTTTCATTTTTGGGTGAACTGTCCTTTTAAGCAGGTTCCAGGGGATACTTGGAAAGATTTGATGCATGTTGTTTGGATTGTGATTAGTGATATTGGGCTATATAAACAAAATTGACTTAATGCTAAGCAAGAGGTGTTATGTTCCTGCAGTCATTTTGTGTCTGAAAACATTTCTTGTTAAGGTTTGTATTGTGTGTTCACATCATGCATGTTGCACTACTTGTGGTTATTTTCAGAGATGTAACAGACGTTTTATACTTTTGCTACAATTGTGTGACCTGTGCTACAAAACTTTCAACCTCTGTATGTAGCACTAGTGCTAATTGCAAAAGAAGTTAACGTACAGCCCAGTAAGGATATCTTGTTAAAAAGAGCACATTTCAGATTTGACGTTGTGTGTGGGGCTTAATGATGTTCTAAGACATAAAAGGTTGGGAAACACTGATCAAGACTTTTGCTGTAATTATCTCGTCTTATTAGAATAAATGGTTTTCATTACAGGTTAAAGCAGTCATGAATTGAAGAGTAATATACACAACCCAATCAATTGTATTTTCAGAATAATATATTTTCATAATGTCAGATAGACAGTACTTGTTCCAAAAGAATAACCACAAGCACAGTAACCAATGGATGTCTAATTCTATTCTATAAAATTACCACACAGACACGAAAAGGCACCGCTGGGATTCGAACCCAGGATCTCCTGTTTACTAGACAGGCGCTTTAACCAACTAAGCCACGGCGCCCTGTGCCGACGCGATGAAATTTTCTTTTCAAGAATGCCGCAGTCAGTCATTAATAAATAACAGCATTACTCATCATGACCTCATTTAACTCATTTCTATACTCAAAACATTTGGATTTTGGAATCCCGCAAATAATGCAGAACTGTCCAAGTATTTCCGTGATTTTGATATACGTTGACAGATAAAGCTAACAGCATAGACATTTTAAGTGATTTACGAGCTTTAAATATATTTAGCTAAATAATTATGGCAGTTCTAATGTTACATTATCCAGACGTTCGATCACGGAACAACTTCATGGAAGCCTAGTGAAAAACAACTGCATTACTCCGGTTGTTTACTCACGATGCTAATGCTAATAGTGCCATACGGCGAATAATGCTCCAGCCACGCGATGGCAGCACAACCTACACGACCATTGAGGTTTTAAACAGCAACTATAACATTTTGTGAACCTATATCTATCAATCGTCTATGCTATCAATAGATCTGACTCATTGGACATTTTAAACAGCTGTTGAAATCACGATTAACCGCGTATACACATCATATCTGGAACAATGCAGACACAGAATCCAAGCAAAATTCTGAGTCACTGTGGTTCTTTCCATGTAAGTAACTTTCACTGATGTCGCCATCCCAAAAATAGGATCTACATTGGAGATAAAGAAAGACCACGAATTATTCAATCAGTCGCTTTAACCGGCCACTCGGGGATTTTTAAAGTCGTGGTCTCCTTCTAACAGCTTGTTTATTCACCGGCGTTTATTTTATTAGGTTTAGTGACAATACAGTCAGTAAAGAGTCAGACGATACGGCATTGTGGTTGAGAAGAGGTTTGCTTATCGATGTGTTAATGAATAGTTTGTAAATTTGTAGTTGAATGAGGACATTCTGCTTTCCAGATCCAATTTACTTTGGCACAGGTGATCGATAACTTGTTACTGCTAAAATAATGCCTGATCATTTTCTCTAATTTGGTCAGGAGCGCGGAAACTATTTCACAGGTTAAAAAAAAGTAATCTATACATCTTTACGTTACCTTTAGTAATCAACAGTAAACCAGTAATTAATTTAACTGTCAATTGTGTCCAACAAACCTTTGTTCTTATTAAATCGTTTTAATTTTATATTAATATCACAGTCGTGGCCTTTCATGTTATATATATATATATATAGCCTATATATATATATATATATATATACACACTCACCTAAAGGATTATTAGGAACACCATACTAATACTGTGTTTGACCCCCTTTCGCCTTCAGAACTGCCTTAATAGCTTGTTTTCATATGACGTCACGCCACTGCGTTGCCATGGCGCGAAATGCAAATGGAGGGCAGGAAGTGATTTGCTGTATTTATAACAAACTCAAAATGCCTATGTTTTGCGTCGTTTATGGTTACTTAAATCGATCAAACCACGAGGAGTTTTTATCGTGTACCAAAAGTTGTTGTTCATAAGGGGGGAAATGCAAGAAATTGACCAAAAAACTCAGAAAAACGGCTTGCAAACCTACGTCTGCGGTCGGGAGGAGCCGAATGGGAAAATGCCCGTCTGTGCAGTGATCACTTCGTCAAAGGCGAGTTAATACAACTTAAGTGGCTATGTTTGTGTAACGTGTAAGTTAACGTGTAACGTTTCCGAACTTTGTAAAGTCAAAGTATGTCTGTAAGACGAGGTAGTTGCTGATATCTACCGCCTCGATGGCAGGAAAATCGTTCAATTCAGTTGAAAAATCGCTCCTCTGCATAACGTAAGGATCACGTACAACATATGTTTGATTTTTTGTTTATATCTTTCTCTTGTAATAGCGTGTAAAGTAGTCCAGTGCAGACTTTCCTCCATCTCGTCCATTGCGCTCTTCACTCCCTGCCCTCCATCTGAATTCCGCGCGTCATCATAATCACGTGACTGAAACCCAGCTATTCTATGTGGCATTGATTCAACAAGGTGCTGAAAGCATTCTTTAGAAATCTTGGCCCATATTGATAGGATAGCATCTTGCAGTTGATGGAGATTTGTGGGATGCAAATCCAGGGCACGAAGCTCCCGTTCCACGACATCCCAAAGATGCTCTATTGGGTTGAGATCTGGTGACTGTGGGGGCCATTTTAGTACAGTGAACTCATTGTCATGTTCAAGAAACCAATTTGAAATGATTCGAGCTTTGTGACATGGTGCATTATCCTGCTGGAAGTAGCCATCAGAGGATGGGTACATGGTGGCCATAAAGGAATGGACATGGTCAGAAACAATGCTCAGGTAGGCCGTGGCATTTAAACGATGCCCATTTGGCACCAAGGGGCCTAAAGTGTGCCAAGAAAACATCCCCCACACCATTACACCACCTCCACCAGCCTACACAGTGGTAACAAGGCATGATGGATCCATGTTCTCATTCTGTTTACGCCAAATTCTGACTCTACCATCTGAATGTCTCAACAGAAATCGAGACTCATCAGACCAGGCAACATTTTTCCAGTCTTCAACTGTCCAATTGTGGTGAGCTCTTGCAAATTGTAGCCTCTTTTTCTTATTTGTAGTGGAGATGAGTGGTACCCGGTGGGGTCTTCTGCTGTTGTAGCCCATCCGCCTCAAGGATGTGCGTGTTGTGGCTTCACAAATGCTTTGCTGCATACCTCGGTTGTAACGAGTGCTTATTTCAGTCAAAGTTGCTCTTCTATCAGCTTGAATCAGTCGGCCCATTCTCCTCTGACCTCTAGCATCAACAAAGCATTTTCGCCCACCGGACTGCCGCATACTGGATGTTTTTCCCTTTTCACACCATTCTTTGTAAACCCTAGAAATGGTTGTGCGTGAAGATCCCAGTAACTGAGCAGATTGTGAAATACTCAGACCGGCCCGTCTGGCACCAACAACCATGCTATGCTCAAAATTGCTTAAATCACCTTTCTTTCCCATTCTGACATTCAGTTTGGAGTTCAGGAGATTGTCTTGACCAGTACCACACCCCTAAATGCATTGAAGCAACTGCCATGTGATTGGTTGATTAGATAATTGCATTAATGAGAAATTGAACAGGTGTTCCTAATAGTCAATACTTGGTCGGGAATCCTTTTGCAGAAATGACTGCTTCAATGCGTAGTGGCATGGAGGCAATCAGCCTGTGGCACTGCTGAGGTGTTATGGAGGCCCAGGATGCTTCGATAGCGGCCTTAAGCTCATCCAGAGTGTTGGGTCTTGCGTCTCTCAACTTTCTCTTCACAATATCCCACATATTCTCTTTGGGGTTCAGGTCAGGAGAGTTGGCAGGCCAATTGAGCACAGTAATACCATGGTCAGTAAACCATTTACCAGTGGTTTTGGCACTGTGAGCAGGTGCCAGGTCGTGCTGAAAAATGAAATCTTCATCTCCATAAAGCTTTTCAGCAGATGGAAGCATGAAGTGCTCCAAAATCTCCTGATAGCTAGCTGCATTGACCCTGCCCTTGATAAAACACAGCGCACCAACACCAGCAGCTGACATGGCACCCCAGACCATCACTGACTGTGGGTACTTGACACTGGACTTCAGGCATTTTGGCATTTCCTTCTCCCCAGTCTTCCTCCAGACTCTGGCACCTTGATTTCCGAATGACATGCAAAACTGAGCAACAGTCCAGTGCTGCTTCTCTGTAGCCCAGGTCAGGTGCTTCTGCCGCTGTTTCTGGTTCAAAAGTGGCTTGACCTGGGGAATGCGGCACCTGTAGCCCATTTCCTGCACACGCCTGTGCACGGTGGCTCTGGATGTTTCTACTCCAGACTCAGTCCACTGCTTCCGCAGGTCCCCCAAGGTCTGGAATTGGTCCTTCTCCACAATCTTCCTCAGGGTCCGGTCACCTCTTCTCATTGTGCAGCGTTTTTTGCCACACTTTTTCCTTCCCACAGATTTCCCACTTAGGTGCCTTGATACAGCACTCTGGGAACAGCCTATTTGTTCAGAAATTTATTTCTGTGTCTTACCCTCTTGCTTGAGGGTGTCAACGATGGCCTTCTGGACAGCAGTCAGGTCGGCAGTCTTACCCATGATTGCGGTTTTGAGTAATGAAACAGGCTGGGAGTTTTTAAAAGCCTCAGGAATCTTTTGCAGTTGTTTAGAGTTAATTAGTTGATTCAGATGATTAGGTTAATAGCTCGTTTAGAGACCCTTTTCATGATATGCTAATTTTTTGAGATAGGAATTTGGGGTTTTCATGAGCTGTATGCCAAAATCATCAGTATTAAAACAATAAAAGACCTGAAATATTTCAGTTGGTGTGCAATGAATCTAAAATATATGAAAGTTTAATTTGTATCATTACATTATGGAAAATAATGAACTTTATCACAATATGCTAATTTTTTGAGAAGGACCTGTATCTCAGAAAAGTGAGTAGGCTACACCCCTCACATTTCAGCAAACATTTTATTATCTTCTCAAGGGACAGTACTATAGAAATGAAACTTGGATGTATTTTAGAGTAGTCAATGTGCTGCTGGTATAGCAGTATATATTTACTGTCCTCTGAAAATAACTCAACATACAGCCATTATTGTCAAAATAATGACACGGGTGCTCAATAGGTTTCAGGTCTGGAGACATACTTGGCCACTCCATCACCTTCAGCTTCCTCAGCAAGGCAGTTGTTGTCTTGGCGGTGTATTTGGGGTCGTTATCATGCCGTACGGCCCAGTTTCTGAAGGGAGGGCATCATGTTCTGCTTCAGAATGTCACACAGTACCCGTTGGAATCCATGTTTCCCTCAATGAAGCGCAGCTCCCCAGTACCAGCAGCACTCATGCTGCCCCAGACCATGATGCTACCACCACCATACTTGACTGCAAGAAACAGTTTTCTTAGTACTCCTTAACAGGGCATCGCCACACATGCTGGACACCATCTGAGCCAAACAAGTTTATCTAAGTCTCATCAGACCACAGGACATGGTTCCAGTAATTCATGCTCTTGTAGAGGTTGCTTTCAGCAAACTGTTTGCAGGCTTTCTTGTGAGCCAGCTTCAGAAGAGGCTTCCTTCTGGGATGACGGCCATGCAAACCGACTTGTTGCAGTGTACGGTGTATGGTCTGAGCACTGACAAGCTGACCTTCCGCTTCTGTAACCTCTAAAGCAATGATGGCAGCACTCAAGCATCTGTTTTTTGAAGCCAGCTTCTGCACCTGATGCACAGCACGAGGACTCAACTTCTTTGATTGACCCTTGAGTGGAACCCGTCTTGGAAAACCTCTGTATGACCCTGGCCTGTACTGTAACTCAGTTTCAGGGTGTTACCAATCTTCTTATAGCCCAGGCCATCTTTGTGGAGAGCAACAATTCTAATTCTCAAATCCTTAGAGAGTTCTTTGCCATGAGGTGCCATGTTGAACATCCAGTGGTCAGTATGAGAGAATTGTACTCAAAGCACACATTTGAACTGCTCTAATACAAGATACACAAATTTGTATGGTCCTGTCAAGCAGACAAAAACATGAAAATGATGAATAGGACATCTGGCTTTGCATGGTTAAACGACGTACAGCTATTATCACTTAGGGTGTACTCACTTTTCTAGCCAGCTATTTTGACAATATTGGCTGTATGTTGAGTTATTTTCAGAGGACAGTAAATATATACTGCTATACAAGCAGCACATTGACTACTCTAAAATATATCCAAGTTTCATTTCTATAGTATTGTCCCTTGAGAAGATATACTAAAATGTTTGCTGAAATGTGAGAGGTGTACTCACTTTCGTGAGATACTGTATGTCCAGAAGGCCATCATTGACACCCTCAAGCAAGAGGGTAAGACAGAAAGAAATTTCTGAACAAATAGGCTGTTCCCAGAGTGCTGTATCAGGCACCTCAGTGGGAAGTCTGTGGGAAGGAAAAAGTGTGGCAAAAAACGCTGCACAACGAGAAGAGGTGACCGGACCCTGAGGAAGATTGTGGAGAAGGACCGATTCCATACCTTGGGGGACCTGCGGAAGCAGTGGACTGAGTCTGGAGTAGAAACATCCAGAGCCACCGTGCACAGGCGTGTGCAGGAAATGGGCTACAGGTGCCGCATTCCCCAGGTCAAGCCACTTTTGAACCAGAAACAGCGGCAGAAGCGCCTGACCTGGGCTACAGAGAAGCAGCACTGGACTGTTGCTCAGTTTTGCATGTCATTCGGAAATCAAGGTGCCAGAGTCTGGAGGAAGACTGGGGAGAAGGAAATGCCAAAATGCCTGAAGTCCAGTGTCAAGTACCCACAGTCAGTGATGGTCTGGGGTGCCATGTCAGCTGCTGGTGTTGGTGCGCTGTGTTTTATCAAGGGCAGGGTCAATGCAGCTAGCTATCAGGAGATTTTGGAGCACTTCATGCTTCCATCTGCTGAAAAGCTTTATGGAGATGAAGATTTCATTTTTCAGCACGACCTGGCACCTGCTCACAGTGCCAAAACCACTGGTAAATGGTTTACTGACCATGGTATTACTGTGCTCAATTGGCCTGCCAACTCTCCTGACCTGAACCCCATAGAGAATCTGTGGGATATTGTGAAGAGAAAGTTGAGAGACGCAAGACCCAACACTCTGGATGAGCTTAAGGCCGCTATCGAAGCATCCTGGGCCTCCATAACACCTCAGCAGTGCCACAGGCTGATTGCCTCCATGCCACGCCGCATTGAAGCAGTCATTTCTGCAAAAGTATTCCCGACCAAGTATTGACTATTGAGTGCATAACTGAACATAATTATTTGAAGGTTGACTTTTTTTTATTTATTAAAAACACTTCTTTTATTGGTCGGATGAAATATGCTAATTTTTTGAGACAGGAATTTTGGGTTTTCATGAGCTGTATGCCAAAAGCATCAGTATTAAAACAATAAAAGACCTGAAATATTTCAGTTGGTGTGCAATGAATCTAAAATATATGAAAGTTTAATTTTTATCATTACATTATGGAAAATAATGAACTTTATCACAATATGCTAATTTTTTGAGAAGGACCTGTATATATATATATATATATATATAACAATACTCCAGTCCACATCACCGGGTTCAATATTCAACCGTGTTTGGTTAGAAATGCCCCATGATGAAATGTAATTTTCAGTTGGTGTCAGTATACATCAATAATCAAAATGTTCTTGTGCATGGTTTATAAGAAATAAACACATTCCTGTTCCGTCATGCAGTGAGTCCTGTCAAGTACTTTAAAAACAATGTCTATTAGTCTAAAGTTAGTACATTTAGAGAATTATTGATGATTTAGGGCCCCCAGAAGTGTAGGACCGGCGTGGTGACATATCAGGAACCTGTTAGGACCCCAAGCATCCCATTTGCTCAAATTACTTTTAAAAGGTACTCTCTTTAGCGCCTGATTACAATTCCTACAAAATCATGTTATTATAAATGCTGTTTGAACTACGTTAAGCTATGTTAGCTTAAACACTAGCATACAGAAACACGATTAGCCTGATAACTTATACACGCATTTGTGCCCTGTATGTATTCACAATCACATCTTTTTCATCAACACTCTTGACCCATTAATACTTACTATTCTGTCTCTATTAATTGTTTTATTTATTTAAAAAAAAACTTGCTACGTGTACTTTGCCAGACTAACTGGAACTAGTCACAGCACTTATTGTTGCCCTATTGTTGGTTTGATTGCTTCTATTGCTCTCCTCATTAGTAAGTCGCTTTGGATAAAAGTGTCTGCTAAATGATTAAATGTAAATGTAAGAGCTAATACCAGCCAGCTTTTTTTTTTAGCTGTTTTTTTTCCAGCAGGGGTTTAATAATGACAAAAGCCATTTTAGGGTAACTCATAGGTTGTCTTGTTATTAATTCTTTAAAAACAGTTTAGTCAATGCTTTTTAAAAATTGTTCACATGTACTGTCATTTTAAAATGGTAATTTTATAACAACTCTCAGATTTAATTTCTCTTTTTGAAAGATAATTCCTTTAGGCTTAATCCTCATTTGTGTAGACTGCTTCCAGATGTTTTTGCTCTTCTGTTCCGTACTATTCCGCTCTACTGTTTTTTTACCCTCTCACTTAAAGCCATGGTTTTCCAAGTGATGTAATATCCTACCACAATTTCCCAGAGGTGCAGTGTAGAGTCATGACTTAAATATCTATGCATCATTCTAGGATATATTTTACATTCCCACTTGACTATTTTTAGCTATAATATATTATATTCAATTATTTATTTGTTATGCACAAAAATCACTTTATTTGTAATGCATGATGAAATTAGTTGTAAATAAGATTTAAAAAACAGCTTTACAGTGCTTTAATGTGAAAATCTTGAATTTATATACACACACACACACACACACACACACACACACACACACACACACACACACACACACACACACACACACACACACACACACACACACACACACACACACACAAGCAGATATTTTACATTACAATACAGATCAAGAGTGATTGTATTATGGATAGTTTATTTAGTTTCACCAAAACGTGGGCGGTGATGATTGAAAGCTGAATAGACATACTGCCAAGGCCGGCTGTTATTGTTTTCGTTTTCTTTTTCTTTTTCTTTTTCTGTGAGCTGGAATGTGGAGACAGTGGAAGGTGACCAGAGCCAAATGATCCTGGACAGATTAAGAACAGTGATTCAAATACATAAGAACAAATGTGTGTGGGTGTTTCCAACTGACTTGGTGGAGCCTGCTGTCTAACACAGAATTCAGGTTCACAATTTCAGAGATTAATATTATAGGCACCGCAATGTCATCTAGAATGCATTGGCAGTAATTTAATCAGTATGATACAATAAAAATGTCAGTAAGAAAAACGGGCAAAGAAAAGGGGCAAAGTTTAAATAATGAGTCAAATATAAACTGGACTTTTGAAATCAGACTCAGACGTCCTTACGATTTGCGTATGACAATAGAGAAAAAGACAAACACACCTGATGCAGCAGGGTATTTAGACTGAGGGAGATGACAAATGAAAAATCTCAGGTTTCTAAATCATTATGTTAAGATTTAATGGCATAGAAGTATCATGCTTAGTTCAATCTGTTGTATAGTACTAATATTATGAAATTCAAGGCCGTCACAAAGGTATTTCAGATTTTGATTACATTTACATTTATTCATTTAGCAGACGCTTTTATCCAAAGCGACTTACAAATGAGAACAATAGAAGCAGTTAAACAACAATATGTAAGTGCTATAACCCCTCTCAGTTTAATTTTAGTGCAGGTTTTTTTTTTTTTTTTTTATAGAATAGAAGAGAAAGTGTTAATTCTACTGAATCAAGTGCTGCCGAAAAAGATACGTCTTCAGCAGTTTCTTGAAAGTGGCTACTGACTCAGAAGCTCTGGTTGAGTTAGGCAGATCATTCCACCAACAGGGAACAGCCATGGTAAAGGTCCGAGAAAGAGATTTTGTGCCTCTTTGAGATGGTACCACAAGACGACATTCGCTAGCAGAGCGCAGGTTTCTGGATGGCACATAAGTCTGAAGTAATGAGTTTAGGTAAGAGGGAGCAGTGCCAGTGGTTGTTCTGTATAGGCAAACGTCAGTGCCTTGAATTTAATGCGAGCGGCAACTGGCAACCAGTGCAATTGTGTGAGGAGAGGAGTGACGTGTGCTCTCTTCGGCTCATTAAAGACTACTCTGGCTGCAGCGACTACTTAAAGACTACTCTGGATCAATTGTAGAGGTTTGACAGAGCAAGCTGGAAGACCAGCCAGGAGAGCATTACAATAGTCCAGTCTGGATAAAACAATGAGCAGTGGTGAAGTCATTCCTTGTTTATACTATAGAAATGAGAAAGTTGGGTGAGTGTGAGGATAGACCTTACTCCGCAGAAAGTTTAGGATTCCCAAAACAGAGCTTGCTTAGATTGACTTGGTTTAGATTTGTTTTTGGACAAATGTTTTCACATGCTTCTGATTAATAGAGCAAAAGGGTTGATTGTTATGTAGTACTGTTAGTAATGACCTTGTGCCAGTGTTTGTTTTTGT
The DNA here is from genome assembly GCF_029890125.1 of Rhinichthys klamathensis goyatoka. Classification (NCBI taxonomy): domain Eukaryota; kingdom Metazoa; phylum Chordata; class Actinopteri; order Cypriniformes; family Leuciscidae; genus Rhinichthys; species Rhinichthys klamathensis. The sequence continues at coordinate 2,237,952 of NW_026606794.1, read as the reverse complement.
GGGTGTTGGCAAAGCAACTCAATGTTTTACTTCTCTCAGTTTAGCTTTTGTAGAACAGCATGTCTTCTTCAGTAGGTGTTTTTGGCATCTTAAGGACCCCTCTATTTCCACTCTGTCTTGAAAACACACCAAGACCATGTGAATCATTGTGGTTTTACAGACTCACCTCCTTGAGCACTGGGAAAATATGAGTAAGCATTTCAACTGATTGAATAGGGTCTTGTACTCTCAGCACAGAAATACAAATATGCGTTTTGCTGAATGTTATGCGTTATGGCTAAATGTTCCTGTAGCCTAAACAGAACAGTGCAATGTCAAGGTCGTGTGTTAGATTTTCAGGGAATTCCATGTAAGTATTGAATATAAGTCCCTTTAGACAAAAGCGTCAATAATGCATAATGTTTTCTATTTTAATATTGTCAGGGATATCTGGACCCGTTTGTTATTAGTTTCACTTTCATGGACTTTTAGTTTGTATTCATCAGTCACATGTGTTCTTTGTCTTCGTTTCCCCCACTCATCTGTTTCTATGGACACTAATCATCATCAGCTGCGCATCACTCAGTTCATCACCATCATGTATTCAAGTTCCTCCCTGTGGACCCTCAGTGGTCGGTCGATGTTTGCGTGTGGTGGCAAAGCTGAATTTTCAGCATCATTACTCCAGTCTTCAGTGTCACGTGATCCTTCAGAAGTCATTCTAATATGATGACTTGGTGCAACATTTGAAAAAATATTTCTTATTGTTATCAATGTTGACAAGACTATTTGACAAGGAATATTTTTGTGGATATCCTGATACTTTTTTCAGGATTCTTTGATGAACAGAAAGAACATTAGAATTTTTTTTGTAACAATGTAAAAGTTCACCATCAATTTCAATCAATTTAATTGCATCCCTGCTTCATAAAAGTATACTTAAAAATTTAATGCAGAAACTTTTCTTTTTTTTGCAATCAACTTAAATTACATTAAACTGACTTAAAAAGTAGCTGAATCTTGTATAACATAAACAAGTTAAATTGCTTAACTTATTTTGATGAGTTTAAACAATGTAAAAGGATGTGTTAGCATAACTTATTGATCATATAATGTTTTACAATGTATTAATAAATAAATAAACCCCAAACTTTTGAAAGATGTAGCTTTCATTGTTCTCTTTCACAGTTTTCTGTGAGAAAAAGACTCCATATAAAGGCAAGTATTCATTTTAAAAGTAAAGTGAGTAATGCTTTACCACAGGAAAAAGTTTAGTGTTAAACTCTCATTTTTGTACCCATAAATCCTTATATCAATGATTCAATTGTAATGTCAAAATTCAGCATGAGTGTACGGTGGGATATTTTTTATTCCTTACTGTTATTTCTCCAGACTGATGAACACATCCTGAACCATCTCAGACTGTGACTGTGGGGAAACACACTGTCAAGGTAAGAAGAGATAAGAGCAATACAAACAGCAGCACATATACTGCATACATGTGTGATTCAGCAGCTCTTGTACTCACTGATGTCACTTGAGTCATAGATGCTCATACACATGCACACACATGCTGCATGCTTTCTGTTTTGTTAATACCATATCTATGTTCATGAAATGTCTAGGGCACAATGTCTGTCTGATATATTTGCTTTGATATCAGGGAGGTGTGTTGTATAGATATGTGTCTCTGCAAGGTTGTTTTTCAGGTAAAGACAGGTTTAAGTTATGTAAGTGTCTGGATCTGCCCATTTTTGTTTGTTTATCATTGTGTGAGTGAAATGAGATTTCACTACCATTCACAAGTTTAGGGTCAGTAAGATTTTAAAATGTTTTTGAAAGAAGTCTTATGCTCACCAAGGCTGCATTTATTTGACCAAAAACACAGTAAAAACAGTACTATTGTGAAATATTACAACAATATAAAACTTTTTCTTCTATTGTAATATACTGTGATGGTTGAATTTTCAGCATCATTACTCCAGTCTTCAGTGTCACATGATCACATGATTCTAATAGATTTGGTGCTCAAGTAACATTTTTGACTTTTATCAATGTTGTGAAACCTGATACATTATTTTCAGGATTATTTGATGAACAGCATTTATTTGAAATACATTTTTAAAATATTTTTTTTAGAACCCCCCTTTCCTGATCAGTGTGCATCCTTGCTGAGTAGAATTATTATTTCCTGACCCTTTTTGGACAGTGTACTTCAGAAGTAACATTCACAAAATATAAAGTTGGAATTGTTTGTTTTAGAGTCACAGATATGGGGAATACTTTAAAAAATGTAAAGATTTGAAGTAAAAAATCCAGAATGGAAAGTTGCAATTTTTTTTAAAGTACCAATTAATGTGGCTGTGGATGTGCGTGCAGATGAGGAGAAGATTCTAACCACAGTTTGTACTCTGACTGCAACCACAGCTTCTACTCCTTTGGCACCACAGCCACAAAACATGTTAACACAAGCTGTGGCCCTCAAGACTGTCAAGCCTCTCAGCCTCTGAATCATTTCACTAATTATTTTCTTTTGTGTACACCCTCTTGGCAGAGGGAGTCAGATGTTTATCTTTTGATGTCTTTTAGTTTGCCAGATGTAATTGTTTTGCCATGTTATGCCTTCAGTTATGTAACCTTGAAAAAAATGCCTCTTGTTAGAAACCGAGTTTAGTTAAATGTCAAATGAAAACAAACCGGCTCTTTCAAAACTAAACACAGTCTTACGTTAAGATTTCTTCCTCATCCTATTTAAACATCTTTGGGGCATTGAGTAAAACATCAAGCATATCTATTGCAAAATACGCATTGTCATTGTCTGGTCTTCAAAAAAATCCACCCTTCCTATCAACAACACCCATCATGAGAAACACGCAATTTCATGTAAATGTTAAACGTGTTCAAGGATATGTCCTATTTGATGGTTCAGCTTTCCTGTTTGCCCCTGAAGCTCTTTCCTCACTCTCTATAGAGATAAAGCTGTATTGGTAGACCTGGATGTATAAATTTGTTGTGACTCTTGGAGCTCAAGGCTGAAACACAGGACATGTTTTTGTCTAATGCAACACTCTCTCCTCATTGGTCATATCCTGTGCCTTATCTATTTAGCCAGAGCTTTGTGGTTCAAATGCAGTCATTGTTCAGAAATAAATCTTGCTGCGAATCATATATATCAAATAACAGGGAATTTTTGGTTGATCACTTAAGTAGTTCAGTGATGGCAGAGTAAATAAGCAGGAGTCTTGTTTGTAACAGCAGTGCATTGATTCTTTAATTTTTTTAATGAAGAGGTAACGTAATATTAGGAGTTTAAATTATTTTTTTATTAATTGCAATACTTTTGCTCCATATTACTATATAACATCAATATTTGTTTATCTGTATAGTTTCACATGCAGTATAACAAAAATTAATCTTGAAACATGAATTCAGTATATGAACTGTAGTTCAATGTTAATGAAGCACAATGACTGTTTATGTAAACTTACAGTGACATTTACTTGCTAGAAAATGAAACATTCTTCCCCTGAACGTTTTCTTGCTGAATTAACTTTCATTTTCTTTGCAGAATATATAAACTCATCATCAGTTGAGGTTGCAAATCATCACTTTCTCTAGTTTGATGAACCACGCAAGTGCTCAGGGGTCAGGGAATACCCCATGTCCCACTTACACAGCATTCTTTGTCATCCGCTCAGCCTTTTCCACTTACTCATCATCTCTTTATGATCAAAATGGAGAACTCCAAAGAATCACATATCCTTCTCCATGTTTAAACCCATCTGGCTACGGTTATGATAATATTATATAATATCTATAGAAAAAAATAAAAGATAAGCTTATTGGCTACTGGATGACCTGCCAGATGCCTATTTATGTAATTTGAAAATAGAGAAACTAGATATCTGCAAGTAAAGGATGCACAGGTAATGTACAGAATTAATAGGTCATGATGTTATGAACATCTGGAAACAACATTTCCCTTTTGTAATTTCCTGTTTATCACATCAGCACTTTTTAATAGAAAAGTTTCTTTAAATCAACATAAAACATGATACTTAATCAGCATGGCTGTTATTTTCCATGGACACTGCATAAAAGTTAAGTGAGTTTCTGATCAATATTCATGATTTTTCAGTCGTCTGTGCAATACAGATATAAATACCCCAGCTGAATATTGCTTATATGAGTTACATATAGAGTAGATGCAAGTTTATTATTTGTATTGAATTTTCAATTTATTCATGAAGTTCATATTTTGGCTTGTTTCTAATGAAGTATACTCAACAGCTCTGATATAGTGATTTCATGTTTCTTTAGTGATTTTCATGATTACATGTGGACAGATGGCATCAGTTTTACTTTCAAGATCTCTTATATCCTCCTCTCTTCACAGCAAGATGCTTCCACATGTTAAAAGTTTCCACTTGGTTCTCCTCCTCAACCACATCTGGTGTCTTTCACCCACTCTTCATCTATTGTTTATCAGTTATTAGTCATAATGACCACAAACAAAATATTTCAATATTTTCAGACTGTTTGTTTGAACTCCTTGACAACAGAATAAAACAATGCTGCAATTTAACAGTAGGGTCAAATGAGAAGGTCAAGTGAGAACAGCCCACACAACAAATTACTGTATACTGCTGGATTATAGTTGATTAATGTGGGTTTGGTTTGCATATTATATTTATTGTAATTTTTTAATGTCACATTAAGACTATTGCTCCTATTCTTGGATGTTGAAGGAATATACTGTGTGTATGTGTGTATATGTAGCCCATATATTCATCAACATGAAGCCCAGCTTTGCTTTTCACACAAACTTGTGCTAATAGTACCCTAAAACAACAACATAAAATTAATATTATGTTCTCCATATTATAATAAGGTATTATTATGTGAGTGAATATTGTTTGTATGTTTAATTAACAACATCATTTATACTCTTAGTTTTGTTTTCTCAGGGCCGGAAGATGGAGTTTTTAAATATTGCATAAAAGCACAATCTTCCAAAATGTGGTTTTGGTTTGTTCCTTTCCCAAACGTTCCTTGGATGGATGCCATGTGGTTACAATGAAACTTAGCAAACTCATTCCACTGGGAAATGGAGTTGGCGTTCCTTTTGAGCGCTGCGAGTTAAATTTTCCATTCTCAAATTTACTAGAGGAGAGGGTTAGTTGCCATGACAACATGACATCATTATTAGGAGGGAGTTAAAAGTAAAACGTTACTAAATCATCAATATTCTGTACTAATAAAATAGGCTATTCCACAAATATACTACTTAGCAGAATTTTTATATAGGCCATTATGCTTGTGGGAATGAAGTGTAAATTCATAAGACAACTACGTGTAAGAGTATAAATGACTCTGAGTAAAAGAGGAGATATTACAATACATTTGACAATGTATTTTACTGTTTAGTGCTTGCATGCAAGTCATGAAAACAAGGACATGTAAAAACATCTGTGAGCTTAATTAAAGCATGACATAATGTTTTCAATCTTTATGGCCTGTGAATTTTTATTTTGACACTTCATTGTCTGGTCCTTTCAAGCTCTCGCTCCCTTTACAGTTAGTTGCTAAGGAGACAGATGTTGTATTCCAGTAAAATAGTTGGTAAGTACTTTAACATTACTCACAAGAAGTACCTGATTGTGTGTGTTTTTCCGGTTTTATAGACATGCTTCTCTGCAGGCTTTCTTTTCACATTCAGTCTGTGCCATATTCCATGTTTGGCCTTGATGATAAAGCTCATTCCAGAGAGAATTAAACGTGACATGAAACATAGCTCCAAGTTATTTCATCAGTAGTTTTTCCATGCCTCTTGTCCTTCTGTCCCTAGACACAACACTATTCCCTATACTCAGAGAATGTAGCTTTCTTTATGAGCATGTGTGAAGGAATGTGCTTTTGGTAGAACCAAATATGGTCATGTGATGTGTCTTTCCCAAAGGTGAGTCAATGGTTCAGCTTCATGTTCTTAATTGCTCAAGATGAAGAACCTATTTTTATACACGTTCTGGTTGCTGAGTGTTAAATGGATGAACTGGTCAAATTAGATTTTTGGCACATGGGGATGAGCGGGGCACAACCTATTGCGGGGCTAGTTGTAACACACATGTTTTAAAACTTTCCACACATGCCAGCATGAGGAAACTTGGTATATTTACTAGTTGCCCTCAACATAGGCTATATAGAGAAAGAAATCTTTGGAAGATATAACTGAACATTTATTTAACCATATAGCAAAAGTAAATTTCTTACTTTAGTTAATTATTCATCTCTATTTTTTTATTTTATTTAAAATTAGACACATCTGATATTATTTTAATCTTATATCTGTTATTTAACAGTTGAGATAGTTCTTTAATGCTGCTGATCTAACCAGCGGAAGACAATAGTTGGGTTTAAATTCCAGCTACACAGGTGGGAAATGTTGTAACACTGCATTACAACGTGTCCAAGAACTGTGCTATTCTATACTTTTATGAATGCTATTGAAAAAACACGAGAAAAGGCGAATAAAGACTGAGATAAATAATTTTTAATTATTATTGTTTTGAACTTAGCTGTATAGCTGTGTTTTGCTGTGTGGTTTGTTGTCAAACTCAAAAATTACTTTATTTTTAATTATTAAACAATGCCATTATTTTATATGAAAAAGTTAATAATTGTATTTTTGACAAAATATTTTAGATAAATAAATAAATTATTTTGATTAGATCAGATAATATTTTAAGCTGTCACCTGTGGGGCATGTTGTCACAGTTCACTTCCTTTCTTTCGGGGTAAATCAAGAAAAAAATGTACACTGTATTAATGAAACAAAACCACATAATTGTACTAGACGTGTAAAATTATCCATCCATCCATCCATCCATAGTATGGTAATTTCTATCTATAGTAATTTCTTGTTTTGAATCTCATTTATTTACTCGGTTATATTTTTAGTGTGGGAAAAAAATAAGCATGATAAAATCTATCACTGTAAAAAATTAAATGATTAATAAGTTATGACAACATGTGTTTTTACACTGCTTTAACTCATCAAAATAAGTTTTTTTTATACAAGATTCAATTAATGTTTAAGTCAATTTAATGTAATTTAAGTTGAAATGACATAAACATCCAACTTGATGTACTTAAAAATTTACGGCAGCAACTTTTTTTTACAGTGAGTTTTATTAAACAAAGAAACAGTATTGAAAGCTTAAATGGCTGATTAAGGAGCTGTTACTTCTGCCTTAGACTAAACGTATGACTTTGCTGTTTAACGGTCCCGTAAAATGAAAAGAGACAGACAGACAGGCAAAGAGACTGGGTGGGAAAGTATACGTGTTTATGTTTGTCTGATGTCTGTGTGAAAAAAGGGGAGAGGGTGACTAAAAATGCAGACAAAGATGACTTCATAACTTCCGCTAGTGTGTGTGTGTGCGACTGAAGGGGAGGTCTCAAGTCCTTTAAATAGCGCCAGCGCTTCTCATAGACACTCCGTACAACTCTGGGCTTGCACTGCATTGGAGGATCACAATAACAAGCGAAATCTACAAAGAAACTCTACAAAAGTAAAGCGTCTTTCAGGTAATTTATGTTCTTGTTCTGCCTCATACCGCAAATGGACTAAAAGCTCAGGCTATATATATAATCGATGAGGAATGATTTAATTTTTTTCGTTGTTAACAATAGATTATGCCCACATGTTTTGGTCTGAACTCTCAACAGCATTGGAAAACAGAGTTGGATTGTGAAATTTGAAACTTTATTTAATCATTAGTTGAGTTATTATCAGTTGTTGACCTGAACAACAGTTTAGGCTACACATTATCGTTATGAGCCTTAGAATTGGGTGAAGTGTTGTAGACAAAGGTTCTTATGTAGCCTATTGATCTGTATAGGTATGAAAGAGTGAGTCAAGATAGACAAACAGAAATAGCATGCATGGTGTTGCTTTTCAACAGTGTGTGTTGAGTCTTGCACATGAGGGTGAATTTTCCAAAGGGAAAGTAAAGAAGCAGCTTGTTCTCTTTTTGGACGAGGTTGAAACATTTGTTTGTCTTCATGGTTTTGCCTAGTGCACACCCATATTGTGAACAGAAACATACTTAATCAGAAATTAATAAAAAAAAAAAGAAGATCTTCATAAAACTATCTTTCATAAAATCTTAACAGTTTCAAATTAACACAGCTGACATCTCTCTCCTGTTCCTCACTTATTCAGAATGCAGAGCCTGAGTATGCTGCTGATCTTTACCCTTTGCGGGTCAAGCTTGTGCAACCTTATCCAAGAGAAACAGACGGATTTTGGACTGCAGGTGTTCTCCAAAGCTGTCCAGTCTGCTCCGGACAGAAATCTTGCTCTTTCTCCCTATGGCATCTCCTCAGTACTGGGCATGGCTCAGCTGGGAGCCTATAGCAGGACACTTGAAGTGCTCACCTCCAAGATGGGCTACTCACTGCAAGGTAAATAAATATGAGCAGTAGATGTAATTCAGATGAACTGAAAATATGTTCTGGAACAGCTTCGAAGAAACGTAATTCAATCTTTGTATAGAGTAGGTGGCCATGTATCATTTATATCTCCTATTCTGATATTTAAAACACAATATCTGGCATTCCTAAGTTCCTTAACTCTATTCTCGCTTTCTCTTTGATAGCACGAGGAATGCCAAAGCTACAGAGGCTGCTTCAGAGAGATTTGGCCAGTGAAGATGGAGTGGAAGTGGCCAGTGGTGTCATGGTCGACAGGAAGATATTTTTGGAAAAGGTCTTTAGACGCAGCCTGACCAAAGCCTTCCAGAGCGTCCCACACCAAATAGACTTCACCCACCCAGAGATGGCCAGGCAGGTGATCAACTCCTGGACATCTGACCACACTGGTGGTAAGTAATTAACGCTATAACTGCTATTTTGAATAAATTGCCAGGGATAATCATCATTTGTAGATCACTTTGGATTAAAAACATCTAAGTTATTAAGAGTAAATGTAAACTCACTCATCATACACCAAGACACCTAACTTGACTTTTGTTTTAATTTCTTAGGAATGATTTCTGACTTCCTCCCATCTGGGGTGCTGAGTGAACAGACACGTTTAGTCCTGTTAAATGCCCTCCACTTCCATGGGATCTGGAAGACGCCCTTTGACCCTAAACTTACTAGGGAACAGCTCTTCCATAGAGTCAACGGCAGTGCTGTATCTGTTCCTATGATGATAACGACTCAAAAATTAAACTATGGTGAGTGTCAAGGATTCGTTTGAAAGGAACTCATAGATTCATGGCAGGGAAAAATCCTAAGGTAATTTACAATCGTTTTTTTCCCCATCCAGGTGAATTTGTGACTGAGGACGGAGTGGACTATGATGTCATCGAGGTGCCTTATGAGGGGGAGACTATAAGTATGCTTCTGGTGACACCATTTGAAAGGGATGTGCCTCTGATGGCCTTGAACAAAGAGCTAAGCAGCAGCAGGATTCACCAATGGAGAAAAGAGATGAGAAAGGTTAACAAACAACTAGCTATTCCAAGGTAACCGAGACTAATGCATTTCTTTTGAACTTTCTTGAGCTTTTTTTTATTTTTATTGATAAACATTTAAAACCGGAGGCCTAATTTATGTGTTATATAATGACGACATTTTCAGGTTCTCTATGGATGCAGAAATTGATCTGAAGTCTACACTGAGCAAGATGGGTCTTGGAGACATTTTCAGCCAGAGCAAAGCTGATTTCTCTCGCATTACCAGTGAGTATTGGAAATGATCAGATTTTATTTTTGGCAACTATGTAACTGTTTTGTCAAGGAATAAATGTTAATGGAATCTCTTTTTGATCTCTCTCTGTTCCATCCACTTAGCTGAGGAACCTTTATGTATATCCAAGGTCCTTCAGAGAGTAAAACTTGAGGTGAACGAAGAAGGAACCAAAGGCTCATCTGCTACAGGTACAGACACTGAATTACAACCTACCACAACATAGATTAAATATCATTACCAGTCATTACAGTGATACCAAAATGCATCTTTTACATTATTCTGTGGTTCCACAGCGGCTGTCATCTACTCTCGCATGGCTATAGAAGAGATCACACTGGATAGACCATTCTACTTCCTCATTCAACACAAACCCACTGGTCAGTTGTGCTTTCACCTCATTACATGACATTTTGATGGCTTTTTAATTTAATTAAATGTCAATGTAATTAGGACTTTTGTTTGTTCGCTCCCTCAATATTAATCTCCCCTGCTTAATTTCACAGGTGCGCTGTTGTTCAGCGGTCAAGTTAACCAGCCTCAAGAATACTAACAGACTGAAGTAACCGTACAAGCAGAAGGACCAAAGAAACCGCCAAAAAGTCTGCACATACTACTGAAGACACTAGATCTGTTTTAAACTGGGGGGGGGGGGGGGGATGAGACTGCATAACCTTCTATATCTGCCATGTGAGCATTGCCTGGAGTGCCAAACTTTAATAAGAAATGTATAAACAAGGTTATTCAGTATGTATTGCCTGCTAAAGTGGAGGAGTATCTAGACTATGAAAAGAAAACATTATTGTTCAAAGCACATGTCTGAAACATCAAGGACATTTAAAGAACATGAATTTAAAGCCTCAGCAGACAGAAGTTCTACATGCACTAACAATTTGAAGACTGAATTAATGTCTATGCTTGTTTCATATGATGTTTAATGTGCTTATATTTTTTTAAAAGTTGTATTTTACAGTATTTATATTAATTTATTGTCGAAGGTCATATTTTCTTGAAGACTGTTTATTAAAATGATATCCTTTTATAATAAAAGCGACCATAAAACACTTTTGGCTTTCTTTATTAAATTATTGTGGAGCTGGCGACACCTTGTGTTCAAAGTTTGACAACAAACAAAAAGTCAAATATATTCCAGCACTTTTTAGACCAATCTTTTTTTAAACCTTTATTTAACCAGACAAGTCGCTTAAGAACAAGTTATTATTTTCAACAACAGCCTGGCAAATTGAATGCGTAGCTAGGCTTTTGAAATAATAAAGTTTCAGATAAATGTATGATTAGCTTGTGTTATTCACTTGCAGTACAATAAATTGTATTGCGAATGGCCAAACTGAGCAGCAGGAATCTTGGGCTATGAACAGATTAAAGTTCTTTGACTGGTATCTTCGTTACCATGGTAACCTGAATCAGCCCTCTGGTTTGTCATGGCAACAACATCTGAACATCTTTCCCAGATGCCAGAGAGGCACATGAGAGGTTAATTTTCACAAATGGACAAGAAAAGCACTTTATTGCTTTTGTAAACATAAACACATAAAACCTTAGCTGTTTTCTATTTAAGAGCAGGAATGAATTTCTTGTGAAGGCAGCAAACGGACTTTCTGCAAGAGATCTTGTGGAGACTGGAATGCGCAGAGCGCACGCGCGCTGGTGGTGATGACGCTATACCTGACTCATCTCTAGTGACGGGAAGTCCGGCTCAATTCAGCGGATCGGTTCTTTTAAATGAACCAATTCAATAGTTCCTTTACGTCACGATTAATCGTGATCCCTGACATCTCGGCCTGGCATATTACATACTCTGAAATGCTGTCGACACGTATTTCTGCTTATTACGTTAAGTTTCATTAATACGGCTGTTTACAGTAATTCATTAGTCCAATTCGTGAACGAATCGATTCAAACGATGCATTGAAACGACCCGACTCAAAAAACAATTCGTTCACAAATAGGACAGCGCTACTCCCGGCTGCTTTAATGGGGCTCTGAAACTACGAGCTGTCAATTAGACATGTATTGATATTATCTTGTGGTATTTACCAAAAAGTGGGTTGCTGTTCACTGAAATTACCTGACTGCTCTCAATAAGCCGTCAGAATGGTAAGTTATACTGTTATAGCGGCATTAATCTACACTTTCAGGCAGAGCTAGCTAGCTAAAGCTAAGTTAGTACCTGGGCACCTCAAACCCTGTTTAATGATTCACATCTCACCTGTCGGGCCCTAGGTGGTCTGTCCAGTTTGGACGCTTTGTGTGGTTTAATTTACATCTCTTGAATAAATCGTGAAATTCTCTAGATGTCATAGATTAAAAAGCGTTTGTTCTCTACCCGGTGAGTTTGACAGGTAACTTAACGTAGAACTGATGTGTTAAGTTGATAGTATTAATTAATCAGCGAAATGATTTTCACTGCTTGTTGCTCAACCGGAGTGTTTCCTGAATACCCGAGGTATCGTTATACCTGAGGTTTCAAATGAAATAATTTTCTAAAATCAATTTGTTAAAAGTTGTCTTGACTTTTGACTCTTTTGATTCGACCCGGAAACGGTTGTCTAGTTGTGACAGTGTATTTTTAATGTGGGATTCAGATTAACTGCGAGTCAGAAAGCCTTTAAAGCCACAGTAAATTTCATTGCGGGTTGTAGCGTCATAACAGTATGTTCTCTCAAAACTATTCCGAAGTATTTCACAACGTATTTCCTTTGTTTAATCAGTTAAGCATGAAAGGAAGTGCTGCTCTGAGAGATTATATCCATCACATCATAAAACAGTGTTTACAAACTGAAGAAAGCACTAGGCTTAATGCTCATAACAGAGGGAAGCAAAATGTGATGTATTTACTCTGTCCAAACTGTCCAACAGTTCCCTGTTTGCCATATTCAATAAACTGGCTGACCTGAACTTGCTTATGCTTAGATCTATAAACCGATGTTACAAAACTAAAGAGAGCATTTTTCTCCATATAAGTCCTTTTGTTTTCCCCTCTTTCTGTGTTGCAAGAAAAACAGCAGAAACATTCATCGCTGTAAGTAAAGATGTTTAGTTTAGCAGTAGATGGTGATCTGATTGTCTGTTCTGTAGATTTTAATGTTCTTTATTAACATTAGATTTTCATGAATGTGTGAGTTTAATGTCCCAACATCTCTGTGTTAAAGCTACTAACAAGTATTATAAGACATGGCATTGATCAAGTAAAAACAATGCATGGTTCTAACAAACTATAGGCTATATGTGGAGGCTAATTTTTAACTTAATTTGGCTGCTAAGTATGGACACCTTTTTATAGCATTGAAGAATATAGTCTCTTTCCCTTAGGAAGTTACTATTCTTGTCTTTGGCCTCAATAAAAAAAAAATTCCCACATCTCTCCCATCTTTTTTTATGTCTTTCTTTTTTTGGAAATCAAGTGGCTGTTGTACATCAGAGCCTTTCACTGCCAAGTGCAGTGCACCATTTTTAGACTATTTCAAGGGCTGATGTAGGCAGACAAATTCTGGCACAAAGTATGTCCTCAATTTAGCAAGCCGGAAAAAAATTCTCCACAATTAAACTAATGTGTGCTAAGAGTAGTGTTCCATGTGACAGTCTTGTGGTTTTTAATCATAGTGTGTCATATACTAGTTCTGTGATCAGAAAATGTGATGGTTATAGATAGCCTTTGGAGTGTATTGAGCTGAATGAATGCACCGTGTTGGATATGTGGGGCATGTCTGTTGGGAGCAGATGCAGCTCACCTTTTAAATATTTAACACATCTGAAATGTATAGGCCAGCTTGCTTTCTAATTTTGTAATGATGGATGACGCTGAAGTTCTTTTAGGAAAAAAAAGTACAATTTTTACACAAATTTTCCATTACGCCTCCTTCATCCTTTCTGATAAGTCAGATGCTGGTTCTATTGAATCATCATCACCATCATCATTCGTATGTGGGTAGTTGACAAATAATTTTTTTCAACATCAGGTTGAATTTTAGGTTGTCATTTATTTGAATTAGTAGTAAGGTAGTGTATACTTTGTCACACTTTTTATCTTTAACCATATAAAATATCTTTAACCAGTTTTAGTCGCTTTTGGCCTTTTCATCAGTCCTTCGATTACAATTGAATATTCAAAACTACAAATGTTCCATGTAGTCTCTAACTGAATATAAAGTCTTAAAAACTGTAGGCTATGTAAAATAAATATGCTATACTTAATTTAAAATGCTATTTGATAACACTGCTGCATGCCATCTACTCACTTCTAGTTTTTGATCATAATTCGTTTTTTTCCTGTATTATCCAGTTCAGTGTCATTGAAAACTAAAACTTTTTTTCCCATTAATTAAAATGAATTTGAAGTAAAATGAAAATATAACTATTAGATGAAAAAAAACTTAAACCAGAAAAATATTTATCTGAATTAAGTGTACATCCTAAAATGATCAAATTCGTAAGCCTGAAATAAAAAATAATGCCAAATAGACATAACAAGTGAATAAAAATGTCAAACGCACATGACAAAATTGCTAAAAAATTTAAAATATAAAATAATAAAAAATAAATGCTAATAAATACTATAATAGCACATAAATAATACTAAAATAACACTGCTCTTATTTTTTCCCCACAGATTTATTTATTTGTTACATTATCTGCCATATTGACTAGTGTCTGGTTGAGGAACTAACTATTTTTCTTTATGCGATCCTCTCTTGTCTTTCTCTCTCTCTATTGTTTGTAGATGCGCTTTATGCTTCTGTTCAGCCGGCAGGGGAAGCTACGACTCCAGAAATGGTACACGGCTACGGCTGAGCGTGACAAAAAAAAGATGGTCAGAGAGCTCATGCAGGTCGTGCTGGCCAGAAAACCAAAAATGTGCAGCTTCCTGGAATGGAGAGATCTTAAGATAGTCTACAAGAGGTAGAAAACCACACATGCATTTGATGACTTTGTGAGACAGAAATGTCACTTTTCTCTGTTTTTTTACATGCACACAAAAGGTTGTCTGAAATAAAAGCTACAGTTAAAAAATGTAGTCCTGGTACACAAACTATATACCTTTTTCCCCCTTTTCTCTTTTTTTTTCTCCAATATAACTATCTAGTGAAGCATACTTCAAATTATTGTGAACATGAACAATGACTCATTTAATGTGTCATTATAGAGGAGTGGAATTGTTTGAAACGTCAAAATACATTTCATATCTAGTTACCTACGCACAGTGAAGTGTAGTGAGAGGGTCATTGTTTTTTTGCCACAAGGGGGCACTAAAAGTAAAGCAGCCTTGTTCTGTTGTGTATGATGCTTGTTTTTGTTTTTCACTTCAGCACTGCATCTGATGATAATTTCATTATCATCAATATCATCATATATATTATGTTCTTGTTTTGCCAGCTACTTAATGTCATTGAGGTTTGATTAAAGTGCCCCTATTATGCTATTTTAAAGGCTCCTTCAATAGTTTACATGCATCCAAGGTCAAAAAACACTTTGATTTTAGCATAATATACATTGCACGCCACCTTATTTCTCAAAGGCCCAGTTTACACCGGGTATTAAGATGCTTATTGGTCGATCTGATCAGAAGTAGACGAGAGTAACACATTCCCGTTTACACCTGGTGTTTTAATCCGTCTCCTTTGTCCACTTTTAACCACCTGATTTCTTTGAGGATAGGGTCTATGGGCGGGTAAATCTATGGGCTTTTTCAGATCTTTTGATCTAATGAATAAAATAAGCTCGCACAATTTAAATATGAACACGACCAGAGACGACGGAAAAACACATGAAGAGCAGCGCCACAAGACGACTCTGAATGCTGTAAATGTGTGTTAGAAATCAGGAATGGTGAGAGAACATTGTGATTGGTATGTTTTCCGACAAAGTTTAAATCGCCCTTTGGCTAGCGTGCTTCCCATAATGCTTATGCATTAGGTCAGGCGGTCTTTTTGCGGCTGTTCGACCACATAAGTGTCTACACTACAAAAGCAATCTGATCAAATGCGTTGGAAGTGGTCGAAAGTGGACAAGCTCAAAACGTTTCAGACCCCGTTTACACCTGTATTTAGCGTTGTCCACTTAATACCAGGTGTAAACGGGCCAACTAGTCTGAACACGGTCCATTTGATGATTGAAATTGCGAAAAAAACCATAAACAATTACTAAATAAACTGTAAACACATAAACATAAATGTTATGTTTTCTAATACATTTATTTCATGCACGGATTGCTTCTGACAGTGCTGCACGTGCTTGCGGCACCATCTGCAGGACACCCTTAGCATGTTAGCCAGGGTTCAAAGTGCCAAATGCAAGTAAAAATCGGCGTTGAAACTGTTACTCGCCAGTTGCCTGTCAACAAAGAGAAGCGTTAAGGTCTCCCTGCGGTCGCTTAAGATTATTCTCCTGGCCAAGAACAACAACTTTCTTACTATAGTACTAACAGTACAAAAGCATGTAGCAAGATCATAGGATATAAAGGGTTTAATAAATGAAACTACATGTACATACAGCTAAATGAAGCAAAGCATATACACAGAATAAAAGAGAGACGAATGAATGGCAAGATTTACAATGTTAACCACAACCTAATGAGCTCCATCAGAGAATCAAAATCACCTTAAAAGGGGTCTAAACGCATCTAAAGATTGATAAAACGGTAACTTGCATTGGCTTTGTTGCTGAACAAGAGTGCGGATGCATGCAGATTATGGAGATTCTTGATAAGTTTGTTCGGAGTGAGCTGAAGCGTTTGTTAATTATTATGTATATTTTTTGTCCTCGTGAAATTTGAACGAAGTTAACTTGAAAGTGAAGTTGCCAAAAAAAAAAAATATATATATATATATATACAATATTTCAGTTTTATTTCAATTCACAGAAATGTTTTTAATAGTTTTAGTTTTAGTTAACAATAATAACCCTGGTTTGTATGCTTGCTTTTTTTTTTTGTTAGTTTACATGATTGACTGCATATACACTTTTTTTTTTTTGATGGACATATTATATGTAACCCATTTATCGGGTTGTGTGTAGGTATGCCAGTCTATATTTCTGCTGTGCGGTGGAGGAGCAGGACAATGAGCTGATTACCCTGGAGGTCATCCATCGCTTTGTGGAGCTGCTGGATAAGTACTTTGGCAGTGTGAGTCATTCCTCGCCACCACCCCTCTTTCATCTGGCCTCTCTATTTCTCTCCTCTTTCTCGCTATTTCATACCTCACATCACAGGAACCCAAAACCTGTGAAATTCTCTTTACTTTTTCATCCTTTTTGCTTTTTTGTCCATCCACTCCTCTGCTGTTTGTACCATGTCTGTTTTTCTCTGTACATGCCACATGGCGCCCTCTGTATTGATATTATTTGCTGTTGTGCTTCATAGCTTTTCTGTTTTGATTATCTGACGGTTTTTGTTGCCTGTCATTTATTAAGGTTAATTCCCTTGTGCGTGCGTCAGTGTTACGTTTTTGTGTGTAGCATTCACAATGTTCCTCTTTGACCATTTTAACATTCACAGAATTGTCCCATTACAGTTATTATTTCGATTTAGTTGATCGTGCCATTTATTAAAATGCGTTGATGTAAGGTTTGTCAACTAATTTGTAATGATAAAAAAAGCAAATTTTTTTGATTAGTTATTTCAATTTTAAAAAAAAGTTGTTAGTGGTGATTCTAAGTTATGTATTTGAATCAACTTTTAATTATTTTCATATACACTACTGTTCAAAAGTTTGGGGTCTGTAAGATTTTTTTTATACACTGAAAGAAATTCATAGTTCTAGTCAAAAGGGCGCATTAAATTGATAAACGTGTTGGTAAAGAAGTTTATAATGTTAAAAAAAAATATTTCAAATAAATGGTGTTCTTTTGAACGTTATATTTATTCATCAGAGAAACCTGATAAATATGATTTCCATGGTTTCCACAAAAATTTTAAGCAGCACTGTTTTCAACATTGATAATAATCAGAAATGTTTCTTGAGCACCAATCAGCATATTAAATTATTTTTGAAATAGAATGATACAGAAAACAGTTATTTTTGTCAGTTTATTTAAATAATATTTCACAATATTACTGTTTTTACTGTATTTTTGTTCAAGTAAATGCAGCATTGGTGAGCAAAAGAGACTTCTTTCAAAAGCAAAAACATGCTTTTTAATGTCTGTGTATAAATGAATATTCTATCGCAATAGATATTTCTAATATGGCATTTACATGACAGAATACAGATTAAATAATACAGGCATATTTAAATACTTATTTCTAGAAAATTTCAATTAGGTTAACACATTTATGTGACATTCATAACTGGAATATTATAAGATTCTTGTGCACATAAACAAGATAGTTTCTCATGTCTCCACTGTTTTGTGTGTGTGTTGTACACAATGCAGGTTTGTGAGCTTGACATCATTTTTAACTTTGAAAAAGCTTACTTTATCCTGGACGAGTTTCTAATGGGCGGTGAAATTCAGGACACATCCAAGAAGAGCGTGCTCAAGGCCATCGAACAGGCCGACCTTCTACAAGAGGTGTGTGTATGCATGTTGTATTATGCATGTATTCTTGAATGTTGTTTGCATAGAAAAGTCTAATAATGTTACTTGTTTATATACTCACAACTCCTCTGAGCATTGCACATTGCAAGCTGCCAAGTTAAATAATCAGTGCATTGTGTAATGGCCTCAATGGAAACCTTTTTCTCCGGACAGGAGGATGAGTCACCCAGGAGCGTCCTAGAGGAGATGGGGCTGGCCTAGTACTAGTTTCCAATGCAGTCAAGACAGATGGTAAATTTCGGTACAACTGCGACATGTGAAGGGGAGTTTGCAAGTGGGTCCAAGGGGAGGGAGGAGAAAAGGGGAATAAAAGAGGGTAGATGAGGTTAATTTTGATACTACTGAGATCAGCATGTGATTGTATTTCAATTCCAACCTTTTTTTTTGTCTTTTACATTTTAAAATGGCTGTCTAGCTGGGAACTCCTCTTTCTTAAACGACACTAGAGAAAGAGAGTTGCAGATAGACATTTGAATTTAGCAATCAGAACATTTAGAAGAATATTTAGAAAAAAGATTTGAGCCTTGCCATTTTCAAAACAGGTCATGCAATGCAATGCCATTACTATACGTCTACTGTAGCTGCTCAGGAAAAAATGACATTGACCATCCAGCCATGTTTATTTATGTGAGATGCAAATATTTGTACTTGTACCACTTTAAATTAAGTGCTATGGACCATAAGGAAATCTTCTAATGGGTTGTTTTTTTTATATAATGGATCGATTTTAAAGATATATTCACTAAATGGGAGGAATTTTAAATGACATTTTTTTAAATGGCTGCAATACTGAATGGACTATATTGTGTGGTCTATTCATTCTGTTCCTTGAGCCACAGTAGTAAAATGTCTGAATGTGTATCTTACGTTGAGAACACGGCAGTGAATCTCAATCACAAAATGGCGCTGAAGCTCTTTCTTGTTTATCTTGGTCTACATCCTGCTCTCCAAAGATGTGTTTCTGACTGTAGGCATGGCGTTGGAGTTGTAATAAATAAGGGAGTATTTGTAGCTTGTTTCAGAGAACAGAAGAGGGCTTTGATATTAAGTGTGATGTATTCACATAGCTTTTTAAACGTGGTGTGAAATAAGGGAATATTTTAAGATGAACGGTTTCTTTTTTTAAAACAATTGAATAATTCAGCATGAGGGCATGTTTTTCCCTGTGTAAAGTCCGTCAGGTAACCAAAACAGAATTATGTGTGAATGTAATTTTATAAATAATAAAACACAATTTTAGCCTAAACTTCTTTCTCATCTTTTTTCATTTTTCCCCGGTCTGTTTCAATATAATCAACCTGTTTTTTTGTGTGTTTTTTTATGAATGCCAAATGACAGCAGTTACAGTTTATAGAGAAAACTTGCAATGTTTGTTTGCTTGATATTTCTACATCGGTCATGGCGTGACCTCTGATGGTATAATGTTTGCATCCTCAAACAAAAAAGACAGATGCTTTGTCAGGAATGTATTATTATTTGTGTGTGTGTGTGGAGCAAAGATAAAGCGTGCTGAAGAGAGAAAATGAGAGGGGGAGAGAGAGAGATTGAGTATGTAAGTGGATGAGTCACCAGTCGGTCGTTTGTGACAGTGGTGCAGTGAAGCTGACTGCAGCACCATTGTGGCAAGAAACAGACAATGAAGGAGTGATGGAAAAGTAGAAAAAGAGATTACAGGCGAAGACACAACATGTCCATATAATGACATCAGACAGGCTTTTAGAGGAACAAAATGTTAATGAAATCAGTGATAATTAAAACGACGGAAGTCACAACACCACAGATATTAAGACACAAAACATGTTTTCAGTTTCGTGAGCTAATAATTTGCATTCAATTTTACATCAATTTAGCTTCATTCCTCATTCTCAAAATGTCCTATTAATATCTGTTTGTGTTTCCTTCCCTTTGTTGAGGATTTATGAATGCCTGTTGTGTCTGTCACCTTCATCAGTGTGCAGGTGTCAAATGATTTGACCCGCAGCGTGATTGCAGCCCTCCCTCCTTTTTCTAAATATAAACTCAGCTGTTGGTCAGTGTCTTCCTTTATCTCCTCTCAGTGGAGATGGAAAGCAGACAGTTTCTAGGGACCTTGTCATGTGCCCTTCAGCTTTTCACCCTCCTGTCAATTGCATTTTTGCAGCACTTAGTGACTAATTGTGTATCCTGTGGTTTTTCATGAAAATGCAATGTGTCTTCCTTTTTTTAATGGATGTAGGATTATAATGCAAGTCCAATAATGTGTTTCTCAATATGCAGCTTATGTAGTGAATGAAATTCTGCATAAAATGTATTTAGGCCTATATTATTCTCCTATGCAGCTTAAAGGATTATTGTCTGAATTTAGGTAAATCACTTTTTCATGTAAAAAGAAACAGAGATAAAAGTGTGCCTAAAACAATGTATATTCAATGCATAGTTATAGTTAAAGCACTATATTATGTGCAAGCTTCTTTAGTATAACAATGTGAAGAAAAAAGAGATACTAGGGATACTGTGTAACTGCTTGTTGCTCTTAAAGGGACAGTTCACTATTTACTCACCCTCATGTTGTTTCAAACCTGTATGATTTTCTTAACAGCATAAAATCTGCTTTGGTTTCCATCGACTTCCATTATAGGATGCTGACAAAAAAAAATGCTGAGACATTTATCAAAACCATTTTGTGTACCACAGAAGAAAGTAAGTCACAAGTTTGAAACGCCAAAGTGAGTAAATGATGACAAATCTTTCATTTTAGGGTGAACAATGCCAAGTAATATTCTGGTTCCAAAACAAGTCACACTTGTGCCCTCGATTTCCATTTTTTTAAAGAAAAGTAGGGAGAAGTCGAAAGGTGACCTTTATACCTTATCAGCCTCTAAAGTGTACCACTTCCAGGTACTAATACCCTTTCTGTACTAATATTTACCCTTTCAGACAGTTTGGTACAATAGCATCTTTTCATTGCATCAATACCATTATATTTGGCTGTAGAAATTCACAGAATAATAGAAATTCTGAAAACTCACAGCCAACAAAACGGCCTTTGCGGCAAATGCATTTCCACTGAGTGTCATTTCATGATTTAGTCATTATAATTGCAAAGTTAATCAGACATGTCTTTGAGATTACCTGAAACAATGTTTAGCTTCTGTGGAGCACATTTTATGACAGTAAGTATAATATGCTGGTCTCACACTGATGGTTTGATTGATGACTGCTCTCATTTCTCCCCTGTATGAGTCTTTTTCCATTGATCTGGCACCAGCACATCTCCAGTGGAAACTGAGTTTCTGCCAAGTGCCTCTGCATGCTCTCTCCCCCCCCCCCCCCACCTCCTTCCGCCCATCATAATTGCCTGGCCTCTCTGCCTACCTCATGATGAATTTTTAATGTCATGTTGTTACTTCCTTCCCATTATCCTTACAGACAGTAACTCTTTATCTACTATAAAGAGTCAGTCTCACCCTCTCTTTATGTTTATAAAGGCTACATCTGTGAGGTTTTGGTTAACCCGTGAGACCTCTCAGGAGATGGTGCCCTATAGAATCTATGAGCAGTCTGTATATTGTGTAATGTTTCAGACTTCCCATTAAGTGATGTAAGGTGAGGACATTTCTTCTTTTCATTTTTTTCTTCTTCTGGAGGATTGCCAGAATAAGTGGCACAATGTTTACAGGCAAACCCACCCTAGAGCTTCCCTCCTCCATAATGAAATGCGAAGACCGCTTCAGGCCAACACGATGATGGACTTGGCAGAGATTGTTTTTGGTGGAGGTGGAACATATGGGCTTTCCGTGGGTTTTCCCATTATGCTGATCTTTTTTTTCTGCATCGGGGCTGTTGGGTTTTGAGTCATAGAGAATGTCGGACAGATTCGATATTTGATCAGGAGAACAAAGTGCATTTTCATTCCCCTGTTTTCTGGGCAAGCCTTCAGGGCATCGAAACTGTGTTTGTCATTTTGCTTGTGTGCTGGTGTGCAGGTGTAACGCAGGAATGGAGTGCTTTTCGCTTTGATAAGTGCACATGCTTTCTTTCTGGCATTTGTCAGTGTGCAAAATCGCCTGTTCGTGCACAATTGGATTTAACACACATTGGTAGATGTTTCTCTTTTTATTTAATTGAATCGGGTGGTATTATAGAGTCTGTTTGACTGAATTTGACAATTACTCTTCCCAGTTGCTATGCCTGAGTAAGTGAATATGACAAAGGATTGTCGGTGTGTGTTGGAGGCTGAGGGTTCTGCAGTAGAGCGAGTATGACTCACCTCTCAACCATGTGACTTATGAATCATTGCTCCTCCGTGGGCTGCGCTCTCCTTATCAACCTCTCCGTCGCCCCATTCTCTCTATTTCTCTTTATGCCACCCTCTCACTTTCTTCATTAACATTATTATTGACTACCTCTCGCCATTTGTTTGGTGTCTCTTTATTCCAAGCCTTTCTGTTGATTACGATTTCACTAGTCATTTCATTAGGCTGTCATTTTCTTTGTCTTCCCTCCCTGTCTGATTCTGTTTCCCTAATTTTCTATTTTTTTGTTTTGTTTTGTTTTATTGATTTATTCATGGGAAATTGTTGCTGTCACTCCTTGTTTGTTTCCAGACCGGTCTCATTCAGTTGTTGTTAATAACATTCTGAATTGAAAACTGCTGTCATTTGGTGTCAAGTGATTATGTACTAAGAACTTTTTCACTTTGCATATGAAGGTCCTTGTTCACAAACAATGTTTGACAGATGTCATTGTACCCTTGAAATAGTCTTTTTTTTATGGTGGATGATTAATATGATTATATGAATAAATTAATAGTAATGAAATGTATATTAATTGGGGTGTTAGTAGCCCAATTGTATACGGTTAAGTTGGAGCCACCTATATATATATATATATATATATTTGGCTGGTACTGAGGTCACAGTTCTGCTCTGCCATTTTGTTGTTTGTTTTAATTAAAGCACTGAAATTCATTTTGTTCTTGTTTCAGTCATTTTGAATTATATTTTGATATGACTGAATGTCAGAGAATATGTAAGTGCATTTGACATACTTGCAGATTTTTTTCCCACTTGTTTTAAGTTAAAAATGCATGTTTGTATTTATTAGCCTACCTATGCAGTGTCGCTTGTCAGGTAAATTGGTCTTATTTTTTTTTTCCAAAAAAGAATAGTGCAAAATGCAATCAAGTCATTTTTTGCAGTGTGGTAACAAATCAAACATGAGCAGGTACAAAAGTAATTTGTTTGGGGTTCATGTATATGGGCTTTTTAAAGCAGGTGAGTTATTCTTTCTAGATGTATTATTTATATTCTTTCACTCACTGTAAAAAAAAAGGTATTGTTGGTTTAACTTAAGTAACCTGGTTGCCTTAATTTTGAGTTCATCGAAATTAAAAATTTGAGTTAATATGAAGGAGATGGTTTAATCAACAGAAACTCAAAATGGTATGTTTTCTGAACCACATTAATTGTCTATAATTATATGTTTGAAGTAGATAGAAACTCATTCAGGTCTGGATCAACATGAGGGTGGTGAATGATGACAGATTTTTCTTCGAACTATCACTTTAAAGCAGGGTTCCTCAAACTCAGTCCTGGATGGCCACTGTACTGCAGAGTTTAGCTCCAACCCTGATCAAACACACCTACCTGTGAGTTTCTAGTGATCCTGCACGACCTTGATAAGCTTGCTCAGGTGTGTTTGATCAGAGCTAAACTCTGCAGGGCAGTGGCCCTCCAGGACCGAGTTTGAGGAACCCTGCTTTAAAGGAATAGTTCAATTAAAAATGTAAATTGTGTCATCATTTGCTCACCCTCAAGTTGTTTCAAACCTGTATGAATTTCTTTCCTACAGTTGACTTCCATAGAATTTTTTTTTCCATGGAAGTCAATGGGGTGCATAAACTGTTTGGTTACCGACATTCTTCAAAATATCATCTTTTGTTTTTAGCAGAAGAAAGAAATTCATACAGGTTTGAAACAACTTGAGGGTGAGTATGACAGAATTTAAATTTAAGTGAACTATTCCTTTAAGTGTATTTGCACGAATAAAAAAGCGAACCTCACTCCTAAACATGTCTCATGTGGTGTGAAAGCGGGGCGTCTCTCCTAATAACAACCTTCCTTGCTGAAAGTCTTTGATTGCACGCAGCAGTCTTGGGACTACTAATAAGCTCAGTCTCTCATTAGTCAAGACCCCTGCCCTGCTTTCTTTCTAGTTACTTAGCATATACTTTTCCCTTCATAATTCTTTTCAACAGTAAATCTGTCCTCTGTCCTTATTTTGATGTCCTTTGGTATCTTAATAATGTGTGCATGCACATACGTGTCTATATTTGCTCATACGGCATATCAAAGCTAAGAGAAAATTCGACCTGGCATGCAATTAAGAAGACGATATGTGGCATTGATTGGCTCTGGGGCTCACACAGTTTGTTGGGCTAATTGCTGATCAAATGAGCTCATTAGAGAGATCATCTTTGAAAGACTTTCACACTAAGACCCTGAATGTTCATCTTTAATTTCCTTTTGGTAATGTTTGTGCATGCTTTTCTTATTGTTATAAGATGGGAAAAGGTAAGCCAAAACTTTAATTTATGCTGGTAAATTTGAGCGTGCTGTAGGAAGTAATAGTGTGTAAACAAATGAATGAGATATGTGCAAATCTCACAACCGTGTTCTTTACACGAAGGAATTAAAAAAAACAATCTTAATAAAAAATAGTCAAGTTTATTTATTTCTCTCTCTGTAGCAAAACTAGTCATCAACATGCGGTTATTTACATCCAGCAAACGCATGTTTATTATGTTACGTACAAGATACATCTAGAAAGGACATAAACATTTTTTCCTCACACAAGACTCAATGGCATTTTTACTTGGATACACTAGTCATTCGTCTTTTTTTGTACTTTTTTCAATGCTCTTAATGTCTTTAAAGAAGCAACACATTTTAGATGCAAGTTTACAGTAACGTGCAGAAATTTTCCTCCTCCACTGGTTCAGCTATCCTCATCCATTTTCCCCCTAGCTTCCATCTGTCAGTCTTCCAGATATTTTAAAGAAAATTAGAACGGTGTATGCCCCCCCCCCCCCCCCCCCCACCTCTACATTTGAATATTCTTTTTTTTTTTTTTTTTTTTTTTTTTATTGACAGGCACCAGTTTGGTACATTTTATTCATCTCATTTGGGACAATTTCAGCCAGATTAATCTCTCCTACAGACTTCTTTTTAGGAAAATATGGTTTACTGATTTTTATTTCAATTTTCACTTAATTAACATTAACATTGATGTTTAGTAGATCTAGATTGATTCATTCCCATGTGAATCATTTAAATTAATAGATTGTCTATGCTATTTGGATTGAGCTCTCATTGGCCCAGTGATTGATTTTGGTAAGATGTAACTGGCCTAGGGGCAAAATAATCCATTAACATTTGACACATTTAAAACCACAAACATGAATTTTTTTAATTGTCTTATATATATATATATATATATATTCGTTTTATTTGTAAAACAAAGTCAAAAGGCTGATCACTGCTTCCCAGCTCCACTGAATAAAGTTTATGAGCTTGAGAACAAACCTTTCAGCCAGTCTGTGGCCAAAAATGCTGTTCATCTGAATAGGGGAAGAGAGTGTCTTAAGGCAATTAAAAGTTGTATTCAAAACAGCTTCTATGAAATAATACATTTGTTTCTTAGAAATCGTTGGAATGTATGAATGTCTTTTGTACCAACTTTCTATCTTTTTTTGCGTAAAAAAACAATGGTATAAATACATTGAAGGGAAAAATTCAAAATGCAGACAGCGATAAGAAACTAATTCTATGTACAAGACTTTGAGTGTGTCCTCTGCTTCACAAGGGAACGCACAAATGGTAAATGCTCAAGCAGAATACTTTGAGGTACAAGTAAGACTTAATACATTTGGTGTATTGAATTAACAAAATGTATATTTCCACCATTATGGCACTGTGATTGTTTATCATTTCTGTCTGAATGAATCTGTGTTTGCGTTCTTTAAAGGTGCAATTAGAATATAATTTTTTTGCTATCCCTCTAGGATCAATGATATTGACCACTGGGATTTTAAATGTCCAAAATATACAAAACAAAATAAGAAAAGAAATGTGGTTAGATGGACATGAAGATCCTATTTGTGTTCTTTCTTGGGGGTAAACTTTGTATCTGAAGCAAATAAGAAAGTGTGAAGAAATTGATTTCAGTAAAAGAAACCAGAACATGATAGGTTGGCAATGAACAGTCTTTAAGTTGTTTCCTTTCACTTTCTTTTTTCCCCTCCGCCTCCTCATCGCTCTCTTTCCCCACCCCCCAGTCTGTTCACTGAAACATCCGGGGATGTTTCATGAAGACCCTCTCGATGAAGTTCTGTAGCTCCTCTTCGCTGTCCTGTGGCGGCTGCCTCAGAGGACTGTAGTAATCATCTTCCCTGGTGACTACAGGAGCTCGGGCTGGGTAATAAAAGGACTGCCAACGACGTGGAGGTGACCGGGGTTTAGGAATGGGTACGGCTTTGAAAGTCCGAGGGTGAGGGAAGTAGAGGTTCCGCTGGAAGGCTGGTTGGGCTCTTTGGGGAGACTGCGACCAGGGACGCGACTTCCGTCTGGGGGAGTAATCAAAGTCATAGTCCAGTGAGTTTCCCAGGACATCATTGAGGGAGAAAGACGGCTTGGAATAGTAGCGGGATTTTGGTTTTTGAGGCGGGATGTAGATGGGGTAATACCCTCTGTAGGGTTTTTGATAGAACTTGTAGGAAGGGTAGGTACGAAAGGGCCACTGCTGTCTCGTCCAAATGTCTTGCTTGCTGGGCTTGACCGAGGCCCTGTCTTTGAACCAGGCTTTTAATGGGTTCTTGTTCGGTTGTGGAGGCTTTGAGGGAGGAGGAGGTTTACGTAACAGAGTAGAGGGTGCAACAGGGGCTGGAGGCGGCATGAGAGGACGTTGCCATGGGAGATTTTCAGGAGCATCTTTTTTCTTCTTTTTCTCCACATCGTTAATAATGTCCACCACATCATCAGCAGGAAGATGTAGCTTGCTTGAGATCTCAATCAGCTTATCAATGGTCTGTGGGTCAATGTCATCATCGTCATCACTAGTGTCCTCCTCATCAGAGCGCTTATCTTCTGCACCATTGTTGTCTTGGTACTTATTCTTGTCCTGTTTCACGATGTATTTCAGGAGCATGTCAGATGCAATGTCTGCAAGCTTTTCCTCCTCCACCTTGGCTCTTAGTGCTTCTGCTGCCTGTCTGCGTACCTCCTCTTGCTCTGCTTTGGCCCGAGTTTCCTCTTCTTCAGGGCTCAGCTGTTCTTCGTCCTCCTGATCTTCCTCATCTTCTTCTTCTGGGTCAGCAAGGTTATTGGTAAAGTCATCCATGAAGTTGCCTCCTCTTTGTAAAGGCTGAATTTTGTTCTTCTCTTGTTCGATTTGCCACTTTAGCTTCTTCTTGGACAGGGCTAGGTCATTGCCTTTAGCTTTAGACTTGATATCGTTGTTCATGAGGCCATTACGGTCCAGGTAATCAAAATACTCCCCACGGCTTCCCCTCTGTCCTGTGTACGTGTCACGCTCTCTCTTAGTGGCTGTGCTGTAGCTCTGCAGTTCCTCTAAAACAGTCTCCAGATTCTTCACTTCCTCTGGACTTAGCTGCTCTTCCTCCTCCCCCAGTTCTCCTCTCTCTGGCTCCTGCCTCTCCTCCTCCTTGATCACCTCCTCTTTTGTGGCCCCGTCCTGTGGAGCCACCTGCTCTTTTAATGGTACCGTCTGACTAGTGGTGTGGCTTGTCACTTTCTCCGTTAGCCGTTCCTCTTCCTCAACCCTTTTTCTCTCCTCTTCCTCCTCTCTTTCTTTCTCGTCTTTTCCTTGCGCTGCAGCAGCTGCCATGACCAGCTCCAGCTCTTTGTGACTATCTCTGTCTCTGTCTGCACCCTGAAGATCCTTCTGCTTTTCCACTTCCATTCCCTCCTCTTCTCGTTCACTCATCTTTTCCTTCTGAGGTTGGTTAAGGGCCTCGAGAAGGACCGCTGCTAGGGTTCTAGGATCCACGTCTTTGAAAAGCTCATCTTCTTCGTTTTCATCATGTAGCGAGCCCTTTTTCTCTGATGGTTGAGTATATTGACTCTGTTGCTGAGCAGAGGAGGGTGCTGCATAGTTTTCACTTACTGTGTTGCTGGCTGCTGTCACTGGACTGAAGGTTGCAGGCTTGACTGTGAGACTAAATAACACGAACAGGAAAATGACGTGAACATTTAAAGTTTGTTGGCACCAGCTCATGACCGCACGTACGTGTTGAACCTGAAAGACAAAAAAAAGTGCATAAATGGTCAAAGATCAAAAATGTTACAAAAGAGCCCTTCAAAATTGATCTCAAGGTGACCAAAAACAACTGTTTTCTAGTTATATCGTGTTTTTGATATACCTTTGTCATAAAAATTCTTGAATAAATGAGCTTGAGTAAAAACAGTCAATGTGCATCGCTCAGAATGAAGATTTTTCTCAGGTAAGATGGTGGACACACATTCACTTTGCAGACTGCCTGAATGCAACACTCACTGTATATTACATTTAAAAAAAATTGTATGAATGACTTGTAATTGATACCTGGGAGCATTTCATGAATTGTTCATTACTGTAATGGAAGAACTAATGTCAATATAGACTTTAGTAGGCTAAATACTTTATTTTTTCTTGTTAAATCCAGTGAGGATTTTTCTATTCTGAAGATATCTAACAAAGCATATTTATATTTTTCACAAACATGGTTTAATCATAGGAGGGAGGATATTTTGTTAAGCTATAATTGATGTGTTATTGCCTGCTGCTTAGCTGATTTGCAAAGGCGTTGTAATTGGCTCTGCGGCTTGAGCTGGTGCGGTTCGTGAGGACTCTGAAGCGCTTTGTGCATGTGATTGGTCGCACACGCGGCGCGGTGCTAATAATGTATATAGGAGGAAAAGCGCCTTAGCAGAGAGCCCTTCCGATGCGTGGGAGGTTAATGAGCAAGCAATACAAGGATGATCTGAAAATCTCAGTATGACCATGAAAAGCAAGTTAGAATAAAAATAAAAAATAAAAAAAATACGAGTATCTCTCACTCATATGGGGGGGGAAAAACACTCCGTTAAATTTGGATTTGTGCCAACTGGCTCACGATGCATGGTTTACTCTTCTAAAGTTTGACAGCTGCGTGGCATGCACAATTTTCTTATTTTTATTAAAAAAACAACAGTCTGTAGCTCCTCTCAAATTTGAAAAGATCAACTTTTTTGTCTTATTAGAATCGTGTCTCCACGATATAACAGCAGCTCTAACAGTAACACCCTCGCCCACTGCCTTAAATGACCGAGACATCTGGGGAGGTCTCATCAACAAAGAACGCAAGTAATCCAGCTCTAAGACGCCTTGTAGACGCCTTCTAGTAGGCCTATAATCTTCTGCTTTGAGACTATTAGATTTAAGATCTAAACGTCTTCTATGACAAATTGAACCCAATCAACATTTGAAAGACATGAAAACAGATAATGAATGTTCTGCTGTTGAATTTTCTGTCAACATTTCTCTGCTCCATATGAGCTAGGCTACTTATAAGTATGTACAATACGTCAAATTGGACCCCAGCAGGCAAAAGTCAAAGCATGCAGAAGCAAAACAACATGTTTTTATGTCAGTGTCTCTCGTGCGCTTTTGTGATTGGACTCGACGTATAGTTATTTTGGGTATCTAATGCTATGGTGATGAGAAAGATGATGAAAGCAAAAGCAAGGGCGTGGTAATAATTATTATGAGAGCAGTGCCATTGATCACACCCGTTACCTTAATCATTAATTATAAAAGTCATCATTGCAATATTCAGTATCACTAAAGTGGTTTTTAATAAGTTTCATTCCTTCCTTCACAAATAATTGTTATAGCCTACTTTTACTTTCTACATTGCCGCATTTTTATCATCAGGTCCCCTTTTTATATAAAGACTTAAAATGGATATAGCCTATATTTTATAATACATTTTTATAACACATGCCTAACAATTTTTTTCATTTCATTTTTTTTACATGTAAACTAATAAAGCAAAATCTTGATGCCCCAGTTTGCGTTTTTAATTTATGCTGTTTCTGTCTACATTATTATATACTTCTTTTCCCACGCCTTCTGCATTACTGTTCCCTGTTACTATAAAAAGAAAGCCGGGACTTACCGGGAATCCTGTCAGGGGCAGCGCAGTCCGACGCACTTATTGTGTCCTCTTCAAACTTTTTTATTAAAGTAAAGTTAGTCTCGCGATTTACGTATACGAATCCACTTCAACAATACATGCTTGCTTTGAATGTTGCTGTTTTGTTTGTACAGAAATATCGTTTGTGTAAGCCGTATGGTTGGCTATTCTTGGACGGTGCTATGGGGATATTTTCAGTACCACGGTCAGCTCTCCGTGTTTTTATTTCGGCCCCACTGCGCCCACGTGACTGCACGTCACTCTAGCTCATTGACGTCACTGGCTCACTCCATTGATAAGAATTTTGGTGCTGATCGAACCCCGAGTCTTCGCTACGCTGCAGTGCCCAGATGAATGGAAGGAAACGGGATGAATGAAATAGTACTTTTTTTCCGCCGAATAGAGAGGGCTAGACAACACGGGGAAGGCGAGACCGGTCCCTTCCAAGATGCAGCTGCAAACTGACAGCGCAACACAAAGGAACCAACAATCCTCATCACGATGTACATTGCCTCATTAACAAAACGCATAAATGCAATTACACCATAAAATTCACAAAGGAAACAGCTGGCGCTTGAATCGTCAGTGCATGAAAATGAATGCGTATTATAGGCTACATGTTTTGTCTGATCTGGATTTTTTTACATTAGCGAGCAATGTGCCTCTTCCGTATCCAGGTCGTGACATTATGTTACAGGATGTTTTGATGAGTGTTTGAAATGCATCATTATTACCATTAAAATCTTTTGCAACCGTTTTTTTCTCTACCAGACAAAATGGACAATAAACATTTGCAGTGGAATATTCCTGGCATGTATTATGTTGGTATCCATTGTGGACCATCTAAAAATAAAAACGTAATGCATCCATGCAAATTACAGTGAGACGACGACAGGTTATGTATTTGATCTTAAACATTATATCGAATAGGCCTAAACACAATTTCATCTTGCATGATAACCTGCAGAGGACAATTAACGTGAATATGCCTCATCTAATGTAAAGTTATGTCGTTCCATATTTTAAGATTTCTTCAATAACTGTCAGAGTGATCTTAATTTATAGCCTTTGAATAAAAAAAGCAATTAGTTTAATGTATCATTTGTACAGGAATGCTCGCAGTCAGTTTGCTTGAAACCTAGGTTTACAGAAACCTAGGTTTACAACCTTGTATTAGAGAGATTGATACTCCGTATTCTGTAAACCAGTGAATTTTGAAATCATTCGCTTTTGTCAGCGTTAGTTTTCATTGACCAATCATCTTTCGTCCATATTAGGCTATTTCTTATCTATTTGAACGAACTGGCAACTTAAAATTTGAAAGGAAAATACACCCAAATAAGAACATTGTCATTATTATTCACCCTTAAGTAATTTTTGGAGATGTTAGGGACTGACACCCTCGTTTTTTCCCGTACAAATAAAGTTATGGTGACTGAGGCTGTCAGTCCCTCACATCCCCAACATCTCCCTTTGGAATAAACAAATGCCAAATGTTTGGCACGAATGATGAAGCAATTGTTGAATATTTTAATCAACTTTGGACATTGTATCTACATGTATTAACAAAGAACAAGGTGGTGCAATAATTATTAATTTTTCATTTTTTTAAGCTGCTTGTTTCCTACCATATATATTTCTTTTAAAATTTAAATGGTTTATTAAGTGTCATGTTGTGGTACAACACCAGTGAAACTGACTTACAGGGCTAGTGATCCTAAACAACTCTCTGGGAATGTACAGCGTGTCAACAACAGCGATCAAGCAGGACGAGTTGCACAGGTAATTAGTGCACTTATCCATGTGCCTAAAGAATTTAGAAATCCAACGGTTCCAAAAGTTTGTCCAAAACTCTTTTCATGCAATATCCAAGCGTTCTCAAGCGTTCCCATCTTCAGACCAAGGGCAAGCTCATTCACAAAACACTGATGATCCTGGCACTGGCCTTAGTTACCATTGCGTTCATTTTTCTTCATTACGTCTGGTTCTTTTGGCTCACTGCTATTGCTAAGGGCCATTCGTTAAATTATTTTAAACGTGCTTAAACCTCCTTCCTTACTTGTGTAATTAAAGAACCGTTTATCGATCTAAATCTTAATGCCATTTCTACCTCTACAGTTTTGCTCATTAATAGGCTACAGTAGACTAATGCGGAATAGCAGTCTCGAAAGTCGTTTGTAAGTGCATGTTTTGGTTACGTGCTCGTATACCTGGCAAGTGACGAGACGATAGCCTAATTGATGTTTTCTATTAGGAAAGTTAAGATAATCCAGTCATGTGAATTCTATCAAAAAATATATAGTGTTAAACATGAACGAATTGGATCAGCTCATGGTGAGAATGAGTTGACAGAGGCTTTACATGGCTGTCAGAGAAGATAGTGTTTCTGCAACCAACTGTCTGTTTACGTTAACTTCACCCAGAGGACGTCGACTGTCTCACACGAGAGGGCGACAGAAGAGGTACGTTCTGGCTTGGAGAATTAACAGCACTCTGTTGACAAATGACCTATCCCACGAAGATCTATTGACACCGAAAGAGAAATTCTTCCACCTCCATCATTTCCGCCCTGTGCTGCGTGCGTCGCAGAGAGGGAAACGCCGCGTTGGCGTTCTTTACAAACTGATCGTTTGTTCTCCCGGCTCTGACTTAATGAGGCGGCATCCACCGTATCTTTGTCTTCCCCCAGATGAATCTCTTTCTCTACAGCAAGCATAATTTCAACACTCGAAGCCTTCCATAGGCGCTTTTAACAAATAAATCCATTTATAATCGATTCAGACAACTAACCGTGGGAGGGTTGCCCTTAGATTGGATATGAGACAGAGGCTTCCTGCCCACGCTTACGTACAAACAAAGCGAAGCGAGTCTTGCTGACACAAGAACTATCCAAACAGAATTCCCCTGTCAGACAACATGCCAGCACCACCTTCCATTTTAAACATCCGTACAACCTTTTTAACCTTATTTGCGTAAATGTTCTAGCATGACATTTAGGGCTGTTCTAATTAAGTGAAAAGCGGAATCAAAATCCAGTCACATTCAGCTAATTAATAAGGAGTCCCTTAATTGGCCTGGGATAGCCTAGGTTACATCCATTGCTTTGTGAGTTGTTTTCCAGTTTTAAGAAGTGTGCTGTTAGTCATGCAGTCCTTAGAGCTGGAAACTAGGTAAAAAGTACATTTCTATTGTTGAAATTTAAGTGGATTGCATTGGTGCAATAAAACATTCAAATTGCAGATCATTTAAAAAAAATTAAAAATTGGGACAAGCTTCAAAAATCATTTGAAAACACCTGTTAGTTAGTCATGATATTTAATTTCATGTTATCATAATCTTATATGATCATGATCATAATATTCTACTCATAATAAAGTAAATTGCTGCATTTGTTGTCAATTAAGTTAATGTCATGGTTTTAACCCTTAAACAGGCAAGAGTGGAAAATGCTAGGCAAAAAATAATTTCATGTCATTTTTTATATCATCTGACTGGACTTCAATAAAACATTTCCAAAATATATTTTTTTAAATTTGATATAGGCCTATTTTGGATTTTATGAGTTGTCTCCTGAGTCACGTTGCCTGATTAAGGTATAAAAAAGGACCAAGTTATTAATCTGTTAACTGTTACTGCCACTGCATGTTTAAAACAATTATATCCCATACTTCACCTGATCTAATGTTGACAAATGATATATCATTAGAAAGCTTACGATCTCAAGATTCTGCATGTTAAAAGAGCCGTTTTGAAATTGGACGTTGCATTACCATAGAAACGGTACCCTAAATTCTTTTATCGGGCTCCTCCCCTTTTGGGCATCGTCATGTTTCATAATTTATGATCAAAACCTTTTCTAATCTTGACAAAACACATATTGTCAGAAAGGTCTGTGTCTCAAGGTTCCATATTTTGTGACAGAAGTGATATTTGGACAGAAATGTATTAATTAGTTATGGCAGAGAATGCATACAATTAAATTCAATGGAATGTAAGTCACCCGGTGGCTATTTTTGGTATTATAAACAAAATTTCATGGGAACCTCAATTTTTGTGATATCAACTTTAAATTTGGAACACAACTTGGTTAGATATATGGCTTTGATTTTATAGTAATTCTATAGTAAAAAATATTTTGTAAAATTCATATTTTATAAAAAAGAAAAAATATTAAGTACAGTATATTTGATTTACTGTAAGTTTAAACTTCCATAACTTTTTCATACTTTCATTTTTTGAAGTGCTTTCAGCAATAATCTGCTGACTGTTTTCTTTAAAACAAGACCAAACTTCTATATTCCACAGCATTCTTGAATTATTTAGAATCATTTAAGTTTGAATAGTGCATTTTAAATGATTAATCCCTTTTTATACCCTAAACAGGCAACGTGACTCAGGAGTCACATACATTTCAAAACGTGCTAAATAACAACATGAACAACATATTACTTAATTTTCTCCTTCAGCACCTTACAATGTTCACAGTTAATGTTAGCAGTATTCTTTTTTTCAGAAGAAAAGTAAGTTTAAAGCAACACCAAGTAACTTTTCTTCTGCGGTCGCCCTACAGGTTGGAAGCGGAATTGTCCATTACCGATGTCGTAAATAATTTAGCCTACCGCAGCCGTATACTGTCGCACGCACGCTCGTTGTTTATCCAGCACCGTCTTTGGAATAAACGATGTCCACATGCAGACAAGGTAGAGTATGTTGCATGATTTCACGAAAGTATGATGTATTGCGACATCAGAAACAAGGAAAAACAAAATAATGACTATTGTAAAGCAAGTCAAATTTGTAGTTTTCTTATGTCTCATTAGAACTACAGAAACGCGACCCGATCTGTCAATCTTACATACCGTGGTCTGTGGTTATAGCAGATATAGGACCGCAAAGCGAATCCAGAAGTGCCTTTCATCCTGTTTCGACTTAATTCCACTGAAATGATTTTGGAAACAAAAAAAAGACAATAAAAATGATGTGTCTCGTGAGTCACGTTGCCTGTGTGCTTTGTGGATGGTTGCACATTTGTGCTCGGGAATAAATAATATTGTACCAATTTTTTGGTACAATATTACCAATATTGTGTAATATTATTTATATAAATAATATTACCAAAATGTATATAAAATTGCCAATGAAGTGACACATGCAGATCCATTTACAGTCCACATCAGTGGTGAGATTTGCATATATGCAGAAGCTGTCAAATCATCAGTCTTTTTAGATTGTTAGAGTGAGCCAACATCTGTAAGTGTCCACACTAAATGATCTTTAAAATGACATAATAACTTTCCTCTAAAACTGCCAGCAATGTGATACAGTCATACATAGATGTGGTTCAGACTAACACTGCCAAAATAGTATGCAATCTGGATATAATATATACAATCTAACACTTGGTGCTTTTTAAAGATTCATTCATTCATTATATGTGCAAAGCTGTTCAAATGTTATAGTAAACCTTTTGTTATCACTGCAAATTATAAGGTTTGTGTATGTTTTTTTAAAAGTCAAAGACTTTGGTTATGCCAAAGAACCCTTTTTTTCAAGCTTCAATCAGTGCTCATATAAATGAAATATTCAGTGTTTGACTTATGTAACTGCTTTAGAGCTGGGCAACAGGCCACAACCTGGAGTGAGATCCATCTTCTGTAGATTTTACAGCAGCTGAGCATAATAGTCTTTTCTTTATGCTATATGTTCTCATCGTGCAAATAAACATTGTTTTGGTGTCCATCACACTTAAGCTGCTGAAACCACTTGATCAGTTTATTTCATTTGGATTCCACACGAAAACTTATTTCCCACTAAATTGATAATTCTTCTTTTGAAAAGTATCATATAGAATGATATCATATAGAAAAACACTGTGAATAGCAACATATTATTTGTAACCTTTTTAAATCAAACAAATCGGCAACTGAAATAATTTGACAAACTGATATTTACGACGCACTTCAGTGCTCTGTGCATCCGGACACTTATGAAGCTGTTTATATTTCCTGTATGGATACTTGACTTTGAAATAGCAAGCCATTTACTACCTCCCTACAGATTCAATTTTGAGTGAAAAATCACAGCCTGATGTGATTTATAAGCATCCATGGTTTTGATGAATGGCCTTACATGATATTAATGTTGAAAGATGAAAAACATGGCTTACAGAATATCGTTTGACACGTCTGGGGTCCCGGTGCACCATTTGAATATTATTTTACTACTGATGATTTGACAGCTAGAAGCAGATAGAGACTGAACCAGACAAAGGCAGCTATCAAGGAGGGTAAGAACATGCTGAATGATTCATTTTTTTCCCCTTGAGCCTTCAGACCGAGTGCCCTTATTAGTGTCATTGATAGTGATATGTATACATATCCTATTGCCCTACAGCAGAGCAGTAGATTTGCAGTGTAGTGAGACATTGAAACAATGTGCATCCTAATACAGAAACAATATTTGAGATAATGTCTGTTAAAGGATGTAAGCATGCAACAGAGGATGATCACTTTGGAAAGTTTATATTTTTATCTCGCTTTTTATATGGATTAAAGCAAAGTGATAGAAAAGGATTTAACATTGTTCTATTTCTATTCGATTTAACATATTTAAATAAATAAAAAGATAGAAGCTTCTCTTTATGTTTCAACAGCTGTTACTTTAATTTTTTTGAAGCTCACAATCTCACACTTATCTTAATGAAACACTCTCAATTTTAGCTTACATCTTTGATTTCTAAATCTCGGAGGCCACTTTCTTCGACTTTGCATTTTGTTACATCAAATGTAGAAATGATTTCAACATTTAAAGCCATTTTCACATAAGCTGTACTATGCAATGATAAACTCTATTGACTTTTATTCTGGGCTTTATGCCTGTAAGATTAGCTGGCTTTACCTGAGTCTGAGGTCCACGTTTTTAGCATTGATTGAAAAAATGATGTATTGTGAATGTAAATAGAGGAAAAAACGGAGGGGCCTGAAATTGAAAGTGTTCTGGGAGGAAGAGGAGAATGATGAAAGGGGAGAATGGGGCTCTGTGGGGTGTGACGGAAGCACAGAGAGAAAGATGGGGAGACAGAGGAGGAGTAGAGGAGATTAATGAAAAGTGAAGTGTAATTTGGTGAAAAAGATAAATAATGCAGGCAGCGGCAAATGCATATAGACGTTCGCACTCACTACTAATGCTCATGCACAAATGCACCAATTCAGAGAGGTTTTCTCACACGGTCAGTCAGTAAATCTGCTATTCACTGACTGCAGTCTGAATCTGCATGAAATTACAATTTACCCTATCCCTTTTCTAAATGGATTTTATTTTATTGTCACAAATTTGTCCGTGGATAGGTGTCATTTTAAAGAGTTTTTCCTTGTAATGTTTGATCAAAATGTCATAACTGGACCTGCCGCGGTGAAAACGATAGTGTACTGGAGAAGTATTGAATGCAGGACTTCTCCAATCATTCAGTCAGCTGAAACCTCATCCCCGCAAACTCGCATTCATCTTCCTCCGATTTTGAGTGCAAAACCCACATCATAAAGTCCGGTCCATAGAACCAAGTCCCCACCCTACATTTTTTTCTTTTTCCATAATGTCTTACACTTGGATGTACATCACAATATGGAAGAAAAGTTTGCATCATTCATTGTTGTTTTCCCGTTTATCACAGTGGAGCTGCTTTAAAACAATCTTTCTTGTATAAAGCATATCAATTAAAAAAGAGAAAAGATCTGTTGCTATTTCTGTTTTACTGTGACTTTTAAAATAAAGTCTTTATTTTTAAAATAAAAATCTTTATTGACATCTATGGTTCCATGAACAACTTTTCCATTCCACAAAATGTTCTTTACAGTGGAAAAACTTCTTCAGATTATAGCAAAAACCCTCTTTTTGAACCTTTATTTTTAAGTGTTCATTTGCCAAATTGCTTAAAATAGTCAAAATATTTCTCTTGACATATACAATGCGGAATGAATAGAGATAATTTAATGATCTTTAAACCCTATCACTTAAAAAAAGAAAAGAAAAATAAATAATGCAGATTTATTTACTATTTTAATTTCAGATCCCCTATAATGTTAATACGCATTAGTCCAATGACTCCAGCCCCGCGCTCATTCTCTACCTCTTCCTCTCTCTCTTTCTGTGGTTTTGTTGTAGTGCTATAGAGCTGATGTTATTGGACCTGACGATTTACCGCCTTGTTTGGAACCGGACTCTCTCCCACACACTTTTACCCCCCACTGCACATGTGTGGGCGAGGAGAGAACAAAAGTGTGTGTGATAGAGAGAGAGAGAGAGAGAGAGAGAGAGAGAGAGAGAGAGAGAGAGAGAGAGAGAGAGAGAGAAAACCACTGCAGTTCTTACAACTGTCTACACAGTTTTTTAATGTCATCTCACGAGAGGCCTTTTACACACATGAACTCACTCACACCTTAAGACTCTGTTAGGACAATCCACACATCTGTCATATTAATATTGCTTCATGGAATTTTATTCATTAAATCTGAAATGATTAATGAGCATCGTAAAGACTCTGCGGCAGCCAATGTGTGCAGCCATGTGCTTGATCTCGCCATACCTTTAGCCTCCAGATGGTGTGTCATCTGTTGATATCACACACATGGACATACTTCTCACTCTGCATATTGCCACATCCACCATCAATAGGATGTCAGTGATTCTTACTGAGCTGCAAGGAGGGCTTATGTTTATGTGATTCTGGAAAATACGCTTGCCTTGCTCCCGAATAGTCAATATGAAAGACCTAGAAGAGTTGGCAGGAGATCCACAGTCCACGGGCTTGTCAG
Source organism: Rhinichthys klamathensis goyatoka (assembly GCF_029890125.1). Lineage (NCBI taxonomy): Eukaryota > Metazoa > Chordata > Actinopteri > Cypriniformes > Leuciscidae > Rhinichthys > Rhinichthys klamathensis. Next base: position 2,198,634 of record NW_026606794.1, on the reverse strand, counting down.
TACAATTGGACTCCCTCTGGCTTTTACATTGAGGCTGGAGAGATGCTTCTCTGGTTTGGCATTGGGTATATGTGTAAACTTTGTAAAAATAGGGCCCAATGAACTGTGTTAACCCTTTCATGCATGAATTACCTCAGTCAGGATTTTTTTTCTATGTGTTTTTATTGCTCTTAGGGCATGAAAAACAAGATTTGATTACATTTTTTTTTAAACAAATTTTTAAAAAAGAGATTTTCAGATGTCCACTTGAGTGGACAGCATGCATTTATGGTTTAAACTGAAGAGATACAGTATTAAACATAATACAATAGTCAAACATATAAAGTATGTGTATTTAACAAACAAATCAATACAATTATATCAAATCATGTGAAAACTATAAAATATATAAAAAAATATATAATCTGAAATATTGCAAAGGCATTTGACCTTCATACAAGTTGCACTTCGTGTATCTTTGATATCAGAACATGAAGACGTGATTCCATCAGAATTTTCTACAGCCTGTCAAGGTACAACTGTGGAAACCACTCAGATGCTCCCTCAAGTGTACCAGAGTATGTCAATTTACCCTTATTAGCTGATAATTCTGATTGTGAGCCCTCTTCTGAGAAGACCTAGCGATCCGTTTTTTTCAATCTCATCTGAAATTAGCAGTGTTGGGGTAACGCATTATAAGTAACATGCATAAAGCATTCAGATTACTTTTTTGATGTTACAAGTAAAGTAATGTGTTACAAGTAACATGCATTACATAATCAGATTTGTTTTAATGTTACGAGTAAAGTAATGTATTACAAGTAACATGCATTACCTAATCAGATTACTTTTTGATCTAACAAGTAATTAATTACAAGTAATGTGCATTACGTAATCAGATTACTTTTGTTGTTACGAGTAAAGAAACGCATTACAAGTAACATGCATTACGTAATCAGATTACTTTTTGATGTTACGAGTAAATAAATGCATTACAAGATACATTCATTACGTAAACAGAAAACGTTTTGATCTAAGAAGTAATGCATTACGTAATTAGATTACTTTTTTGATGAAATGAGTAAATTAATGCATTACAAGTAAAGTAATGCATTACATAAATTATGTAATTACATAACTTTTTTCGATGTCAATGAAAATTACATTCTAATTATACAAATACATTTATTTACAGTTAAAAAAAGTCACTGCAGATGAAGTATTTTCAAAAACAATATTCACAGTAATAGTATGAATTGTTGCTGAAATATAGCCATTGATGCATGAGGTCCACTATAGTGGACAGGTGATTAATCAGATTTTTCTCCCAATCTAAAATCAAAACTTGGAAAATTTTACTGTGATATGACTCATTGGATATTGCTTGATGCTGCAATATTTTTTTTACCTACAAGAGTCTCCTAGGATAGAAGGAATGGGTGGATATTCCGGAGCAACTTGGCATGTCTGACTGACCATTGGCCATCTTGGTTTGGAGGGGGGAAAAGTCAAAACACAATGGCTTACAACTTGGTTGCAATGTATAGGATGATGCACCAGGGTCCACTAAAGAGATTGATGTGCAACTTTGCCATCAAAACCCTTGTGTGTTTTAGGGTTAAAGAAAATGTCTGTAAACATAACATAATTGCTGCATCTGAAATTGCATACTGTATAGTACAACATTTGGTTTGAAACTTATTTCACGACTGTTAAAAAGTACACTCTATGTGCATGAATGTGTGTAGTATGAATGAAATTTGGACATACTACATTAGTCATGTTCTATTCACACTTCACTGCCATTTAAAATCCTCTCCTGTGGCCTCAAGGGATAGTAAAGTGTCCATTGGATTGAAACTCATGAACTAGTAGGTCATGGGTACTTTTCACCTTGTTTTTTAATGAATTTGGACATACTATTCTGCTCATGTACTGTTTTTCACCTATAGTATGAATGTAGGCATATTTGGATCCAGGGAATGTCATGGCAGAAAACAAGTATATTTTCTGTTTATCAATTTATTTATTTATTTATTAGAGTGTATGTTATCCTTATATTGCAATTATTACGAGCACAAGCTGTGATTAACACATTCATTGCATCTGCTTAAAGGTGCAGTAAGCAATTTCAGAAAAATACTGTTGATATGATGTTTTATTAACAAAGTTCGGGAGGAGCACGTTCAGATAATTAACACGGGTGGAGAGCACTCAACAATCAATGATATGCGGTGTATAGACTTAGCAGTCTCACCTCAATCCATTGACAGTTTAGCAGCACTTTAGCAACTTCTTAGTTCGCCGTTCCGCTACCATGTCTCAACGTTCAAACTCTTCATCTGACGAAGCAGCAAACATCCCCAGGAATCCGCCTTTGCATCCCGCTGGTCCCACAACCATCCCTCCTATGCCGGACAATGCACCTGAGCCCCAGGCTTCTTCACGTCGAGGCCAGTCTTCGCCGCCCCTGGCAAGACTTCCATCCTCCTCCCCGGCCTCCTCCTACCGCTCGGCCGTCCCGACGATCCCACCTATCGGGAAATGGACCGTAGCTGGATTGAGGCAAGCGCAGGGTAATACAGACATACAGGCATAAGGCCGCCGCCAACATTCGCAGCCCTGGCTTATACCCTTCCCAGCTCTCTCATTCAACCTAAGTCACCATATTCGCTCTTCACAGCAACTCCTATGCCCATCCCGTCCAATGTCGTCGCCATGGAACCACCACCAGTGTCCCAAAGCAGCCGCGCACAGATCCTCTCAGAAATTCAGGATGCTGGCTCCAGAGGTGGATCAATTCCCAACTCCAGTACCTCGCTATTCGGAACTGATATTCCCGTAACCCACCCGCTAAAACCCCTTCTTGAAGCATCGCTCGACACTATCCTCCAAGCAGTTTCTCCCAGGACCCTCCAATCCTACGTAACCGCTTGGAGATGTTTTAAAACATTCCACGTCTCTTATAACATGTCGTTCCCTGATTTTTCTCTCATTTCAATCACCTCATTTATTTCCTACCTTAATAGCGTAAAGGGCTTACAAGTCAGGTCCATAAAAGGTTACTTGAGCGGCGTCCAGTTTTTCCATAAACTGATGTACGGCGCTCCCTCTCCTGAGATAAATAATTCACAAACCTCCCTGCTGATCAAAGTGATCCAAAGATCCCAGCCCACCCATCCCGATGCCAGACAACCTATAACGCTGGACATTCTCACCAAATGTATTCACACCCCCCACACAGGCTACCAGGCCCTCAATACCGCCCGCACACCCTAGCCTTTTTTGGTTTTCTTAGATGCTCGGAACTCGCTATCACCTCCAAATTTGACCCAAAAATCCACCCCACCATCTCAGACTTGTCAGTACTAGATGGTGAAACAATCTCATATTTGATTAAGCAAAGTAAAACCGACCAAACCAAAAAAGGTAATTTAATCTACATTTTTAATCTCTCATCGCCAATCCAGCCATACCAGTCAATTCTGGCATATCTGCAATGGAGAAGCTCCCAAGCTAAATCTCCTCTGGAACCCCTGTTCATTGACGAATCCAATAAACCTGTGACACGCTTTTGGTTACAGAAACACCTCATATCCGTTCTCCAACAGTCAGGCATTCCATCAAAGAATTTTTCAAATCACTCCTTCCGTATCGGGGCAGCAACTTCAGCAGCCCAAAAAGGCCTCTCCCAACAGCAGATCCAAGCTCCCGGGAGATGCTCCTCAGATGCTTTCCAAAGCAATATCAGGACCAACCGGTTCCACATTAAAAAAGCCCACCAAACCCTCATTTAAAAAAGAAAAATCATTCAAAACTCATTTTCCTCTTTTCCTGTTTCCTCTTTCTGTCCAGCGAGCATTTGGTCTCACAGTGGACACAGTGAGAACCTTCCCGGTAGAGCACTTACGTTTTCTCTTTCGTCCAGCGACACAGTGTGAGAAAATCTCCCGTTTGAGTACTCATTTTCCTCTTTTCCTGTTTCCTCTTTCCGTCCAGCAAACTTTTGGACAACATGGTTAACGACTTAGGAATGGAAATGGATATGAGTATGGAGAGTAAGACTAGTTCAAGATCTGCAGTTAGTAAAGTCATTGAACTCCAAGTTTGTGTCTGTGGCTGGAGCAAGGCGACAACGGTCAGGGGTTTGAAGGTTCATCAAGGGAAAATGAAATGCTTGAGGGAGAAGGGACAAGGGCCTCGCATTGATCAGTACTTCTTACGAAGTCAGTCAAGTCAGTCGAATGAAATCCAGCGACAGGAAGCAAACCACAGCTCGCAGGATATCAGCACCCCTGTCATTGACGAAAGGAGGGCTTGCACAGATAGTGATGAACATATTCATACTAGTGAACCCGGTCAGGCTAACCAGCATAAGAGAGAAAAGAACCTCAACGGGCATAGGCCTGGAGTTAGATGGCCAAGAGCTTGTGAGAAAACTGCATGGGACACGGTAAACACAGATCTATGCTTTGCATTGGAAAGATTAACTGGTACAGTTGAAAAGAAGCTGGATAAATTTGGGGACATCATTTACGCATATGGAAGTGAGAGGTTTGGTGTGGAAAAAAGGAAGGAAAAAGTACAAACTACTCCTGGAATGTCTAGACGGCAGCAGAAAATTGAAGGGTTAGTTAGAGAAAGGAGACAGCTGAGGAAGCAATGGAAAAGAGCAGAACAAAGTCAGAAGGAGGGACTCAATCTCTTACAAAGGGCCATAAAAGATAAGCTGGCAACATTACGCAGAGCTGAGCGCCTACGGAAACGCTACAAAAAGAAGGAACGTGCGAGGGCTAATTTCTATAAGGACCCATTCAAATTCGTAAAGAAGTTATTCACCAGTGAGAAGAATGGCACTTTAAAAACATCTAGGATTGAGCTAGAGAGATATTTGGAGGACACGCATACAGATGCAAAAAGGCATGAGCCTATGTCAATTCCATCAGACATACCACCTATCAACCCACCAGAATACCAAATGGAGGTCTGTGCACCTAAGTGGAAAGAGGTAGAGCAGGCTGTGAGAAAGGCAAGGGCTTCATCATCTCCAGGGCCTAATGGAGTTCCGTACAGAGTGTACAAGAGTGCTTCAGGAGTTCTGCGAATTCTGTGGAAATTGATAAAAGTGGGATGGGAAAAACAGGTTGTACCTAGAGCATGGCGCAGAGCAGGTGGAGTCTTTATACCTAAAGAAAAAGATGCTACAAGCATCAGTCAGTTTCGTCCTATTTCACTATTAAACGTTGAGGGTAAGATTTTCTTCAGCATTATTGCCCAGAGATTGTCCACCTACCTGTTAAAGAATGGCTTCATTGACACCTCAGTTCAAAAAGCGGGCATTCCAGGGTTCTCAGGATGCTTAGAACACATCAATGTTATCTGGCAACGAATTCAGTTAGCTAAAAAGGAGAGGAAGGAGCTCCATGTGACATTCCTGGATTTGGCTAATGCATATGGTTCAGTGCCACATGAGCTTCTTTGGGCAGCATTTGATTTTTTCAGAGTACCAATGTCAATAACAAATTTAGTGAAAGCCTATTTTGGAGATTTGCAATTCAGTTTCTCAACTCCAAAATTCAGCACTGCATGGCAATGCCTAGAGGTTGGAATAATGGCAGGATGCACCATTTCTCCACTGGCTTTTACCATGGCGATGGAAGTAATCATTAGGGCATCAAGATGGGTAGTAGGAGGAGAGCGCTTGGCTTCTGGGATGCGACTAGCACCAATCAGAGCATACATGGATGACATGACAACCATGACTACAACAGCAGCCTGCACTAATCGGTTATTGGGGAAGTTAACAGATAATATTGAATGGGCATGAATGCAATTTAAGCCCTCTAAATCAAGGAGCATCTCGATAGTTAAAGGAAAGGTAGTAGATAAAACATTCTTCATTAATGGTGAGGCAATACCAACAGTTTCTGAGAAGCCAGTGAAGAGTCTTGGGAGATGGTACGATGGGGATCTAAAGGACACAGTTCGGGTGGGAGAAGTTAGACGACAAGCAGTGGAAGGGTTGAAGAGCATAAACAGCTGTGCTCTACCTGGCAAACTAAAACTCTGGTGCTTTCAGTTTGGTCTACTGCCGAGGTTGCTGTGGCCACTGACCGTGTACGACGTTTCTTTGACAACAGTGGATAAGCTGGAAGCGTTGATAAGTTCATACATCAGGAAATGGTTGGGAGTTCCACGCTGCCTCAGCAGAGTGGGACTTTATAGTAAAGGAATATTGCAGCTGCCAGTCTCTGCTTTAACCGAGGAGTTTAAGTGTGCCAAGGTCAGACAGGAAATGACCTTAGTAGAGTCACGCGACAAATGTGTAAGGGAGGCAGCCCCTGTGTTAAAAACTGGTAGAAAGTGGTCAGCAAAGAAATCTGTAGTAGAGGCAAAGGCTGCCCTTCAAATTGGGGATATCGTGGGACAGGTACAGCATGGAAGAGGGGGTTTTGGGCTCAGTTTAGCTCCTCCTAAATGGCACAAGGCAGGCCCAGCTCAAAAGAGGAAGCTGGTAGTCAACGAGGTGCGTAAGCAGGAGGAGAGGATGAGGTGTATAAAGGCCATTTCCCAGGCCAAGCAGGGAGAGTGGATGAGATGGGAGAGTGTGGAACAACGTAAGATGGGCTGGCAAGACCTTTGGTCAATGGAAGAGAGTAGGATCAGTTTCCTTATTAGGTCAACATATGATGTTCTCCCATCACCGCAGAACCTAAACCTCTGGGTAGGAGAGGATCCCTCTTGTCCTTTGTGTTCATCACCTGCCACATTAAGGCACATTTTGACAGGATGTAAGGTGGCTCTTAGCCAAGGTCGGTTTACTTGGCGCCATGACCAAGTACTGCAATGTTTGGCTTTAGCATTAGAAGGCAAGTGTAACATGACCAATAAATTGCCACCTGTTCTAGCAAGACATTACACGCAGAAGACAATATTCCTCCGCCCAGGCGAGCAACCACCAAGAAAAGGTGTTAACACCAATTCTCGCCCAGGACAACTAGAAGCTGCTAGGGACTGGAAGATGCTGGCTGATCTTGATCAGCGGCTTATTTTTCCACCTGAGATTGCCACCACTAACCTACGACCAGATATTGTTTTGTGGTCTGGATCAGCACGCATTGTTCAACTGATAGAGTTAACAGTGCCATGGGAGGATGCGGTAGATGAGGCATATGAGAGGAAGAAACTGCGGTATGCTCATCTGGCCACTGAAGCAGAACAGCGAGGATGGAGAGTCCAGGTTTATCCAGTGGAAGTGGGTTGCCGAGGTTTTGTGGCACACTCTACAACCCGGTTCCTCAGAGACATCGGATTCAGCGGCCAAGAGTTGCGTCGCACAGTAAAGAACTTATCTGAAGCAGCAGAAAGGAGCAGCAACTGGCTGTGGTTGAGACGGAAAGATTCTAGCTGGCTGTGTGCAGGCCGCCACGCTACGGTTTCGTAGAATTCTTGAAAACTTGAAGAGTCTGTTGGTTTATTTGTATACGTTCCTGTGGATATTGCGTGAATGACGGGTGGTTGGGCAGATATTGTGTTTTGCGGTAGGTGGTATGCCATACGGAACCGTTGTCCACTGAAACTGCATATTAACGCACCAGTGGGGCTCGACAGCCTTAGTCAAACGGGTTGGCGCGTATGGTCAGGTTGCGGAGAGATTGTGAGATTGTGGTTAGGTCTCAGCAGCAGGAGGGATGTAGAGGTCAGTAGGCTGGACTGAGTTGAGTGGGGGAGGGAGGGGGGTGACTCTGGGACGCCAGAGTCACTGTCGAGCCCTCTTGAGGTGTCGTGGGCTAGTCGACGAAACACTGAGGACGGAAGGTGCCCACTTGAAGACCCTAGAGATGTCCCCTACTCGGCTCAATCCAGACGGTTGTCGTGCTGGTCCTGTAGTTGCAGCCGTCGCGTGTGCTGACGCGCCAAGTACACTGCAGCCGTTAACGCCGGACAGAAGGGGAGTCACACCACCATATGGAAAGAAGCGTAAATGGATGGAGAAGCATAGTTTACTGTAAAGCTACGTCTTAGTTTTGCTTATCTTGGCGAAAGCCGAGTACAAATCAGCATGAAGTTTTAACATCTACTCTCATGTAATGGAAATCTTGGTCCCACAGCGGATGCAGTGAGAACTTTCCCGGTAGAGCACTTACGTTTTCTCTTTCGTCCAGCGACGCAGTGTGAGAAAATATCCCAGTTGAGTACTCATTTTCCTCTTTTCCCGTATCCTCTTTCTGTCCAGCGAGCTTTGGTCCCACAGCGGACGCAGTGAGAACTTTACCTGTAGAGCATTTACGTTTCTCTTTCGTCCAGCGAGCATTTGGTCTCACAGCGGACGCAGTGTGAGAAAATCTCCCGATTGATTACTCATTTTCCACTTTCCTGTTTCCTCTTTTTTCCAGCAAGCATTTGGTCTCACAGCGCACGCAGCGAAAACTTTCCTGTAAGCCTAGATCGGAATGGCCACTCCACCGTCATTCCAAATTACAACTGTTCCCCGTTCGCGGGGGAGACCAGAGCAGTGAGCCGCCACCACGGGCCAGGCACCCAGACCCTTTCACAAGATGCCAGCCCGCCAAACTCGGCACTCAGTTGGGGGGTCTTTTCGTCCGGCGGCTGTCCTCTGCTCTTTTGCCTTTTGGGGGGAGTACTCTGGGTTCGGGCCAAACTCCGTGCTCAGAGCCCTCCCCCCGGACAGCACGCCAAATACGCATTAAACTTTACCCCCTCTAATTGTAAGTGTGAACTCGTGAAATTTTAAATCACCAAAACAAACATGCCCCTACCCAAAAGGATCACACCCCTATCTTGATAGCTCCACCCCCATATTCACAAACACACTATGCAACACAGGCACCTCCCCCTAATGAGTGTATACTAGGGGTTGAACCGACTAGTCGATTAGTCGACCTTAATGAAATACCGCGACGCTTTAAGCTTGACGTCGACTAGTCGCGTTGATCATGTGACACTATGATTGCGCTAATTTTGATACTAACATGTTGCAGACGACAACAGATGAAGAGCCCAGAGGGTCATTGCAGCAAGAAAGCAGCATTGGTACATCAAGTGTGTGTAAATACTTTACTAACCTAACACTAGATATTGTTGAAAAGGAAAGTAAAAGCATGACGCACGCTCACTGTTTTACCGGAAATGAGAGTTCAGTATCTTTATTAAAATCATTAAAACATTTTTTTTTCATTTATTTATTTAAACATATTAATGATGTAGCTAATTCACCCGCAACTAATTGGAATATTATTTTGTATTACTTGGATCTGCGCATCACTAAGGCGCAGATGTGAATTTATAGCTTTTTTTCCTTTTCTTTTCATCCTAAATGATGATGTAACTGCGGGCTGTTTACACCAGGCCACTTCATGTTTCTGTGATCTGATAGCTATCCGATCGTGAAAAGACCAGGTGCAAATGCCCTCCGAAACGCACTCGAGACGGATTTAAATCCGATCGCTCAAACCGCTTCAGGAGGAGGTCTGGGCCGCTTAACAGACGAAACTGGACAAGTGTAAATGCATCTGGTTGTTGAATTGGACAAAAAAATTCAGCTTCTCCCAACAATGCTAAAAATAAACGTGTGAGAGCGTATTATAGCGATGAAGCTATGGCAACACGCATCGCCGCAGATGAGCAGCTCGAGCATCTATTCATCAAGCCAACATGCAAACTATCGCAAATCAAAGTGAAAGTAAGTCGCAGACGCTTAACACACAATCATCTTCATTAAAAGTAAAGAAACAAAATGATCTTACCAGTGCTGTCTCTCTTATTGCGGTCTTTGATTTTGAAATTAGCTGATGATCAATAAAACAGCTCATTATTGTTGCTTTCGGTGACGTGAACTCTGTTAATCTGCATAGCGCGTTGTTTGAAGATCGGATTTATATCTGTTTTGCGTAAACATATTTATTTGACCAGGTGTAGGCTAAATGGAATCGTTTTGATAAATCAGATCAGTAAAAACGCATGAAGTGACCAGGTGTAAACGGCCCCATTATGAGCTGTCTGTCAGCATCTGTATAATTTTCTGTTAATTACTTGCAAATTGTGGCATGTTGCAAAGCAGTCCCATCTCTTGTGTTTTTATGAATGACGTCATCGACTAGTCGACGTCGACTCGACTTTGATGTCAAAACAGTCGACTTCAAAAAATCTGAAGTCGTTCAACCCCTAGTGTATACACCCCTTACTGCTGATTGGCTACAAGTGTGTTTTGGCACTCTGTATGATCCAGCGTTTCTCAGAAATCGCTTACTGCACCTTTAACTGAAGAAAGGACGTTAACTAACCCCATAACGTATCTTATAGCTGTACATTACTGTCATATGGACATTACTTTGACCCACTCACCTAATAATAGAATACTTCCTAATTGTAACATTGAAAAGCATAGCTGCTTTGAAACAATATGTATTGTGATGAACGCTATACAAACAACTGTATGTCTGTATGTAAGAGGAAGCAAGCAGAGTGAGCAGAACTAGACACAAACAATGGAAAAAAAGCAGGATGATGAATAAATGGGAGTATTTAGCGATACTGTGATCGGTATTTACCGAATGCTAAAGTGAGTAAAAGACAACAGAGAAAAAGGACAAGGAAAAAAAATGAGAGCAAAAGGAATGAATGAGAAGGAGAGAGAGGCAGAGAAAGATCGAGGAAGGAGGGGTGCGGCTCCCCGGGGGCTGTATGACTCACTCTCCTGCTGCTGGCTCGTGCGTCACTGGCGCGGTGCTGGAGGTGGAGATAGTGGAGAGGTCTGTGCATTTAATTATGGCCTGCCAATTTATACGCACTGTAGTGATGAACACACATACACACATGCATGATCAATGGACAGATGTTGAGATTGACAGAAAAAGGTTAAACATGCTCTTTTTTGCACACACACAAACAAACAGACATCGGCCATTGAGAAAAGTACTGCCGATGAACAAACAAGCATGTGTATACACAAACACTCCTTGTTTGCATTTGACTTTATGAAAGAATGCACAAACAGCCCTAATTCTAATTATTTCTTCATATTCGCCTGTTAGGTAACCATAATCAGTGTTAATACGGACCGCTAAAGCCTTAAAGAGCAATGCATGTATAAAACAATGACAGATCTGCATTTATGAAATCTGTAATCATTAAAACATCAGCAAAATTGCACATTTCACAGATGCATAAAGAACGAATTCTTAGAGAGGTCCGTGGCAGATTCAAAGACACCGTGCCATTTGTTGACTTGAACTGCTTGTTATAACTGCTCAGATGGAAGATGGTGGGGAAGGGAGGGTTAGGCATGATTTTATCTGCACACCTCCTGATCAGGTCACTAGCGTGGACAGATGTAGCCCCAAAACAAATCATTACTGATGAGGTGAGAACGTCCTCGGTGGTGCCAATGTACCTGTTAAGAGAGGCATGAATGATATCTGCTATCATGCTAATAAATGCTTTCATGGGGCCTTTGGAAACAATGGTGCTAATTGTCCCATACGGCAAAAGAATATATTTTCAAAATACATATATATATTTATTTTTATTTATTTATTTCAAAATATACACTGAAATACCATGTATATATTTAGAATAGATATACTGTATATAATATCTATGGGGTGTTTTTATAACGATCTTTGCTATTCTTATAGCTGCTATTCTTTTGTTGTTGTTTTTGATAAGAAATGTCTTAAGCACCAAATCAGCATATTAGAATGATTTCTGAAGGATCATGTGACAATGAAGACTGAAGTAATGGTTGCTGAAAATGTTCCATCTCAGAAATAAACCACATTTTTAGATATTAAAATAAAAAACATTACCATTTTACAGTTTTTACTGTATTTTTAACAGCCTTGGTTAGCACAAGAGACTTCTTTCAAAAAACATTTAAAATTCTTACAGACTCCAAACTTAGTATATATTATAAATAAACTGTGTTGCTCCTTTTGTGTTTGAGTGTGTGTATGCTTTTAGATTTGTTTGTATTTGGTATGCTTTTAGAAGTGGATGAGATTGGATGGTTCGTTTAGAGGACATTTTGCTGTCTCTGTATGCTGCTGTGGCTCATGCTCGTTCTGACAGTGTGTGCGCGAGAGACAGTGCCGCTGCTAGCCATTTTGGTGCCCTAAGCATAATTCCTTTATGATGCCCCCCCGCCCCCCCTAAAAAAAAAACATTTTCATTTAGGATTTTCATTTAGGGGGGCTAAGCCCCCAATGAGGGTATGATTTATAAAAAAATTAAAAAGCTAAAAAGTAACACTTTAGATTAGGGTCTAATGCTTACTATTAACTAGTTTCATTACCATGCAATGGCATGGTTTTATAATCACTGGGATCCCGAATTTGAGGCAGGTTAGTTAGGGGTGTTCGGGGGAAATTTTGGATTTTTCTGAACTACAGATGTGCATTTTAAGATGTTGTGAAGGCAAAAAAAAAAAAAAAAATTCGATAACAACAGCTTTAAAACCATGTCAGTGGGCAGCTGATTATTTTTCTCTCCTCATCAGCATCACACTCTTTTTCTCTTTGTTTTTATCTTGCCCTGTCTCTTCCCCCCCTAAAGTTGGCTTTTTTATTTTACTAAAGGTTACAATTTGTATTTTATTCTCAATATGTACACATTCATTATAAATCCTGTGCCTAACATGATGAAAACGGCTTTGTTCATGTTTCTTGTCCCCTCACAATGACAGTAGCCTAAACTATTACACTAGGCTACATGTTACATAGGCCTATTTTCAGTTAAAAATGGCGAAATTAGACAAAACTATATTAGTTTGCCTAATTATTGTTTGTCATTCGTTTAACATTTATGACCTAAAAAAAACTGTCAAATAAATAAAGTTAAGTTTAGCTACTTACATCTTATCTCGTACTTGACCGTACACTGAAGCGTCGAGTTGCACTGTTAAAATTCGCGCTCAGCGTCTGTGAACATAAAGCCCGCCTACTTTGATTTGATTGGTCATTTCAAATATTCTGACATTGACGAGCAGTGACAGACCAATGAGGCTCAGAAGAACACACACATGAACACACACACACACACACACCCTGTCCCGTGTTTCTGACGTGCTCTCTGTCTCTGCTCGGCGCCGCTGCGGAATGAAGAGGAAGAACGCGCTGAATCTGATTATAACAAGAAGTTTGATGATTGGTTTTTCATTAGGCTATTTTTGGTGCCCCCTCAGCACTTGGTGCCCTACGCACAGCGCGTGATGCGCGTGGTGGGAGCGGCGGCGCTGGCGAGAGACGCACATCGCATTGGCTGCTACCTCTGTTATATGAGTAAACTGCTATTAGACCAGCTGAAAGAACAGCTTGTTGCAGTGACAGTGACGCTCCCTGTTTGTTTTTCTCTGAGTAGATCCCGCGACCGCCATCATGCTTAGGCAACAAGTACTTACATGATTAATAATGACAGCATGATGAAGAAGTGCATCATCATAATCTCAATTACTGTCACATAGCACCTTACAAGAGCCTGTTGCTGCCAACATGTTGGATTTAATCAGTGCAACCGAAGAGGAAGTCAGGATTGATGATGCACATTTGGTTGTCAGGCTTAAAAAAGAAATAGTGCTGCTTATCAAGGGCCACACGGTGGATGGTAAATGACTAAACCCTGAACTCAACTAAAGGTTGTCGCATTAGCAGATGGATCAAAATGGCTTTGTGTTTAAAACAGAACAAATCGCAGGGTGGTAAATTGCCAGAGGTTTGTGGTGACATGACTGATCTAGTCTTACTTGTATCTAGGTGTTGTGCTTCATCTGATACCCAACCCTTTTAGATCAGTCCTTTCTCAGCAGTAGACTTTTTCTCATGTGATGCTTTTGGGTGCAAAGCCGTGACAAATAAGGTGGAAGAACCATAGATGTCTGGAAAGAATTGCAAACTGAGGTGGAGCTTTAGCAGATGGTTTGATGAACCTTTTACTGAAGCCTGCGATCAGCCATCTTTAATGCATTCTGCATTTAGTGAATTTGATTTGTGATGAAACAGATTTTGTGTTCCACACAGAGACTGGTTAGCAATATTTGTTCCTCTACCCAGCGAGCAAACAGTCGTCTATAATACGTCTAAAAGACGTAATTGTTAGACATCCAAAAGACGTCCTCACAGGAGCCAGAATGAAAGTTTTTTATACGTCTTTTCAGGACGTTGTTTAGACGTCAATTAAAGACGTGCTACAGACGTAATTTTTAAACATCCAGAAGACGTCCTCACAGGAGCCAGAATGAACGATTTTTATACGTCTTTTCTGGACATTGTATAGACGTAAATTAAAGACGTGCTACAGACGTAATTGTTAGACATCCAGAAGACGTCTTCACAGGAGCCAGAATGAAAGTTTTTTATACGTCTTTTCTGGACATTGTTTAGACGTAAATTAAAGACGTGCTACAGACGTAATTGTTAGACATCCAGAAGACGTCCTCACAGGAGCCAGAATGAAAGTTTTTTATACGTCTTTTCAGGACGTTGTTTAGACGTCAATTAAAGACGTGCTACAGACGTAATTTTTAAACATCCAGAAGACGTCCTCACAGGAGCCAGAATGAACGGTTTTTATACGTCTTTTCTGGACATTGTATAGACGTAAATTAAAGACGTGCAACAGACGTAATTGTTAGACATCCAGAAGACGTCTTCACAGGAGCCAGAATGAAAGTTTTTTATACGTCTTTTCTGGACGTTGTTTAGACGTCAATTAAAGACGTGCTACAGACGTAATTTTTAAACATCCAGAAGACGTCCTCACAGGAGCCAGAATGAAAGTTTTTTATACGTCTTTTCTGGACATTGTATAGACGTAAATTAAAGACGTGCTACAGACGTAATTGTTAGACATCCAGAAGACGTCTTCACAGGAGCCAGAATGAAAGGTTTTTATACGTCTTTTCTGGACGTTGTTTAGACGTAAATTAAAGACGTGCTACAGACGTAATTGTTAGACATCCAGAAGACGTCTTTACAGGAGCCAGAATGAAAGTTTTTTATACGTCTTTTCTGGACATTGTATAGACGTAAATTAAAGACGTGCTACAGACGTAATTGTTAGACATCCAGAAGACGTCTTCACAGGAGCCAGAATGAAAGGTTTTTATACGTCTTTTCAGGACATTGTTTAGACGTAAATTAAAGACGTGCTACAGACGTAATTGTTAGACATCCAGAAGACATCCTCACAGGAGCCAGAATGAACGTTTTTTATAAAAAAAATTTGGACATTGTTTAGACGTCAATTAAAGACATGCTACAGACGTAATTGTTAGACATCTAAAGGCAGCCAGAATAAAAGTTGTATTAGTCACGTTTTCTGTAGTATAAATGTCAAAGAAGACTGTTAAAGATATTGAAACGGAAATCCCATTTGTGCATTTTGCAAGGATCCAACTTTAAAAAATCTTTACTTCAAAACAGTGGCAGTGAGTTAGTTCTCACTGAGAAAAACCCAGTTACTCATTGTTAATGGTTGTCGTGTCATGAAACTGCAGACACACAGACCATAGACCTAAATAAGATTTGAAAGAATTTTGATAATATTGAATACTCAATTGAATACGGGAACTGTGTAGTGTATATACAAGTCTTGCATTTGTATATCTTATCAATATAATTGTAATAAACTGCTTACCATTTGCCTGTAAACCAAACTGATCACTCCAAGAAATCAACTATTTAAATCTCAAAATATATATTTTATTACTATTTTGTTCTACTGGACCAAAACTTAAAAGCCAGAACAGTAAAGTTATAAATTAACACAATTTCCTTTTAAATAATCTATAAAATGTTGTTAAAACAGTATAACATATCAATTAACAAAATGTGGCTGCTATAAGCTTCACAAGCTTCATTTATAGCGGCAAGCCCCGACTCTCCCGGGGGCATGTTTCAGATGATCGGCTGCAGACTTTATTTGGGCCTCTGTTGCAGCTGGGTCCCATTTCATGACAGCAGCTACAATCAAAGCAAAAAAATACACATGTAAAATAAATAAATACAAACGCCACTGTTGTGGTTTAGCTTGCAGCAGAGATGCATAGAAAATTTTAGTACTCGAATCAATGAAATGAAACAGTTATTAAATCACAAATCAAGTAAAATTACATCAAGCCTGATATAAAGCATTCCACACACACATACATATATATACACACACACATATACATATATATATTCGTATTCGTATTGAACCGTTCGGTACGAGGCTTTCGGTTCAGTGTGCATTACAAACCGAACGGTTTGTTGGACCATTTTTCCTGCTGACCAAAATTTCGTTATTTAAAATGTAGGGGCGTGGCAAGCGTGCTCATAATGTAAGAGACGCTGCCGCGACCACAACATTGCCCAACATCAAATAGCAAACGTAATGTAAGCGGAACGAAACTGCAGCTGCGCTACTCGTTATTGTGTGGTTGACGGATCGTTTATCAGTTTGGACCAATCCAGCGTCTTGATCAAGCGACACTGTTACTACACAGCACTAAGAGATCCAGTAAAGAAAGCAGTTGAATTTGCCACTGAAGTAATAATATCGCAGCGAGATCTAGTGAGAAACATTCACATTTCTCCGTTATTAACGGATCAAACAGCGCTGACGTGGAAAACAGGAATAAACTTTGTGCCATGAATGAACTATCCAGTGCCCACAGATCAGCAACATTCACCATGGATTTACTGTAGTAACACTACTAACTGTAACCATGGAAGTTTGGCAGGAATAGTAGGCTATAATGCTTTCAAGTAACGTTACGTCGGTTTTATTTCGACATTATGAATAAAATTGCTGCCCTCAAATGTTAATCTGAAATAAAATAAACCTTTGTTTATAACTACTACAATATTACAATCAATTTTTTTCAAGGAGCAAGGAGCTGTTTTTGTTTTATATGCTCCTAAGAAGAGTCAAGTGTAGCTCCATCACTGCTCAAAGTAAAAAATTATCATACTTTGATGAAAAATTATTAAAAAAATTAAATCAAGGAAATTTCTCTGGCTTTTCTTTCTTTTTGCTGTATCAAAAACGTACCGAACCGTGAATTTTGTGAACCGTCACACCCCTAACATATATATTTATTTACATTTGAATAGAGTTATCAAAGACCTGTTTGTGAAAGGTTTTTTATTTTTATTATTGTTTATGTTAAAACTAGGGGTGTGACGGTTATTATATAACCGTGAGACCGATGGTTATAGTTGAACACCGTCATTAGAACTCTATAACCGCCAAAACCGTGTTATTAAAATATATTGCAGATAAGGTTATACTAATATCAGTGTTGGGGAGTAACGGAATACATATACCAGCGTTACGTATTCAGAATACAAATTATGAGTAGGCCTAACTGTAGTCTCCACAGAACAAAAAAAATTGTAAAAAAAAAATTTGTGTTTGCATTTATGAGGAAAAAACAATGTTACGGACATGAGCGCTCTGAACGCGGCACTAAAAGATGCTTTAAAAATTTCACAGACACACCAAACAGAAAGCACAAAACCTTTCTTTAAAGTGCATTTAGTTTTGTATTAATTGTATCTTAATTTTAATCAATGTTTCATCAACCAATTGCCTGGATTTAATAAATAAGAAGTAAATATAGCAGACGATAAACACGGAGGCGCCGGCGCGTGAACTGGAGCTCGTCTCATAAATGAACCGAAACTCAGCATATAAGGTAGCCTACTTGCCTCACAGACAGGTCTACTTTTAAACAGAACAATTCAAAACGTAAGAAAACAGACTACAGACTGCTCTCTGCTTATGTAATAAGCAGATAATCCGTATGAATTGTGTATTTCTCTCTGGCGCGTTGACTACTGCGAAGATTCGTGAGTCAGCATCGTCAACTTCATCTTTGCAGCCGACACTGGCAAAGAAAACACTTGTTTATTAATAAACAATTAAAATATCTCATTGCTATATTTTACATATTCATAATCATTACTTTTGCCGGTTCTTTGTGACAGATTTTAGGTGCTTATTGGCAGCACCAGCCTTACATGTTACACCACCGCATCACCGCACCCACCAGAATAGGCCTGTTTGATTTTTTTTTGTTAAAGTCCCACTCCGATCATATTTTGAGCTATTTTTAAACATTCCCAGTGGTCTTTAAATTATGATTATGCCATTTTTAGCCAAAATCACAAAACCTGTGCCGTATTCTGGGACTTCGCTTCAGCAGAGCGGCAGTAGCTCATTAGCAATTCGCCTCTGCGTTGTGGGCGGAGCCGTTGGCACGGAGACGACCCTCCCCCTGCCCGTTGCTGAGAGCTCTGTCTCTCCCGCTAGCTTACACCCCCAATACCGGTGGGGCAACAGTATTATATACACGTTAATTATTATTATCCGAAGTTAATCAAAGTTATCACCGATCATTATTTCACTCCAAGACGTCGCGTGTGGAGACGCCCAGTGGAGTTACTACGTCACAACTCCAGTCTATTTTAGCCGCCATTTTAGCGTCTGCTACTGATTCACAGCCATTTGAATGTAGAAATACTCAGAAATACAACTTTGAGCTTATTTTTCTCAAGATATGTCCTCTAACATCAGAAAAATGCCACAAGAACATGTTAACACCTAGAAAAACATTATTTTCATCGGAGTGGGTCTTTAAGGATTTGTTTACTGTGTGTGATTCATTTAATGGAAAGCTCAAGTCACTGCTAGTTGTCTGGCTGTTAATTCTAAATAAACGTAGAGCAAGTAGCAGTGTCTGCTCGTTTATTCAAACTAAGTTGTCCTATAACAGACGAACGTCGCAACGCTATGTTTTTTTTGTTTTGAAAACCAAATCTTTTGTATGTGAAAGAGCCATGCGTTAAAAGTCAGATGGCACAAAATATGAACAAAATAAATAAAAGAATTGAATATTGAATTGCATAGCATCATATTTTTCTCCATTGCATCGTATTACATCGCATCGCGTTGAGTTGAAATCAAATCGCACCGCATCGTAATAATAGTGAATCGCATCGCATTGCATTGCATCGGTAGCTGCTTATATGTAGCCTATCTTTAGCCTGTTAACTGGCACCCCCCTTTTTTTTGCATAGACATAAAAATCACTATCCAAACTTAAATGGTTGTAATTCAGGAATGCTTTGGAATATAGACCTATGGCTGGTCTTGTTTTAAAGAAGACATTTTCCAGATTATTGTAGAAGTCCAGAAATTGTAAAAAATGAAACAGAAAAAAAGTTATATAAGTTTGAGTTTATGAAATTGTGTAATGTAAAAATATAATGATTAATATTTTATATAAAATATATATATTACAAAATATATTTTACTCTAAAACTGCAAGAAAATTAAAGTCAAATATCTGAACAAGTTGTATTCCAAATTTTAGGTTGATATCTCAAAAAATGAGCTTTCAGTAAGATTTTATTCGGGCGCAGTACCCAACTTTTTCACTAGGTGAACACCAGACTCCATTACTGCCCATATAAGGGCGCCTCCATTTCATATGTTTTGAGTGATCTGAACCATGTATTTCCATAATTTTCATACAATTTATGAAGTAGACATCCTATTCAGAAGTAGTAGGGGTGGTTTGGCAGTATTTGATTTGAATTAAACCTCTAATAAATGCATAAAGACTACGTTATAGCGTTATAGCTCGCAGCCGCATTACAAATCGAGAATCCATACATTTTTCTTTATATTTAAAACATTTTCAGACCTTTTTTTCTCATAAAATGGAATTGGTGTTATCTTTTGAACTCATGGCATGAAAACAAACTGAGGTTTCTACCAATCTTTCATGATTTTTCATGTTTATTGTTATTTCAAAATAAAGGCCTAAATACTCCTAATGAATATGAAATATTCTTGTTGCAAATTGATACATTTCTGCTCCTCTGTAATATATTTTAGATAACAGCCACCAAATATGAAAACTAGAGATTTTAAGCTTTCAAATGATATATAGTTTGGCAATATTACTTTAGGTTTTTACTAAGATATTATTGTTTTAAACATGCAATGGCAAATGGGCCCGCCGGCGGGTAACTACATTTACATACTGTGAATCGTTTTTTTAAATCGAGAATCGTTTTTGCATCGAAAATCGCTATTGAATCGAATCTTGAGCCTAAAAATCGGAATCGTGACATTTTCTGAATCGTACACCCCTAATATAAACACACATAGCTGTTTGCTTGGAACACCCCTTTAATTGTAAATGTATTAAATCACATGTAAGGTTTATAAATAGTAGCTAAAGGAGAGTAAACTGATACCCCCTTTATTTTCTCTACCTTATGCCGTCCGAAAGGGTATGTGATTTTCTTTCTTCAGATGAACACATTTTAGAAAAAATAAACTAGACTTTTAGAAAAATTATCCATCTCTTGTGTTTGTGTTAAATACTGCAAGTGAATAGACACCAAAATGCGGAAGGTCGAAAAAGTCCAAGAGCATTGTAAAGCTCACATGATAAATGCAGAAAACATCTTGTGTGAACAACACAGCAGGCTGTACTGTATGAAGTTTCTGGTGCATGCACTTGCATTATATTGGCTTACAATAATGGATAATTTTTCAAAAAATCTTTGTGGAAAGAAAGTCATATACATCTGGAATGGCACGGGAAAAAAGAGATTTTTTTTTATTTTGGAGTGCACTGTGCCTTTAAAATTGACTACGGTTTTAGATACTGCAATGGATACTTACTAGTGATGGACTTGTTTCTCTGTTGGTGCCTGTTCTGCTCCGTAAACATTGTTCCAATGCTTGATCTAAAAAAAAAAAAAGTTAAAAAGTGCATTAATAGATTATTGATCTGGGTGACATAGGACCATTTTGAATGTGTTCCTTAAATAAATTATACAGGTTATGTGTTATATAAATCTGGAGAACCCTTACTAAAATTAACAATGTTTTGTGACACTAACCAAATGGTAATAAATTATTGTAATCAATCCACCATAAAAAAACATGGTTTCTACACCTTTACTATAGGCTAAATAATGAGAGAACTTTTTTTTTTTTTTGGATGACCTGTTCTTTTAAGGACATTTTGCTAAATTAACCATGGTTTTTATTACTTACCCTCATGTTGAAACTGTATGAGTTTCTTATGTAGAACCATAATTAAGATATCTTGAGAAATGCCTTATTTGTTTTTGTTTTTCTCATACAGTTGTTTTATTCCCAACATTCTTGTGTTTCACAAAAGTAAGTTAGACATTTATTTTTGGGTCAGCTAGGCCTGTATAAACTCAAGAAGATAGAAGATAAAACATTGTCTGGAGGGTTTGAACCAGTGTGCCTTTGAGCAGAGTGTCCATGTTCTGCCTCTATTTCACGTGTATTTTATGACAATACTCACCATCTGAAGATCGTGTGGCTGGATAATATTTAACGTTACTCCCAAAATGCCTGGATCATGAAGGAAACACACACAGCAATATTAGCTATTTGTTTTTACTTAGGCTACTAACAGAGACATTTGCAAAAGCTTGCAAAATTGACTCACCAGCTCCAAGACAACGTTAGGCCTAACTTTAACGTTAAATCCCGCGATCAACAATTTAAAAGCCTAGTTTGCAGATTCTTCTAGTTCGAGTTCTTCTGTCTAAAGAGACAATGTTCTCAGTTCACTCATTGTAAAGCTCCAATGCTGAGTTTTATTTTATTTTTTATCATAAACTAAGTTAGCTGACAATACACATGCTAGCTCAGCACATAATTAGCCTAATACATTGGAATACCGTACTAATATCAATATTTCTCTAATCGCGTTTAGATTCTCAATTTAATACACTATATTTTGATGTATTAGAATTTGTATAAAATAAAAAGTTATTTACGTTACCTTCCGTAGATTGCAATATGTCCATTGTTCGTTGTCCATATTCCTTGTTTGTTC
Source organism: Rhinichthys klamathensis goyatoka (assembly GCF_029890125.1). Lineage (NCBI taxonomy): Eukaryota > Metazoa > Chordata > Actinopteri > Cypriniformes > Leuciscidae > Rhinichthys > Rhinichthys klamathensis. The sequence goes on along the minus strand of NW_026606794.1, from coordinate 2,176,757 downwards.
TTCATTTACATCCCGCAACTCGCTCAAAATAAACATTTAGCAGTCCGATGTAAAATAATCCATGTTTTAAACAATGTAAAAGCCACAAAACCGAAGTAGGTCCAGCAGCAGCACACACACCCACTCACTTCAACTGACGTATTCAAACTTGACTGGTAAAGGCGCGCATAGTTGTCATTGGCCAGATTCCTGGATGACAGTCAGAATAACCAATCATGCTCAAAACAACTCGGAGAGACAGCCAATAGTATGAAAACATTGCAATAACAGGACAATATGAAATGTTTTAAAAGAAAGAATAGAGGGAATGCATTAACGTCACTTCCCCGCCGGAACACGCCCCCCTCAGCGGGACTGAGTGGCAGAAGAGCTGCTGCGTGACTGGAGTTAATAGGGGAAACTGCGTTAACGCGAGTAAAACAAACTATTATCAGTTTAAACTAAAAGTGGACTCGATATAGTGTTCCTTACAACTTATCAAAGATCCAGTGATCCATGGATATTGACATGCAGCCAGGAATTGTGTTTCCTGACATTTATATGTGCCTGATTTCGACGCCGGGGAAATAAATGAAGAAAATTTGCCTGTAAACGTTTTATATAAATACAATATAGATAGTCCTAATTCCGAGTGATCACTTACATTAATGTTATACTGTATAATCATCATATCGTCCAGCCCTAAAACTTGTATAGTTTTTTGTCAGTGTTTATTTAAAAACATCCAATTATGCAGAATATAGTCTGTTCTGTAGCTTTTTGCAGTCTGTAAAAATATACAGTACCTCAGATTTCTGGTCAAATCTAGTTGTACAGTCAATCGCAAAGCTCTTTCCCGTTTTAGATGTGTTTTGTGTGATTTTCACGGCATTCACGCTGAAAACAAATGCTGCCGCTCAGTCTTTTTGCCACTTGTGGGCGTGACCGCGTTCACTTCGGCCGACGGTGACGTCATGCGCATACCCTCTATAGGAAAAAAATATACACGTGCTATTTAGTTGTATTTGTAGGCTGGCTGTTATATTTAATCAATTGTTTAAATGTGTTTTCATTGCAGTGCATGATTAAAAATGAAAGATAAAAAATGAAAGATAAAAAATGAAAGATTAAACAGTAACTTGTATACCATATATAATAACATTTATTTATCACTGTTCTGATAAACAGCAATTTAATAGAGCAAACAGTATAATTAAACAGAGCAAACACTGCATATCTATTCATATACAATTCTGTATGACGTATGTGAAAAACTAATGGATTGGTATCATGGTGGTGACATTAGAGTTACATTCATGTGACCCATAATGACCCTTTTGCACTTTCACAAATTCTTGACCTTTCCTTTAGAAACACTCTAATGCCTAATAAATGTCAACATGCTTTGTGGTACTGTTACACAACATGTTGGTTTAGGGTTAATCCCTCTGTCCAACGCAACACTTGCTAACATTGGCATAATTAAGTTACAACATAATACCCTGGGTTTCAGAGGCAAGGCTTAAAGGAGAACTCCGGTGCAAAATGAACCTCGGGTCGGGTGTAATAACACATTGGTACAGACTAAATCGTTCCCTGAGATTTGTTTTCATGATAATCGAATGTAAAGAGTTTTATCTCTAAAAACAGTTTAGCTTATAACGCTAGTATATTGGCATAGAGTAAGCAAAAAGAGATCGCTAGTTAATACCACTAACAAGGCTCAAATTAGCCCCACACTAACACGGCAGCATAATGAGTGTCCTTACATGCAAACCGAAGCATTGAGAACTTTGTAAGTGTATAGACAGTTTAATAAGAAGATACTTTACACAGACAGTACAGTTAGCGCAAACAGACAGGAGCCATCTTGGAAAACAGTCTCGACCAATCGAACCACGAGGGTGAGCGAACAGTACGTGTAGATATTGAAGATAAGATAAATTATATATTTTTTTTTATTTTCTCTGTTGCGTTCAGTGCTTCTCTTATGCGCTCAGTGCTTTCTTCCGGAAACAACGGACCGTATGAGATTCCAAGTCACAGTTCAGCTCACGTATCACCGTGTTCGTGGTTTGACTGATCGAGACTGTTTTCCAAGATGGCTCCTGTCTGTTTGCGCTAACTGTACTGTCTGTGTAAAGTATCTTCTTATTAAACTGTCTATACACTTACAAAGTTCTCAATGCTTCGGTTTGCATGTAAGGACCCTCATTATGCTGCCGTGTAAGTGTGGGGGTAATTTGAGCCTCGTTGGTGGTATTAACTAGCGATCTCTTTTTGCTTACGCTATGCCCAACATACTAGCGTTATAAGCTAAACTGTTTTTAGAGATAAAACTCTTTACATTCGATTATCATGAAAACAAATCTCAGGGAACGATTTACTCTGTACCAATGTGTTATTACACCCGAGGTTCATTTTGCGCTGGAGTTCTCCTTTAAGCCTGTAGTCCAGACTAAAATGCACGTTTGAGCTGTATTACCTGAAAGCAACTTGTAGGCTATACTGACATATCTTATGTCAGTGCCATTGTTTTGTCTCAAGATGCACACCAGTAATGTTTTTTTCTTCTAAGGTACATTTTTAAAAGCTATAATTGAATGCCCAAATTTAACTAAGGCCTAATCCTGGCTTTATATCTAAACCCTGTCTGTGAAACCGGGGGTTAGAAATTAAGGGGTTAACCCTAACCTTAACCCTTGTCTACAGACTTTTATTTAACAGCATGGATACTCCAAGGTGTTGACTGCAGTGGTTAGGTCTTTAGCATTGATAAAGGACAAAGATCTTCTCACTGTGACAGTCTGTAATGTATTTTAGCAATGATTGTTTGTAAGGATTGTCCCTAAAATAGAGCTATTGATGCATTCAAGACATGTCATAAAGATCGTATTTACGAATTGAACACACATGAACGCCACCACAATGATGAAAATAGGAAGTTATTTACTGTAAAATTAGGATATTTTTTTTACAGTGCAGTATGAACATCTGTTCTGAACTAGTTCTGGCTGTCAGTGGACGTTTAGATAATGGCCAGATTGGACATCTTTTATTTACGTAATTTATTGACTGTTTCTGGATGTCAATGGACGTCCAGATTATAGTCAGTATGAACGTCTTTTCTCAACTAGTTCTGGCTGTCAGTGGACGTTAAGATAATGGCCAGATTGGACATCTTTATTCACGTCATTTATGGACCATTTCTGGATGTCAACGGACGTCCAGATTATAGTCAGTATGAACGTCTTTTCTCAACTAGTTCTGGCTGTCAGTGGACGTTTAGATAATGGCCAGATTGGACATCTTTATTCACGTCATTTATGGACTATTTCTGGATGTCAACGGACGTCCAGATTATAGTCAGTATGAACGTCTTTTCTCAACTAGTTCTGGCTGTCAGTGGACGTTTAGATAATGGCCAGATTGGACATCTTTATTCACGTCATTTATGGACTATTTCTGGATGTCAACGGACGTCCAGATTATAGTCAGTATGAACGTCTTTTCTCAACTAGTTCTGGCTGTCAGTGGACGTTAAGATAATGGCCAGATTGGACATCTTTATTCACGTCATTTATGGACCATTTCTGGATGTCAACGGACGTCCAGATTATAGTCAGTATGAACGTCTTTTCTCAACTAGTTCTGGCTGTCAGTGGACGTTTAGATAATGGCCAGATTGGACATCTTTATTCACGTCATTTATGGACCATTTCTGGATGTCAACGGACGTCCAGATTATAGTCAGTATGAACGTCTTTTCTCAACTAGTTCTGGCTGTCAGTGGACGTTAAGATAATGGCCAGATTGGACATCTTTATTCACGTCATTTATGGACCATTTCTGGATGTCAACGGACGTCCAGATTATAGTCAGTATGAACGTCTTTTCTCAACTAGTTCTGGCTGTCAGTGGACGTTTAGATAATGGCCAGATTGGACATCTTTATTCACGTCATTTATGGACCATTTCTGGATGTCAACGGACGTCCAGATTATAGTCAGTATGAACGTCTTTTCTCAACTAGTTCTGGCTGTCAGTGGACGTTAAGATAATGGCCAGATTGGACATCTTTATTCACGTCATTTATGGACCATTTCTGGATGTCAACGGACGTCCAGATTATAGTCAGTATGAACGTCTTTTCTCAACTAGTTCTGGCTGTCAGTGGACGTTTAGATAATGGCCAGATTGGACATCTTTATTCACGTCATTTATGGACCATTTCTGGATGTCAACGGACGTCCAGATTATAGTCAGTATGAATGTCTTTTCTCAACTAGTTCTGGCTGTCAGTGGACGTTTAGATAATGGCCAGATTGGACATCTTTATTCACGTCATTTATGGACCATTTCTGGATGTCAACGGACGTCCAGATTATAGTCAGTATGAACGTCTTTTCTCAACTAGTTCTGGCTGTCAGTGGACGTTAAGATAATGGCCAGATTGGATATCTTTATTCACGTCATTTATGGACTATTTCTGGATGTCAACGGACGTCCAGATTATAGTCAGTATGAACGTCTTTTCTCAACTAGTTCTGGCTGTCAGTGGACGTTAAGATAATGACCAGATTGGATATCTTTATTCACGTCATTTATGGACTATTTCTGGATGTCAACGGACGTCCAGATTATAGTCAGTATGAACGTCTTTTCTCAACTAGTTCTGGCTGTCAGTGGACGTTTAGATTATGGCCAGATTGGACATATTTTTTTAAGTCATTCATCGACTAATTCTGGATGTCACCGGACGTCCAGATTATAGCCAGTATGAACGTCTTTTCTCAACTAGTTCTGGCTGTCAGTGGACGTTTAGATTATAGCCAGATTGGACATAATTTCTCATTGTCATTAATCAACTAATTCTGGATGTCAATGGACGTTCAGATTATGGCCTGGACGGACGGACGTGATATCAACCTGTTTTGTATGTCCACAGACGTCGCTTGCTCAGTGGGTATTGACTACACTGACTCTATCGGATGAGAACAAACCTAGAACTGAATCAAGCTGAATAATCACACTATTGTCTTTATGGATCTGCTTGGCTTGTTCTATATTTGATTAACTGTACCATTATTGAACTGAAATGAATCAACACTAAATTGACTTGAGCTGATTAATGCACCAATGTATTTTTAGAGCTGCTTTACAGCAGAATTACAATTTGTCTAATATTTGATGAAGTTTGCATTATTGATTCTGTTATTTTCCTGTTTATTAAATATAAATACAGGTGACTTGACTTGACTTTATCACTTTTACTGAGGGTCAAAAAGCCTTTATGTCAGAAATACCCCTCTAAACACTAACGGAATCCCAGGAACTAGAGCCAGACAGATGTTTTTGGAAACCTTAAAACCAATTTATTTAGTTATAATTTACTTAGTAAAACTAGGGCAGTTCTCCCCACAATGAATAAATAAACAATGTTTTACAATGGAATCAAATCTGTTCCCAAACAACACAACAACAGTTGTCCAAACTGCTCTTTAAGCCGACTGTTTCAGTCAACCCAGGCCGGGAGTGTGGCGATCACGAGGCACCGGGGTTCCCTGGAGGCGTGGCCAGATGCAGACGTGTCAGAGCAGGGGATCCCGGAAGTAACGTCTTCGCCACCGGCAGCGTAACTCCATCCGACTCAAACAAGAGAGATTGCGGAGATCAAAACAAAACAAAAAAACAAAACAAAAAGCAGCAGAGCTTAAACTCGCATTCATGGGCCAGTGCAGAGAAACTACTTTCCTGTCCCGGATGGAAATTACGCCTTTCTCTCCCACTCTCCCGAGTCGTTTGGCAGGCAGCCCGGTTCCGGCGTGGCTTGGTGGCTTTCCGTCCTAGAAGGAATCAGCAAGTAAAAGGTCCTCAGCAGAAGCGGCTGCAACGAGCGCTAGACCATCAGCCTCAAGCAATGGATTACGAGAGGAAGAAAAAGAACGTCCCTTTCTGGGAATACTTGCGTGCGTTGTATACTCGTGTCTTCGATCAATCGTGCCGTTTGCCAGCCGAGGAGCACCCGCGTAGGGAAAGGAGATCAGTGTCCGGACAGCGCGCCCATGGTAAGCTTCAGTCACCTTTTATAGAGCTGTGAGTTTAGAATTATGATGATCGGGAGGTGTGGCAGCTATTCAGTCAATGGGGATCACCTGTAGTAGTCCATTACCCACACACACACACTTTAACATAAGTCGTCCCGACTATGTCACCGCTTGGTACCTCAATGGCCGAGTGCCCTGTGTAGATCGCTGGGAGCGACGTGGCCCTAGGGATTCTTCTGCAGGGGCTTCTGGTGGGGGACATTCCACCTCTGTTGGACCATCACGTTCCTGTGGGTCTGTACTAGGCCTCCCCTGAGAGTCAGGTTCGCCGCTGGTGGCCTCCATCTCCTCTAGTTGAGGTGGTTCCAAGTGCAGGGGAGGGTCTGGAACAGCTGCCTCGGATACTGGTGGGGGCCGAGTGCTCCAGAATACCAGGGGTCTGTATCCACGGTTGTTGCCACCCCCCTGTGGCCAGGATATTCCTTCTTCCTGGGTGGATCGTGCCTGTTCATTGGCTGGCAGCTGTGGAAAAGACACTGGACACACTCGCAAGTTATTCCTATGAGCAGTACGAATAGGACCTTCCTCACCTTCTGGACGAATCAGGTATACCGGTCGGCCCGGGCGCAGTTGGGAAACTACCACAAAGGGTGTCGGTCGCCATCGAGGTGCCAACTTTCCGTGGGCTCGCCGACGGAAGTGCCTGAGGAGGACACGCTCCCCAACCAGGAGGTCCAATGCCTTGGCTCTCTGATCCCGACGGGTCTTATCACTTTGCTGCCTCTGCCAGGTATGTTGTTGAACTACTTTGCATGCCTGGTTAAGTACCTGATGGTGGACCCACCCGTTAAGGGTCTGTTGCTTGGTCACGGGCCCAGCCTCATGGATCCAGTCTACTGGGAGCCTTGCATGTCTTCCAAACACAACATAATAAGGAGTGAGGCCAGTTGTGCCATGTGGGGTATTATTGTATGCCTGAAGGAGGGCAGGTAATCTCGCTGGCCACTAGGACTGTGCCTCATCTGTTAAGGTTCCTAGTAGCTTCAGGAGTGTCTGGTTAAATCTCTCACAGGCTCCGTTACCCTGCGGGTGGTATGGCGTGGTACGCTTCATCCGGCATCCATACAGGAGACAGAGCTGCTGAAATAGATCTGAGGTAAAGGCAGCCCCACGGTCCGAGAGAATGTGCTCCGGGCTCCCATACACCTGGAACAGGTTCGTCCATACTGCCTTGGCAGTGGTGACGGCTGTCTGATCCCTGGCGGGCACTGCAAGGGCATATTTCGAGAACAAATCGGTCATTACCAGAATATAGGGATATGCGTCTCCTGGACGACCCAATGACAAAAAGTCAATGCCCACCATCTGAAATGGATACGAAGTCTCTATGGGCACCAAAGGTGCTCTTACCTCTGGGCCTGCTTTATACACTACACACCTCGGACAATCAGCAGCCAGTCGAGTCCCGTCTCATCCCATACCAGAAGAAGTGCTTCTTCAGCAGGGAGAGTGTTCTCTCCGCACTAGGATGGCCACCTTCTATATGGTATTCCTGCCACAGAGTTTTCGTATGAGCACTGGGAACCAGGATCTGGCTACAGGATTCACCCACATGCCCCTCTGTTCTTGTTACTCTCCGCAGGACATCCTGGCCTATTTCAATCTGGTCCCACTCACGTAAGAACTGCTGGAGCCCCACACTTAGTCCAACCTGTTCTTCCACAGGAGGGGGTTGGCCCTGTTGTTTCCAGGAGAGCAACTGACTTAAATCGGGGTCTTCACGTTGTCGTGTGTACCACACGGGTTGCTCCGTAGAATCCTCCCCGACCGTGGACTTTGCTCCCACCAGCCGGGTCATGACCTCTTGTCGCTCCCCTGGAAGTCTAGATAGGACGTCAGCGTTACGGTTGGCAGTCCCCGGACAGTATCGGATTGTATACTTGAAGTTGGCTAGCTGGGCTGCCCACCGTTGTTCTACCGCTCCAAGCTTCGCCGTCTCCAAGTGCACGAGTGGATTGTTGTCAGTAAAGACTTCTACCTCCATTCCCCATAGATAGTCTTTGAACTTGTCAGTCATTGCCCACTTAAGGGCCAACAGTTCCAACTTGAATGAACTGTAGTTCTGGTCGTTCCTTTCAGTGGGCTGGAGACTTCGACTGGCATAGGCAATGACACGTTCTTTTCCGTCTTGCACCTGGGCCAGCACTGCACCCAGACCCTCCAGGCTCGCATCTGTATACAAACGGAAAGGCAGATTAAAATCGGCATAGGCTAAAATGGGAGGACTCACCAGAGCTTTCTTCAGCTGTTGAAACGCCTGTTCACACTCTGTTGTTCAATGGATGGGTGCATACTTGTGGGTGGTTGCCGTGCCTCATAACAGGCCATGGAGAGGAGCAGCAATCTTTGCGAACACAGGGATATACTGCCCTACAAAGGCAAAAGACCTTAACTCGCTAGAGTGTGGAACTGAGAAAAATGACTTTAAAGATTTTTAGTTGTCCCGCCAAATTAATTATAGGTAGGACACTGAAAATCTGGCAATTAGATGTTTAAGTAATAAATTATCTACATAACAAAATTTTGAGCTCAAATTTGACTTTTGACCACTATTTTAAAGTTACTGTACTCTGCCTTTGTATTGTCAACAAAAAGTGAGAAGTCATGCCAAGGCAAAAGCCAGTAACTTCCACATTATCAATATTTGGTTGCTGATCACCATTAACAAAATCATTATAGTAACACCTGTATAAAATCTAGTGATCATGGCATTTCTTTTGTTTAATTTACAATTACCTAGCCTTCTAGTTATTGTGCTTTGGTTGCATTCTGGTGGCCCTATTAATACATTAGACATGACAAAATACCTCCATAGTGGTAAAGACTAAAGAGTATCTTCAAGTGGTACCGAGTGGCATAAGACTTGCTAAACACGCGTCATAATGTAATGTAATGATCACGATAAAACAGATCCTCGCGCACATTCGACCCGAAGACTGGTTTATAGCGGTGGATCTGAAAGACGAATACTTTCACAGGCGTTTACCGAGATTCGTGTTCGAAGGTGTCACGATCCGTTCACGAAAAGTAGCCTATAATGCAGTGCTTTACCCCTTAAGGACTCAGTAGGGAGCGCGTTCTGGACTACTTAGACGACTAATGCATTTATAGCACAACCTTCTGTGTTCTGCGTCTTTTCAGCAATTGGTTTCAGCTGTCTGCCCTAATATTGTGCGTGCACTTCGCTCGTCCTGCGGATTTATTCCGGACGCTGTGTTTTGTATGCATGCTTTTAACAGCTGTTCTGATGTTGTATGCACCAGCACTTCTTGCTTCATTCTGCTGTATGCGACAATATAACCTTGTTGCTTCATTATTATCACTCTGTGTCTGTGATATTAGTCCCGCGTCGGCTTGACCGTGTTCAAGGCGGAGCTGAAGGCGCCGGCGAAGTTTTGGCACTCTGCCAGCTAGATGCATGATTGTTTCAACTAGGTCCGGTACCCGAACTGGGTGAGGCGGGGCTTTAGTTCTTTGTTGTATTGACCTGCTTCGGTATGTGTAACATTTTTCTGTCAACTCTGCATATATCCTTCGCGATCGATATCGCACGTTTGTCGATGGAGCGGGTTAAGAGCTGGTAGCTGTACAAAGTACACAGGCTACATCGTAATTTTAATTTTAATGGAGAGTAGCCTAAAACAAAGGCAGAACACCGTATAATCTGATAGGTAACATTATTTGATAGAACGCCAGCACCGTAACTTCATATTGACGCGCGGCTAAACAAAGGCAGAGTGCCGTAACTCGATATGAGCGTTCCAAAACTAAGCCAAAGAGCCGTAACAACAGTTACGGTGTTCTGCCTTGGTTTCTCATGGGCTTTTGAAAGTTACGGTTAAGACAAACCATTATTTTCTCGAAAAAACAACGGAATTGACTCAAGATACTTATCCACATGATAAAGGAGGTCTTGAATGTGCCAAAAATATCAATAACTTATTTTCGACCAAAAACGAAGTTACGGTCTTTTGCCTTTGCACGGCAGTATACCAACGGTAATATCCCACCAGTCCAAGAAAGGACCGGACCTGGCGGACATTCTGCGGGGCAGTCCAGGCCTGGATAACTACAGTCTTCTCAGGGTCGGTGGCTACCCCTTCTGAGCTTACTACAGTATATGTCCCAAATAGGTCACTTGTTTCTTGAATAATCGACACTTTCTGGGCTGGAGTTTTAGGCCATGGCCATTGAGCTGCTCAAACACTTTGTCCAAGTCCTGGAGGTGCTGGTCAAAGCTTGATGAATACACAATGACATCATCAAGGTATATTAATAGTGATTCATTCAGAAATTCACCAAGACAATGCTGCATGAGTCTTTGGAACGTTGCTGGTGCATTACAAAGCCCAAAGGGCATACGCTCAAACTCATACAGCCCCAGGGGGGTGGTGAAGGCAGTCTTCTCCCTGTCCCGCTCGTCCACCTCTACTTGCCAATAACCACTGGCCAGGTCCAATGTTGAGTACCACTGGGCACCTTTAAGACTAGTCAGAGACTCCTCGATGCGGTGGAGGGGGGAGGCATCCTTATGCGTGGCAGAGTTCAGCCTCCGGTAATCTACACAGAATCGCCAAGACCCATCCTTCTTCTTTACAAGTACGATTGGTGCAGCCCACAGGCTAGAACTCTCTCTGATGACCCCACCATCCAGCATGTTCCTCAGCAAGCTCTTTAATTCGGGATACAGCGAGGGTGGAACTGGTCTGTATCGCTCACGGCTAGGAGGGGCAGCCCCGGTGTGGATCTGGTGTTTCACGATATTAGTGTGACCAAAGTCCTCATCATGCACCGCAAAGATGGAATTCCATTTCATCAACAACTCCTGTAGGCGTTGAAGCTGTTCCTGGTTCAATGCAGCACCCTCTTGTTCCAGGCCAGATGGTAAGGTGGAGGGACCGGCACACACAGTGCTGACCCCAACTTCGACCACTCCAGGACTGCCCGGCGTCAGTATGAGCTCCCTTTGCCCAACGATGTGTTCAGGTGGCAGTGGGGTGACTTCTGCAAGTGGCCGACGCTGGGGAACCTCTACGGGGAACTTAGTTGGATTGCAGAGCCTCAAAGGCAAGTGGCCATCATGTAATACAGCAATAGTACGTGCTGTACGCCAACTTGACTCCTCATCTACCAACGGTTCAATCAGCACTGTGCAGTTGTCTCTAGGCACTTCATCACTCGTTCGACACCACAGCACCATCTCTGTCTGAGGAGGAATAACAACAGAAGGCTGCTTAGTTAGCTTCACCACCCCATGTCCCACTGCTGTTGGCCCCTTCTGCTGTATTCGTCGACATACTGCAAAGGCCTTCTCCCATAAGTTACCTTCAGTTGGCGCCACAGCAGCCCGGAATGCCACCACCCCTGGATGGATACCCTGCATGAGTTCCTTCTAGCATTCGGTTATTACATTCATTCCCAAGACTGCCCTGTCACTGCCCAAACACTGGTCTTCGACAATTATTACACCCTTGTTGGGAATACATACCCCTCCTACCTTAAAGTCCATCATGGCGTAACCTATGTAGGGGATTTGTAGTCCATTGGCTGCCTTCAGCGTCAACAAGTTGGATTCATTTATCGTATTAAGGACGGTCTCCTGGAGTTGGCATTTAAACAGGGTCTCACTGAAGAGCGTTACTTGAGAACCTGTATCCAAAAGACATCTAATTCGTTTACCATTGACTTCTACTTCTACTCCAGGGCACGTACCTATTAAGGCAGATTTTGACGACGGGCCACCCTCAGTTGCATTCACCCCCGCCACTCCTTCCCCTGTGACGGGGGTCACTAAAAACCCTTTGGCTGTCCTCGTCTTGGGCAGTATCTTTGTATGTGCCCTGCTTCGCCACAATCCAGACAGATTGGCCAACCATGTACCTCCCACTGATAATTCATGGTAGATGGAGGTGGACGTTGACGTCGCACTGGAAGAGGAACCTGCCGGGTCCCAGGAATGGCTGATTGACTAGCTACCGGAGCCACATAGGGGGATTGATTCCGCAGTTCTTCTACCAGTTTGCTACTGAGGGTTTTTAACTGTGCTGCCAACTCATCCCGCAGCTCGGACTTCAAGCTTTCTCGGAGGTCATCCAGGTCGGACTTACATCCACCCCTTACATCAGAAGAAACTATCTGAGTACGAATAGCATGAGCCTCTGCGTCAGCAGGGGTGCTGTCTAACTCCCTCTCCAATATACGAGCTTCTTTCAGGACAGCCTGAAACGTCAGACTCTCATCTCTTCGCAAAAGTCGATGTAGCTCCTGTCGTACTGGTCCTGTCCGGAGGCCCAGTACCAATTGGTCGCGTAATAGGGCATCTTCGTCCGTGGCGGTATTCCGTTCTGTGGCGCGCCACCTAGCATAGCATTCTTGTAACCTCAAGCCAAATAGATTGACGCCCTCATCTAGACCCTGATGACATTTATAGAACTCTGCACGCCGCTGAGCATGGGTGGCTGTATCCCCAAAAATTCTTCCTAGGGCTTCTATGACCTTCTCACCGTCTGCGCGGTCAGCATCCGGTAGGAGGGCTGCTTCCCGTCGGACTTCTCCATCCAGTGTGCTCAAGACAAAGTCTACCTGTTGTTGGGCATCCAGGGGTTGGGCGCGCAGCATGGCTCTCATCTGGGTCTGCCATTCTCCAAACTTACGTCTCTCTCCAGTGAACTTAGGGGCCCAGGACGCACTGAAAAACTAGGGCATAATTAGCGGCGACATAGGTGGGACTGTTACATTACTACCCGACTGCCCATCATCATTCTGTTGGCTCATGTTGCTGGGACCCTGCCGACTGTGCCACAAAGAGGTGTCAGAAATACCCCTCTAAACACTAACGGAATCCCAGGAACTAGAGCCAGACAGATGTTTTTGGAAACCTTAAAACCAATTTATTTAGTTATAATTTACTCAGTAAAACTAGGGCAGTTCTCCCCACAATGAATAAATAAACAATGTTTTACAATGGAATCAAATCTGTTCCCAAACAACAAAACAACAGTTGTCCAAACTGCTCTTTAAGCCGACTGTTTCAGTCAACCCAGGCCGGGAGTGTGGCGATCACGAGGCACCGGGGTTCCCTGGAGGCGTGGCCAGATGCAGACGTGTCAGAGCAGGGGATCCCGGAAGTAACGTCTTCGCCACCGGCAGCGTAACTCCTCCGACTCAAACAAGAGAGATTGCGGACATCAAAACAAAACAAAAAAACAAAACAAAAAGCAGCAGAGCTTAAACTCGCATTCATGGGCCAGTGCAGAGAAACTACTTTCCTGTCCCGGATGGAAATTACGCCTTTCTCTCCCACTCTCCCGAGTCGCTTGGCAGGCAGCCCGGTTCTGGCGTGGCTTGGTGGCTTTCCGTCCTAGAAGGAATCAGCAAGAAAAAGGTCCTCAGCAGAAGCGGCTGCAACGAGCGCTAGACCATCAGCTTTAAGCAATGGATTACGAGAGGAAGAAAAAGAACGTCCCTTTCTGGGAATACTTGCGTGCGTTGTATACTCGTGTCTTCGATCGATCATGCCGTTCGCCAGCCGAGGAGCACCCGCGTAGGGAAAGGAGATCAGTGTCCAGACAGCGCGCCCATGGTAAGCTTCAGTCACCTTTTATAGAGCTGTGAGTTTAGAATTATGATGATCGGGAGGTGTGGCAGCTATTCAGTCAATGGGGATCACCTGTAGTAGTCCATTACATACCACACCCACAGTAGGCTTCCGACAAAACAATATCAAACACACGTGTCCATTATAAACATCCATCACACGTGCTCAATATCTTTACACACAAAACACTGCACGCAGGATCTCACTGCAATCGAAATCAAACCCACACAAATTACAAAGGAGCCATACTATCCTTCAACCCACTTTACATTTCCCCATCTGACATTTACTCACATCCTTCACTCTTGAGGAGCAATATTAAAGTCCCCCGTGGGGGAAAATCAAGTTTTTAATGTTGTTTATATGTCCATGTGGTGTTTTAATGTGCTTTAAGACAAACCATGTGCAAATTCATAAGTCAACACTATTGCTGAGTATTTTCTCCTTAAAACTGCGGTGAACCAAAGACAGTCTCAAAAACGTGGTTTGCAATCGCTGGTGTTTCTGACGTCACAAACTACCTTGTAACCAATCACATCAACGTGCCCACGTGCTTTAGCATATCATTAACAGTGAACTAGCAGGGGAGTCATGAGAGAAGGTTATCCCGGTATATTTTTCTGTTGATATGGAAAATCGGGTAGATTTTGTACATATTTTTTATATACAAAAAGTATTCTCGTTGCTTGATAAACTTATGATTGAGCCACTGTAGTCACTTGGACTATTTTAAATATTGTCTTTAATAGCTTTGTGGGCCGGCAAGTTTCAATAACATAGAGGCCTATGGAGGAGTGAGACAGCTCTCGGATTTAATCAAAAATATCTTAATTTGTGTTCCGAAGATGAACTAAAGTCTTATGGGGTTGGAACAACATGAGGGTGAGTGATTACTGACAGAATTTTCATTTTTGGGTGAACTATCCCTTTAACATCTTTAACTGACAAAGATTCGCTTTTCTTCCTGTTGATCTTTCTCCATCAGTCCTTTTTCTTTTACTTTTTCACCTGCTTCTTTTCTTAAATAGTCTCTGTCACCCCTCTTCATTTTGTTCTCCTCTCATTTCTCAAGCTGTCCCTCTTTTTGTTCTCTGTATGCATCTGTCTCTGTCTTGCTCTTTCTCTCTTCCCAGTAAGGTTTAATGCCTGCAGTCTTGTTTGCTCACTACTAGACCATGAACAGATGTGGAGGCTAGAGAAAAATGAAACAGAAAAGGATCAATTAGTGAAAAGGCATATGTGTGAATATAAGGGAAAATCTAATTTGACTGCAAGATCATAAGTGCTAAATGAACAAACAAACAAATACTTTAATTAAAAAAAGATCGAAATAAATGTAATATTTCAAATAAATTTTTTAAGATAAATATAAAATAATATTTTAAATAAAATGAACTACTTTTTTTTTAGATAAATATAAAATAATATTTGAAACTAAATTAACTACTTTCCTGTATAAAGTGTCCACTTTATTAGTATGCACACTCCAGAATCTCGGGTGGACGTAGTAGGTCATCCGGGTACTTTTCTGTTTTTTTAAATACTATGAATTCAGACATACTACTCTTTTGCCATACTGTTTTTTGCATACTATATAGTATGAAAGTATGCATATTCTGACGCAGCAATAGTCTTTTTCTCATAGTCAGTGGGTGGCTGATCCACGGTTTTATGAACTGTGCAGCACTGAGAGAGTGTGAATGAGCTTTGTATGTCAGCTCCGTGTGTGGGCCCGTTTATAGTCGGGGTAACAGATTTCAGGGAAAATAGTGTGTGTCACATTTGAAGCAGACACATTTTCTTTTCCTTTTTTTGTGCTTAGTTTAAGGCAAATCCAAGATTCCTCCAACCTCAACTATTATGTCACTCCAAATGACGTAATATTTCTGTCATTTGTCTGTATAATATTGCTATTTTGGAAGGTTGAATTGTTCTGTATAAATCTCATTTAAGAGTAATTGTACAGAAATGTAGTTGGTTTATGAAGGCAGAGAAGGATAAGAGAACTGCACATGTCCCTTACTGCATACTGGGATGACTCAGTTTATTTTGTAGAGTTTTAAAGCTGTGAGCAGGTTTGGGGGAAAAAAACACACACACACACACATAAAGGTCCTTCTCAAAAAATTAGCATATTGTGATAAAGTTCATTATTTTCCATAACGTAATGCTAAAAATTAAACTTTCATATATTTTAGATTCATTGCACACCAACTGAAATATTTCAGGTCTTTTATTGTTTTAATACTGATGATTTTGGCATACAGCTCATGAAAACCCCAAATTCCTGTCTCAAAAAATTAGCATATTTCATCCGACCAATAAAAGAAGTGTTTTTAATACCAAAAAAAAGTAAACCTTCAAATAATTATGTTCAGTTATGCACTCAATAGTCAATACCTGGTCGGGAATCCTTTTGCAGAAATGACTGCTTCAATGCGGCGTGGCATGGAGGTAATCAGCCTGTGGCACTGCTGAGGTGTTATGGAGGCCCAGGATGCTTCGATAGCGGCCTTAAGCTCATCCAGAGTGTTGGGTCTTGCGTCTCTCAACTTTCTCTTCCCAATATCCCACAGATTCTCTATGGGGTTCAGGTCAGGAAAGTTGGCAGGCCAATTGAGCACAGTAATACCATGGTCAGTAAACCATTTAACAGTGGTTTTGGAACTCTGAGCAGGTACCAGGTCGTGCTGAAAAATTAAATCTTCATCTCCATAAAGCTTTTCAGCAGATGGAAGCATGAAGTGCTCCAAAATCTCCTGATAGCTAGCTGCATTGACCCTGCCCTTGATAAAACACAGTGCACCAACACCAGCAGCTGACATGGCACCCCAGACCATCACTGACTGTGGGTACTTGACACTGGACTTAAGGCATTTTGGCATTTCCTTCTCCCCAGTCTTCCTCCAGACTCTGGCACCTTGATTTCCGAATGACATGCAAAACTTAGCAACAGTCCAGTGCTGCTTCTCTGTAGCCCAGGTCAGGCGCTTCTGCCGCTGCTTCTGGTTCAAAAGTGGCTTGACCTGGGGAATGCGGCACCTTTAGCCCATTTCCTGCACACGCCTGTGCACGGTGGCTCTGGATGTTTCTACTCCAGACTCAGTCCACTGCTTCCGCAGGTCCCCCAAGGTCTGGAATCGGTCCTTCTCCACAATCTTCCTCAGGGTCCGGTCACCTCTTCTCGTTGTGCAGCGTTTTTTGCCACACTTTTTCCTTCCAACAGACTTCCCACTGAGGTGCCTTGATACAGCACTCTGGAAACAGCCTATTTGTTCAGAAATTTCTTTCTGTCTTACCCTCTTGCTTGAGGGTGTCAATGATGGCCTTCTGGACAGCAGTCAGGTCGGCAGTCTTACCCATGATTGCGGTTTTGAGTAATGAAACAGGCTGGGAGTTTTTAATAGCCTCAGGAATCTTTTGCAGGTGTTTAGAGTTAATTAGTTGATTCAGATGATTAGGTTAATAGCTCGTTTAGAGACCCTTTTCATGATATGCTAATTTTTTGAGACAGGAATTTTGGGTTTTCATGAGCTGTATGCCAAAATCATCAGTATTAAAACAATGAAAGACCTGAAATATTTCAGTTGGTGTGCAATGAATCTAAAATATATGAAAGTTTAATTTTTATCATTACATTATGGAAAATAATGAACTTTATCACAATATGCTAATTTTTTTAGAAGGACCTGTATATACAGATTAACACAACAGCAGTTGAACCATAGCTGTACAAATAAGATAAAACAATGAAAGTAAACAAACAAAAAAATAAAAGGAAACAATACAAAATAAAATCAGCAAATTTAAAGCTGATTAATACATTTTTGAGCAAGTACATAACCAGCCAGTGTTCAAAACTATCTGCTTGCCTTAGCTCGATTCAAAACGTTAAGCTTGTAATAATGTTTTTAATTCTAGTGGTAGCCTACTGGTGGATTTCCGCGGGAGATTCAAGCATTTCTTTGCGTCATTATGTCACATCTGTACACACAAAGAAGGAGTCTCGGCTTATAGGCTATATTGCATGTGAGGATGTTGGAGGTGGAGATTTATAGCCTTTTCTCACAGCACTTGATATAATTAAACTTATCAATTTGATGGCGGATCCAGAAAGGTTCAAACAACGATCACCAGTAGCTCACCAGTAAAATGCAAAAGACTTCGTTCGGACTTCGGAGTGGCTACAGAAAAGAGACTGCAACCACCTTACCCATGCGAAAACAATTAAATATCGGAAGGGCTTTTGAAAGGTAAAAATTAGATTATATTCCAGTTTTAAATATGCATTTGATTACAGATATGTGTGTTTAGCTATATTTCAAAGAGAACCAGTTCTAAGAGACATTAAGTTGTTGGTATGACTATGACAATTAGAAATGCACAGAAATGGAAACTGAACTACAGGTAGTCAAGCAATGCTGATGTTGTTAACATTAACAATTTGAGAACAAAGTATAATTTGCACGGTTTGACGTGATATGATAAGCAATCGTTAGATTTAATCAGCGCGATTTACTGCAATTCTTTTTTCCCCTTAGTTGGTAAGAACAAAAGTGGATGTTACTTACCTGTTCAGATTATATTTTCCGGTGAAAATTCTTAAGTTGTTCATACTTCCAAAAAGTAGAATCTGTGATTCCGAATGACAGTATCCACACCGGCGCATAGTAGTCATTAATTAAACTACATAAATGCCAAAAAATAATATGTCTTGCTTTTCCCATGGGGGTGTCAATTGCAGATG
The DNA here is from genome assembly GCF_029890125.1 of Rhinichthys klamathensis goyatoka. NCBI lineage: Eukaryota > Metazoa > Chordata > Actinopteri > Cypriniformes > Leuciscidae > Rhinichthys > Rhinichthys klamathensis. The sequence goes on along the minus strand of NW_026606794.1, from coordinate 2,158,327 downwards.
ACACATGAAAAGGCATATGACTGAGTAGAGAGTGGGTGGAGTCCGTGCACCTATTTGTGGACTTGTCTGCAGTCTTGACACTAGAAATGTTTCGAAATGCACAAATGGGTGCGTTGATCCATGAATGTACAGGAAGCGATTTACAAATGTGTAACAGGCAGAATTGTGTTTCTGACAAAAATTTGTGAATGTTTTTTATTTTCAAATCTCATTTTATTTATTTGGGAATTTAGTTCATTTTTGTGAAACTCCTAACATATATTTGTGAATCTCAATATATTTATTTATGAATATGTTTAATTTTGTGGATCATAATCTATTAATTTGGAATAAAGGAACAATTTTACCTCAAGTGTGTACAAGTGTGTGTGTGTGAGTAACTTGCTGATACTGTATAAATGTTTTGTCTTATGTTCTATACACTTCAGTCTCTTATTCTCACCAAGCCTGCATTTATCTGATCAAAAATACAGTAAGAAAGAGTTGTGAACTATTACTGCAATTTAAAGAAAACGTTGTATTTTTTATATTTAATTTAATATATTTCATAAGTGCTTCAAAAGTTTTTGACAACAGAAGCAGCCGATTGCCATTTTAAGCACTTTAATTTGACTTTATTCCACCTTTCTCTACCCTCTTTTTCTCCCTTTTCCCATCCCACATCACACACATTCTAGACTGCTCCTTTGTGAGTGAGAATTATGCTAATTTAATGTTTCTCTAATAGCTGCTTCTTTACCCAGCATGCTCTGGGCCTAATGGCATCATCCTCCATTCCTACGCTTATTTCCTGTGATTAAGAACTGCCATGGCATCATGGTTGCTTCTGTATACTTTTGTCCCAATGTTTATCAATTAAAGCCTGTCCTCTGTCTTCAAGCAGCAGGCTAATTAGTCAAGCACTAAACTGAAATGGAAGTGAAGCTAGACTGATGGCTGTATTGTTTGGAAAATTATGTGGAATTTGTACGTTGTGTCCGTGCAACATTGTATAATTACTAGAGGCCTTTGCTGCTCGGACAATCCGGATCTGAGTCAACAGGTTGAGGAAGACATATGGACATTCATTGGGAGGCTGAGTCATGATGAGGGGGTTATTAGAGTAAATTAATAGCTGCTCTTAAATGCTGTCTTTGGCATCTGGAAACAAACCCAAAGTGGAATAAAGTTTGCCTATCTGTGACGTGAGTTGTTTTCTATACTCATTAAGGAGAGACACTAATCTGCAAGTAAAAAGAACAATTTAATAACAGTGGAAATCTGATAAATCATCCACTCTAACAATATTACTTTGTTATTTCAGTTGGTTTGATGCTTTTATAATGGCAAACTCCAAAAAAAATATATTCAAAACCTAACCATAAGCAAAATGGTGCATCTTTTCTTGGAAAATAAAATAGTGCATCATGTCCTTGGACAAGTTAAAACAAATTTCAGTACCGTATTTTCCGCACTATACGGCGCACCGGATTATAAGGCGCACCTTCAATGAATGACCTATTTTAGAACATTTTTCATATATAGGGCGCACCGGATTATAAAGCCCAATTTATACTTCTGCGTCGAACTCACGCCGTAGCTGTGTAGCGCGCGTTCCCTGACGTGCATCTCTCCAAAAATGTAATGTCAATTCAACGCGTACCGCAAGCGCTGTGATTGCTAGAACCGCTCCCCGGGTTTCACACTCTCCCTCTGCATGTGTAATTGCGCATCAACGCGGACAACGACGCAGATATATAAATGAAAACCAACGCGTAGTCTATAGCGTAGAGGCTCCGGCGTAGGTCGGACGCAGAAGTATAAATCAGCCTTTAGGCGCATAAGATACTGCAGTCAAACGTTTGACTGGGTTTGCGTTATGCATCCACTAGATGTCAACAAATGTCAACAAAACAGTCAGATAAAGTCAAACCTTATTGAGCGTTCTGACAACTCCGTTCACTCCCATGGTAATGTTGTTCAAACGTTAAAAAGTAAAACTCCGGTCAATTTTAACATTGAGCTCATTTATTGTAAATTTGGAGTGCTGTTAGACAGTACAGTTATCTGTACGACAACGACAAAAACCGGTGTTGCCTACACGTCACATTTATTTATATAGCGCTTTTCACAATACAGATTGCATCAAAGCAGCTTCACAGTGATAACATGAAAGTAGTACAACACAGTTCAATAATATTGTTGAATATTAAATATCCCCAACTAAGCAAGCCAAAAGCAAGGCGACAGTGGCAAGGAACCAAAACTCCATCAGATTGGATGGAGAAAAAAACCTTGGGAGAACCCAGGCTAGTCAGGGGCCAGTTCTCCTCTGGCTAACAATCATAGGGTTTTAAAGAAGCTTTACAGTAAGTCCATATCAGAGAGTACCTGGAAAAAATACATTTAGTTAATCATGTAATATTTAGGGGATAACATATCGCCGGCGTTGAGTCGTCTCTTCGCAGGCGTTGAGTCGTCTCTTCACAGGCGTTGGTCTTCTCATCACAGGCGTTGAGGCATCCGAAATCCCCGTGAGAGGCAGGATACCAAACTGGAGCCTACGAACGCCATTTTTCTCGGGACAAGCGTCCCGAGATAACAGCAGAAAGGCAGATGGGAAATAATTAGCATAGCTGATGTTCATAATGATTTCCATTACACGGGAGTAGGTGTTAGAAAACCATAATCTCACAACTCTCCGTAACCCAAATTCTCCGCAACCATACGGACCGACCCGTTTGTCTATAAGGCTGTCGAGCCCCACTGGTGCGTTAAGCAGTTTCAGTGGCAAACGGTTCCGTATGGCATAGCAGAGGACTAAAAGGTAAGCATTATGTGAATGCTTGACTAAAGAGACACGTCTTTAGTCTAGTTTTAAACTGTGTCAGCGAGTCAGAGCATCGGACCGTATCGGGAAGGCTATTCCAGAGTTTTGGAGCTAAATGCGAGAATGCCCTCCCTCCTTTCGTGGACTTCGATATCCTAGGAATGACCAGAAGCCTTGAATTTAGTGATCTTAGAGAACGCGGTGGATTGTAGGGCGAAAGAAGGTCCGTTAAGTACATAGGAGCTAAACCATTAAGGGCTTTATAGGTCAGTAGTAGTACTTTGTAATTGATACGGAACTTAATAGGTAACCAGTGCAGAGATGATAAAATCGGTGTTATATGATCATATTTTCTTGATCTAGTAAGAACTCTAGCGGCTGCATTTTGCACTAACTGTAGCTTGTTTATTGAGGATGCAGGACAACCAGCTAATAAAGCATTACAGTAATCTAGTCTCGAGGTCATGAATGCATGAACTAACTTTTCTGCATCAGAAACAGATAGCATGTTACGTAATTTAGCAATGTTTCTAAGGTGGAAAAAGGCTGTTCTTGTAACAGATGAAATATGATTTTCGAAAGACAAGTTGCGGTCTAGTATAACACCCAGGTCTTTTACTGTAGTGGAAAAAGTAACAGGGCATCCTTCTATATTAAAGTCGTATTGTAAGAGGTTTTGTGTGTAGTTTTTTGGACCAATAAGTAATACCTCCGTTTTATCTGAATTTAATAGCAGGAAATTACGCGTCATCCAGCATTTTATATCTTTGAGACATTCTGTCAATTTAGATGAGGTAATGTTTTCATCTGGTCGTGATGAAATATATAATTGAGTGTCGTCAGCATAACAGTGGAAATTAATTCCATGTTTTCTTATAATATTACCAAGTGGCAGCATATATATTGAGAATAGCAGAGGGCCTAGCACCGATCCTTGCGGTACTCCGTAGTCTACTGACGTTAACTTTGATTTTCCCCCGTGTAAAGAGACAAAATGATAACGGTCAGATAAGTACGATCTAAACCAGCTTAATGCCTGTCCCTGAACACCAGTGTAGTTTTGTAGTCGATCCAAGAGTATTTTATGATCTATAGTGTCGAACGCGGCGCTAAGATCAAGTAGGACTAGTATTGAGATACAGCCTTGGTCAGAAGCTAAGAGTAGATCATTTGTAATTTTAACTAGCGCAGTTTCTGTACTATGATGCGGTCTGAATCCTGACTGGAATTTTTCATAGATATCATTTTCTTGCAAAAAAGAGCACAGTTGAGCGGATACAACTTTTTCTAGTATTTTGGACATAAATGGAAGATTTGAAATGGGTCTGTAATTTGCTAGGTTATTTGGATCTAGTTGCGGTTTCTTAATGAGAGGTTTTATTACTGCCAACTTGAATATTCTTGGAACATGACCTAAGAATAAAGACGAGTTAATAATATTAAGAAGAGGCTCTTCCACTACAGGTAACACTTCTTTCAGTAGTTTAGTGGGTATTGGATCTAATGAGCATGTTGTTGGTTTAGATGCAATAATAAGTTTATTTAGCTCTTCCTGTCCTATCGTTGCAAAGCGGTGTAGTTGTTCTTGAGGGACGATAATTGAGGCTGAATCATAAGAGACCATAGAGGATTGTACATTTATAATTGTGTTTCGAATGCTTTCTATTTTCTCATTGAAATAATTCATAAAATCATTACTACTAAACTGTAACGGTATATTTTGCTCTGGTGATGTCTGTTTATTTGTTAGTCTAGCCACGGTGTTAAATAAGAACCTTGGATTATTTTGGTTATTTTCTATTAGTTTGCGGAGGTGCTCAGCCCTGGCTGTTTTTAGAGCCTTTTTATAACGTGACATACTGTCTTTCCACGCGATTCTAAAGACCTCTAAATTAGTTTGTTTCCATTTACGCTCTAGGTTACGAGTTTCTCTCTTGATATCATGCGTAACACTGTTGTACCATGGTGCTTTAGTTTTCTCTTTAACCTTTTTTAATCTAATTGGTGCAACAATATCTAATGTACTAGTGAAAATGGTGCTCAAACTGCTAGTCATTTCCTCTAGTTCATCTGTTAGTTTGGGTTCACTGAGCAGCTGAGATAGATCAGGTAAGCTATTTGAGAATCTATCTATAGTGGTTGGAAGGATTGTTCTGCCTGGTCTATAACGTGGCGCAACATGACATATTTCAGCAGTACGTATTATGCACGTTACCATGTAATGATCAGTGACATCATCACTTTGCGGTATAATATCTATATCAGTTGGATTGGTTCCATATGATATAATTAAATCTAGTGTATGATTTAGACGATGAGTGGGACCACGGACGTTTTGCTTGACCCCAAAGGAGTTTAATAAATCTGTAAACGCAGCCCCTAAGGCATCATTTTTGTTGTCTACGTGTATGTTAAAATCTCCAACAATTATTGCTTTATCGACATTGACCAATAGATCCGAGAGAAAGTCTGCAAACTCTTTTAGAAATTCAGCATATGGCCCTGGAGGTCTATATACAGTAGCCAAGGCTAGAGATAATATGGATTTCTTTCTTACATCTAAGAGCGTAACATTTAGCATAAGTACTTCAAACGAATTAAATCTGTGACCTGTTTTCTGAGAAATATTAAGAATATCTTTATAGATTGTTGCAACACCGCCGCCACGACCAGTCAGACGGGGCTCATGCTTATAACAGTATCTTGGCGGAGTAGACTCATTTAGACCGAAATACTCATTTGGTTTAAGCCAGGTTTCAGTAAGGCAAAGTATATCGACCGAAGTTATCCTCTTTTTAAAATTTGCACCCTGTTGACTTAAACGGGACAAGTTTTAAACCTGCTTTTAGCCTCTATAACAACCTTAATGTGTCATTACAAGTGCACAGCCATGTGAGTGAACACGGTGAATCTGACTGCACATACCCGTATTTTCTTCCTGTTTTCGGTCGAAGTCCACAGTAGGCGATTGTCGAGTGCGCGCGCGCGATCATTGGTAGCTAACTAAGCAACAGTGGAGACTCGGACTGTCAGCCGATGACGGTGCTGTGTGGTGTTCTGAGAATATCAGCTCAAATGGATAGTTCATCCGAATCAGATGTTGAACACACGGAGGAGGTTTGATCGCGCGCGCGCGAACTCGACAATCGACTACTGTGGACTTCGACCGAAAACAGGAAGTAAATACGGGTATGTGAGCCGGATGAATAAAGAGATGATTCCTGCCTTCGTGAAAGCTCGGATCCCAGTTGAGACTGATATATCAGCGTGGGCATCCACGATCTATTGGCAGATAGTGGCGTAAGTTGCCCGGCGCTGTCTCTTGGTGAACGTGTGTTCACCATCCATATATAAGGCGCCCCGGATTATAAGGCGCACTGTCGTTTTTTGAGAAATTTAAAGGCTTTTAAGTGCGCCTTATAGTGCGGAAAATACGGTATATTCTATTTTAAGCATCAGCTGGAATAGAATAGTTTCAGTAAAAAGTCTCCTGTGCTCCTGTAACATAATGAATCTAATATTTAATATTATAAATAATATGCATCATAATACAGTACAATAGTAACAGTTTTTCTAGTAGCATCATTTTGTATGAGAATATTTTAACTTTTTATCTGAAATTTGCTCAATACAAGTAAAAAATACAAAGTTCTGTCATAAAACTCTAGATGGCATTGACTAATAGGTCCTTAACTAAATACTATATGCTTGCAATTACATCATTCTCTACAGGGCACAGCTAATTGGTTCCTGCTGTATCAGTAGCCAATGAGCTTGCTCAACCTTGAAATTCGTGGTCAGCATTGGCTGTAGCAGTTGCAGTGTGCTTTCAGAAACCCTCCACCTTCCCCAGCTCCACTTGTATAGATCTGCTATGGGTAATTCATGTACACTATATTGTACAGCAGCAGCATGTCTAATGCCGAGTTCACACTGAGTTCACATTTTAGGCCAAATTTTCGCTCGCCAACAGGTTTTGGGAGATCGCCGACAGATGCCCGAAATCATAGGCAAATCGGTGCTCGTTCACGTGAGTGACAATCACACAGTGTGAATTATCAAAGATGCAATCTGAGAGAATCGCCGACGAGTCCCCGACGCCCGTGATATCTGGATATCTGGACCTTTCGGCGATTCAAAATCCTGCGGTGTGAATGTGTTCTGACTGAAAACTACTTCGGCGATGACCTACAGCCAATGAGAGAGCAAGATACAGGACGGCGGGATGTTCGGGGAAGAGTTATCGACCAGAATATCAGTATTTTTATAGATATATTTACAATTATATCAAACAGAAACAAAGTACAAACATTTGCTTGACCAGCAGCACATTGCAAAATTATTTATTTACCCACAACTCTGAATGAATGAGGCATTTATATAGCGCTTTCATATGTACTACTGTACACCCAAAGCGCTTTACAATCATATCAGGTGTTCTCTCCTCGACCAGCACCAGTGTGCAGCATCCACTTGAATGATGTGACGACAGCCACAGTACAACGGCGCTAGTGCGCTCACTACACACCAGCTATAGGTGGAGAGGAGAGAGAGTGATAGAGCCAATTCAGTGGATGGGGATTATTAGGAGGCCATGATTGGCAAGGGCCAATGGGTGGAATGTGGCCAGGACACCGGGGTTACACCCCTACTCTTTTACGAGAAGTGCCATGGGATTTTTAATGACCACAGAGAGTCAGAGCCTCGGTTTAACGTCTTATCCGAAGGACGGTGCTCTTTGACAGTATAGTGCCCCCGTCACTATACTGGGGCGTTAGGACCAACACAGACCACAGGGTGAGCACCCCCTGCTGGCCTCACTAACACCTCTTCCAGTAGCAACTTGGTTTTCCCAAGAGGTCTCCCGAGATAGGTCCGACTGCAGAACCATACGTCATAGCAGTGTGAGGACGACAGCGCCAGCCTAACAGTCTGATGCCGGAAGTGGGCGTGGCCAGGCATTGCGCTACTTCTGTGTTTTAGAACGTTTCAAAGTTTAAAACAATGCAAAACAAAGTTTTGCAATCTTGATATCGCAGCCTGTTTATTATGCTGCGTTCACACCAAACGCGAGTAGAGCGAAATGTATCGCTATTTAGAGTTTTATTTATTTTTATACCGTGTATTCTCCGTGTAAATTCGTGCACCGAACCGTGACGCCCGTAGGCTACCGTTTCGGTTCAATAGGAATACATGTACCGTTCCAGTACCCCTATACAACGCTGTCATTAAGTTGAAGTTATCACATTATAAAGTACAGTCCTCGCTCCAGACCTGCTCACTCGCTCTGTTTGGTTTCATTACAGTGTGCTCCTTAGCACTGGACTGACTGGAGCTCCCTCTGCTGTCCATAAGGTGCATCTGCACCAGCCATTTCAAACCCAGCCTCCAGTATTTGGGCCACGCCTCCTTATTTGCATACACTCCTCAATCCTCAATCCTCAAATGCCCAATCCTAAATGGCTAAATGATTAAATGCCCAATCCTAAATCCCTAAATGCCCAATCCTAAATCCTAAATGGCTAAATGACCAAATGCCCAATCCTAAATACCAAATGCCCTATCCTAAATACCAAATGCCCAATCCTAAATACCAAATTCATTTTCGACTTAGACTTTTAGTTTTCGACTTAGACTTTTAGTTTCAAACTTAGACTTTTGGTTTTCGTTTAAGACTTTTAGTTTTAGACTTTTAGTTTTCAATCTGACCCAATAATCCCTCCATATTTGACACAACAAATGGATAAAGTATAATTTTAACTTTTAAAAAACTATTAACATTTGTTAATACTCAACCATTTCACAACTAACAATTTTTTTTTCATAGACCAAACACAACATAATTCTATGGTGGACTGAAACAAAAATGATTAATTAAATACAATTATTCTTTCCCTCTGAAATGGCAAAAGCATCACACACAGATGTACCTGCTCTAAATAAATAATAGTAATTAAATAAAAATACAAAATCGAACTAAATAAAATAAATTATAAAAAAACAAAATCAAACCAAAGAAAATAAATCGTATAAAAGCGAGTTTCATGACGAAAGGCACCTCAGGAATCATCAGGATTAACTCCATGTGTATGGAGTTTTGATTTATTTAGTTTATTTGTCACTTGATAATTATTGTTAAATGTGTGCCTGCATAACTTTAATAAGATTTATTTTCTTTGGTTTGATTTTGTTTTATATAATTTATTTATTTTATTTATTTTGATTTCATATTTTGATTGAATTACTATTATTTATTTGGAGCAGGTACAGCTAGTGTGTGATGCTTTTGCTATTTCAGAGGGGGGAAAAACACATTTTATTTAAAAAATGCTTTTCAATGAAATCAAATGTTCAAATGCTCAACCTTTGTTTTCGTTTTATAATTTTTTTGTTTTAAGCTTTGTTCAATTTATATTGTTAATCATTTGACACAAAACAGATGCATAAAGTATCATTTTAACTTTTAAAAAAGGCTACATTGCCTGTCTTTTGTTAATAGGACAAAACATCAGGGGCGATTCTAGGATTTTTTCAACTGGGGGGCACAAGAGGGGCCACAATTATTACAGAGGGGCCATTCTTATGTTGTGTATTTATGTAGAACTGTAGATATCCAAATCATTTCAAGTTCAGTAAGCTTTAAAATCAGCAATAAACAGTGATACCCTATTATCTTTTAATAGCAGTTATTCACTGCTCAAAATCAAAACAATAAAATACAGTTTATATTAACTTTTCACTTTCAAAAGTGAAAGAAAAACTGTAATAAATAAAATAATCCAATGTATTAGTGTACAACTCACAAATAATAATAGAACAGCCTTATTTATATAAATGCATAATTATATTAATCATTCATATAATAAATACACAATTAATGAATTCATATAACTGTAATAAAATTGTATATAATAAATCTTTTTTAAATCCTTGATTATGTGGCGATGGAATATGCAGGATATTTATGCAATTTTATGTGATGAAATTGCGGGAACTTGCAAAAACTGCGGTTTGATGAAAAAGAGAGAAAAAGTGATTCCCCAACACCCTGTTCTCACTAGGCTACTATCTTAATGTAAAGAGCTATTTCTTATTACTTCCTATGATAAGCAAGCATACTACATCATAGAAAGTGCTGGAATATTTAATCTTGTTTTATTTCAGACCTTAATAAACACATGGCTCAAACTTACAAAACATTGATGAGTCAAACAAGTTCTGTAGCTTTACAAAAGGAATATGCTACAACTTCTGTAAAAATGAATAAATAAAATATGATTTTTTTTTTCCTGTTTTACAGCTTTTCAATGATGTTCATATCGCGTAATTACATCACTTCATAACGTTACCATGGCAACAGGGGGAAATGGCTGCTCTTCAACTTTCTGCTAAGATATATGTGACTTTCTTTTTTGCAACAAAAATGCGGGGATTATGAAATCATACAAGCCCCGCATATTTTGCGTGGAAATCGGCAAAAGTGCGGCGTATTTTAAAAAATGCCCCCGCATAAATATGCACACTTTGGCTGATTATGCATTGAATCATGCATCGCGTTTTTCTGGAGGGACTGAAAGGTGATGTTCATAATAATAAATTCTAGATGGAATAGCAATTGGCATTATAGCACGTAGTGCCAATTTTGGGAACATGATAGCTTACAGCAACCTATTTTTGTGAAATCATACTCGAAATAAAAATATATTGCAGGACTTGGGACTTTCAGACAACTGTGGACATCTATACTTTATTTTTATGAAATAAAGATATTTTATGATATTTACAATATTTCAGTTAAACTACACTTGAACAATAACTTTTATCTTAACGTTACTTCTTAACAGTTGGACAAAAAAAAAAGTGTTCAATGAGTAGGCCTATACAGATTACATAGCCTACAGTAATTTTATACAACAGACATTTTATAAAAATATATCAATAAAACCTAAATCAATGTATTCGGTATTGGACATCAATTTAACATTGACATTAGATGTTGAATTTACATTTAATTTTAGTCACCCGACGTCGCAACTAAAATTTAACCAAATATCAACGTCTTACGACGTTGTGTGCCTGCTGGGAATAATCTGTTATGTCTCATTTAACAGAAGCTTTTATCCAAAGCAACAAGTAGGAGAGCATTTAACACACACTCGACACAATCCGGCGCGACGAGGTCCATACGGGTTCTGTTGTCTTACACGTTACTGCGTTACAGTAGGTTAAATCATAACAAGGAAACTTTACGTGTGATTCATGTCATCGCGACATACTGTAACACATTATACTTACAGTGTGTGTCAAAAAAAATATGTAATCGTCCTCTGCTTTTTTTCTGGGGACTGGGGTGCATGCATGGAATACATTAGACGGCCAAACTGCAACTAAACGAACACGAAAATTCGCAAGAGCAACAAGAGATTTGAAGCACATGGCAGACGCGCCCAATAGATGCTTCGCGCTGTGATTGGCTGAATGTTAGTTCACTCAAGTCTAAGTAACAAATCAGAGAACACGGGCGGAAATATAGAGGGAATGCATTAACGTCACTTCCCCGCCGGAACACGCCCCCCTCAGCGGGACTGAGTGGCAGAAGAGCTGCTGCGTGACGAGTTAATAGGGGAAACTGCGTTAACGCGAGTAAAACAAACTATTATCAGTTTAAACTAAAAGTTGGACTCGATATAGTGTTCCTTACAACTTATCAAAGATCCAGTGATCCATGGATATTGACATGCAGCCAGGAATCGTGTTTCCTGACATTTATATGTGCCTGATTTCGACGCCGGGGAAATAAATGAAGAAAATTTGCCTGTAAACGTTTTATATAAATACAATATAGATAGGTCTAAATCCGAGTGATCACTTACATTAATGTTATACTGTATATCATATCGTCCAGCCCTAAAACTTGTATAGTTTTTTGTCAGTGTTTATTTAAAAACATCCAATTATGCAGAATATAGTCTGTTCTGTAGCTTTTTGCAGTCTGTAAAAATATACAGTACCTCAGATTTCTGGTCAAATCTAGTTGTACAGTCAATCGCAAAGCTCTTTCCCGTTTTAGATGTGTTTTGTGTGATTTTCACGGCGTTCACGCTGAAAACAAATGCTGCCGCTCAGTCTTTTTGCCACTTGTGGGCGTGACCGCATTCACTCCGGCCGACGGTGACGTCATGCGCATACCCTCTATTGGCGCTGAGTCAAAAAAAGAAAAGAAAAAGAAATAGAAAAAACTCTAGCTCGCTATTCTTGGTCCTCGTTGAGAAGCATCGCGACGCGAAATCATGAATTATTCTACTACAAACTGAAAGATTATGATTTGAATTTTTTAGTAACAGACAAGTAGAATTGTGGGGGCACACTGGGGGGCCAATCAGTTTTCAGGAGGGGCCAGTGCCCCCATGGCCCCTCCCCTGTCTACGCCACTGCAAAACATAGTTATTGTATTTTATAATATTTGATATATATATATATATATATATAGGCCTATCTCTTAAATATATATTTTTAATGAAATCGTTAAAAAATATATTCATAATAGCATTGTTTTAAACTTTGAAACGTTCTAAAACACAGAAGTAGCGCAATGCCTGGCCACGCCCACGCCCACTTCCGGCATCAGACTGTTAGGCTGGCGCTGTCGTCCTCACACTGCTATGACGTATGGTTCTGCGGTTCTGCAGTCGGTTACTATTGGGTCTCCCATCCAGGTACTAACCAGGCTCAGCCCTGCTTAACTTCAGTGTGGGCAACCAGTCTCTACAGGGTGATATGGCTGCCGGCGTATGACTCTTCTTTGCAGAACACATAATCCTTGCTCCCCGCGTCTCCTCAACCATTTCCTCCACCATATTTGTTTTTTTTTTCTCTCCTTTTCGCTGCAAATCAGCGCACAGACAATTTGGATCGCAAATCCAGTCTCACGCACGTGTGATCTTGCGTTTGTGACTTTGCGTGTGTTTGGTTGTGAAACGTAGTTTGCGGACCAGACAGAAGATGTCGGCGATTCTTTCTTTTGTAAAGTCATGCAGTTTGAAAACCCCTAACGCAGATCCATCGTGCAGTGTGCACACAGCAGCAACCGAATGTTACCCCAGATAGTCGTGCAGTGTGAAAAGAACAGTGACCCGACTACTTTGAAAATCGTGCAGTGTGAACTCGGCATTACTTGCTCAGGATGTCGTGTATACATATATGTATCGGCAGTAGCAAGTCCCGTACTTGCTCTGCAGCAGCAGCAATAACAGCAGCAGGCTAGCAGCATAGCAGATCTATTCTGCCAAGATCAAACATATCAACATTATCATTTCCATTAGCATGCCAAACACTCCGAGAGTTGTCATGAAAGAACTGTAATTAGTGCTACATCTGTTAATTGATTGGATGACTGGTCCATCTTATGACAGTTAGTGAAGAATTTAAAGCCATAATGTCAAACAAATTGATCATCATCACAGTATAGTTTTGTAACACTTTTGAATATGTGTTTCATAGAGTGTCTCTGAACAGCTCTGTGGCACAAAATTGTTTTAAATGACCTCTGTCACCCTCAATTTCACAGTAGGCTAGGCCTACTTTAAATGCCTTTGCTGTAGTACAATCATTTCAATGCCAAAGACACACTAAATATATCTGAATGTGTAATTTATTTGGCAAAATGTGAGAGAAGTACCTCGTTTTCAGGTAATCGCTTCTTTAGGTCTTTAGCCCATGACTACTTTGAGTTTGCAGACCCGCACACACTGATAGTGGCCCACAGGGGGGTCAAATTAGGATAATCTACAGCGGAAGCTCAGTGAAGTCCAAATTTAACACAGAGTGGCTTTTCGTCATCATCATGATAATAATGATCTGCTCCAGCAGCAACCTGCGCTCTGTCTTTCTCTTCCATTTATGAGATGCGTCATATGGCTAGGTCAAATCCATACAAGTGCCAGGAAGTGGAGAAAATTAGAAAATTAGAGCAAGAAACGTCATGAAGTATTTGGTCATTCTATAGAAGGCAAATCCTGTAACTCAAGGGAGAGCTGAATCTTGCCCTTTGTACTTCCAGAAGTTTTAAACACTGCATTGCTTGCACAGATTTTAAAAAGTTTGACAAAACTTCTAAGTACCAACTAGCTGCTGTTACTCGCTGTTACTTACTAATCTTCACCAGCAAAAGCACTTCGTAGAACACAGTGGCCTACTCCGTACACCCACGACCACCCCTGCTTTTCCCAGTCTGACTGACAGAGCTGAATTTCAATATGAACACGAGAGGAAGCTCAGTGCTGCCTACCTTTGTTGAAACATGGAACTGCAGTCTTTTCTACTGTAGAAACTTGAGGCATCAGTTCCAGTCTTATTTTTACAGATTCACTATCTGCATTGCTGCAACCCTCATTCATGTACAAGACACAGACACTGAGAGGAGAATAAAAGATCCTCAGGAATAAAGGGAATTAATGAAATTCCCACAAGGTCAACTAAGACCCATAAAATTCAATTTAGTCGAACAGAATTATTATTGTGATTCACTGTATAACATGTATACAGATTATTATCCTGCCATCATTATTAGACATTACCCTGCCATTGACCATCTGCAGTTCAAACTTATTTTTGCTTTGTATTTGAACTGCTGAAGGAGAGAAAGAGAAAAGAGAGAGGATTACTTTGGACGTGCAGATCCTCCAGAGAGATAGTTAGTAATAAAGCAATCGATGATCTTATTTAACACAAGGTCAATAACTATGACTGACATTGAGGCAAATTAATTTAAAGTTGCTTATATGTCTGTAAAATAATATTAAAAAAATATTCCTACAAAAATAAGAGAAAAGATTATTTATTATATTAAATGTTTCTTTTATCATTTCATTCATCAAAAGCAGAGACATATTTTTGTTTTTTATATACAAGTTGGATTTATAATTTCCACCTTTCTTTTTTTTTTTTTTTTATATTGATTTTACACAAACAATAAACAAACAAGCCCAGCTATTACCAACATACAAAACAGGGGAAAAAAAATGTCACACACAAATTGCACATCACATGTTACATCACATAATCTACATTATTGTTTACAACAAAACACATACATAAAAAAATAAAATGATAAAAAATAAAATAAAAATTCAAAAGAATTTATGACTTATTGGTGAAGACAAAATGTGGTCTCCCATCCTGCAGCAAACCAGCAAGATCACCAGGAAGGTAGTCAAGAAAAGGTTGCCAAACATTATAAAACAAATATTGCATTGCCCCTTAATATGGCATTGAGGCGTTCCAGAGGAAAAACCTTAAATATTTCTCTGTACCACTGTGTGACCGAGGGAGGTTTTTCCTCAATCCACTGGAACAAAACACAACGCCTTGCTAAGTAAGAGTTTACCCATTAACAACAGTTGCCCTGCAGATAGAGAGAGCTGCTCTAAATGTAGATTCAGAAGGAACACGACTGGTTCTGATTTAACTGTTTTGTAAAAAAAAATTGAACTTAGCTCCTGAGAAATATTCCTCCAATACCTGAGTATGAAGGGACATTGCCAAATACAATGATAGTAGGTCCCTACTTCCTTCTTACACTTCCTACAGAGGGGAGAGACTTGAGGGTTGATCTTGTTTAGAAAATGAGGAGTGCGCTGCAATCTATGCAATATCCTGTACTGACTCAAACAGTTTCTTAACAGATTCAAATGCATCTGACCAGATATCAATATCAAGATCAATCTCCAAATCCTTTTCCCATGACTCCCTGCTTTTTTTAACATTGGCGCAATTAAGAGAGTACAGTTTTCCATAAAAGAGTGAGATAAATTTTCTGTTATTGGAAGCAATTGAATTAAAAGTAAATTTCCACCTTTTATTTCCCTTATATTTTCTTTTTAGTATAGGTTTTAGTATTTTGTATTTTATTCAGTATTTTCTGCTGCGTGCTGCACAATACAGAGTAAATCTTTCATTTTGCATCACATATTCTTATATATTGGGTCTCCAGGATAATGCATGTTTTCCTCAGCATGTTGGATGCTTAGTGAACTGAATTTCATTCATAAAAGCTTTACGAAGAAAGAGGCCTACTTTAAAACTGTCTGCTCTGTGCCTGATAGTAAAATAGACTGCTTCTCAGACGCAGATTATTTCAAATCATAGATTAAATTACACTGTCAGTTATAGCAGTCCCCTCTTAGTCCTGGCCTTGGTTTAATCTGTTTCTGGAAAACTGGTCCAAAATGCAAGTCTGAGGATCAATTTCAAAGAAGTCATCACAGACGTCTGGTTATTGCTAATACGTTTTGGTATCACTTTAAATAAGTTTAGAGTTTTGAAGACAATAAAAAAAATATTTAAAAAATATTAAATATACAAAATATTAAATAGATATAAACATTACAGTATATCATAAAATACATACAAAAAATACAAAATAAATTTAGCTAATGTAAATTAATTGTAAAAGTACTGAACAGTGTTAACATTCATTCTCACAGATCAGAGTAAACATTTTGTACAAATAAAACATTTTGAAAACTGTCAGCCAAGAGTTTAGCTGTATAAATATGATTGAAATCACAGTGAATCATTTGGACACATTAGGTATGCTGACTATCTGAATTTAAGTACTTTACCTCAAAGAAAAGAAAACATAATAGTAACTCATGACAATAAAGTGACTCATTTAGTACAGTTTTCATTCCTATCTTCTGCTCTTTTCACTAACATACTGAAATGTTTTCTTCACTGAATACCAACCAGTTTGTGACTGATAATTAGCTAATGAGTTAATCAGTGACGCAGTTGTGAAATTATGACTAAGCCTTTCTCATATGTTAATAATTCAGTCTCACACGGTCCATGTTAAAATGTAATGCATGTCAGAAAGGATGTCAGTATGAATGTAACAAAGTTAGAAATCTGATTAAAGAAATGTCAAATCAGCTTTTTTATAACAGCATGCATGAAATAGTGCAAACCTCTAATGTAAAATTTTGAGAGTGCACAAGATGTCTCCATTTAATGAGGTTGATGGCTGTAATTGTGTGTCTGTATGGGTTTCTTGTTTTCATGTGTGCTCGTGAAAAGAGGGAGGGAGAAAGTGATCTGCTCTGTCATGAGACACTCTGTAATAAGGTCTGGTACGAGGAACAGATGGACATTATTTGAGAGACAGAACTGGAACTAAATGAGTGTAACGACAAGCCAAGTCCTTCAGCAGAGCAAGAGTGACGTGAAACTAATGGAGGATGAGAAACGAAAGGACAGAGGTGCAAGTGAGAACAGTGGAAGGGGTTAGTGTGCCGGAAAGACATAAATCATGGTTGCAAAGGAAAGAGAGAGTATTACAAAGGAAAGAGTAGCAACAGGAAAGAATGTGATGGAAAAAGAGAGAGAGGGGGAACAACAGAGATTCTCAGAACATACATTATACTGTTGCCTGTTTCTCAGACAACACATATTTTCTCCAAGGACTCCTCGTCCGCTTTTCCATCATGAAAGGTAATAACAAAACACCCTGGTGGAAAAAGAAGCTGATTTTTCACAGTGTTAACATCCTTTTTTATGATGTTTTATAAACAAAGTTCGGGAGGAGCACGTTCAGTTAATTAACATGAGTGGAGTGCACTCAGCAATCAATGATAAGAGGTATATATAGATTCAGCAATCTCACCTCACTCCATTGATAGTTTAGCAGCACCCCTCCACCGCCCCTTCTCCACACTTCCAGTCCTAAACACTTACATGATAGGGGGGAGTACTCTGGGTCCGGGCCAAACTCCGAGCTCGGAGGCCTCCCCCCGGACAGCACACCAAATACGCATTAAATCGTATCCACTCTAATTATATGTAAGTGTGAACTCGTGAACTATCAGTTGCCTAACAGCTGTAATGTATGGTACATACAGTGAGAGACACTTTCAACTTTGTTTTTATTTTGAAAAAAAAAAAAGTTTAATAATTATTTTTCAAATTATTGTTTATACAGTTTTATAAAATATATTTTTATAGTAGTGTTAGATTAAAAAATATATGATTGAATATATATACAGTTGTGGTCAGAATGATTGGCACCCCTGGTAAATATGATCAAAGATGGCTGTAAAAATAAATCTGCATTGTATCCTTTTTATCTTTCATTAAAAAAATTCACAAAACTCTAACCTTTCATTGAAGTAAATTAATTGAAAGTGGGTGGAAAATCACATTATGAAATAAATGTTTTTCTCTAAAACATGTTGGCCACAATTATTGGCATCCCTAGATTTTTTTATGAATAAAATATCTCTGAAGTATATTTTCATGAATATTTCAATTTTTTATCACACCAGGGTAACTAAACATGAAATTGTCTATATGACTTGTTTCACAGGAGTTTAAATATGAGGAAACTCAAAGGCCAAATTCCCTTAATCATCCATCACAATGAGTAAAACCAAAGAATATAGTTCTGATGTGCAGCAAAAGATTGTTGGGCATCACAAAATAGAAAGTGGCTGTAAGAAAATAGCTAAAATCCCCATTTCCACCATCAGGGCAAAAATTAAGAAGTTCCAATCAACTAAAGATGTTACGAATCTGCCTGGAAGAGGACGTGTGTCTATATTGTCTTAATGCACGGTGAGGAGAGTTTGAGTGGCCAAAGAATTGCAGAGATTAGTTGAGCCTTGGGGTCAAAAAGTCTTTAAAAAAAAAAGAATGAAACAACCACATCACCACATGTTGTTTGGAAGGATTTCAAGAAAAATCCTCCTCGCTCATCCAAAAACAAACTCCAGCATATTCAGTTGTCAGACACGACTGGAACTTCAAACGGGATGAGATTCTGTGGTCAGATGAAACTAAAAAAAGAGCTTTTTGCCAGCAAACCCACCATGTTTGGTGTAAACAGGGATAAAAAGTACCCCATGCCCACGGTTAAATATACAGCTGGATCTTTAATGTTGTGGGCCTATGTTTTTGCTGGAGGTCCTGGACATCTTGTTCAGATACATGGCATCGTGGATTCTAGCAAATACCAACAGATAAAAAATCAAAACCTGATGGCCTCTCCTAGAAATCTTATAATGGGCCGTGGTTGGATCTTCCATCAGGACAACAATCCAAAACAAACATCAAAATCAACACAAAAATGTGTCACTGAGCACAAAAGGAAGCTTCAGCCATGACCGTCCCAGTCCCAGACCTGCACACTATAGAAGATGAGTGGGCTGAACTGAAGAGAAGAAGCACCAACATGGATCTATCTGGTAATCTACAGGATCTGGAGAGATTCTATGGAGGAATGGTTTCTGATCTCTTGTCAGTTGTTCTCCAAACTCATCAGGTATTATAGGAGAAGACTCCTTGGTTGCAAAAAGGCAATAATTAATAAAAGGGTGCCAATAATTATGGCCAGCGTGTTTTGGAGAAAAACATTTATTTCACACCCCTAAATGCATTGAAGCAACTGCCATGTGATTGGTTGATTAGATAATTGCATTAATGAGAAATTGAACAGGTGTTCCTAATAATCCTTTAGGTGAGTGTATAGCAGACATTTTAAATTGTAATAACATTTCACAATATTGCTGTTTTTATTTTATATGAGACTTCAATTTCAAAAAATTACCAATGGTAGTGTATTATAAATGTCACAAAGCCATTCTTTAAATACATTAAATTAGACACTAGATGCTTTAAACAATCAGTTTGAAGTACTTTTCATTTTAAACATTCAATTCCTAAATCATCCTGTACTCATGAGGCATGGAGGAACAAATACATGCCTCATGTTTCTGACATCAGCACCTGTTATTGTAATGAGTTCACTGAGTTTGTTTGCCTTGTTTCACTCAGGCACAAATGACAAAAACTGCTACAATATTGTTATACAATAACTTGACTAACTGATTTAACGTGCTGAACAAATAC
Source organism: Rhinichthys klamathensis goyatoka (assembly GCF_029890125.1). NCBI lineage: Eukaryota > Metazoa > Chordata > Actinopteri > Cypriniformes > Leuciscidae > Rhinichthys > Rhinichthys klamathensis. The sequence goes on along the minus strand of NW_026606794.1, from coordinate 2,138,616 downwards.
TTTGTTTAAATGAAGCTGACAACTCCATTATGGCCAATACAAAATCAATCACCTTTTTTTCTTTATCTCAGGCAACTTTTTCTTTTCTTTAACCTCTTGTCTTTAGATATCATTAGAACTCTCTTTCCAATAACAGCTGCTGCCAGTAATCCCTGAGCTGCTTCACTGTGTCATGGCCATCACAAAACTGCTTTAAATCGTCCCATAGAGTCTGATGCATATAAATATGAACCACAACTACTCCTTGAATCTCACTTATCACACTATCCAGGTGAGCTGTTAATGCCTTCTTTGCTAAAGAAGTGTCTGTCCCGTACAGGTCGATATTAAAACGTAGAGACCCTCCATTAAATGGAATAGGATAGAGAGGTGTGTGGAGGCTCATGAACAGAGGTTTCGCACTAGAACCATCTACAAACCATGTCAAGTTTCGCCTTGCCAAGACGTGAAGGTTACTCTCCATGAGTTTCAAGGGCTGCCAGTCCTGGATGATAGCATTCCCTGGAAGCTGAAGTCTGGAAGACAGGTCTGAATCCAAGAGAAGGGCCTTGAGAGCATCCAAGTCCTTTACTGACACTAAAGGATGGCTGTTGGACCCATCTGACGCAAGCAGTTTTTCCTTCAGACCTGAGACAAAGCTATCAAAACCCTCAGAATTCCCCAACAGAGAGAGAACAGCCTGTTTTAAAAGACAGAAAGAGAAAACAGTGATAAATGTTGCTCTGGTAAGGATCAAAAGGTGGTGAGAGAGAGTCAAGAAGAAAGAAGACCTTTAGTGAAGTGCATAATTCATCTAAGAACAACAATATCAAAAATAACAATATAAAAAGATATAAAGAATGCAGATTACTGACTATTTTGATGATCAAACAATGAATATTTAAGTCTAAATTTACTTTTGCAACTGATTTAGAACATATTAAAAGGAAAGTATGATTGATAAGGTTTGCT